>NC_090322.1:158494175-159752562 GCF_040869045.1 Eurosta solidaginis | reverse complement strand
TATAAATTTATATGCTTTAATGAGCCCGCCTAATAAGATTGTTTCTAAAACGCGGGAACATTTAAAATAAACAAATTTATGTGAGAGAAATTTCAAAATTTAAATTAAGCTGTAATAAATATTAACCGTGTTTTTTTTATAAGCGTACACGTTTACGTTTGCGCGTAAAAAAAACGCTTATCCTCCCTTGGATAATGCTTAGGAGTCCCATCAAGCGGCAGTGGTTAAATAATAGGTCCGACACATAAGCAGTTTTTCATATAGATGAGTTTAACACATGCTTATGCATTATGAGTAGATTGCACGTATTTTTATGGAGAACGGTAGAATGAGCGACACTGGCGCCATCTGATATTGAAAAGTAGCCAACTCCCCAATTTTGTTCCAAGCAAATCATAAGAAGAAGAATTTGACATTTGCTTTGGCTAAGGGTGTTGGAATTATTTTTCCCACTGGTTGGTAAATTTTCTAACATTTTTCCCAAATAAAACTGCAATATAACAATCGAATACGACACCAAATATGTTAGCAAGTATTTTTTTGTATAGGGAGAATGTTTACAACAGTGCTTCGCGACATTTTGTATGTGAATGGGCAAGGCGTAATAAGCTGCAATTGCCAAGTCTGAAGTTCCTTCATATTTACAAACGCAACATCTTGGTTGATTGTGGCGATGTTATTGGAATGCATAAGCTTGTGCTAAACGCACCTATATGAAAAATATCATTGTACCGCGGCCTTAATTAGCTACAGAATATGGTGTGCCTAAAATCAGAGACACAACCCTCTGGTGGCCATAATGTTTAAGATATAGCTGAATCAGTTGCGATGAATAGTGGATACGCACCATTTTAAGAGGTGATACATAGAATTAGTGTAGATGTGAAACATAGTCATATATTTCAGTTACATAGGAGTATAATGCGTATTAAAATATAGTAGTACAAATTGTATGCGCAGCAATTTCAGAGGTGTATTTAAAGTTTGACGCTTAGCGGTGCATATAAAGTTTAAGCGTATACGTCTATAGATGTAAAAAACACAGCTATTGTTTAAAAAACACGCAAATATGGTGCCGTTTTAGTATCTACAATCCACTTAGATATTTGATGTTGACAGCACTATAGCATATAGATTCTTCGTATCTCCGCTATTAAGCACAACTCTTTTTGCAGCGAGTTATTAAGCACTGCCGTAAGTCTTCAATAATTGCCGCTAAATGGGTCTAACTCTACTTTGCGCTTAGCCTAGAGAGTTAAAAACAAGCATACATACAAGTGAAGAAAATATAATCGTGTTAAAAATAGGGAATGACGTATTAGAAAAGTAGCACAAATTATTAAATGTTCTAACATTCCTACAACATACACGAAAAATATTGGGTGTCCCTATCATAAGGAGTGTTGGTATAAAAAAGCAACAAGAATTTTCCAGCAAAATATGTTCCAAGAATTTCTATGTATCTAATCTTTTTCACTGCTATATGACTGTGAGTTTTTACGCGAACTCAAAAAGAAACAAGTAAGGAAGGCTAAGTTCGGGTGTAACCGAACATTACATACTCAGCTGAGAGCTTTGGAGACAAAATAAGGGAAAATCACCATGTAGGAAAATGAACCAAGGGTAACCCCGGAATGTGTTTGTATGACATGGGTATCAAATGGAAGGTATTAAAGAGTATTTTAAAAGGGAGTGGGCCATAGTTCTATAGGTGAACACCATTTCGGGATATCGCCATAAAGGTGGACCAGGGTTAATTCTAGAATCTGTTTGTACGATATGGGTATCAAATAAAAGGTGTTAATGAATATTCTAAAAGGGAGCGGGCCTTGGTTCTATAGGTGGACGCCTTTTCGAGATATCGCCATAAAGGTGGACCTTGGGTGCCTCCAGAATGTGTTTGTATGATATGGGTATCAAATTGAAGGTATTAATGAGGGTTTTAAAAGGGTGTGGGCCTTAGTTCCATAGGTGGACGCCTTTTCGTGATATCGCCACAAAGGTGGACCAGGGGTGATTCTAGAATGTTTTTGTATGATATGGGTATCAAATTAAAGTTATCGCAATTCTCTATAAATCGGTGTGAACCTCTTGTTTTGCCAGAAGACGTTTACCATTCTTCTCTTGAGATAACTTACGAAATCTTAAGCAACGCAGTCGGCTGCACTAACAAAACACGTGTCTCTACCAGGTGCTTTTATTTTTCCAAAACTAATTTTAACAATTTAAATAAAGTGCTTTATGAGATAACGTGGCCTCGATATAAAGAGGATGTAGAGCAAAATGTTTTACATTTTAATAAAACCATATATACTTTATTTGAAAAACATGTGCCCAAACGCACATGCTCGTACATTGAACCAGTGCAAGCCTGGTTTACCAAAGAGCTAAAAGCTTTAAAAAATAAGAAATCACGTTTATTCAAATTATATAAAAGAACCGGTTTCCATTCTGATTATGCACAGTGTGCTATTTTCCGTCATAAGCTTTTGAACTTAATAAAAAGTGTTACAACCTTACATATGTAAAATTAAAAGAAACATTATTTGCAACCCCAAGTCTTTTTATGATTTCGTAAATTCTATACGCAGAACTAACGGGTTTCCTTCTGCCATGGAGTTTAGAAATAGCATTTCCAGCGACAATGAAGAGATTGCAAATTTCTTCACTCAATTCTTTCACTCTAATTACTCTGCTGTGGTTGATTCATTACCTACAAATTATCCATATGAGCTCCATTCTAGTAACTCAATATATGCTCCACATTTGTTACCTGAAGATGTTCTATTACATCTAAAGACCCTAAAAGAATCCTTCAAATATGGTCCCGATTTGATCCCAACATGTTTTCTTTAAAAATGTGCGGAATACATTTACCAGCCCCTTACTGATCTGTTTAACCTCTCTTTAAAAAATGGCATTTTCCCGACGGCTTGGAAGGAATCTTTTCTTATCCCACTCCATAAAAAAGGAAGCAAGTCGGCTATTGCAAACTATCGTGGAATAGCAAAGCTCTCCGCTATCCCTAAGCTTTTCGAAGCAATCGTTACTAATCACCTTACATTATAGACTTCTACATTGCTAGATAGTTCTCAGCATGGCTTTTGTAGATCCAAATCGACCACAACCAAGTTGCTTGAATTTATAACTCACGTCTTTAATGGGTTTAGAAACAATCATCATACCGACGTTATATACATTGATTTCAGCAAAGCATTCGACAAAGTACGCCACTTATTACTTGTTTATAAACTCGAATTGCTTGGCTTTCAACCTGGCCTAACTCGCTGGATCTCCTCCTATCTTTGCGGTAGAACTCAAAGAGTCATTTTTAAAAACATTTGTTCGAATGTCATCGATGTTCCCTCCGGTGTGCCTCAGGGCAGCCATCTCGGTCCTATTCTGTTTTTGCTCTTTATAAACGATATTTCCACAACTATAAAATATTATAAAATTTTAACGTATGCCGACGACGTAAATCTTTTCAAGTCATACGCGCCGGTTGAAGAACGTTCTCTACTCCAGGCGAATTTAAATTGTTTAGTTACTTGGTGTAATGCGAATTTTATGCCGGTCATCATAGAAAAATGTTGCGGTCTTCTCAAATTGTAGCTTAAATACCTGGAAAGGAACAGAACCATCAAAGGATGGTGCTTTTACCTTTGGATTACTCGCTGAAACTGCTGGGCGATTAAGTTGCAATTCCTGTATACGACCTCTCAAAGCATCCACCTCTGCCTCAAATATTTCTTCAAACTGCATTATTTTTGTATCTTGTGCCTCCAGCTTCGATGATACCCTTATCTCCTGCGCCTCCAGCTGCGGGGATATGCGGGCCTCCTGTGCCTTCAATTGCTCAACCAACTGAGATGCCATATATGTCTTCTGTTCTTCCAGTTGAGATGACATTTGCAACGACATTTCTGAAATACGCGTTTCTTGTGCTTCAATCTTGGATGTTATTTCAGCTGACATTTCTGCAATACATGCCTCCTGTGACTCCATCTTGGATGCCATATATGTCTTCTGCGATTCCAGTTCAGATGACATTTCGGTTGATCTTTGTGACGACATTTGCTTCAACAGTGCTAGTATCGCGTTAGTGTCAACACTTGCGAATGGATTCGGAGTCTCTATCTACTCTTCCATTTTGGTCCCTGGCTCTTCCACATCAGGATAAAAGACATACTCGTCCACATCAATTCCTTGTGACTCCATTACCTCTCGTAGCCGTGCTTGAAGTTCGATCTTATTGCCGGTTGTATTCAATCCACGGTTCTCCGACTCCTTTTTCAGTTGCTGGATCTTTAATTCACTCAATTTTGCCATGTTCAAGTTGTATTCAAAATCTTCGAAATTTATTCAACAATTCCTCTTCTGACACCGATTGTAACGAATATACTGGAATTCCTCTTATTTGCAACCGTTCACTAACGTTCGAATCACTAAACTGTTGAATAAATAACTCCACTAATCAATAATGCAAAATGGCCTTTATTAAAAAACTTCACTTATATTTCGCAACTGGTAGCTTGCTTAATTCAAACTGATTGTTGTGGTCCTACTGTTGCTGCCTTTTATACTCTGTGATTTCTCGTTCGCATACTTTTGGGTGCATCCAGAATTTACTTAGTTACTGCTATAAAATTATAACTACAGATGCACGTGTATAGCTTCTCATATGCGCGTGTATATGTGAGTAACACTTCCACAGATAATTGCCTACTTTTGGGAGCATCTCAGATAAGATAGATGCATGTGTTTGTGCGTCTCTTCTCCGCTGCTCGTATGGACATATGGGTAGACATAATGATTGATTTGTTGATGTGCATACGCGTCACTGCTTAGCATCGGCTTAGAGATGATAGTACCCCTTAGTGTTGCTTGTGTTCGTCACACTATATTTCTCAGCTGATAAGTTTCTCTGTAGCTGAGCGGATTTAGATCTCGGCGCTTGAGCCACTGCCTCTCAAAGACTCAGTAACAAAAAAGTATTAATGAGGGTTTTAAAAGGGAGCGGCCCTTGGTTGTATATGTGAAGGCGTTTTCGAGATATCGACCAAAATGTGGGCCAGGGTGACTCAGAATACCATCTGTCGGGTACCGCTAATTCATTTATATATGCAATACCACGAACAATATTCCTTCCATGATTCCAAGGGCTTTTGATTTCGCCCTGCAGAACTTTTTCATTTTCTTCTACTTAATATGGTACCCATTTTACAAAGTTTTTTCTAAAGTTATATTTTGCATCAAAAAAAACAATCTAATCGCAATGTTTCATCCCATTTTTCGTATTAGGTATAGAATTATGGCATTTTTTTTAATTTTTTTGAAATTTTCGATATCGATAAAGTGGCCCATTTTTAATAAAAAGATAAAGTGAGTTCAGATAAATACGTGAACTAAGTTTAGTAAAGATATGTCGATTTTTGGCCAAGTTATTGTGTTAACGGCCGAGCGGAAGGACAGACGGTCGACTGTGTATAAAAACTGGGCGTGGCTTCAACCGATTTCACCCATTTTCACAGAAAACAGTTATCGTCATAGAAGCTGTGCCAAATTTCACAAGGATTGGTGAATTTTTGTTCGACTTATGGCATTCAAAGTATTCTAGATAAATTAACACACATACAGTAATAGGGGTAACGATCCTGCCAAATTTCATCATGATATCTTCAACGACTGCCAAATTACAGCTTGCTTGCTTGCAAATTACCTCCTATTAAAAGTGGGCGGTACCATGCCCATTGTCCAAAATTTTACTAATTTCATCGCTTTATTCGTCTTTGGTAATGAATTATCCTACTTTTCGGTTTGTCGAAATTTTCGATATCGAAAAAGTGGGCGTGGTTATAGTCCGATTTCGTTCATTTTAAATAGCTACCTGAGATGAGTACCCAGAACTTACATACCAAATTTCATTAAGATATCTCAAAATTTACTCAAGTTATCATGTTCACGAACAGACAGGCGGAGGACGGACGGACATGGCTAAATGAATTTCTTTTTTCGCCCAGATCATTTTGATATATAGAAGTCTGTATCTATCTCGATTAGTTTATGCCGTTACGGGGTACCGTTTTGCGAACAAAATTAACATACTCTGAGAGCTCTGCTCAGCTAAGTATAAAAAAAACGTCACGTTTTACTGCCATCTCATTGCCTCGGCTGCATATAAAACAATTGAAAAACCAACGCGTTTCGGTCACACATATTGTTTGTCGAGTAGGTAGGTACTTTGTTAGAGATATTTTAAATATATAACAATTATGGCGTTTTCTTTTGTGAAAATAATGTCATTCTGTTGTTTATTATCTGCTCGATCAGACTTAGGTGGAGGGCAGTGTTACGAATATTAGCAACACTAAGGGGTACTGTCATCTCTAAGCCGATGCTAAGAGTGACTTGTATCAACATCCATAAATCAATCATTATGTATCTACATAAACGAATCAATCATTATGTCTACACATATGTACGTACACGCAGCGGAGAAGCAACACACAAACACATGCACTTATCTTATCTGAGTATGCAATTGTAATTGTGGAAGTGTCGCTCACAAATACACGCGCACATGAGAGCTACACACGTGCATCTGTAGTTATAATTATGTACCAGTAACTAAGTAAATTCTGGAAGCGCCTAGAAGATGCAACGAGGAAATCACACAGTATTAAAGCAGCAGTAGTAGAGGCGCGATAATCAGTTTCGATTAAGCACGCTATCTGTCGAGGAATAGAAGTGTTATTTTGAAAGTACTTGAATAAAGGCCATTTTGCATTAATAAATATTGGAGTTATTTATTCAACAGTTTAGTGATTCGAACTTAGCAGAAGGTTGCAAATAAGGGGATTTGCAGTAAATACGTTACAATTCGTGTCAGAAGTGGGATTATTGAATAAATTCAAGAGGACAACAAGGACATGGAAAAGTTAAGTGAATTGAAGATCCAGCAAATGAAGAAGGAGTTGGAGAGCCCTTTATTGAATACAACCGGCATTAAACTAGAACTTCAGGAACGACTACGACAGGCAATGGAATTAGAAGGAATTGACGTGGAAGAGTATCAGACAACAAAATTGGAGGAGAAATATGAAACACCGCAGACAATGGCGAACACATACCTGAACATGATATTGGCTGCAATATCTGCACAAACATCGACAGTAGCATCAATGTTGTCGCAATTGGCATCCCAACTAGAAGCGCAAGAGGCACGTATAACCGAAATGTCATCACAAATATGTTATCACAGCTGGAAGAACAAAAGACATATATGGCAACTCAACTGGAAGAACAAGAGACACGCATAAAAATACAACTAGAAGCACAAGAGGCGCGTATATCATCAAAACTCGAAGCGCGCATGGACGAAAAAATAATGCAGTTTGAAGAAAAATTCTAGGCAGAGGTGGATGCTTTGAGAGGACGTATCGAGCAGTTGCAACTAAATCGCCTAGCAGTTTCAACGAGTAATCCAAAGGTAAAAACACCATCCTTTGACGGTTCTGTTCCTTTCCAGGTCTTTAAGCTACAATTTGAGAAGACCGCAACAGTGAACAACTGGAATGCTGAAGATAAAGTTGCTGCACTGTTCATGGCATTGAAAGGGCCTGCAGCTGAGATTTTACAAACCATTCCAGATGGCGAAATGGCGAACGGAACTGTTATGAAGCATTGATGGGCGCTCTAGAGAGACGATACGAAACTGAGCATAGGAGACATATATACAAAATGGAGTTACTGAACCGCTTCCAGAGGCCTGGTGAAACATTGCAAGAGTTTGCGTCGGATTTTGAAAGGCTGTCACATTTAGCGAATGCGCACGCACCCGTGGAATACACTGAAAGCGTAAAGATTCAGAGCTTTATAAATGACATACGGGACGTCGAAACAAAGCGAGCTTCATACGCAAACCCAAAGCCAACATTCGCAGAAACGGTTTCACAAGTTCTGATTCAGGAAACAGCGTCGCTTCTGTGTAAGCCAGTTTTCAAAGCACGCCGTGTGGAAGTAGAAAGGCCAGAGTTGGTAGACGCAATATTGGAGGCGCTGAAAGAATCTTAAAATCGGAGTGAGAGAGTTATCAAATGCTGGAAGCCCGGTCACATTGCACGTCATTGCACTCTTGTTCCTAGTGGGTGCAACAGCATGAGTGGTTTTAATAACAAGGCTGGAGGGGATGAGTAAGAGCGAGTAAGATGTAGAGATCGAGAGCTTTCTCCAGCTATTGAATGTCCTGTGATATCTGGGTCGCAAATTGGAAAGAAATCAAGCAGTCTTACCGCCAGAGGGAATGTCGATGGCAAGGAGCGTGTACTGACTGTAGATATGGGCGCATCTGATTCCTTAATCCGATCTGACTTGGCGAACAGGAGAATAAAACCGCTACCTGGAGCAAGGTTGCGTACGGTCACAGGCAAGTATAACCAAGTCCGGGGAGAAGTGATATGTGAAGTTTTAATTGGGAAGGTCATGGTTCCACACAAATTTATTGTGGCAGAGATTGTTGATGAAGTCATATTGGGCGTGGAATTCTTGGTTGACCATGACATCAAGATCGATATGCAGAGAAGGGTGATGCGTTGTGAGAGGTGTGCCACTTAACTTCAATTTGGAAAAAGGGTTCATTAGTAAGCGAGTGCTGGTGGAGGAGATTCGACAGAGACCACGAAAGTCAAGGAAAGTAGATCGAGCAAAAGTTGATGGAACAAATGGGCCAAACAAATCAAAACCAAAGGTACCTGTGAGGAAACACTGGTATTGAAAAGCCTTAACGGACGTACTAAAACGAAGGAAAGAATTTCGCAGAAAGAATGCAAGGGTGGTTTCAAGCTAGGGCACCCTACTGGTGTGAAGCGTCGGAACGATACTGATTATGCAAAGCAAATCCGTCAAGCGCAAGCTCTACGAAGTATGTCTTTGGCCAAACAACATAGTGTGAGGGAACGAACCAGGGTAATGAGTAGTACGATGAAACACAGGTACGATGAGAACAATAATTCGGAAGGTTTCTTGGCGGGAGATTTGGTACTGTTATACAACCCTCACCGGCGGAAAGGGGTTCCATCCAAATTTCGGTGCAGTTGGGAAGGCCCGTACAAAGTTGTGAAGAAGATCAGTGATACCATCTACCGCATATAAACCAGGAAGTAGAAGAGTGGTACAATTGGAGATGCTAGCGGCGTTTAGATCGAGAGATTTGTCTGATCGGGACGATCAGACTTAGGTGGAGGGCAGTGTTACGAATATTAGCAACACTAAGGGGTACTGTCATCTCTAAGCCGATGCTAAGAGTGACTTGTATGAACATCCATAAATCAATCATTATGTATCTACATAAACGAATATATCATTATGTCTACACATATGTACGTACACGCAGCGGAGAAGCAACGCACAAACACATGCAGATATCTTATCTGAGATGCTCCCAAAAATATGTAATTGTAATTGTGGAAGTGTCGTTCACAAATACACGCTCACATGGGAGCTACACACGTGCATCTGTAGTTATAATTATGTACCAGTAACTAAGTAAATTCTGGAAGCGCCTAGAAGATGCAACGAGGAAATCACACAGTATAAAAGCAGCAAAAGTAGAGGCGCGATAATCAGTTTCGATTAAGCACCCTATCTGTCGAGGAATAGAAGTGTTATTTTGAAAGTACTTGAATAAAGGCCATTTTGCATTAATAAATATTGCAGTTATTTATTCAACAGTTTAGTGATTCGAACTTAGCAGAAGATTGCAAATAAGAGGATTTGCAGTAAATACGTTACAATATATATAATTATAGTAAACAATGCTCGTAAGTCGGTGTACTCCTTTCTCAAAATATTTCCCTTTGAATGAGAAAATGGGCACCATTAGCTATAAACTCAGCCATTATGCAGAGCGCTAGGTGACCTATGTAGTTCAACTGAAAGAAATCGAGAGTGCAACATGAGGGTAACATCACATTCAATGGGTAGGGTTCAATAAGTCTTAAGAAAGCCACTGTGCTAACAAAACATCATCGTGCTGCCTTTATTGAAGTCGGTTCATCGAGTTATAATTCACCAAAAGGAGGCAGAATCAAGTCAAATTCGAAATTTACTATAGCTTTCGATTTTCTTTGCACATTTGCGAGCAGCAACGGGTACTCGAACACGTGATTTACGATCCGTAACGGAAATCCATATTTTTAATTCTTGCATAGGTGATTCGAACTAATGACATAGTATGAAGACTGGGGACTACGCATACTCATTAGATCTATAATTTATTATAATCTTTACAAATGATTTGACGGATTCAGATTTATCATTTGAGTGAAATTGGTTTTCCATTCGTGATCGTATAACGCGATCGGGCCCTGTTTAGCGCTTAATATTCGAAAATTGTCGAACTTCAACTCAAGTGTGTTGAGTTTTTTGAGTAGTTCGAGTAATTTCTTTATTTATCTTTTTTCCACAGCTTATATTTAAGCTAAAAAAAAACTATTTATAAATAGTACAGATCATTGGAAACTCAAAAGAAAAATTAGTGGTCGACTGATTCGTGCGGTTTGTGTATTACGCATTAGTTAGCGAACGCCTGTTACCTAGAGAAATTCTGGCCATAGTGATTTGATGAACCTATAATTTGCCCTTTTTTACATTTAAAGTCCCAAATATATCTTGGTACTAAAAATGGGCAAAATCCGAATATGACAACGCCCACTTTTTCAAAATCGAAAAATGAAAAAAAGCCATAGTTCTATACCAAATATGAAAAAACGGGACGAAACATGGTAATTGTATTGGTAATTTTGTAATGGTAATTGTTTTGACGTAAAATATAACTTTAGAAAAAACTTTGTAAAATGGGTGTGACACCTACCATATTAAGTAGAAGAAAATGAAAAAGTTCTGCTGGACGAAATCAGAAGCCCTTGAAATCATGGCAGGAATACTGCTCGTGGTATTACATATAAAAATAAAATAGCGGTACCCGACAGATGATTTTCTGGGTCACGCTGGTCCACATTTTGGTCGAGATCTCGAAAACGCGTTCACATATACAACTTAGGGCCACTCCCTTTTAAAACCCTTATTAATACCTTTAATTTGATACCCATATCGTACAAACACATTATATATTCACCACCTTTATGGCGATATCTCGAAAAGGCGTAACACCTTTCATTTGATACCCATGACATACAAACACATTCCAGAATTACCATAGGTTCATTTTCTTACCTGGTGATTTTCCCTTATTTGACAAAGGATGAAGGAAAATCGTTCCAAAAAACGTCGCCCTTGGTCTAAAGTTTGGTCGATATTTCCCAAACGTATGTGATATGGAATTAAAAACTACTTATAAACCATCTATGAAACCCTATGAAACCAACGCAGCTAAGCTCTCAGCTGAGTATGTAATGTTCGGTTACACCCGAACTTAGCCTTCCTTATTTGTTTTTTTTTTTTTTTTTTTCAATTTATAGAAAATTTTGTTCGATTGTTCGATATACACTAGACTGGGTTGGCCCCCATACAAAAAAAAAGTTGCTAGTGTCCGCCCCAAAATTTGAAGATTATGTTGAGAGGGTTTCGGAAAAATTTTTTTAAATTTTTTTTGATTCTTCGAAATACAGCCGAAATGGGTTTTTCGTTGTAACTTGGTTATTTGACGTCCGATTTTTTAAATTGATATGCCATTATTTTGGCCTTGAGAAGCTTCCGTTTAATGTCCTTTTTAGCTGTGAAGTCGTTTCCACATGATTAGGCCAGCTAACAAAATCTTACCGAAACCCTGTCAACATAATCTTCAAATTTAGGGGCGGACATTACCAATTTTTTTTTGGACCCAGTCTAATATACACCTACTTGAACACAATTATTTGGGTAATGTACCGCATTGTCTAGACTAACTTCCTTTCGGAAAAAGTGAAGGAAATTAAGGTTTCTGACCATATTTTTGCAATCGATTTTTAGATGCATCAACTTTTATTAAACGTTTCTTGTTTTCCTGGGGCCTTTATGACTAACCATTTCTTCAGAACTATAAAATTTTTTCAGATAAATATAAAAGTCCAATTAAATTTTAATAAATAATTTTTTTTTGCAATAGTCGTATAAATCAATTAAGGAGTTAGACTTGGAATACCGACAAAGAAAAATACGAGAAAACTATCCGAATTTGAAGTCATATATTAAAAATAACTTCCAAGGAAAATACCACTTCCTTGCACTATAGTGCAAGGAAAATTTGAGATATGTTAAAACTAACTTTCGCCGAAATCTTCTCATGTAGGCTACCAAAACCCTACGACATACATGTAGAATAAGCATTGTTCTAAAGATTACCCTAAAAATTACTTGACAAATCTCTGGTCACGAGTTATAATCGCCTAAGTCGATATAGGATGATTCAAAAAATTTATCTTTGACAGCATTTTATACCTACTAAATGAACACTAATATTTCTGAAATTTAATAATGTATAACGGTGCATTTTCGGCCTATGCATTTTGAATGAGGCGGCCGCCGTGGTGTGATGGTAGCGTGCTCCGCCTACCACACCGAAGATCCTGGGTTCACGCCCCGGGAAAAGCAAAATCAAAAACTTTAGAAACAAGTTTTTTCAATTAGAATATAATTTTTCTAAGCAGGGTCGCCATCGGCAGTGTTTGGCAAGCACTCCGAGTGTATTTCTACCATGAAAAGCTCTCAGTGAAAACTCATCTGCCTTGCAGATGCCGTTCGGAGTCGGCATAAAACAAGTAGGTCCCATTCCGCCAATTTGTAGGAAAAAATAAATAGGAGCACGACGCAAATTGGAAGAGAAGCTCGGCCTTAGATCTCTTCGGAGGTTATCGCGCCTTACATTTATTATTTTTATTTTTATTTTAAATGAATTATTTGTGTATATTTGATTTTTATAATGGAGATTTGAAGAGTTTGCTACAAAGTTTTCGATGGCGTAATTTAGAACATAGGCTTTTATGACTTGTGACTACAGAAATATGGCAGTTTGATGGAAATTGTATTATTGTTTAAATTGTAAAATTTAAGTACGCCTTTGTGCTTAGCACGCAGATAAATTAATATTTTTCAACTGAAGTTCTAAAAAAACTTTTATTTTTAACAATAAACGTTGCAAGATCTTCTTTGATCATAAAAAACACAGCGCTAAAAATTAAACAAATGAAAGTGGTGATACTATAAGTTATTACGGCCTTTGGCGCTAACATTACAAACAGCGGTAATGTTAATGCGTTAGCAGCATAAAATATTTTAGTCTTCTATTCTTCTTGCATCGGTAAGAAGACTCCCGAAGGCGTTTTTGGAGTTTTATTGTTGTTGATAATCCTTTGCTGGACATTGATACGATACTCTTAAAAAATCGAGGTACTATCCCAGCCATCTCGGGAAGAGTTTGATGCATCCACGTTAAACCTTCTATGCAATTTAACCCACTCCTTCCGCTTGCAACTTGGGATAGCCAGAGAAAATAATTTATTGGTCACCAAAAAAAAAAAAAAATCCTTTAAATAAATAAAATTAAATGTATTCTTAAATAATCGACAAACTCGACTTTTTATTTGAATGAATCTTGCCCAGCTCTGGTTTTATGTTAACAACCGTATGTACCGCAGGACACATTACAAATGAAATCGCTTGCATATGTCTTGATATTCCATATTACTTAAACAACGAAAATAATTGAAGTTTTGTTATTATTTATGCTTTGTCGCATTTTACTGAGACCTCTGAGTTGATAATAGTTTGTATATACCTGCAGAGAAGTTGTGGTTCTTAAATTGATGCTCCCGTTTAGTTCGTTTTTGTTGGTTCAATGGTTGATTGATTTTTTTTTAATGGTTCTTTACTCATTAGGGCAATTTTTTTACGGAGCTCTGGTTTCTCTTTTAGAATATCACTTAAGCTTGTGAGAGTAGCTGATTAATGCTTTGTACAATTTTTGAAGCCTTACAAGCCGGTTTAAGAGTAACTTATAAAGGTGCGCCACCCTGAAGAAGAGCTTACGATTTCTTTCTTGAAAAGCTCGCGAGCTTGTCCACATACCAGTTAGTCGCTGTCATAAATTTGTAATATCCTCTTTTCTCTCCCCTTTTCAATATAATGTTACCAAAGAACGAAATAATTTTGAACAATTTTGTACCAATAGTACAACCGGGTATATACATATATCCGTACAATTCTACGTTAGTAGCGTTTTAGCTCCTCTTACTCTGCTAATGTTAAGAAAAGCAGCAGAAAAGCTTTTCCCCACAGATGTTCATAACATACGGTTCTTTAAGTTATAGGATATAGCAAAGTACAAATACAACTCTACAGATAGATATACTAATTTCAAAGTTCAGAGGTAATGTTGCTAGCTGTCGTTTTTGTTTAGATTATGGCAGATTACGAGCTTACAAAAAGTCAATGCAAATGCAAGCTTTATGAATGGAAAGCTTTCCTGTTTGTTTGTTATACCCTTCATGAAAATGAAATGGTATATTAACATCGTCATGAATCTCAAAATTGTAAGTCCTTAAAGGAAAATAGATAGACCCCCAATAAGTATACCGAAATGATCAAGATGAAGAGCTGAGTTGATTTAGCCATGCCCGTCTGCCCGTCTGTCTGTTAGTATGCAAACTAGTCCATAAATTGTGAGATACCTCGATACAATTTGGTGAGCGGGTGTATTTAGGTGTCCGATTAGACATTTGTCGGAAACGGCCGGATCGGACGCCTATAGCATATATCCCACACAACCGATTGTTTAGATAAGAAGCCTTCCGTAATTACTGCCACATTTTAACAGCTAGAGGCTTCAAATTTCATCCAATGCTTACGTGTAGAGCATTCATTGTTGTCTGAAGAATTGTATAGATCGGTGGTATATATGGTATATGTATGTATATCTCATACAACCGATTGTTCAGATAAGAAACTTTTCGTAATTTCTGCCCCATTTTAACAATTAGCAGCTGTTAATTTCAGAACTGTTAATTTCAGAACTGTTAGTTTCACCAAATGCCTGCGTATATAGAATATCTAATATATAAAATTCTTGTGTCACGGTGTTAGAGGCTTAACTCCTCGGAAACGGCAGAACCGATTCTCATGAAATTTTGTGAGCATATTGGGTAGGTCTGAGAATCGGCCAACGTCTACCTTTTTTTTCGCTACGTGCCTATATCTTGAGATCAAAACGGGGACCCGGGTACCCCTAGAATGTGTTTATACAATATGCATATCAAATGAAAGCTGTTCATGAGTGCTTTAGTACAGCGTAGTTTTCATACCTATTGGTGCCTAGGGTCTAGATATATAGGCCAAAACGTGGCCCGGGTACCCCTAGAATGTGTTTATAGATTATGGATATCAAATGAAAGCTGTTGATAAGTGTTTTGGTAGAGGGTAATTTTCATACCCCTGGGTGACTAGGGTCTCGAGATATAGGCCAAAACGTGGACCCGGGTACTCTGGAATGTGTTTATAGAATATGGATAACAAATGAAAGCTGTTGATGAGTGCTTCAGTAGAGGGTAATTTTCATACCCCTGAGTGACTAGGGTCTCGAGATATAGGGCAAAACGTGGACCCGGGTACCCCTAGAATGTGTTTATAGGATATGGACATCAAATGAAAGCTTTTGATGAGTGCTTTAGTAGAGGGTAATTTTCAGACCCCTTGGTGACTAGGGGCTCGAGATGTAGGCCAAAACGTGGACCTGGGTACCCCTAGAATCTATAATATAAAAATAAGTCGGGTTTTCCTTCCTGACGCTATAACTCCAGAACGCACAAACCGATTTGCGCGGTTTTTCATTCATTGGAAAGGTCTCGGGCTCCGCGAGGTTTATAGCAAAGAAAATTCAGGATCGACCCACAGGGTCTAGCTATATAGGCCAAAACGTGGACCCGGGTACCCCTAGAATGTGTTTATAGAATATGGACATCAAATGAAAGCTGTTGATAAGTGTTTTGGTAGAGGGTAATTTTCATACCCCTGGGTGACTAGGGTCTCGAGATATAGACCAAAACGTGGACCCGATTACCCTGGAATGTGTTTATAGAATATGGATAACAAATGAAAGCTGTTGATGAGTGCTTCAGTAGAGGGTAATTTTCATACCCCTGGGTGACTAGGGTCTGGAGATATATGCCAAAACGTGGACCCGGGTACCCATAGAATGTGTTTTGGTAGAGGGTAATTTTCATACCCCTGGGTGACTAGGGTCTCGAGATATAGGCCAAAACGTGGACCCGGGTACCCTGGAATGTGTTTATAGAATATGGATAACAAATTAAAGCTGTTGATGAGTGCTTCAGTAGAGGGTAATTTTCATACCCCTGGGTGACTAGGGTCTGGAGATATATGCCAAAACGTGGACCCGGGTACCCCTAGAATGTGTTCATAGGATATGGACATCAAATGAAAGCTTTTGATGAGTGCTTTAGTAGAGGGTAATTTTCATACCACTGGGTGATTAGGGTCCTGAGATATAGGCCAAAACGTGGACCCGGGTACCCCTAGAATGTGTTTATAGAATATGGATAACAAATGGAAGCTGTTGATGAGTGCTTTAGTAGAGGGTAATTTTCATAACCCTGGGTAACTAGGGTCTCGAGATATAGGCCAAAACATGAGCCCGTGAACGCCTAGATAGTGTTTTTACATTATGGGTATCAATTGAAGCTGTTGATGAGTGCTTTAGTACAGGGTATTCTTCATACCTATTGGTGACTAGGGTCTCGAGATATAGGCCAAAACGTGGATCAGGGTAACACTAGGATGTGTTTTTATATTATGGATGTCAAATTGAAGCTGTTGATGTGTGCTTTAGTACAGAGTAAGTTTTATGCCGCTGGGTGACTAGGGTCTCGATATACGCTTTGGCCTAGCGTGGACCCGGATACACCTAGAATGTGTTTTTACATTATGGGTATCGAATTGAAGCTTTTGATGTGTGCTTTAGTACAGAGTAAGTTTACACCGCTGGGTGACTAGGTTCTCGAGATGTAGGCCAAAACATGGACCCGGATACCCCTAGAATGGGTGTGTATTATGATGGCTTATTAATTTTTTCTTCCATCGTAACATAGTAACTTAAGTTAACATCATTTAGATTGAAATATAAGAGAAAAGGTTAAGCATTATGTAAAATATGATATAATAGTGTAGAATGCTATAACTACATAAATTATTAAATCTAATATGTGGGGTTACATAACACTTAAAAAGCAATTAAAATGAGTATGTATTTATATGGCGAAATAACACATATCAAATGAAAGCTGTTGCTGAGAGCTTTAGAGTAATTTTCATTGCGATATTCGATTTAGTCGCATCAACCTGGAAAACTGATAAATATGCATGCGAAGCCGAAATAAAGACAAGAATTAATAATACCCACATTCCTATTTACATAGGTCCTATTAAATTTGCCTGAAATTTCGTATATAAATTTGCCTATATTAGTATTTACGATGCTGTTTTCCGGGAAGTAGACCAGCGGCGGACTGGGACTGGGATTAGGACTAGGACTGGGACTGAGACTGAGACTCGGAGTGTGACTGGGACTGAGACTCGGAATGGGACTGGAACAAGATACATATCACCCTCTGGGACTGGCAATAATATATGAAGAAGAATGAGAAAAACTTGAGAGAGGAGTAAAGAGAGAAGGAGACAGATAAAGAGATATAATGAAGCGAAAAACTTGAGAGAAGAGTAAAGAGAGAAGGTGACAGAGAAAGAGATAGAATGAAGCGAAAAATACGGAGGGAGGAGTGAATACAAAGATTAGAAAAAGTGCAGATGGGTGAGGGCAGAGTTAGACGGAAAAAGCTTATTAAAATGTATGCAGATAGGCCAAATTTAAGGCAGAATAACGTCTGCCGAGTCTGCTAGAAGCTTCAAATTTAATTAAGTCCTTACGCTTACGTCATATATTGCAGAAATAAGTGATTCGCTGTCATAGTTTTTACATGCAGACCACAGAAAGCGTGAAACTTTGCATCCTCACACAAATTACTTAACTTTTTATACTCAGCGTATATAAACATAACATATTAAGTATAAAAGAGTATATTAACTTTGATTAGGTAAGGGTTGGTTGTACAGGTATAAAGGAATCGAGATATATATAGACTTCCATATATCAAAATCATCAGTATCGAAAAAAAATTTGATTGAGCCATGTCCGTCCATCCGTCCGTCTGCCCGTTAACACCATAACTTGGGTAAATATTGAGATATCTGCACCAAATTTGGTACCCGAGCTTATCTGGACCCAGAATAGATTGGCGTTGAAAATGAGCGAAATCGGATGATAACCACGCCCACTCTTTATATATATAACATTTTGGAAAACACAAACAATCTGATTATTTAGTAAATAATACACCTTAAATGTTGAAATTTGACGTGTGGACTGATATTGAGACTCTTGATAAAAATTTGAAAAAATTTTTAAAATGGGCTTGGCACCGCCCACTTGTGATAAAATCAATTTTACAAATATTATTAATGTTAAATCAAAAATCGTTTAACCTATCGTAACAAAATTCGGCAGAGAGGTTGCCTTTACTATACGGAATGCTTTGAAGAACAATTAACGAAATCGGTTAAGGACCACGCCCACTTTTATATAAAAGATTTTGAAAAGGGTCGTGGACGAATAAAATAAGCTATATCTTTGAAAAAGAGCTTTATATCAATGGTATTTCATTTCCCAAGTGGATTTATAACAATAAAGAGGAAAAACTTAAAATTTAAACAAGTAAGGAAGGCTAAGTTCGGGTGTAACCGAACATTACATACTCAGGTGAGAGCTTTGGAGACAAACTAAGGGAAAATCACTATTTAGCAAAATTAACCTAGGGTAACCCTGGAATGTGTTTGTATGACATGGGTTTCAAATGGAAGGTATTAAAGAGTATTTTAAAAGGGAGTGGGCATAGTTCTATAGGTGGACGCCTTTTCGAGATATCGCCATAAAGATGGACCTGGGGTGACTCTAGAATGTGTTTGTACGATATGGGTATCAAATGAAAGGTGTTAATGAGTATTTTAAAAGGGAGTGGGCCTTTGTTCTATAGGTGGACGCCTTTTCGAGATATCGCCATAAGGGTGGACCAGGGGTGACTCTAGAATGTGTTTGTACGATATGGGTATCAAATGAAAGGTGTTAATGAGTATTTTAAAAGGAAGTGGTCCTTAGTTCTATAGGTGGACGCCTTTTCGAGATATCGCCATAAGGGTGGACCAGGGGTGACTCTAGAATGTGTTTGTACGATATGGGTATCAAATGAAAGGTGTTAATGAGTATTTTAAAAGGAAGTGGTCCTTAGTTCTATAGGTGGACGCCTTTTCGAGATATCGCCATAAAGGTGGACCAGGGGTGACTCTAGAATGCGTTTGTACGATATGAGTATCAAATGAAAGGTGTTAATGATTATCTAAAACGTAGTGGGCCTTAGTTCTATAGGTGGACGCTGTTTTGAGGCATCGCCATAAGGGTGGACCAGAGGTGACACTAGAATGTGTTTGTACGAAATGGGTATAAAATTAAGGTGTTAATGAGTATTTTAAAAGGGAGTGGGCCTTAATGCTATAGGTGCCGCCTTTTCGAGATATCGCCATAAAGGTGGACCAGGGGTGACTCTAGAATGCGTTTGTACGATATGAGTATCAAATGAAAGGTGTTAATGATTATCTAAAACGTAGTGGGCCTTAGTTCTATAGGTGGACGCTGTTTTGAGGCATCGCCATAAGGGTGGACCAGGGGTGGATCTAGAATGTGTTTGTACGATATGGGTATAAAATTAAAGGTATTAATGAGGGTTTTAAAAGGGAGTGGCCCTTAGTTGTAGGTGTCACACCCATTTTACAAAGTTTTCCCTAAAGTTATATTTTGCGTCAACAAACCAATCCAATTACCATGTTTCATCTCTTTTATTCATATCTGGTATATAATTATGGCATTTTTTTTCATTTTTCGTTGTTTTCGATATCGAAAAAGTGGGCGTGGTCATAGTCGGATTTCGGCCATTTTTTATACCAAGATAAAATGAGTTCAGATAAGTACGTGAACTGAGTTTAGAAAAGATATATATAATTGATGATTTAGCGACCTTTATATTCTAATATATGTTTTTTGCTGGCTCAAGGTCCAAATTAAAACACAAACGTTTCGTCTTTTTTGTCAATATATTTCGGTTACACTTCGGTAACCATCCTCAGGACACTATTAACAACATAAAAACATCACAATATAAAACAATGTACAATATAAAAAATTTTGTAAACATAAAATCACATACATGATAAATATCCGATCCGTCTAATGTGTCTACTGTTGTCGCTTGCTCTCTAACAAATGCCTGTACAAAGGTGCGCTGTGGTCTAAGTCCGTTTTATAATTCATTCGTATGTTTGTAGGTACGTTGATTATGTGAAGCATTTCCAATGTAAAACGTTTCCCGTAGTGTTGTTCTTGTTCAAGTATAGTTGCTCTGTCAAAGTTAGGAGAATGCCCGGAACTTTTACAGTGGGACATAAGGGCTGTTTTATGAAAGTTTGTGTTGTGGGACTGTTTGTAGTCAGACTTGTATTGTGACAGTCTGGTTTTTAACTTTCCTTTTGTTGTACCCACATATATGCTATTGCATGGCTCATCCGTTTTACCGTTACATGGAATTTTGTAAACAACGTTACTTTTTTCGGGTGTTGGAATTCTCTGTTTAGTTCTATTAAATATATTCTTTAGGTTATTAATTGGTTTATGAGCTATTCTCACTTTTTCTTTATTATAACAATCGGATCTCGCTACACGTTCTGACAATTCAGGTACATATGTTAATGATTTGAATATTTTCGCTCTTTCTGAGTTATTTTGATGGGTTTTTGTTGAAGATCGCCTTAATAGAGAATTTATAACCGATTTCGGAAAATCATTGTCTTTTAGTAATGATCTTATTTCTGTTTTTATCTCTTTGTGGTATATTTCGTCAGATGTTTGTAGCACTGGATGTATACAGACCCTTGCTGTATTCATTATCATCGTTTTGGGGTGCTTTGAATTGAAGCTGATGATTCGTCCAGATGCGGTTGGCTTTTGATACCACTTTAATTTTAATTGATTTTGTCTTCTAATGATTATTGAATCCAGATAAGCTAATTTTCCGTTTTCTTCGAGCTCTATCCTGAACTTTATATGCTTGTCAAACGAATTTAGTGCGCTCAGTGTGTCTTGTACTTCATTTTCGTTAACTATGGCAAATAAGTCGTCAACATATTTTGTCAGTAGTCTTGGGGGACGTCGTAATCCTGTTATCGTTTTTTCTAAGAGTTCCTCCATTATGATATCCGCAATCACTGGGGATGTTGGTGATCCCATTGGTAGTCCTTTTAGCTGCGTGTATACCACATCGTTAAATTTAAAATACCTATTTTCCTGAATACAAAATGTTACAATTTCCATGAATATTTGTTTTGGTATTTTGGTGGGTTCCTTTATAGTTGACCATTTATTTCGAATTACATCTAATGCCAGCTGTATTGGTATGCTGGGAAAAAGTGAAACCACATCAAAGGAGACAAGTTTTTCGTCGTCACAAATTAGCGTGTTATTGATCCTTTCTTTAAATTCCATTGTATTTTTAACACTATAGACTGACTTTGAAGTTACATTTTTCAATATGTCGACGATGTATTTGCATAAGCTGTAAGATGGCGATCCGACGGCTGAGCAAATTGGTCTGAGTGGTGTTCCTGTTTTGTGTATTTTTGGCAGACCGTAAATTCTCGGAGCAAGAGCCGTGGTTGTCGTGAGTCTACTTCTTTCTGTTTTTGAGATTAGTTCTAATTTAAAAAGTTTGTCTACTAGGCAATTGCTCAGCCGTCGTATCGCCATCTTACAGCTTATGCAAATACATCGTCGACATATTGAAAAATGTAACTTCAAAGTCAGTCTATAGTGCTAAAAATACAATGGAATTTAAAGAAAGGATCAATAACACGCTAATTTGTGACGACGAAAAACTTGTCTCCTTTGATGTGGTTTCACTTTTTCCCAGCATACCAATACAGCTGGCATTAGATGTAATTCGAAATAAATAGTCAACTATAAAGGAACATACCAAAATACCAAAACAAATATTCATGGAAATTGTAACATTTTGTATTCAGGAAAATAGGTATTTTAAATTTAACGATGTGGTATACACGCAGCTAAAAGGACTACCAATGGGATCACCAACATCCCCAGTGATTGCGGATATCATAATGGAGGAACTCTTAGAAAACACGATAACAGGATTACGACGTCCCCCAAGACTACTGACAAAATATGTTGATGACTTATTTGCCATAGTTAACGAAAATGAAGTACAAGACACACTGAGCGCACTAAATTCGTTTGACAAGCATATAAAGTTCAGGATAGAGCTCGAAGAAAACGGAAAATTAGCTTATCTGGATTCAATAATCATTAGAAGACAAAACCAATTAAAATTAAAGTGGTATCAAAAGCCAACCGCATCTGGACGAATCATCAGCTTCAATTCAAAGCACCCCAAAACGATGATAATGAATACAGCAAGGGTCTGTATACATCGAGTGCTACAAACATCTGACGAAATATACCACAAAGAGATAAAAACAGAAATAAGATCTTTACTAAAAGACAATGATTTTCCGAAATCGGTTATAAATTCTCTATTAAGGCGATCTTCAATAAAAACCCATCAAAACAACTCAGAAAGAGCGAAAATATTCAAATCATTAACATATGTACCTGAATTGTCAGAACGTGTAGCGAGATCCGATTGTTATAATAAAGAAAAAGTGAGAATAGCTCATAAACCAATTAATACTTTAAAGAATATATTTAATAGAACTAAACAGAGAATTCCAACACCCGAAAAAAGTAACGTTGTTTACAAAATTCCATGTAACGGTAAAACGGATGAGCCATGTAATACCATATATGTGACAACAACAAAAGGAAAGTTAAAAACCAGACTGTCACAACACAAGTCTGACTACAAACAGTCCCACAACACAAACTTTCATAAAACAGCCCTTATGTCCCACTGTAAAAGTACCGGGCATTCTCCTAACTTTGACAGAGCAACTATACTTGAACAAGAACAACACTACGGGAAACGTTTTACATTGGAAATGCTTCACATAATCAACGTACCTACAAACATACGAATGAATTATAAAACGGACATAGACCACAGCGCACATTTGTACAGGCATTTGTTAGAGAGCAAGCGACAACAGTAGACACATTAGACGGATCGGATATTTATCATGTATGGGATTTTTTGTTTACAAAATTTTTATACTCAGTTGAGCAGAGCTCACAGAGTATATTAAGTTTGATTGGATAACGGTTGGTTGTACATATATAAAGGAATCGAGATAGATATAGACTTCCATATATCAAAATAATCAGGATCGAAAAAAAATTTGATTGAGCCATGTCCGTCCGTCCGTCCGTCCGTTAACACGATAACTTGAGTAAATTTTGAGGTATCTTGATGAAATTTGGTATGTAGGTTCCTGAGCACTCATCTCAGATCGCTATTTAAAATGAACGATATCGGACTATAACCACGCCCACTTTTTCGATATCGAAAATTTCGAAAAACCGATAAAGTGCGATAATTCATTACCAAAGAGAGATAAAGCGACGAAACTTGGTAGATGAGTTGAATTTATGACGCAGAATATAAAATTAGTAAAATTTTGGACAATGGGCGTGGCACCGCCCACTTTTAAAAGAAGGTAATTTAAAATTTTGCAAGCTGTAATTTGTAAGTCGTTGAAGATATCATGATGAAATTTGGCAGGGTCGTTACTCCTATTACTATATGTACGCCTAATAAAAATTAGCAAAATCGGAGAAGGACCTCGCCCACTTTTAAAAAAAATTTTTTTTAAAGTAAAATTTTAACAAAAAATTTAATATCTTTACAGTATATAAGTAAATTATGTCAACATTCAACTCCAGTAATGATATGGTGCAACAAAATACAAAAATAAAAGAAAATTTCAAAATGGGCGTGGCTCCGCCCTTTTTCATTTAATTTGTCTAGGATACCTTTAACGCCATAAGTCGAACAAAAATTAACCAATCCTTTTCAAATTTGGTAGGGGCATAGATTTTATGATGTTAACTGTTTTCTGTGAAAACGGGCGAAATCGGTTGATGCCACGCCCAGTTTTTATACACAGTCGTTCGTCTGTCCTTCCGCATGGCCGTTAACGCGATAACTTGAGCAAAAATCGACATATCTTTAATGAACTTAGTTCACGTATTTACTTGAACTCACTTTATCTTGGTGTGAAAAATAAACGAAATCCGACAATGACCACGCCCACTTTTTCGATATCGAAAATTACGAAAAATGAAAAAAATGCCATAATTCTATACCAAATACGAAAAAAGGGATGAAACATGGTGAGGTAATTGGATTGGTTTATTGACGCGAAATATAACTTTAGAAAAAACTTTATAAAATGGTTGTGACACCTACCATATTAAGTAGAAGAAAATGAAAAAGTTCTGCAGGGCGAAATAAAAAACCCTTAAAATCTTGGCAGGAATTACATATATAAATAAATTAGCGGTATCCAACAGATGATGTTCTGGGTCACCCTGGTCCACATTTTGGTCGATATCTGGAAAACGCCTTCACATATACAACTACCACCACTCCCTTTTAAAACTCTCATTAATACCTTTAATTTGATACCCATATCGTACAAACACATTCTAGAGTCACCCCTGGTCCACCTTTATTGCGATATTTCGAAACGGCGTCCACCTATAGAACTAAGGCCCACTCCCTTTTAAAATACTCATTAACACCTTTCGTTTGATGCCCATATTGTACAAACAAATTCTAGGGCCACCCCTGGTCCACCTTTATGGCGTTATCTCGAAACGCCGTCCACCTATGGAACTAAGGATTACTCCCTTTTAAAATACTCATTAACACCTTTCTTTTGATACCCATATTGTACAAACAAATTCTAGGGTCACCCCTGGTCCACCTTTATGGCGATATCTCGAAACGGCGTCCACCTATGGAACTAAGGATTACTCGCTTTTAAAATACTCATTAACACCTTTCATTTGATACCCATATCGTACAAACGCATTCTGGAGTCACCCCTGGTCCACCTTTATGGCGATATCTCGAAAAGGCGACCACCTATACAACAACTACCACTCCCTTTTAAAACCCTCATTAATACCTTTAATTTGATACCCATATCGTACAAACACATTCTAGAGTCGCCCCTGGTCCACCTTTATGGCGATATTTCGAAACAGCGTCCACCTATAGAACTAAGGCCAACTCCCTTTTAAAATACCCATTAACATCATTCGTTTGATGCCCATATTGTACAAACAAATTCTAGGGTCACCCCTGGTCCACCTTTGTGGCGATATCTCGAAACGGCGTCCACCTATGGAACTAAGGATTACTCCCTTTTAAAATACTCATTAACACCTTTCTTTTATGGCGGTCACCGTGGTGTGATGGTAGCGTGCTCCGCCTACCACACCGTATGCCCTGGGTTCGCACCCCGGGCAAAGCAACATCAAAATTTTAGAAATAAAGTTTTTAAATTAGAAGACAATTTTTCTAAGCGGGGTCGCCCCTCGGCAGTGTTTGGCAAGCGCTCCGGGTGTATTTCTGCCATGAAAAGCTCTCAGTGAAAACTCATCTGCCTTGCAGATGCCGTTCGGATTCGGCATAAAACATGTAGGTCCCGTCCGGCCAATTTGTAGGGAAAATCAAGAGGAGCACGACGCAAATTGGAAGAGAAGCTCGGCCTTAGATCTCTTCGGAGGTTTTCGCGCCTTACATTTATGTTTTTTTTTTTTAACACCTTTCTTTTGATACCCATATTGTACAAACAAATTCTAGGGTCACCCCTGGTCCACCTTTATGGCGATATCTCGAAACGGCGTCCACCTATGGAACGAAGTATTACTCCCTTTTAAAATACTCATTAACACCTTTCATTTGATACCCATATCGTACAAACACATTCTAGAGTCACCCCTGGTCCACCTTTATGGCGATATCTCGAAAAGGCGACCACCTATACAACTACCACCACTCCCTTTTAAAACCCTCCTTAATACCTTTAATTTGATACCCATATCATACAACAAATTCTAGGGTCACACCTGGTCCACGTTTATGGCGATATCTCGAAACGGCGTCCACCTATGGAACGAAGTATTACTCCCTTTTAAAATACTCATTAACACCTTTCATTTGATACCCATATCGTACAAACACATTCTAGAGTCACCCCTGGTCCACCTTTATGGCGATATCTCGAAAAGGCGACCACCTATACAACTACCACCACTCCCTTTTAAAACCCTCCTTAATACCTTTAATTTGATACCCATATCATACAACAAATTCTAGGGTCACCCCTGGTCCACCTTTATGGCGATATCTCGAAACGGCGTCCACCTATGGAACGAAGGATTACTCCCTTTTAAAATACTCATTAACACCTTTCATTTGATACCCATATCGTACAAACACATTCTAGAGTCACATCTGGTCCACCTTTATGGCGATATCTCGAAAAGGCGACCACCTATACAACTGCCACCACTCCCTTTTAAAACCCTCCTTAATACCTTTAATTTGATACCCATATCATACAAATAAATTCTAGGGCCACCCCTGGTCCACCTTTATGGCGTTATCTCGAAACGCCGTCCACCTATGGAACTAAGGATTACTCCCTTTTAAAATACTCATTAACACCTTTCTTTTGATACCCATATTGTACAAATAAATTCTAGGGTCACCCCTGGTCCACCTTTATGGCGATATCTCGAAACGGCTTCCACCTATGGAACTAAGGATTACTTCCTTTTAAAATACTCATTAACACCTTTCATTTGATACCCATATCGTACAAACAAACTCTAGAGTCAACCCTGATCCACCTTTATGGCGATATCCCTAAATGGCGTCCACCTATAGAACTATGGCCCACTCCTTCATAAAATACTCTTTAATACCTTTCGTTTGATACACATGTCATACAAACACATTCCAGGGTTTCCCTCGGTTCATTTTCCTACATGGTTATTTTCCCTTATGTTGTCACCATAGCTCTCAACTGAGTATGTAATGTTCGGTTACACCCGAACTTAACCTTCCTTACTTGTTTATATTGTACATTGTTTTATATTGTGATGTTTTTATGTTGTTAATAGTGTCCTGAGGATGGTTACCGAAGTGTAACCGAAATATATTGACAAAAAAGACGAAACGTTTGTGTTTTAATTTGGACCTTGAGCCAGCAAAAAACATATATTAACGATATATATATTTTTGCTTCAGTTATCGTGTTAACGGCCGAGCTGAAAGACAGAAGGACGAATGTGTTTAAAAACTAGGCGTGGCTTCAACCGATTTCGCCCATTTTCACAGAAAACAGTTAACGTCATAAAATCTGTGCCCCTACTAAATTTCAAAAGGATTGGCAAATTTTTGTTCGATTTATGGCATTAAAAGTATTCTAGACAAATTAAATGAAAAAGGACGGAGCCAAGCCCATTTTGAAATTTTCTTTTAGTTTTGAATTTTGTTGCACCATATCATTACTGGAGGTGAATGTTGACATAATTTACTTATATACTGTAAAGATATTCAATTTTTTGTTAAAATTTGTCTTTTAAAAAAATTTTTTTTTAAAAGTGGGCGAGTTCGTAATTTAATTTTGCTAATTTTTCCTTAGCACACATATAGTAATAGGAGAAACGTTCCTGCCAAATTTCATCATGATATCTTCAACGACTGCCAAATTACAGCTTGCAAAACTTTGAAATTACCCTCTTTTAAAAGTGGGCGGTGTCAGGCCTATTGTCCAAAATTTTACTAATTTTCTATACTGTGTCATAAGGTCAACCCACCTACCAAGTTTCATCCCTTTAGCCGTCTTTGGTAATGAATTATCGCACTTTTTCGGTTTTTCGAAATTTTCGATATCGAAAAAGTGGGCGTGGTTATGGTCCGATTTCGTGTATTTTAAATAGCGATCTGAGATTGGTACCCAGGAACCTCCACACCAAATTTTATCAAGATACCTCAAAATTTACTTTAGTTATCGTGGTTAGGGACGGACGGACGAACGGACATGGCTAAATGAATTTCCTTTTTCGCCCAGATCATTATGATATATAGAAGTCTATATCTATCTCGATTAGTGTGAGCTCTGCTCAGCTGAGTATAAAAAATGGGCGTGGCACCGCCCCTTTTATGACTAAGCTATTTTCTATGTTTCGGGAGCTATAACTCGAAGAAAATTTAACGGATCGTAATAAAATTTGGTACACGAATTTTCCCTATAGCAGAAAATATTTATGGAAAAAATGAGCAAGATCGGCTAAAGACCACGCCCACTTTTATATAAAAGATTTTTAAAAGGGTCGCAGAGGAAAATAAATTGAATTATAACATTAAATTGGAAAACGCTAAAATTTTTGCAAATGGGTGTGGCACCGCCCCTTTTATGACTAAGCAATTTTCTATGTTTCGGGAGCCATAACTCGATGAGAAATTAACATATCGTAATGAAATTGTGTACACATATTTTTCTTATAGCAGAAAATATTTCTAGAAAAAATGGATGGGATCGTTTAAAGACCACGGCAACTTAGATATAAAACTTGTTTAAAAGGGTCGTAGATTAGAATAATAAGCTATAACTTAGCAAAAAATAGTTTTGCATCAATGATATTTCACTCATCAAGTTTTATTGTAAGAGGAAATGGGGAGATATTTTTTTTTAAACGGGCGGTGAAACGTGTTATGTAGAAAAGTAATTTATCTGAAATGAAATGTACAATTGAAGCTCACGCTGAGTATATAATGTTCGGATACACCCGAACTTGGACACCTTTACTTGTTTTATTTTATACTAGCAGACCCGGCAGACGTTGTTCTGCCCTAAATTTAGTGTATCTGCATACATTTTAATAATCTTTTTCCGTCTGACTCTGTCCTCGCCCCTCTACACTTTTTCCTAATCTTTGTATTCACTCCTCCCTCCGTATTTTTCGCTTCATCTATCTCCGTCTTCGTCTCATTCTATCTCTTTCTCAGTCTCCTTCTCCTTCTCTTTTTTCTCTTCTCTCAAGTTTTTCTCATTCTTCTTCATATCTTATTGCCAGTCCCAGAGGGTGGTATGTATTTTGTTCCAGTCCCTTTCCGAGTCTCAGTCCCAGTCCCACTCCGAGTCTCAGTCTCAGTCCCAGTCCTAAACCCAGTCCCAGTAAATATTAATATAGATAAATTTATATACCAAATGTCAGGTAAATCGAATAGGACGTATGTAAATAGGTATGTGGGTATTATTAATTCATGGCTTTATTTCGGCTTCGCAAGCATATTTATCAGTTTTGCCAGGTAGATGCGACTAAATCGAATATCACAATGAAAATTACTTAAAAGCTCTCAGCAACAGATTTCATTTGATATCAAAAATACACACACATTCTAGGGGTATCCGCGCCCAAGTTTTGGCCTATATCTCGAGACCGTAGTCACCAATAGGTATGAAAACTACCCTGTATTAAAGCACTCATCAACAGCTTTCATTTGATATCCATATGGTATAAGCACATTCTAGGGGTGCCCGGGTCCACGTTTTGGCCTATATCTCGAGACCCTAGTCTCCAATAGCTACGACGACTACCCTGTACTAAAGCACTCATCAACAGCTTTCATTTGATATCCATATTGTATAAACACATTCTAGGGGTACCCGCATCCACGTTTTGGCCTATATCTCGAGACCCTAGTCACCAATAGGTATGAAAACTACCCTGTTCTAAAGCATTCATCAACAGCTTTCATTTGATATCCATATTGTATAAACACAATCTAGGGATGCCCGGGGCCAAGTTTTGGCCTATATCTCGAGACCCTAGTCACTCATGGGTACGAAAAATACCCTGTGTGAAAGTACTCATAAACAGCTTCCATTTGATACCCATATTGTACAAACACTTCCTGGAGTTACCCGGGTCCATGTTTTGGCCTATATCTCGAGACCCTAGTCACCCGATATCAAAGTACTCATTATACAAACTTTCCCCGTAGAAAAATACATATGTGTGAAGATTATAACTCTCACTCGAGAATAATTGATGCTTCGGACTCGCTCTTTGCCATAAAAAAGACGGTTCTATCTTCTCTTAATAATTAAAAAATTATATTTATACTTTTAGTCTATTGTATTTTGTGAATCTATATTTCTCAGCTGATGAGTTTCTCTGTAGCTGAGCGGTTTTGGATCTCGGCGCCACTGCCTCTCAAAGACTCGGTAACAAAAAAATTATAAATAACACATAAATAAGAAGTAGGATAAAAAAAAAGCAGTATGTATGAATTAAAAAAAAAAACAGGATTAGCCTGGTTTCATCGGGCCACTTAAGGGCAGTGCGCTGCCACAACGTCAGAGAAAAAAAAAATATATATACCGATTTTCATAATAATCTCTCCGGTAGTGTTTGAGTTCATCGATGACATAATTACAAACATTCATTTTTATATATGGGGTACTCCATCCCAACTCGACCAATTTTGAACCCGACCCCTTTAGAATTGGCTGAAAGTTTTTCTTCTTTTTCTAGTTTACGAGAGACGTTTTTCAGAAGTTTTTCAAATTTTTTCATCCAACTCAAAAAAAGTTAAGAATTTTTAAAAAAACACCGTTTTTGTTTTCAAAATGCTATAACTTTTTCAAAAATTGACCGTTTGGGATCTTTTTTTTTTTTTTAATTTGTTTTTAAATGTACTTTTCGGAAAAAATTCAAAAAAATTTCTAAAGTTTTTTTTTATAATTTTTCAGTTTTTCGAGATTTTTCGAATTTCACCCTTTTTTTTTTTCTCATAAAAAACTTCAATCAATCCTGCAATCATTCCCACTAATCCCGGAGTGGGCCGAGAATTTTTTTTTTTATTTAATTGAAAAAAAAACTTTAAAATTTTTTTTGTATTTTTTCCGAAAAGTACATTTAAAAACATATTAAAAAAAAAATGATCCCAAACGGTAAATTTTTTTTTTAAATATGTTTTTAAATGTACTTTTCGGAAAATATACAAAAAAAATTTTAAAGTTTTTGTTTTTCAATTAAATAAAAAAAAAAATAAATAAATTCTCGGCCCACTGCGGGATTAGTGGGGATTGCAGAATTGATTGAAGCTTTTTATGAAAAAAAAAGGGCGAAATTCGAAAAATCTCGAAAAACTGAAAAATTACAAAAAAAAAACTTTAAACATTTTTTTGAATTCCTTCCGAAAAGTACATTTAAAAACAAATTTAAAAAAAAGATCCCAAACGGTAAATTTTTGAAAAAGTTATAGCATTTTGAAAACAAAAACGGTGTTTTTTAAAAATTCATAACCTTTTTTGAGTTGGATGAAAAAATTTGAAAAACTTCTGAAAAAGGTCTTTCCTAAGCTAGAAAAAGAAGAAAAACTTTCAGCCAATTCTAAAGGGGTCGGGTTCAAAATTGGCCGAAATGGGATGGAATACCCCATATATAGATTTATGTTAAAAGTCGCTTAGTTATGTACATCTGTTCACTATATATTTCTTATCTTATACAGCCGATTATTTGGATATTACAAATGGGGTAAGATAATTATTGTTCAGTCTCATTCATAAAATGTATAAGTCCCGTCCTTACTTGTTTTTTTATTAATTTACGTACTAAACTAAAAAGCAATACGAAGTGAATAACTGGCCATCCGGCGCCTTTAAATAGATAAATAAAAATGTTTCCGTCACGAAAACCCAAATTAATCAATTTGAGATAGTTTTTGCGGTTATTAGATATGCAAATGTGAAAAGTATTGACCTTGATGGCATTTAGTTGTGAATTTATTTTTCGGCTTTGGGATTCTTAATTAAGTTCATGGCATTAAGGTTTAAAGTTTATAATTTTTTAACTGGGTGTTTATTTATGGTTAAAAAAAAAAAATTGGGGAAGTAAAAGTTGAAATTGCTGAGAAAAGGTGGGTTGCGCACAGGTTTTAACCATTCTTTACTTATTCTAAAGATATAAGGCAGCAGTATTTGCTAAATGTAGAATTTTTATAGAACTACATTTTTGAGAACTACATAAAAATTAGCAGTATTAAAATTTATTATTTTTAAAATTCGTAAAGTAATACACCACGCTGATGAATATATATGTACCACAAATGATAGGCATCTGCTGTGTCACTTTTTACTTATGGTGTATACACAATTTTGGGATGTGATGAACCTTTTCTTTGGCCTTCCGCAGAAGGATCTTATGACTTATGTTTGGATAAGAAAAGGTAAAGAGGCTGCTTGACCCTTTTGGGCGGAGCAAGAGAAAACTTTGTTGTCAACTTTCCAATGAAGAAGACCGCATTTACCATAGAAAGATAACGTACGTCTGAGAGACGTGTTGAAGTTTAAGGACCCTAAGGATATAAAAAAAAAACTTACATTTTTTTGTTTTTTTTTTAATCATTTATTTGATATATATTCACTTGTTTTAAATGTTTTTTAAAGAAAAATGTTGTTTTTTCAATTTATTCAAAATTAAGTTTGACTTACCTTGGACTTGTCCTTACAAAAATCAGTATTTTTCGAAGGACCTCAGTTTATAGCAAAAAACATAAAATAAAATAAATTTTTTTGTACTTAAATTGAATGAATTAACTATTTTAAACTATACTTAAAAAAATATTAGCTAAAATGACCAGTTTAGACAAAAATTACATATAAAATTTGTAGTCCCGTAAAAGATAAAGATACGTCTCTTAGACGTATTTTTAAAAAAACAATTGTATACATATACATATTTCAGCAAACAAAAAAAGTTACTACTGAAAAACACCCCCACTGACAAACTGGTTATGGTAGCTGAGAAAACTGAGAATGTTCTCTCTTTACGATTGTGCGAGACTGAGAGCAAACTTAAAACGACCTACGTCCCACAGACGTCTCTCATCTCACTAGGGTTAGTCCCAAGAGTACGTTTTATTGGCAACATTAGCGAAGAATAGACTGCATGTTTTGTTAAGCTGCTTATTGTTAACTTCCCCAGAAGTGAATCCCCCGCATTTAAGGAAAAAATCAACCATACGGGGGGAACTACAACCACCTCGAATCTCCCACTAGGAGCCGATGCCAAGGACAGGAAACGAGACATGTATATAAGCATCAAACGATATATTATATACAGGTCACCTACTGGCTTTTATTGCTCCCCATGGTAAAATTTTTATCGATCATGAAAGCGTCGCGCAAGTGATACACGTGTCTTGAGTTGCCACCACTCAGGACTGGATAGCATATTGGCATTTTGTTCGCCTTTTGTGACCGGTGTGCTTACCGCGGGTATATTCTTTATATGCGGGGGTAACAATATTGAGATATGATATGCGAACTATCAATACTTATTTATTACCAAAACCGAATCGAGATAGATATACATACTATATAGATATTAAAATTATCAGGTTGGAAAAACGTTTCTATTGGGTCGATAATTTGAGTAAAATAGAGATACCTTTATGAAATTTGATGTAATGGACTTATCTGGAGCCGGAAAAGATTGGTATTGAAAATGAGCAAAGGCGAATCTTAACCAAGCCCCGTTTTTCGATATCGAAAATTTGGATTAAAGGAAATATGCGACAATTCATTACCAAAACCGACAAAGAGATAAAACTTCATATGTGGGTTACTTTCATAGAGAATAGCTTTAACTGCAACCGTGTTAACTTTTATATTGACAGTCAAGCAGCAATTAAGGCAATGATCTCGCATAGCAGAGCATATAAATGCTTGTTAGAGTGTAAGCTGTCTCTGGAGAGAATCGGAACAGGACAATGCCTCTTGGCGTCACATGACCTTAAATCAGGCATGCTTAACTAACAAACCGATATCATTTCATTACGACAATCAACGTTAATAAACGAAACAAAGTCATTTCGTTTCGTTTATTAACGTTAAGAACGTCAAATTAACGTTAACTTTGTTTCGTTTATTAACGTTAATTATCGTAACGAAATGATATCGGCTCGTTGGTTAAGCATGACTGCTTTAAATTATGCTTGGTCAGTGATAGCAGATATAGGAAGTGCCGGTTGAAGGAGGAACAGATCGAACACGTTCTGTGCTCGAGCCCTGAACTTGCCAGGCTAAGACTCCAGCTATTAGGAGTGATACAGCTCTCAGATCTAGAAGCAGCTAGTGGATTAAGTCATAGAAAGCTTCTAGTATTTGCCAAGAGGACGGAGTTATTTTATAACATAGGTCCTAGTTTTTGATAGAGGTTTTTTAGTTTGGTCGTTAAAACAAACTTCTGGTAACACTACGGACTCATTCAGTCTATGTGAGGTCCTCGTGGACCGGCCAGTTCAACCTAACCTAACCTACTTTTATAAAAAAATAGAAATTCGGTATAATTTTGGAAAAAGAGCGGGGACCGGCCTTCGTTTGCAGGAAGAAATTTTAAAACTAAGTTATACTGATATTTCACCTTAGTAGTGATAAGGTGTAACTATATAGCAAAGTAAGATATTAAACAAAATTTTGAAATGGGCGAAGCTTTGCCTCTTTTTTATGTACTCTTTTCCAATACTATAAATGCCAAAAATCTAATAAAAATTTATCAATTCAAGCAAAGTTCTGTATAAGGATTAATTTTTAGACCAAAACTGTTTCTTATAAAAATGAACGAAATTGGTTGGAACCCACGGCCGGTTTTACCACAAATTTAGATACCTTCACTAAATCTTGTATTGAAATCAGATTTTCATCACCCTTATTTTTTCAATAACAAAGTTATCGAAAAATGGAAAAAATAGTAAAGTGATGAAATTTGACGAGTGGATCAATTTTATGTCGTAAATCAGGTAGAAGTATGGTTCAAGGTTTTATAAATAGTTCTGAAAAAATTTGGCTACGGTTGTTTTAAAATTGAACCGGCATAAAATTAGCAATCGATTTATGGTACGTAACTACATTACGACGACCGCAGTGGTGTGATTGCAATATGCTCTGCCTACCACATCGAAGATTTTTCTAAGCGGTGCCACCCCTCGGCATTGGGTTGGCAAACACTTCGAATGTATTTCTGCCTTGAAAAGGTTCTCAGTAAGTTCGCCCTGCAGCTGACTTACAGAGCCGGCACAAAACATGTAGAGCCCGTCCCTCCGATTTGTAGGAAAGACAAGTTTGGCCTTAATCACCTCGGAAGCTAATCGCACCAAGTACTTAGCTACGCTACCATGTATACGAAAGGAAAGCACACAGCTGGATACATTAGCTTTGGTTTTACTTAAACTTGCTTTATTGTTTTTATGTTTAAATTCTTAAAACAATAGTACAAGTATTTAAGTTCATATTTTTTTGGCCCAAAAATACAAACGATGCATAGTTTTTTATTTATATATACAAGCATATGTTATACTTAATAATTCCTTGTAGCCTTGTAGCACATTCTCATGGTGCTATTGCCATACTCATTATCAACATCCCTACTTAAGTTATTTATCTTCAGAAAGGTGTAAGCATAAGTTTGCACGGTATTGCATGATGCCACTTCCAATGATAAGCAATGTTAAAAGGGCGTAGAATTTGCATTACCTGTATAAAACCTGAGGATAACGACTGTAAAAACATATTCTACGTCCTTTATACATTGGAATGTCATTGGATGTGTCGTGTTGGCAGGCTGCCACTTCCTTGAGGAAATACACATCGAAGGGTACGGGCAAGGGCATCCTGCATCATGAAAATTGCTGGAAAAAAGACAAAGGAAATCGTCACTAAAAAATTGAGAATGGCCATGGTATAGGCCATGAGAAAACTCTCGTCGAAATGCATTTTTCTTCATTTGAATGCAAAAGCTTTTGCAAATGGAATTTACTTCGAAAAAACTAGCTTGACTTTTTATGTGAATCTAACATCATTTATATATTAATTTTGCATTAAAACAATGCAAAATCTGCAAAATGTTTTACGTTGTATGTATTTCAAGTTCACCACATAAGGACAAAAAGGAAAAATGGCTTGATACAAATTGCATAGATTTTGCAAAGTTCTTAGCCGTTAAATTTTGTTGTTGTTTTTTATTTAGCCGAAAATAAATACATTTAAAATTTATTTTTTAATTTATTTTATTTTATTTCTTCGTCTACAGATAATCTTACAGACCACTTGATTAATTAAATATTTTAAATAAATTTAGTTTGAAGGTATTTATATTCAATTTAAAATCAATAGTCTCAGTATATGTGTTGCATAATCGAATGCATTTCCATATTGGCTCATTATATGCATAGGTAGATCTATGCGCAGGAACAGTAAAAAGTCTAACCTGTCTAAGTTCACGCGCTGTATGGTTAAAATTTATTGACTCATAGATTTGAGTACAATTAACTTTACCATTGATGATGTTATATACGAACATTATTGAAAAGTAGCTCCTTCTGTCTGACAAGCTTGTCAATCCTAACAGTTTACGTCTTTCCAGATAATTAGGCACGCCATCAGGCCAATAAAGTTTACATAAAGCAAATTTGGTAAAAAAATTTTGCACCCTTTCTATTTTGTGAGAGTGAATTTGGAAGTATGGACTCAAAATAATGCAGCAATGTTCTAGAAGACTACGGACCAACGAGATATACAGTGATTTTAATGTCATTGGGTTAGAGAATTCGGCGGAGTTTCGATGTGTGAAGCCAACCATTGAGAAAGCTTTAGGCACAATGTGGTCGACATGCTTTATAAAAGTTAGTTTCGAATCAAAAATAAGACCTAAGCCCTTAAACAGTGTATTCCTTTCTAATATTTTCCAATCTAATGAGTAGGCGAAATTATAAGGATTACTTTATCTTGCATATGAAACAACACAACACTTTTGGATATTAAGATGTAAATTGTTGACTGAGCACCAACTATGCAAATTATCTAGTTCTGAAGATGAAGATCGAGTCAATCAGTCAAATTACGTACAATGATGAAAGAGCTTCACATCATCAGCGTACATTAAACACTCTGCTTTTGCAAAGAGATTTGGCAAATCATTAAACATAAGGAATAGGAGTGGACCACAATGCGTTCCCCGCGGGATACCTGACCATGCGTTTACTAATATAGAAGAGCTAGTGGTGCCCATTTTGAAAACTGTTTCCTTCCTGTTAAGAAACTATGAAAGAAACTTAAAATTTTTCCGTTTAAACCGTTGCTTGTTGATCAAAATTGCATGATCAACCTTATCAAAGGCTTTCGAAAAGTCAGTATAAACTACGTCAAGCTGGGCTTGATCTTCGAGAGCATTTACAATTTTTTCGTAATTAGCATAAGATTTGTGCAAGTCCGATATTACACAATTTACCTCATTCATTAGTCTTTTTTGAAGTACGAATCGAATAGCTTTGAAATGGTGCTTTGATTTACAATAGGTATGTAATTGCAAACATTATTGCGATTACCAGACTTGTATATAGGGACAATTTCAAAAATCTAGAAAGGTTGAATTATCTATACACATATTGAAAATATTTGCTATTGATACAAACACTGAATGCAGCTTAAAAAATATTGGGGCAAAACCTTAATGAACCACGCAGGTGCTTTTATCTAGACTAGAAATCGCAAGCTCGACTTCAACCGAGGAAAATTTGAGAGATATTTTGGTTTTTTACCACTTTTTGCTTTTAGCTCGACATCCACAAGAGCGATTCTTTGACCCCTGAAGCCTACGTTTTGTATATATAAGTATCCTGTGGGGCTCTTAAACTTATGTACTTAAATATGCAAACATTTATGATGAGGAATGTTGTAAGCGTAACCATTTGTAAGATCTTAAATTTTTTCACACGGGAACGCTTCACATGCGTAAAGTGAATGGAGTCCCCCTAAGGATGGTGCATTCTTATTCTTGTTTTAAAGGTAGAAAATGAGGGTTTCGCTTTACTTATCCTTTCTAATTTCCCTTTTTCTTTTCTTTCCTTTATTTCCCTTCTCTCCTCTTTTCAATCTTTATAGGGTCCGCACCCAGTTTACTCACTTTATGTGGATATCGGTGATGGAAGGCAAGCGCAGAGCTATCGTATTAAAAGACGGAATTAGGCAACATAAGATGAATTGGCTCTGGAAGTGTTCGAGAGAAAAGTTATTCGAAAGATTTATGGACCTCTATGCTTTGGCGGAGGCGACTACCGCAGAAAATTTAATGATGAGGTGTACGAACTTTTCGAAAATATTAAAACTATCCAGCGAATTAAAACGCAGCGACTACGCTGGCTAGGCCATGTTATGCGAATGAAAGATGACGCTTCAGCAAAGAAAGTATTTTTATAGGAACCGGCCTATTGCAGCAGAGGAAGTGGGTGGCCCCACTCCGCTAGAAGGACCAGGGGGGGGGGGTGATTTAAATTTTCTTGGTGTAACCAACTGGCGTTAGCAGAGAAAAGAAGCGACTGGCGCGCCTTTTTGGGCGGCCATAACCGTTTAAACGATTAAGCGCCGATTAAGTAAACAAGTAGGTTGTACCTATGTCCCATTGCAGTGCTTTCAACTGGCACTTTTAACTTTTGGATGTCCTTAGAAATGGCACGCCTTGCATTTCAGTCGAAGGTGATTATGATTTAGTTGCAGCCGATTTATTAAACAGATTTATTAAAATATCATGAAGGAAATATGCAGATATTCATCTAAAGCGCCACTTTTGCATTGAAGATTTTATGCTTACCTCGGATTTGGTTGTTGTTGTTGTTGTAGCAGTGCTTTGCTCCATCCAATAGGGCCAATCATAAATTGTCACCAATGTCCTCTAACGGGAGTCCAAAAAAACTTGTTGTTTCAACAGGGGTGAACCATAATGAGAGGGGTGTTAGAGGCGTTGGATCCACATTACAATTGAAGAGATGGTTGGTGTCATGTGGGGACACATTGCCGGCATGACATATGTTTTGTATGTCGAGGTTGTTTCTGGATAGGTAAGAGTTTAACCTGTTACAGTACCCAGATCGAAGTTGAGCTAGAGTGACGCGTTTCCCTAGGGAGAGCGCGTTCCTTCGTACTGAGTATTTTTGTTTAAGAACTGGATTCGCCGGGAAATTCCTGGCATAGAGGTCCGACGCCTGCTTTGGATATCACTGAGGACTTGCATGTGATTTTTGCTTCATACAGCTGTGTTCTCAGGTGCCGTATTTCCCCATAATGTTTACGGAGATAACCCCTTAAGCCCCTGGGCGGTGTAGCCTCATCAACCAGATGTCTTTGGTCTTTTGGGATGCTCCGGTGGTTCAGGGATCGTGAAAATTTTAAAAATAATCCGAGCTTAGAAATTTTGTTTTCGAGTTTTAAGGAACTTAAACCCAGGAACCGGAAACTTTGAACGAAATTTTGGGTTCTTACAAGCTAATGTTATATTAAAAACAAGTAAGGAAGGTTAAGTTCGGGTGTAACCGAACATTACATACTCAGTTGAGAGCTATGGTGACAACATAAGGGAAAATAACCATGTAGGAAAATGAACCGAGGGAAACCCTGGAATGTGTTTGTATGACATGTGTATCAAATGAAAGGCATTAAAGAGTATTTTATGAGGGAGTGCGCCATAGTTCTATAGGTGGACGCCATTTAGGGATATAGCCATAAAGGTGGATCAGGGTTGACTCTAGAATGCGTTTGTACGATATGGGTATCAAATGAAAGGTATTAATGAGTATTTTAAAAGGGCGTGGACCTAAGTTCTATAGATGGACGCCTTTTCGAGATATCGCCGTAAAGATGGACCAGGGGTGACTCTAGAATGCGTTTGCACAATATGGGCATCAAACGAAAGGTGTTAATGAGTATTTTAAAAGGGAGTGGGCCTTAGTTCTATAGGTGGATGCCGTTTCGAGATATCGCCATAAAGGTGGACCAGGGGTGACCCTAGAATTTGTTTGTACAATATGGGCATCAAAAGAAAGGTGATAATGAGTATTTTAAAAGGGAGTATTCCTTAGTTCCATAGGTGGACGCCGTTTCGAGATATCGCCATAAAGGTGGAGCAGGGGTGACCCTAGAATTTGTTTGTACGATATGGGTATCAAAAGAAAGGTGTTAATGAGTATTTTAAAAGGGTGTGGGGCTTAGTTCTATAGGTGGACGCCTTTTCGAGATATCGCCATAAAGGTGGACCAGGGGTGACTCTAGAATGAGTTTGTACGATATGGGTATCAAATTAAAGGTATTAATGATAGTTTTAAAAGGGAGTGGTGGTAGTTGTATATGTGAAGGCGTTTTCCAGATATCGGCCAAAATGTGGACTAGGGTGACCCATAACATTATCGGTTGGATACCGCTAATTTATTTATATATGTAATACCTGGCAAGATTTTAAGGGTGTTTTATTTCGCCCTGCAGAACTTTTTCATTTTCTTCTACTTAATATGGTAGGTGTCACAACCATTTTATAAAGTTTTTTCCAAAGTTATATTTCGCGTCAATAAAACAATCCAATTACCTTACCATGTTTCATCCCTTTTTTCGTATTTGGTATAGAATTATGGCATTTTTTTCATTTTTCGCAATTTTCGATATCGACAAAGTGGGCGTCGTCATAGTCGGATTTCGTTCATTTTTCATACCAAGGTAAAGTGGGTTCAGATAAGTACGTGAACTGAGTTTAGTAAAGATATATCGATTTTTGCTCAAGTTATCGTGTTAACGGCCATGCGGAAGGACAGACGGACGACTGTGTATAAAAACTGGGCGTGGCATTAACCGATTTCGCCCATTTTCACAGAAAACAGTTAACGCCATAAAATCTATGCTCCTACCAAATTTCAAAAGGATTGGTTAATTTTTGTTCGATTTATGGCATTAAAAGTATCCTAGACAAATTAAATGAAAAAGGGCGGAGCCACGCCCATTTTTAAATTTTCTTTTATTTTTGTATTTTGTTGCACCATATCATTACTGGAGTTGAATCTTGACATAATTTACTTATATACTGTAAAGATATTAAATTTTTTGTTAAAATTTTACTTTAAAAAAATTTTTTTTTAAACGTGGGCGTGGTCCTTCTCCGATTTTGATAATTTTTATTAAGCGTACATACAGTAATAAGAGTAACGTTCCTGCCAAATTTCATCATTATATCTTCAACGACTGCCAAATTACAGCTTGCAAAAATTTTAAATTACCTTCTTTAAAAAGTGGGCGGTGCCACGCCCATTGTCCAAAATTTTACTAATTTTATATTTTGCGTCATAAGTTCAACTCATCTACCAAGTTTCGTCGCTTTATCGGTCTTTTGTAATGAATTATCGCACTTTTTCGGTTTTTCGAAATTTTCGATATAGAAAAAGTGGGCGTGGTTATAGTCCGATATCGTTCATTTTAAATAGCGATCTCAGATGAGTGCTCAGGAACCTACGTACCAAATTTCATCAAGATACCTCAAAATTTACTCAAGTTATCGTGTTAACGGACGGACGGACGGACGGACGGACATGGCTCAATCAAATTTTTTTTCGATCCTGATTATTTTGATATATGGAAGTCTATATCTATCTCGATTCCTTTATATATGTACAACCAACCGTTATCCAATCAAACTTAATATACTCTGTGAGCTCTGCTCAACTGAGTATAATTAAAGAGCTTTCAAGATGGTATAGGAATTGAGATATATTAGAAAGGCCTTTAAGAATTCTAGAATCTAGCGATCGATTTTGAAATGGTTTTATTTAGCTTGACTCGACAGGCTGGCTGGCCGGCGCGAATTTTGTAATTGAAATTTAAGTACCTTCCCGATAAGCTACAAGCTTGAAACTTGGAATATAGTTCAGAAGCCGATGACAGTGCAATAAAAAAACTCCGAAAGGTGGCGCGTGGATCGAAATATTTCAAAAAATTGTATTTGAGGTTCGATTTGGTTCATATTTGGAACACATAATACATACATGAATAGAAAGCTACCTATGAAAAAAAGATTGCCGCTAGGTGGTGAATATCTCGATATTCAAAAAATCGTATTTGTGGTCCGATTTGGCTCGTATTTGGAACACATAATACATACAAGTATAGTAAAAGACCTAGAAAAAATCGCCGCTAGGTGGCGCAAGGATCGAGATATTAAAAAAATCGTTTTTGTGGTTCGATTTGGCTCATATATGGAACATATAATACATATAAGAATAGAAAGAGACATAGAAAAAATTCGCCGCTACGTGGCGCAAGGATCGAAATATTAAAGAAATCGTATTTGTGGTTCGATTTGGTCCAATTTTGAACGCATAACACATACATGAATAGAAAGCGACCTATGATGTCGGATTTGGCTCATATCTGGAACAAATATTACGTACAGTCCGGTAGAAATGACATCAAAACATTTTGGAGTTCGAGGAGCATACGTGGCGCAGAGTCGAGTAAAGTCTTTGGAAGGATTATATATTGAGTACTTAGATTGTAACAAATTTTCAGGAAAGAGTCCGTGTAATAGTGAGTCACTAAATGAGTTAAATAGAATGAGAAATAATAGGCAATTAAATAAAGACTAAAAACTTGAAAATAAAATAATTAAAAATAAAATTTTAAGTTAAACGGTTTTATTGAAAACAATACTTACATGAAGTAATAATAATACTAAAGTTAGAAAATAATTAGGTAGGTCCTAGGTACTAGTCATCACACTCCTCAGCAATCTAGGGCGTTGATCAGACAATTAAATAAAAGCGTTGGACGCGTCAAATTTCTATTGATAGCCATATATCAAACCAACTGAACCTTAATAAGGTTATGCTACGCCTCACATTTTTAGAAATTTCGCGTGCCCAACGCTTTTATTTAATTGTCTGATCAACGCCCTAGATTGCTGAGGAGTGTGATGACTAGTACCTAAGACCTACCTAATTATTTTCTAACTTTAGTATTATTATTACTTCATGTATGTGTTGTTTTCAATAAAACCGTTTAACTTAAAATTTTATTTATCATTATTATTGTTATGATAAATTTTTTCTTAATTAAAAAAATTTTTAAATTAGAACAGAAGAAAGAAAAAATTTTAGACAACTGCCAAACATAACAATAATAATGATAAAAAATTATTGTTAGGCCTTGAGCTCGATTCGAACCCGCGATCTTAAAATCAGTAGGCCGATATAACAACAAAAATTGTTAATACATCCCAGAGCACGGGGAAAAAAGTGTCAATAAAATATGACACTATGGCAGCATTGCCAACAGACAAGTCCAATTTTCACAGCTATTCTGCAACAGATGTCGCAGTGTTGTGAATATCAATTGGCACGAACCAGAATGGAAGTAGGATTAATGAAGACAAACAACAAACCGCTGTGGTGGCTGAATGGTTATAGCAGCGGCGCCTAAACGTTGCCGATGAAGGAATTTAGCAGTTCCCGAAATGGATCTATACAACGAGCTTTGGCAGTTGTCTAAAATTTTTTCTTTCTTCTATTCTAATTTAAAAATTTTTTCAATTAAGAAAAAATTTATCATAACAATAATAATGATAAAAAATTATTGTTAGGCCTTGAGCTCGATTCGAACCCGCGATCTTAAAATCAGTAGGCCGATATAACAACAAAAATTGTTAATACAGCCCTGAGCACGGGGAAAAAGTGTCAATAAAACATGACACTATGGCAGCATTGCCAACAGACAAGTCCAATTTTCACAGCTATTCTGCAACAGATGTCGCAGTGTTGTGAATATCAATTGGCACGAACCAAAATGGAAGTAGGATTAATGAAGACAAACAAAAAACCGCTGTGGTGGCTGAATGGTTATAGCAGCGGCGCCTAAACGTTGCCGATGAAGGAATCTAGCAGTTCCCGAAATGGATCTATACAACGAGCTTTGGCAGTTGTCTAAAATTTTTTCTTTCTTCTATTCTAATTTAAAAATTTTTTCAATTAAGGAAAAATTTATCATAACAATAATAATGATAAAAAATTATTGTTAGGCCTTGAGCTCGATTCGAACCCGCGATCCTAAAATCAGTAGGCCGATATAACAACAAAAATTGTTAAAATTTTATTTTTAATTATTTTTTTTTTTTAGTCTTTATTTAATTGCCTATTAATTCTCATTCTATTTAACTCATTTAGTGACTCATTATTACACGGACTCTTTCCTGAAAATTTGTTACAATCTAAGTACTCAATATATAATCCTTCCAAAGACTTTACTCGACTCTGTGCCACGTATGCTCCTCGAAATCCAAAATATTTTGATGTCACTTCTACCGGACTTACATCCATTTGTACTTAATTGATATTCTTTTTGCAGTTTATTGCCTTGAAATTCCTAAACAAAAAAAAAAAAAAAAAAATGTAAAAATAAAAACTGATAAGTATCAACTGTATTTTTGAAATTTTCTTCATATTTTAAAAGCTGTTAATAAATTGCTCTTGGAAATGTAAAACTGAATTACTACGTTAATATCTGTGAGGAAATAGCGGTTTGAGATACACTTTAACTTTATCTTAGCAATGAAAACTTTGTAAGATAATTTTAATTTCAAGCAACGCCTGCAGCGCTAATGACCATTAACCGTCTAACTTATGCCATTTCAATTATATAACACGTGTATTTGAAATAACTGCTATTTAATGAGAATTAACCATATATTTATACCGCGTATAGCGGCATGACATGCCTACATTGATGATACTGCCTCTAATGTCTGCACAAAGACGCAAAATAGTATATGAGGTAAATAAGAACAAGACGAAGTATCGACTTCCTGTCATCCATGTCTCTGTTGACGAACATAAATTCTAGTCGTGAAAGAATTTCGTTTATCCGGAAACCAAGATTTACAGCTAAAACAATATCGGCTAAAAAATTAAAGGAGGAATAACTCTTGCCAGCAAAAGCTACTTGGAGTTGAGTAGGAAATTGAAAAGTAGGGCCCACTCTCGACAAACAAGTATTACGCTCCAAAAATTGCTTGTCATATATGTCCTGATTTTAGTTCAAATTTATGAATGGTGTAGAGAATAGATGAGATGGCCCTTGGAGCGTGTGTTCAAGAGACAAGTTCTTCCTAAAATGTATTTTCCTGTACGTGTTGCCGATGGCGAGTATCCGAGGAGCTTTAATGACGAGCTGTATAAAATATACGCAGATATGAAGACATTGCAATGAATAAAAGCCCAAAGTATTCGCTGGATAAGGCACGTTATGTGAATGGAGGAAGACGCTGCGGCCAAGAAAGTACTGCTAGCGCTATTTTTATTAAGGAGCAGCGTAAAGAACACGCCTCTACTGAGCTGGGGGAGTCAGGTAAAGGAAGACTTAATATCCTTTAGTTATTTCGATCGGCGTCAGTTTTTGCGGAGCAGTGGTAACTGGCCTAAACTTTTACCCAGCGGCCAAAATCATATAGGGCCTAGGTGGTTAAGCGCAAATGAATGATGACGATGATTTGATTGGTCTTAAATTGGTGGTTATTCATTTCTGCTATTTATTAAAACAGCTACATACAACGATTAAACATAACTAGGTTAATCTGCTTTGAGACTAAAACTAGTTGACTAATTAGTTAACTGACACTTAATGCAGAGCTACTCACAAATAGATATTTTTCCGCCATTGAGATATTTAAGTACTTTGCTTTTTAAATAGAACTGGCATATTACTTAAAACGAACGTTGGTATAAAAGATGCCACTTAATAACCAGCTTTTTGTCCTGCTAGGAAGCTTGAAGCAAAGCTAATTTGAAACAAACTAAAGTGACATTTTTTAAATCAAGTAAATTCCAGCACAGGAGTTGTCATAATATCCTCTAACGGGAGTCCAAGGAAACTTGCTGTTTTAACAGGGGTAGACCATAATGAGAGGGGTGTTAGAGGCGTTGGTTCCACATTACAATTGAAGAGATGGTTGGTGTAATGTGGGGACACATTGCAAGTAGTGCATACATTTTGTATGTCGGGGTTGATTCTGGATAGGTAAGAGTTTAAACTGTTACAGTATCCATATCGAGGTTGAGCCAGAGTGACTCGCGTTTCCCTAGGAAGTGTACGCTCCTCATCTGCAAGTTTAGGGTATTGTTCTTTGAGTACAGGATTCACCGGCAATTCCTAACATAGAGCTCGGACGCCTGTTTGTGGAGTTCACTGAGGACATGCTTGTGTTTTTTGGCATCATACGGCTGTGTTCTCAAGTGCCGTATTTCCTCATAATGCTTGCGGAGATGACTCCCTAAGCCCTTGGGCGGAGTTGGCTCATCAATCAGATGTCTGTTGGGATGCCCAGGTTTATGGGTATTCAACAGGAACTGTTTGGTTAGCATTTCATTTCCCTCTCTGATGGGGAGTACTCTCGGCTCATTGTGTAGATGGCGTTCTTGGGACATAAAAAGACAACCCGTAGAGGTTCTGAGGACAGTTTTGTCGCAGGCCTGTAATTTCTTCCAGTGAGTAACCTTTTGGCTTGGCGATCATATCGGGGGCGCGTAGCATTCAGTTTTCCGGCCAATTGCTTTGTAAGTGGTAATGCGCGTTTATTTGTCTTTACCCCAAGTATTGCCGGCAAGAGATTTGAGGATTTTATTATGGCTCTGGATTTTCAGTACAATTGCGGCTCCATGCTCTCCAAAATGTAGATCTTGATCGAACGTCACACCCAAGATTTTAGGGTGTAAGACAGTCGGTAGCGTGGTGCTATCGACGTGGATGTTCAAAATGGTCGACATTTGGCGCGTCCATGTTGTAAATAAGGTCGCCAATGATTTGGCCGGAGACAATGTCAGGTTTCGCGAGGCGAAGAAATCAGGGAGATAGCTGTTTATTTTGTTACAAAGCTCATCGATCTATGGGCATGGGCTTATGGCCATTCTTATGTAGTCATCAGCGTAGAAGACGATATTGACTCCTTCTGGAGGTGAAGGTAGCTTTGATATGTAGAAGTTAAACAAAATTGGGGATAGCAGCCCTTTTTAATTTTTCTTGGTTTGGATGTCACGTTCCTGAATTTCACGGATGCTTGCCGACCAGACAGATACTTTGCGGACCACCTTATTAGACTTGGGGGAAGGGGAGACCCTTCCAGGTCTTGCAGTAACGTGCCATGTTTGACCGTATCAAAAGCTTTTGACTGGTCTAACGCAACGAGTACTGCCCTATAGTGGGTGTCTTGATTTAGTCCGCAATTTATCTGAGTGATAATGGCCTTTAGCTCTGTGGTAATTTTCGGAAGCCATGCTGATGATTGGCTAGTTGAAAATTTGCACTAAAGTAGGGACACAAAATGGCTTCAAGTGTCTTGGCTACTGGCGATAGGATAATCTCCTATATTAGCTGATTTCCCAGGCTTTAGTAGCGGAACCACCTTGGCAATTTTCCATTTTGCGGGGATGACGAAGGTGGAAAGGGACAAGTTGAAGACATGCGCTAGATAACTAAATCCCTCTTTGCCTAGGTTTTCAAACATCGGCATGGCTATGCCGTCTGGGGCCACTGCTTTAGATGGTTTAGCATGAACGATGGCATCCTCAAATTCTTTGGTGGTGATGGTAATTGGGGACGCGCTGAATTTATGCTTGTGTGCGCGTCTGTTGGCCCGCTGTCTAACTTTTTCAACCGTAGAATGCATTACATATTGTCGGCAAAAAGCGATCGCGCATCTTTTCGCATCCGACCGCAATTTATCGCCAAAGGCGATGGAGATTTGGACCAAAGCTTACCCACACCGGCAGGGAGGTTACAATTCTTTAAATGCTCTACCCATTTCGCCCGCTTTTGTTCATACACAAGTAATCTGATGCGTTGGTTTATATCCCTAATTTGGGGGTCGCCGGGGTCGGAACTGGTGTTAGTCGGATGCAGAGCAGGACACTTGTACCAATAGTGCTTTAGTGTGTGCAATAGGTGCTTAAATTAATTAATCAAAAGCACCCTGCAGCAAGTCCTGCTAGTTTCAAACTAGCGCAAAGCTATGGAATTAGTAGACGGTATTAATTCCAATTCTGCTCCCTCATAGTGCTTTCAACTGACAACCTAAAAAGCGCCAAGGCTCAGTTTGAAATACAGAATCGAGATAGGTTAAAACTAGTAACATCTGCTTATGCGATAGTTTCGAACTAATGCGATGAGAGTTACAAAAAAGTACCATATTTGTGTGTGTTAGTTCTGTGCTAGCTCGAAATTAGTGCGAATCGCTGCTGAGTGCAGTACATTTGTTGGCTATGTATTACTACAACATTTAAATTCGAAAATCCAACCTAACAGATGCCACGCAGTGCTAATAAGCTCAATTAAGCCAGTTGTGTTTACATTTTGAAACTTATTGTAATCAAATGTCATGTAAATTGCGATGTTAACTGCGACTTTTAAATGAATGAAACACGAGCTTGATATTTCTGAAATATACTCAGATTGTTTTGTGTAACAAATAATCAAAAACTCATTTTGCATAGCAAATATACATATATGTTTAAACAAATTACATGTGTACTTTGTACTTGTATTAGGGCTGGCAATTTTTCTGACTTTTGTATTGACGGGATTTTCGAATGTCATCTTATAGAAACACCAAACCGTGTGTCAGGTTTTTAGGATACGTAATATAAAAATAAGATTTTCCGTATATAGCTGTTAGTGATGCTGTAAGGCTGTATGTACCTCATATTCGCTAGTTAGGGGTCATTAGAAAGCTGAACTCCCTTACGTGGGTGACCAGCAGTTATTGTTGTCTAATTTGCATATATCATTTAGGAGGCCTAAAAATCATATTTTCAGACGAAATATTCATACACTGTAAAATACCGAACCATTTGACAATGGTGCCACTGAACCAAACCTATACACATATCTACATACTAGGCTCCTGCAAACATTTTACTGATATTTATTCGTCGCTAGCAGAACTGGCAGAAGTTGCTCTGCTCTAGCTTGCTCTATCTGCATAACTTCTAAGCAGTTTTTACCTCTTACTCTCCCTTCTCCTCTTTCCCCTTTTCCTTATCTTTTTATTCACTCTTCCCTCTGCCTTTCTCTTTTTCTGCGTCTCGTCCTTCTTCTCCGTCTTTTCCTTAACTTCTTTTCAACTCCATCCTTTTTTCCCAGTCCCAGTCCCACCCCAATTCCAAGTCCCAGTCCCAGTCCCGCCCCAATTCCAAGTCCCAGTCCCAGTCCCAGTCAGTAAAGAAACTTCACAGGAACGCACACGATGTGCAAATGTGATTGAAATCGGTTAAGTAGCTTAGGAGTCCATTGCAGAGAAACAGCGTGACACAAAGTTTATATATATTAAGACCAAAACTGGGAAACAATTATTTTGGTACTCTCAAAACCGTTTTGGTCCATTTTTGGTGCATAGGAAAAAATTTAATTTACATCACTTCTTACCATATACTAAAACTTTTTATGTATGTTTGTTTAATGGTGTGTTCAGTTTATACTTATATTTAAGAATTCATGAGCTTAACACCGGCTTATAATAATTGAATTTTCAATTATTATGTTTTTTCTAAGAGAAACTGAAAGGAAAGAAACATTTACTGGCATATTGCGATGGACCATTTCGAAAACCGCCAACGTAATCATCATCAGGCAATTTTGTAATGTTATCAAAGGTTTCACCGGGATTCGAAGCGTGAATCACATGGTGAAACTGCAGTAGCCTTTAACCACTAGGCCATCCTGCTTTTGTTTGCTATAAATGTACACTTAGTCCGGTTGAATAAAAAAAAGAAAAAAAAATATTGAAATCGGTCAAAGAGTTTTTGTGTATTAACTGAAATATTTTTCAATTGAGGTTTCTTAAAAAGCTTTTTTAACTTCGATGGTTCGTTAGAATATGCTGTGTTTATATGGAGACCATTTTAGGATTGCCATATAATGAGGCTAGAGGAACCACAGAGGAACCTGAGAAGTAATGATTTGTTTTTTGTTGAATGCGTGAGGACTAAATATGCATATTATGCTCCTCTCATCAGAATCTTACGAGAGTTTAATTTGTTCTCAAATTTTCGAATATATATTTCTCAATTGAAAAATCTAAATTCAAATTACAGTTAAATGAATTTTTAACTTAAACAATTATTTTGTAAATATATGTAAATCGTTATGTAGTCTGTAAGAACCATTGTATTTCAAAGATTACTATATTTAAATAAATAAATAATCCCTGAATCAGATCGAAAATAACAGATAAAAATTATTAAAATCGGTATAGCCGTGTTCAGCTTAGAACGTACTAACGCAAAAAATTTATTTTTATATATGTGACCCGGTTTATGAAAGGGTGGCTTATGACTCAAAAAAAATTACATCTACTAAAAAACTGAAGAAATGCATTACTTATCTTTAACAGCTGTTTCTCGAAATTTATTTTTTGAGTCATAAGCCACCTTTTCATAGACCGGGTCACATATATAGATTTACCAGGTAACTTACTGGTTCTTCAGTTAAAAAGAATTAGTGTCGGGATATAATTACCCTACTTGATGTACATGTGAATTTATTTAAGTACAATAGCAAATACAATAAGTAATGACCTGTGCCGAATACTTCATACCTTTCATGAATGGGGCTGAACAATAAACTTATCCCATTAGTAGTATCCAAATAAACGGCTGTATAAAATACGAAAAGTTTCTTATCTGAACAATCGGTTGTATGATATATATACTATACATATATACCACCGATCTGTACAATTTTTTCAGACAACAATGAATTCTCCATACGAAGTATTCCGTGAAATTTGAAGCTTCCTGCTGTTAAAATAGGGCAGACATTAAGAAAAGTTTCTTATCTGATCAATCCGTTATATGAGATATATACTATGCATATATACGTCTATATAATTTTTTCAGACAACAATATGTGCAATAAGCGAAACATACGGTGAAGTTTGAAGCTTCAATCTGATAAATTGAGGAAGATATAACAAAAATCCTCTCATCTGAAAAATCGGTTGTATGGAAGATATATGCCATAGTGGTCCGATCAGACCGGTTCCGACAAGTGTCTAATCGGACACCTAAATACACCCGCTCACCAAATTTTATCAAGATATCTCAAAAAGTGAGGGACTAGTTTGCATACAAACAGACAGACGGACATAGCCAAAGCATAGTTTTCTTATTTAGACCTACTAGTCTTAGTTAAAACGATTTTCAATTTAGGTAGGTTTCTTCAGATATTTAAATCATACATTTTTTAATTAAGTGGTGAACATATTGAATGTAGTTTGTTTTGATCTATGAAAATCCGTAATACTTTATTTAAATAAATTAAGAAATAAATTATAAGAAAACTGTTAAAAATCTAGTTGTTTCTGCAATAATGTAATACTAGATAACAAAGGTATTTCTTGACAATTTTGTCCACCTAAAGTTCGAACCACAAAATTCACTGAAATTATATCAAAGATCGCTTGATTAGCTTCTTACGGCCCACTTGTATATTTTCAATAATGTTAACAAATATTTATTATTGTATTTTTAGAATGTTTAGAATTAACGAAAAAACAACTCGATATATGTTTTAATTCTTTATATAGTACTTGACCAAGAAAAATACCGGAATTTTGCTTGTAGGTAGTAATTGAACTACAAATTGAGCAAAATATCTGAAACTTACTTATAGTGTACAATTGTGGTGTCTCGCAAACTCGGCAAAGGAGTGGAGGCACCACAATTGCGTTTTGATAAAAAAATAAAAGAAAAGAAAGAAAGGCGAGAGATATTTCTCGTTATAAGAATTTCTTTATTATAGTGAAAGTTAAATTAGAACAATAATTTACCTTTTATAATAATATGTGGCGGGCCTCCTCGGACGGTGTTAGCTATGGTTCGCTCAACGATCGCTGGAAAAGTAGGCGGTTGCCTTGTCGAGGACAACCGTTGAACCGCGGAAGAAGTCTCCGGATTTAAGGGGAAGCTTCCCCACATAGTTGTACCGGCATGCATGTATATGTGTACGGACAACATAACCCTACCTATGTACACATATACATGCCGGTGGGCGAACTGGGGGTCGCAAAAGTGGTGCTATTAGGGTGGCGCAAGTTAAGAAGAATTTAGGCTTCGAGCCTAAACATATAGCGTTTTCTTTTCTGAAATAAATTGTTGCCTAAGTAAATGGTAAAGCCTTAATAGAGTTACTTCTACCCCAGACAATTTTCAACATTTATAGTGCATACAAAGAACATTTCAACTCACCATATTCACTAATATTAACAGAGTATATGTGGAACTTAAGAGCGAATTGAGAGTTTCACAGAGTTGCACTGACACACCGCCATTTTATACAGGGTAAAAGTGTAACGCTTTTGCGTTGCGGGCAGGCAACTATTTTCACAAAAGAACGAAATACCCCGTAAAGGCGTTGCCTGTTTTTAGAATAGAACAACAACCCTTGCGCGGCGTACAAAAGCGTAACACTTTAGCCAGAAAAGAAAACGCTATTAAATTTTGCTGTATAAACAGTGAATTCCAACATTGGTAGTTCTGAAGAATAAAAATATAGTTTAAAAAAACTAAAAAGCACGCAAATATGGTATCGCTTTAATATCTGCAATCCACTTAGATATTTGATGTTGATAGCAGTGAAGCACAGAGGTTCGTGTCTCCGCTATTAAGCACAACTGGTTTTGCAGCGAGTTATTTAACCACTGCCGCGAGTCTTCAATAATTGCCGATAGATGGGTCTAACTCACCTTTGCGCGCCTAGCCAGAGAGTTACAAACCCCAGCGAGTTAGGATATACCCTCGGTAGGTATGCCTGTCGGAAGAGGCCACTAAAATACCAAATCGATTCAAGGGGTTGTGTAGCGCAACCCTTTCAATGGGGTTGCCAGCGCTTCTCCAACCAAATTGTCAAGATCACCTGCGGCGAATCCTGTTCCATTAACAGCCGAGGTTGTGGCGACCCTGAACTCCTAAAGGATCTAGGGGATGGATGGCGGGATGGCCTAGAAGGTCGCATGTCGTCATACCAAATCGTTCCCGAGATGACCGGTCTTGGTACTGGAAGGTACCGGATCTGCATCCAGCAAAGGACCATCAACATCGATAGCACTCTCCAAGGCCGTGGGGGAGTGTCCTTATCGCTACAACAACAACAACGACAGTTACAAACAAGCATACATACAAGTGAAGCTAATATAAGAGTGCTAAAAGTTACTGGTAGTTTACCAGCAACTTATTACTTCAGGCTTATTCGTGTTAGTGTCTGTGAAGTTTTTATTATTGTGCTGCAAGGCGATGTTTGCAGAGGTATTAGATTGTGTGTAAATGAGTATTGCTTAGATAGCTTTTCATAAAATTGCGAAAACGTTTTTTTTTTCTGATCCAGGAATCACTTGCAAGTTAATCATCAGTCACAAACTTCGTGGATTTAAAATAAAATATTCAGTTAAACTTGTGTTAAGTACTGAAATAAATCTTAAGCCACCTGTATGCTAGCGCAGCACATACTTGATTTGACTTGAGTGTTGTCACTGATGACGATTTGCAATAAATTTACCATGTTACCGATTACCCAACACTAAAACATTTTTAGCTTTTCTGAGAAGTCTTTTAAAGTCTAACTTCCACTTGAACGTTTACATTTTTTGGTACCACACTGTGGTTTGGGTTGTAATATACGGAAAAAAATTAAATTTACAAAGATCTTAAATATCTACAGTTTTGAAGAAATTTCATTTAGGGATACCTGATTACGAATGGCGGACGACTTTTGAGAAAAATTTCTTTATTTAATTGCACTTTGGTATTCGGACGTTTTTCAACCCTTTTTATAAAAGTTCATACTATGGATAATACTTTTAGGTATTTGAATTATATGTCTAATGGAAAAGTTTTCCAAGACAAGAATTAAACAAGTAAGGAAGGCTAAGTTCGGGTGTAACCGAACATTACATACTCAGCTGAGAGCTTTGGAGGCAAAATAAGGCAAAATCACCATTTAGCAAAATGAGCCTAAGGTAACCCTGGAATGTGTTTGTATGCATGGGTTTCAAATGGAAGGTATTAATCGTCCTATGTATAGATGGGTACCCGGGTACCCTTTACATATTCAAAAGCCATTTTTAAGTAATCTACAAATAGAAACAATTTGAAATTTTGTGGCATCGTATGGGAATAAGTTTTCTACAAAAAGGAGAAACAATTTTTTTAAACATAATTTCATAAAGATGATTGTTTTAATAAATTAATTTTTTATTACAAGTTCTCATGGCTGGGATACCCAGGCACCACTCGTAGTTCTCACGTTTTTACGTAATCTACAAATAGAAACAAGTTAAAATTTTGTGACATCTTATGAAAATAAGTTTTCTACAAAGAGGACAGAAAATTTTTTCAAATATACTTTCATAAAGATGGTTTTCAATAAATTAGTTTTTATTACTAAAATTAATTTTTATTACTAGTTCTCATGGCTGGGATACCCAGGTACCACTAGCAGTTCTCACGTATGAACTGCCTTGTGGTACCCATGTACCCAGCCATGCGAACTACGAAGAAAAATTATTCATGGCCAGGACGGTTAAAGAGTATTTTAAAAGGGAGTGCGCCATAGTTCTATAGGTGGACCGCCTTTTTGAGATATCGCAATAAGGCTGGACCAGGGGTGACTCTAGAATGTGTTTGTACGATATGGGTATCAAATGAAAGGTATTAATGAGGGTTTTAAAAGGAGTGGCCCTTAGTTGTATATGTGAGGGCATTTTCAAGATATCTAACAAAATGTGGATCAGGGTGACCCAGAACATCAATTTGTCGGGAACCGCTAATTTATTCATATACGTTATACCACGAGCAATATTCCTGCCAAGATTCCAAAGGCTTTTGATTTCGTCCTGTAGAACTTTTCATTTTCTTCTTCTACTTAATATGGTAGGTGTCACACCCATTTTACAAAGTTTTTTCTAAAGTTATATTTTGCGTCAATAAACCAATCCAAATACCATGTTTCATCTCTTTTTTCATATTTGGTACAGAATTATGGCATTTTTTTCATTTTTCGTAATTTTCGATATCGAAGAAGTGGGCGTGGTCATAGTCGATTTCGGCTATTTTTTATACCAAGATAAAGTGAGTTCAGATACGTACGTGAACTGAGTTTAGTAAAGATATATCGATTTTTGCTCAAGTTATCGTGTTAACGGCCGACTTATGGCCTTAAAAGTATTCTAGACGAATTAAATGAAAAAGGGCGGAGCTACGCCCATTCTTAAATTTTCTTCTACTTTTGTATTTTGTTGCACCATATCATTACAGGAGTTGTATGCTGACATAATTTATTTATATACTGTAAAGATATTAAATTTTTTGTTAAAATTTGACTTAAAAAAAATTTTTTTTTAAAGTCATCCGATTTTGCTAACTTTTATTAAGCATACATATAGTAATAGGAGTAACGTTCCTGCCAAATTTCATCATGATATCTTCACGACTGCGAAATTACAGATTGCAAAACTTTTAACTTACTTTCTTTTAAAAGTGGGCGGTGCCACGCCCATTGTCCAAAATTTTACTAATTTTCTATTTTGCGTCAAAGGTCAACGCACCTACTAAGTTTCATCGCTTTATCCGTCTTTGGTAATGAATTATCGCACTTTTTCGGTTTTTCGAAATTTTCGATATCCAAAAAGTGGGCGTGGTTGTAGTCCGATTTCATTCATTTTAAACAGGAGGAACCTACATACCAAATTACATCATATCACGATGGCATATCTACTTACGTTTGTCAGAGTTCCGAATAATTAATTAGACGCACGCTAGTTTATTTAATGTTAAATGAAGAAAGTATTATTATTAGAAATAATGAATATACACTTTAATGTATTATAAGCGAATTATGATTGTGTTAAATACGACGTTTCGTTCTGAAGGTTCGAGACAGACTGCTTCGTCTCGCTCATTTCATTTCTCTCCTCACATCGTCTTTTACTTAGTTAGAGTTGCCATGTCGGCTGACAATCATGATACCTCAAAATTTACTCAAGTTATCGTGTTTACGGACGGACGGACGGACATGGCTAAATGAATTTATTTTTTCGCTCAGTTCATTTTGATATATAGAGGTCTATATTTATCTCGATTAGTTTATGCCGTTACGGATTACCATTATGCGAACAAAGTTAATATACTCTGTGAGCTCTGCTCAGCTGAGTATAAAAATATTAAGGGTATTCGGGATTTTGTGCATAGGTCCTAGAAAATCTCTGTTTTATACCAACAGGGCGAAGCTTTTAGTCCTAATACTTAGTTGTTGGTTATTAGTTTGGGCCTCAAACAAATTCTGGGAACACTGTGAACACATTCGTTATATGTAAGGTATTTATTGACTGAACAGCTCAACCTAGTTGTAGTTGTGTTGACACAAGCAACGTATTCACACATTTATAGTAGCTCTCGGTGCCTGATTATAAAATAAATATATATATGAAAAGCGCGACAACTTCCGAAGGAATTTTAGGCCGAATTTCTCTTCCAAATTGCGTCATGCTCTTTTTAATTTTTCCTACAAATTTGTTGGACTGAACCTGCATTTTTTATGCCGACTCCGACCGGCATCTGCAAGGCAGATGAGTTTTAACTGAGAAGCTTTTCAAGGCAGAAATACACTCTGAGGGCTTGCCAAATCACTGCCGAGGGGCGATCCCGCGTAGAAAAACTAACTTCTAATTGAAAAAAATTGTTTCCAAAATTTTGGTGTTGCTTTACCCAGGGCATGAACCTTGGATTTTCGGTGTGGTAGACGGAGCACGTTTGCACCACAAAGTCCCACTGTTCCAACAGTTTTTAATGTTTCAATGAAAACTGCACTCTAACAATTGTTAGTCACTGCGTGTTGGAATATGGGTGTTAATTTCTTTTTATATTGGGCTGTAATTTTTCTAGCTTTGCAAAATAAGTAGTCCTTGTTAAAAAACCTTTATATTGACAGGTATTTTCCCGAATTGCCTCTTTGTACTCACTCTTTTTTTAGCAGTCACACATACAATTTCACAACTGAAAGTGTCTGTTTTTTTGGATAGCAAAATGCGTTTATTTATTATTTTTTAAGAGTCAATAGAAATAGAAACAAGTAAGGAACATTACATACTCCGAACATTACATACTCAGTTGAGAGCTATGGTGACAACATAAGGGAAAATAACCATGTAGGAAAATGAACCGAGGGAAACCCTGGAATGTGTTTGTATGACATGTGTATCAAATGAAAGGCATTAAAGAGTATTTTATGAGGGAGTGGGCCATAGTTCTATAGGTGGACGCCATTTAGGGATATAGCCATAAAGGTGGATCAGGGTTGACTCTAGAATGCGTTTGTACGATATGGGTATCAAATGAAAGGTATTAATGAGTATTTTAAAAGGGCGTGGACCTAAGTTCCATAGGTGGACGCCGTTTCGAGATATCGCCATAAAGGTGGACCAGGGGTGACCCTAGAATTTGTTTGCACAATATGGGCATCAAACGAAAGGTGTTAATGAGTATTTTAAAAGGGAGTGGGCCTTAGTTCTATAGGTGGACGCCGTTTCGAGATATCGCCATAAAGGTGGGCCAGGGGTGACTCTAGAATTCGTTTGTGCAATATGGGTATCAAACGAAAGGAGTTAATGAGTATTTTAAGAGGGAGTGGGCCTTAGTTCTATAGGTGGATGCATTTTCGAGGTATCGCAATAAAGGTGGACCAGGGGTGACTCTAGACTTTGTTTGTACGATATGGGTATCAAATGAAAGGTGTTAATGAGTATTTTTAAAAGGGAGTGGGCCTTCGTTTTATAGGTGTTCGCCTTTTCGAGATATCGCCATAAAGGTGGACCAGGGGTGACTTTAGAATTTGTTTGTATGATATGGGTATCAAATGAAAGGTGTTAATGATTATTTTAAAAGGGCGTGGGGCTTAGTTCTATAGGTGGACCCCTTTTCGAGATATCGCCATAAAGGTGGACCAGGGGTGACACTACAATTCGTTTGTGCAATATGGGTATCAAACGAAAGGAGTTAATAAGTATTTTAAGAGGGAGTGGGCCTTTCTGGACCAGGGGTGACTCTAGACTTTGTTTGTACGATATGGGTATCAAATGAAAATGAGTATTTTTAAAAGGGAGTGGGCCTTCGTTCTATAGGTGTTCGCCTTTTCGAAATATCGCCATAAAGTTGGACCAGGGGTGACTCTAGAATGAGCTTGTACGACATGGGTATCAAATTAAAGGTATTAATGAGAGTTTTAAAAGGGAGTGGTGGTAGTTGTATATGTGAAGGCGTTTTCCAGATATCGACCAATTTGTGGACCAGGGTGACCCAGAACATCATCTGTTGGATACCGTTAATTTATTTATATATGTAATACCTGCCAAGATTTTAAGGGTTTTTTATTTCGCCCTGCAGAACTTTTTCATTTTCTTCTACTTAATATGGTAGGTGTCACAACCATTTTGTAAAGTTTTTTCTAAAGTTATATTTCGCGTCAATAAAACAATCCAATTACCTTACCATATTTCATCCCTTTTTTCGTATTTGGTATAGAATTATGACATTTTTTCATTTTTCGAAATTTTCGATATCGAAAAAGTGGGCGTGGTCATAGTCGGATTTCGTTCATTTTTCATACCAAGATAAAGTGAGTTCAGATAAGTACGTGAACTGAGTTTAGTAAAGATATATCGATTTTTGCTCAAGTTATCGTGTTAAAGGCCGAGCGGAAGGACAAACGGTAGAATGTGTATAAAAACTGGGCGTGGCTTCAACCGATTTCTCCCATTTTCACAGAAAACAGTTATTGTCATAGAATCAATGACCTACCAAATTTCACAAGGATTGGTAAATTTTTTTCGACTTATGGCCTTAAAAGTATTCTAGACGAATTAAATGAAAAAGGGCGGAGCTACGCCCATTCTGAAATTTTCTTCTACTTTTGTATTTTGTTGCACCATATCATTACAGGAGTTGTATGCTGACATAATTTATTTATATACTGTAAAGATATTAAATTTTTTGTTAAAATTTGACTTAAAAAAATTTTTTTTTAAAGTCATCCGATTTTGCTAACTTTTATTAAGCATACATATAGTAATAGGAGTAACGTTCCTGCCAAATTTCATCATGATATTTTCAACGACTGCGAAATTACAGATTGCAAAACTTTTAACTTACCTTCTTTTAAAAGTGGGCGGTGCCACGCCCATTGTCCAAAATTTTACTAATTTTCTATTTTGCGTCAAAAGGTCAACGCACCTACTAAGTTTCATCGCTTTATCCGTCTTTGGTAATGAATTATCGCACTTTTTCGGTTTTTCGAAATTTTCGATATCCAAAAAGTGGGCGTGGTTGTAGTCCGATTTAATTCATTTTAAAAAGGAGGAACCTACATACCAAATTACATCATGATACCTCAAGATTTACTCAAGTTATCGTGTTTACGGACGGACGGACAGACGGACGGACGGACGGACGGACATGGCTAAATGAATTTATTTTTTCGCTCAGATCATTTTGATATATAGAAGTCTATATTTATCTCGATTAGTTTATGCCGTTACGGATTACCATTATGCGAACAAAGTTAATATACTCTGTGAGCTCTGCTCAGCTGAGTATAAAAATATTAAGGGTATTCGGGATTTTGTGCATAGGTCCTAGAAAATCTCTGTTTTATACCAACAGGGCGAAATTTATTAGTCCTAATACTTAATTGTTGGTTATTAGTTTGGGCCTCAAACAAATTCTGGGAACACTGTGAACATATTCGTTATATGTAAGGTATTTATTGACTGAACAGCTCAACCTAGTTGTAGTTGTGTTGACACAAGCAACGTATTCACACATTTATAGTAGCTCTCGGTGCCTGATTATAAAATAAATATATATAAGAAAAGCGCGACAACTTCGGAAGGAATTTTAGGCCGAATTTCTCTTCCAAATTGTGTCATGCTCTTTTTAATTTTTCCTACAAATTTGTTGGACAGAACCTGCATTTTTTATGCCGACTCCGACCGGCATCTGCAAGACAGATGAGTTTTTACTGAGAAGCTTTTCATGGCAGAAATACGCTCTGAGGGCTTGCCAAATCACTGCCGAGGGGCGATCCCGCGTAGAAAAACTAACTTCTAATTGAAAAAAATTGTTTCCAAAATTTTGGTGTTGCTTTACCCAGGGCATGAACCTTGGATTTTCGGTGTGGTAGACGGAGCACGTTTGCACCACAAAGTCCCACTGTTCCAACAGTTTTTAATGTTTCAATGAAAACTGCACTCTAACAATTGTTAGTCACTGCGTGCTGGAATATGGGTGTTAATTTCTTTTTATATTGGGCTGTAATTTTTCTAGCTTTGCAAAATAAGTAGTCCTTGTTAAAAAAAAACTTTATATTGACAGGTATTTTCCCGAATTGCCTCTTTGTACTCACTCTTTTTTTAGCAGTCACACATACAAGTTCACAACTGAAAGTGTCTGTTTTTTCGGATAGCAAAATGCGTTTATTTATTATTTTTTAGAGTCAATAGAAATAGAAAAAAAATCATAGGTGAGTGCATGCTGCACATAAATATATTTTTATGTCTTTTTAGCAATTTGAAAAGTATGACTACAGCAAGCGCGAATTTAAAAGGTTTTAAAGCGGATGTGATCAAAACTCACACAATATTTCATTACACTTTTGTTCGATTGTTGGCCATTGAGCAAAAAATATGTTTGAGTGAAGATTGCTTCTTCTACAACACTAATGTTCAGATTGTGTACGACGCCGTGACATTTTGCGCCCCAGTCAGTCACGCCCACAGTTACCACTATATAATACCAACAATTTTATAAAGGCAGTCACTTTTAATGTCACGCCAGCCGCTTCTTCACTCTGCCAACTGGCACCAATTGGTTACACAAAGGGAGTTTCAATCGTTTTCCACCTGTTCTTTCCAGCGGAGTGAGGGCCGCCCTCTTTCTCTGCTTCCATAAGCGGGTTCTGATAAAAAATACTTTATAAGCCTGAGCGTCATCCTTCATTCGTATAATATGGCATAGCCAGCGCAGCCGCTGCGTTTTAATTCGCTGGACTATGTTGATTTCTGCGTTAATTTCGTATAGCTCGTCTTCTTTAGTATTCGGCGTCGCCAATGCGTAGCGGGCCGTACATTTTTCGACGAACTTTTCTCTCGAGCACTCCCGATTCGCTTCATCTGATCTTTTGTCATGGTCCGTGCTACTAAACCATATAGCAGGAACGATAAATGACTTGTAGAGCATGATTATTTTCTTTTGCCAAGAGAGGACTTTACATTTTAATTGCCTTCTTAGTTCAAAGTAGCATTTATTCGTAAGTGTAATTCTTTGCTGGATTTATGTTAGTGTTAATGCTGGTTCCCAAATAAACGAAGTCTTTTACTATTTCGAAATTATGGGTGCCAACAGTAGCGTGGTTGCCAAGGCGCATATGCGCTGACTCTTTGTTCGATGACAGCAGGTACTTCGTATTGTCCTCATTCACCATAGAACCCATGCTTACCGCTTCTTTTTCTTTTTTCCTTTCCCTTTTTACATAATTTGCCCTTAATATGAGAGCAAATCGCTTTCTAATAATGCGATTCTTCGAAGAGTAGAAAATAATGCGTTTGAAACCTGCCACATTGAACATGTTGAGGAAGTTGTCCAAAAAATTCAGCAGATTTTTATACTCAGCGTGCTTTGCACACAAAGTGTATTCACTTTGGTAACGTAGCGGTTGATGGTAACGGCATAAACGAATCGATATAAATTTATACTTCTATATATCAAAATGCTCAGTAGGAACTAATTTAGTCATCTCGTTCCGTCCGTCTGTCTGTGCACACGATAACTTAAGTAAATATTGATATATCTAATTGAAATTTGATATATAGGTTCCTTGGCACTTATCTCCCATCAATATTAAAAATGAGTGAAAGAGGGTGACAACCACGCCCACTTTTTGTATATATAACATTTTGGAAAACACAAAGAACCTGTTTATTTAGTAAATAATACGACTAGATTCTTGAAATTTGACGTGTGGACTGACATTGAGACTCTTGATGAGATTTTAAAAATTTTTTGAAAATGGGAGTGGCACCGCCCACTTGTGATAAAATCAATTTTATAAATGTTATTAATCATAAGTAAACTGTTAAGAGGATGCCTTTACTATAAGAAATGCTTCAAAGGAAAATTAAAAAAATTCGTTAAGGACCACACTTACTTTAATACAAAAGATTTTTAAAAGGTCCATGGATAAATAAAATTAACTATATCTTTCTAAAAAAGAGCTTTATATATCAATAGTGTTTCATTTTGCAAGTGGAATTATAAAAAGTAAAAGGAAAAATTTTTAATTTTTGAAAATGAGTGCGGCACCGGCCCTTTTATGACCAAGCAATTTCTTTTACTATTTCAAAATTATGGCTGTGGCGCGGTTGTCAAAATGGAAATGCGCCAGAAATTTCTTTTTTGTCCTCATTCACCATCAAATCCATCTTTTCCGCCTCGTTTTTCAGTTTGAAGTAATTTACCTAACGGCACGTGAGTACAGGCAGATGATTGTCAATATTTTCAGCATTCGCCAGTAACTGTACGCTCTTTTTGAAAGTTGTTCCAAATCGGTTAAGATCTGCAGCTTGCACAACTTTCTCCAGCGTCAAATTGAATAAAGCGCAACTTTCAAAATCACGTCACGTTACGAACGGCTCGGGAGGTACATCCCAATTCCGACTGGCTGATGGTGTTGCTCAAAGTAAGTTTTCATAATTGTTTAAATTTTTCAACAGGAAATCTAAGATTCCAATCATCGGGTATGTACTCCTCTGACCGTATTTTGCATAGATGATGATGCACGTGCTTTACAAACTCCTCGTTGCCGAATTCAAATAGCTCCGCAGACAGTTCATCAGCACCCGTGGCATTGTTTTTATTTAATCTGGTTATTGCTATTCTGACTGCATCAAAATCTGGTGTGGGAGCATTAGTTTCATCATCATCGCATGTTGGCTTGGACTCATCTACCCTGGGAGGTACTCAAATATCTGCATTTAGGAGAAAAGAAAAGTGTTCCCTTTATAATCTAAGTGCTCTCTGGAGATCAGCTAGACCGTTGCTGTTTTCGTTCTTTTAGGAGTTTTCCCTCAACTTAAACTCTTTCGCTCTCACCATATTCCTGTTGGCTAACAGATCAAGCTTCTCGCGATCTCGACTTTGTGCTTCTTCTTCCTGTAAAGGCATCCCGCTTTTTTTTTTTTGAATTCGCGGTAGCGTTAACATACTCTACAAGCTGCATTCGTTTTTAACGTAAATCGGGCCAAAATTTATTTCATTTTTAGGTTAATGGCAAGATCGTGCGTGGAAAGTAAACTATCAGCACGTTAAAGTGTAGCCCTTAGGAAATGATTCTGATATGGAAAGAACAAGACGTTCGCCTAAACACAGGGAATTCGAGACAGTTTAGTAGCATGCTCCGCCTATCACACCGGGCAAAGGAACAATAAATATTGAAAACAAGATCTTCCAATTAGAAAAAAGTTTTTCTACGCGAAGCTATTTTATCGCGTATTCTTCTGTTCCCCCTATCTTGAACGGATTCAAATTAAAGAAACACTGAAATATTTATTAATTTTTCAAAACTAATTTTTTCCCGTTGCCTCCTTTTCAAAAAATGCAGTAGATTTTACTATTTGATTCGAACACTAAAATAAAACGGAGAAGAACTCATGCAAACAGGTGCGAATTTGGCCTGACTAGGCAGTTGAAAAATTTAATCCTCCCTCTACGAACAAAAATCACGCTCTACAACTCGCTGATCACACTTGATGTGTGGATCGCAATCATTGACGGTGTTGAAAGAAGATAAGATGACTCTTGGAGTATTCGAGAGAAATGTTCTACGAAGCATTAATGGACCTGCCCGTGATGCCGATGGCGAGTATCGAAAAATTATTATTATTATATTGATGAACTATGTGAGCTGAATGCAGATATGAAGATGGTGCAGCGAAAAATAGCCCAAAGACTTCGCAGGATAGTTCATGTTATGCGAATAGACGAATACGCTCCGAATAAGAAAGTATTTTCGCGGACACCGCAGTTTGAAGCAAAGGATGGGGAAGACCTACACTGAGTTGGGAGAGGCAGATGGAGGAAGACCTCACCTCCCTTGGTGCTCTCAATAGGCGTCAGCTATTGCGAAACAGTGTTCGCTTGCGTGACTTGTTATGCCCAAAATCTCTTCAACGGTAAAGAACAAATTAATGATGATGACGATTTGCCACAGCGGGTTAGTGGGCTTAGAATATACCCGCGGTAGGTATTAGTGTCGTAAGAGGCGACTAGAATACCAAATTGATTCAAGGAGTTGTGTAGCGCAACCTTTTCAAGGGGTTGCCATCGTAATATATAGCTTCTCCAGCACAATTGTCAACCTCACCGTGACGAGTCCTGATTCATTAAAATCCGAGGCTCTGGCGACCCCGAAGTCCTGATGGATCTAGGGGGTGGATTTAGAAAGTTGCATGTTGTCATAATAAATCTCTCGCGAGATGTTCGGGCTAGTACCTTTATGCTGCTTGTTACCGGAACTTACTGGATCTGCATCCGGCAAAGGACCACCAACCTTGATAACACTCCCCAAGGCCTTCAGAGAGTGTCCTTATCACTACAACAATAACAACAACAACGATTTCAATGCTCCAACCAATCCTTGTGATTCTAGGTATGTATCGAATTCTATGAAGTTTATGCATCCCCAATTGCTCCTATAAACTCCAATCTTACACTCAGATAAAAACGCCGTTCTAAAATCCAGCACCAGCGGACTCAATTCAAGATTTTCATGTTCTTACTTTTTTGTTTTTGAAAAGCGACCGACTTGTTCTCAATACAAGAACCTTGTTCCTGAACTGACAACTATTTGCTTGAAAAGAGAACTGCTGATCTTAAAATATGAACCAATGTTATATTAAAGAGAACCATGATACAAAAAATGGAGGTAGTTCCATTTAGTTTGACGTAAGCCACTTGACTTTTCTGAGGACAATGACAATTTCGCCAAAAACAAGCTACCAGATTGAAAAATGTTACGAATTTTTCTAATTTTGATGGATTTCATATTAACGAATACGACTAAATTACTTTAATAGTTATTTTAAATAAAAAAAATGAGCCCCATGCCTTGGAAATATTTTAATACGAAATATCAGCATATAAAGGAAGGTTTTTAATAAGCTTTTCGAGCTCCCGAAAATTATTTTGGTGGAAGAAACATGGATCGAAGTATTCAAAGCCTGAGAATATAGCCTTCTTAAATGTCCGTACGTTTGCTCAGACCATTTTGACAAAACATATAAGTTTGTCAATTGCTTGCTCAAAGGAGGACCTTATAAACCGACACCGCAATTTCTTGATAAACTGGCTACAACCACATTTTTTATTTTTTTATTTATTGTATAATTCAAGCGATGCGCTTTAGGAGGGAGTTGTTACAACTATTTTTTTGGAGAACATTACCCTGTAGCTATGCAGGTTAGCCACTAGTTATGAGAGTGTTTCTGCTCGTTGTACCAGGGATCACCTAGAGGCAGCCCCGCCTATACACATTCTGTGCCCTTTTAGCATTTACATAGATGTGCACACTTTGGAGGTACACTTTTTCTCAACACGCCTTGAGAAATATCCTCTGTAGGGGCATAATATAATTAGGCCATGCTAGAACAACAAGATTTTTCGTGTAATTTTTTCTGTTTAGGGGTCAAGCTGCCATAAAGATATGAGTCATTAACCAATGTATGAATCATTATCCACTATTTTTCAATAAAATTGCATTTTTACTTTATTCTCAATCGAGATATATACACATATATCGTGCTAAAGCATATTATTATTGTCTCAGATGACCATTGCGTTTTCATCCTAAAGGAAATTTTTATTTCGAAAAACCACAATTTCACAGTAACGATATGGCAACGCTTCTGGCAAAACAACAAACATTATGAAACTTCAAAAATCCCCAAATACGTCAAAAAATTTTGAGTGGAACTACCTTCTTTTTTGTATCGTGTTGGGAAGAATGTTCTTAAATTGAGCTCAAGTAAGAAGAAACGGTATAATTCGTATGTACAACAATGTTAAATACAACATTTGGCGCAAGCTATCAAGCAGTTGTAGTGGCCCAGCGGCTATGATGTTGCGGTTGCGATCGTTTGGCGCGAGTTCTATCACCGTCAAACTCTGAAGTTTTTAAATCAATTTTTTATACTCAGCGTGCTTTGCACACAGAGTATATTAACTTTGATTGGATAACTGTTGAATATAGACTTCCATATATAAAAATTATTAGTATCGAAAAAAAATTTGATTGAGCCATGTCCGCCCGTCCGTCCGTCCGCCCGTTAGCACGATAACTTGAGTAAATATTAAGATATCTTCACCAAATTTGGTACACTAGCTTATCTGGACCCAGAATAGATTGGTATTGAAAACGAGCGAAATTGGATGATAACCACGCCCACTTTTTATATATATAAAATTTTGGAAAACACAAAAAACCTGATAATTTAGTAAATAATACACCTAGAATGTTGAAATTAGACATGTGGACTGATATCGATACTCTTGATAAAATTTTGGAAACATTCTTTAAAACGGGCGTGGCAACGCCCACTTGTGATAAAATCAATTTTACAAATATTATTAATCATAAATCAAAAATCGGTAAACCTATCGTAACAAAATTCGTCAGAGAGGTTGCCTTTGCTATAAGGAATGCTTTGAAGAAAAAATAACGAAATCGGTTAAGGACCACGCCCACTTTTATATAAAAGAATTTTAAAAGGAGCGTGGACGAATAAAATAAGCTATATCTTTGCAAAAAAAGAGCTTTATATCAATGGTATTTCATTTCCCAAGTCGATTTATAAGAATAAATATGAAAAAATTCAAATTAAAAAAAATGGGCGTGGCACCGCCCCTTTTATGACTAAGGAATTTTCTATGTTTCGGGAGCCATAACTAGAAGAAAAATTAATGGATCGTAAATAAATTGGGTACACAAATTTTCCATATAGCAGGAAATATTTTTAGAAAAAATGGACCAGATCGGTTAAAGACCACGCCCACTTTTATATAGAAGATTTTTAACAGGGTCGTAGACGAAAATAATAAGCTATATCTTAGCGAAAAAGAGCTTTGTATCAATAGAATTTTACTATCTAAATCGAATTATAACATTAAATTGGAAAACACTAAAATTGTTAAAAATGGGTGTGGCACCACCATTTTTACGACTAAGCAATTTTCTATGTTTCGGGAGCCATAACTCGAAGAAAAATTAATGGATCGAAATAAAATTGGTACACAAATTTTCCTTATAGCAGAAAATATTTCTAGTAAAAATGGGCGGAAGCGGTTAAAGACCACGGCAACTTTGATATAAAACAAGCTTGAAAAGCTCGTATACTAGAATAATAAGCTAAAACTTATTAAAAAATAGTTTTGAATCATTGATATTTGACTTATCAAGTTTTTTTGTAAGAGGAAATGGGGAGACATTTTTTTAAACGGGCGGTGCCACGTGTTATGTAGAAAAGTAATTTATCTGAAAGGAAATGTAGAATTGAAGCTCACGCTGAATATATAATGTTCAGTTACACCCGACCTTAGACACTTTTACTTGTTATTTACTCACTCTCACATATGAACTTTGAGATCATTGTAGAGCACATAGATGAGTTTGTTAAAATTTCTAGACCGTTTTGGATCATTTTGGAAACATTTGAAGATTGTTTTCGGGAAAACTTCTTGTAAGTGGCAGCGTGACAATTTCTAGGATCTCTTTCAATACTTCCAAACGACTTGGAACTATTCCAGTATTTTTTACTACCTTTATATTAGTTATTTTTTGACCCACGGAAAAGTCTTTTTCGGCAACTTCCCGGGGAGCTAGACAATTGATACTTAGAACATAGTTCAGATCTGGGGGACATTACAATGGAAGTGAAAAAAAAATCTGCTAGGTGGCGCACGGATCGAGATATACAGAAAATTAATTTTAAAATGGAAATTTTGCGATCGACTTTTAACTAACTTCTCGGTGATCCAGAGACTTGAAACTTAGCACATAGTTTGCGAGTCGATGGCACTGCAATTCGTGGAAAACTAAATGCCGCCAGGTGGCAGACGAATCGAGATAAACGAAAATCCCTGAAAAACGCAGGGAATCTTTCGATCTATTTTTAATTAACTTTCCGGTGACCGAGAGACTTGAAACTTAGCACACAGTTCGAGGCTTGGTGACAATACAATTTACAGAACACAAAATTCTGCTAGGTGGCGCGCTAAGTGAGATAACTACAAGTCCGTGAAAAACGAGGGGAATCTTGCAATCGATTTTTGAGTAACTTCCCGGTTAACTGGAGATATGAAACTTGAGCCGTAAGTCAGAACCCGATGAAAATGCAATGTTTTACCAAAAAAATTCCGCTAGGTAGCACATGGATCGAGATATTAGGAAAACTAATTTTAATTTGGGAATTATTCAATCCATTTTTAACTAACTTCCCGGTTACCCAGAGACTTGAAACTTGGCACACAGTTCGAGGCTTGGTGACAATACAATTTACAGAACACAAAATTCTGCTAGGTGGCGCGCTAAGTGAGATAACTACAAGTTCGTGAAAAACGAGGGGAATCTTGCAATCGATTTTTGAGTAACTTCCCGGTGAGCTGGAGATATGAAACTTGAGCCGTAAGTCAGAACCCGGTGACAATGCAATATTTTACATAAAAATTCCGCTAGGTAGCGCATGAATCGAGATATTAGGAAAATTAATTTTAATTTGGGAATCTTTCAATCCATTTTTAACTGACTTCCCGGTTACATAGAGACTTGTAACTTAGCACATAGTTCGAGACCCGGTGCCAAATGAAACAATTATGCTTAAATTTTCAGGCAAATGACTTCTTAAATTATTCAGCGCTCTTCACTTTAATATTAAGAGGAAAAAAGTGGGATGTTCAATGGAGGGGACAGGTCAATTCTTATGGGTTTTTGGTCGCTGAACACGAATCCGTTGCCAGAATGCAAAAGTTAGCTCAATCAATACTTTAAAATGTCATAAAACTGTTAGCCCACTAAACGTGTTGAATGAATATAGCGAAAAAAAATTATGCTGAGTAATTTGACAAAAAATCCAAACCGTTGTATCAGAGATACTCAACGGTGCGTGCATTCAGAAAACTATCAATCAGAGATTGATCAACACTTGTGTTTTCTGAAAGCGCCCTTTAACAAATGTATGGAACAACCGATAATTACCATGCTGCAGCAAGGTAGCGTACACGTGGACACAAGAGATGTAGTTCATATGTCTGAAGTCAGCAGCAACGATGCGGCATTGCGAGTATTGGGCTTACTCTTCCTTCATCAAAGGCATCTTGAACTAACACACCTTGCAGTATACCCTTCCGACGGGGAACGAGTGTTCGAAAGAATATCGAATCCACTTAAAACCAACGACTTTGCGCGAAGTTCCTATAAATGATGCATGTCGCAAAAAAGAGTGGAAGCTTTGTAGGGAAAGGTTGATCAAGGCTGATAGGATGTGGTGTCATCAGATGCCTTAGGCAGAATGAACGCAGTAAATTAACAACAGTTTTAGTGCTTCTGTGTACCATTTCTATTGACCCAAGTACTAGTACTTAAGAGCCAGTAATGGGCAAAATCATAGCTTTCTTCAGGGATGCATGCGAGGCGATTGAATTTTTGCAAAATGAGTGCAATTTTTACGTCAAAATGGAGGAAATTGTAGTGCACCTATTAGCCTTACAACTGCGAACAATTTCCAAGATAACATCAGTAAAGAAATACTAAACGCATCCGTTGAGCTTATTGAGGTTATACTTTTTTCGATGAGAAATTAACGGATTTCCGATTTTGGCATACCATCTCCACAGCGAACAGAAGAGTTGGACATCAGAGACCTAAACTATGATGACTATGCCTTTGCTGCTGACGTCATATTTTTAGTTAAATTGTGAGCTATATTTCTTAGATGTACTTTTCCACTTAGATTTTTTTTTGACGCATTTTCGGAAGGATACAAACATTGATTTAGCTGTTGCCCCATCAGACATAGCCTCTGTTCTGCACAGCGGCGTAGGTATTGCTCATTCCGTATTTTAATTTCTTCTGGAGCCTGCAAATAAATACTCTCAAACTTGCAAAAAGCAAAAGCAGTGGGACTGGCATTATTTTAGTGCCTATAAGTTTTTTTGTAATATCACAATGTGCTTTAAAAAAATAATTTTTTAATTGGCGACATGTTTCCTGACATTTTTAAAAATATACATACATACATATAACGTCATTCAACAACGTCAAAAATTAATACGATCGAGGAGCTACTTAAAATTTAGAGGAATAATCCTGCTTGACAGAATGTTCAATATGGATACTTTTTAGCATTTTGACAGGGTGTTCAATATGGCGGCGCATAGAGCCGGGTGATAGAAAGAGATACTACAGAATGAGACAGCGATAGTCAATTACAAATCAGGTGATCCATTCTATTTGTAATTTTGACGTCTATGCAGAAGTTATCACACTTGTTGTATCCACAATGATCCCAATGTTAATTACAAAAAGCTGGTGAAACTGACAGGATCATCCTATGACACTGCCTGAAGATCAGTTTTTCGCTTCAAGGAAGGTGGTTCGGTGAAGAACAAGCCGAGAAGTGGCCGCCCCAAGGGATCAGCAAACGCCTAGTTGGAGAAAAATGTTTTATCTCTAATTAGAAAAAACCGATCCATGATAACAAGAGATGTTTCCAAAATAGCCAAATGCAAACATGTGCGAGTTAAGCGGAGAAGCAAATAAAAAAGTTTGGCAGAAAGGTTCTGATTTGGCAACAATTTGTGAATTCGAGCATAAATATACGCTGATCCTTACGATGGGCGCCAACAACGCAGAAATTTACGTGAAGAAGTGTCTTCACAGCCGTCTTTTGCCATTTCTACGTCGTCAAAAACTTTTGAAAATAAGGCAATCGAAAAAACCGTTACGGAAGTACAAAAACTGTAGCGAACGGTTTCGCTAAAAGTGAATAAAGCCTTTGTACATAATTTTATGTGCTCCAGAAAAGTTCAGACATACATATGGCCAGCAACGATTAAATTTAAATAAAATTTCTTTAACTGTTATTGATATAAATATGTATTTCCATTTCAATGAAAACAAAATTAAGAAAAAAGTAACCGTTTCCAATATATGAGCCTTTTTATAACTTTCATGAAAACTAAATGGTATATTAACTTCGTCACGAAACTCAAAATTGTAAGTCCTTGAAGGAAAATATATAGAACCACCAATAGGTATACCGAAATGATCAGGATGAAGAGCTGAGTTGATTCAGCCATATTCGCCTGTCCGTCTGTTTGTTTGTATGCAAACTAGTCCCTTAACTTTTGAGATATCTTGATAAAATCTGGTGAGCAAGTATATTTGAGTGTCCGATTAGACATTTGTCGTGACCGCCGGATCGGAAAACTATAGCATATATCCGCCATATAATCGATTTTTCAGAAAAAGAGGATTTTTGTCATATCTTCCTGAATTTATTAGATTGCAGCTTCAAACTTCACCATATACTTTCGTATATTGCACATATTGTTGCCTGAAAAAATTGATGAGATCGGTCGTATATATAGCATATATCCCCCACAACCGATTGTTCAGATAAGAAGCTTTTCGTAATTACTGCCACATTTTTAAAGCTAGAGGCTTCAAATTTGACCGAATGCTTATGTTTACGTTATATATTTTTAAGATAAGTGATTCATTGTCATAGCTATTTCACGCAAATCACAAGAAACGTGAAACTTTGCATCCCCACACAAATTTCCTACCTATTTTTATACTCAGTTGAGCAGAGCTCACAGAGTATATTAAGTTTGATTGGATAACGGTTGGTTGTACATATATAAAGGAATCGAGATAGATATAGACTTCGATATATAAAAATAATCAGGATCGAAAAAAAATTTGATTGAGCCATGTCCGTCCGTCCGTCCGTCCTTCCGTCCCTTAACACGATAACTTGAGTAAATTTTGAGGTATCTTGATGAAATTTGGTATGTAGGTTCCTGAGCGCTCATCTCAGATCGCTGTTTAAAACGAACGAAATCGGACTATAACCACGCCCACTTTTTCGATATCGAAAATTTCGAAAAACCGAAAAAGTGCGATAATTCATTACAAAAGACAGATAAAGCGACGAAACTTGGTAGATGAGTTGAACTTATGACGCAAAATAGAAAATTAGTAAAATTTTGGACAATGGGGGTGGCACCGCCCACTTTTAAAAGAAGGTAATTTAAAATTTTGCAAGCTGTAATTTGGCAGTCGTTGAAGATATCATAATGAAATTTGGTAGGAACGTTACTCCTATTACTATATGTACGCTTAATAAAAATTAGCAAAATCGGAGAAGGACCACGCCCACTTTAAAAAAAAAAAATTTTTTTTTAAGTAAAATTTTAACAAAAAATTTAATATCTTTACAGTATATAAGTAAATTATGTCAACATTCAACTCCAGTAATGATGTGGTGCAACAAAATACAAAAATAAAAGAAAATTTCAAAATGGGCGTGGCTCCGCCCTTTTTCATTTAATTTGTCTAGGATACTTTTAACGCCATAAGTCGAACAAAAATTAACCAATCCTTTTGAAATTTGGTAGGGGTATAGATTTTATGACGCTAACTGTTTTCTGTGAAAATGGGCGGAATCGGTTGATGCCACGCCCAGTTTTTATACACAGTCGTCCGTCTGTCCTTCCGCATGGCCGTTAACACGATAACTTGAGCAAAAATCGACATATCTTTAATGAACTTAGTTCACGTGCTAACTTGAACTCACTTTATCTTGGTATGAAAAATGAACGAAATCCGACTATGACCGCGCCCACTTTTTCGATATCGAAAATTACGAAAAATGAAAAAAATGCCATAATTCAAAGGGATGAAACATGGTTAGGTAATTGGATTGTTTTATTGAAGCGAAATATAACTTTAGAAAAAACTTTATAAAATCGTTGTGACACCTACCATATTAAGTAGAAGAAAATGAAAAAGTTCTGCAGGGCGAAATAAAAAACCCTTAAAATCTTGGCAGGTATTACATATATAAATAAATTAGCGGTATCCAACAGATAATGTTCTGGGTCACCCTGGTCCACATTTTGGTCGTTATCTGGAAAACGCCTTCACATATACAACTACCACCACTCCCTTTTAAAACCCTCATTAATACCTTTAATTTGATACCCATATCGTACAAACACATTCTAGAGTCACCCCTGGCCCACCTTTATGGCGATATCACGAAACGGCGACCACCTATGGAACTAAGGGTTACTCCCTTTTGAAAAACTCATTAACACCTTTTTTTGATACCCATATTTTACAAACAAATTCTAGGGTCACCCCTGCTCCACCTTTATGGCGATATCTCGAAACGGCGTCCACCTATAGAACTAAGGCCCACTCCCTTTTAAAATACTCATTAACTCCTTTCGTTTGATACCCATGTTGCACAAACGAATTCTAGAGTCACCCCTGGCCCACCTTTATGGCGATATCTCGAAACGGCGTCCACCTATGGAATTAAGGGTTACTCCCTTTTGAAAAACTCATTAACACCTTTCTTTTGATACCCATATTGTACAAACAAATTCTAGGGTCACCCCTGGTCCACCTTTATGGCGATATCTCGAAAATGCGACCACCTATACATCAACCACCACTCCCTTTTAAAACCCTCATTAATACCTTTAACTTGATACCCATATCGTACAAACACATTCTAGAGTCACCCCTGGTCCACCTTTATGGCGATATCTCGAAACGGCGTCCACCTATGGAACTAAGGCCCACTCCCTTTTAAAATACTCATTAACACCTTTAGTTTGATGCCCATATTGTACAAACAAATTCTAGGGTCACCCCTGGTCCACCTTTATGGCGATATCTCGAAACGGCGTCCACCTATGGAACTAAGGATTACTCCCTTTTAAAATACTCATTAACACCTTTCATTTGATGCCCATATCGTACAAATGCATTCTAGAGTCACCCCTGGTCCACTTTTATGGCGATATTTCGAAAAGGCGACCACCTATACAACAACCACCGCTCCCTTTTAAAACCCTCATTAATACCTTTAATTTGATACCCATATCGTACAAAAACATTCTAGAGTCACCCCTGGTCCACTTTTATGGCGATATTTCGAAACGGCATCCACCTATAGAACTAAGGCCCACTCCCTTTTAAGATACTCATTAACACCATTCGTTTGATGCCCATATTGTACAAACAAATTCTAGGGTCACCCCTGACCCACCTTTATGGCGATATCTCGAAACGGCGTCCACCTATGGAACTAAGGATTACTCCCTTTTAAAATACTCATTAACATCTTTCATTTGATACCCATATCGTACAAACGCATTCTAGAGTCAACCCTGATCCACCTTTATGGCTATATCCCTAAATGGCGTCCACCTGTAGAACTATGGCCCACTCCCTCATAAAATACTCTTTCATGCCTTTCATTTGATATGCATGTCATACAAACACATTCCAGGGTTTCCCTCGGTTCATTTTCCTACATGGTTATTTTCCCTTATGTTGTCACCATAGCTCTCAACTGAGTATGTAATGTTCGGTTACACCCGAACTTAACCTTCCTTACTTGTTATTTTGTATTTCTCTTAAAAATGGCTTAGGTATGTACATCTGTTCATTACATATTTTTTTATCTTATACAGCCGATTATTTGGATATTACGAGTGCGATAAGATTATTGTTCAGCCCGATCAGTCAGGACAGTCCCATCCTTACTTGTTTAATTTGCAGAACTTTTTCTACCAGCCCTTATGCTATTGTCTCATAATGCTTAACCTTTTAACAAGACTCACATCTGATTATATTATATTCCGTTTCAACTGAACTTATGTTTCTTAATTTTTCAGTTGGATTACACATGTGCACTTTATATTAAAGTGCGTATTTAATCAAGTGCATATAAGTTCATATATATATGTATTATTCTTCGTCATATTATATTCGATGAATTATAGGATTCCACTTGACTGTGTGCCATGCAGAAGAAAGAAGAAACTTCAAATAGAAAGAAGCGTGAAAGGTCTGTTAGGTGGCAAAGTATGATAAGAGCAATTGCAATACACTTATGTATGTATGAAACTGATGCAGCAACTGTTGAATTCTCATATAGCCACGTATTAATATAATCGAATTAAGTTTAAATGTATGTGCTAAAGTGCAAATTAATTGGCGTTATCAATGACCGCGTTAAAACTCTTTCATCCATATTTTAGCCAATATTTCCATCTCAATTAATCCAATTTGGAAAATATTTTCAGAGTACGATAGAAATAACGTGTCTGAAATTTACCGAATTTACAGTTTTCCGCTAGACGCTTTTATTTCTTTAAAAATTAATATCTGTAAAATAAACCTGTTGCTTATATAAAAAGTGCATTTGAGAAGTTTTCACAAACCAGGAACCACAGCAGGAGCAAAACTCATCTTCAAGTGGGATCCCCCAGCGCGTTAGGGGGCTTAGAATATACCCGCTGCAGGTACGCCTGTCGTTAGAGGCGACTAAAATACCCATAAAATTCAAAGGGGCTGTGTAGCATAACCTCTACAAGGAGTTAACAGCGCATTTTATAGCTTCTCCAACCCAATTGTCAACCTCACCTACCCGTGGCAAATCCTGTTTCTTTAGCAGCCGAGGCTCTGTTGATCCCAATTTCCTCATGGAAGTAAAGTTCATGATATTTACTGTAGGGTGTTAAGCTGGCCTGAATGAATAATAATGATGAGCTGTACGAGCTATACGCAGACATCCACATAGTCCAGCGAATTACAACGCAGCGGCTGCGCTGGCTAGGCCATGTTATGCGAATGAAAGATGATGCTCCGGCCAAGAAAGTGTTTCTATCGGAACCCGCCTATGGAAGCAGAGGTAGAGGGCGGCCCCCACTCCGTTGGAAGGATCAGGTGGAAAACGATTTAAACTCCCTTGGTGTGACCAATTGGCGCCGGTTGGCGGAGCGAAGGAGAGACTGGCGCGCCCTGTTGGACGGCCATAACCGTTTAGACGGTTAAGCGCCAATTAAGTAAGTAAAAGTGTAAGCAGGAGTTTCGACCAAACGACCAAACTGCCAACCCCTCTCAAAAACTACCTATGTAATAAAATAAATCCATTACATTGGCAAATACTAGAAGATTTCATTTGATGATGGGCGAGTTTTTTTTTTTTATCTCGACAAATATTATAAATAGGACGCCTACGGTGCAGGCTTTGAGGGCTGCGCCCGTTTTGGATTACTTATTCACTTTTTGTTTTAGCTCCATTATCATATGCACGGGGAAGCAATATGGATATATGTTTCTCCAAAAAAGATTGCCTACACCTGGCATACATTAATATAATTTCTTTGCGAGAAAAAAAAGTAAAGGTGCTTGCAGTTTATGCAGTTTTTTCCAGTATTTCTGGTCAGAGTTACTAAATTCGCCTGAAAAGTAATAGAGTGGTCTGGCAAATTTAAGATTCAGTTCACTTCGGGATGACTGCAGTATACTGTACATCCTACACCTTCTATTACTTTGGAACCATCGGTGTGCATGTGCGTCGCCGTGTCCACTAGTTGAGCAACCTTTTGTCAAACTGCCATCTCTTTTATGGCTCTGAGATCCCCATCAAAGCCCTGGTGCATAATCAGTAGTTTGTAGTAGGAACTATGCAACTTGCTGCTTCTATATCTGACAGCTATATAAGTCTTAATAGCTGAAGGTTTAGCTACAAAAGTGGACGAGGCTGAGTTTAATCCAACCCCCCTATTGCGATTGTCGATCAGAATGGAATCCATTATTTGTCGATTGCATCTTTTCTATTTAATATTGCTAATATTCAAATTAGACGCCAAATCTTTTCCGTATTACGAGAAGTTATCTTACCCTAAACAGATTTTGATACTTTTTGACTTTTCGCTGTATATAACATAATTGTTTTCCATTACAAACTTAGACAATTATCACTCAGAGGTCGACTATCTACTGTAATCGACACTCGCAACGAACACCCTCACAAGAAATACCCCTCTTCCAGTCTTTTTACTGCTTTGGTTACAGGTAATACACAGCACAGTATAACGCAGACCATACACCTTCCACTGCTTTGGAATCATCGTTGTACATATGTAATGCTTCGTCCTCCATTTGAGTACCCTTGCGTCAACTATTCACCGATATTGTGGACCCAAGACCTCCTTCGAAGCGCAGATATGGAATCAGGTAGTCTCTCGTCCTTCAGTTGATGGCGCTATACAACTATGGCCGTGTGGTCTGAGCTCAAGCTGCTCCGAGGCACTGAGCCTCGTTTCAGTTTTTAATGTTATGTTCTTTGCCACAAGGTTTTCAAATAGAAAGTGCAGAATGACATAGACTGCAGCCGTTGGCGTTGCTTTCAAGGCTCCCGTAATGTCAAGCATTGATAGCCTGCATACCTCTAATTTTGGAGGCACATTCCTTTTTGTGTGGCTGTGCCCCAAAGAAGAACTTCATCGTATAGCAAAGGCTTCAAAACTGCTGTAAATACCCAAAGATAGTGGGAAAGAGAGATAAACTCTACGTACACTCTATCATTATTTAAATGCATAAAGTCCCTTCGAGGTCTTCTTCACTATCCTCCAAGTTGAGCTTACACTACAACTTACTTTCTAGAATGACTCCTATTTATTTTGTGCAAGCTTCCTCCTGCAGGGTCATCCCTTCTAACTTACTCCTGGTCCTGTTTGAGACCTTGTGCCTCTTAGTAAACAAGACCATATATGTCTTCTCTGAATTGGCTGTCAACCCGACATTAGGTCTCAGATATGTACATCCAGAAACGCCTGATCCATCGAAGAGCTAATCATTGAAAGGTATTTTGCACTTGTGGCAATTACAACACCGTCTGTCGTAGCTTTAAGTTTGAGCAGTTGGTTGATATCCAGCGTCTATAGCAGAGGTGATAACACCCCGCCGTGCATCGGTTTCGTGACTTCATACAATACACATTGTGAAGTAATCTTTCTGCAACTAAACCAGCGGTCGATACTTTTGGTTATGGTATAGGATATTATAAATTAAAATTACAGAAAATCAATTGTTCATCGAAATGACAAATTTGTCATCAAATATTCCTTTGCCAAGACGTTAGAAAACTTGTTTGCCAAATCACTGCCGAAAGGCGACTCCGCTTTATTATAATTGAAAACAAAATTTCCAAATTTTTGATGTTACTTTGCTCAAGGAGTTGAATTCAAGACTTTTAGTGTGATAGGCAGAGCATACTACCACCACGCCACAGTGACGCCATTTCCTCATTTTCCTCATATCCCATATAAAACCGCATTTTCTCCAAATGACCATCGTGCTAATTCGTAGTTTTCATTATAAATCATTTAAATGTAATGACAAGTAAGCATAAAGAGCTTCAAGATATGCAACATAACATTTGTAATTGTTAGCGTCAAGTATCCCGATCTCACAAGTCTAGAATCAGCTCATTGCTGTTTTCTATATTGTGGCGAATGTTGGCATCACAATGCTGTTTGTAAATAAGCACAACAATAACAAGTAAGGAAGGCTAAGATCGAGTGTAACTGAACATTACATACTCAGCTGCCAAATTACAGTTTGCAAAACTTTTAAATTACCTTCTTTTAAAAGTGGCCGGTGCCACGCCAATTGTGAAAAATTTTACTAATTTTCTATTCTGCGTCATAAGGTCAACCCACCTACCAAGTTTCATCGCTTTATCTGTCTTTGATAATGAATTATCGCACTTTTTAGGTATTTCGAAATTTTCGATATCGAAAAAGTGGAGTGGTTATAGCCCAATTTCGTTAATTTTAAATAACGGTCTGAGATGAGTGCCCAGGAACTCACACACCAAATTTCATCAAGATACCTCAAAATTTACTCATGTTACATGTTATCGTGTTTAGGGACAGACGGACGGACGGACGGACATGGCTAAATGAATTCCTTTTTTCGCCCAGATCATTTTGGTATATAGAAGTCTATATCTATCTCGATTAGTTTATGCCGTTACGGGGTACCGTTATGCGAACAAAAGTAATATACTCTGTGAGATCTGCTCAGCTGAGTAAAAAAACGGCAAGCAGCCACACTTATGTACAAGGCAACGAAGAATAGTCCACACACATAACAATGAGCTTAAAGCAAAGAAATTATCTCACATACACATATGTATTCATCAGCTAAGAGACGAAGTTCTTAATCAGACATACACACGCATATAGCTAAATAAGCAAGTATGGGATAGAACTGTTCCATCTTCGTGAAAAGTCTAGACCATAGGAAAAATATGCGAACGAAGCAACAGAGAGTATCAAAGCAGCGCAAGCTGAGGAATAACTGATGAATAAAACACGCTTTTGTAAAGTAAGTGATATTGAAATATAATTGTAATAGTCGCAAAGTAGTCTAAATAAAGACCATTTTGCAATACTGAATATTGGAGTTATTTATTCGACATTTCAGCGATTCGAGCGTTAGCAGAAGGTGCATAATTATCCCCCCAAAATCGTTGTAACCTTTATTTTATTTATGGAACTTTCAAAACTTTCGCTTGAACTTTTGTAAATTTGTAAATATTTCTACTATCACCTCTTTGAATGAAGTACAAGTGGGAAGGTTCACACTGAAACGTAAATTTGAAGTCAGAAATAGGGCAAAGTTTATTTTCTCATTAATTAGTATTGAAAGTTGTATTTCATGTACGTATGTTCGCCCCAGTAAAAATAGAACGATGGTATTACTTGCATTGAATACAAATGATGAAGGCGTTCTTCACGAGGACATAAACGGGGTGATTATTTATGGATGCAGTTCAAGTAGCTCACTACATTCGTACATTTGTGCCCAAATATCTGTGGATGGTGAGCTAATGTGCGCCCGGTTTAAGGGGTAGATTGCAGCTTTTTATGTAATGTGTAACTTTATATTATTCGACGCGGTGCAAGTTGTCGCTGGGATTGGCACCCACCATATAAATCCAGATTCTAATGAAACTGCAAAATGTCCTCAGCAAGAGATCCATCGGCGCATGCGGCTTTGTTTTCTTTTAATATTGATATTGATTTGTGATCCTTAAGATGGTTAAGTGCGATTACTGGCGTTTTCTTTTTTGAAAATATCTTCGCCCTGTTGGTTCTTCTCAGCACTCCCGTAAGTTTTTACGTTCCTTTCAATAAATATTTTCCACTAAATATATAGAAAATTAAAGGACATCTATACCTTCCTGTCTCTACTTTCTTCCAAAAAGGAGTTCTTGCTTCCCTTTTAACTCACGGTTGCGTTCTCATTCACTTCTCTTAACCATATCAATTATGTTCGCCTTTGACTTATTTTTACCACCTCGGTGTTAATCAGTGATATAGTAATATGGTTTACTACTCCTTCGCTCTGTTCCGTTGATGAATACACCCAGAGAGTGAAGTTGCACCATATGAATACATGAAGAGAATATTTCGTCGTGTCGGGTAGCGCAGCGTTTTGTCGCAATAATTCACGTTTCACTCAGCTGTCGCTACTATTCGCGGCGCGTAATGTACAAGCACAGTGGACTTGTGGATCAGTTTTGTTATCGATTTATTAAGGAAATGGTATCGATACTTTGTCTTAAAGTTATCGATATGTTATTTTAAAGTTATCGATTTGTTTTTGAAAAGTTCTCGCGAAGCTATCGATTTATAATCGAACAGTTTTGAATTTGGATAAGTTTACAACAACTAAGGCATGCCGTGGCTGAATGCGTTTGTAGCACTTCAACCATCGTAGGAGTGTGGATTCAAATCCCACTCCCGGGAGAAAAGACTTTGAAGAGATTTGCAAGGTATAATCGAAACAGCTGTCGCCTTGTCCGTCCTGATGTCACGTTGTTTAAAATTTTCCCAAATTATGAATGAAGTTTTTTTTTGTTCTTCGATAAAGTACTCATGCAGTTAGTCAGAGGAGGTGTTTGCTTTATTAAAGCAGCCCGATCTCTTCACCTGACTAGCTGAGTGGAAGGGTTGCTGCCTTAGAACGGGTCACCCTTTGCTTGCGGAGACAACGGGTGGTGCCTGTAAGGTCATCTCGCCCGCGTCCAAGCTAAGTGAGCGGGGGCTCGCCGCTTTATTGCTACCCCACCCTTTCCCTCAGCTAAGGTTCCAGCCGAACCGGTCCTACAGCTGCGTAGCGTAGTGCTTTCGGGCCCAGATTTTCCTCGCAGCCTACGAACCGGCGAGGACAGAGCTGGTGCACCGCTCCCCGACACCTTACTTTAATGTGTTAACACGGGATGATCGGTGTCCAGCAAACGAGCCAATCCCACTTCCAGAGGGAAAGGAGAGTGCCGTCACGGCATTTGTCACCATTCGCTTGCGGGGGCAACGGATCGCGCCTTTAAGGTTATCTCGTCCGTGCCCCAGCTAAGAGAGGGGGCTCGCCGCCATTCGGCCAACCGATCCCTTCCCCTCAGTCCTGGCTCCGGCATTAGAGTGATCCGTCGGCTAAAGGGGCTACCGCTGTGCCGTCAAGGTGCACTTCCCATCAGCCCACGAATCAGCCTACGAAGTTCCGGCGGGTAAAATTCCGCATCTAGCCCTGCCTTAATGCAGGCGGTGGTTTCCAGCTAGCGAGTCAGCGCTATCTAACCAGCGAGTGAGCCAATCTTACCACCTGAGTGGAAAGGGGCGCCGTCATGGAACGGGTCACCCTCCGCTTGCGGCGGCGCCTTATGACCACTGGACCCTTTCCCCTCCGCCCCGGCTCCGGCCCTATACCGATTCACCAGCTAAAGGGGTTACCGCTGTGCCGCTAGGGTGCACTTCCCCTTAGCCCACGGATCGGCCTACGGAATTCCGGCTGGTACAACTCCGCGCCCAGCCCTGCCGTCATGCAGGCTTGGAGGCGGTGTTGTCCATCTAGCGAACTGGCACTAACTATAATTCATTCCCCGCAAGTCTCCCTCGCCGCCGCTACTAAGACAGCGTCCGCCTAAAGGAAGCAGCCATAACCGACAGCTACGCCCGTAAGAAGCCACTACTGGTAGCCCTCCTTCAAAAGGTAAGAACGCCCAATATTCGAGCCGACACTTCTCCCTGGCTACACCACTGTTGCCGTCGCTACCACCTTGTTGTTCGGCTGTTGCTGTGTCGATTCGCCGCTGCTACTATTGACTGATCACCTAACATCTACCTGCCGTCGTCTGACCCCGTCGATCCTCACCTATTCCATTCGTCGCGCAACACTCAGAGAAAAAATCGTTCTAAAACGAACGAAACAAGTTCAAAATTAAGAACATTCGTTGACAAAAGTCTGTTAAGTACGTTTTTTCTTAACTTGTGACCGATGGGCTTGTTTTAAGAACAGTTTTTCCAAGCACACCGTTCGTATTTTATGACCACTTTGGTATTGATGTGTGAACCTTCTGTGCTCATTTCAAGCACTACTTGGGCTTGATTTAGGATTTTTCGTTCTCACGCTTCGAGAACGATTTGGGGCCGATTTAACATTTTTCGTTCTCAATTTAAGAACGTTTCGTGCTTGATCTTTGGTGGGCGGGAAAGTATTTTTTTAAATATATTTATTTAATTTTTATTAATAATAATATTTTTGTTATAAATAAAGAATATTTACAACAAAAAAATTATTATTAAAATTCAAAAGTTTAAGAAAAAATGCATAATAAGCATTTTCTCATACATTTCTCTTATTGAGAAATTGTTCTTATTTAAAGATGTAATCTGCATATATACTTAAAACATTTCATAACAAGTTTGAGAATTACCTGTGGATATGTGAATGGAACTGAACGAAAAATAAGAGTTAAAAAAATAGAACAAAAAAAATTGTTTTAAAAAATTCAGAGTTTGGTGGTGATCGAACTCGCGCAACACGATCGCAAGCGCAACATCATAGCCGCTGGGCCACTACAACTGCTTAATAGCTTGTGCCAAATGGTGTATTTAACATTGTAGTGCATACGAATTGTACCGTTTTTTTTTTGGGCTTGATTTAAGAACATCGTTCTCATTAATAGAACATTTGTTCATATTTTAAGACCGGCCGTTCGTTTTTCAAGAAAATGGTGTCAGTTCAAGAACAAGGTTGTTGTTTTAAGAACAGGTCGTTCGTTTTTCAAGAACAAAAAAAAAAATAAGAACATGAAAAGCTTGAGTTGAGTCCGGTGGTGCTGGATTTTAGAACGGCGTTTTTCTCTGAGTGTATTACGTCAAGCCATCTCTCTCCAACAACTCTCTTGGTACGGAAAGCTGCTGCCCTCTCTACCCTTCAAGCCGTGTGCGTGTTTGTATTCTTCAGTAGTACATAAATACTGTGTTCTTATTAAGTGGGGTTTGTAGGACCTCTACTCGAACCTGGAGTGAATGAGTGCTACCTCAGCCTTCGACAAAACCCACATCTTAAATAATAAACCTATAGTAAATAATAACTTTTCGGTATCGGTGATTATCGATAAGAAACAGAAGAATATTTACTCAAAAAGCTCGAAATTTTTTGTTGGTGGTGAGGTTACGTCTATTATGCGAGCTCCAGCTAATTTAAAAGCATTCGTTTTCTATGTAGACATTCATCTGTATACTTTCATAGTGAACTTCACGAGTACTTGGCACTCGCGCCTTTTTTTCAAATTTAGGAAATGTTAGGATTTGTTGTGGACCTCCACAAATGTGTGGATGATAGCGACGCACGGTGGGATATTTGATCAATTTAGATGGCCAAAAGTCGATTTTTTAAAATATTCCAATTTCTTTAAATATGCGCTCTTGCGTTCCTAGATATCCACTGAATGGTATACATACCCCAAAACCCATCTGCAACATCAACGGAGCTAGCCGCGCACATCTAAATTTGTATAAAAATTGTATGCAGTTCGATGTGTTTTTGGATTAAAAAGCAGTATATCATCTAACCTAAATTCTTGTTGACTTGTGTAGCCTTAATCAAATCTAGTTACATTTTCTTTTATAACAGCGAAATGTGTTTTTAAACGGTTTTATTTAGGTTAACTTGACAGGCTGCACGGCTGCACGGCCGGCCGTTGTGAACGAATTTTGTAATTAAAATTTAAGTAACTTCCCGATAAGCTACAAGCTTGAAACTTGGAATATAGTTCAGAACCCATTGACAATGCAATAATACGTCGCTAGGTTGCGCAAGGATCGAGATATTCACAAAAATCGTATTCGTGGTCCGATTGGGCTGGTATTTGGAACTTATAATACATAGAAGAATAGAAACCGACCTATGAAAAAAAAAAATCGCCGCTAGGTAGCCCAATTATCGAGATATTCAAAAAAAATCGTGTTTGTGGTCCGATTTGGTCCATATTTGGAAAAAGTATTACATACAGTCCGGTAGAAGTGACATTAAAATATTTTGGAGTTGGAGGAGGGGCAAGCATACGTGGCGCAGAGTCGAGTAAAGTCTTTAGAAGGATTATGTATTGAGGACTTGATTGTAACAAATTGTCAGGAAAGAGTCAATGTAATAATGAGTCACTAAATGAACTAAATAGAATGAGAAATAATAGGGAATTAAATAAAGACTAAAAACTTGAAAATAAAATAATTAAAAAAAATTTGTAAGTTAAACGGTTTTATTGAAAACAATACTTACATAAAGTAATAATAATACTAAAAACTAGAAAATAATTCGGTACGTCTAGGTAATAGTCATCACACTCCTCATCAATCTAGGGCGTTGACCAGGCAATTAAATAAAAGCGTTGGACGTGTAAAATTTCTATTAGTAGCCATATATAAGACCAACTGAACCTTAATCAGGTTATGCTACGCCTCACATTTTTAGAAATTTCACGCGCCCAACACTTTTACTTAACTGTCTGGTCAACGCCCTAGATTGATGAGGAGTGTGATTACTAGTACCTAGGACCTACATAATTATTTTCTAGCTTTTAGTATTTTTATTATTTCATGTAAGTATTGTTTTCAATAAAACCGTTCAACTTAAAAAAATTGTTTGGGAGTGAAATACATTTCCTTTGATACCTCGGGTACATCCGAAACCGGTGCCGGATCCATAGTAATTGTGAGCGGACCACCGTGATTTTATTTTCAAATATTTTCAGGTTCGAAACGAGATCAAGGCCAGAACAATAATTTTTTGAAATGATTATTGTTTTTTAATTCTTCTATAATTGAAAAATTGTATTTTGTTTTTGGAATAGTAAGTAGAAAATTTGTCAGACAACCTGTCATAGCTGCGCAGATAGATCCATTTCGAAGGGTGCTAAGCCGTCATCATCAGTGCGCTTTATGCACGCTGCGCTAAACATTTTAGCTACACAGCAGTTTTTGACTTAATTGGCTGATAAATTGCTACTTCTATTCCTCTTAGCAACTATATTTGATCAGCGTTGCGTCATCTGTTGCAAGACACTGATAATGTTGGATTTGTTTATTTTTTACAATAACTAAGGCATGACGTGGCTGAGTGCGTTTGTAACAATTTCAGCTATCGTAGGAGTGCGGGTTCAAATCCCAATTTTTCCCAAATTATTAAAAAAGTAAAAAAAAAAAACAATTATCATTAAAAAAAATTATTGTTCTTGCCTTGAGCTCGTTTCGCACCTTGAATCCTTTATCAACAGGCCGATAAAACAAAAACAATTGTTCAAATATTTCCTTTCATAACTATGCAGTGACACAACCACTATTTGACAAGAAATAACTGCTGTTTTAGATTTGGCCAGCTAGATTGATCAAAGACCCCACCGTGCGACGATTTACGTATGTATGATGTATTTTACGAATAGCTGTTCCTTTTCGCATACAAAATTTACAAACTAGGTTGGTATCCAAATTGCAACAATATCGGTATTTTAGTTCACATCGTTGTCAAGCAATGTTAAATTCCAAATACTTCAAAAGTTTTGTTGTGCACTTTTGTTGGGGTGAGAAACTAAGTGATATTAAGTTGAAAGATAGTTTAAAATGCAGCATTGTTCAAACTTTTTGGTCAACTATAATTCGCATTAGTGGGATAGTAGAAACTTTTTGTTTACAGGGTTTGGAAATCAATGTCATTCCTCCTAACAATGTTGGTTGCTTTTAACAGCAGTTAAATAACTTTTACTAACTACAATAGCTATTGTTTAGAAGCCATTTAAATGAGTTCGGTTGAATTAATTTTGACAAAGCCTAATGCAGCAATAGGAAAGTTTAACCAAAGTATTATTCTTACATTTAGCAACAAAAAAAGCATTTATTAATTTTAATTAATATCGTGACACATTTGTATGAACGGTTTGACGAGTTAAGTCGAATTAAGTTCGACTTTTATTAAGAACCAATATTAAGCTTAGTTAAACAGAATAAAATTAACCTAAGTAAATTTACGTTAAATAATTACTATAGTGAGATTAATAAAGTTGTTTTTCAGTGTTGGAATTTAAAAAAATAAATAAATGAAAGGCGCTATAACCTCCGAAGTAGCTGGTTATCGAGCATCGGCAACGTCAGCCCTGCGTCTAAGGGAGTTGTCGTGTTGGAACAACAAGACCACAGGACACTGAAGTACTGAACAAAAACAATTTTCTTTCTTCTAACATTGATCGCTGTGCGACCACATAAACCTTCCCAGTGGGGATGACTGGGCGGAGTCTGGTAGGAGCCTTGCTATTGACAGCAGCATTTCCATATACACGGACGGCTCCAAGCTATACGGTAGAGTTGGAGGTGGAGTATACTCAAGGGAGCTTGACCTCCAGCTCTCCTTCATACTACCCGTCCACTGCAGTGAATTCCAGGTAGAAGTTTCAGCCATAATAGAAGCTGAAGCTAGAATAGGGACACACACTGTCGACAAAGAAATCTTTTTTTCAACGAGATCACTTAGCACTAAACTGTTGCCGATCTCTTCAAGAGACGGCTCAACAGAATCGTGAACACCTCACATGGATCCCTGGCATAGGGACAGGGAGGGGAAACTTTATTGCAGATGAACTCGCTAGGCAGGGTACAACCAGGCAGATTCTTCCTTGCCAAGAACGCTTAGGTATGCCCCTGGCCACATGCAGGCTAATGCTAAAAGGACACATCCACGGTCAAGCCGACGAAAGATGGTTACACACACCGGGGTGTCGAATATCGAAAGGAACCTGGCATAAATGGGATCCTAAAAGATCCCACCACGTGCACAACCTAAGTAGGGATACAATTTCCACGCTTGTGGGGGCACAATTCGTCATTGCCATATAGGTAGGCATGCATAAAGTTAGGAGCGCTTTATCATCGATGCTGCAGAAGTTTTAAAGAATATGAGGAGGAAATGGTGGTTCAACTTATGTGCAACTTTTCGGCACTAAGCGGAGCACCGCAGCGTTTTCTGGGTGCTCCATTTCTAGATTATCTGAGCCAGTTTGTGGAGCATTACGTCAAGGACCTGGTAGCTTTTATCAGGTCCTCAAAATGGTTCGGAGAAAGGTAATGGATTATTTTCATGGTATCACAACGGGCCTAATATTACTGGCCTATGTGTGCCCTCGGGCAGCCACCTCAACCTAACATAACCTCCGAAGAGATTTAAGGCAGAGCTTCTCTTCCAATTTGGGTGGTGATCCTTTTAATTTTTTCTACAAGTTGGCGGGACGGGAAATAAGTACTTGTTTTATGCCGGCTCCGAACGGAATCTGCAAAGCAGATGAGTTTTCACTGAGAGCTTTTCATGGCAGAAATACACTCTGAGTGCTTGCCAAACACTGCCGAGGGCCGACCCCGCTTAGAAAAATTTTCTTCTAATTCAAAAAATTTGTTTCTAAAATTTTGATGTTGCTTTGCCCGGGCGTGAACCCAGGATCTTCGGTGTGGTAGGCGGAGCCCACTACTATGAGACCACGGCGGCTGCTGTAATTTAACCTGCATTAAAATCAAACTTTCTAAGTTCCATTTACAGCCGGTACCTTAAACTAATCTGGCTGAAGTTGCATGAAATTCTTGCTGAATGTCTGTTAGGGTCAAGTTGCTGTACTTCCAGTCGCACGATGTTTAATTACTTATAGCTAGAGCCCACGTGTTTATATGTTAGTTTATACCTGCCCTTTTTGCCTTTTTCACCTGTTTAATATCGTATTTAAGGTTCTATATAGTGTACTGTACGAAATACTGAAGTCAATATTCAAAAAAATGATTGGACGTTATCAAAGCGGCTTTAGACCTGGAAAATCTATAATAGACCAGATCTTCATGATTCGCCAGATATTGGAGGAGGCTTACGATAAGAGAATCGATACTCACCATCTTTTTGTTGACTTAAAAGCAGCAGGTGGCCACCGTGGTGTGATGGTAGCGTGCTCCGCCTACCACACCGAATGCTCTGGGTTCACACCAAAAATAGGATTTTCAATTAGAAGAAGTGTTTTCTGCCATGAAAAGCTCTCAGTGAAAACTCATCTGCTTCGCAGATGCCGTTCGTATCCTGCATAAAACAAGTAGGTCCCGTCCCGCCAATTTGTAGGAAAAATTATAAAGGAGCACGACACAAATTGGAAGAGAAGCTAGGCCTAAAATCCCTTCGCAGATTATCCCACCTTACATTTATTTTTATACTCAGTTGAGCAGAGGTCACAGAGTATATTAAGGTTGATTGGATAACGGTTGGTTGTACATATATAAAGGAATCGAGATAGATATAGACTTCCATATATCAAAATAATCAGGATCGAAAAAAAATTTGTAATTTATTTAATAATTTGGGAAAAATTTTAACAACGTGACATCAGGACGGACAAGGCGACAGCTGTTTCGATTATACCTTGTAAATCTCTTCAAAGCCTTTTCTCCCGGGAGTGGGAGTCGAACTCGCACCCCTACGATAGTTGAAATGGTTGTAAACGCATTCAGCTACGTCATGCCTGTTGTGAAGTCTTTCCCAATTGCCTTCTTTTTGCATATTTTAATCTTTTACACATTGCATACTTCGTATGCAATTATGTGTTAAAGCTATGCTTGGTACGGCGGCTTGGGAAAAACTTCACAACAGGCATGACGTAGCTGAATGCGTTTACAACCATTTCAACTATCGTAGGGGTGCGAGTTCGACTCCCACTCCCGGGAGAAAAGGCTTTGAAGAGATTTACAAGGTATAATCGAAACAGCTGTCGCCTTGTCCGTCCTGATGTCACGTTGTTAAAATTTTTCCCAAATTATTAAATAAATTATAAAATTAAAAAATTGCTTCAAATAAATGTTTTCATACATTTAAAAAAAGCAATATGGGCAATCCCCGATTATTAAAAATCAAAAAAATTTGATTGAGCCATGTCCGCCCGTCCGTCCGTTAACACGATAACTTGAGTAAATTTTGAGGTATCTTGATGAAATTTGGTACGTAGGTTCCTGGGCACTCATCTCAGATCGCTATTTAAAATGAACGATATCGGACTATAACCACGCCCACTTTTTCGATATCGAAAATTTCGAAAAACCGAAAAATTGCGATAATTCATTACAAAAGAGAGATAAAGCGTAGAAACTTGGTAGATGAGTTGAACTTATGACGCAGGATAGAAAATTGGTACAATTTTGGACAATGCGCGTGGCACCGCCCACTTTTAAAAGAAGGTAATTTAAAAGTTTTGCTAGCTGTAATTTGGCAGTCGTTGAAGATATCATGATGAAATTTGGCAGGAACGTTACTCCTATTACTATATGTACGCTTAATAAAAATTAGCAAAATCGGAGAAGGACCATGCCCACTTTTAAAAAAAAAATTTTTTAAGTAAAATTTTAACAAAAAATTTAATATCTTTACAGTATATAAGTAAATTATGTCAACATTCAACTCCAGTAATGATGTGGTGCAACAAAATACAAAAATAAAAGAAAATTTCAAAATGGGCGTGGCTCCGCCCTTTTTCATTTAATTTGTCTAGGATACTTTTAATGCCATAAGTCGAACAAAAATTAACCAATCCTTTTGAAATTTGGTATGGGCATACATTTTATGACGTTAACTGTTTTCTGTGAAAATGGGCGAAATCGGTTGATGCCACGCCCAGTTTTTATACACAGTCGTCCGTCTGTCCTTCCGCATGGCCGTTAACACGATAACTTGAGCAAAAATCGACATATCTTTAATGAACTTAGTTCACGTGCTAACTTGAACTCACTTTATCTTGGTATGAAAAATGAACGAAATCCGACTATGACCACGCCCACTTTTGCGATATCGAAAATTACGAAAAATGAAAAAAATGCCATAATTCTATACCAAATACGTAAAAAGGGATGAAATATGATAAGGTAATTGGATTGTTTTATTGAAACGAAATATAACTTTAGAAAAAACTTTATAAAATGGTTGTGACACCTACCATATTAAGTAGAAGAAAATGAAAAAGTTCTGCAGGGCGAAATAAAAAACCATTAAAATCTTGGCAGGTATTACATATACAGATGATGTTCTGGGTCACCCTGGTCCACATTTTGGTCGATATCTGGAAAACGCCTTCACATATACAACTACCACCACTCCCTTTTAAAACTCTCATTAATAACTTTAATTTGATACCCATATCGTACAAACTCATTCTAGAGTCACCCCTGGTCCACCTTTATGGCGATATCTCGAAAAGGCGTCCACCTATAGAAATAAGGCCCACTCCCTTTTAAAATACTCATTAACTCCTTTCGTTTGATACCCATATTGCACAAACGAATTCTAGAGTCACCCCTGGCCCACCTTTATGGCGATATCTCGAAACGGCGTCCACCTATGGAACTGAGGATTACTCCCTTTTAAAATAATCATTAACACCTTTCTTTTGATACCCATATTGCACAAACGAATTCCAGAGTCACCCCTGGCCCACCTTTATGGCGATATCTCGAAACGGCGTCCACCTATGTAAGTAAGGATTACTCCCTTTTAAAATACTCATTAACACCTTTCGTTTGATACCCATATTGTACAAACAAATTCTAGGATCACCCCTGGTCCACCTTTATGGAGATATCTCGAAACGGCATCCACCTATGGAACTAAGGATTACTCCCTTTTAAAATACTCATTAACACCTTTCATTTGATACTCATATCGTACAAACAAATTCTAGAGTCAACCCTGATCCACCTTTATGGCGATATCCCTAAATCCACCTACTATGGCCCACTCCCTCATAAAATACTCTTTAATGCCTTTCATTTGATACACATGTCATACAAACACATTCCAGGGTTTCCCTCGGTTCATTTTCCTACATGGTTATTTTCCCTTATGTTGTCACCATAGCTCTCAACTGAGTATGTAATGTTCGGGTACACCAGAACTTAACCTTCCTCACTTGTTTATTTTTTAAAAGCAGCCTTTGACAAAAATTGTTGTTGTTTGTACGCTGTTATGTCTGATGATGAGCAAAACACCACCGGCTTCGAATGAATTGAGAAGGAGCTCTACGAGCAATTCGAAACCAAAGGAGGCTTCAAAGATTTTAATTCTAGAAGCATACCTAAGCTGTGATGGTTCAATCCATTGCAGGATATAGGAGCGTACAATTACAAGCGATATTATTGGCCTGAACAAACGCGTTCTGAGTTTTTCCTTTTGGGGACAAGACAAACAGAAAAAAAGTGGGTATTGTGGTAAATGAGGACAAGACGAAGTAGTTGCTGTCACCCAAGAAATAATTCGCACATTCGCGCCTTGGCAGTCACATCGCTGTTGACGGATGAGAAGATGAAATGGCTGTTGGAGCATTCGAGAGAAAAGTTCTCATGAAGATTTATGGTGCTGTCCATGATGCCTACGGTGAATATTGAAGGACGTATAATGATGAGCTGTATAAGCTTTGCGGAGATATGGCATAGTACAGTGAATAAAAACCCAAAGGCTTCGCTAACTGGGTCATATTTTGGGAATGTAGGAAGACAGTCCGCCTCAAGAACTATTTCTACAACACCACACTTTGAAATCAGATCAAGGGGGAGAATTCCACAGAGTTGGGAGAAGCAGTTGGAGGTTACTTCGTTTGGCGTCAGTTATCGCGAAACAAGCTGTATCTGGAGTGACTCGTTGCATTATGTTGATGATTTGAGCAGTTTCTGTGTGTAAAACTGTGCTTAGTTTATCTTATGTGTTAACAAAAAGAAAAAGAGACGCGTTCATGGCACATAAGGTGGCGAGGTATGTATCAAAAAGAAAACTTGACTGGGAAAAGTCCTAGTTAGTTCAGTATGTTTCATTGCAGAATCAAAAAAATGTTGAGCTAGAAAACCTTCATGCTTAGTATGCCCTGAACTCACGGGCCGTACCGCTTTTTCTGTTACCTTCGCTTGAAGAGTCACTATTGCACTGATGTTATTGAATAGTTGAAGAGGCATTATCACCAATCCATCCCTTGTTCTTTCTGCTATACGCTCGCAAAACTTAGCTGCTTCATGCTCGTAGCTACGTCGGATCCTTTCTAGGCTTTGAAGCTACATCATTGACTATTTTATGTTGCTTTTTAGCATGAACCGCATTTTTTTTCGGGGCGTAGTCTTCTCTTAAAACACTGCCTAGTTTGCGTCTAGAACTATGTAATCTAAAAAACTCGTAAAACATGTGATATACATATAGTGGGATAGAGAACGAAGACTGCGGAGGGAGTGGGAGGGAGACTGAATTTGGGAGTGGAAAAGGGAGTTGGGTTGGAATTGGAAGTGTGAAATGGGGTGAGAATGGAATTGGAGAGAGAGATGGAGTTGTAGTGGGAGTTGAATTGGGAACTGGAGTAGGATAGCGAGTGGAAATGGGAGTTGGATTGGAAGTAGGGTTGGGATTGGGAGTGAAAGTGTAAGTGGGATTGTTAGTGGTGGTGGGAGTGGAAGTGAACGGGGATTGGGAGTGATAGGGATATAATTGGAATAATGTATGGAGACCAATAAGGAGAAGCATGAAAGATAAAGTAAAAATAAATGGGATAGAGAGTGAAAGCTTGAAGCGGATATCCATTTTTAAATATAGATAAACCAGCTTTCTGGAAGAAAAAAGTCCGCCGGGTACGCTGGTCCCCAACAAAAATGATACGGTTTTTGATACTTTTTCATCATCTATACTTTCACGCTATCAGATACTTCCACGCTAGCAGCGTATCGATGTCATAACTCTACCCTCTTCCTACTTAATATAATCTTTTTTTTTCCAAAATCTGTAGTCCGTCTGGGGTGAATACGGTTGAATTTTTGCTATTCTCGCATTTTTCGTATATCTCATTAAAATGCTTAGCTTTGATCACTACTACGAATCTACGATATCGTCCGCGATGCTAATCATTTTGGCTCCTTCCATCGCTTTATGGCACTGAAAGCTCTCAAACTTTTATGCAATATTTCTGAACTTTATGAGTTAAAAAATGGTTAGCACATTGAGTACAATAATGTTTTTTGAAGACTAAGAGTGCTAAAAACAGTGTTGCGAATCATATTAAGGTTATATTTCAATAGCCAGATGCCAGTTATCCCTAAATGATATAACTAAAATTGTCAAAGACAATATATAGCTTCTTGAAGATAATTTGATGAACCTGATCGGAAAAGTGATCGTTGCAGCAGATGCTAGAGAAGACCCCACATATCAACGACAGTGACATACCATGTTGTCTCTATGACATACATTGGAGCAGTGAGATGAAGTAAATGTAGAATAGATGAATAGCAAAATCGTAGAGGAGCGCTAGATGTAGAGCAATTCAACAGGACTCTAAACGCAATTTCGTAATATATTTTGCAGGAAGTCCCAATGCTGGACCTGACTGAATTTTGCTTTTCCAGATCCAGAAGCATCGAAACTTCAACGTGGTCAGTAGCTTAATGATGTTAATTTCCGGAACGTACCGGGCCATTGTTTGGCAGAGAACCATAATAATCGATAATAATCACCAAAACATATGTGTCTTTAAAAAGATTAGCTTACTTAATAAAATAAATTAATAAATGTAAAACTCTCTAAACTCCGAAGAGATTTTAGGCCAAGCTTCTCTTTCAATTTGCGTCTTGCTCCTTTCAATTTTTCCTACAAAGTGGCTGGACGGGAACTACATGTTTTATGCTGACTCAGAGCGGCATCTGTAAGGCAGATGAGTTTTTTTATTGAGATACTTTCATCGCAGAAATACGCTTGTGCTTGCAAAATTACTATCAAGGGACGACCGCGCTTAAAAAAATTTCCATCTATTAAAAAAACTTGTTTCTATAAGTTTTGATATTGCTTTGCCCCAAACGTAAACCCAGGATCTCGGTTTGGTAGACCCCCATGCTTAATTGCACGTCCAAATATTCCTCAGATCTGCGTGTTTGTCCCTTATTCGGGTACTAAGGATTGTGCCTTTGACGATCTGTTTTTGAATTCATTCAGCTAGAATAACTTGTTTTATAGGAGCTATGCCAGTTTGCTGTTTCGTAGTGTTGTAATAGCAGAATCGTAATGTGCGAAACCTACAAAGAAGGCGCCTTCTAGCAGGCGGAAGAAAAGCAGCATTGGCTTCTCTGTTGGTCATCTTAACCTTTTTTGACCTTTAGTGCGTTAGAACCTCCAAAATTAATACCTCAGGCATTGCCATTATACTTATAGGAAATATCGCTTTTCAGTTCGGAGCGTACCAGTACTCATAGTTCGACGAAAACACATTAGTGATCGCCATGGTTCTTGCTTAATGGAACGCTCTTTCTCCACCTTCTATGAATACCATCTGGTGCTGTTTCCATATCTGAACATTTAATTAGTTGTTTGCCTTAGGTAATGGGCCTTGGAAATATTCATTTTATGCAAGGCTTCTTCGTAGGTCTTCTTCATTTAATTAACCCACGTTAAGTTCATCTGGGATTGAGATCAGAATTGTTGATGGTCTGATTCGGCGTATCTAATTTTTAAATAGTATGGCTAGCTAAACGCGAAACCGAGAGTTTTCTTCATCAGCAAGCTTTCTGTGCTTAATGTTGCCTTTAATGAAACTGCTACAATAGTTTGGCCTTTGTAGCCGCGAATTCCGCTTTGAATATGTTAGCTTTTTCATATCTGATTGCATGTCGAGTTTCTATAAATGACAGAATAATATTAAATATTGAATGACAGCTGTCTCGATGTGGAGGTTGCGTGATCAACGATCCTGGGGTTAAGTTCCGAGCGAAGAAATATCAAAAATTTATAAACAAGTTTTACAATTAGAAAAACATTTTCCCAAGCGGGGTCGCCACTCGGCTATGATTTGAAAAACACTTCGAGTTATTTCTGTCGTGGAAAGCTACTCACTGAAAATAAATCCGCCTTGCAAATGCTGTTCGGAGTCGCCATAAAACATGTAGGTATAGTCCCGACAATTTGTAGGAAAAATTAAAAAACAGAACGAACCAATCGTAAGAGAAGCTCAGCCTAAATATCTTCCGAGATTTTTCGCGCTTTTACTTACTCTTATTTTGTATCGTTATTGAATTTTCAAAACATTTTGCTCGCACATCTACCAATCGCTGTTATAAATCTCTCAAGAGCGCGGAGATGGGGAGATCATTTTAATACAAGGCACTGGCACATGACATCCAATCACAAGAGTTCCCCAAAAATAATTATTTGGCAAATTGTTTTTGGTACTTATCACAGAAATGTTGTAGTTTCAATGTCATTTCAATTACCGAACCCATTCATTTCTAAATGTTTGTAAGTAGGCGTTAGTATGTGGCTTTGAAATAAAACAGATTCTCATAAAGGGGGTGATTTACACAAAAGGGAACACACTTACACACAGTAGCGTCCATAACATAACTTTTATGCCAAACATGGTTGCCACTTTTGTCCATTTCAATCAAAACTGGAACATCTGTTTACAGTTGGTTCGCTGATATACAAGTTATTTTGTTCATTCCCTCTGTATTGTCCTCTCTCTCTGCCTACGCAACCGGGTTCCGATAAAAATATTTTCTTAGCCGTAGCATCGCCTTTTATTCGCATAACATGGACTTGACGCCGCAATCGATCAGTCTTAATTCGCTGGACTATGTTAATGTGTATATAAAGCTCGCTCAGGTCATCATTATATATTCTTCGGTACTAACTGTAGTCAACGCGTGGAGGTCCTTAGATATTTCGAAAAACTTTTCTCTAGAATACACCCAGAGCCGCCTCATCTGATATTGTCATCGTCCATGCTTCTGCACCATATAAGATAAGTGACTTGTAGAGAGAGGACTTTACTTTTCAATCACCTAAAAAATAAAATAAATAAATGTAAGGCGCGATAACCTCCGAAGAGATCTAAGGCCGAGCTTCTCTTCCAATTTGCGTCGTGCTCCTCTTGATTTTTCCCTACAAATTGGCCGGACGGGACCTACATGTTTTATGCCGACTCCGAACGGCATCTGCAAGGCAGATGAGTTTTCACTGAGAGCTTTTCATGGCAGAAATACAATCGGAGCGCTTGCCAGACACTGCCGAGGGGCGACCCCGCTTAGAAAAATTTTCTTCTAATTGAAAAATCTTATTTCTAAAATTTTGATGTTGCTTTGCCCGGGAGTTGAACCCAGGGCATACGGTGTGATAGGCGGAGCACGCTACCATCACACCACGGTGGCCGCCAATTTCAATCACCTACCCTTTCCAAAATAGCATATATTTGACAGGGTGATTTTTTGCTGCTGTTACAAGCTGACGTTGCTGTTTGTTTTAATGCTGGCTTCCAAATAAAAGAAGTCTTATTTTCTATCTTTTTCGAAATTACATTATGTTACTCGGTTTGTCCATATTCATCATTGAACCTATTTTTTACGCTCTTTGTAGAATTTACAGAGTGAGTATTCAAGCCGCTTTGGTAAGTTTTCAGCATCAAAGTAAAGAAATCGTACAATAAGGGATCAACATGTCGGAAAACTTGTTCATTTTCGATGGCTTGGAAGGTTTCTCCCAATTCTGACTGAGGTAACACCATCAGCTCAAAGTCATTTTGCACAGCCGTATTATATTTGCAGCCGCCGTGGTGTGGTGGAAGTGTGGTCCGCCTACCACACCAAAGATCCTGGGTCCACACCACGGTCAAAGCAACATCCGAGTTTTAGTAGCACATTTTTTCAAATATAAGAAAGTTTTTCTAAGCGGGGTGCCCCTCGGTTTCTCAATGGAAACTAATCTGCCTTGCAGATGCTGTTTGGAGTCGTCAAAAACCCGTTCCGCCAATTTGTAGGAAAAACTGAAAAGGAGCACGACTCCAACTTCGATATATTCGTCAACAAGTTAACTGGTCTCTTGTCCCAAATTATTCACATTCTTCATTCTTCTATCAGGTGAATAACTGGATTGATGGTTGCACAGGGAGCAGTTATCGACACACCATAGTCTGTCCTGTCAGGGATAAAGCTGAATCTGGTAGGAAGGCTAGAGTGCGGTTAGTATTTCTCTGCATTTTTAAACGGTTTAATTTAGCTTGACTTGACAGGGTGGACGGCCGGCCTGCACGAATTTTGTAATTGAAATTTAAGTAACTTCCCGATAAGCTACAAGCTTGAAACTTGGAATATAGTTCAGAACCCGACGACAATGCAATAATAAGAAAAAAAACCGATCGGTGGCGCATGGACCGAAATATTTCAAAAAATCGTATTTGTGGTCCGATTTGGTTCATATTTGGAACACATAATACATACATGAATAAAAAGTGATCTATGATAAAAACTCGAGGGTCCGATTTGGCTCATATTTGGAACACATAATAAACACAATAATAGAAAGCAACCTATGAAAATAATCGCCGCTAGGTGGCGCAAGGATCGAAAAATTCAAAAAATAATATTTGTGGTCCGATTTGGTCCATATTTGGAACAAATATTACATACAGTCCGGTAGAAGAGAGTCCTTGTAATAATGAATCACTAAATTAACTAAATAGAATGAGAAATAATGGACAATTAAACAAAGACTAAAAACTTGAAAATAAAATAATTAAAAAAAAAATTTATTTAAACGGTTTTATTGAAAAGAATACTTACATGAAGTAATAATAATACTAAAAGCTAGAAAATAATTAGGTACGTCCTAGGAACCAGTCATCACACTCCTCATCAATCTAGGGCGTTGATCAGACAATTAAATAAAAGCGTTGGACGCGCCAAAATTAGGCAAAATTAAGAAGGAGCACGACTCATTGTAAAAGAAGCTCGTACTTTACTCCTCATGGAGGTTGTCGCGACTTACATTTATTTTATTTAGTTGAACTTGATACTCCAAAGATGGCTCATTAAGTGGATGTGGTAAAAATTTTAGTATCAGGCATTATTATATCTCTGAGCCAGACACCATCACAGAAATTTTGTAAAATAATAACTTGTTTTTTTGTTATGCAGCTTGCGTAAAGAATCTGAATCTGGCAACAGCATTGACAACGCCAGTATGATTCATGCTAAATGTAGTAAAATAATGTTGTCTTCCTGTCATGCATATATCATCATCAGATCACACGTTCATTTTGCGAAAATTTATGTGCTCTCTACACTTGATCTCGTTTTATTCAACCTGTGCTGAATTCATTTAATAACGGCATATTTTACATTAAAATAACTAAGGCATAACGATGGCAGTTCCATTTTAGCTTTGAAGTGATATATTTTGTATTTACTTTTTGAGTGCGCTGTGAATAAATGGTGCGAAAGTAAGAGTGGTTTAGTTTTGCTCTATTAAACAACAGTCAACGTCAAAAGAATTTGTATATTATGTTTTTTTTTTTTTTGCTATAAATTTTTCATTGATATTTTAGAGAAAACGCGAAAAGAGGGGAATTCATATGGCTGAGTGGTTAAAGGCATCTCCCTTTACACTGATATGAATGTTGGAGATGCGAGTTCAATACTCAGCTCCCGAGAAACTAGCTGACGAAGAAGTGAAATTCAGAAACATGTCCTAGTAACCATCGCCGTTTGTAAACTTTGCAATTTTTCTCTAAAATATCAATAACAAAAGCCATTGTATAAAGCAATATGAGCCAAACTCGCTAATTACATACATATAAATTCTTCAAATATTAGGAAAAATCTCTCAGGTCAAGGAAACGTTGTAAGGGTAGGAAATATTCCACGTTTTCCAGGCCAAATGTACAACACTTAGGAAACGCGCCACTTACACAACTATGGTAGTAGTACTTCAAAACTTTATTACTCGCGTATTTCATTTACAAAGTTTTAAAATCTAACTGATTGACTATTCCCTAGCTTGCGCTGCTTTCATACTCTTAGTCTCTCCGTTCCCCTTTTTTCACATGGTCTACACTTTTCGCGAACAGCCGTCTCGAAGAGTTGCTTATTTATTTTTCGTTTCTGTTTCTTATATTGTCTTTTGCCTTGGTGTATATGTGTGTATATGCCTGAGTAATTTGCGCTCATTATTGCTGTGTACATATATGTGTGGCTGTTTTCTATTGCTTCTGCTTGACTTGCTGTTGTTGTGTCCATCATTTATTACCAGCGGCATAGTAACGTATCGAAATTGCTAATATTCTCTACAGTGGTATACATTCACAAAGTTTACGAAACTGCCGCGCACAGAAAATTCTTGTTTTCTTTCAATTTCACATTTTCGCTGGGAAGACGCTGCAGCAATCGTCCAAATTAAACTTGCGGCTTACATTTATCTCGTGAAAACAGATCTCCGCACCAACCTTTCCCTCCAACGTCGATATATTCGTCAACAAGTTAACTGGTGCCTTGTCCCAGATTATTCACCTTCTTCATTCTACTATCAGGTGAATTACTAGATTGACGGTTGCACAGGGAACAGTTATCGACACACAATAGTCTGTCCCGTCAGGGATAAAGCTGAATCTGGTAGGAAGGCTAGAGTGCGGTTAGTATTTCTCTGCATTTTTAAACGGTTTAATTTAGCTTGACTTGACAGGGTGGACGGCCGGCCTGCACGAATTTTGTTATTGAAATTTAAGTAACTTCCCGATAAGCTACAAGCTTGAAACTTGGAATATAGTTCAGAACCCGACAACAATGCAATAATAAGAAAAAAAAAAAACTCCGATCGGTGGCGCATGGATCGAAATATTTCAAAAAATCGTATTTGTGGTACAATTTGGTTCATTTTGGAACACGTAATACATACATGAATAGAAAGCGACCTATGAAAAAAACTCGCGGCTAGGTGGCGTAAAGATCGAGGTATTCAATTAAATCGTATTTGTGGTCCGATTTGGCTCATACTTGGAACACATAACACATACAAGAATAGAAAGCGACCTATGAAAAAATCGCCGCTTAGTGGCGCAAGGATCGAGAAATTCAAAAAAATATTATTTTTGGACCGATTTGGCCCATATTTTGAACACATAATACATATATGAATAGAAAGCGACCTATGATGTCTGATAGTGTGATGACTAGTACCTAGGACCAACCTAATTATTTTCTAGATCTTAGTATTATTATTATGTCATGTAAGTATTGTTTTCAATAAAACCGTTTAACTTGAAAAGTTTTATTTAAATTATTTTATTCAGAAGTATCTTATAACTTTATACGAGCAATTCTTGTTTGTTTGTATAGCCGAACGATCTCGGGAACGGCTCAACCGATTTAAATGAAATTTGGCACAGAGATAACGTATCACCATCTTTCTGCCTAGGTGTTGTCACTCAGAATATTTCACAAGGTTGCCACCTATTCGAAATTAAAAAAAAATTGCATGAGATACGCCGATATGGGTATCAGCCGAAAGGTATTTCACTCCGCATTACAATAGGGACATTTTTGAGTGAGGTTGCCATTTAGGGTTGGCCACCTATTCGAAATAAAAAAAAATTGCATGGGATATGCCGATATGGGTATCAAACGAAAGGTATTTCACTCCGCATTACAATAGGGACATTTTTGTGTGAGGTTGCCATTTAGGGTTGCCACCTATTCGAAATTTAAAAAAAAATTGCATGGGATATGCCGATATGGGTATCAAACGAAAGGTATTTCACTCCGCATTACAATAGGGACATTTTTGAGTAGGTTTGCCATTTAGGGTTGCGGTAGTTAGACGAAATATTACTCTACTTACTCTTATTCTATTAAAGCTTTAAAGGAGAACATTAAAGTTAAAAATCTTCGCCAAAACATCTTACACATGATTCGACTTAATTTTCTTAATTTCGCACACGCTAATAAAATTGAAATGCAATATCAAGGCACCGTGGAAAATTCTAGCAAAATGTATTTAAATGCATATTTTTGGCAAATATGAAATGAATAATTGCAATTTCTCACATATTACTATTAGAAAGATTTTTCACTATAGCAAAAAGATATCGCACTAATTTTCTACCGTTGAACACTAGAGGCATATGTTCAATTTGAAAACGACATCTAATTATTTAACTACATACCAACAGATGGCGCTTAGGGAAGTAAGTTGACATTTAATTAAACTAACTGATAGTTGTCACTTGTGAAATTTACAAGTTTTTGGAATGTAATAAAATTGTGAGACTTCATAGTGTATAACTAAAAACATGTTTGAAGTTAATAATTCGGCGCATGAAGATAGTCGAGAAACGTTGCCAGCACAACGAAACGTTGCCGAGCAAAGCTCGGTCGCCCAAGTACTAATTAATGAATTTAAAAAATACAATTTAAAACTGTGATATTTACTGGAGGGGCCATGCAAATAAGCATAGCTTCGGTGGTGGATTCGGTGTGGGAGAGCGATTTCTTCCCCAAGTACTATAATTCATGTCGGGTGTCTCGCCACTTTCTCCATAAAATCAGGGAGGAACATGGGGTGAAAGATGCATTCTACGAGCGTTGCACATACCAGCGCTGTCCTCGGCATGATCAAAATATTTTAATAATTCAATCACCTGCGTTCATGTGCAGACAGAGATGAAGGACGATGAGATGAAGAACCCATTCCCCTGGTATGACAAAATAATTTAATAACTGATTTATCTGCGCTCATGCACCGATTGAGATGAAGCACGAGGAGGTGAAGGATGCATTCTACGAGCGTCTAAAAGGTATATACTAACGCTGCCTCCAGTATGATATAAAATTCCTGCTCAGCGACATTAACGCCATGTTTTTGGCCGCATGGTCGGAAAGTCCGGACTTCAAAATGAAACCGACCCAAACGGGCTTAGCCTGATTTACTGTGCCGGTGTACGAAACATGATCAAAACCAGCATGAGTTTTAGCCGTTAGCATATACATCAAGCTACATGGCTCTGTCCCGATGGAAATATACGCCATCAGATCGACTAAGTTGTTGTTGTCAGTTTTTTATATACATGCGCCAGTTGAGGACTTATTATCGACTTGGATCTTTTTCTTCTGGGCTGCTAAAAGCAAAAACACAAGGAAATGTAGATATGGAATGGCTGCAATCGCAACAGGCTGTGAACGATTTCGCTACTTGATTTTCAAACCTGCTTTCTTAGAGCACAAGCCAACTCGAGGAAATGGAGGAGTATTGGGAGCATATAAATAAAGCACAACGTACCGCGGCAGCCGACCACTAAAAACAACTGATACGATAAAAATTGCCGCATTGCAACGAATAACAGGGCTTCGTTTAAAGCGTACGCAACTGATTGACATAATACAAGTCCAAAAATATAAAGAGGGATATCAAAACACGCGCTTTGGATCCAAGATCGCGAATACGAAAGCGATAGATATTTGCAAAAGAAATTGAAAATTTTCATGTGGTTGTTGTAATTTTTATGATTTTGTTGTACCCTAAAAAAAATTGTAAGTGTTTTGCACGGATATAGTTATAGTCTCCAGACCGGTATTGGACCCACCCAGGATAATTTTTTATAATCGCGACCGAAGGCCGCTAACGCAGAAAAAAGTTCAGCGTAAATATACTATGGATCCCTCCTCCGGTTTCGGAACACTCCGGGGTCATTATTCGGTTTTTCGTTAATATCCTTTGAGCGAGCTAACATTTTTATTTTCCGCCTTCGGATTATTGTTGTCGAGGTCAATACGCGTCTTCCTCGATATTTTTAGACGCGTATTAGCAGTGTCATGCGGTCATATAGAATTACCAAGGAACGATCTTGTGCTAAATATTGCAGAACAAGTTTTCTTAGTATCGCATATAAAGTCCTATGAAGCGTATAGTGCGAAACATTGAATCCCACCATGAATCGGCTTCAGGCCTGGCAAATCTACCATCGACCAAAATTTTACTATGCACGGAATTTTGGAAAGAACCACAAAAAAAATTGACAGCCATCTACTCTTCGTCGATTTTAAAGCCGCTTACAACAATACGAAAAGGGCTGCTTTAATGACGCTATATCAAAGCTTAGTCTCCACTCAAAACCACTTTGAGGAGCACCACGAGATCAATTATAATCGGGAGGTACCTCTTCGAAACCGTTCGAAAATAGTTGAGGTTTGACGTCTAAAAGTCAATCATAGTGCCTGCCTTGCTATATGGTGGAGCAGCATGGTCACTCCCAAAATCTAACTAGGCATCTTTGGTAGTATTGAAAATAAAAGTTTTTGGAATGATAAGTTTTACGCATAAAGGCATATAGCTTTGCGCGGGATGTACAAGAGGATTTGCGTAAGTGCCGTTTGACTAAAATTAAATTACATACATACATACATATATGTATGTATATTGCAGAGTGAAAAAAAAAACAAACTCAATGTTGTAGTTATTTTTAAAAATAATGTTACACTTATGCATTTTCGTAGTAATTTAACCTTAACAACATTCAGCTTGGTTGGTTGTTCCCCCCTCATTTGCGACCACTTGTGTAATTTTTTATACAAATTACATTTTCATTTGATGAGAATGATGATGGTCGAAAAAATATAAAAACGATATGCCATTTCAACGTCACATATGTATGTAAATGGTTTTTCGGATGCTCACACATCAGCACCAGCTTTCAAAATTATTCCAATCGCTTAAAGCAGTTCATAGTATAAGTGTACGAGACTAATGCTTGTGAAAAATCATGCTCAGTATAGGGGTGTCGCTCGTTGTGCATAAATGTCGGAAAGGTGGCAAATGTGGATATACGAAAGAAAATTTCTGCATGACAACGAAAATATTCAAAAGACAATCACAAAATAGATAAATCAGTTTCATGCCTAGTGGGAGTAAAAAAAGAAAAAAGAAGAAGAAAACACATATTTATTACAACAAAACAACAACTTAGCACTTAAACGAAATCAAGAAGGAAGCGAAAATCTTATTTTGCGCGAACCTTCAAACTTATATATGTATGGTGCAAAAACATTAAAAAAAAAACAACACAAAACAGAAAACCATTTAGTGTCGCGTGTTACTTTCTTTCGTGTTTCCTCAAACAGTTTTTTTCAAATGACGCGTTTTGTTATTTATTTCTTGATTGCCAGTTCACTACTGATTTGCTATGAAAACGGCGCGGTCGATGCCACAAATGGTCATGGGAGTCAGTTGGAAGGGCGCGATCATCATCACCATGAAAGAGGCGGACACATAAGACGTGAGTGGAAGAAACCTAAACGTTAAAATTGAACTTAGCTATGACCCATGATGGGCGCTTTTGCGCACATAATTTTCGCTGATATACTGCAAACGTTTCTACGTCGGTTGAATGATGGGAAATTTGTTTTATGAAGTGCGAGTTATGCCAACTATCTAATGAAATAGTTCTCCTTAAATTTCGAGAGAAATAACTTTTTTATACTCAGTTGAGCAGAGCTCACAGAGTATATTAAGTTTGATTGGATAACGGTTGGTTGTACATATATAAAGGAATCGAGATAGATATAGACTTCCATATATCAAAATAATCAGGATCGAAAAAAAATTTGATTGAGCCATGTCCGTCCGTCCGTCCGTCCGTCCGTCCGTCCGTCCGTCCGTCCGTTAACACGATAACTTGAGTAAATTTTGAGGTATCTTGATGAAATTTGGTATGTAGGTTCCTGAGCACTCATCTCAGATCGCTATTTAAAATGAACGATATCGGACTATAACCACGCCCACTTTTTCGATATCGAAAATTTCGAAAAACCGAAAAAGTGCGATAACTCATTACAAAAGACAGATAAAGCGACGAAACTTGGTAGATGGGTTGACGTTATGACGCAGAATAAAAAATTAGTAAGATTTTGGACAATGGGCGTGGCACCGCCCACTTTTACAAGAAGGTAATTTAAAAGTTTTGCAAGCTGTAATTTGGCAGCCGTTGAAGATATCATGACGAAATTTGGCAGGAACGTTACTACTATTACTCTATATGTGTTAAATAAAAATTAGCAAAATTGGATGAAGAACACGCCCACTTTTTAAAAAAAAATTTTTTTTAATTCAAATTTTAACAAAAAATTTAATATCTTTACTGTATATAAGTAAATTAAGTCAAAATTAAACTCCAGTAATGATATGATGCAACAAAATACAAAAATAAAAGAAAATTTCAAAATGGGCGTGGCTCCGCCCATTTTCATTTAGTTTGTCTAGAATACTTTTATTGCCATAAGTCGAACAAAAATTTACCAATCCTTCTCAAATTTGGTAGGAGCATAAATTCTATGACGGTAACTGTTCTCTGTGAAAATGGGCGAAATCGGTGGAAGCCACGGCCAGTTTTTATACACAGTCCACCGTCTGTCCTTCCGCTCGGCCATTAACACAATAACTTGAGCAAAATCCGATATATCTTTACTAAACTTAGCCCACGTACTTACCTGAGCTCACTTTTTCTTGGTATAAAAAATGGGTGAAATCTGACCATAACCACGCCCACTTTATCGATATCGAAAATTACGAAAAATGAAAAAAATGCCATAATTATATACCAAATACGAAAAAAGGGATGAAACATGGTAACTGGATTGGTTTATTGACGCAAAATATAACTTTGGAAAAAACTTTGTAAAATGGGTGTGACACCTACCATATTAAGTAGAAGAAAATGAAAAAGTTCTACAAGGCGAAATCAACAGCCCTTGGAATCTTGGCAGGAATACTGTTAGTGGTATTGCATATATAAATAAATTAGCAGTACCCGACAGATGATTTTCTGGATCACCTGGCCCACATTTTGGTCGATATCGCGAGAACGCCTTCACATATACATCTAAGGGCCACTCGCTTTTAAAACCCTCATTAATACCTTTAATTTGATATCCATATCGTACAAAAACATACCAGAGTCACCCCTGTCCCACCCTAATGGCGATATCTCGAAAAGGCGTCCACCTATAGACCTAATGCCCCCTCCCTCTTAAAATGCTCAGTAACACCTTTCGTTTGATACCCATATCGTACAAACATTCTAGAGTCACCCCTGGCCCACCCTAATGGCGATATCTCGAAAAGGCGTCCACCTATAGACCTAGTGTCTACTCCCTCTTAAAATGCTCAGTAACACCTTTCGTTTGATACCCATATCGTACAAACATTCTAGAGTCACCCCTGGCCCACCCTAATGGCGATATCTCGAAAAGGCGTCCACCTATAGAACTAAGGATTACTCCCTTTTAAAATACTCATTACCACCTTTCATTTGATACCCATATCGTACAAACACATTCTAGAGTCACCCTGGCCCACCCTAATGGCGATATCTCGAAAAGGCGTCCACCTATAGACCTAATGTCCACTCCGTCTTAAAATGCTCAGTAACACCTTTCGTTTGATACCCCTGGCCCACCTTAATGGCGATATCTCGAAAAGGCGTCCACCTAGAGACCTAATGTCCACTCCCTCTTAAAATGCTCAGTAACACCTTTCGTTTGATACCCATATCGTACAAACATTCTAGAGTCACCCCTGTCCCACCCTAATGGCGATATCTCGAAAAGGCGTCCACCTATAGACCTAATGCCCACTCCCTCTTAAAATGCTCAGTAACACCTTTCGTTTGATACCCATATCGTACAAACATTCTAGAGTCTCACCTGGCCCACCCTAATGGCGATATCTCGAAAAGGCGTCCACCTATAGAACTAAGGATTACTCCCTTTTAAAATACTCATTACCACCTTTCATTTGATACCCATATCGTACAAACACATTCTAGAGTCACCCTGGCCCACCCTAATGGCGATATCTCGAAAAGGCGTCCACCTATAGACCTAATGCCCACTCCCTCTTAAAATGCTCAGTAACACCTTTCGTTTGATACCCATACCGTACAAACATTCTAGAGTCACCCTTGGTCCAGCTTTATGGCGATATCTCGAAAAGGCGTCCACCTATAGAACTAAGGATTACTCCCTTTTAAAATACTCATTACCACCTTTCATTTGATACCCATATCGTACAAACACATTCTAGAGTCACCCTGGCCCACCCTAATGGCGATATCTCGAAAAGGCGTCCACCTATAGACCTAATGCCCACTCCCTCTTAAAATGCTCAGTAACACCTTTCGTTTGATACCCGTATCGTACAAATATTCTAGAGTCACCCTTGGTCCACCTTTATGGCGATATCTCGAAAAGGCGTCCACCTATAGAACTAAGGATTACTCCCTTTTAAAATACTCCTTACCACCTTTCATTTGATACCCATATCGTACAAACACATTCTAGAGTCACCCCTGGCCCACCCTAATGGCGATATCTCGAAAAGGCGTCCACCTATAGACCTAATGCCCACTCCCTCTTAAAATGCTCAGTAACACCTTTCGTTTGATACCCATACCGTACAAACATTCTAGAGTCACCCCTGGCCCACCCTAATGGCGATATCTCGAAAAGGCGTCCACCTATAGACCTAATGCCCACTCCCTCTTAAAATGCTCAGTAACACCTTTCATTTGATTCCCATATCGTACAAACACATTCTAGAGACACCCCTGGTCCACCTTTATGGCGATATCTCGAAACGGCGTCCACCTATGGAACTAAGGATCACTCCTTTTCAAAATACTCATTAACAGCTTTCATTTGATACCCATATTGTACAAACACATTATAGAATCACCCCTGGTCCACCTTAATGGGGACATCTCGAAAAGGCGTCCACCGATAGACCTAAGGCCCACTCCCTCTTAAAATGCTCAGTAACACCTTTCATTTGATACCCATATCGTACAAACAAATTCTAGAGTCATTCCTGGTCTACCTTTATGGCGATATCCCTAAATGGCGTTCATCCATAGAACTATGGCCTACTCTCTCTTAAAATACTCTTTAATACCTTTCATTTGATACACATGTTATACAACCACATTCCAGGGTTACCCCAGATTGATTTTCCTTATTTTGTCTCCATAGCTCTCAACTGAGTATGTTATGTTCGGTTACACCCGAACTTAGCCTTCCTTACTTGTTAATAATATTTTTCACACCACTATAATTTCTAGAGAAAAAATTTTATTCATAATCAACACCCCATGGTATAAAAAAGAAGGTATGTAGTTCCACTCAAATTTTTTTGATGTATTTGGGAATTTTTGAAGTTTTATAATCTTTGTTGTTTTGCTAGAAGCGTTGCCATACGGTTTTTTTTAAGGCGAAATTGTGATTTTTCGGGATGGAAATTTCCTTCAGGATAAAAACGCAATGATAATCTGAGACAATAATAATATGCTTTAGCACGATTTATCTGCATACATATCGATTGAGAATACAGTAAAACATGCAATTTTATTGAAAAATAATGGATAATGAGTCCTACATTGGTGTTATGACTCATATCTTTATGGCAGCTTGACCCCTAGACAGAAAAAATACACGAAAATTCCTGCTGTTCTAGCATGGTCCTATTATCATTCCTCTACAGTGGATATTTCTCGAGGTATGTTGAGAAAAAGTCTACCGCCAAAGTCTGCAGTGAGTGGTAGGTGTTTAATTTGTTACGTTTGTGGACGTCAATGCTAAAAGGGTAGAGAATGTGTATAGACGGGGCTTGCCCCAAGGTGACCCCCATGGTTTTACAATTCCCTCCTCTAGCGCTACGCTTGAATTATACAATAAATAAAAAATGTGGACTTGTAGCCAATTTATCACCATAAAATTTCATAAAAATTGCGTTCAAGTATGCTTAACTCTTTGGAAATTGCGGTGTCGGTTTATAAGGGCCTCCTTTGGCAATCAATTGGCAAGCGTGTATGTTTAGTCAACATGTTCTGAGAAAACGTATGGACACTTAAGAAGGCTATATTCCGTTGCTTTGTATACTTCGATCCATGTTTCTTCCGCCAAAGCAATTTTCGGGAGCTCAAGAAACTTATTAAAAACCTTCTTTTCTAGGTTGATATTTCGTATTGAAATATTTCCAACGGATCATTTTTTTTTTTCTTTTTTATTTGAAATAACTATGGAAATAAATTAGTCGTACCCGTTAATATGAAATCCATTATAATTAGAAAATTCGTAACATATTTCAATATGGTAGCTTGGTAAAATTGTCATAGTCCCCGCAAAAGTCAATTGGCTAACGTCACACTAAATGGAACTACCTCCATTTTTTGTATCATCAACACCTGGTGGAATAACCTTTGAAGTAAGCCGTAAATTGTCCCGCTCTAAATTCTTCATTTTTCTGTCATTCGGCTATCTGAAAATTTTTCACCAATGTTGTCCCCGAAAAAGTGTTATTTTTTTAATTTTTCAGGAGTAAAATATGGTAGTTTTAGTACTTTTTTCACATAAACCAGTTGGTGAATAGCGAAAGACCTTTACTGGTTTTAATTACAGATATTCATCATTTGGGCATCTTTGGTCTTGGCTTCCATAAGTAGGGCCGTGCTAAACTATTATATATTGTCATATTGTTGATGTTTCCATTATATATATGTTTAATTTGTTCCAAAAAAAATTGAAAGAGGTCTTTGGTAAAACAAACTATTTGTATTCAAGTCATATCGAACAAGGTTTTTCGCCTGTGCAGCGCTAGTGAAGACTAGTGCTGCTCAACATTTTTTATATGGAAGTGCGAATCACAATACATGTACAAAATTGCATGTGCGTTGAAACTTTTTTGTATTTAAAAAAGTATATTTAAAAAATTTTAATTGTTTGAGGTCGGAAAAAGTTGAATATTTGGTTCCATATTACAAAATATTTGCTTAAAATATTACGTCAATAGTTATGTCACCAACATAGAAGAGCCAATAAATTTAATTCTGAAAGTAGCGACAAATTACATTGACCTCTAGCCAGGGCCGTAGAGAGAAAATCCGGGCCCGGGACTAAACAATTTACGGGCCGCCTATAAAAAATCCACTAATACATTTGATTAACTTGAATTAATGACGTCTCATTCATCAATCATTATTGATGGATTACATCAAAAAAATATTTGCCACATCAACTAAATGATTTTTGGACTAAGAGTTGCCAATAAAATTAACACAGAATATCTACTTTTTAAACTATTTTATTGTAACGTAGAAATAAAATTCCCTTCTAACAGCCACATATTGTTCCAAATAAACTGTTCTCTGTAGTTATTTGGTAACATTTTAATACATTTCTGATAAATTTAATGATGATTATAAATAATTATTCAATATAGAAAGTTCGGATATCAAAAAGTTGCTTAACTTGCTTTATTCGCTGCAACATTTTTATAATGATATCAAAATTTTACTGTCTTGCCAAAACGGATTCAACACAAAGCGTGGCAAGTCCTGAAACTCGCTCTTGAGATGAACACGATCTTTGAAAGTTTTTGATTCTTGAAAGGACGCTGAAGGAACGTTCTGCACTAGCTACAGTGACAGGTATAGTGCAAAAGATACATAAAACAATACAAATGTTGGGGAAAATCGTATACAGATTTTGAACATAGACGGCATTTAGCAATTCCAATGGTGACAGACCTTTATCAAAATTTACTTCGTAAATGTGTTTCAAGTGAATTATTTCGCATTCTAATCATTGAGAAATGTCCGACTTGTATTTTTCGACACATTTTGCTGCACTTGCCCCAACCGTAGTTTCATCCATGTCTTCAAATTGCTACAACAAGGAAAACGTCTCGTTCAAATTTCGCGTAGCTGCAAATCGTTCAGTAGTGCAGTGATTACCGAATCGACGATTACCAAGAATGTATTGTTTTTAAAATCAGACTCTGGATCATCCGTAATCATCTCATTTAAATTATATTCAAAACCTCTTTTGGGTTTTCTCTTTCGAATGTCCGGAAACTTTGGCGAGATGTTCAATTGAATAGCAACTGTTTTGCATTCGTTTAAAATTGTTTCCCATTGGTTTCTGATCAACATCAAATCAGCTAGTAAGGCATCTAGATGTCGCACCTCAACATCTATGGTGACGTCTCTAGATTGGAGGACCACGTTTCTTTCATTAATGGTAGTCGGTATTTTGAACCAAATTGAGGACAGCAAGATACATTCTAACTTGTTGATGTACTTGAGAATGTCGGTAACATCGCCGTATGCTTGCGCAGTCAAATTTGGCTGAAAGACTATGAAAGACTATGCAGAGAGGTCGCTACATCTTTTTTGAGGGTGTCCGATCGTTGTGGAGTGCTGCTGAAAATAGTAAAACATTTTCGTACGACTCCGAAGAAAGTAATTGCAGCCGTACAACATTCTGCAGCATCAACACCACATAAATTGAGACTGTGGGTTGCACAAGGCGAGTAATCAACATTTTTTTGTCGAGAATGTGACGTAGTTCTCCGTTGCAAGCTCCTTTCATATTGCCACCGTTATCGAACCCTTGTGCACGACAATCTTTTAATGGAATTTCATGTTTACCTAGAGTACGGCAAATTAGATGAGCGATTTTCTGACCAGACAATTCACGAAAGCCTAAAACCGTTCTTCAATTGTAAAATTTGTTGCTTTCGAATTGAAATGGAGTTAGCGCAAAATGAACGTAGTCAACGTGACTAGCATCAGGCTTAGCATCAACGATAATAGCAAAATACTTGGCTTTCTTGCCGTAATCTAATATAGTTTCCCTCACGTGCTTTGCACAAATTTCTATAAACTCGTTCTGAATGTCTGGGGAAATATAGTGAACTTGTAAACATTTGTGCTGCTGTTGTGAAATCCTATCTTTCTCCAAATGATCTCTAAATATCGGATCATAATGTCTTATGAGACCTTAGATGCCGAAAAAATATCCATTATTTCGTTCACCAAGATATATACTTTCGCCTTTGAAAGCTAGGCCTTTTTCACCCAAAAATAAAATAGTGTCCAAAATTCTATATAACATTTCTTTCCACTTTTGAGTTTTAGTGATTACCTGTTCATAAGTATCATTTGTAGCCTCCTTTTGAATAAGATTTTGTAAAGATCGCAATTGAATATAACATTTAATGTGATCTTGAGTATTTTCGTGTGATGGCAGTTTATCGTATAGCTTCTTCCATACCTGGAATTCGAATATCCGCGCAACAAATTTAAGTCGATTTAAAGTATTGTTGCTTAACAGGCGACATCGTAGGCAACAAAAAGCATTGCTACTGGCACACCACACTAACCAGTCACGCTCCACTTTCTCTCCATTTGGCAAGATTCTGTTTAACAACGAGGTAGGAAATGCCTCATCATGAAAATCACGTGGAATAATAAGAGGCCACTTTTGATGACCTCGACGAATTATTTCTTTGACTTCTTCAGATCGCAAAAACTAATTATTCACGGTACCGATATCGAAGTCGTTTAAATAATCTGGATTTTGATACAGAGTTGTTGGTATTATTGGAAGACTTTTTGAAGATGAACCTTCATCAGTGTCACCACGAAAACTTTACGATTTCGGATTAAAACATACATTTTTGTTGTAAAAATATTTTTTTGTTTGATGGTTTTATTGTCTCCTCACTGCTCGAAGGCCAAGGCAAAAAATCATTATCAATATTCGTTGCTTTAGAAATTCGGCTTAAAATTTGCACATGAAACAACTAAAGACTGTCCTGAATTAAAAAAAATGTCTTAGTGCATCTAAATCGCAGGCCCCTGAGAAACACCGGGCCCGGGGGAATCCCCCCCCCCCCCCCCCCCCCCCCCTTCCCTCTCGTCGGGCCTGCCTCTAGCCTAAAGCTTTGTGGGAACATATTATATATACATTTATCGTCAGAATTTGGGTTTCAATAATTGTACTAAAAGTTAATGGTAGAGATTTCCGCTAATTGAATTTTAAAACTTTTGAAATGCTTAATTAGAGGGCTCAGCGTGGTTTGTTTAAATTTGTGTTCCCACTTCCAGTCAAAAAATGTCTCATAACCAAGAAAAATAATATATCGAATTGAAATAATAGGTCAAAATAAGAGTATTTCTACTGCATTCTGAACCACTAATAGTTCGCCATCTATCTCTTTTACATGTTTTCAATTGGCGAATTTAATATGGCGATGTCCTACGCGGTGGAAATTGTCCCCACTGCTTTAATTTTTCACTAGTTCCTAACCATACACAAATTTCTTTTTGGCACTTTTTCGATAGTTACGTACTGGCGGAATAGTGTTGAGAAAGAGGCATACTCATTTGTAGCAGCAGCTCATTAAAGCTGGTAGGAGTTTTTTGTCGATTTTGTAACTGAAAATCTATTAACGAACTAATACTTATTTGGCACTCTAGGTCTAGTTCGGAACCAGAATTTTGTATCACTAGTTACTGACTTCCCTTGAGGGTACTTAACTGATACCGTATGAAGTTAGAATAGGCTCCTCTTGTTTTGGTACAGTTTTGCTTACATTCTTTGGCCATATGCACCATATGTTTCAGCTCCGCGGTCAATTATCTATTTTAACTTAATATATGAATCAATTTTGATTACAAATTTTTTTCAGTGCTATAATGTTTTTGAATAATTTTAGTTGTCAAATTATTAGTGTAAATTTTTTTATCATATACAAGTGCCTAAGCTTCATACGGGAATGCTTTTTCTTGGCACTTTCATAAGAAATTCAAACATTTTCCTATGATTCGAAATTATATATGAGGGCATATGGGAGTGCTATGAATATTTTTTTTTATATTCAAAGTGTGAATTTGAATCTGTGCCTATGATTCAGGGCAAAACAAAAGTGCTACAAGTGTATAGGGGTTGAGCTGCTCTGGTCAATACTTTCGAGAAATGTTTTGTTATTACCGCATCAAGAATATCAAAACTGTCGTATTACACATTATTTATGTAAAAAATTCGCTAAAACAACGGATTTATAAATGTAGTTACAAAAAACTGTTACTCATTTTTGTTGTTTTGCCCTAAAAATCAGAACACAAGATAAGAGGGATATTTCAGTTATGGATTGTAATTTAGAATATATGAATCCGGCTCGATCGGATCAGCATCTTCTGATTCTAGGCCGACTGCCGCGAGGCTATTATATCCCCTGACATATTTTAGTAAATAATAATTTGAAGGTTTTCCTTTTTACTGTTACAAATCCACTTGGGAAATGAAATACCATTGATATAAAACTCTTTTTTGCAAAGATATAACATTTGGCTGAATAGGACGTGTTTTTGTGCGCTCCAATATAATTTTTGTTTACCTCGGTAAAATATTGAAATTTTCCAAAGCTTTTGTGTTGCTGTTGCTCGTGTGAACTATTTTTGTGTTAATTCTTTGTTTTGAGTTGAAAAGAGCTCCTGATAATTGATATTAGTCAGAAAAATGCTAACTAAATCAGTGAGTTAAGAACGATAATAATAAAAGCAATAAACAATTAAATTTTAAACGAGCGGGTGTTTATAACAACAACAATGGCTAAAAGATACCCAGCAAGAGGAACGGTTTCCCCCCAATAACTCCTCTCACACTTTCATCAACTGTATTAGCGAAGCAACTGGAGGTACAGAGACAATCAATTGTCAAAGAACTGACTGCAGAATTAAGGAAAACCGAAGAGCGTATAATGCAGAAATTTGGTGAGTTGGCTGCTGAAACTGCAAATTTGAAAATCCGCATTACTGCAGTCGAGAAGAGAGTTGGTGCAGTTGAGAACGCGTGCTCTGATGTTCTCTTGGTGCGAAATGAGTTGATTGCAGCTCAAGGCAACATTAATGCATTCGAAGCCAGCGCAGTTGCCACTGACTTAATAATTACTGGCGTCCCACATGCAGAAAGTGAGTGTTTACCTGAGCTATTTTCGAAGATCTGCAGAGTGACTGATAGCAAAGCAACACCATTGCGCGATGCGTTCCGATTGCGAAGCAGTGGGAATAATAATAAACAAAACAAGCCCAACACTTCCCCTCCCATTGTTATAAAGTTGTTATCTGCATTTGACCACAATCAGTTGCTAAAATCGTTGCTGTATTTTGAAAGCCTATAAAGAGATCACTGACGCCCTCTGACATTGATTTGACTGGCTATGGGTCGGCGAATATTCATGAAAGTCTGCCTAGGAGATTGCGGGAGGTGATGACGCGTGCATCTGAGCTTAGGTGGCAAAAAAAGTTAGCGTCGGCGTTTTCCAATCGAAGCAGAGTATTTGTTCGGCTTAAGAGTGACGAAGAGCCCGAATTCGTTGGCAGCATCGCCAAGGTGGATGCTGTTGTTGGTACTTGAGCGCAATTACAATATTAAACAAATAATTTTTAGAATGTTTATGTATATGTGTATGTTAAACCTAAGCTCTTCCTTTCAATCTGATCTATGCTGTGAACTTTTCTCTTTATGCTCAATTCTTTTAACTCGTCTATTTTTTCGTTCTTATTTTGTTTAGCTTTAATTTCAGTCATACTCATTTTTTTTCTGCTGTTTTTCTCTTTGAGCTTTATATTTTTGAAGTCACATATATTTGCATCACTCCTGTGGTTTTTATGTGTATCATACCTTTTATAGTCGTTCCTTCACCTCTAATGGACTTAGACCCCTGTAAGAAATCCGCCTTCAGCATTAGTGATAGCAACAAGGTATTAATAGATATCTTGTGTAAGCAATCTGATGGACTTAATGTAGAACACTTCAACGCCCGCAGTATAAATAATGATAAGCTGGACTATGTTAGGGATGTATTTTCTGATTCTAATGTTGATCTTATTTGGGTCACGGAAACCTGGTTCACTAGTGATGGCCAAATGTCAAAATCGTACTGCGCCGGTAGTTGATGTATCAAATCAAATAAAAAAGGTTATAATCAGCTGTTCGATGCGGCCACCTTGTATCGTTCCGCCATGTAGACAATGACATTTACTTGGACAAATGACATTTTTAAGCACTGAACACACCAGAAACTAAGAAGCGGAAACGGAAGCGGAACGCTGCCAACAGAGTTGCATTGTGCTTTTGACTTCATTAGGCATTCGATTAGCTACTAATGAAATAATTATAGATTCGAATTTTGTAGGGAAGATTGAGCTCAATAATCGTCTTAATGTAGAAAACTGCCTTTATTGTTCAATAAGCCGTCTGTGTGAAAACAGTATAAGTCCAACTTGAAAATTAGTGTCTTGGCAAAATCAAAAAATAGTGACACGTAGTTTATCATTGCCGAAATATCGGACAACGCGAAAAAAGTTTTGGTATCTTGCGTGTACAACCCCCATAGGTGTAATTTGTTAGATTCATATTTTGAGGAGTTATCCCAGTTTTTAATTGATTTTGAGCGTTTTGTAATTTGTGGGGACTTTAACGCAAATCTTTTGTGTAATGGTGCTTACACTATAAAACTACTTGATCATGTCGCAGGCGCTGGTCTTACCGTTGTTAACAATATTGTACCAAAAAGATATTCACATAATTCAACTCCAAGCCTGCTGGACATCATTATAACGTCAGGCCCTGACAACATTTTAAAATTTCAACAAATTAGCTTCATCTCCGATCATGATCTTATTTTTTTTTTTTTTAGATGTTACGTTAATTGTTCAGCTGATACCGTTACTTTTGTTTATCGTGATTTTAATTCTCTAAATTTAGATGAGTTGTTTGTTGATTTTTCATATGTCGATTGGGCCTCATATTGGTTTCTAGCTACCGTGGATGAGAAGCTTGATTTTTAAATAACACCCTCTGCAATCTATTTGATGTCCACGTACCGTTACGTGAAGTCCGAATTATAAAAAACTCTTGTCCTTGGTACAATAGCAAAGTTAGATCTGCTATTAAACTATGCAATAAGCTGTACACGAAGTGGAAATAGACCAACACTGGAATTGCTTGGTCGCAGTATAAAATCGCTCGCAACCAGGGCACCTACATCACTAGGCAAGCAAAGCAAATATACTGTCACCGAAAGTTAATCCAGCACTACCATCTAAAGATTTATTGCGCAACTTAAAGAATCTCTACGTCCATGGTAAACAGACGATTGAGTGTCACATTAATCCTAATACTTTTAACGATTATTTTAGTAGTTCGGGTATTGTTCAGGACAGAGCTGAGTACCTAGAACAAACATTTCAATTTAGCGCAGTAAGTGAAAAATATGTTCTTGAATCCCTTAAGAGAATCAAGTCCGATGCTATTGGGGAGGACGGGATATCCTTGAAGTTTGTGAAAATTGTACTGCCTTTCGTGCTAGAAACCCTTACACACATAATCAATCATTGCTTTACAACTTCGTGTTTCCCAGTGGAATGGAAAAAGGCTGTGATTGTTCCTGTCGCCAAAAAAATGCAGCAACAACACCTTGTGATTACAGGCCAATCAGCATTATTCCAGCATTCGCTAAAGTGTGTGAGTCCTTGATGGCAACTCAAATTTCATCATACGTTCAAGAACATAATCTGCTCAATCCACTACAATCTGGGTTTCGTCCTAAGCACAGTTGTTCTACAGCTATGTTGAAAATACTGGACGACATAAGAATTAATTTTGATAAAGGTGACCTAACTCTCCTTTGCCTCCTGGATTTTTGCAAGGCATTTGACTTAGTTAGTCATAGACTTCTTTGTGAAAAGCTCAAATGTTTTTTTGGGTTTTCAGTTACATCAGTTAACCTTATGGCCAGCTACCTTGCAGAAAGGACTCAGAAAGTTGTATGCAAAGGTTCTGCATCTAGGTCATGTATTGTCTCTTCTGGTGAACCGCAAGGCTCTGTCCTTGGTCCTCATCTGTTTACTCTTTTTATCAATGATGTGTTCGCTAGGTGCCAGTATATTAATGCACATGCATATGATGATGACATTCAATTGTATGTATCTAATCGTGTTGGTCTTGTTAATGATTTGTGTTATAAAATAAATAGCGACTTGTCTGCTATCGCGAAATGGACTTGTGAAAACGGTCTGTTCTTGAATGCCAAAAAGTCATATGTTTTGCCTATTAGCAATAGTGTTGTGCATACTGAAGATATTCCAAAACTGTTCGTTGGCGAAAACGTGCTTTCGTTTACTAGCAAAATAAAAAATCTGAGCTTTGTGATTAACTCAAAACTAAACTGTGTCGACCATGTAAATAAAGTTGTGAGTAATGTTTTTTCTGTTTTACGTAGATTGAAAATGTCTGCTTCGTTTACTCCCCTAGAGACTAGGAAAAAACTAGCTATACAGCCGATCCTTCCACACATAACGTACTCAGAGCTCTTTTACAGTCAACTTGACTCTGCTTCATCCCATAAAATTGATGATACTTTCTATTCGTTAAATTTATAGTTATTGTTAGTATTTGTCTTATAAGAATTTTGGCTTAATTGGTAATTATTTTGCAATGTATATTCGCGGATATGCTATAAAAGACTCTGTCTAACCAATTTTTTTAAATAAATTGAAATTGAAATATAGCTTATTTTATTTGTCCACGACCCTTTTAAAAATCTTTTATATAAAAGTCGGCGTTGTCCTTAACCGATTTCGTCAATTTTTCTTGAAAGCATTCCTTATAGTAAAGGCAACCCCTATGCCGAATTTTGTTACGATAGGTTTAACGATGTTTGATTTATGATTAATAATATTTGTAAAATTGATTTTATCACAAGTGGTCGGTGCCACGTCCATTTTAAAATTTTCTTTCAAATTTTTATCGAGTCTCAATATCAGCCCACACGTCAAATTTCAACATTCTAGATGTATTATTTACTAAATAATCATGTTTTTTGTGTTTTCCAAACTGTTATACATATAAAAAGTGGGCGTGGTTATCATCCTATTTCGCTCATTTTCAATAGCAATCTATTCTGGGTCCAGATAAGCTCGTGTACCAAATTTGGTGAAGATATCTTAATATTTACTCAAGTTTTCATGTTAACGGACAGACGGACTGACGGACGGACATGGCTCAATCAAATTTTTTTCGATACTGATGATTTTGATATATGTAAATCTATATCTATCTCGATTCCTTTATACCTGTACAACCAACCGTTATCCAATCAAAGTTAATATACTCGATGTGCAAAGCACGCTGTGTATAAAAAAATGAATTAATTAAAAAAGTTAAAAATAACAGTACTAAACAGTAGCAGTTTTTATGATGAAAGTAACCATCGCACGTTTCGGAAAAGTGGCTTGGCAAACATACATTTTACTGAACTTCATTATAAGAAGTTTAATTTAATAATTTGAATTAAAAGGTAAAACTGGTTACAAGGTGTGCTTCGGCCATGTGCGCAGATTCCTGAGTTGGTAAAGCTTCAGTTCCTAAGAAATATTGTTCCTTATAAAACTAGTAATATTTCGTATTCTTGGAAATTGCACAATTTCTGGGAAGTTGCTACGTGTTAACGTATTATGTTGCTACAGATTTACGCGGCATTTCCGTTTCGGTGGTAAAAAAAATAAACTATTGAAAGATGAATCGTGGACAGTTGAAGTGTTGTTATGAAATGCTAAACTTTGTACTCACTTACTTAACTGACGCTTAACCGTTTAAACGGTTATGGCCGTCCAACAAGGCCACCAGTCGCTACTTGTCTCCACCAACTGGCGCTAATTGGTCACAAAAAGGCAGTTTAAATCGTTTTCCTTCCAGGTCATGGTCCATGCTTCTGCACGATACAGTACGACGGGTACGATAAGTGACTTGTAAGAGTATGATTTTCGTTTGCCGAGAGAGGAATTTACTTTTCAATTGCCTATCTATTCCAAACTAGCATTTAAGGGCAAGAGTGATTCTTCGCTGAATTTCAGAGCTGATGTTGTTGCTAGTGTTGATGCTGGTTCCCAAATGAACGAAGTCTTTTACTGTTTCGAAATTATGGCTGCCAACAGTAGCGTGGTTGCCAAGCCGCATATTCGCTGACTCTTTGCCTGATGGCAGCAGGTACTTCGTTTTGCCCTCATTCACCATCAAACCCCGTTTTACCGCTTTTTTTGCCAGTTTGAAGTAAGCAGAACTAACAGCGCAGGTGTTTAGGCCGATGATATCAATGTCATCAGCATATGACAGTTGTTGGAGCACATATCACTCCAAACGTTGGATTTATTAAGCAACCAATTTTCTAGAAAACATCACCTGATCGCAAGTCATATTTTACATACAACATACAAATTTACACTTGAGAATTCAACATAAATATTGTAATGAATTTACTTGCAAATCCTCTTATTTGCAACCCTCTGCTAAGTTCGAATCACTAAACTGTTGAATAAATGACTCCAATATTTAATAATGCAAAATGGCCTTTATTAAAGTACATCACAATAACACTCAACCTGTGCAACGAATAGCTTCTTTAATAACCAAATTGATTGATAGCTCAAATGAAACTCTGCTATTCAAAATAATACTGCTCTTGCTCGTTAGATAGCGTCTTAATCGAAATCTCAAATCAAACTGAATTCCAGCGCCTCTACAATTGCCGCCTTTTATACTCTCGGATTTCAACGTTCACATCTTCTAGGCGCTTCCAGAATCTTTTAGTCCAGCAGCTCTCAAACTTCTCAGCTGTAACTACAATTGCATGATTTTATAGTTTTGCTCATTGCATACTTTCAGGAGTATCTCAGATATATGCATGTGTTTGTGTATTGACTCTCCGCTGCTCGTATATGTACATGGTACATATGTGTAGACGCAATTACTGTTTCGTTTATGTAGATATATAATGAATGATCTATGGATGTGAATTCACGTCACTGCTTAGCATCGGCTTAGAGACGATAGCATCACCCCTTAGTTTTGCTAATAATCGTAACACTGTTCTCAACCTAAGTCTGATCGTCCCGATCAGGCAAATCTCTCGATCTAAACGCTGCCAGCATCTCCAAATGTACCACTCTTCTACTTCGTGGTTTCCCAATGGTTTGTACGCGGTAGATGGTGTCACTGATCTTCTTCACAACTTTGTACGGGCCATCCCCAACTGCACCGAAATTTGGATGGAACACCTTTCCGCCGGCGAGGGTTGCATAACAGTACCAAATCTCCCGCCAAGAAACCTTTCGAATTATTGTTCTCATGGTACCTGTGTTTCATCGTACTACTCAATACCCTGGTTCGTTCCTTCAAACTCTGTTGTTTGGCCAATGAACTTCTTCGCAGAGCTTGCACTTGACGGATTGACTTTGCATCATCATTATCTTCTGGACGTTTCACAACAGTAATGCGCGCTGGCTTGAAACCACCCTTGCATTCTTTCTGAAAAATTCTTTCAGTTATATTAGTGCGTCCATTAGGGTTTTTTGATGCCGGTCTTTTTCTCGCAGGTATTTTTAATTTCTCTTTATTTGGCCCATTCGATCCATCAACCTTTTCTTTTGACTTTCGTGGTCTCTGTCGAATCTCCTCCACCAGCACTCGCTTACTGCTGAACCCTTTTTCCAAACTGAAGTTAAGTGGTATATCCTGGTTCTTATAGTGCATAATCTTTCTCCGCATATCGATCCTGATGTCATGGTCAACTAAGAAGTCCACTTCCAATATGACTTCATCAACAATCTCCGCCACAATGAATTTGTGTATAACCATGACCTTTCCAATTAATACCTCACATACCACTTCCCCTTGGACTTGGTTATACACGCCAGTGACCGTACGCAATCTTGCTCCAGGTAACGGTTTTTCTCTCCTGTTGACCAAGTTAGATCGGGTCAAGGAAAGAGATGCGCCCGTATCTACAGTCAGTACACGCTCCTTGCCATCCACATTCCCTCTGACGGTAAGAATGCTTGATTTCCTTCCAATTTGCGACACAGATATCACAGGACATTCAATAGCCGGGCAAGTTTTCGTTCTTTACATCCAACACGCTCTTGCTCATTTCCTCCAGCTTTGCGTTTACGGCCACCCACATTGTTGGAACTGTTAGGACCAAGATCGCAATGACGTGCAATGTGACCGGACTTCCCGCATTTGAAGCATTTGATAACTTTTTCACTCCGCCTTTGCGATCCTTTCAGCGCCTCCAATATTGCGTCTAACCATTCTGGCCTTTCTACTTCCACACGGCGTGCTTTGAAAACTGGCTTACACAGAAGCGACGCTGTTTCCTAAATTTTACATACAACATACAAATTTACACTTGAGGATCCAACATAAATATTGTAATGAATTTACTTGCAAATCCTCTTATTTGCAACCCTCTGCTAAGTTGGAATCACTAAACTGTTGAATAAATGACTCCAATATTTAATAATGCAAAATGACATTTATTAAAGTACATAACAATAACACTCAACCTTTGCAACGAATAGCTTGCTTAATAACCAAACTGATTGTTGGCTCAAATGAAACTCTGCTATTCAAAATTATGCTGCTCTTGCTCGCTAGATAGCGTCTTAATCGAAATCTCAAAACAAACTGAATTCCAGCGCCTCTAAAATTGCCGCCTTTTATACTCTCGGATTTCAACGTTCGCATCTTCTAGGCGCTTCCAGAATCTACTAGTACAGCAGCTCTCAAACTTCTCAGCTGTAACTACAATTGCATGATTTTATAGATTTACTCATTGCATACTTTCAGGAGTATCTCAGATATATGCATGTGTTTGTGTATTGACTCTCCGCTGCTCGTATATGTACATGGTACATATGTGTAGACGCAATTATTGTTTCGTTTATGTAGATACATAATGATTGATCTATGGATGTGAATTCACGTCACTGCATAGCATCGGCTTAGAGACGATAGCATCACCCCTTAGTTTTGCTAATATTCGTAACAATATGTACATATATTCCTACATGCATACAATAGTTACGCTGCAGCTGCACCGACTGTTGCATTTCATACAAAGTAACATCTAAAGAAACGGTAGGTAAAGGCAGCATTGACCGTCTCTCAAAACAGCTCAGTCGATAGATCGGTAGCTGTATGGCAGCAGCGGCTCGGCTGATAACAAAACAAAGAACTTCTCAACGGTAATATGATGTGGGTCACTGGTCAAACATAGCTCACAAACGTACGTACATGAAATCAAGTATGTAAATTTCAAGGGCAAGGTAAAGTAGAAATTATTAAAATCAAATGCGCATATAAAGAGTACAGAATTTTGAATCATCATCAGTCCACTAAATATGCACTAGCGTACACCCACCAGGGATACGCCAATAAATCAGTTATTTAAAATCAATCAGTTTGTTTTAGTGTTTCAATTCCCTTTGAGCAAAGGCAAGTGGAAAAGCCCACTTGCTCGTCCAACAGTAATTGCATGTTTTTATAGAATATTGTTCCAGAGCGGTTAAGTTCTGCAGCTAGTATAATTTTCTCCAGCATCAAATTGAAGAAATCACACGATAGGGGGTCACCCTGTCTGAAACTTCGTTTAATTTCTAACTCTACGAGAGGTCGTTCCCAATTCTGACTGAGCTGATGGTGTTGCTCAACGTCATTTTGCACAGCCGTATAAGATTGCGGGGAAATCAAATTCAGGCATAGCGGCATAGAGGCAGCTCCTTACGTGCTGCCGAAGGCGACTTGGAAATCGGTGAAGAGGTGATGTGCCTTCTTTTTTCGCGCAGTTTTTTCCAAGATTTGGAGAATTGCAAACATCTGCTGGATGGTAGATTTACCAGGTCTGAAGCCGTACTCATAAGGTCCAATAAGCTTTGTACAGTGAGCAGTGAACAATATTTTGTAAGACCCAAAGTTATGCTCTTACCAATTTCGTACAAATTATTCAAAGACCATTGGTCACCGCCTATTTTTAGCTGCAAATAAAAAATAATACCAACGCCCTGCGATCAGCGGAAATGATCTACACGAAGTCCGTTTTATAAATAAGCACGTTGAATTTTTAAAAACGAACCGAATTAATTTAAAGCAGCCATGTCCGTACCATACGAAAAGATGAAAACCGGTTTAACGTAACTTTTTTCAGAGACGGAAAGTAATCGTTATCATTAAACATCCCACGGCAGTGCCCCTAAATCCCAAAAAAAGAAATCCCCAGATACAGTATACCCAGGTAAAAAAAAATCCCAAATACATAATCCCCAAATTTAAAATCGCATCACCAAAATCCCCAACACAAAATCCCGCATCTTTTTGGGGCTAAATCCCCAAACCTTTTTTGAGGAAATATTATAAAACCTCGAACACAAAATCACAAAAATTTTAATTAAATCATAAAGTAAAGTTCTGACGCGCATAAACATAATTACGAATTTATATATATATAAGTATGACTATAAGCATAAAGTAAAATGATGGGGAATAACCTAACGGTACACATTCTATTTGCATTGTGTTTTCATATCTTCTTTCCCTTCTAACCATATCGATGTTATATTACGAATTTGACAACAACTTCTTATTTACATCAGAGGCTCAGAGGCTTAGGTCTTCAACTACCTTGCAAAAGTCGTCAGTTCAATGCCAGATCACGTATTTAAATTTAATTTTATATTAATTTAATTTTGGTTTATAAATTTATTATTAAAAATACTGTGAAAAAATATTAGGGGGACTCATGTAACCTTATAAATGCCTTATAAAGTGTGTAAACGTATAAATTTATCTAGTACGTAAATGAGCTGTCAAATTTTGTATGAACAAGTAAGGAAGGCTAAATTCGGGTGTAGCCGAACATTACATACTCAGCTGAGAGGTTTGGAGACAAAATAAGGGAAAATCACAATTTAGCAAAATGAACCTAGGGTAACCCTGGAATGTGTTTGTTTGACATGGGTATCAAATGAAAGGTGTTAATGATTATTTAAAACGTAGTGGGCCTTAGTTCTATAGGTGGATGCCTTTTCGAGATATCGCAATAAGGGTTGACCAGGGGTGACTCTAGAATGTGTTTGTACGATATGGGTATCAAACTAAAAGTATTAATGAGGGTTTTAAAAGGGAGTAGCCCTTAGTTGTATATGTGAAGGCGTTTTCGAGATATCAACCAAAATGTTGACCAGGGTGACCCAGAACATCTTCTGTCGGATACCGTTACTTCATTTATATATATCATACCACGAACAGTATTCCTGCCAAGATTCCAAGGGTTTTGATTTCGCTCTTCAGAACTTTTACATTTTTTCTACTTAATATGGTAGTTGTCACACCTATTTTACAAAGTTTTTTCTAAAGTTATATTTTGCGTCAATAAACCAATCCAACTACCGTGTTTTATTCTCTTTTTTCATGTTTGGTACAGAATTATGGCAGTTTTTTCATTTTTCGTAATTTTCGATATCGGAACAGTGGGCGTGGTGATAGTCGGATTTCGGCCATATTTTACACCTAGATAAAGTGACTTCAGATAAGTACGTAAACTAAGTTTAGTAAAGATATATCGTTTTTTGCGCAAGTTATCGTGTTAACGGCCGAGCGGAAGGACAGATGGTCGACTGTGTATAAAAACTGGGCGTGGTTTCAACCGATTTCGCCCATTTTCACAGTAAACAGTTATCGTCATAGACATAGACTCTGTCCCTACCAAATTTCACAAGGATTGGTAAATTTTTGTTCGACTTATGGCATTAAAAGTATTCTAGACGAATTAAATGAAAAAGGGCGGAGTTACGCCCATTTTGAAATTTTCTTTTATCTTTGTATTTTGTTGCACCATATCATTGCTGGAGTCGAATGTTGACATAATATACTTTTGTACTGTAAAGATATTAAATTTTTTGTTAAAATTTGACTTTAAAAAAAAATTTTTTTTTAAGTGGGCGTGTTCGTCATCCGATTTCGCCAATTTTTATTTAGCGCACACATGGTAATAGGAGTAACGTGTCTACCAAATTTCATCATGATATCTTCAACGATTGCCAAATTACAGCTTGCAAAACTTTTAAATTACCTTCTTCTAAAAGTGGGCGGTGCCACGCCCATTGTCCAAAATTTTTCTAATTTTTTTATTTTGCGTCATAAGTTCAACGCACCTACCAAATTTCATCGCTTTATCCGTCTTTGGTAATGAATTATCGCACTTTTTCGGTTTTTCGAAAATTCCGATATCGAAAAAGTGGGCATGGTTGTAATCAGATTTCGTTCATTTTAAATAGCGATCTGAGATGAGCGCCCAGGAACCTACATACTAAATTTCATCAAGATACCTCAAAATTTACTCAAGTTATCGTGTTTAAAGACGGACGGACAGACGGACGGACATGTCTAAATGAATTTCTTTTTTCACCCAGAAGTCTATATCTAACTCGATTAGTTTATGCCGTTACGGATTACCGTTATGCGAACAAAGTTAATATACTCTGTGAGCTCTGCTCAGCTGAGTATAAAAACCATTTACACAATTTGCATAAATTTACGCGCACATTTCATTGTGTAAACGCTGTAAACTAAAAGGAATGCAACCTTGCAGACATTACAGCAGGTATTTTCATCAGAAATCTCCAACATCAGCCAGTAAAGACGTTTTAGTTTTGATTTTTGCGCTTAATCTTGGCATTTTTTAATTTGTATAACAATCAAAAAAATTTTGTTTGGCAATAATACAGCAATCAAGTTTATCAAGAATATTACTAGGTGCGTTCATATAACAGTGTGTGTAAATGGATATAATTTTACACCTTATAAGTTTATATGCTTTCATGAGTCCCGTTATTAAAAAATTTAAATGAAAAACCTAGATCTGGTAGTGAACCCACGATGAGAAAATATTGCAAAATTTGCATAATATCATTAATATAGAATAGAAGGAAACTACGAAAACAACTGCAAAAGTTCTCAAAATAATTGAAAAAAGGAAAATTTAAAACGTTATACTGTTTCCACACAGACGGCTTATTGAATAATAAAAGCAGTTTTCTACATTAAGACGCTTATTGAGCTCAATCTTCCCTACAAAATTCGAATCTATAATTATTTCATTAGTAGCTAATCGAATGCCTAATGAAGTCAAAAGCACAATGCAACTCTGTTGGCACCGTTCCGCTTCCGTTTCCGTTTGTTAGTTTTTGGTGTGTTCAGTGCTTAAAAATGTCATTTGTCAAAGTAAATGTCATTGTCTACATGGCGGAACGATACAAGGTGGCCGCATCGAACAGCTGATCATAACCTTTTTTATTTGATTTGATACATCAACTACCGGCGCAGTACGATTTTGACATTTGTCCATCGAATTTACAAGTACATAGACTTTTTTATGTTTATAGGTATGTCTGCATGCTGCCACCTTGTATCGTTCCGCCATGATTGTCTGTCATATAGCATTGTCATTTTATTCGCTTGACATTTCATCCTTCATACTAATCGAGCAGTTACTTCTGTGTGAAAGCAAACAATTTACGATTTCATTAGAAGGTGAAATGAGATCATTAAGTATCTGTGTGAAAACAGTATTACAGAGTTCCATCGCCTAAATATCTTCTTGGAGAAAAAATTCCGTTAGAGTAAAAGTTTTGTTTCTCAAATGAATTTCTATCCCCTTATTAGCTTTAAAATGTATCGAATTAGTTACTTCTTGGCGACAGACGATAAAAATATATGTATGTACATATATATTTATAATTTGTAAAAACAAAAAAAAAAAATATTCTGTTGTTTATCCACAATGCAATGAATTTTGAATTTTTTTGTCATGTAAATACTGTATTAATTGTATTTATAATTTATTGCGTTGCACTGTATTTTCTTTAATGTGCCCATTAAATATTTGTGAAATCATCAATATTGAAGTGTTAGTTTGGAAATAGAATAAACATAACTATCCTTTTTCTGTGCGAAAAACATTCAAATTAGGTTTAAAATCACCGCGAATGGGGATTTCGTGTTGGGGTTTTTGATTATGGGATTTTCATTTTGGGGATTCTGATTATTGGATTTTCATTTTGGGGATTTTGATTTGGGAATTTTGATTTGGGGATTTAGATTTTGGGGATAAAGGGGGTAACCCAGATCCCACATATAACTGATTGTGTCCATACTGTTAAAAAAAAAAAGGATACAATTTTTTGGGGAATTTTCAAAAATCATCGTAATAAAATTCATTATGGTCATCCATAATCATTACCAACCACCAAAACTATATTTGGTTATATATAAGCAATATATTAACCAAAAGTTTTTTTGGTTACAGTAGCCAATAACGAAGCTTTTTTTTTTGGTTATTAGAACAAACCGACGTAAATACTTTTTAGCTTATACCTACAATTTTAAGATATCATAGCACCCATGACTGAATGATTAAGAAACGCCAAAAAGGGTGTTCTATCACCTCTGCTCTGAGTAATGGAATTCAACGAGCATCTAAAGCTGGAAGCCAATGTCTGTCGGGTCGTTCCCTACGCAGATGACTTGGCTATCCTTGTCAGGGGCATCTTTCTGGGCACCCTGCGCAATGTTCTGCATGGCTATCTGGTCACTGTGACTAGGTCCGCTGAAACATATGAACTAGCGGTCAATCTGGGAAAACAGAACTTGTTTTTTTTTTGAGGATTTAGATATGATGTCCCCTTTCAGAACTTTCGTTGGTACTTTCTAATGGGATTAAATATTTGCTGGTAGTTTTGGAGAAGAAACTGTCTGGAGACCCAATGTGGAATACTGGGCCAGGAGCCGTGTTTGCATTGTACTGCCGATTGGGGTCTATCGGCAAGGGATGGGGGCTCTCGCCAAGAGTAGTAAATTGCCTTTAATAGAGCGTAGTCAAACCGATTCTGCTCTATGGGGTACTGGTCTGGTTGAATGTACTGAACACCGCGAACGCCACCAAAATATTGGTTTCACCGCAACGGACTACACTGATTGGTATCAGCAGCGATCTTTGGACAACACCGACTTTGGCATTGAATGTCGTGCTGAACATACATGCAGAAGATATTGCGGGAAAAGCGGCCGAGGCCCGCCGTTGGTCAGACTTCGTGATGTGGGCTACGGGCTTTTTTCGTGAGCTAAATGTAAGCCGTAAGTTTAAGTTGCGTCTTCCAAGCGGAAGTTGCCGTTATTGAGGATGCGATGGATGAAATGCTATCCAATGCTACTACGATTAAAGGGTTTAAAATTAACTTTGATAGCCAAGTGGTTATCAAAGCCTTCAGCTCAACTTTAGGACGGTCTGGGAGTGACTGACCTGATCTGGGTCCCGGGCCATAGTGTTATCCCGTGCAACTGTCAAGCGGATATCTTAGCCCACAACGGTACAATTGAAAAGGATAAAGATGGCTGTAGGGATTTTAGGATTCCTCTGGCGACTTGTGGTCTGCTCCTGCATAGATGGGCCACGAGTCAGCTCAGAAAACGTTGGGCGGACACCAACTCTTGCAGGGTAGCAAGATCTTTCTGCCCGGAAGTGAATTGCAGGAGATCTGACATTAGGTTTTTTATGTTTGTAAAATTATTTATCAAACAATTTTTCTCTTAAGGACCTTTTACTGGCTCGATGTAACGTTTATTTTTGTTATAATTATTTAATTTATTTTTTAGGCGACCTCAATCACTGTTGGCGGCGATATGATGGCTATAATTTACAAAGCACAGTGGTGAATAAGAAAGAGCAAATGAAGAAGCCTTATGGCATATTGTGCAATTTTAAATGTACCTGGTTTTTTACAATAAGGTAAATGAGAAATTCAAATGCATATATAAATATATCTATTAATATTATAAAATGAAGTACCCAAAAGGTAACAGGGCAAAACTGCTGAACGGCTTTACTAATTTCGATGAACATAGATTTCAATCAGGATATTGTGCAAAAAAAATTGTTCAAAGTTAAGTATGAAAGGAGTTACAAGGCTTTAAAATCCCACAGAAATGCACACATACATAAATAATGTCGCTTTAAACCCCTGAAAAAAAATCATGCGATATATCCCTAAAGAGAGCAGTCTGCGATTGATCTCTTTTGTCCACATTGGGGTATAACTGATCCCCTATAGTCCCTTTTGGTTATATTTGGCATCATTCATTTTGAAATTCATGTACTACATATACATATGGCTCTATTCTGAACTAATTTTTCTTCGAGTTATAGCTCCCGAAACATAGAAAATTGCTTAGTCATAATGGGTCGGTGCCACGCCCATTTTTTTAGATTTGAAGTTTGTCCTATTTATTGTTATAAATGCACTTGAGAAATAAAATACTATTGATATAAAGTTCTTCTTTGCAAAGATATAACTTATTTTATTCGTCCACGAACCTTTTAAAAATCTTTTATATAAAAGTGGTCCTTAACTGATTTCGTTAATTTTTCTTTAAAGCATTCCTTATAGTAAAGGCAACTTCTCTGCCGAATTTTGTTACGATAGGTTTAACGATTTTTGATTAGTAATATTTGTAAAATTGTTTTATCACAAGCGGGCGGTGCCACGCCAATTTTAAACATTTTTTTTTCTAATTTTTATCACGAGTCTCAATATCAGCCCACACATCAAATTTCAACATTCCAGATGTATTATTTACTAAATAATTAGGTTTTTTGTGTTTTCCAAAATGTGTTATATATATAAAGTGGGCGTAGTTATCATCCGATTTCGCTCATTTTAAACACCAATCTATTATTGGGTCCAGATAAGCTCGTGTACCAAATTCGGTGAAGATATCTCAATATTTACTCAAGTTATCGTGTGTGATTGAATAGCATTATTTAGGAAAAATGCGGAGCTCTATACCTCATCTAAAATACTAGGGCCATTATTGTAATATTTATTTTGTTACTATTATTCTACAACACCAATACGAAAAAAATTAAGAATATATGTATGTAATATGAATATGTAATAGAGTTTAAAAAATTATAAAATCCGTAAAAAAGAAAGAGGACTTGTCAGACAGTACCCATAGGCACGAAGAGAATTTGTTCGACACTACCCGTATGGATACAAAAAGGGCCTGTCGGACACTTCCCATAATGGTACAAAGAGTACAGAAAAGATTTGTCCCACAGTACCCGTAGGACCAGTCCGACACTACCCGTTCAGGCATAAACAGGTACAATTAGTCTCTCCATAGGACATGCCCAAACAAAAGGGACATCTCCAACCCATATAAAGATTTCAGAACTGGCTATATTCGCATACTCCTTTGCGATTCATACCGGATTCATCCTAGACTAGTCGCATTTTTTGCAGGGTGTGTTGTTTTTTCTGCTTATCAATACACACCCATTCGGTTTGATAGAAGCAAATAAGCTCTTTTTTTCTCTATTTGCTACATATCTACATGTGTCTGGGCGTTGCAAAGATAACGCAAATCAAATATATTTAGCTTCGGTTATCTATTTCGTAAGCAGGACTCGCATCAAATAATTTTTATTCCTCAATAAATCTGAAAAAAAAAAAAAAACTTATATATATAAATAAATCTTATAAAATGAAGTCACTAAATGGCGTTGAACGACCATCACTTTACACAAAATGTTCCGATTTTAAAACGGTTTTTTGAATTTGAAAGCTTGGCTTCTTGAGATATATATTATAATATAAGTCGAAGGGATATATTACAGAGGCGAAGAAAAATATCCAAGATATATTAAAAGTCATATAATTTTCGTTTACAAAGCTAAATTTCAAAAACGGATAGATCGGTTTTAACATTTCTTCTATACAAAGACACGCATCTCGAGCAAACTTGCTTTGAGTGGGGCTTCCACCACATATCATTATGTTTCACATACATATTCATGTGTAGAATTAGATTGAATGGCGAAAAAGGCCAAGATTCGCTAGCGTTATTTAACTTCGATAGTAAAATTGTAGGTACATAGGTATGGATTAGGGCTGGGATTATCCGCATATTCGAATATCCGGATATCCATACGGATAAAATCCGGACGGCATGGATAGCCGGTTAATATTCGTTTGTGAAGCTATCCGTATTTATGAAGATCCGGTTAATAACCCTATTTTTGGATATCCACACTGAAAGAAAAAACTGGTAAAATCAACTGAAATACCGGTCAATTCAACCGAAATTTCTGTCAATTTTTATCCATCGCAACAAGGTCTTGAATCAACTGCGCACAAATCGCTGATTCGTAATTGACCGTTTTAATAGTCAAATGAACAAAAAAGTTGTTGCGACAGCTTTGTGCGAAAGTACCTATGTTGCGGCATTTGCAAGGCAGGTGAGTTTTCACTGAGATCTTTTCATGGCAGAAATACACTCGGAGTGTTTGCCGAACAGTGCCGAGGGGCGACCCCGCTTAGGAAAATTTTCTTCTAATTGAAAAACCTTATTTCTAAAATTTTTATGTTGCTTTGCCCGGGGTGTGAACCCAGGGTCTTCGTTGTGGTAGGCGGAGCACGCTACCATCGCACCACGACGGCCGCCATATACATACGTAAATATGTGCATACATATAGTACACAGCATACATAAGTACAAAGTAGAGAGCGCAGTGAGCGTAAAATTCTCTTCGAAATTTGCTCATGTATTGACTGCTGATCGCTGTTAAAATGAGCAGTGAGATCAGTTGTGTTAACAAAAAAATCAGTTAGATTGATTAGAAATCTGTAAATTTTACAGAATTTTGTTAACTTAAGAGCGAAAATTTCTCTTCTGTTGAAATGACTAAACTAATTTGTTCGCTTGACAAAGAACTCGGTCGAATTAACCATAATTCGATCAATTTCACCGAATCTCCGTTAAGTCAAGAACAAGAGAACCGATTGGTTGATTTTACTAGCACCATTTCTTTCAGTGCAGTGAAAGCAACAAATTGATGTACCATATATGTTTATTTAACATTAATATCAATAAATCCGTAGGGCATTTAAATCAATTAACAGCGTTTTTAAACGGTTTTATTTAGCTTGAGTTGACAGGCTGCACGGCCGCATGCACGGCCGTTGTGAACGAATCTTGTAATTGAAATTTAAGTAACTTCCCGATAAGCTACAAGCTTGAAACTTGGAATATAGTTCAGAACCCGATGACAATGCAATAATAAGAAAAAAATCGCCGCTAGGTGGCGCAAGGATCGAGATATTCGCAAAATTCACATTTGTGCTCCGATTTGGCTCATATTTGGAACACATAATACATGCAAGAATAGAAATCGACCTGTGAAAAAATCGCCGCTAGGTGGCGCATGGATCGAGATATTCGCAAAATTCGAATTTGTGGTCCGATTTGGCTCATATTTGGAACACATAATACATGCAAGAATAGAAATCGACCTGTGAAAAAATCGCCGCTAGGTGGCGCATGGATCGAGATATTCACAAAAATCTTATTTGTGGTCCGATTTGGCTCATATTTGGAACAAATATTGCATACAGTCCAGTAGAAGTGACATCAAAATATTTTTGAGTTGGAGGAGGGACAAGCATACGTGACGCAGAGTCGAGTAAAGTCTTTGGAAGGATTATGTATTGAGGACTTAGGTTGTTACAAATTGTCAGGAAAGAGTCCTTGTAATAATGAGTCACAAAATGAACTAAATAGAATGAGAAATAATAGGCAATTAAATAAAGACTAAAAACTTGAAAATAAAATAACTTAAAAAAAATTTTTAAGTTAAACGGTTTTATTGAAAACAATACTTACATGAAATAATAAAAATACGAAAAGCTAAAAAATAATTAGGTAGGTCCTAGGTACTAGTCATCACACTCCTTATCAATCTAGGGCGTTGATCAGACAATTAAATAAAATCGTTGGACGCGTCATATTTCTATTGATAGTCATAAGTAAAACCAACTGAACCTTAATCAGGTTATGCTACGCCTCACATTTTTAGAAATTTCACGCGTCCAACGTTTTTATTTAATTGTCTGATCAACGCCCTAGATTGATGAGGAGTGTGATTACTAGTACCTAGGACCTACCTAATTATTTTCTAGCTTTTCGTATTTTTATTATTTCATGTAAGTATTGTTTTCAATAAAACCGTTTAACTTAAACATTTTTTTTTAATTATTTTATTTCACAATATAAACACTGTTTTTATTTTCACTTGTTTGTAAAATGGTAGCTTTTTAATTTTTGACGTTAATTTAATTATCTACAAACATATTTTTTGAATAATTTTTCGATGTTTGCTTCGTTCAATTCTGATATGTAGATATTCAACTTATATATTCCAGTATCCGGACATACGGATATCCGGATTTTCCTTTTACGTATCCGGATAGCCGAACAGCAGATATCCGGATTTCCCATTTATGAATCCGGATATCCGGAGAGCAGGATTTTTTTCTTAGCTATACGGTTATTCGAATATCCCGTTTATCCGGAAAGTTGAAAAATGAGGATGCAGTTCACAGCCCTGGTATAGATGTATGTCTGTATTTTCATTTCATATCACCTTGACATACATACATATTTATGCGTGTTGCCAGGTTAATGCAACATAAGAATGCATATATCTCTTGAAAAACACTCTTTCGTTAAAACCTTTAAACATTTCGTTAAAATTGGTATACAAGAGTTCTATTTTTCGGTAATGTTTGTTCTCTAAGCAGATTTGGTCTATCTGTCTCTATATGTATAAAGAAAGATGTATGTTTGTATGCGCTTATGGACTCCCAAACCTTTGTTTTTCATTAAAAAAAAAAAAAAAAAAAAAAAAATGGACGTACAAAGTTCCAACTGCTTTCTTGATTTGCCATTGGGTCGGAAGTAAAACATATGTTTTTCTAATATGTTATACAAACTTGATCAGAAATTACTCCACAAACTCTTGACAGTTGAATTCTTGATGTATTACTGATGTTACCAAATTACTATTTACCAAAATATGTCAGAGAATAGATGGGCTCCGTGGCAGACGGCCTAGTACCAGAATATGCTGTTCTGAAGCGTGCTGGATTCATATATTGCAAACAAAAATCCACAACTTTTAATCTTAGGGGTTATCAATATAAACAAGTAAGGAAGGTTAAGTTCGGGTGTAACCGAACATTACATACTCAGTTGAGAGCTATGGTGACAACATAAGGGAAAATAACCATGTAGGAAAATGAACCGAGGGAAACCCTGGAATGTGTTTGTATGACATGTGTATCAAATGAAAGGCATTAAAGAGTATTTTATGAAGGAGTGGGCCATAGTTCTATAGGTGGACGCCATTTAGGGATATCGCCATAAAGGTGGATCAGGGTTGACTCTAGAATTTGTTTGTACAATATGGATATCAAATGAAAGGTCTTAAAGAGTATTTTATGAGGGAGTGGGCCATAGTTCTATAGGTGGACGCTATTTAGGGATATAGCCATAAAGGTGGATCAGGGTTGACTCTAGAATGCGTTTGTACGATATGGGTATCAAATGAAAGATGTTAATGAGTATATTAAAAGGGATATATCCTTAGTTCCATAGGTGGACGCCGTTTCGAGATACCGCCATAAAGGTGGACCAGGGGTGACCCTAGAATTTGTTTGTACAATATGGGTATCAAAAGAAAGGTGTTAATGAGTATTTTAAAAGGGAGCAATCCTTAGTTCCATAGGTGGACGCCGTTTCGAGATATCGCCATAAAGGTGGACCAGGGGCGACCCTAGAATTTGTTTGTACGATATGCGTATCAAATTAAAGGTATTAAGGAGGGTTTTAAAAGGGAGTGGTGGTAGTTGTTTAGGTGGTCGCCTTTTCGGGATATCGCCATAAAGGTTGACCAGGGGTGACTCTAGAATGCGTTTGTACGATTTGGGTATCAAATGAAAGGTGCTAATGAGTATTTTAAAACGGAGTAATCCTTAGTTCCATAGGTGGACGCCGTTTCGAGATATCGCCATAAAGGTGGACCAGAGGTGACCCTAGAATTTGTTTGTACAATATGGGTATCAAAAGAAAGGTGTTAATGATTATTTTAAAAGGGAGTAATCCTTAGTTCCACAGGTAGACACCGTTTCGAGATATGGCCACAAAGGTGGACCAGGTGTGACCCTAGAATTTATTTGTACAATATTGGTATCAAAAGAAAGGTGTTAATGAGTATTTTAAAAGGGAGTGATGCTTAGTTCCATAGGTGGACGCCGTTTCGAGATATCGCCATAAAGGTGGACCAGGGGTGACCCTAGAATTTGTTTGTATAATATGGGTATCAAAAGAAAGGTGTTAATGAGTATTTTAAAAGGGAGTGATGCTTAGTTCCAGAGGTGGACACCGTTTCGAGATATCGCCATAAAGGTGTACCAGGTGTGACCCTAGAATTTGTTTGTACGATATGGGTATCAAATTAAAGGTATTAATGAGAGTTTTAAAAGGGAGTGGTGGTAGTTGTATATGTGAAGGCTTTTTCCAGATCGCGACCAAAATGTGGACCAGGGTGACCCAGAACATCATCTGTTGGATACCGCTAATTTATTTATATATGTAATACCTGCCAAGATTTTAAGGGTTTTTTATTTCGCCCTGCGGAACTTTTTCATTTTCTTCTACTTAATATGGTAGGTGTCACAACCATTTTATAAAGTTTTTTCTAAAGTTATATTTCGTGTCAATAAACCAATCCAATTACCTCACCATGTTTCATCCCTTTTTTCGTATTTGGTATAGAATTATGGCATTTTTTTCATTTTTCGTAATTTTCGATATCGAAAAAGTGGGCGTGGTCATTGTCGGATTTCGTTCATTTTTCATACCAAAATAAAGTGAGTTCAAGTAAGTACCTGAACTAAGTTCATTAAAGATATGTCGATTTTTGCTGAAGTTATCGTGTTAACGGCCATGCGGAAGGACAGACGAACGACAGTGTATAAAAACTGGGCGTGGCATCAACCGATTTCGCCCGTTTTCACAGAAAACAGTTATCATCATAAAGTCTATGCCCATACCAAATTTCAAAAGGATTGGTTAATTTTTGTTCGACTTATGGCGTTAAAAGTATTCTAGACAAATTAAATGAAAAAGGGCGGAGCCACGCCCATTTTGAAATTTTCTTTTATTTTTGTATTTTGTTGCACCATGTCATTACTGGAGTTGAATGTTGACATAATTTACTTTATACTGTAAAGATATTAAATTTTTTGTTAAAATTTTACTTAAAAAAAAATTTTTTTTTAAATGTAGGCGTTCTCCTTCTCCGATTTTGTTAATTTTTATTAGGCGTACATATAGTAATAGGAGTAACGTCCCTGCCAAATTTCATCATGATATCTTCAACGACTGACAAATTACAGCTTGCAAAATTTTAAATTACCTTCTTTTAAAAGTGGGCGGTGCCACGCCCATTGTCCAAAATTTTATTATTTTCCACTCTGCGTTATAAATTCAACTCATCTACCAAGTTTCGTCGCTTTATCTGTCTTTGGTAATGAATTATCGCACTTTTTCGGTTTTACGAAATTTTCGATATCGAAAAAGTGGGCGTGGTTATAGTCCGATATTGTTCATTTTAAATAGCGATCTGAGGTGAGTACTCAGGAACCCACATACCAAATTTCATCAAGATACCTCAAAATTTACTCAAGTTATCGTGTTAATGGCCATGCGGAAGGACAGACGGACGACTGTGTATAAAAACTGGGCGTGGCATCAACCGATTTCGCCCGTTTTTACAGAAAACAGTTAACATCATAAAATCTATGCCCCTACCAAATTTCAAAAGGATTGGTTAATTTTTGTTCGACTTATGGCGTTAAAAGTATCCTAGACAAATTAAATGAAAAAGGGCGGAGCCACGCCCATTTTGAAATTTTCTTTTATTTTTGTATTTTGTTGTACCATGTCATTACTGGAGTTGAATGTTGACATAATTTACTTATATACTGTAAAGATATTAAATTTTTTGTTAAAATTTTACTTAAAAAAAATTTTTTTTTAAAAGTGGGCGTGGTCTTTCTCCGATTTTGCTAATTTTTATTAGGCGTACATATAGTAATAGGAGTAACGTCCCTGCCAAATTTCATCATGATATCTTCAATGACTGAGAAATTACAGCTTGCAAAAATTTTAAATTACCTTCTTTTAAAAGTGGGCGGTGCCACGCCCATTGTCCAAAATTTTACTAGTTTTCTATTCTGCGTCATAAATTCAACTCATCTACCAAGTTTCGTCGCTTTATCTGTCTTTGGTAATGAATTATCGCACTTTTTCGGTTTTACGAAATTTTCGATATCGAAAAAGTGGGCGTGGTTATCGTCCGATATCGTTGATTTTAAATAGCGATCTGAGATAAGTGCTCAGGAACCTACATACCAAATTTCATCAAGTTACCTCAAAATTTACTCAAGTTATCGTGTTAACGGACGGACGGACGGACGGACGGACGGACGGACGGACGGACATGGCTCAATCAAATTGTTTTTCGATCCTGATTATTTTGATATATGGAAGTCTATATCTATCTCGATTCCTTTATATATGTACAACCAACCGTTATCCAATCAAACTTAATATACTCTGTGAGCTCTGCTCAACTGAGTATAAAAACAGGGTTATCAATATAAAATACAATCGGGTCGAGTACGACCTCAACCAACGTAGAATTATGAAGTTTTTTTTTAATTTAATACTAAAAAAAATTATATATTTCACATTACATTATATATTTCGAATTTAATCTCTTTCCAGCTTTCCCACATGTGAGTTCATTTATGACTACAAACTTTCCTGCTACTTATTTACATCACTGCCGGACTGTACTGCGGTAAAATGTACGCTTTTAAACTTTTTTACATAAAATTTAAAATAGTTGAACTATATAGATATAGATATTCATAGATTAATTAAAGACGTATGTATATGTATTATTAACAATTAAACGATTGTTTAACAAATATTACGTAAGGAATTTTTTGTAAATGTTTTAATTAGTTGTAAATTAAATGTTAATTTTATAAAATAAATTAAATTAAATACAACATGCGAAAAAAACATAAAAAAATAAAAAAAAACACTCTTATGCTAACAAATACATTATACTACATTGAAGAACAATACGGTTACAAATTTGAGCCTAAAATTTAAACCATTTTTCGGTTTGGGTAGAGCGGAAGACCGCACATAAATTTTTTTTTTTTAATAAAAAATAGACCCCCAGGCTTGGAACTTAGACCAAGTTCTCTACAAGAATAGGCATTAACGCTTTAAAATTTAAACACAGATTCGCGAAAACTGGCAGAGTCCAAACTTTTAATCTAGCTTGGCTATATCGCCATGGAGTATATCAGATTTTAGCTCAAACTTTTTATCATTTAGAGAGCGGTTTTTTTTGTCCATATTTCTAGCACCATGTCTCCTGAGCAACAAGAAATAATTACTTGGTTGATCCAATTCCTTAAAAACATTTTATGCTTAAGTTCGTTCCATATTCCGACTATACATATATACGTGGTTAGGTTAGGTTGAAGTGGCCGGTCCATGAGGACCTCACATAGACTGAATGAGTCCGTAGTGTTTCTAGAAGTTTGTTTTAACGACCAAACTGAAAAACCCAAAAAAAAAAAATAAAAAAAAAAAAATAATAAATAACTCCGTCCTCTTGGCAAATACTAGAAGCTTTCTAGTACTTAAGCCATTTGCTGCTTCTAGATTTGACAGCTGTCTCACTCCTATTAGCTGAAGTCTTAGCCTGACAAGATCGGGGCACGAGCACAAAACGTGCTCGATTATTTCCTCATCCAACCCGCACTTCCTATATCTTCTAGCACTGAACAAGCCTAATTTAAAGGCATGTGACGTCAAAAGGCAGTGTCCAGTCAGAATACTCGTCATGAGTCTACAGTCCTCTCTTTTTAATGATGGAAGCAACTTTGTTAGTCTAAGTTTGTAAGACCGACACATAATCTTCGATAGTTTACAGCCCCGCGCTTAAACCCACGCCTTTTCCGCTTGGTCGATCATATGCACCTCTTGCCTCCCTTAATCTTGCCCAGTCTAATTGGGACGTCTATTTTTCAGCTAGTTCATCTGCTTTTTCGTTCCCATCTATTCCCATATGCCTTGGTACCGAATATAGATGTATGCTTCTCCCTGTCCTTACACTCTAACACGCATTTAGATGATGTGCTATGCGAGATTAGTGCTGTAATTTATTTACGTGGTTAGCCGTTACTAAGGCTTTCAGTGAGTAATTTTCTTTCCATCCATTTAAAGTTCAATATATTTTGGGATAAAATAAAAATGAAAAAATATATATATATACAAGGCGCAATATACCTTCGAACAGATTTGGGTTGAGTTTCTCTTCCAATTTGCGTCGTGCTCTTTTTAATATTTTACAAATTGGCGGGACGGAAGCTACATGTTTTACGCCGACTCCGAACGGTATCTGCAGCGTAAATGAGTTGTTTCTTAATTTTTGATGTTGCTTTGTCCGCACCTTAATAAATATATATCTTATAAAGTGATGTTTGTGTGCGTTTTATTGGCGTCCAAAGTACACAACCAATCTTCACAACCTTTTCAAGGCACGCTCACGTGGTCACCCGAAAATTTTCAGGCTATATACAGTTTTTTGAAAAGTGGATGGTGTCATGTCCACAGCCAATAAAAATTTCATTTTGTCGTAAATCCTAGCCTATTTTCCTCAAACCATTGATAGCTGAGTATATAAATATTTTGGAAAAGTTGGCGGTGCCACGCCCACTTATATGTATATCTGTCATTCACATCGGTTTAGTCTCCGATGAGCGCTAGAGATGATCGCACAATGGCCCGGAGGTACAATATATGTTTTGCAAAGAAATGAATGTATAAGTATTTTTCCTATTATAAATTAAAACAAGTAAGAAAGGCTAAGTTCGGGTGTAACCGAACATTACATACTCAGCTGCCAAATTACAGCTGGCAAAACTTTTAAATTACTTTCTTTTAAAAGTGGACGGTGCACACGCCCTTTGTCCAACACTTTACTAACTTTCTGTTCTGCATCATAAGGTCAACCCACCTACCAAGTTTCATCGCTTTATACGTTTTTGGTAATGAATTATCGCACTTTTTCGGTTTTTCGAAATTTTCGATATCGCAAAAGTAGGCGTTTTCGTTCATTTTAAATAATGCTCTGAGAAGAGTGCCCAGGAACTTACATACCAAATTTCATTAAGATACCTCAAAAATTAATCAAGGACATGGCTAAATGAATTTCTTTTTTCGCCCAGATCATTTTGATTTATAGAAGTCTATATCTATCTCGATTAGGCTATGCCGTTATGGGATACCGTTATGCGAACAAAATTAATATACTCTGTGAGCTCTGCTCATCTGAGTATAATAAATGTGGCGTGTGTGTGTGTGACTTATGAGCGTCAGGGTAGAAGTACAACAAATAGTTAAAGGCCCTATATAAGGAGGTAAACAATATCTAATAAATAAATTCTATATATAAGGTTATTCAGGTGGAAGAGGTTGTGGGCTTGGGAGTGGAAACGCGTGTCTTAGGGGAAATGAGATTGCGATTGGAACAAATATTCAAATTCGCTATATGGGCGAATCTCTACGAGCTCCCAGTTTTACTAACCCAAAATTTTGGGAAACAAATATTCGGTTTTCAAATATTTTCAATCATCTTTCTGTGAGTTTTTATAGCTAAAAAACATTGCCAAAGTGGACGAGCTACAGCTTTTAATTTCTGTTCTTGATACTGAAACCTGCCACGGTTGTAATATTTTGACAATAAATTGCTCATTAAAAAAATCTAGTATGAGTCGCAAGATTTTCCGTAAAATTTTAAGGTTATGTCAGCAAACTTTGAAGATAAATGGTACAATAGACGGTACTTAACTTAAAACTACAAAGATACAAGTGCCACGGTTGTGACACAATTTTTTGATACGTAACGTTTTCCAGTTCTTCAGTGTTTAAAAATGGATATTAGTTATTTTAAGACTGCAAACATTAACATGGGAATATGCGGGGACATTTGCTGATCAAAATTCACACTCACATGTCACAAACCAGTTTACAATAAAGCAGTACCAACCTAACGATTTGAATAACATTTTTTACTCAAAAACTTATGGACACTTTTCAAAATCAAATTACAAAGCGAAAACAGAAATGTTATTATTAAAACAACATTTAGTATTGCAGATTAAGTCAAGTATTTAATACAATGACATTTTATTACTCGTTTAATTAAAGCTTAAAAAAGTTACCACCTAAAATGTTATGAAAAATGTGGTTGTGGACATGCCACGGTTGTGACATTTTTAGGGTATTATGAAATATAACTTCATAAAACTGATGACCAGTTAATAAAATTCAACCTGAAACTTTAAAAGAAACATAATTTTAACTCAATTACATAATTCAATTCATAAAAAATGCTTTAATATATTTCAAATTTCGAAAAGACACAAAACTGTAAGCTCGCGGAGAATCACCCATATATCTCCTTAATTATTTGAAGGACTATGCTATATTTGGTATATATCTAGATTATATAAATATATTCTATGTATAGAGTAATTTAGGTGGGAGAGGTACGACGCCGTGAAAGGGTTGATTCCATGTATAAGGTAATTTGGTGATAGAGGTAGAAATCGTAAAAGTGGGGGCATGAGTGAAAGTGTGAATGAAAGAAAAGTTTTATTACCAATGCCTCTTTGAAAAGGGTATCAAAATTTGGTATGTAGATTCCATATATGAAGTAATTTAGATGGGAGAGAGGTAGTAGAAGAGGAACTAATACTGGGAAAGGGAATGAGAGAGAGGGAAAAAAAGTATCGCTAGTTCGCGTCAGGAATTTGAGAATTGTTGCGTCCAAGTTATAAGTTACTTTTCGGTAACCCAGACAATGAAACTTTGAACATTGCTTGGGTTCTAATAAAATGCAATATAAAGTAATTCGGAATCGACATGAAAGGTAGTAGGTGCTGGTCTTCCAATTTGTAGGAAAAATTAGAAGGAGCACAACGCAAGTTGGAAGAGAAGCTCGGCCTAAAACCTCAACGGAAATTATTCGCGCTTACATCTATTTTTATACTCAGCTGAGCAGAGCTCACAGAGTATATTAATTTTGTTCGCATAACGGTAATACGTAACGGCATAAGCAAATCGAGATATATACATATATACTTCTATATGTCAAAATGATCTGGTCGAAAAAAGAAATTCATTTAGCCACGTCCAGCCGTCCGTCTGTCCGTAAACACGATAAATTGAGTAAATTTTGAGGTATCTTGATGAAATTTGGTATGTACTTTCCTGGGCCGTCATCTCAGATCGCTATTTAAAATGAAATCGGACTATAACCACGCCCACTTTTTCGATACCGAAAATTACGAAAAAGGAAAAAAATGCCATAATTTTATACCAAATATGAAAAAGGGATGAAACATGGTACATAATTGGATTGGTTTATTGACGCAAAATATAACTTCAGAAAAAACTTTGTAAAACGGGTGTGGCACCTACCATATTAAGTAGAAGAAAATGAAAAGGTAGTGCAGGGCGAAATCAAAAGCCCTTGGAATTTTGGCAGGAATACTGTTCGTGGTATTTTACATATATAAATAAATTAGCGGTACCCGACAGATGATTTTCTGGGTTACCCTGGTCCACATTTTGGTCGATATCTTGAAAACGCCTTCACATATACAACTAAGGGCCACTCCCTTTTAAAACCCCCATTAATACATTTAATTTGATACCCATATCGTACAAACATATTCTAGAGTCAACCCAGGTCCACCTTTATGGTGATATCTCGAAAAGGCGTCCACCTATAGAACTGAGGCCAACTCCCTTTTAAAATACTCTTTAATACCTTCTATCTTATTTTGTCTACAAAGCTCTCAGCTGAGTATGTAATATTCGGTTACACCCGAACTTAGCCTTCCTTACGTGTTTTTATTTATTTCTTTTTCTAGCTCTTACAGGTTCCTCTCTCTTTCCGAGCTAGTTATGATATTTATAATTAGGTTTTGTGACTGTGCGTCATGTAAGGGGGTAAAAACCTCGCCTCAACTCCGACAAGCCACAGCCGGGACCACCATACGTACCCACCAATCTTCTCGCCCATATTCTAGAAACTGCCAGATCAATTTAATGTTTTTCTGACAAAAGTAGTAGCCGTGACCAACGAAGAAGAAACACTGGCAGAAAATAGCTTAAACTGCAGCGGCGTCAACTTCTATATTGAAGGGAATAAGCTCGCATATCGGGAGAAGCAGGTGTCTATCTGGGTTTTGATTGGGTTTTTTCATTGTGGTCATTAAAGAAACTTCAGGTAACATTATGGACTCACATCACTCTCCACATATCGTGCTTATTGCTCTGCGATAGATGTGACGTATTTTCAAGCAATATTATGGCTTTTATGTATTGAAATTTAAACAAAAAATTGCTACTAACCCCTCAATGGCATAAACCCCATATTCAATGTCATTTCAATTGTCACTGATAATTTGTTTTTGTTTGTATTTTATTTTTTAATTATAAGTTCTAAAATGAAACCATTTCAGAGAATCAAAGAATACCTCACCCTTAGGTATACCATGTACTCTAGCTAATCGCGCTAGTTCCGAGCTAGCATAGAACTATCGCATTAAGATGCGGTACTAGTTCGTATTTTGTTCATTCGCAGAACTTTCAAATGACACTTTTACCAAAGAATAAGAATTTAAAACTAGTGTCAACTTGAAGAAAAAACACGTAAGGAAGTCTAAGTTCGGGTGAAACCGAACATTACATACCCAGGTGTACACTTGAAATGCTGTTGTTGTTTGTTTTGTGTGTTTAATAGTGTTATAGGGCTGCGCAATCATACTTTAACGAATTTACTTGCAAATCCTCTTATTTGCCCTTTTGCTAAGTTCGTATCACTAAACTGTTGAATAAATAAGTCCAATATTGAATATTGGAAAAATGGCCTTTATTAAAGTATTTCACAATAACACTTATACTTTCCAACTAGCTGGCTTAATAACCAAACTGATAGCTTAAATGAAACTGACTTTCAAAATAATACTGCTATTGCTCGCTAGATAGCGTCTTAATCGAAACTGCCCCTAGCGCCTCTACCGCTGATGCTTTTATACTCTGTGATTTCCTCGTGGCATCTTCTAGGCGCTTCCAGAATTTTACTTAGTTAGTTATAAATTTCTCAGCTACAACTACAGATGTATAATTTATCATTTGAGTAATACTTGCACAAATTATTGCCCTCTCTTGTGACAACTCAGATAAGATATATGCATGTGTTTTTGCATTGCCGCTCCGCTGCTCGTATACGTACATATGTGTAGACGCAATTATTGATTCATTTATGTAGATACATAATGATTGAATTATTGATGTGAATTCACGTCACTGCTCAGCATCGGCCCCTGCGTCCATGCCGTGATGTCATTTGAAAGACCAGTATTACTAGATGGAACGTGTTTCTGGAGCTGTTCACAGTTAATAACTACTTCAGCCTCTTCGCATCTTCCCAAAATAGCTCCTTTGGTCAAATTGAGTGGTGACTTGAACTCATTGAGTACTCTTACCGGAATACGTCCATCTTGTTTTGTCATAGCCAGGGTTTTTCCTACAAGTATGTTCATTTGCTTGCTGCTTCGACAATCCACAATTTGTTTGTCCACAATCTCTATCAACCTTTGCCCAGATGACTGCTTCGAATTTTGGTGGTATTTGCTGACTCTCTTCCACCAGCACTCGTTTACTGCTGTAGCCTCTGTCGTAGCCTAAATTAAGTGGCACATCCATGTTCTTATATCGCATCGCCTTGCTTTGCATATCGATCTTTATGCCTTGGTTGATTAAGAAGTCCACTCCAATTATAATTTCATCAACAATACCTGCCACTATAAAATTGTGTAGTACCGTGACGTTCCCAATTGCTGCTTCACATTCTACTTCTCCAATTACCTGGGTGTCCTCCCCCGTGGCTGTACGTAATCTTGCTCCAAGCAATGGTCTTATCTTTTTGTTGATTAAATCCGCTCGAATGATGGAATGAGATGCACCCGTATCTACAGTCAGTAACCGTTCCACTTCCACGCGATGAGCTTTGTACGCTGGCTTACTCAAAAGTGAGGCTGTTTCTTGAGTCAGCGCATACGATACCGTTTCATCAAATATTAGTTTTGGATTCACATATGTAGCCCGCTTCGTTTCCACATCTCATTTGCCATTTATGAATCTCTGGATTTTTACCCTTTCAGTGTATTCTGCGGGTGCGTCCGCATTTGCAAGATGAGCCAATCTTTCAATATCTGAAGCAAACTCCTGCAATGTCTCAATTGCTTTTTGGTAGCGGTTTTGCAACTCAATTTGGAATATCTGTTTTCTATGCTCGCTTCCATAGCGTCGTTCTACAGCAGCCATCAGTGCCTCATAACTGTTCCGTTCGTACTCTGGAATCGTCTGTAAGATTTCGGCAGGTGGTCCTTACAATGCTACGAAGAGTGCAGCAACTTTATCTTCAGCGTTCCAGTTGTTCACTGTTGCGGTCTTCTCAAATTGTAGCTTAAAGACCTCGAAAGGAACAGAACCGTCAATGGATGGTGTTTTTACCTTTGGATTACTCGCTGAAACTGCTGGACGATTTAGTTGTAACTGCTCGATACGTCCTCTCAAAGCATCCACCTCGGCCTCGATTTTATCCTGTCGACCACTGAAGCCTTCATTAAACTGGGTTAGTTTTTCTTCCATATGCGCTTCAAGTTTAGATGATATACAAACTTCCTGCTCTTCTAGTTGCGTGGAGATCTGAGATGATATCTGTGCTGAAATTTGTGCCGAGATTTCCGAAATACGCGTTTCTTGTGCTTCAATCTTTGATGTTATACGTGTCTCTTGGGATTCCATATGTGATAACATATACGTTTTCTGTTCTTCCAATTGACTCTCCATCTTGGATGTAATCTGTGTTGACATTTCTGACATACCCGTTTCTTGTGCTTTAATCTTCGATGTTATTTCTGACGACATTTCTGACATTTGCGACGACATTGATGTTACTGTCGATGTTTGTGCAGATATTGCAGCCAAAATCATGTTCAAGTCTGTGCTGGTAACTGTCTGCGATGTTTCGTTTTTCTCTTCAATTTTTGTTGTTGTTTCGTCGCCATCAAGATGAAAGACATATTCTTCCACGATAATTGCTTCTGCTTCCACGAGCTTCCAACTCATTTTCAGTTGCTGGATCCTTAAATTACTTAACTTCGCCATGTCCTCGTTGTGCTCTGCAACTTTGGAATTTATTCAACAATTCCTCTTCTGACACCAATTGTAACGAATTTAATTGCAAATCCTCTTATTTGCCCTTTTGCTAAGTTCGTATCACTAAACTACTGAATAAATAAGTCCAATATTGAATAATGGAAAAATGGCCTTTATTAAAGTAGTAACTAGCTGGCTTAATAACCAACCTGATAGCTTAAATGAAACTGACTTTCAAAATAATACTGCTATTGCTCGCTAGATAGCGTCTTAATCCAAACTGCCCCTAGCGCCTCTACCGCTGATGCTTTTATACTCTGTGATTTCTTCGTGGCATCTTCTAGGCGCTTCCAGAATTTTATTTAGTTAGTTATAAATTTCTCAGCAACAACTACAGATGTATAATTTATCATTTGAGTAATACTTGCACAAATTATTGCCCTCTCTTGTGACAACTCAGATAAGATATATGCATGTGTTTGTGCATTGCCACTCCGCTGCTCGTATACGTACATATGTATGTGTAGACGCAATTATTGATTCGTTTATGTAGATACATAATGATTGAAATATTGATGTGAATTCACGTCACTGCTTAGCATCGGCCTAGAGATGGCAGCACCCCTTAGTTTTGCTAATATTCGTAACAATACATATTGTTACGAATGTTAGCAACACTAAGGGGTACTGCCATATCTTTGCCGATGCTAAGCAATGACGTGAATGCACATCAATAATTTTATGATTTTGTCTACACCTATGTACGTGCACGTAGCGGAGAAGAGATGCACAAACACATGCAGATATCTTATGTGAGATGCTCCTAAACGTATGCAATTATAGGTGTGGACGTGTCGCTCACACATACAAGCGCATGGGGTATGAGAGAAGCTATAGAAATTATACATCTGTAGTTGTAGCTGAGAAATTTATAACTAACTAGTAAGTTTTGGAATTAGAAAAGCCTAGAAATATAGAACGAGGAAATCAGACAGTATAAAAAGGCGACAACAGTAGAGGCGAGAATCAGTTTCATTTAAGCTGTCAGTCAGTTTGGTTATTAAGCAAGCTAGGCCATTTTCCCATTATTTAATATTGGAGTTATTTACTCAATAGTTTAGTGATTCGAACTTAGCAGAAGGTTTCTAATAAGAGGATTTGCAGTAAATTCGTTACAATTTGTGTCACAAGAGTAATTGTTGAATAAATCCTGGAGATTTCAAAAACAACTTGGACATACCAAAGTTAAGTGAATTGAAGATCCAGCAACTGAAGGAGTTGGAGAGCCCTACATTGAATAAAACCGGCATTAAACTAGAACTTCAAGAACGACTACGACAGGCAATGGAATTAGAAGGAATTGACGTAGAAGAGTATGACTTTCATCTTGGTGACGAGGAAACAACAAAAAAGGAAGAAACACCACAGACAGTTACGAGCACAGACTTGAACATGATTTTAGCTGCTTTAGAAGACATGTATGGCATCACAATTGGAAGAACAGAAGACGTATATGGTACCCCAACTGTAATCCCAGGAGAACCGTATAACAGCGAAAATTGAAGCATAAGAGGCACGAATATCGGAAATGTCAGCGCAAATTTCAGCACAGATATCATCGCAGATCTCTGCTCAACTGGAAGAGCAAGAAGGACGCATTTCCTCGAAGTTGGAGGCGCAAGATACAAAAATTTTACAGTTTGAGAAAAAAATCGAGGCCGAGGTGGATGCTTCGAGAGGACGTATCGAGAAATTGCAACTGAATCGCCCAGCAGTTTCAACAAGTAATCCAAAGGTAAAAACACCATCCTTTGACGGTTCTGTTCCTTTGCAGGTATTCAAGCTACAATTTGAGAAGACCGCAGCAGTGAACAACTGGAATGCGGAAGATAAAGTTTCTGCACTGTTCGTGGCATTTAAAGGGCCTGCAGCGAAATCTTACAGACGAGTCCAGAGTATGAACGGAACAGTTATGAAGCATTGATTGCTGCTGTAGAACGACGTTATGGAAGCGAGCATAGAAAACAGATATTCCAAATAGAGTTGCAAAACCGCTACCAAAAAGCAAATGAGACATTACAGGAGTTTGCTTCAGATATTGAAAGATTGGCTCATCTTGCAAATGCGGACGCACCCGTGGAATACACTGAAAGGGTAAAAATCTATAGTTTCATAAATGGCATACGAGATGTGGAAACGAAGAGGGCTACATATGCGAATCCAAAACTAACATTCGCAGAAACGGTATCACATGCTCTGATTGAGGAAACAGCGTCGCTTCTGTGTAAGCCAATTTTCAAAGCACGCCGTGTGGAAGTAGAAAGGCCAGAGTGGGTAGATGCAATATTGGAGGCGCTAAAAGGATCGGAAAAGCGGAGTTATCAAATGCTTCAAATGCGGGAAGCCCGGTCACATAGCACGCCATTGCGATCTTGCTCCTGGTAGTTCCAACTTGAGTGGCCGGAAACGCAAAGCTGGAGGAGATGAGCAAGAGCGTGCCAGATGTAAAAATCGAGAGCTAGCTCCAGCTATTGAATGTCTTGTGATATCTGTGTCGCAAATTGGAAGGAAATAAAGCAGTCTTTCAGTCAGAGGGAATGTGGATGGCAAGTAGCATGTACTGACTGTAGATACGGGCGCATCTCATTCTTTGATTCGATCTGATTTAGTCAACAGGAGAGTAAAAGAGTTACTTGGAGCAAGGTTGCGTACGGTCACAGGCGAGTATAACCAAGTCCAGGGAGAAGTGATATGTGAAGTCCTAATTGGGAAGGTCATGGTTCTATACAAATTCGTTGTGGCAGAGATCGTTGATGAAGTCGTATTGTGAGTGGACTTCTTAGTTGACCATGACATCAGGATCGATATGTCAACGAAGACTATGCGCCATGAGAACCAGGATGTGCCACTTACCATCAGTTTGGAAGAAGGGTTCAGCAGTAATCGAGTGCTGGTGAAAGAGATCCGACAAAAGCGGCAAAAGTTAAAGGCAGCAGATCGGGCAAGGGTTGATGGAACGAATGGGCCAAACAAATCAAAACCGAAGGTACCTGTGAGAGAAAGACTGGCATTGGTAAGCCCTAATAGACGTACTAAAACGAAGGAAAGAATTTCGCAGAAAGAATGAAAGGGTGGTTTCAAGTCAGGGCACACTACTGTTGTGAAGCGTCGGAACGATACTGATTATGCAGAGCAAATCCGTCAACCGCAAGCTCTACGAAGTAGTTCATTGGCCAAACAACAGAATGTGAAGGAACGAACCAGGGTATTGAGTAGTACGACGAAACACAGATAGGATGAGAACAATAATTCGAAAGGTTTCTTGGCGGGAGATTTGGTACTGTTATACAACCCTCACCGACGGAAAGGTGTTCCATCCAAATTTCAGTGCAGTTGGGAAGGTCTGTACAAAGTTGTGAAGAAGATCAGTGACACCATCTACCGCATACAAACAATTGGGAAACCACGAAGTAGAAGGGTGGTTCATTTGGAGATGCTAGCAGCGTTTATATCGAGAGATTTTTCGGATCGGGACGATCAGACTTAGGTGGAGGCCAGTGTTACGAATGTTAGCAACACTAAGAGGTACTGCCATCTCTATACCGATGCTAAGCAGTGACGTGAATGCACATCAATAATTTAATCATTTTGTCTACACATATGAACGTACACGCAGCGTAGAAGAGATGCACAAACACATGCAGATATCTTACCTGAGATGCTCCTAAAGGTATGCAATTATAATTGTGGAAGTGTCGCTCACAAATACAAGCGCATGGGGTATGGGAGAAGCTATAGAAATTATACATCTGTAGTTGTAGCTGAGAAATATATAACTAACTAGTAAGTTCTGTAATTAGAAAAGCCTAGAAATATGCAACGAGGAAATCAGACAGTATAAAAAGGCGACACAGTAGATGCGAGAATCAGTTTCATTTAAGCTATCAGTCAGTTTGGTTATTAAGCAAGCTAGTTGCAAAGTATAAGTGTTATTGTGAAGTACTTTAATAAAGGCCATTTTTCCATTATACAATATTGGAGTTATTTATTCAACATTTTAGTGATTCGAACTTAGCAGAAGGTTGAAAATAAGAGGATTTGCAGTAAATTCGTTACAATATACATATGGTTCTATTCTGAACTAATTTTCGTTTAAAAGAAGCAAAAAGAATACAGAGGCAAATCCAATGACGTTGAGCGAGTAATAATGCAGTTTTCCTTTTTTTAAATTGGGCCAAAATGTCAGTTGTATATGTGCTGATTTGGAGATTTATCCCTGTAGCCTTGGACTGAGACTGTGACTGGGACTGGGACTGAACTAGGAATAAATGGTGGAGAAGAATAAGAAGAACTTTAGAGAAGAGAAGTAACCGTTGTTTCAAATTCTTATCAGCTTTCGGGAAGAATTGGTCCACCAAAGCCAAAAGACATTTTAATACGAAAGCAACACAGCATTTGGAAATTTTTCGATAGGAATAGTAGTAGCCTATATTCTAGCGATTAAACGATATTAGGGATTGGGAATACTTCTCTCAAATACAGATAAAACATTTCAAACTGCAAATAGTCAAGTTAACACGGTCTGCATAACACCCAGAATTAAAATGGTTATCTAAAGAGACCTACAAGCATCATTATGTGATGCTGAAAAGCGTAGGTGCAATCATCTATGCCACTCAGTCCCATACTTGGACGCTGTTGAGCGCCGCTTTCTTGTCAGCTACAAAAAACCTGCTTTAACGATAGCCTAAGCTTTATATTTTTAAATTTTGAGGCCGTGATATGGTTTATGTTGTGTGGAAAAAAAAAATAATCAGTTTAAAATCAAATTAAATTGTGCTATGACATTGCAGAAATTTAAAAATCATATGATACTCAAATCATATGCGTATCTTCTGCTTTGTCAATTGCACTCCTAATATGAGTATGTACATAGTTGTACGCATGTGTATCACTTTCGCTTTTCAGCTATATAAAACAACTATATAAAAAACATCATGACACTAAATTAAATAATAGAAATAAAGCTTTTGCATACAACTACAGCTCTAACTTAAATATTTATTCGTTTCTTCTGGGGATAACGATCCCGGGATCCTATTATTGAGCTTTCATCCTTCAAGGAGCAAAATACCCTTTACACTGGCGAACAAAATAGATATCTGTTGCACGATTTGGATTGGATTATTCAGGTTTTTATTGCAGATCTTAAATTATACATATCTTACAAATTTACTAAATTGTTCGAGAAGCTCGTGTCTTTTTTTAGACGTTGGGGCAGCGCACTAGGCTCAAGTGGCCTAATAAAACCAGAATAATCCTGTTCATTTGTCCACACCCTGTGGGACCGCAGTTGGACATAACGTCACAAGGGAAAAGGCGATTTAATCGCTGCATCTACGCATTTGCATTTTCCTTGCGCTCCATCCCGGCATGCATCAATTGCTTTATAACTTGAAATGCCATTTTACTCACAGCAGTCCAACACTCTTCTTCAAGTTCTCCGAAAGATTTACTCAACTTCGTGTTTAATATTACCGAGCTGCATAATTTGGGCAAACGCGCGTAGCTTCGCCTGGCCCGCCGGTGTTGGGCATTATTCGCATTAGGGCTCTACAACTTGAGAAACTTATTCTCCCACCCTTAAAAGTCAGTTTTGAGTCAATGTTTACTACTAAATATTTAAATTGAGGCTTAGAATTTATTTGACTATCTCGTATGATTAGGACTTACTCATATATCATACTTAAGCTCATCAAAATCACTTCTGTGTTATTGCTTGCCATCTCCAGCCCTATATTCGTAATCCATTCCTTTATTATTCCCACAACGCCATAACTAAAGGTTTGAAGCAGATCCAAATCCTTGGCCACAGCTACACGACAATATCATCCGCAATATGGACAACTTTCGTGCCTTCGGTAAGGTCGATTCTGAGCACACCGTAATACATAGCGCTGGCCCTAGAATAGATCCATGAAGGACGTCGCCGGTGTGGTAATGCTTTTTTGGTTCCTCATCCATATAAAATAACACTAAATAACTACCAATAATTTATCGCAGATAAGCAGATGTGCCAAAGTTTCTTAGCGCTGTCATTATCTGCATTCAGTTCGCTGTGTTAAACGCATTTCTAAAATCCAAGTTTTTCAGTGCACTGAGTTTCTTCATATTTTAGCCACCATTTATGGCTTCACGGGGTATATTGACAGCTGTTCGGTTTACGTCTATCGTGGGTTTTGATTTTTGCAATCCAAACTGACTATTAGGCAAGCCAACTGAGCTTTTTATGCTCTGTTGTAGATCCTCACTAATAATACGCTCGATAATCTTTCCTATCGAATCCAACATAAAAGTAGGGTGTATGGGGATCTCTTGTTGGGCATCTTACCACATTTAAGCAAAAGAACCAGTCTTTTTCGTTTGCGTGACCGGGGGAAGACGCCTTTCGGGATACAGGTTATAACTTTGTGATAACATCTTCAATAAGTAATCGACTTTTCGATTTTAAATCGATAACAAACCTATAAATCGTTGAATGGAAACATTTTGACAAAAATCGATAATAATATGTGCGCGATAACACACCGATCATAAGCCGATAGCTCGCCGATCAGAAATTATTGCCCATTTCCGTTGATAGCAAACCGGTAACCCATTTACAATCTGTAAATCACCGAAATCTCGGTGATAACAAGTCGTTTACATTTCGATAACAAATTGACAACACGTCACCTGGCCTTGGTTCCGGCTTCGGTTTTGACTTCCAATAATTCCTTGCTTTCTTTTCTCTTCTTTTCGTTTCGTTTCCTTTTTTTCCGTGTAATGTCTTGATTTGCTGTCTAATTTCGCTCACATCAATTTAACCCCGAACATGGCTCCAACATAATATTAAACTCTTACTTACTAATTCAAAGTAAACCCCGACATACCATATGTATCGCGTTTGTACTGTGTCCGGACATGAAACCAACCATCTTTTCAGTTGCAATGTGGAACCAACACCTCTAACACCCTTATCTCTCTGGTCCAACTCTGTTGAAACTAAAAGTTTCCTCGGTCTTAGTGGGAAGTCGCACCTATTGAATGGGGCGAAGCACTTACTTACTTAATTCGCGCTTAACCGTCTAAACGGTTATGGCCGTCCAACAAGGCGTGCCAGTCGCTCCTTTGTTCCGCCAATCGTCGCCAATTGATCACACCAAGGGAGTTTAAATCGTTTTCCACCTGGTCCTTCCAGCGGAGTGGGCCCGCCCTCTACCTCTGCTTCCATAGGCGGGTTCTGATAGAAACACTTTCTTGACCGGAGCATCATCTTTCATTCGCATAACATGGCCTAGCCAGCGCAGCCGCTGCGTTTTAATTCGCTGGACTATGTTGATGTATGCGTGTAGCTCGTACAGCTCATCATTAAATCTTCTTCGGTACTCGCCATCGCCAACGCGTAGAGGTCCATAAATCTTTCGAAGAACTTTTCTCTCGAACACTCCCAAAGTCGCTTCATCTGCTGTTGTCATGGTCCATGCTTCTACCCCATATAGCAGGAGGGGTACGATAAGTGACTTGTAGAGTATGATTTTCGTTCGCCGAGAGAGGACTTTACTTTTCAGTTGCCTACCTAGTCCAAAGTAGCATTTATTGGCAATATTGATTCTTCGCTGGATTTCAGTGATAATGTTTTTGCTTGTGTTGATGCTGGTTCCCAAATAAACGAAGTCTTTTACTATTTCGAAATTATGGCTGCCAACAGTAGCGTGGCTGCCAAGACGCGTATGCGCTGATTCTTTGCTCGATGACAGCAGGTACTTCGTTTTGTCCTCATTCACCATCAAACCCATCTTTACCGCTTCTTTTTCCAGTTTGGAGTAAGCAGAACTAACAGCGCGGGTGTTTAGGCCGATGATATCAATGTCATCAGCATATGCCAGTAATTGCACGCTTTTATAGTATATTGTTCCAGTGTGGTTAAGTACTGCAGCTAGTATAATTTTCTCCAGCATCAAATTAAAGAAATCGCACGATAGGGGATCACCCTGTCTGAAACCTCGTTTAGTTTCGAACGGCTAGGAGAGGTCCTTCCCAAATCTGACTGAGCTGATGGTGTTGCTCAACGTTATTTTGCACAGCCGTATAAGTTTTGCGGGGAAACCAAATTCAGACATAGCGGCATATAGGCAGCTCCTTTTCGTGCTCTCGAAGGCGGCTTTAAAGTCGACGAAGAGGTGGTGTATGTCGATTCTCTTTTCACGGGTTTTTTCCAAGATTTGGCGCATTTTGAAAATCTGGTCAATGGTAGATTAACCAGGTCTAAAGCTGCACTGATTAGGTCCAATCAGCCGGTTCACGGTGGGCTTCAACCTTTCGCACAATACACTTGAAAGGACCTTATATGCGATATTAAGAAGGCTGATTCCACGATAGTTGGTGCCTTTTGCAGTATCCCCCTTCTTGTGGACTGAGCAAAGAACACTTAGGTTCCAACCGTCGGGCATGCACTCGTCCGCACATATTTTGCTAAAAAGCTGCTGCATGCGCCTTACCAACTCCTCCCCGCCGTACTTGAATAGCTCCGCAGGTAATCCATCAGCGCCCAAGGCCTTGTTGTTTTTAAATCTGATTATCGCTATTCTAACTTCGTCATAATCGGGCGGGGGCGAAGCACTAGTACAACAACAAAAACAACTGAGCCATTCTGTTTTCCTCATACCACTTCCAAAGCCTACACATATGCTTACACTACGCTTACGGTTATGTTCTGGATTTGCAATGTACGAAAAGATGTTTACACATCAAAGAGTTAAGGTCGAAAACTATAAAAATCCGTACGATTTGTTCCATTTTGTATTCGACTAGCAACACTTCCTAGGTAGTCATTAAACTTGCAATGCCAGAAATTCGTTTTATGTGATTGCCTCCCATATTTTCTGTAGGGTATCTATCTATAAATATGAGCGTAACACATTGTTTGTTTGAATAAATAATGACAATATATAATTTAAAGACACAAATATAAACAATAGGATTTACGGATCTGAACACATAGCGAAATCATTCAGAACTTATTTTACATTACTCTACGACTGTTCGTGTGGCTGAATACCATATTAAATACTCGAATATGTGTGTGTACATGCTAGGGATGACAGTTTTCGAGACTTTTTGCCTTCAGGTATTTCTTAAGGATATACAAGTTTACCTACATTATTATAGTCACAAGGAGTAATTGCCTAAGTCTTTTCGTTTGGCATGGGACTTGGGCACTTATTACTTCTGACCACATATCCTAAGCACGAAACATATTTTCTTGTACCACAGGTACAATATCTAAACGATTTCTCAGATTTTCGAAAAATGCTTAATTGATTTAGAGGAGTGAGAGTAATGTTTTCGTTTGGAAAAACGATCTTAAAAAAAACTCTTGAAGAGACATGACTTCAAATGTACCAAAAAGAAATATTTATTGCACATTTAGGTTTGAATAGCTCAAGAACTCTAAGTGCTGAGGCAGAACCGGTATTTTTTTCGCAATGAAGACACGAATATCTCCGCCGGATCCCGATGGACTGCCAAGTATAGCCTTTGAATAGCCGATAAGGTCTAGAACATCAGTATTTACCGATTTCTTCAGCGCCTGTATCCCGGAAGGCGTCTTCCCCCGGTCATGCAAACGAAAAAGACTGGTTCTTTTGCTTAAACTTGGTAAGGTGCCCGACAAGAGATCCTCATACACCCTTGCGTTTAACACAGCGAACTGAATGCAGATAATGACAGCGCTAAGAAACTTTGGCACACCTGCTTATCTGCGATGAATTATTGGTAGTTATTTTAGTGACATTTTATATGGATGAGGAACCAAAAAAGCATTACAACAATAAAACAGAAGTGGTTTCGATGAGCTTAAGTATGATAGTTGAGTAAGTCCTAATCATAACAGATAGTCAAATAAATTATAAGCCTCAATTTAAATATTTAGTAGTAAATATTGACTCAAAACTAACTTTTAAGGGGGATTTCAGGACGGTGGGAGAATAAGTTTCTCAAGTTGTAGAGCCCTAATGCGAATAGTGCCCAACATCGGCGGGCCAGGCTCCTTGAAGGAGGAAAGCTCAATAATAGTATCCCGGGATCGTTATCCCCAGAAGAAACGAATAAATATTTAAGTTTGAGCAGTAGTTATATGCAAAAGCTTGATTTCTATTATTTGATTTACTGTCATGATGTTTTTTTTATAGTTGTTTTATATAGCTGAAAAGCGAAAGTGATACACATGCGTACAACTATGTACATACTAATATTAGGAGTGCAATTGACAAAGCAGAAGATACGCATATGATTTGAGTATCATATGATTTTTAAATTTCTGCGATGTCATAGCACAATTTAATTTGATTTTAAACTGATTATTTTTTTATTTTTCCACACAACATAAACCATATCAAGTATGGGACTGAGTGGCAAAGATGATTGCACCTACGCTTTTCAGCAGCACATCAGGATGCTTGTAGGTCTCCTTAGATAACCCTTTTAATTCGGGGTGTTATGCAGACTGTGTTAACTTGCCTATTTGCAGTTTGAAATTTTTTATCTGTATTTGAGAGAAGTATTTCCAATCCCTAATATCGTTTAATCGCTAGAATACAGGCTACTACTATTCCTATCGAAAAATTTCCAAATGCTGTGTTGCTTTCGTATCAAAATGTCTTTTGGCTTTGGTGGAACAATTCTTCCCGAGAGCTTATAAGAATTTGAAACAACGGTTATCCCTCTTCTCTGTAGTTCTTCTTATATTTCTCAATCACTTATTCCTAGTTCAGTACCAGTCCCAGTCCCAGTCCAAGTCCCAGTCCCAATCCTAGTCCTTGTCCTAATCACAGTTCCAGTTCCGTGCGTTTTCTGGTGCATTTCCCGGAAAAAAACTTTTTTAAATACAAATGTAGGCAAAGAGATTCCTATGTATCAAATTTCAGGTTAATCGAACTATGCATAGAATTTGTTAAAAATAGTTCCGTCCCTGATCCACTTCACGGAGAAAGGGTGTGGTATATGCCAGACTGAGCAAAGGGCTACATATATACCAAATTTCAAACAAATCAAACAATGAATAGCATTTGTTCGAATAGATCGGTCCCTGGTCCACTTCACGGAATAAAGTTTTGTAAATACAAATCTAAGCAAATGTATCAAATTTCGGGTTAATCGAACCTTGCACAGAATTTATTCAAATAGATCGGTCCCTGATCCACATCACGGAAAAAGTGCAGTAAATACGAATGCAAAGGGTTACCTATATATCAAATTTCAAGCAAATCGAACCATGAGCAAAATTCATTCGAGTAGATCGGTCCTTGGCCCACTTCACAGGTACACTCTGTTTAAGCTTCGGTGATTCGACGGGCGAATAGTTTTTACTTTCTTTATATTTGGTCGGTTGAATGTTTGTCGGCTTTTCATACAAATCTTGCAATCGACTTTTAAGTAACTTCTCATTGAGGTAGAAACGTGAAACTTTTACACATAGGTTAGAACATCGTGACAATGCATCAAAAGGAAAAACTCCGTAAGGTGGCGCACGGATCGAAATAATTAGATAAGAATTTGAAAATTTTCAAACCAGCTAGAGACTCAAACTTAATTCAGAGGTATATGACAGGCGATGACACGATACAAAAAGATTCGCTAGGGGGCGCATGGGATGAGATATTTAGAAAAATCTTACGAAACGGAGGGAATTTTGGGATCGATTTTAAAGTAACTTGTCATTGAGCTACAACAGTAGAACTTCACAGATAAGATAAGACGCCGAGAAAATTTAAGAAAAGGAGTAAAAATTCCGTTTCATGGCGCACGGATCGAAAAAATTAGATAATAATTTGGAAATTTGAAACCGGGTTTTAAGTAACTTCTCGATGAGTTAGAGGCTAAAAATTTAGAGCTTAATTTAGAGGACCATTACAGCCGATGACTCAACATGAAAAGTTTAGCTAGAGGGCGCACGGACTTGAGGTATTTAGAAAAATTAAACGGAACGGAGGGAATTTGGGGATTGATTTTTATGTAAGTTCTCATTGAGCTACAAGGGTAAAACTCAACAGATAAGTTAAGACACCGAGAAAATATAAGAAATTTTAAGCACTCCCTTTATATAAATGGACAAAGATAAGAGAGAAATGTCTCCTCATATAAAGAGATATTCTTGCTAAACTTTGACTTTTAAATTTTGACGTAGAAATTGCAAAAATATTTATGAGAATTAAAAATATAAAGGTTTATAGAAAGGAAGTGCTTAAATATGTTTTGTTTTATTTTTATTTTGTTATAAATATATTATTGGTTATTTTAGTGGAATGTGTGTTATTTTAGAGAGAGGTCGTTATGAACCTGTATCACCTTGTATGTATTCATTGCAGGTGAGAACTGGGGGCTCTATATTATTGGTTGTGGGTTGAGCCACCTTATTTTGCTTTGCAAAATCCCTGCTTTGGGATATAAATTTGAATCTATGTCTTAAGAAAATTTCACTATTCAGTTGGGGACTTCAAGCGCACTCAATGGCTAATGAAACAAATGAAAAAAAAATGCTCATAGTCCTGCATATTTGAATCCATAAGCTACATACAAACCCACAACCCTCTATATATATACACTCAAAAAAAAGCTGGTATCAAGGCGATGCTAAATAAATATCAATATGCTACTTTCGAGTATCAATTATTCTTCATCAACCGTGTTATGCAATTGATATTTTCGAAATTGGCAATTTGATATTTTCGAACTTTATGGTTTGATACTAACAATTATCAATTCGATATTTTGTATGTGTTATCAACTTGATACTCTCTCTTATTATTTCTGCCATAACATAATATCCATTTGATAATTTTTTTTTATCCAATTGATACATTTTTGGTATCAGTTTGAATTTTTTTTTATTAAATTGATAGTTTTTGCGCTCTAATATGATACTTACTTTTTGTTCTACCATTTCCCAAAAAGAAAATACTTTTTTCAGTTTAACATTTTTTTATTCTTAAAAAGAAAATTCCTTTTACATTTTGGTAAATGTGAATAGATGGTCCTTCGAATTCAGTTATATTGTTTATTTGTGAAACATTTTCTTTAATTCCAACTTCGTAGCACTGGTAGTGCTCATTAAAACCTTTTATATTATAACGTTGACTTAAAATATAGATTTCATTACTATGACTTATCAGAATGTGTTTAATTTTGTGCAAAGTCAACATATTTGTTCTAAGAGTTAAGAAGCAATCTTCTTTATAAATTAATCCATTATAATTTAAGTGCGTTATTGTAGTATTTTCAAAATAAATATTGATATTTGACAGTACGTAAGCAAAATCTGACGTTTCTATGTTACAATATTTTTTTGGAGGATCTGGTATGTATTCGAAATTCCATTTTCATATTGTTCTAAAAATGTTGTAAATCAGCTTTTATACTTAACGAATATGTAATATTCTTTGTACACATAACATTTCGGGAATACATTTTGGCTTCTCTATACTTTGACTTTTTTTTTTTTTTGGTTTTTTTTTTGTATAACTGGTATTTGCTGTCAATGTTGGTAAAAGGATTAGAGCAAAAATGTAGGTTTTTTTTTGTTTTTATATGAAATTCTTCTGGGATGATTTAAAAAAAAAATTTGTCTTAAAGCGCCTGCAATAGTTAAATTTATAGTGTGTATATTTTCTTATATAAACAAAACATCTTTTCTACAAAAATTATCTCTTGCGTAAAATATCATTAAAATATCTTGACAAACTTGTGTGATGAGACTTTCAAACTTTGAAAATACTTCATCTTTACATATAGTAATATCATTATCATCTTCACTACTATTAGTTGTGGTCTGAAAACAGATTACTGACTCATTACAGGAGTACATTTTTCTTTCAAAATTATTATTGGAATATTTATGTTTTACACTGGTGTCAATATTAGTTTTCAATAGCTCAGCATTGCTTACGATTTTAGTATTTTTGAATACTTTTAAATTCATATGCCTTTTTATGGGTACTTTAAATCTTGCATATTCTTGATTACAATTTTTGTGAGTACATTTGTAAATATCTACTTCATTTAACCCATGATATAAATTGAAATGTGAGTATAAATCTCTCAAGTTAACAAAATCTTTATGGCATTTAAAACAAAACATTTTTGCCCAAATAAACTGAACAGTGTTACTGCATTTACATACAATGGCTTAAATTACGTATAAGATTAGTTACACATGGGTTTTTTACATCGGAAGAAGTCCAAATATCGTAAAAAAATGTTGTAAGAAACTCCATACTTGATAGGATTAATCTGTGTATTTCAAGGAAAATATTTGATAAATTTTAAAGCAAATGTCCAATGAAACTACGAACGAGCTAAATTTAAATTTGTGATAACCAAAGCTCACGTAAAAATCTGTTAAATTCAAAAGGTCAAGACCCACTACAATTATAAACGACTGTATTGGTGATTCGGTTCGGTGGAATTTTTAGTACGCAATTTTATTTGGTGTTGCAAATAATTTATCGTTGCTATGTGTAAAATGGAACTATTCATGGAGTGCTTCACAATGCACTTTCAAATCTCCTTCTTTTATTATATACCGGTGTGTTGGTTTTAAAATCGTGTGTAGTAGCATAAAATAAATGGAGTTTCTTGAATCTAAAGTAAAGATTAATTTAGACGAGTATTTCATTATAAATTGGAGATTATGGGACTTACTCGTCGACCTTGCCTTTTACAGATGTCAATAGATTCCTGAAGTATTTTTCCTTTACGTTGTGCTCAAAGTAGGCAGTAAGATATGGTAATGCTTCACCCCATTTCGACGCTAATATGAATTGTTTTTCAGGGTAAATGTCTTTAAAATCTTCTTCAATCTGAAAAATATGTACATATGTCAGTTAGTATTGTGTTGATTCTAATTTTTAACAAAAATGGAATTATCACAAACATTTACACTTGTATATCACTTTTTATTTGCAACAAAACTTACTATTACTCACCTTTTCAGTTTTGTTGTAATTCCTGCAGGCAATTTTTAATTTTTTTATTTTTACACCAACCGATCAGGACAACACTATTTACGTCAACAAACGACAAATAATTAACCCCGAACAACTATCGAGTCACGTACGAACAGCGAAGTTCGACTTTTCGAACAGTCAGTGATGCGTTTACAGTTTCAATCTGATATTATTGCTTATTAAAATAATTAGGTGAATAGCAATTTGACATTGTTGAGGATAAAATCGAATTAATTAGTTATCAGAATAATAAGCTAAGTTGTAATCTAATATCTTTGAGGATCAATTCGATGATTTATGCTGCTACATTAATACTGAAGATATTACACTGGTCTCAATTTGACATTTTTGAGGTGTAAAATTAATATTTTTCCTCAGCAATTCAATAACCAAGATATAGATGTAATACTTTTCACTGTCATTTTTATATGATTCATCTTTACATTGATACTAAAAAAATGATACTGCTAAAAATTTCATTTTAACACAACCGGTATTAAACTGATAGTGGTACTTTTTTTTGTTTGAGTGTATAAATTATATCGCCAATACGCCTTTTTAGATTGCGAGCACATCCACCGGCAGAATTCAGTGTTTTCAGGAATTATGTTGTACTTATCAGGTCCAGCAAGTGTGGTCACGTATATGATAGATCATGATCTTCATGCACTTTCTTTTAAAGGTCTCAATGTCTACCAATGTGTTTCATGTCTACCAATGTGGATAGTTCCCTCATTTATCGATTATGTCTAACTCTCTAGATTCACTTGTAATTGACCTGTTTAAAAACTATTGAAACAATTTAATTTAATAAGCGAAGGACGCGCAGTGGCTAGCGTCTGGAATATCATTCATTTTTATTTAGAAATACTTTCTCCTTTATACAAAAATTCTTTTATGACTAATGCGGGTTTACACTAATACTTACAAACTAAAAAGTACCTACATTCCTAATACATGCATGTAAAGTCAGCAATTATTACTTCGACCTAATTATAGGAATAATGTAAGAGAAATATTTTGGCAGTCCCATTGACAAACCGACAATGTCGATCAGTCACGCTGATCGATAAGTGTGTTGGTCAGTGTGACAATTGGCGTTGACAAATGTAAACAGATATGTGCATTGTATGTCGGCATGTCCGAATGATGTTAAACTCATGCCGGGTTCGATATAATTTATTAACCGTCCTGTTCATGAATAATTTTTCTTCTTAGTTCGCATGGCTGGGTACACAGGTACCATAAGGCAGTTCATACGTGAGAACTACTAGTGGTACCTGGGTATCCCAGCCATGAGAACTAGTAATAAAAAACTAATTTATTAAAAAAATCATCTTTATGAAATTATATTGGCAAAAAATATCTCTCCTTTTTGTAGAAAACTTAATACCATACGATGCCACAAAATTTTAACTCGTTTCTATTTGTAGATTATTTAAAAATGGCTTTTGAATATGCAAAAGGTACCCGGGTAACCATCTATGCACAAGACAGTTAAGGTCGCTATAACTTGAATGTGTGTGGTCAATTTGAATATGCATTTGGATATGCATAAGACTGCATTGTGAGTAAAGCGTATTCTGGTAATACTACACCATCCGCCTTAGAAATAGTCATATATAATTGTTAAAGATTGTATATGACTATTAAAGAGACTTAATGACCCACTTAATTATACCTTTCATGAACATGAAATGGTATATTAACTTTGGTCCGATGTTTGTAACGTTGAGAAATATAGAAGATGGACTCACCATTAAGTATACCGAATTGATCAGGGCGACGAACTGAGTTGATAAAGCCATGTCCGTCTGTCTGTCTGAACGCAAACTAGTCCCTCAAATTTTGAGATATCTCAATGAAATTTGGCACAAGGATCGGACCACTATAACATATATCTCCTATACAACCGATCGTTCAGATAAGACGATTTTGGTCATTCCTGCCGCAATTTAGAAAGTATAAACGTGAAGCTCGGTGATATTTATTCTAATATATCATAGAAGATTTCATGAAAAACTCATTTCGATCGGAGCTATATATTATATATATCCCATACAACCGATCTTTCAGGTAGAAAATTTTTTAGCCATTTCTCCCTTAATTTCCAATATAAAAACGTTAAATTTGGTGATATTTATTCTAATGTATCATAAAAGATTTCCTGAAAAAATCACTTCGATCGGAGCTATATGTATATAGTTTATACCTATCCCATACAACCGATCATTCAGATAGAAAGATTTTTGGCCATTTCTCCCTTAGTTTCAAATATAAAAATGTGAAACTTGGTGATATATATTCTAATATATCATAGACGATTTCCTGTAAAAATCATTTCGATCGGAGCTACATATATATAATATATATCCCATACAACCGATCGTTCAGATTAGGGGGTTTTTTGCCGTTTTTTATTTTATTTTTATCTTAAAAATCGTTTAGGTATGTACATCTGTTCACTATATATTTCTTATCTTATGCATCCGATAATTTGGATTTATTGAACGGGATAAGATTAATGTTCAGCCCCATTCATGAAAGGTATGAAGTCTTCGGCACAGCCGAAGACAGTCCCGTCCTTACTTGTTTTTGCTTGTGTTTAAAAAATTTTAATTGATTTTCATATTCTATTGTGATTTATTGCATAGCGGTAACTTGATATTAAAAGTAATACATTTGCTTGTGTAGTTTTTTATCTATTTACATTTGCTTCTCGTGTGTGTTTGTTGTGCTGACTTGGGTTTTTTAACATATTTTTTTTTTCATGACATGCTGTTTTTTGTTTTCTTTTGCTCGTGTGCATATTTATTATAACTAGTATCGCCTGTGGTCGAAATCCGACCAACGTGTATTTTTTTCAACTCAGTCTATGCATCAAGTGTTGGAAATATAGCAAACTGGTCTAACTTACTTAACTTTTTCTTTAAAATTTTGAATTTTATCTAAGACTTTGTACTTTTTGATTGTATTTTCTTAAAATTTCTACAAACTTTTCACATGTAATTATGTATAACGTTCTTTTGTTCAGTATAAGACGTACTTTATCTAAAATGAGGATTAAATCTGCAAATGCAACAACATTTTCGAGCAAATTTGCCATTAAGTGTTATAAATAAATTAGTTAGTTTCAACAAAAGTTAACTCATTATTTGTGATTTCATGTTTTTTTGAAAACAACTAAAATAAAAAACAAAGAATCTGTTAAATAAAGACTTATGTATTTACGTGAAGGTAAAATTTGCCACAAAATCGGGCCGCTCAAAAATTAATTCTATTTAAGATTTTTGGTACGCTATAAATTATTTTGGAACAATTTTTTAAGATTTTGGTAGAGGCTATTATAGGTAAGTGGCAACAATGGGAGACCATATTTGTATACACGTGAAACATTTGTGCCTTCGAATTTAGCGCAGATACATAAAATTTGAAATTCACATTAAACACTTAGACTATTGTTCCCAAAGACGGCGCGCTTGTGTATAAAGGATTAGGTCTTTGAAATTCGCATTAGAAAACTTAAACAATTGTTCCCAAAGTTGGCGCGCTTGTGCAAAATAATGAACTACGATATCTGTATGAATTGTTCGAATTTACAAAAACTTTTTCTATTAATTATAAACAAATAGAGTAATATTTGTTAACAAAAATAGGCCTGTGCACTGCGGCTGATCAACACGAATCGATTCATATAACTTTTATATGATTTTACGTATGCTAAGTATACGAAACAGCCTGTCAATTAATTGTATGGAAATTTTGTTAGCGTATTAATATATAGATAGTGGGTAATATACTGCCTATGCAAGACGGCCGCTATGATGCCGGTTGCCGCTCTGACCTAAAATCAAAAAAGTTTTTGGGACGTTTTTTTGTTTCGTAATTAGCATAAAAGGCAATATAAAAATTGAATGTTATATTTTTGTAACTTTTTCTCTTTTGTTCAGTATAAGACGTACTTTATCTAAAATGAGGATTAAATCTGCAAATTCAACAATATTTTCGAGCAAATTTGCCATTAATTGTTATAAATAAATTAGTTAGTCCCGCGATCTTAAAATCAGTAGGCCGATATAACAACAAAAATTGTTAAATTAGTTAGTTTCAACAAAAGTTAACTCATTATTTGTGATTTTATGTTTTTTTGAAAACAACTAATATAAAAAACAAAGAATCTGTTAAATAAAGACTTATGTATTTACGTGTAGGTAAAATTTGCCACAAAAAATGGGCCGCTCAAAAATTAATTCTATTTAAGATTTTTGGTACGCTACAAGTTATTTGGAAACATTTTTTAGGATTTTGGTAGAGGCTATTACAGGTAAGTGGCAACAATGGGAGACCATATTTGTATGCACGTGAAACATTTGTGCTTCGAATTTAGCGCGGATACACAAAATTTGAAATTTACATTAAGCACTTAGACAATTGTTCCCAAAGGCGGCGCGCTTGTTCACAAAGGTTTAGGTCTTTGAAATTCGCATTAGAAAACTTAGACAATTGTTCCCAAAGATGGCGCGTTTGTGCACGATAATGAATTACGATATCTGTATGAATTGTTCGAATTTACAAAAAACTTTTTCTATTAATTATAAACAAATAGAGTAATATTTGTTAACAAAAATAGGCCTATGCACTGCGGCTGATCAATACGAATCGATTCATATAACTTTTATATGATTTTACGTATGCTAAGTATGCGAAACAGCCTCTCAATTGATTGTATGGAAATTTTGTTAGCGTATTAATATATAGATAGTGGGTAATATACTGCCTATGCAAGACGGCCGCTATGATGCCGGTTGCCGCTCTGACCTAAAATCAAAAAAGGTTTTGGGTCGTTTTTTTGTTTCGTAATTAGCATAAAAGGCAATATAAAAAATCTAATGTTATATTTTTGTAACTTTTTCTCTTTTGTTCAGTATAAGACGTACTTTATCTAAAATGAGGATTAAATATGCAAATGCAACAACATATGCGAGCAAATTTTCCATTAATTGTTATAAATAAATTAGTTAGTTTCAACAAAAGTTAACTCATTATTTGTGATTTCATGTTTTTTTGAAAACAACTAAAATAAAAAACAAAGAATCTGTTAAATAAAGACTTATGTATTTACGTTTAAGTGAAATTTGCCACAAAAAATGGGCCGGTCAAAAATTAATTCTATTTAAGATTTTTTGGTACGCTACAAATTATTTTGGAACAATTTTTTAGGATTTTGGTAGAGATTATTATAGGTAAGCGGCTACAATGGGGAACCATGTTTGTATGTAGGTGAAACATTTGTGCTTTCGAATTTAGCGTGTATACATAAAATTTGAAATTCACATTAGAAAACTTAGACAATTGTTCCCAAAGACGGCGCGCTTGTGCATAAAGGTTTAGGTCTTTGAAATTCGCATTAGAAAACTTAGATAATTGTTCCCAAAGATGGCGCGCTTGTGCACGAAAATGACTTACGATATTTGTATGAATTGTTCGAATTTACAAAAAATTTGTCTATTAATTATAAACAAATAAAGTAATATTTGTTAACAAAAATATGCCTATGCACTGCGGCTGATCAATACGAATCGATTCATAAACTTTTTATATGATTTTACGTATGCTAAGTATGCGAAACAGCCTGTCAATTGATTGTATGGAAATTTTGTTAGTGTATTAATATATAGATATTGGGTAATATACTGACTATACACGCTATGATGCCGGTTGCCGTTTTGACCTAAAATCAAAGACGTTTTTGGGACGTGTTTTTGTTTCGTTAATATACAACGTGAAATTTTCCGATTCAGTAAAGTTGCAGTTAAATAATAATAAACCAATTTGAAATAAGAGAATATATAATAAAATAAAATAAGAACTAAAATAAATTAGCATGAAAGGCAATATAAAAAATTTAATGTTATATTTTTGTAACTTTTTTTCGTTCAGTATAAGACGTACTTTATCTAAAATGAGGATTAAATCTGCAAATGCAAAAACATTTTTGGGCAAATTTGCCATTAATTGTTATAAATAATTTAGTTAGTTTCACTAAAGTTAACTCATTATTTGTGATTTCATGTTTTTTTGAAAACAACTAAAATAAAAAACAAATAATCTGTTAAATAAAGACTTATGTATTTACGTTTAAGTGAAATTTGCCACATAAAATGGGCCGGTCAAAAATTAATTCTGTTTAAGATTTTTTGGTACGCTACAAATTATTTTGGAACAATTTTTTAGGATTTTGGTAGAGACTATTATAGGTAAGCGGCAACAATGGGTAGCCATACAATTTTTTAGGATTTTGGTAGAGACTATTATAGGTCTAGAATCGATTCATAAACTTTTTATATGATTTTACGTATGCTAAGTATGCGAAACAGCCTGTCAATTGATTGTATGGAAATTTTGTTAGTGAATTAATATATAGATATTGGGTAATATACTGACTATACACGCTATGATGCCGGTTGCCGTTTTGACCTAAAATCAAAGACGTTTTTGGGACGTGTTTTTGTTTCGTTAATATACAACGTGAAATTTTCCGATTCAGTCAAGTTGCAGTTAAATAATAATAAACCAATTTGAAATAAGAGAATATATAATAAAATAAAATAAGAACTAAAATAAATTAGCATGAAAGGCAATATAAAAAATTTAATGTTATATTTTTGTAACTTTTTTTCGTTCAGTATAAGACGTACTTTATCTAAAATGAGGATTAAATCTGCAAATGCAAAAACATTTTTGGGCAAATTTGCCATTAATTGTTATAAATAATTTAGTTAGTTTCACTAAAGTTAACTCATTATTTGTGTTTTCATTTTTTTTTGAAAACAACTAAAATAAAAAACAAATAATCTGTTAAATAAAGACTTATGTATTTACGTTTAAGTGAAATTTGCCACATAAAATGGGCCGGTCAAAAATTAATTCTGTTTAAGATTTTTTGGTACGCTACAAATTATTTTGGAACAATTTTATAGGATTTTGGTAGAGACTATTATAGGTAAGCGGCAACAATGGGTAGCCATACAATTTTTTAGGATTTTGGTAGAGACTATTATAGCGGCTACAATGGGGAACCATATTTGTATGTAGGTGAAACATTTGTGCTTTCGAATTTAGCGAGTATACATAAATTTTTATTTTTTTTTATTTATTTTTTTACATAAAATTTGAAATTCACATTTGAAAACTTAGACAATTGTTCCCAAAGACGGCGCGCTTGTGCATAAAGGTTTAGGTCTTTGAAATTCGCATTAGAAAGCTTAGATAATTGTTCCCAAAGATGGCGCGCTTGTGCACGAAAATGATTAACGATATTTGTATGAATTGTTCGAATTTACAAAAAACTTTTTCTATTAATTATAAACAAATAGAGTAATATTTGTTAACAAAAATAGGCCTATGCACTGAGGCTGATCAATACCAATCGATTCATATAACTTTAATATGATTTTACGTATGCTAAGTATGCGAAACAGCCTGTCAATTGATTGTATGGTAATTTTGTTAGCGTATTAATATGTAGATGAGTAAGGTGGAGTGCTTATTGTGAGATTTTATGTTACTAACACTACTAAGAATTTTATACTGGTTTAAGTCTATTTTTATGAATTATTATTTCCTTAGCTTAATTTATCCTATCACTATTTTATCACTGGTATTAACGTATAGTTATTATTCTTATCAATACTTATTACCTTATAATTTCCTTTATATCTATTATCTAACTTATGAGAGTAAGTGGTATTATTATCTAAACATATGACTTCTCTAAAAGGCGAGTTTTTCCTAACTGAGGCCTCCCAAACGTATATTTATTTCTTTAATATGATATTTCTAACAGCTAACAGGATGCTATATGTGTCAATTGGAGCCGATAGGTCATCCTTGCTTATCAACGCCTGGTCAGGAATCCCTCAGGGTACCCATTGCGGTCCTCTACTATTCCTAATTTTTATCACTGATCTGCCTCATCAATTCAAGTTAGCTAAATGTCTAATGTTTGCAGACGACGTCAAGCTTTTTCTAAGAGTCCGTGATACTTCCGACCACTTAAACTTACAATCCGATCTCAATTCTTTTGCCGAATGGTGCTCAAACAATAACTTGCTCCTAAACACAAACAAATGTTGTGTTATTTCATATTCTATAAAGACAACCGGAACATATTTTAATTATAGACTAAATGACAGATCTCTGAATCGCTGTCATGAAATTAAAAATCTGGGTGTGATTTTTGACCATAAACTTTCCTTTTCCAGTCACGTTGATTTCATTGTCTCGAAGTCTTTTGCAATGGTTGGATTTATTACACGTAACACAAAAGATTTTAAAGACCCTATGACGTTGAAGGCTCTTTATACCTCATTGGTAAGAAGTCGTCTGAAATACTGCTCAATAATATGGAATCCATTTTATGAAGCTAACCCGCACAAAATTGAGAGAGTTCAACAAATTTTTACAAAAATTGCATTGCGTTTGCTTCATTGGCCCGATGGTCTCCCATCGTAAACTAGCAGGTGGAAATTGCTCGGTCTTCAGGCTTTGTGTGACAGAAGAACTTGTTTCTCACTCACGTTTGCCTATAATGTTATAAACTCTAACATCAACTGTTCCGACGTATCCAGCTTATTCATTCCGTATGTTCCTCCACGTTATCTACGAAATAATAGACTATTTATGGAAGCAACTCATAGAACGAACTATGCTATGAATGAGCCTATATCCAAGACTATACATCTAACAAATCGATATAGCAGTGTTCTTAATTTTAATAATAGCTTATATAAGTTTAAGCTTGAAATCTTTTCTATTTTTAACTAGTATGTAAGAAAGCCTGTACTTTTTAGACTGAATGAATAATCTAATCTAATATATATTATAAATGGCAAAGTTTGGATGTTTGGATGTTTGTCCAGACGTTTGTCTTTGTGACTCAATCACGCAAGAACGGCTGGACCGATTTGGATGAAATTTTACACACATATAGCCAATAGTCTAGAAGGATATTTTTCAAAAGGGGCGTGGTCTCCGCCCCCTAGGAACAGTTATAATTTAATTATTATATTTTTTCGTCTTTGCGACTGAATCACGCCAGAATGGCTACTCGGATTTTGATGAAATTTGGGACACAGACAGTAGTCTACTAGCGAAATTTTTTTCGAACACGGAAAGAGGGGTGGGGGTCCCACGACCCCTTCGAGCAAATATTTTTTAATAATTTTTACACATTATAACTTTACGTATAGTGGCCTTCACCAATATCACAGACTCAAGGGGTCAAATAATTCGAGGGCTTACAAAGTAAGCAGTGACACCCTCCACCCGCCCCCCTTTATCTCCCCCTCTCGTGTAAAATCTATAAATTGTTATAACTCAATATAAATGTTCTCCTCAATCAAGAGTTTTTGGTATCTGGTACATACAGATCGAGATCTAGACAATTTTGGAGGAACGATCAGTGGTCCTCTCCTCCACTCACGCCATCCGCCCTCCATCAATTGTTTTTATTAGCACCCTTTTATTAGCTTTACCTGTATGTTTCTATGTAACTTTTTATTCGCTCCAATGCGCCTGCTGCCTTATTAACATGGTTTTATAATTAGCTTCACCTTATTTGTAATCCCGTAAGGGTCATATCGAGACCCTTCCGTGATCATTTCTGGATGGTTTTCGGGATCGGTCCGGGATTACGCCGGGGTAATTTCGGGACTTTTTCGGGACTTTTTCGGGATCATTTTGGGACCCTTCCGGGATCATTTCTGTATAGTTTTCGGGATCCGTCCGGGATCCCGTCGGGCTTATTTTGGGACATTTTCGGGACTATTTCGCGATCATTTGGGGACCCTTCCGGCATCATTTCTGGATGGTTTTCGGGATCCGTCCGGGATCCCGTCGGGGTACTTTCGAGATCATTTGCGTACCTTCGAGAGATAAATTCTTAATGGTTTCCGGGATCATTACGGGAATTTTTCGGGGTTATTTTGGGTCCCTTTAGGCATCATTTCTGGATGGTCCTCGGGATTCGTCCGGCATCCCGTCGGGGTCATTTCGGGACTTTTTCGCGACTAATACGGGATCATTCGGCATCATTTCTGGATGGTTTTCGGGATCCGTCCGGGATCTCGTCGGGGTCATTTGGGGACTTTTTCGGGATCATTTTGGGGCTCTTCCGGCATCATTTCTGGATGGTTTTCGGGATCCGTCCGGGATCTCGTCGGGGTCATTTGGGGACTTTTTCGGGATCATTTGGGGGCTCTTCCGGCATCATTTCTGGATGGTTTTCGGGATCCGTCCGGGATCTCGTCGGGGTCATTTGGGGACTTTTTCGGGATCATTTGGGGGCTCTTCCGGCATCATTTCTGGATGGTTTTCGGGATCCGTCCGGGATCTCGTCGGGGTCATTTGGGGACTTTTTCGGGATCATTTGGGGGCTCTTCCGGCATCATTTCTGGATGGTTTTCGGGATCCGTCCGGGATCTCGTCGGGGTCATTTGGGGACTTTTTCGGGATCATTTGGGAGCTCTTCCGGCATCATTTCTGGATGGTTTTCGGTATCCGTCCGGGATCCCGTCGGGGTCATTTCGGGACATTTTCGCGACTAATACGGGATCATTTGGGAACCTTTTCGGCATCATTTCTGGATGGTTTTCGGGATCCGTCCAGGATCCCATCAGGGTAATTTCGGGACTATTAGGGGATCATTTGGCGACCTTTCCGGCATCATTTCCATTAATTTTCGGGATCCGTCCGGGATGCCGACGAGGTCATTTCGGGATCATTTGGGATACCTACCGGCATAATTTCTGGATGGTTTTTGGGATTCGTCCGGGATCCAGTCGGGGTCATTTCGGGACTTTTTGTCGACTAATACGGGATTATTTGCGGACCCTTTCGGCATCATTTCTGGATAGTTGTCGGGATCCCGTCACGGTCATTTCGGGACTATTAGGGGATCATTTCTGGATTGTTTTCGGAATCCTTTCGGGATCCCGTCAGGGTCATTTTGGGACTTTTTCGGGATCATTTAAGGATGGCTTTCAGGATTCGTCCGAGAACTCGTCAGGGCAATTTCTGGACTTTTCCGATACTATTTCGGGATCATTTTGGGACATTCCCAAGATCATTTCTGGATGGATTTCGGGATCGGTCCGGGATGCCGTCAGGGTCATTTTGGGACTATTAGGTGATAATTTGAGGACTTTTCCGGCATCACTTCTGGATGGTTTTCGGTATCCGTTCAAGATCCCGTCGGAATAATTGCGGGACTTTTTCGGGATCATTTGGGGTACCTTTTTGGGATTCGTCCGGCATCCCGTCGGGACAATTTTGGGACTTTTTCTCGAGTAATACGGGATAATTTGCGGGCCCTTTCGGTACCATTTCTGGATAGTTGTCGGGATCCCGTCAGGGTCTTTTCGGAACTATTAGGAGATCAATTGAGGACCTTTCCGGCATCATTTCTGGATAGTTTTCGGGATCCTTTCGGGGTCCCGTCAGGGTCATTTCGGGACTTTTTCGGCAACATTTAAGATTGGTTTTCAGGATTCGTCCGGGATCCCGTCAGGGTAATTTCTGGACTTTTCCGAGACTATTTCGGGATCATTTTGGGACCTTCCTAAGATCATTTCAGGATGGATTTCGGGATCTGTCCGGGATGCCGTCAGAATCATTTTGGGACTATTAGGTGATCATTTGAGGACCTTTCCGGCATCACTTCTGCATGGTTTTCGGTATCCGTTCAGGATCCCGTCGGAATAATTGCGGGACTTTTTCGGGATCATTTGGGCTCCCTTCCGGCATCATTTCTGGATGGTTTTTGGGATTCGTCCGGCATCCCGTCGGGGTGATTTCGGGACTTTTTCTCGACTAATACGGGATCATTTGCGGGCCCTTTCGGTATCATTTCTAGATAGTTGTCGGGATCCGTTCGGGATCCCGTAAGGGTCTTTTCGGAACTATTAGGAGATCATTTGAGGACCTTTCCGGCATCATTTCTGGATAGTTTTCGGGATCCTTTCGGGGTCCCGTCAGGGTCATTTCGGGACTTTTTCGGGATCATTTAAGGATGGCTATCAGGATTCGTCCGGGAACCCGTCAGGGTAATTTCTGGACTTTTCCGAGACTATTTCGGGATCATTTTGGGACCTTCCCAAGATCATTTCTGGATGGATTTCGGGATCAGTCCGGGATGCCGTCAGGGTCATTTTGGGACTATTAGGTGATCATTTGAAGACCTTTCCGGCATCACTTCTGGATGGTTTTCGGTATCCGTTCAGGATCCCGTCGGAATCATTGCGTGACTTTTTCGGGATCATTTTGGGTCCCTCCCAAGATCATTTCTGGATGGATTTCGGGATCTGTCCGGGATCTCGTCAGGGTCATTTAGGGATTCGTTCGAAATCCCTTCAGGTTCATTTCGGGACTATATCGCGATCATTTCTGGATGGTTTACGAGGTCCGTCCCGGATCCCTTAAGGGTGATTTCGGGACTATTAGGTGATCATTTGAGGACCTTTCCGGCATCACCTCTGGATGATTTTCGGTATCCGTTCGGGATCCCGTCGGAATCATTGCGGGACTTTTTCGGAATCATTTGGGATCCCTTCCGGCATTATTTCTGGATTGTTTTCGGGATTTGTCCGCGATCCCGTCGGGTTTTTTCGGGACCTTTTCGGGGCTAATACGGGATCGTTTGGGGATCCTCTAGGGGTCGTTTCGTGACTTTTTCTGTTTTATTTCGGGATCATTTGGGGACCCTTCCGGCATAATTTCTTGATGGTTTGCCGGAAAAATCAGGGTAATTTCGGGACCATTTTGGGTTCATTTGGGGACCCTTCCATGATCATTTCCGGATCCGTCCGGGATGCCGTAGGAGCCATTTCGGGATTTTTTGTTACTTTTCCGGGATAGTTTTTGGACCCTTCCGAGATCATTTCTAGATCTGTGCGGGATCCCATCTGGTCATTTCCGGACTATTTCGGGATCATTTTGGGATCCTTCCGGAATCATTTCTGTATGGTTTTCGCGATCCGTCGTTGATTCCCTCGGAGCCATTTCGGAACTTTTTCTGGAGTATGTCGGGGTCATTTGGGCTTTTTCGGGATCATTTGGGGGCTCTTTCGGCATCATTTCTGGATGGTTTTGGTTCATTTCGGGAATTTTTCTCGACTAATACGGGATCATTTGGGGACCCTTTCGACATCATTTCTGGATAGTCTTCGGGATCCGTGCGGGATTCGGACCGGGTCATTTCAGGACTATTTTGGGATCATTTGGGGTACCTACCGGCCTCATTTCTGGATGGTTTTCGGTATCCGTCCGGGATCTCGTCGGGGTCATTTGGGGACCTTTTCGGGATCATTTGGGGCTCTTCCGGCATCATTTCTGAATGGTTTTCGGGATCCGTCCGGGATGCCGTCGGGGTCATTTCGGGACTTTTTTGCGACTAATACGGAATCATTTGGGAACCCATTCGGTATCATTTCTGGATGGTTTTCGGGATCCGTCCGGGATCCCATCAGGGTAATTTCGGCACTATTAGGGGATCATTTGTGGACCTTTCCGGCATCATATCTGGATAACTTTCGGTATCCGTCCGGGATGCCGACGAGGTCATTTCGGGATTATTTCGGGATCATTTGGGATACCTACCGGCATCATTTCTGGATGATTTTTGGGATTCGTCCGGGATCCCGTCGGGGTCATTTCGGGACTTTTTCTCGACTAATACGGGATCATTTGCGGACCCTTTCGGCATCATTTCTGGATAGTTGTCGGGATTCGTTCGGGATCCCGTCACGGTCATTTCGGGACTATTAGGGGATCATTTGAGGACCTTTCCGGCATCATTTCTGAATAGTTGTCGGAATCCTTTCGGGATCCCGTCAGGGTAATTTCGGGGCTTTTTCGGGATCATGGATGGCTTTCAGGATTCGTCCGGGAACCCGTCAGGGTAATTTCTGGACTTTTCCGACACTATTTCGGGATCATTTTGGGACCTTCCCAAGATCATTTCTGGATGGACTATTTCTGGAGACTATTTCGGGATAATTTTGGGACCCTCCCAAGATCATTTCTGGATGGATTTCGGGATCTGTCCGGGGTGCCGTCAGGGTCATTTTGGCACTATTAGGTGATCATTTGAGGACCTTTCCGGCATCACTTCTGGATGGTTTTCGGTATCCGTTCAGGATCCCGTCGGAATAATTGCGGGACTTTTTCGGGATCATTTGGTGTCCCTTCCGGCATCATTTCTGGATGGTTTTTGGGATTCGTCCGGCATCCCGTCGGGGTCATTTCGGGACTTTTTCTCGACTAATACGGGATCATTTGCGGGCCCTTTCGGTATCATTTCTAGATAGTTGTCGGGATCCGTTCGGGATCCCGTAAGGGTCTTTTCAGAACTATTAGAAGATCATTTGAGGACCTTTCCGGCATCATTTCTGGATAGTTTTCGGGATCCTTTCGGGGTCCCGTCAGGGTCATTTCGGGACTTTTTCCGGATCATTTAAGGATGGTTATCAGGATTCGTCCGGGAACCCGTCAGGGTAAATTCTGGACTTTTCCGAGACTATTTCGGGATCATTTTGGGACCTTCCCAAGATCATTTCTGGATGGATTTCGGGATCAGTCCGGGATGCCGTCAGGGTCATTTTGGTATTAGGTGATCATTTGAGGACCTTTCCGGTATCACTTCTGGATGGTTTTCGGTATCCGATCAGGATCCCGTCGGAATCATTGCGGGAATTTTTCGGGATCATTTGGGGTCCCTCCCAAGATCATTTCTGGATGGATTTCGGGATCTGTCCGGGATCCCGTCAGGGTCATTTAGGGATGCGTTCGAGATCCCGTCAGGGTCATTTCGGGACTTCTTCGGGACTATATCGGGATCATTTCTGGATGGTTTATGGGATCCGTCCATGACCCCTTAAGGGTCATTTCGGGACTATTAGGTGATCATTTGAGGACCTTTCCGGCATCATTTCTGAATGATTTTCGGTATCCGTTCGGGATTCCGTAGGAATCAATGCGGGACTTTTTCGGAATCATTTGGGATCACTTCCGGCATCATATCTGGATGGTTTTCGGGATTTGTCCGGGATCACGTCGGGGTTATTTCGGGACCTTTTCGGGGCTAATACGGGATCATTTGGGGACCCTCTATGGGTCGTTTCGTGACTTTTTCTGTTTTATTTCGGGATCATTTGGGGACCCTTCCGGCATAATTTCTTGATGGTTTGCCGGATCCATCAGGGTCATTTCGGGGCCATTTTGGGATCATTTGGGGACCCTTCCGAGATCATTTCTGGATCCGTCCGGGATGCCGTAGGAGCCATTTCGGGATTTTTTGTTACTTTTCCGGGATAGTTTTTGCACCCTTCCGGGATCATTTCTGGATCTGTGCGGGATCCCATCTGGGTCATTTCCGGACTATTTCGGGATCATTTTGGGATCCTTCCGGAATCATTTCTGTATGGTTTTCGCGATCCGTCGTGGATCCTCTCGGAGCCATTTCGGAACTTTTTCTGGAGTATGTCGGGATAATTTAGGGACCCTACTTGGATATTTTCTGAATGGTTTTTGAGTTCCGCCCGGGAGCCCGTCGGGGTCATTTCGGAACCTTTTCGGGATCATGTTGGAACACCTTCAAGGATCATTTCTGTGTGGTTCTCTGGATACGTCTAGAATCGTGTCGCTGTCATTTCGGGTTTTTTGAGACTATTCGGGGAACTTTTGGAGACTTTCGGGGTATTTCTGGATGGTTTTCGGGATCCGTCCGCGATAGCGTGGGGGTCATTTCGTAGCTTTTTCTGGATAATTTCGGGATCATTTGGGATCCTATCAGGTTATCAGCTCATTTAGTTTTTTTTTACTCAATTACAAAAATAAAATGCATTAGACACAAAACAAAATTTTAAACAGATAATAAGCAGGCTAACGCGAATAGCCCATATATTTAAATTTCTCCTTGCGGACGGGGCCGCGGGTAAAGGCTAGTAAATAAATAAATAATAAAAATAAATGGTTTATATTTTCTTTTATTTTCTTACACTAATACCGCATATTATTCCTATTAAACAAAGATTTTTGTATTTTAAAACTTAGATCCTATAAAACAAGTAATCTGCAAATAATTATACGTGTTTAGGCCACAGGCCTAAATATATCTCCCCTCCCTCGTAACATAATTTTCTTAGTTATTTTCCTTCGTTTACTACCACCCACATATGCTTGTGATCACTAATACATACAGGCATGTGTGAGTGGTAGTACGCAGGTATCTTAGATTTTTACCGCTGTGAGCCCGCGGTATAGCAACTTTGTTGCCGGGAAACCCAACGAAGGAGATGTATCTCGGGTTCATCGGCTCATGTCGCAAAGAGGCTCGTCCTCTTTGAATCCAGCAGCCAGCAAATGTACACGTAATCGCCCGTTCACGTAAGCTGTCAATTTCATAAAATATATTTAATAATTTCCGAAAATATATTTAATATTTTCATTTTCACAACATCTGTTAAAATTTTCCTTAACACTTGTTGTATTTACATACATTGAATAAAAAAAACACTGTGAATTCCTTTTTATTAATACGAAACCTTTTTGGTGTTTTTATTTTCTTCCCCTTTTTTCGCCTTAACTAATCTTCAACAAATACGTGGGTGCGCGCCGTTGCCACCACGCATTTGTTCATTTCCTCAAACTACTAGCTTTCTTGCAAGCTTCGAGGCCACTTCACCGAGAAATCTCTCTCGAATACATTCCTTCATTCCAGTTCATTTTCAATCAGGGCTCTCTGCAAAGGCAATTAATTAATTAATATTTAAATAAATTTTCATTTAATATAATGGATACCTATATACGCAAAGCAGAGGCAGTGACTGAGTTTGAAAATGACTATCATGATATGTCCCCTTCAGACCATACAAAACACACCCTCTTAGTCCAAAAGGAGGAGTTGAAATCGCTAGGGGAGAAGGCGAAGCAGACATATGAGGAACTCTTGAGCTCCTCAGAACTGGAGGCAAAAGAGCTGTCGGTCATCAAAAAGAAGCACAAAATTGCATACTTTAGCTTTCTCAAGTGCCAGGCAGCGATGGCTGAACTCTCGGAAAAGCTTGAGAAAGCTGAAAAGAAAGAAGAAAGCTCAGGAGACAGGGAATATCGCGTGCGCCTGCCGCCGTGTGATAGGGACGTTTTCAAGGGAGATTACCTTTCTTGGCCTTCATTTAGAGACATGTTCACTGCTATATATATACGTAACAAAAACCTAGAAGCAGTAGAAAAATTATATTATTTAAACCAAAAGACTCAAGGTGAGGCCAAAGAGATAGTTGGGCGATGTCCTTTAACGAAAGACGTTTTCGAAACAGCGTGGAAAAATCTTTGTGACAGATACGAAAATAAACGTATCTTAGTAAACGCCCAATTAAAAATTATTTTTAGTTTGAAAGCAGTTGAGAGTGAATGCGGTAGCTCTATAAAGAAACTGCAACGTGAAATAAATAATTGCATCTCGGCGCTCCAGTGTCATCACATAGACATATCAAACTGGGATGCAATTATAACATATCTATGTTCCACAAAACTGCCAGAAACCACACTGGCACTCTGGGAACAAACAATTGAAGACAAAACGGAAATTTCAAAATGGGTAGATATGGATAGATTCTTATCCAATCGTTTCCAAACCTTAGAAACTGTGACTGATCTGGGAGGGGATACAATTTCCAAAACCTCAAAGCCACAAGTATCTCGTTCGACAACAGATACATCTGCTAAAAAATTAGGGTCCTATCGGGCAAGTGCAAGTGTAGCCAAACCTACGTGCAAGATGTGCAAAAGTCCTGAACATCGAATTTCAAAGTGTGAAAAGTTCTTACGTTTAACACCCAATAAACGGTTTGAACAAATTAAGAGCAGCCGTGGGTGTATAAACTGCCTTTCTGCTGGCCATTCGGTGACAAAGTGCACCAGTCAAATGAACTGTGCCACATGTCATTTAAGACATCATACGCTGCTTCATATTTCGAATCAGCCAAAACCAACAAATACTTCTGACACTATCGGAGCATCTACCTCACGGGAAGCTCAAATACGACGCAATGCTGAAAGAGAAAACGCTCCGATTAATAATGTGAACTCATGTTTCGCAAGCACAAATAAAGGGGTATTACTTGGGACAGCTCAGGTCAATATTCATTTTAATGGTGTTGACTATTCGGCGAGAGCTCTAATAAACTCGGGATCTGAATGTTCATTCATTACCGAGAAACTAAAGCGCAGAATTAATCTGCCATCCAAACACCTGCATGCCCAAGTTTCGGGCATCAATAACACAATGTCTGCACAAGTAAAAGAAGCGTGCAAAATACAACTGCGGTCACCAACCGACCCATTAATCGAGATCAATACGATCATGCTGGTTTTACCACAACTGACAGGGAATCTTCCAACTTGCCGAATAAATGCAATGACTAGGCAAGCATTCCCTGACTTAGTACTGGCTGACAAACGATTCTTTGTCAATGAGCCAGTCGATCTAATTCTGGGCGGAGACATATACCCCCAAATTATATTAGGCGGCATTAGGAAAGACGTGCTAAACACATTAATAGCACAGGAAACGGTATTCGGCTGGATTTTGACAGGCCGGACAGATGCGGTTGATATAAATAAGACCCTAGTTTCATATTTCAATGAGGTCACTTTAGATAAACAATTGGCGGCTTTTTGGGAGATAGAGGAAATTCCAAAGAAAAGGAGCATCAATAACGATGACACTTACTGCGAGGAGCTATACAAATCCACAACAGTTCGGAACAACGATGGCAAATACGTAGTCTCCTTACCCTTTAGGAAAGAGTTTAACTTAGGCCCCTCATTAAGAAGTGCGTGCTCTCAATTCTATCGCAACGAGACACGACTTGCGAAAAACCCAGTCCTTGAAACGGAATACGATAGATTTGTATCCGAATATGAAACTTTAGGGTACATGAAACAAATAGGCAATATTTCGCCAGACTCAAATGACTGTTACTTCCTACCTCACCATGCTGTTATAAAGGAGGGAAGTACAACGACAAAAGTTAGAGTCGTATTTAATGCATCTTGTCCTACCACTAATGGCAAAAGTCTAAATGATGCCTTATATCCAGGTCCGATTCTTCAATCCGACCTGACAATTCTTATACTACGTTGGCGGCTGATCAAATACGTATTTAACAGCGACATAGAGAAAATGTATCGCCAAATATGGGTCAATGAAGACCAAACAAAATATCAGCGAATCATATTTCGCAAATGCTTCGGAAACCCAATTAACATTTACGAATTGAAAACAGTAACCTTTGGTGTTAATTGTGCTCCGTATCTTGCGATTCGGACGCTACACCAACTGGCTGATGATGTGGAGACATCGCATCCAATGGCAGCAGATATCCTGCGAAATTGCATGTACGTTGATGACGTACTAGCCGGTGGACACAGCATCGAAATTGCAATCAAGGCAAGGGACGAGATATCATCGGCATTGCAATCGGCAGGTTTCCCATTGCGAAAATGGACGTCCAACTGCAAGAAAATTCTACATGGCATGGATCCGAAAACCACCATGTTCGTAGTCAACGTTTGTTGCACATCGAATAACGAAAATCATCGATAAAGTTGGAGACAAAGTATGGCGGCATGTAGACTCTGCGTCAAACCCTGCAGATTTGGCGAGCAGAAGCCTCCTCGCTTCGGATCTAATCGACAATTCTTTGTGGTGGCAGGGACCTTCTTGGTTACAAGAAGACAACGAAAATTGGCCAACACAAGAAGAAGATTACAACACGAATATCGAAGAAAAGAGGGTGAAAGTTCATGCAACATCGGTCAAAAACAACTTTGATCTTCTGGATAGGTTTTCCGATTTACCAAGGGCTTTGCGGGTTATATCCTATATTCTTCGGTTTTTTCAGAATACGCACCCAACAACTAAAGCCTCCTTTAAAAGGGATTCTCATTCGATCGTTCCTGACGAAATAGAAAAAACAACACGAAGATTGATAACAATATGCCAGAGGCAACATTATCAAGAAGAGTACGCAAATTTGAAGTCAGGAAATCTAATAAATGGGAAGAGTGAGATTTTACCCCTGAACCCATATATAGATGAAGAAGGCACCATTCGAACTGGGGGCGGACTGGGGCATCGAAAGACATGTCCCATAATGAAAGTCATCCCATTATTCTTCCTTATACTTGCAGGTTATCCAGACTTATAGTCCAATCCTCTCATGAGACCACCCTGCATGGAGGGAACCAGCTTATGCTACGTCATATCAGCACTCAGTACTGGATTCCACGCGTTAAAGTCATGATAAGGTCGGTTATCCACAACTGTAAAGTCTGCACTATTTACAGGAAGCGGACACAAACGCAACTTATGGGGATCCTTCCGAAAGAGCGCACCACCTTTACTAGGGCCTTCACTAACACTGGGGTAGATTTCGCGGGACCATTCGATATAAAATCCTACCGAGGGAGGGGATGTCGAATTTCAAAAGGATACGTTTGCCTGTTTGTCTGCTTTTCGACGAAAGCCATCCATCAAGAAGCGACAAACGATCTTAGTACCGGGTCCTTCCTAGCTGCCTTCGCCAGATTCGTATCCAGACGAGGCTGTCCGAAAAACGTTTACTCCGACAATGGTACTAACTTTGTCGGAGCTTCTCGATCTTTACGATCCGAGTTTAAAGCATTTTTGCGTGAAGCAAGGGACGGAACGTTGACTAAATATAGCCATCACATTATAGAATGGCATTTTATACCGCCAAGCGCTCCTCACATGGGAGGTTTGTGGGAAGCGGGGGTAAAAAGTTTTAAGACCCCTTTTTACAAAGATCGCGTCCGATCATAAATATACTCTCGAAGAGTTTACAACCCTCTTATATCGAATTGAGGCCTGCCTCGACTCGAGACCTCTAAGTCCCTCATCCAACGACCCTTCCGACCTGGAGCCGCTTACTCCAGGCCATTTTCTCGTAGGTGGCATCTTTTAGCTCCACCTGAGCTCGACTGTAGTGAAAACCCTGCCTCCATTGTAAACCGATGGCAAAAGATGAAAGCCCTTCATCAAACCTTTTGCAAAAGATGGAAATCGGAATATCTCACCGAGATCCAGAAAAGGTATAAATGGAAACATCCACAATCCAATTTAAAACCCGGGGACCTAGTCGTCATAAAAGAGGATAACCTACAACCAAACGAGTGGAGAATGGGGAGAGTCGTCAACACACATCCAGGTTCCGATAACCGTGTACGTGTTGTTGACGTCAATACAATTAAGGGACCAATTTACAGACCAATCGCGAAACTGGTACTACTCCCGCCCAACGACAAGGTAAAATGAACTTTAATAATCCATATTCCTTTATCCAAGAAAAAAAAAAAAAAAACAACCCCAGCTCTCGTTCACCCCGAACGAGGCCAAGCCAACACACAAAAAACCCCGCTCTCGTTCACCTCGAACGAGGCCAACATACAAATCACCCAGCTCTCGTTCCCCCGAACGAGGCCAACACAACCTAACGCAGATTCACTATCTGCCGCAGAATACAATTGAATCATTTTTTTTTCCTCATTACAATCTCCAACTGCCTTTCTACTTCGAAGGCTAAGTTTAGATTCAAATTGTCAAAAAAAATAAAGGTTTAAAACTGGTCAATTGAAATAATAGCCTTCCAATTGTTGAAGCAGTTTGTTATAAAAAGAGAAAGCCTTAAATCATCTTCATGGTGTCCAAACATAAGACAATCTATTGCTTTCCTCTACATGTCAAAATGGCACTACTATATGTCCTACTTATTGCGCTATTATTGTAAAATGGACTTTGCGAATGAACACATTGCGCACTGACCAAATAGAGTAAATTGTGGATATTTTGGCCGATTACAAAACGAAAACAGATACTAGAGTTTAAGCTATTTGAATTTAAATACATCAAAGTACATAGGTCTATCGGCGATTTCGTTGGAGCTTCATAACTCCGAAAAATTATGTCTAGTTCCAGATTTGTACTCAATTTTCTTGCTATCATGAAAGCTAAGACGACCCAGAGAGCCTACGTTAATTGACTGTAATTACAAATATTGTGTTTAAAAGAATATTTTTTCTTAGAAAATATAGAATAGTATATTACTCTTGCAAGTTGCCTACCCACAAACCAGTAAAGATACCGTGTTCCATCTGGCCACCACCATATACCGCCAAGAAGAGTATATGATGGAACTTTTTATTAAGAGCTTTATAATGAATTGCCCTTTGCCTAATTGTTTAATCACCAATTAAGGACGATCGAATGTAGGTTAGTACTTTCTCATGCAGTACCCTTTATATGGTACATTGGCAACACCTGTTTAGAACGATGACAATTTTCGGAATGGGAATGTTGAAATATTTTTCATTTGCTTCTTTATTATTCAATTCTTAGGCAAATTTCAATAAAAATCCTTTTCCAGTTAACTTCTTTGTGGCTTATTACTATTTAAATAACGAAAAGGCGGGTAATCACAGATAATACTAAATATTTGTGTTGATGTCTTGAATTGACTTTAATTAAAAGTAAGCCAGATTCCTGACTAAGGAGTGATTGAATGAAGAAAGAGCATTCTTGAATCGATGATTCAAAATTTCAAATGATTTCACACTTTTAGGACTCTGGTTTCAAAATTAACTATCTCACCTAATCGCAGGGAGATGTCCTCGGCGTAATATAGCAAAACTTCATTTCTTGTATTTTACTAATAAATCACAATTACATTAAGATTATGTACTTGAATATTACGCGTAGTTATTTTTATGAAAATGAATCATGATGTTAACAAAAAACATGTATGCTTCATAAAGTGATTGCCTATCTGATGCAGACAGGGCATAATATCATACTGATGACTTTATAGTTTCCATCTTCAGCTGAATAAAAAAAAAAATTAGTAATGATTGGTTGAGGACAGTTTGTTTTTACTTTAATTATAACGAACACTGATAGTTATCTTTCTTGTTGCTTATTTTTTTTAATAGATTTTGTTGTTTGTTAAAAAATTTTAATTTTTTTTTGACCGCCGAAATATTTTGGATATTTTCCAAAATGAGTGCCTACATATAACAGCAACAAACTCATTTTGGATTAATAATTATGATTACTACCATAAAACAATGAAATGAACATCCTACGACAAAATGAAAAGCAACTTCATGCTGTAATATAACTGATTTTTTGGCATGCGCCATCTGCAACATTAGCGAATTCGCCAATTCTGGTGGATAAATCTCTTCTACCTTGCGGCGACAAAAGGACGCGTTATGCCAAGAAGTTGTAGATGTGTCTTCTGAATATTCAACGCGAAGATAACGACCCAAATCATCCACTGCCAAATAAAAGGTCTCCCTATCGGAGTCAGGATCGCTAGAGGAAAGAAATGAAAAAATTCATTAATAAAATCACGTTTTACTTTCAACTCTTTAGGCAGACTGGTAAATAGCATTCCGGTGCATTTAAGCATGTCAATTCCATTTCAAAGCCATATGCAGCAGCCTCTTGTATTGGTGTTGGACATGTATGCACTGAATTTTGATGTACCATTTGTACACTTATAACAAGTATAGCTGCTCCATATGCCTGCGGAAGCAGACACTTGACTTACCGGTTTTTGGGGTGCGTGAAGCGGTCCACTAGACTAATCTGTCCCACCACATCACCAGCCAGGTCCACTGAACGTACAAGGTCATAGAAGTCATTACAAGCAAACCAGTATCGACTTCTACACCCGTTGGTAACCCAAATGAAATACCATTGGTACACTGCGGTTAACCTGAGACAGGTTTGCTGCTACTCAGCTGGCGGCTAGAGACGTTGACACAATCGTCGCGTTAATGATGTTTACCCGATGATGTTGGTAATAGCTGCTTTTGCTGATGCAGCTAAACATGATGAATAGAATTGTGGCGCTTGTGATGTTGTCATAGCGCACTGACAACATTCGATAGCAATAGCTATTGCTTTGCTGACACAGCGACGTGTGCCAACCACGATATGCGATCGCATTTCTGCTGATCTAACTAGTTGCATGAAGTGGCATGCTGTCGTAATTTGGCTGAATGTGATTTACCTGGGCGAATGCTGGGACGGGAACTGTGGCAATTGGTTAATGACATCTGTGGGAATAAACTTATTATAACTCTTCCCCTTATAAGTGGGGGCGTCCGCGGATCTTGTGGTGGCATTTTCAATAACGGCCTTGGTGGATTTGGCTAAAGACCTTTTCTTTCTGTTCGTAGCTGCTCTGTGATATGGGTATGCGAGCATTCCTATAATGAGTAGGGCACCCAAAGCAGCGAAACTCACCAGGTTATTGCGTTTGACGCTCTGTTGCAGGTGTTTAATGTGCTGAAGGTTTTGCTGATTTACGTGGCGAAAGTAAGGTGCGCTCAGGATTTCTATGTGCTGTGTCAGGTTGATATCTGGGGACCATGGTGCTTCAGGTTTTAAAGGCGTCGTGGAATTTTCGTTATAAAATAGGGTGCCATTACTTTCACTTTTTTCTCGAATGCCACTAGGTGCGTTCCCTTAACTGTAAGTGGAGCTTCGCCGTTTCCTCCTATGACTGTCATTTGGTCGTTAATAACAATCAAGCCATCATCGATTGATGTAATAGGTGCAAGATTGTTGTATGTTGTGCCACAGTTGGCTGTGTTGCGTGTCATTAGATGTAGAGCGCATGATGTTGCTGATGATGCCAGGCATAATGTTGGGGTTGTATAATTTCTTACCGCTACATTTTGGTTTTCGCATGTAGCTAAGGTGGGTTCTTGCAAATGTAGAATTTGGCGGTCGTGGGCTACTGGAAAAAATTTGAATTATTTTACATATAAATCTAGGTATAGGATACTTCATTAAAAAGTATATTACGTTATTATATTGGACTATTTTAATCTTAACTAATGGTATGATATCGGCTATCGTGAGGTTTGTGAAGTACTTTGTTTTGATTATTGCATTTATCTTCGAGTTATCCAAATGAATAGGATTGAGTGTTCCAATTTTAGCGAAAGTAATGGATGTGATCAAGTTATCTAACTCCGTTATCATTGCACTATTTCTGGCCATAAGGATGTCGTAAAGGTAACCTGTGTCTATTTCTCTTTGCTTTGCTTGTTTTAGAATCTTATTCACTGTGATAGTAAGGCCCTTAATTTCATTCTTTACCTCCGTATTAATAATGAACTGCCTGTTCTGTGAGTCGGTTAATTGTTACTTTGTGCTACTTAGTCTTTCGAAATCATCATGGTCAGGAGTGCCAGTAATATATTTTAATAATGTCCCGAGAGCGCTTAATCTTCTCGCTTGCCTATGGTGAGTATTTATCAATCGTAGAAATCTGTCTATTTGGCTTATGTCTGCGTGAAATATTTTCTTCATGTGTGATTGGGGGAAATGATCTGTGGCGTTAAACGTTTCGTCTCGTAGCAGTTCGTAAAGAGTTAGGTTGGTGATATGCTTGATGTGTCCGAAATTTTCCCAGATCATAATGTCCCCATCTACCACTGGAATGTACTTTGCGTTAGTGAAGTCCATTACCTGTCCTGTCGTCAACGATGCCGATAACATTGTAAAAAATATCAAGAAAATCCCAAAACAAATAAATGTCTATTAGTAACGGCATTGGTTACTTAGCTTATGCGAAGGTTGTCCTTATGGACCCTCCTCTCTCTTATAAGCACTGTAGTGCCGGGATCTTTTTCGACCTCCTCTTCAGTGTAGAGAGGGGTCGGTTTATTTCCTAGTCTTCTACTGATTTTAACTAATTCTTTCTCGCCCACCGCAAACTCCCTAACTTGTCGATTTCTATTATGCATTTCCAGCTCCTTATCTTGTGCGTTCTTTAGGCGAGATGTTACCAGTTCAACCTCTTTGCCTCACTGAAAAATTCTAATAGGTTTCAATTTAGTTACCGTATGAATGGAGCTATTGTATTTGATTGTGACCAAAAGGATTATTTCTTCAATGTCATCCATATTTGTATCGAGTTTGAGGCATCGTGATATTTCCATCAATGTGCTATGGAATTGCTCTACCAGACCATTTGACGTTCGCGAATGCCCGATGTCAATATTAAAATGATTTTTATACTCAGTTGAGCAGAGCTCACAGAGTATATTAACTTTGATTGCATAACGGTTGGTTGTACAGGTATAAAGGACTCGAGATAGATATAGACTTCCATATATCAAAATCATCAGTATCGAAAAAAAATTCGATTGAACAATGTCCGTCGGTCCGTCCGTCCGTCTGTCCGCTAACACGATAACTTGAGTAAATTTTGAGGTATCTTGGTTACGTAGGTTCCTGGGCACTCATCTCAGATCGCTATTCGGACAATAACCACGCCCACTTTTTCGATATCGAAAATTTCGAAAAATTGAAAAAGTGCGATAATTCATTACCAAATACGCATTAAGCGAGGAAACTTGGTAGGTGAGCTGAGCTTATGACGCAGAAGAGAAAACTAGTAAAATTTTGGACAATGGACGTGGCACCGCCCACTTTTAATGAAGGTAATTTTGAAGTTTTGCAAGCTGTAATTTGGCAGTCGTTGAAGATATCATGATGAAATTTGGCAGGAACGTTACTCTTATTACTTTATGTGGGCTTAATAAAAATTAGCAAAATCGAAGAACGACCACGCCCACTTTTTAAAAAAAAATTGTTTTTAATTCAAATTTTAAAAGAAAAGTTAATATCTTTACAGTATATAAGTAAATTATGCCAACATTCAACTCCAGTAACGATATGGTGCAACAAAATACAAAAATAAAAGAAAATTTCAAAATGGGCGTGGCTCCGCCCTTTTTCATTTAATTTGTCTAGGATGCTTTTAATGCCATAAATCGAACAAAAATTAACCACTCCTTGTGAAATTTGGTAGAGGCTTAGCACCTAGGACGGTAACTGTTTTCTGTGAAAAAGGGCGAAATCGGTTGAAGCCACGCCCAGTTTTTATACACAGTCGATCGTCTGTCCTTCCGCTCGGCCGTTAACACGATAACTTGAGAAAAAATCGATATATCTTTACTAAACTCAGTTCACGTACGTATCTGAACTCACTTTGTATTGGTGTAAAAAATGGCCGAAATCCGACTATGACCACGCCCACTTTTTCGATATCGAAAATTACGAAAAATTAAAAAAAATGCCATAATTATATACCAAATACAAAAAAAGGAATAAAACATGGTAATTTTATTGGTATATTGACGCAAAATATAACTTTAGAAAAAAACTTGGTAAAATGGGTGTGACACCTACCATATTAAGTAGAAGAAAATGAAAAAGTTTTTCAGGGCGAAATCAAAAGCCCTTGGAATCTTGGAAGGAATACTGTACGTGGTATTACATATATAAATAAATTAGCGGTACCCGACAGATGATGTTCTGGATCACCATGGTCCACATTTTGATAAATATATCGAAAACGCCTTCACATATACAACTAAGGGCCACTCCCTTTTAAAACCCTCATTAATACCTTTAATTTGATACCCATATCGTACAAACACATTCTAGAGTCACCCCTGGTCCACGTTTATGGCGATATCTCGAAAAGGCGTCCACATATAGAACTAAGGCCCACTCCTTTTTAAAATACTCAGTAACACCTTTCATTTGATACCCATATCGTACAAACAAATTCTAGAGTCACCCTTGGTCCACCTTCATGTCGATATCTCGAAAAGGCGTCCACCTATAGAACTAAGGCCTACGCCTTTTTGAAATACTCATTAGCACCTTTCATTTGATACCCATATCGTACAAAAACATTCTAGAGTCACCCCTGGCCCACCTTTATGGCGATATCTCGAAAAGGCATCCACCTATAGAACTAAGGCACAATCCCTTTTAAAATACTCATTAACACCTTTCATTTGATACCCATATCGTATAAACAAATTCTAGAGTCACCCCTGGTCCACCTTTATGTCGATATCTCGAAAAGGCGTCCACCTATAGAACTAAGGTCCACGCCCTTTTGAAATACTCATTAACACCTTTCATTTGATACCCATATCGTACAAACAAATTCTAGAGTCACCCCTGGTCCACCTTTATGGCGATATCTCGAAAAGACGTCAACCTATAGAACTAAGGCCCACACCCTTTTAAAATACTCATTAACACGTTTCATTTGATACCCATATCATACACAAAAATTCTAGAGTGACCCCTGACCCACCTTTATGGCGATATCTCGAAAGGGCATCCACCTATAGATCTAAGGTCCACTCCCTTTTAAAATACACATTAACGCCTTTCATTTGATACCCATATCGTACAAACAAATTCTAGAGTCACCCTGGTCTACCTTTATGGAGTTATCTCGAAAAGGCGTCCACCTATAGAACTAAGACCCACGCCCTTTTAAAATACTCATTAACACCTTTCATTTGATACCCATATCGTATAAACAAATTCTAGAGTCTCCCCTGGTCCACCTGTATGTCGATATCTCGAAAAGGCGTCCACCTATAGAACTAAGGTCCACGCCCTTTTGAAATACTCATTAACACCTTTCATTTGATACCCATATCGTACAAACAAATTCTAGAGTCACCCCTGGTCCACCTTTATGGCGATATCTCGAAAAGGCGTCAACCTATAGAACTAAGGCCCACATCCTTTTAAAATACTCATTAACACGTTTCATTTGATACCCATATCATACACAAAAATTCTAGAGTCACCCCTGGCCCACCTTTATGGCGATATCTCGAAAGGGCATCCACCTATAGATCTAAGGTCTACTCCCTTTTAAAATACTCATTAGCACCTTTCATTTGATACCCATATCGTACAAAAACATTCTAGAGTCACCCCTGGCCCACCTTTATGGCGATATCTCGAAAAGGCATCCACCTATAGAACTAAGGCCCAATCCCTTTTAAAATACTCATTAACACCTTTCATTTGATACCCATATCGTATAAACAAATTCTAGAGTCACCCCTGGTCCACCTTTATGTCGATATCTCGAAAAGGCGTCCACCTATAGAATTAAGTTCCTCGCCCTTTTGAAATACTCATTAACACCTTTCATTTGATACCCATATCGTACAAACAAATTCTAGAGTCACCCCTGGTCCACCTTTATGGCGATATCTCGAAAAGGCGTCAACCTATAGAACTAAGGCCCACACCCTTTTAAAATACTCATTAACACGTTTCATTTGATACCCATATCATACACAAAAATTCTAGAGTCACCCCTGGCCCACCTTTATGGCGATATCTCGAAAGGGCATCCACCTATAGATCTAAGGTCCACTCCCTTTTAAAATACTCATTAATACCTTTTATTTGATACCCATATCGTACAAAATAAATTCTAGACTCACCCCTGGTCCACCTTTATGGCGATATCTCGAAAAGACGTCCACCTATAGAACTTAGGCCCACTCCCTTTTAAAATTATCATTAACACATTTCATTTGATACCCATATCGTACAAACAAATTCTCGAGTCAGGCCTGGTCCACCTTTATGGCGATATCCCTAAATGGCGTCCATCTATAGATATATGGCCCACTCCCTCATAAAATACTCTTTAATGCCTTTCATTTGATACACATTTCATACAAACACATTCCAGGGTTACCCTAGGTTCCTTTTACAACATGGTGATTTCCCTTACTTTGTCTCCACAGCTATCAACTGAGTATGTAATGTTCGGTTACACCCGAACTTAGCCTTCCTTACTTGTTTAGCATAGATTTGATGCGATGAGAATTCCGTGACTTTTCATAGTCACAGTAAATGGTTTTTGTACCTGAAGACATGTTGAGTAGCTGGTGAAGCTGTGGCTTTACGTCTACTATTGTCCTGGACTTTAAGGACTGTACCGTAGCAAACTTCGATGTGGAGGATCTCTCCACAATATGTGGGAATGGGCGGCTGAGCAATAAGTTGCTTTTCTGGATGGCGGTCATACTTCGCTTGAGAGCATATGTGGCAGTTAAAGGCAAATTTTTTCGCTTTCCTCTCCATTTTGGGGAAAAAATAGTCCTCCAATATTTGCTTTACCTTCTCATGGGCCGCTCGATGTGGCCGATTATGTTCGGCAGCGATAATTTTTTGCTGCTTATTCGGGTCTGTTATGTTGTTGAAAAATGTTTCCGTATGTCTAAATTTGACCGTTGGAAAAAGTTCTACCAGTTTATCATGAAATTTCGTTCTAGTGTATGTAAGTCGCAATATATTGCATTAACAACATCCAATTTTACCGCTTCTTGTAGGAGGCTTATTAAATCCTCTTTACTCTTATACGAGACTAGGTGCCTATTTTTTTACCCAAAAATTATAAAGGTTCTTTTTCCCTGTTCTATACCTTCTTCTACTAGTATCTGTTTACGAAAGCAATTCACTGGTTTATGAGTTCTTTCAATCGTGTTAGTTGACGAAACTTCGCTATGAATTGTTTCGGTACTCATGTTATCCAGGGCGTTCATGTGTTGCCTAGAAAATGCATTCTGGACTACATTCTCTTTACCAGGTTTTTAAATGAGTTTCGCGTTACATTCTTCTATGAAGGCTTTCCATCTTTTAATTTTTGAGTTTGGGTTTCTGTCTGAAACCGCAAAAGTAAGCGGTAAGTGATCCGTATTAACCGTAAGATCTGTTACGCCGTACAGGTAGTTTCTAAGGGTTTTATATGCCCAAACGATGGCCAGCAGCTCTCTTTCGTTTGTGGCAAAATGTTCCTCACTAATGTTCAAAGTACGGGATATCATTGTTATAGGCTTGCCCTCTTCTGACAGGACAGCACCTATTGGGTGCGACGACGCGTCCGTGGTTAAATCGAACGGTTTATTAAAATCAGGTTAGGCTGGTGTCACCTCCTCTGATGCTAGTATTCCCTTTAAGGTAGTGAAGGCTTTTTGCTGTTCCTCAGTCAAATCAATTTAGATTTTTTTCAACTGTGACGCAGTAACTTGGCCATATTCACCCCTCATTATACTTGAAAGTGGCTTCGCTAAAAATTATCTTAGCCCCCTCAGAGTAGTGGGCTCCTGGAAATTTCGAATGGCATCCTCTTTATCCGGGAACGTCTTGATTCTGCCCTGTGAAACAAAAAAACCCAGGAATTCGACTTCATTTCTGAAAATTTTTGATTTTTCAGCTGACACTCTCATGTTGGCTTCGAATATACTTCTTAATATCACTTCCACTTCATCCAAATGTTATTCTTCGTCTTTGGAAAATATAATGACATCATCGATATAGACAAACCATTTGCTTCCTATGAGTTCTCTTAACACATTGACCATTGCCCTCTGGAAAACGCTGGGAGCATTCTTTGGACCGAATGGCAATCTACAAAATTCATACTTTCCATTTTTTACGGAAAATGCTGTTTTTTCTCTGTCCCGTTCCAGCAGGTTGATCTGATGGAAACCAGATTTCAAATCAAGGGCAGAAAAAATTTACTTCCACCTAGATTTGATAAAATTCCCGTGATTTCTGGGATAGGATACTTATCGCTGATGGTTTTTTTGTTAAGCTTTCGAAAATCTATAAACATCCGCATTTTTTCTTGCCCAGTTTCGTCAAGGCCTTTCTTTTAAACCACCCACATTTGATTATTATATGGTGACCTGGACGGCCGAATGATGCCGTTTGCTAGCAGTTCTTGAATTTCCTTGTTTACGAAATCCGAGACGCCTAATGAGTACGGGCATTGCCTTTAATACACGGGGTCCTCGTTTGTAGTGCGAATCGTTGCCACTATGTTTGTGTTTTATGGTAGTGCTTCGTTAGGGTCTGCAAGCACTCCATTTATGCGCCCAATCATTTTTGAGAATGCTTCTTCTAGACTCTGTGGGACGTTTTTCTCCAGCAGTCGTAAGTGAATATCATCCTCGCTAGATACAAATAGTATAATCTCCTTACCAAAATCATGTGTTATTGTGTTTGTTTTTAAATTAATAGACGCATGCACCTTGTTCAATAAGTCAAGACCAATTACACCGTCAAATGAAGTAAGATTAAGTAGTAGACAAAATTTTGCTACTATCCCAAAAATTTTAACTTTGCATTTATGTTTGATGGGGGTAACGCCGGAATAGACTTTATTAAAAATGAGTTTTCTACTGGTTTTATTCCTTTCAGTCCTGGAAGGGGCCTCATCTAGCTCCGTGATGCCGATGTGTCGACAAGGAACTTGACCTCTTTCCCTCCTATTGACCTTGAAATCCAAGGAAGGAGGGACTTTGCCCTAAAAAATTAACCTAATCGGATTCGATGCTGTCGCCTGCCTGCTCCTTTTCGTTATTGTACGTTTCTTCATTTTGCGACTCTCGCTCATCGGTAAGATGGTTTCCACGCAGCATTTTAGGTCCTGTGTACCGTTCTGAGTTCGCTGCACGTTTTTGCACGTTCTCTTGTGGTCTACTGTATTGTTCTGGCTAGGGTTACTTGCTTAGTTTTTAAATTGGGATATGGAGGGATTTATTTCCATAGGCGCAATACGCCTTTGGCCCGAATAATTACTATTGGTAAATGGTTTTTGGGTATTTCCATAATTCTGTGGGCGGCTGGCCTGTTTATTTTGTTGCGGGCATTGTTGGCATCTACCTCTTGTGCCAAAGCCAAGGCAGATGGGAAGTCAGATGGCCAAGATGCGAACAAGATATCACATAATGTTTTCCTTAAGCCTGATAAAAACACTCTGAGTGGATCGGCCTTATATTTCTCATTTATGATATCTGCTACATCACTTTCCTAAGACATTATTGTCTTATTTGCTAACAGAGTTTGCTTCTTTTCTACTTCATCATAGAATTCCAGGCATGTCACATATCCTTGTCTCAGGTTGGATAATTCCTGCTCGATTAAGCATATCGGCCATTTGTCCGCGTAAGTAAAGTCGAGTCGGGAGATAATAGCACTAAAGTTAAGCACTGTGTTAAAAGAAGATAGTACAGCGTCGGCAGCACCTCTCACTTTGTTCCTGATAATAGTAACAGCTTGGTAGTGCCATTCATTGCCATCGTATCTCCTAAATAATTCGTAAGCATTGTGTGTCGCTTCCAGCCAGGACACGTACGTGCCTTGATGTCCAAAAAATTCCGGAAGGGATTTTAGCGCGTCTAATGTAATGCCGCTGGTAGGTAGGGGGTTAATAGTTACCCAAGTATATTTATCTACCTTAGGTTTGCTTATTGTTACCTTATTCTGCAAAGCAAGAAGCTTCCTGTCAAACTCCGTTTTTTGTTCGCCTAAAGCTCTCCTCACTTCCGCTCTCACTATCTCGCTGACTTGTTCTGTATTCATTGTATTCTGTCTGTTTGCTGCTAAATTTAAATTATTGAAGAGGTCCTCTAACACCTCAGTCATCTAACATTCAAACTTTTCTTATAAAATTATCACAAAAGACACATAGGTTTAGTTAGTACCTTTTTTTTTATTATTTATTTATATTTTTTTCCAATTTCGGTTTTGCACTTTCACTAAATTCTTTTAGAGCACTTCACTTACCTCCTCATACTTAGGTGCTATCTTGGCCTATCCTTATTCGTGATTTACCCCTTTGCGTTGTAACGATTCTTGTTCTACTCCTTCCGCTGTTGTTTGCTACTCCTTAGTCTGCTTCATTAACTTCTTATTCACCAGGATGCTTGTTTCAATTTCTGCTAGTAAAGCGTAATTTGTGATTTACTATTTGTCCATCAGGATCAAAATAATTATTGTTTTTCCAGACCCACGTTGGGCCCCAGTTCATTTTTATTGTACGTGTGTGCAATAGCTATTGCTTTACTGACACAGCGACGTGTGCCCACCACGATATGCGATCATACCGTGTGATCGCATTTCTGCTGATCTAGCTAGTTGCATGAAGTGGCACGCTCTCGTAATTTGGCTGAATGTTATTGACCTGGGTGAAGGCTGGGAAGGCAACTGTGGCAATTGGTTAATGACATCTGTGGGAATAAACTTATGATAACTTACACAATAACCGAAATGGTTTGTGTTTTAGTTGTTGGTTTTGCAATAAAGACACATCCCAAAAGTTGTAAGGAGTGTTATTGATGTTGATGGTCCTTTACCGGATATAGATACGCTACGTTCCAGTAACAAGCACCATTAAGGTACATGCCCGACCAACTCGGAAATGATTTAAAATGATCACATTGAACCTTAGTTCCATGTGATATACAAAAACGGCCGTTGGACTTCTAAACCAGAAATTTCCCAGCGAATCCCCTACTTAAAGAAAAATACCCATCACCAGCAGCAGAGGAACGCACTCTCCCTAGGGAAATGCGCGTCATTATAGCTCAACTTCGATCTGGATACTGTAACAAGTTAAACTCTTACTTATCCAGAATCAACCCCAACATACAAAATATATGTCCTGCTTGAAATGTGTCCCCACATGACACCAACCATCTCTTTAGTTATATTGTGGAACCAACGCCTCTAACACCCCTCTCACTATGGTCCATCCCTGTTGAAATAGCAAGTTTCCTTGGATTCTCTTTAGAGGACATTGATGACAATTTGTGATCGGTCGCACCTATTGAGTGGGGCAAATCACTGCTCCAACAACAACAACTATATGTTATTGCCGATGAGCGTTTGTTTTAGTAGCAAACGCAGATGCTAATCAAACTCGTTCGGAAACTCCGATAATCCTCACCCGTGACAGAACAGAAACACATAACTCTAACTTACGCGCTTTTGTCCTGCTATGGCTTTTCAGTATGCCGAGGAAAAAATCTGTTAAGGACTTCAACCTGTTTTTCTCTATCTCATTTCTAAGTACCTTAAACGTAAAAAGCAAGCAATTTTTAAAAATCCAAGTTATTGCTGCACATATTGCACTTTTGGTCAAAACCTTACCACAGACTTAGTCTCCAATATCCTTAGAAGCTTCACCAAAAATTTCATTGCCCAATCGGTGATGGACTATGAAATTTCGTCATTTTAAAAACATCTAAATTTACATGCTTTTGTTAAATAACAAAAAATTTGAATGTATAAAAAAAGATTTTGGTTTATTATTTCAAGAAACCTGATTTTCGTACATGGTGATTTTCCTTATTTGACAAAGGATCAAGAAAAATCGTTCCAAAAAACATCACACTTGGTTTACAATTTGGTCGATATTTCTTAAACGTATACGAAACCAACGCAGTTAAGCTTTCAGCTGAGTATGTAATGTTCCGTTACACGCGTTCCTTATTGTTTGTATATCTTTTGGTGAAGAAGTTATAACAGGTTTCTAGGTGCTCAAACCAGTATGAACGATCAGAAGAAAATAAAAACTGTTGCTTGCTAATGCTATGTTCGGGTGTAACCGAACATTACATACTCAGCTGAGAACTTTGGAGATAAATTAAGGGAAATCGCCAAGTAGGAAAATGTACCTAGGGTAACCCTGGAATGTGTTTGTATGACATGGGTATCAAATGGAAGGTATTAAAGAGTATTTTAAAAAGGAGTCGGCCATAGTTCTATAGGTGGACGCCATTTCGGGATATCGCCATAAAGGTAGAACAGGGATGACTCTAGAATGCGTGTGTACGATATGGCTATGAAATGAAAGATGCTAATGAGTATTTTAAAATTTAGTGGGCCTTAGTTCTATAGGTGGACAAATATCGCAATAAAGGTGGACTATGGGTGACGATATGGGTATCAAATTACAGGTATTAATGAGGGTTTTATAAGGGAGTCGCCCTTAGTTGTATATGTGAAGGCGTTTTCGAGATATCGATCAAAATGTGGACATGGAACATCATCTGTCGGGTACAGCTAATTTATTTATATATTTAATACCACGAATAGTATTCCTGCAAAGCTTCCAAGGGCTTTTGATTTCGCCCTGCAAAACTTTTTCATTTTCTTCTACTTAATATGGTAGGTGTCACACCCATTTTCAAAGTTTTTCTAAAGTTATATTTTGCGTCAAAAAACCAATCCAATTGCCATCCCTTTTTTCATATTTGGTATTGAATTATGCCATTTTTTCATTTTCCGTAGTTTTCGATATCGAAAAAGTGGGCGTTGTCATAGTCGGATTTCGTCCATTTTTTATACAAAGATAAAGTGATAAGTCAGATAAGTATGTGAACTGAGTTTAGTAAAGATATATTGATTTTTGCTCAGTTTAAGGTGTTAACGGCCGAGCGGAAGGACAGACGGTCGATTGTGTATAAAAACTGGGCGTGGCTTCAATCAATTTCGCCTATTTTCACAGAAAACAATTATCGTCATAGAATCTATGCCCCTACCAAATTTCACAAGGATTGGTAAATTTTTGTTCGACTTGTGGCATTAAAGGTATTCTAGACAAATTAAATGAAAAAGGGCGGAGCCCGCCCATTTTGAAATTTTATTTTATTTTTGTATTTTGTTGCACCATATCATTACTGGAGTTAAATGTTGACACAGTTTACTTATATACTCTAAAGATATTAGATTTTTTGTAAAAATTTGACTTAAAAAAAAGTTTTTTTATAAGTGGGGTGTTCGTCATCTGATTATGCTCATTTTTATATAACACACATATAGTAATAGGAGTAATGTACCAGCAAAATTTCATCATGATATCTTCAACGACTGCCAAATTACAGCTTGCACAACTTTTAAATTACCTTGTTTGAAAAGTGGGCGGTGCCACGCCCATTGCCCAAAAAGTTACCAATTTTCTATTCTCCGTCATAAGATCAACCCACATACCAAGTTGCATTGCTTTGTCCTTCTTTGGTAATGAATTATAGCACTTTTTCGGTTTTTCGAAATTTTCGATATCGAAAAAGTGGTCGTGTTTATAGGGATGAGTGCCCAGGAACCTACGTAGCAAATTTTATCAAGATACCTCAAAATTTAGGCAAGTTATCGTTTTAACGGACAGACGGGCATGGCTAGATGAATTTATTTTTGCGCCCAAATCAGTTTGATATATAGAACTCCATATCTATCTCGATTAGTTTATGCCGTTACGGATTACGGTTGTACGAACAAAATTAATATACTCTGTGAGCTCTGCTCAGCTGAGTATAAAAATAAAATTTTTCTGTTGACCCAGCGACGAAATACTCTTAATTAAGTTACCAGTCTGTGAAGGTATTTTCATTGTGTTAACAAGGATAGCGTCGCATTATAACTTGTGTAATGACTTAGTGCTGCCGTTGATGTGAAAGCGTAATTAATATCAATATCTTTGACAAATGAAAAGCAAAATAAAGCATACAAATGTGGACTGGGGCGTATGATTAACAACATGTTAATTCGTATGTTTGACGTTATGTATATGCGGTATTTATATAGCTTTTATGAATTGAAAAATGGTATTTAAGCTATTATTTACTGCCCTTTCAATGGAATTTCCATTTACTGACTTAAGGAGTAATCAGTAGTCCATAGCCGTTAGCATAAATGTGCATACCTAAATATGCCTAAAAATAGTTACATATTCGTATTGTGGCGAACATTTACATCTTATTTTGTTTTGTTGATATTCCGAGAGGGTGGATAAATGATGTATACTGGAACGATTTTCCGTCATCCCTTGTCAAATTTGGTTTTGAGACAAACCGGTTTCGGCGTTGTTCCGTCATCAGTGTCGATTTTCCTCCTTATTTATTGTTGTGTTTTTGTCTGTTGTACCTATATGATTACTTTGTTTCCTGTAAACAAGTTTTAAGGGCTGGAATATTTTGTCTGAAATTGTGTTTATCTGTTCGTTTTTTATTCTACCGTCAAATGTTTTATGTTTGTGGATTTCCATGTTTTCATGTACGTTGAGACGTCGGCCTTTTTTTTGTATGTGAAGAACCCTAACTGTTTTATTGATGTTCGCTGGGGAACATTCATTCTGAGGCTGAGCTCAGGCCAAGGTGGTCACTGCTGGCGGACAGTAAGCAGCCCTCGACCAAGAGAGGCTAGTGAGGAGGGTTTGGATTAAAAGGCTTCAAGCACCCTGAGAACCTCCAGTGACAGGGCGAGTAGATGCCGCCCTGAATTAAGCATCCCACAGTACGGGGTTGCTTCGAGGGAATACCTACTCAAGATAGGGATGCAACTATACGACACTCAGGAAGGTAAAGAGGTAAATTATTTGTAAGTTTAAGGTGATTGTCAAATTAAGACTGAGCGCAGTAAGATCTTAATTAAGGTATACTGGAATCAACGACTTGGATATGTTTGTTAAGGGCTGGCGACTGTGGCATTTGGAAATCTCAGTACACGGCTTGAAACACCATCAAAATGACTTTCCGGTTAATGCCGTTCGTCTCCGTCCCGTTAAAACCTTGGCCGGCCTTGGGGTACGTTCAAAGTCCGTCATCATTAAGTTGGTGGTGCAGGTTCGGTTGAGATCCTCCCGATTAATACTGATCTGGCTCTGAACGCAGCCTTCATGGGGGACTGCGTCAACCCTCACGTGGCCTCCCTACCTTCGTATAGACAAACACGGGATCTATATAAGTAACTGCAGACTCGGACCAAGATAGAGGCCTCACATAAGGACCCAATTAAATAAATGATGAGCAACAATAATAATAAAATAAAAAGCCAAACACAGCGAGGCTCAAACAGGCACACCAACATTAAGTGAGCTAATTAAGCAGGTGTTAGCTGCGTTAAATCAGCAAAACCCCCCTTGAGAAAAAAAGTTGGCCAAGCTAGGCAAGGCGATTGAGGATTTGATGCAGTTCTTCATAGGGCGTAATAATATACACGTGGAAATCAAGCGCTTGGCCTCCGTAATAAAAGGGCTGTACATCGAGTCGGCCATAGAGGTAAAGAATTTAGAACATAAATTGCGTGCAAGCGAAATTTCCAAGGATAGAAGTCCATCACCCTCAGGAAAGTGACCGAGGAACAACTGGTACTCGATCAAGGAGAACAACGTGGTAAAACCCACTAATACACCAAAAGATGTCTTGCCAGGGCCCGTGGGTGGTCACAAACGACGGTGAGAAACGCAAGAGAAGACGGAGCCAAAAGAGGACACTGCAGCCCAAAAGACGGGAAAGTGCCAGTTAGCTAAAAAGAAGAGCAAGAAAAAATCACTTAAGGCTAGGCCGGATGCAATCATCATTTCCAAAGCGGGGGATGCGACGTACACCGATATATTGCGTAAAGTGAGAGATGCGACGAATTAAAATCCCTGGGTGATGACGCCAAAACGATTAGAAGAACGGCGAAAGGAGAGCTGTTACTAGAGCTGAAAAAATAACAAGATAGCAAACAAGCGCGTACCTAGCAGAAATTGAAACGGTACTAAAGGACTCGGCTAAAGTTATAACAAAGTCCCAAATGGTCACACTACAGTGCAGAGATCTCGATAAGATTACTACTCCCGTGGAGATTTGCACCGCCCTCCACCAGCAATGCAACATCAAACTTCCAGATGTGACTGCTATAAAAAGTATACGAGCAGGGTACAGTAGGACGAATTCGGCACTTATAAGCCTTACAGCGGATGATGTCAAGGCTGTTCTTAATACGCAAAGAATCCGGGTAGGATGGGTTTTCTGCCGAATTAGAGAGCTCAAGCAAGAGGAACGCTGTTATAAGTGCTGTGGCTACGGTCATATAGCTCAGAAATATAAGGAGACTATAGATAGGTCCAGCCTATGCAGGAAATGCGGTCATGAAGGTCATATGGCTGCAAGTTGCGAAAACGCACCTAAATACGCGCTATGTGGGGGACGACATTGCAGGCGAACGAACGAATGAGGGAGAGTTCTTCTCGAAAGCCTTACTTCTTTGAGGCTAGAACTCCTAAATGAACCAGGGATATATACCTTCGATACAGGTACCAGACGATCCATTACCGATCTTACCTTCGCTAGCAGCGAAATAACAAGACGAGCAAAATGGTCCATAAGCAACGTCTACACACAAAGCGACCATAAAGCTATTAGCGTAGAGCTGCTCGAAACTCCACGAACGGTAGCAGCAAAACATCGAAAAAATAGGAAATGGAAACAGCACCTTTTCGATCCTAACATATTTGATTTTATCTGGAAGGACGCCATAGTACGAGGATCGCATGCGGAAGACCAGTCGGTTCAACTCACTAAGTCCCTATGTATGGCATGTGATGCTGCCATGCAGCGTCCAGCACCTAGAAAGTACGGAAAAGCCCAGCGCACTCCGGTATATTGTTGGAATGACGAAATTGCGGAAGAGCATAGAAAATGTCACAAAGCACGAAGAATAGCGCAGAGGGCACGCTCATCACCACGATATGCGGAGTTACACAGCACCAATATCGCACAAAGAAAGGCACTTAAAAATGCCATAAAAAAGAGCAAGAAGTTATGCTTTAGGGAACTGCTGGATAATGTCGACCTAGATCCTTGGGAATCAGCCTACAGAACTGTGTTGGCCAAAGTTAAAGGACCGATATCACAGCAACCTACGTGCCCGATACTGATGAATACTTTTGCTGAAACACTTTTCCCGGCGCAAGATCGCTGAACTTATCCAAGCCAGGATCTAGAAAGTACGGAAATTCCGCAAATTACAGAGCAAGAGGTGCTGGACGCTGCAAAAAGAGTTGCTGATAACAAATCTCCAGAACCCGATGGAGTACCAAACATAGCCCTTAAAGCCGCGATCACAACTAGGGCTATATTATTTACTGCTCTTTTTAATGCCTGTATGCAAGAAGGCGTGTTCCCTCGCCCGCGGAAATGACAAAGACTTGTCCTATTGCTGAAACGTGGTAAACAGCAGGAGCAACCGTCCTCATATAGGCCACTTTGTATGCTGGATTCCCTAGGAAACATTTTCGAGCGTATAATTAGTGAGCGCCTACAGCTTACTCTAGAAAGACCAGGTGGCTTATCGAATAATCAATATGGATTTCGCAAATCAAGATCCACTGTAGATGCAATACACACAGGCGTCAATATTGCTAGAGAAGCAATCTCTGGAGGCCAAAATAAAAGGAAGTTCTGTGCACTGATTACGTTGGACATCAAGAATGCTTTTATAATGGCAGTGCTGCAAAGCTTCGGCACACCAGCTTACTTACGCAGAATAATAGATAGCTGTCTTAAAGACAGAGTACTTCTTTTTGACACGGATCAAGGAGCAAGAATAAGTATTAAGAATAAAGGAATGGCTGACCAATACGGGACTGGTGTTGGCTAGCCAAAAGACTGAAGTGGTATTAAAAAGCTCCAAACGGTCGGAGAACGAGTTAGTTTTAACTGTCGGTGATCATCTAATCACTTGAAAGGATTCTCTACAATACTTAGGAGTGCACATTTACTCTAAGTTAACTTTCAAAGAGCACTTCAGAGCGATGGGGGAGAAATTTACCAAAGTTAATGGAGCACTTATGCGAATAATGCCTACATTGGTGGTCCGAGCGAAGCTACACGTCTGCTATTGTCCAATGTAACCAGCTCAATAATACTGTATGCAGCACCAGTGTGGTATGGATCTAAACGTACCCATCAAAAATATATATTAGCAGCGTACCGTCTTGCTGCTTTAACAATAGTAAGTGCTTATCGGACGGTGTCCGACGACGCGATCCTGGTTCTAACCCGGAAAATCCCAGTGGACTTACTGACAAAGAAATGGCCGATCTGTATAACACTAATATCGAGCGACCATCTGAAGAACCCAAGAAAAGCGCAAGGACACAAACAATAGCTAAGTGGCAAGAACGGTGAGAGGCCTCGAGTAAAGGGCGTTTTACCTTAACACTAGATTGGAACGTAGCTCAATGGAATGAGCGGAAGCACCGCGAACTGAACTACCATCTCACGCAGATAATGAGTGGACATGGCAGTTACAAAGAGTATTTATGGAAGTGTAGGATAGAGGAAGATCCTCATTGCCCAATGTGTACCATGGAGTTAGAAAACGCAAAACACGTCATGTTCCACTGCCCCCGTTTCCACGAGGAAAGACTCGCCTTGCATGGAGTCTTTGGGGAGGAACCTACCACGAGAAATTTCGTATCACAAATGTGAAACAGGAAGGAGTGCTGGACTGCAGTGGCCAAAATGGCATTTATAGTAATGACACGCCTGATCGATGCTGACAGGGAGCGCAGAGAAATGCGCATGCGAAGCAGTGGCGATTAAATCGACACTCAGAGCAAGTAGCGGGAACCTGCTCGCAGGGACAACAGTAGGCTTTTAAAAAATGGGAACTAATGAACGTTACCATGAAGTAATGCGAAAGTGGTGCGGGGGTGGGCGACGGTTCCAGAACGGGCCTGTTTTTTAGTCTACGGACACACAAAACTGTGTACCCAAAAAATCCAAAATTATTGTTAAAAATTTTAAAACTTAACAAAAAACTTGTGTTTTGAATTCCAGTTTCTTGAGCTTTAGCTCATACTGCCTTTATTACATATTTCTAAAGATTTTTATAAAAAATTACAAGACTAACTTTTAAAGCGAAACTAAATGAAATTTGCAAAAGGCATATTGCCAATGTTTTTTCGATGATTGTAGCTTTTTATACTCAGTTGAGCAGAGCTCACAGAGTATATTAACTTTGATTGGATAACGGTTGGTTGTACAGGTATAAAAGAATCGGGATAGATATAGACTTCTATATATCAAAATCATCAGTATCGAAAAGAAATTTGATTGAGCCATGTCCGTCCGTCCGTCCGTTAGTTAACACGATAACTTGAGTAAATTTTGAGATATCTTAATGGTATTTGGTACGTAGGTTGCTGGGCACTCATCTCAGATCGCTATTTAAAATGAACGATATCGGACTATAACCACGCCCACTTTTCCGATATCGAAAATTTAGAAAAATCGAAAAAGCTCGATAACTCATTATTAAAGTCGGATAAAGCGATGAAACTTGGTAGCTGGGTTGAACTTATGACGCAAAATAGAAAATTAGTAAAAGTTTGGACAATGGGCGTGGCACCGCCCACTTTTAAAAGAAGGTAATTTCAAAGTTTTGCAAGTTGTAATTATGCAGTCGTTGAAGATATCATTATGAAATTTGCCAGGAACATTACTCCTATTACTATATGTGTGCCTAATAAAAATTAGCACAATCGGATGAAGAACACGCCCACTTTTAAAAAAAATTTTTAAAAGTCAAATTTTATGAAAAAGTAAATTATGTCAACATTCAACTCCAGTAATGATATAGTGTAACAAAATACAAAAACAAAAGAAAATTTCAAAATGGGCGTGGCTCCGTCCTTTTTCATTTAATTCGTCTAGAATACTTTTAATAACATAAGTCGTACAAAAATTTACCAATCCTTATAAATTTGGTAAGGGCAAAGCTTCTATGACGATAACAGTTTTCTATGAAAATTGGCAAAATCGGTTGAAGCCACGCCAGTTTTTTTACACAGTCGATAGTCTGTCCTTCCGCTCGGCCGTTAACACGATAACTTTAGCAAAAAGCGATATATCTTTAGTAAACTTAGTTTACATACTTATCTAAACTCAATTTATCTTGGTGTTAAAAATGGGCGAAATCCGACTATGACCACGCTCACTTTTTCGATATCGAAAATTGCCAAAAATGAAAAAAATGTCATAATTCTATACCAAATACGAAAAAAGGGGTGAAACATGTTGATTGGATTGCTTTATTGACGCCTTCACATATACAACTAAGGGTCACTCCCTTTCAAAACCTTAATTAATACCTTTAGTTTGATAACCGCTTCGTACAAACACATTCTACAGTCACCCCTGGTCCACCTTTTTGGCGATATCTCGAAAAGGCATCCACCTAGTAAACTAAGGCCCACTCCCTTTTAAAATACTCTTTAACACCTTTCGTTTGATTCTCATATCGTGCAAACACATTCTAGAGTCACCCCTGGTCCACCTTTGTGGCGATATCTCGAAAAAGCGTCCACCTATAGCCATGATACCCATGTCATACAAACACATTCCAGGGTTACCCTAGGTTCATTTTCCTATATGGTGATTTTCCCTTATTTTGTCTCCAAAGCTCTCAGCTGAGTATGTAATATTCGGTTACACCCGAACTTAACTCTCCTTACTTGTTTGTATATACTTTAATATGGTATTAATGCTGTGGACAAACCTATACAAATCGTTAATAGTTTGTCGCAGAAAGAAGTCAAGGGGAACAAGAAAGGGTTTTTAATTTGGTTAAACAATCCTTTGACGTTCGAACAAGTGCTTAAATATTTTACCACAAAACTTTGTTACTCTACTAATACCTTTTTCCTTATAGATATGTGGGTGTAAATAGATATACATACGTATTGATGTAGGTAATTATATGTGGTTCATTTGTATGCTTTATGCATAATTAGGTAAACTTAATCATTTCTTTTTGTTTACGCCCCGATTCTGAGCGTTACCGGTAAAATAGTTTCCAGAACATTATTTAACTGAATATCATTACCAGTTCTTTTATTCGCGATTCTGGCCCAAGTGGTAACGCTGTCATCTCCTATAAACTAACCAGTGTCTGTGGAGAAATTTAAAAGGTAGTTTTCTTCGCTTTCACGGTTGCCACTTTGGCCCATTTGGACCAAAAATGGTCCCTTCCAACCCCATTTGGTTCGCTGGTCACTTTTCTTCAATTTTGGCCCTTTTTAGGCGGTATCAACGATTGGTACTTTTCTTTCTTTTTCACTCAGGTAACAATGCACAATATTGCCCAAAATCTCGCCACAGTTTCGTTAGCCCCCATATAATTTTGAATTTACTTCAATGGAACTCTCACCATAAAAAATTGCTCAGTCAGTAAAATGTACCAGAACAATAACATTTCACCTAGGATATAATTTATGCCAGGCATTAAAAAGAAAAGTGTTGGCAAACACATTGTCGTTAATTGTTGATGACATAACCGACTAATCAAAAAAAACTCTTGTTTTATAATAATATTAATAACGGCTAGATATTTCCGTTGGTTATACAACACTATGTAAAATATATGAAAATAAAAATTGCTTTTCGCCTAGCATAGCTTATAGCGAGCACTCTGCCGTGAGGCTAACACTTTCAAAACTTATACAAGGAAATTATATGCATTACTTCTCGTTTGGCACTTTGATATTTAAATCTTTCTCACCCAGCTCAATGAGTTCAAGGTATTCCAGGACTATTGTGGTGTTAAGCCACGCCAGGTAGTTGAAAACTAAGTTTCTTGGCACAAGAAATATTTTAACTCGAAGATAGAAGGAAGAAAATGCAATAGATATTTGATTTCTGAAGAAATGTTTTGTATAAAATTATTCCTGTAGGTGCTAGCAGAACCCCTGCGACCTGGCATCAAAACTCACACTTACTGAATCTAGGCTTTGATATGAAGTTTAAACGTTAAGGGAAAAAGTAAGTATCAATAAAAATAGCACTAACAAAATTGCCTAGTTTCGTTTATGATTTACTGTGTTTTCCACATACATAGTTCGGCAACATCAGAACGCAAATTTTGAACCGTTTCTTACTAAAACCTAACTGCACTATATATTTTATTTCATACCAATCAACAACCTAATGCCAGAACCAAGAGCTTTGTGACCAAAACTAGGTTCACAACGTTTGGTTGGTGGAAGACATAAACTTATCCTATGACAAAATATAGTATCAAATTTGGTTGCATGCACATATATTTGTTTGTTCAGCTTGAATTAAAGGAAAGTTTTCACTATGTTTAGTAAAATTTTATATGGAAACATCCTAAAATTTTTTGTTTTATACTAATAAAGTAAAACAAAAATTTGGTAATTTTTTCGATGAATTTTGGTCCAAATGAAAACATGGTGTGGCAACCGTGTGCGCTTTACCGAAAATTTCTCACTTGTAGATACGAGGTTAACGAATGAACGGAACGATGTGTATATGCATATTATGCATGATAAGTTTATACATAGGTATATTGTAATTTATTCTGTGAAAGTACATAATGTAAACAAATATATAATATATAGCAAGAGGCAACACTTTTTTACTATTATCTTTACTTATTTTCGCTTACAATTCTTTATTTTTTAGGTTTGCCTTTTTCTAAACAACAGCTGTTATGAGGTTATTTCGATGTAACCACCTACTTTTGTGGGTAAAAAATTATCCGGTTACTTTCGCGGGTAGAATGCCAAAAGGGGGTAAAAGTTACCACATGATTTCGTTACCGTGGTGAAGAATGTTGTTACCACACTAGAATCGGGGCGTTAATAGCAAAATTCTTAATATATTTATTTGTCCTGAACGAACGGTCGTAATTTAAAGGTTTTGTTAACGAGGACATATGTATCTCAGTCATCCTGCTAACAAGGCTGTATCTCAGCGAAGTCATTAAAAAATATAAAAAATAAAATGGGAGAACGGTTAAAAAGATTGTTACAGAAAAACTAATTTTTATCCCAAAAGCTCTAGATTTAACTTAATTTATTTACTTGACATATTACGCAAAGGACTAAATTGCAAAACCATAATATGGTCTCATATGTATTCTGTAGTATAGTTTAGCGTTGTAAAACTTTTACGATTTTTGAAAATAAATTTAACCAAATTTAATTCATATCTCTGTAGCCAAAAAAATTTTTTTTTCAGTTACAACCCTTTTAACCTGAGATATGGCTTTATTAACGAGTAAAAAATAAATGTAAGACGCGATAACCTCCGAAGAGATTTAAGGCCGAGCTTCTCTTCCAATTTGCGTCGTGGTCCTCTTAATTTTTTCCTACAAATTTGCTGGTCAGGACATACTTGTTTTATGCCGACTGCGAACGGCATGATTTTCACTGAGAGCTTTTAGTGGCAAAAATACACTCGAATTGCTTACCAAATACTGCCGAGGGACGACCCGGCTTAGAAAAATTGGTTTCTAATTGAAAAAATTTTTTCTAAAGTTTTGATGTTGCTTTTCCCGAGGATCTTCGGTGTGGATGGTGGAGCACGTCACCATCACACCAAGGCGTTGTGACTTCTCTGAAATGCGGCCCTGTTAACAGTATGTGAGATACGTCCTTGTTAACAAAACCTTGAAGTTACGACCTTTCTATTAGGACAGGACAATATATGGGAATTTCCAAAAATGGTAAACTAGAACAGAAAACTAAGAGTTTAATAAGTTTACAATTTCTTAAACATAGATAAGGAAAATGATAAAATTTTAATTTTAATTGTAGCTTTTAGAGATTTGATAAGATAATTTAATGAAAACATAGGCTGGAACTTGAAAATTTATTTTTTACTTTTGCTCATTTTCAAAAGCGTTTTTTATAATGTCGCCCCTCGGCAGCGTTTGGCTAGCGCTCCGGGTGTATTTCTGCCGTGAAAAGCTCTCAGAGAAAACTCATCTGCTTTGCAGATTCCGTTCGGGGTCGGCATAAAGCAAATAGGTCCCGTCCGGTCAATTTGTAGGAAAAAATTAAGAGGAGCACGACGCAAATTGGAAGAGAAGCTCGGCCTTAGATCTCTTCGGAGGTTATCGCGCCTTACATGTTTTTTTTTTAGATAGTCATCCGGAACTTCATGAGACTGTTTCAGATCGTCAGTCATCTCATTGACGCCAGCAGTATGTTTCCATATTCATAAGTTGTGGACGAAGTGATACTCTGAAGAACAAGCCATACAGTTCCGTCTGGTTTATAGCATCATGCACGCGTTCAAGGAAGCGAACAAAGCTAGTCTTCAGTAAAAATTTTACTAAGAATTTTTAAAATTTTTCTGATGCGCTAATTTTCGGATACTTAGTACAAAGCATTGTTACTCTAAAAGCTTGGTTTCCTCCAAAAGCCGTGCCATTATGTTACGACCCCTAAAAAACGGTCGGTATACTCACCGCTTTGTTGGAAACTACGAACAGTTACGGCAGAACATTCGCAAATAATTTTTATACTCAGTTGAGCAGAGCTCACAGAGTATATTAACTTTGATTGGATAACGGTTGGTTGTACAGGTATAAAGGAATCGAGATAGATATAGACTTCCATATATCAAAATCATCAGTATCGAAAAAAAACTCGATTGAGCCATGTCCGTCCGTCCGTCTGTCCGTTAACACGATAACTTGAGTAAATTTTGAGGTATCTTGATGAAATTTGGTATGTAGGTTTCTGGGCACTCATCTCAGATCGCTAATTAAAATGAACGATATCGGACAATAACCACGCCCACTTTTTCGATATCGAAAATTTCGAAAAATCGAAAAAGTGCGATAATTCATTACTAAATATGGATTAAGCGATCAAACTTGGTAGGTGAGTTGAACTTATGACGCAGAATAGAAAACTGGTAAAATTTGGAAAATGGGCGTGGCACCGCCCACTTTTAAAAGAAGGTAATTAAGAAGTTTTGCAAGCTGTAATTTGGCAGTCGTTGAAGATATCATGATGAAATTTGGCAGGAACGTTACTCTTATTACTATATGTTTGCTTAATAAAAATAAGCAAAATCGGAGAACGACCACTTTTTAAAAAAAATTTTTCAAATTCAAATTTTAAAAGAAAAGTTAATATCTTTACAGTATATAAGTAAATTATGTCAACATTCAACGCCAGTAATGATATGGTGCAACAAAAAACAAAAATAAAAGAAAATTTCAAAATGGGCGTGGCTCCGCCCTTTTTCTTTAATTTGTCTAGGATACTTTTAATGCCATAAGTCGAACAAAAATTCACCAATCCTTGTGAAATTTGGTAGAGGCTTAGATTCTAGGACGATAACTGTTTTCTGTGGAAAAGGGCGAAATCGGTTGAAGGCACGCCCAGTTTTTATACACAGTCGACCTTCTGTCCTTCCGCTCGGCCGTTAACACGATAACTTGAGCAAAAATCGATATATCTTTACTAAACTCAGTTCTCGTACTTATCTGAACTCACTTTGTATTGGTGTAAAAAATGGCTGAAATCCGACTATCACAACGCCCACTTTTTCGATATCGAAAACTACGGAAAATGAAAAAATGGCATAATTCAATACCAAATATGAAAAAAGGGATGAAACAATGTAATTGGATTGGTCTATTGACGCAAAATATAACTTTAGAAAAAAACTTGGTAAAATGGTTGTGACACCTACCATATTAAGTAGAAGAAAATGAAAAATTTCTGCAGGGCGAAATAGAAAACCCTTGAAATGTTGGCAGGAATACTGTTCGTGGTGTTACATATATAAATAAATTAGCGGTATCCAAAATATGATGTTCTGGGTCACCCTGGTCCACATTTTGGTCGATATCTGGAAAACGCCCCACACTAATACCTTTAATTTGATACCCATATCGTACAAACAAATTCTAGAGTCACCCCTGGTCCACCTTTATGGCGATATCTCGAAAAGGCATCCACCTATAGAACTAAGCCCCACGCCCTTTTAAAATAATCATTAACCCCTTTCATTTGATACCCATATCGTACAAACAAATTCTAGAGTCAACCCTGATCCACCTTTAGGCGATATCTCGAAAAGCATCCACCTATAGAACTAAACCCTCCCCTTTTAAAATTCTCATTAACATCTTTCATTTGATACCCATATCGTACAAACGCATTCTAAAGTCACCCCTGGTCGATCTTTATGGAGATATCTCGAAAAGGCGTCCACCTATAGAACTAAGCCCCACGCCCTTTTAAAATACTCATTAACCCCTTTCATTTGATACCCATATCGTACAAACATATTCTAGAGTCACCCCTGGTCCACCTTTATGGCGATATCTCGAAAAGGCGTCCACCTATAGAACTAAGCCCAAAGTCCTTTTAAAATACTCATTAACACCTTTCGTTTGATACCCATATTGTACAAACGCATTCTAGAGTCACCCCTGGTCCACCTTAATGGAGATATCTCGAAAAGGCGTTCACTTATAGAGCTAAGCCCCACGCCCTTTTAAAATACTCATTAACCCCTTTCATTTGATACCCATATCGTACAAACAAATTCTAGAGTCAACCTGGTCCACCTTTATGGCGATATCTCGCAAAGCATCCACCTATAGAACTAAGCCCACCCCTTTTAAAATTCTCATTAACATCTTTCATTTGATACCCATATCGTACAAACAAATTCTAGAGTCAGCCCTGGTCCACCTTTATGGCGATATCCCTAAATGGCGTCCACCTATAGAATTATAGCCCACTCCCTCATAAAATACTCTTTAATACCTTTCATTTGAGACACATGTCATACAAACACATTCCAGGGTTACCCTCGGTCCATTTTCCTACATTATTTTCCCTTATGTTGTCACCATAGCTCTCTACTGAGTATGTAATGTTCGGTTACACCCGAACTTAACCTTACTTACTTGTTTTTATATATGTCATTAAATTCTAGATGTTTTTTTAATATATCAGTGTCATTTAAAATTTTTAAAGTGGAAGGCTTCAAAACACTGGAATTTGAAATAATTTAATTCATTGGAATAAAACGCGATTTCAGTTGGTTTATAATGATGTACAATACTCGATAAAATACGTTAACTTTGAACAAATTTTCCGGATCTTGGAGACGCTTATCTTCGCAAAGTTTATCAAAATATGTTTAGCATCGTCTGGCGAGTTTTAGAGAATTTAGGGATTATGAACCATTTTTCTGCTACACTAAAAACGATATTTAAATTTTAAATTTTCAGGCATTTTCCCAACTCAGCATTAGGTGATTAAATTTTGAATTTCCCTGCATATCAATACAATTTGATTGCTCTTTCTGACCAAATAATGAGTTATCATACAATTGAACAAAAGAACTAATCAAATATGAATACTTTTGATGATCAAAAACTAAATATAGTTTTTCAATCTTATTTTGGAATCATATTTGAATCAAACGTGTTTACTTTAGGTGATCAAACATTTTTAATCATTTTTCATTCAGCTTTCTGAGCCTTTTCTGACTATCTTCGTTGACTGAATAATACATTTTATACTTCTTACAATTTTACTTTTCATTGAAGATTTTATTTTTTTCATATACACACATTTTTTCAATCATGAAGTTCAGAAAAAATAGTGTAACGAATTTAGTGCAATTCCTCTTATTTGCAGCCTTCTGCTAACGTTCGAATCACTAAACTGTTGAATAAAGAACTCCAACATTCAGTAATGCAAAATGGTCTTTACTAGACTACTTTCACAATAACACTTCTAATCCTCAACAGATAGCGTGCTTAAATCAAACTGATTACTGATTGCTCAGCTTTTACTCCTTTTATTCTCTGTAATGTCTCGTTCGCATACTTCTAGGCGTTTCTATTTCTAGAATTTACTACTCGTTTACCAGCTATAAATTTCTCAGCTATAACTACAGGTGCACGATTATTATAGCTTCTGGCATAGCCCATGCGCGTGTATATGTGATTGATACTTCCACAGATGATTGCCTACTTTTGGGAGTATCTCAGATATATGCACGTGTTTGTGCGTTGCTCTCCGCTGTTTGTATGGACATATATATATCCAAGTTAAGGAGCCCAAGGACTAGGGCTCCAAAAAGTTAAAGTTGGGGGCCGCCCCGCGGCCCCATTGCAACCTGAAAAGATCCAAATAAAAATAGCTTTTTCCGCTTAACGATATTTACCATTTATTCTTCCTCCATGTCAAGAACAGACTGACTCTATCATTCACTTAACCTAAGCTCTAAGCTTCTACATTAATCTAAGTGATTTCATAATTGCTGACACTGCACTTCCCACGGTTGGCCAAAATAATATTTTTCGCTTGTGTGGCGAATCACACGGCTTGCATTTTGTCCGCATATCATATCGCTTACGCTGCAGTTCCCATGGATTGCATTTTGTCTGCTTACACAATATGATATCGGATCGTTGGCTTTGCTTGTGTTTGTTGAAGTGTGGTGTCAGCACATTCTTACAAGTAATTGTGTCTGCCCCCTTGTTAAGTACCCCCCCTTTAAACATCTGCGTCCCGCAGATGAGCTCCTTTTTCAGAAGGATCCTTTGCATGGCTTGGCTGGTCCTGATCTGTGGTCTGATTTAGTCTAGGAAAGTTGATTGTAGTAGTGAGTTTTCTCCAGATAATGTAGCATACGGCTGCTAGAACGGCCAAGGCAAGTGCGTCAAAAATTAGCGAAAAGTGAAAATTGTTGCCAAGTTGTTTAAGCTGATTAATATTTTCCATGCTCAGGCCGTGAATGTAGTTAAGGTTCAATTTTAGTCCTTCGCTCGTGATGTTTACCAAGGGCGGTGGCAGGGCCTGCGCTGTGCGTACTGATCTGCTGGTGAATGTTTAATTTCCCACCGTGACTGTTTCGTTGTTCAAAATAATGACGTACGTTCCATTTAGGGTTGTGGAGTAGTTCTTCCCTTGTAATAGGCCTTCAAAGTTTGTAACAAATATTGTTGAGTCTGTGATCATCTCGACGGTTTTGGTGTTGTCTGGTTCAAAGCGGCATTTGGCATCGCCACCTTTAACTAGCCTAGCTAGGCACCCGTTTTCCCGTAGTTTAGTCAGGGATTTGGGAGAGCAACTTCTTGTGTTGCTGATCGAAGGGCAATCCTCGGTCACCCCAAACGTTTCAACTTCGTTTATTAGCATTTTTTTATAGCTGAGGTCAACGTGTTGTCCTTTTATAACAGCGGCCCGTGTTATTAGCAGTCGGTAGCCATCTGGTTTTACCTTTGGCATTGAGAGTACGTACAAAAGTGTGCTACCGTTTGAATACACGGAGGCCGACCCGTACTCTATGGCTTCAATGGTCTTCTGATATGGTAGGGAATCTTCCTCCATTATGAGCCTTCCAATCTCGTCTTGATCAAGAAGATTTGTGTTGATTACGCCATATTTCGCCATTTGGCACGCTTGGACGACTTCTGACACCTGTTCCTTCAAGACAAGGACTTTGCTTAGGTCAAGTAGTTCGATATTCTCCTCGCTAATGTTTTTGCTTATAGCGTTAATGTGGAGCATCGCTTCGTTTGCTTTCTCGATTGCCTCGCGGGTACCGTTGAATAGTTTTTCGTTGACCCGGTACTGGTGATTGTTGTTTATTATCACGTCATTCATGCTTCGAAGAATATAGTCCCAATCCGCTGCATCTGGAGACCCAGCTATCCACTTCCATGCTGAACCAATCCAGTCAATGGAACGTACCCTTCGTGATTTGCTTATTTGTAGTTCGTCGAGACGCAGCTTAGTTTGATTTAGGTGGAATATTAGCACAGTCCGCACAGCCCTGCTTGTAATATCGAGCTCTGTTGACTCCATCAATTTGACCAAAGCCGTGTTGAAGTAGTTTAGGTCGACCACATGGACTAAACTGAAGTGTCCGTTCAGGATCCAACCACGCCCGTGCTCAATAGTTACTAGTGGGGAGCCATAATTGTAGATGTTGAGGCCGTACACGCCAGATATTAAAAATAAACTGTGTTCCATTATGGAGAGAAAAAAAACTCATTAGTGTTGGTAAGATTAGTATTGACCATTTTTTGTTTTTAGGCACTTTTGTTATTTATCCCAGGGACGGTGAACTAATAATAAATGGTTACATAATGTAAATCTTGTTTTCTTTTGTATTTTTTCCTTTTATTATTATTATTTAAAGAACATTCTATTGTATAATAAAAAAATCTTTCCACACTAAGGGAAGAGTTAAAAAAAAAATTTTAATTTTTGTGTGCTTTTTTGAATTTTATTATTTTATTTATGTGTTTTTTGTTGCGTTTAAATGTATTCCTATATCCTACCACCGTCCCCGGCTACCCATCGTGGTACTTGGAAGGTCCACAGGATCCGAGAGCATGGATATGAAAGGGAGGTAGTTTGTAATTCTTTACTTTTGTTTGAAAGGTAGCGTTAAAGGCTACTACCCTTGGATCCTGCCGCCTTACAAAAACTCGTGGTAAAGAAGCTGAGGAGAGAGGATAATATTTCTAAGAATTACTGAAATGTTTCCTTTTTACCCCCTTCTTTAAAGTTTTTTATGTTTTTTTTTTCTTGTTTTTTTTTTTTTTTTTTTTTTTTTCTATTTGTCTAATTTGCCTTTTTTAGTAAGCGCATAATTAGTTTTTTGTTGTGGGCAGATTTCTTAAGAAAAAATTTTATTTTTTATTTTGCCTCTTTTATTAAGCGTGTAATTAATATTCTTGTGGGCAGATATTGCTTCATTAAAAAAATTTTTTAAACGAAAAATCGTTTCCTCTGTTTTTTTGTATTTTTTTGTTGTTGTTTTTTTTTTTGTTTTTTGCAATATTTTATGTTGCCTCTTTAATCGCTTATGTGGTTTGTTATAGAAAAGATCTTTGATCTTGAAATTGACGCCTTTTTCGCGTCGTCTGTGCTATAGAATTTCAAATCTTTGGGTCCCTTATTGGGACATCTTTTTGTTGTTGACTTCCCGTGGTGACCTTTTTATCTTTTTTTTTTTTTATGTTGGCGTATTTTTTATCTGCGCTTTATGAATCCTTTTGCCAGTGTCTGTGAGCAATGTCACTGTATTGTCTTTACCAACCGTTTCTTTTTTGTAAAGTGCCTTTTGTTTTGATTTTATCTGTTTATCCCTGACGTAAATCTCATCTCCTGGCCTAAATTCCTTAGCTCTTTTCCTTTTTTTATTCAATCGGAGATTTCTTAACTCCTGGTTTCTCTTGATTTGTTCCCTAATCTCCTTGTGGACCCTACTTTTGAGTTTCTATGGGCCCTCCTATGTTCTGTCTCTATTATACCGCAAATCCTATCCTCGTTGGCCACATCCTCGACCACCCTCTGAGTTATCCTAATTTTGTATAAAAGGAAATTTTCTATATATACTTCTTGTAGGAGTTGTAAGTAACTTTCTGGAATCTTTATTCCATTTATGAGTGTCGGGTTTAGGCGTTCCTTCAAGGCTTCGGTTAAGCTGGACTTTTCAATTATATCTAGTCTCACATAATGACGAGTGAATCCTGGATGTGGGTTTTCAACATAAGTCATTGCATTCCCCTCCGTAAAAATTATTTGGTTTCGGAAAACGTTCAAAGGGGCTTCAACGTGTGGAATAAGGTCCGAAGAATCCTGTTCAGCACTGTGAGCTGTCCCCTCGTCACTTCTAGCTTCTGTTGGTGCATCGTTGGGTTCCGACGGTGCTGTCAAATGGTTTGCCTGGCATGGAATTCTGGACAGAGCATCCGCCACGACATTCGATTTACCAGGAGTGTAAATCAATTCGTGGTTATACTCTTCTATTCTAGCCTTCCACCTCTTCAACTTGGCGTTATAGTTTCGACTTCCTAACGCAAAAGTGAAAATTCTAACTTTTTTCGCCCCGGTAGGATCTGAAGTTGTCTAGAGCCCAAACTATAGCCAACATTTCCTTCTCGTTTGTGGCATAGTTTTCCTCTGTTCTGCTTAAAGATCTTGAGATGTAGGCGATGGGTCGATCTTTCCCTGTTTCTCCTTGGGATAGCACCCCACCAATGGCATAGTTTGAGGCGTCGGTGGTAAGGTTGAACGGTTTTTCGAAATCTGGAAATGCGAGAATATCTGAGGAAACGAGTAGTTTTTTTAGAGTATCGAAGGCCTGAAGGGCCTCGGAATTCATTTTTATACGCACTCTTCTAGATTGGTTTGCCTTGACCTGCGAATTCTCACCGCGTGTGAGATTGGTCAAGGGTTTAGCAACCTTAGCGTAATCTCGAATGAACTTTCGGTAATACGACGTTATTCCCAAAAAGCTTTTTAGTTCCTTAAGCGTTTCTGGGGGTGAGAGGTTCTCTATAGCTTGGACCTTTGAAGGATCTGCCTTCATCCCGTCGGATGTTATTACATATCCCAGAAATTCTACTTCCGTTCTCATAACCTTAGTTTTTTCCAAATTCACTCTCAAATTAGCATCCGCAAGCCGTTTAAACACTATCTCTAAATTTACTAAATGTTCGTCGGTACTTTTTCCAAAGACAATAATGTCGTCGATATACACGTAGCATATCCTCCCTATATACTCTTTAAGAACGTCATCAATCATTCGCTGGAATATAGCCGGAGCGTTTTTTAACCCAAAAGGTAATCTCAGAAATTCGTACTTTCCATTCATTGTTGAAAACGCTGTTTTGGGTATATCTGTTTCTTTCATTGTGATTTGGTGAAAGCCTGAGGTCAGATCTATAGTTGTGAAATATTTTGCGTTCCCTAAACTGGCCAGCGTTGTATTAATATCTGGGATAGGATAGGCGTCTGGCACGGTGACTGCATTCAGACGTTTGAAGTCCACTACCATTCTATACTGCTTTTCACCAGAGGGTTTGGGTTTTTTCGGAACTACCCAAATAGGAGAATTGTACGGGCTTTTGGATGGTCGTATAATTCCTTCTTCAAGCAACTCAGTAATTTGTTTTTCTACCTCTTCCCTCATGTTTGCAGGATATGGGTAACTTTTCGTGTATATGGGCTCATTCGTGGTAGTCTTTATCTCAGCTCGAACTGTGGTTTTAATATTTGATTTGATGTTAAGTGGACCGAACAAATGAGAATACTTTTTTATCATGGCTTTTAGGCTTGGGAGACTTTGTTTTTGAGCGGAATTCTTATATTGGGATCTATTGTAAGGACATGTTTTTTCCTGTCTATGACGGCACCCAGTTCTTTGAGGGTGTCATCGCCTATTATCCCATCAAACGAGCTTAAACCAGGAAGTGCGTAAAAGGTCACCATAGCTTCGTTACCAGCATTTTGGAAAAATCTCCCGCTGATTTTTTTGTTTATTACTACAGGTCCTGCTACGGTGGTTACTGAGAAAGGTGGATTGACTGGGACTGTATTAGTTGCCAATTCAGGTTTTATAAAATTTTTATTTGCCCCTGTGTCAACTAAGAACTTTAGGGCTACTTTGTTTGGTGTCAAACAAGTGAGATAGGGTATACTGGATTGCGCGGTAGTGCTCATATGAAATAGGCTGGTGGCCCGTCCGCCATAAAATTTACCTGCTGGAGGTTGTCTTCTGTCGATTCAGCATACGTCGAAGGTCCGCTTTCTACATCTGCGCTGTTGGCTTCCATGTTGTAGAGCCTCTGCTGTTTGGGCATCTTTTCAATCGATGATGCAGGTCCCCTTTTGAAGGCGTTGTAATTCGTCGGTCGGTTCATGTAGTTCACCTGTCTGATTTGAACACTGTTGTCGACATCCATTCTTTCCGCAGGTCTTGGGGCTGCGGGTCTAGCAGGAGGTGCGGTGTTCGTCCCTTGATTGCCTTGGAATCTGTTGTAGGATGACCGGCCATTCCCTTGAGTATTGTTCCGATTCGTCCAGTTGTAGGTAGACCGTGATCGAGGAGGTAACGGTGGTCTCTGAGTAACATGCGACAGGGTATTGGTGGGGACAACTACTCTATTTGGAGTGTTTGCATGGACTATTGTGTTCCTTAACGTTAGGTTCTGGATGTCAAGGCAGGCCGTGTACGCTTCTGGCAGTGTTTTTGGCTTCTGCACTATAAGCATACGTGACAATTCTAGACTGAGGCCCCGTATGAAAACATCGAGTGCCCTGTTACGGTACGTTTCCACAAGGACCGACACGGTTTCCTGGCTATAGTCATCGCACTTGATTTTGTTCACTATTAGAGACAACTGATGATTGACCGTTGCGTAGAAATCATCTAGTTTTGAACCTCTCTGAGCTAGCTGATTCAGTTGGTGCTCTAAAGTCCTAATGTCCCTTTTGTCTGCGTAATGCAGTGATAATACCCTTTTTATTTCTACCCAATCGCTATCGAAAACATTATACGCTACCAGTGCTGCATCGGCAAAGCCACGGATTTTCTGCCTAATATGTTGCAGGATGGCACGATACAGGGGCCTTTCCTTGCCGATATCGTAGTCCGACAGAATTCCTTCAACGCTGTGAACCCAAGAGATGTATTGAGAAGGGCTGCCTTCAAAAACTTGCAGCTCCTTCACGCAGTCGGGGAGTCTGCCAATATCCTTTAGGTCTTGCTCCGACAGTGGTGTTCGCACCGCTGCCAATACCCCCTGTGGCTGCGTTCTTACGCCACCCTGTTCTACTCTTCCCAATCGCTCATCGATTCTGGCAAGATTTTGTTCTAAACTCGCGTTATTCCATTCAATTTCCCCTAGCCTAGAGTTCAGAGCAACACCGTTGCTTTCTATACCCCCAAGGCGTGTCTCAAGCCGCCTAATCTGCTCGAGCAGAGCATTAATGCCCCCATTAAGTTCATTAACTTTCGTGGCTAAAGCGTCCATTTCAGATAAAAAAAAATTTTAGTTTGAGATTAAAAAATGTATTTTTAAATTTTAATTTGGCACACGGTGGCTCTTTAAAAATTGTTTTTTATTATTTTTTTTTTGTTACTTACTGGCGTTCGCGATCACCTGACGGGATAGTCCTTATAGCACAGACGATTTATTTGTTTTTTGTTTTAGTTTTAAGGTTGTCCTTACACTTTGACAGTTTCCTGCAAAAAAAAAGAGGACTTTAGTTACATTTGTGAAACTTTTACCGTGTTCTTATGGCAACGGCGACATGTACCAAGTTGGCGTTTCACAGTACATTAGTCTTTAAATAATTATGGTTTTGGTCAGGGGAGGCTGTGTCACTCCTTTTTAGTCGTCGACAATCAGATTGAAGGCAACCTACTAAGGCACAGTTGCTCCACAACGCCCTGGACATATTGCGAATCTTTAGCGTGTTCTTATGGGTACGCTGAAAGTATCGCAAGTAACGAGTGACCGTTTCCAGTGTGCGCTGATGTGTACCCTGGAAACTTCACAAAAGGATAAGCCGGCCCAAGTGTGTTCTTATGTGTACGCTCAGGTTAACTTTTAAAGCCGGCCCAAGTGTGTTCTTATGTGTACGCTCGGGTTAACTTTTTCAGAAGGAAATTTTTGCCGTATCCTGAAGGGAGCGGCAAGTTGCATATTGCAAAAAAAAATTTTGTGTACATGACACGGTCACAGGAGTCGTTAACCATTTTTCGGCCTTTGGTATGGTGAGGTCCGTCCTAGAAGTATAGGTATACGGACTCACCCAGCCAGTGTGATTATACGTGCACTTGGAATAGCAATAGTGGGGCCGTAGGATAATTCACTTATAAAATGTTTCAATTTTCGTGTTGAATTTTATTCGCGCGCCAGAGGATCTTAGGGGTCACAGGCTCGCTTCTTTTAATATTATTCCTGTATAGCCCTCTGAGGGCTTTTAGGATTGGACGTAGTAATTTACTGCGTGTAGCATCACTTTTCACTCAACTTTTTGTTATTCACTTGTTTTTAGTATTCGTTTTACCTCTCCTGGGGAGAGGAGCTTTTATACCATGGAGGGTCCCGAAGGGAATCGCAGAGTTAAGCTATCGTTATAACCGGAGGGTCCCCTCGAAGGTGAATCTCGGTTTTGGTATTTTCGTTATTGGCTGTACAAGCCTTAAATTATCTAAGCTGAGGTCTTGCCTCTCTATATTTTTTTATTCCTTTATCGGTAAAATTTCTATTATTATTTTTTTCTTAGCACTCCACTATCACTATCACTTTGTCACTAATCACTATGGACCTCACATTTAAGGAGGTCCTTTTTGAAGGACCCACTTGCCAGTGGGTCCCTGCTCGGGCGCCAGTTAAGGAGCCCAAGGACTAGGGCTCCAAAAAGTTAAAGTTGGGGGCCGCCCCGCGGCCCCATTGCAACCTGAAAAGATCCAAATAAAAATTGCTTTTTCCGCTTAACGATATTTACCATTTATTCTTCCTCCATGTCAAGAACAGACTGACTCTATCATTCACTTAACCTAAGCTCTAAGCTTCTACATTAATCTAAGTGATTTCATAATTGCTGACACTGCACTTCACACGGTTGGCCAAAATAATATTTTTCGCTTGTGTGGCGAATCACACGGCTTGCATTTTGTCCGCATATTATATCGCTTACGCTGCAGTTCCCATGGATTCCATTTTGTCTGCTTACACAATATGATATCGGATCGTTGGCTTTGCTTGTGTTTGTTGAAGTGTGGTGTCAGCACATTCTTACAAGTAAGTGTGTCTGCCCCCTTGTTAAGTTCCATAATGATTGATTTGTTGATGTGCACTGCTTAGTATTGGCTTGGAGAGGATAGTATCCCTTAGCGTTGCTAATATTCGTCACAATATATTAAAATTTTATTATTTATACAAGGACAAGAAATAATTTAAATACTACATGTAGCCGAAGACGTCCCCTACCATTTGTTCACCTTCGGCTTCCCAGAAAATACAAATCCAAACATTAGACAATACAAAGGTTGTGAACAATTTTAACCGCAGGTAAGTGAAACTCTCTTGACATATGTACCTGGATATGGACCCAACACCCCGTACCATATCGTATTTTAAGACGTTGACGATCATAGCTGATGTTGGATGTTGTAGTCTCAGGTGTATATCGCTCAAGTTTGTTTGCGAATTACCTTTGGTTCAAATAGCTCACTTTCGCATGCTTTCTTCCCCCGATGAAATATGATTATCATGTAGTATCATATTTTGTATGAGATATGAAGAATAAATGCATGATAATCGTATTCGAAAATCACTCAAAAATCTCAACCAAAACGATCGAAATATGTTCACACATATGATCAGAAAATGACTGTGAAAAGCAGTCAAATATTACTCAAAAACAATTAAAGTTCAATTTTACAATGATATCAAAAATGAATAAAAATAATTTCGAAATGTGAATCATAAATGATTATTCAAGAATAATCACATTTAAGGTACATTTTTCTCCCGACGATACATTAATTTTCGAATAGAAAATACTTTTATATTTGAACGTTTTTAATCATCTTGGGGTATGGTATTTAAATATTTTTTATCAAAAGAGATCGGTGGCTTTAGACTGAAGTAATTTAGAGGCTGCATCGAGGATCTTGCAATGGAAAACCTATAACATAACAAAATTGTAGTTTTTGGTCACCTTCTTTTTGAATAAAAGAGCGTCATTTCTTTCATCTGATTTGCAATTCAACGGAGTTTTTTCGTTAGCGTTTTTTGATCTTCAACAAACCGCGAACTTTTAAAGCACAAGCGACATCATAACGTCCTGTCCATATAGCGAGGTGTAATGTTTTTAATGTTATTGAAGTTGAAGACTCACTTTCTTTATTAGATATAAAATTACTATGCCCAAAAAAATTATTAATTTTTTGAATTGGTTCAAAATCGTTTTGTTTAGTTTGGTTGAAATGCCTAATGATTAACTTGAAATCGTATTATGGTCTTTAGTTGTCGCAATTTGAATTTTTAGCAGAACTTATAGATATATTTTTCACTTATATTTAAGAATTCATGAGCTTAACACCGGCTTATAATAATTGAATTTCAATTATTATGTTTTTTCTAAGAGAAACTGAAAAGAAAGAAACATTTACTGGCATATTGCGATGGACCATTTCGAAAACCGCCAACGTAATCATCATCAGGCAATTTTCGGGATTCGAACCGTGAATCACATGGTGAAACTGCAGTAGCCTTTAACCACTAGGCCATCCTGCTGGTATTTGTTTTCATGCTTAATTAAGGTTTTCTCATTTCTACACTAACAACACAATTGAGACATTTTGTCTCTATATTGATTTGTGTGCCATGTAGATTTGTTATTGTAAAGTTCTTATTCGTTGCGAATGAGAAGCTTTGTCAACTCGGGCTCAGTTGTACATATTTATGAACGTTTGTTTAATGGTGTGTTCAGTTTATACTTATATTTAAGAATTCATGAGCTTAACACCGGCTTATAATAATTGAATTTCAATTATTATGTTTTTTCTAAGAGAAACTGAAAAGAAAGAAACATTTACTGGCATATTGCGATGGACCATTTCGAAAACCGCCAAGTAATCATCATCAGGCAATTTTGTAATGTTATCAAAGGTTTCACCGGGATTCGAACCGTGAATCACATGGTGAAACTGCAGTAGCCTTTAACCACTAGGCCATCCTGCTGGTATTTGTCTTCATGCTTAATTCAGGTTTTCTCATTTCTACACCAACAACACAATTGAGACATTTTGTCTCTATATTGATTTGTGTGCCATGTAGATTTGTTATTGTAAAGTTCTTATTCGTTGCGAATGAGAAGCTTTCTCAACTCGGGCTCAGTTGTACATATTTATGTATGTTTGTTTAATGGTGTGTTCAGTTTATACTTATATTTAAGAATTCATGAGCTTAACACCGGCTTATAATAATTGAATTTCAATTATTATGTTTTTTCTAAGAGAAACTGAAAAGAAAGAAACATTTACTGGCATATTGCGATGGACCATTTCGAAAACCGCCAACGTAATCATCATCAGACAATTTTGTAATGTTATCAAAGGTTTCACCGGGATTCGAACCGTGAATCACATGGTGAAACTGCAGTAGCCTTTAACCACTAGGCCATCCTGCTGGTGTTTGTTTTCATGCTTAATTCAGGTTTTCTCATTTCTACACCAACAACACAATTGAGACATTTTGTCTCTATATTGATTTGTGTGCCATGTAGATTTGTTTTTGTAAAGTTCTTCTTCGTTGCGAATGAGAAGCTTTGTGAACTCGGGCTCAGTTGTACATATTTATGTATGTTTGTTTAATGGTGTGTTCAGTTTATACTTATATTTAAGAATTCATGAGCTTAACACCGGCTTATAATAATTGAATTTCAATTATTATGTTTTTTTCTAAGAGAAACTGAATAGAAAGAAACATTTACTGGCATATTGCGATGAACCATTTCGAAAACCGCCAACGTAATCATCATCAGGCAATTTTGTAATGTTATCAAAGGTTTCACCGGGATTCGAACCGTGAATCACATGGTGAAACTGCAGTAGCCTTTATAACCACTAGGCCATCCTGCTGGTATTTGTTTTCATGCTTAATTCAGGTTTTCTCATTTCTACACTAACAACACAATTGAGACATTTTGTCTCTATATTGATTTGTGTGCCATGTAGATTTGTTATTGTAAAGTTCTTATTCGTTGCGAATGAGAAGCTTTGTCAACTCGGGCTCAGTTGTACATATTTATGTATGTTTGTTTAATGGTGTGTTCAGTTTATACTTATATTTAAGAATTCATGAGCTTAACACCGGCTTATAATAATTGAATTTCAATTATTATGTTTTTTCTAAGAGAAACTGAAAAGAAAGAAACATTTACTGGCATATTGCGATGGACCATTACGAAAACCGCCAACGTAATCCTCATCAGACAATTTTGTAATGTTATCAAAGGTTTCACCGGGATTCGAACCGTGAATCACATGGTGAAACTGCAGTAGCCTTTAACCACTAGGCCATCCTGCTGGTATTTGTTTTCATGCTTAATTCAGGTTTTCTCATTTCTACACCAACAACACAATTGAGACATTTTGTCTCTATATTGATTTGTGTGCCATGTAGATTTGTTTTTGTAAAGTTCTTCTTCGTTGCGAATGAGAAGCTTTGTCAACTCGGGCTCAGTTGTACATATTTATGTATGTTTGTTTAATGGTGTGTTCAGTTTATACTTATATTTAAGAATTCATGAGTTTAACACCGGCTTATAATAATTGAATTTCAATTATTATGTTTTTTCTAAGAGAAACTGAAAAGAAAGAAACATTTACTGGCATATTGCGATGGACCATTTCGAAAACCGCCAACGTAATCATCATCAGGCAATTTTGTAATGTTATCAAAGGTTTCACCGGGATTCGAACCGTGAATCACATGGTGAAACTGCAGTAGCCTTTAACCACTAGGCCATCCTGCTGGTATTTGTTTTCATGCTTAATTCAGGTTTTCTCATTTCTACACTAACAACACAATTGAGACATTTTGTCTCTATATTGATTTGTGTGCCATGTAGATTTGTTATTGTAAAGTTCTTATTCGTTGCGAATGAGAAGCTTTGTCAACTCGGGCTCAGTTGTACATATTTATGTATGTTTGTTTAATGGTGTGTTCAGTTTATACTTATATTTAAGAATTCATGAGCTTAACACCGGCTTATAATAATTGAATTTCAATTATTATGTTTTTTCTAAGAGAAACTGAAAAGAAATAAACATTTACTGGCATATTGCGATGGACCATTTCGAAAACCGCCAACGTAATCATCATCAGACAATTTTGTAATGTTATCAAAGGTTTCACCGGGATTCGAACCGTGAATCACATGGTGAAACTGCAGTAGCCTTTAACCACTAGGCCATCCTGCTGGTATTTGTTTTCATGCTTAATTCAGGTTTTCTCATTTCTACACCAACAACACAATTGAGACATTTTGTCTCTATATTGATTTGTGTGCCATGTAGATTTGTTTTTGTAAAGTTCTTCTTCGTTGCGAATGAGAAGCTTTGTCAACTCGGGCTCAGTTGTACATATTTATGTATGTTTGTTTAATGGTGTGTTCAGTTTATACTTATATTTAAGAATTCATGAGCTTAACACCGGCTTATAATAATTGAATTTCAATTATTGTGTTTTTTCTAAGAGAAACTGAAAAGAAAGAAACATTTACTGGCATATTGCGATGGACCATTTCGAAAACCGCCAACGTAATCATCATCAGACAATTTTGTAATGGTATTAAAGGTTTCACCGGGATTCGAACCGTGTATCACATGGTGAAACTGCAGTAGCCTTTAACCACTAGGCCATCCTGCTGGTATTTGTTTTCATGCTTAATTCAGGTTTTCTCATTTCTACACTAACAACACAATTGAGACATTTTGTCTCTATATTGATTTGTGTGCCATGTAGATTTTTTTTTGTAAAGTTCTTCTTCGTTGCGAATGAGAAGCTTTGTCAACTCGGGCCCAGTTGTACATATTTATGTATGTTTGTTTAATGGTGTGTTCAGTTTATACTTATGTTTAAGAATTCATGAGCTTAACACCGGCTTATAATAATTGAATTTCAATTATTATGTTTTTTCTAAGAGAAACTGAAAAGAAAGAAACATTTACTGGCATATTGCGATGGACCATTTCGAAAACCGCCAACGTAATCATCATCAGGCAATTTTGTAATGTTATCAAAGGTTTCACCGGGATTCGAACCGTGAATCACATGGTGAAACTGCAGTAGCATTTAACCACTAGGCCATCCTGCTGGTATTTGTTTTCATGCTTAATTCAGGTTTTCTCATTTCTACACTAACAACACAATTGAGACATTTTGTCTCTATATTGATTTGTGTGCCATGTAGATTTGTTTTTGTAAAGTTCTTCTTCGTTGCGAATGAGAAGCTTTGTCAACTCGGGCTCAGTTGTACATATTTATGTATGTTTGTTTAATGGTGTGTTCAGTTTATACTTATATTTAAGAATATATGAGCTTAACACCGGCTTATAATAATTGAATTTCAATTATTATTTTTTTTCTAAGAGAAACTGAAAAGAAAGAAACATTTACTGGCATATTGCGATGGATGGATGAAATTCAATTATTATAAGCCGTTGTTAAGCTCATGAGTTCTTAAATATAAGTATAAACTGAACACACCATTAAACAAACATACATAGATATACTTTTCAAATAAAATAAAATTTTCAGGTATAAGGTAATAATTTTGAGTTCGCGGCCTCTTGGCCCGGGGCCTTCTTGGGTCCGGCCCGTGTCATTTGGCCAGCCCTGCCACCCTACTCTTACGCCACTTATTCGATTATTGAATACAAAAACAAAATCATTTAAACAGCAATATACCGGCACTCTGATGTGTGTGATTTATGGCTACAAAACTGTGTACCCAAAAAATCCAAAAAATTCTTACTAAAAATTTTAAAACTTAACAAAAAATTTGTGTTTTGAATTCGAATTTCTTGAACTTTAGTTCACATTGACTTTATTACATATTTCTAAAGATCTTTATAAAAAACTATAAGACTAACTTTTAAAGCGAAACTAAGTGAAATTTGCAAAAGACCTATTGCCAATATTTTTTCGGTGATTGTAGCTTTTTTGTATATACTTGGGTGACATTTGGTATTAATGCTGCGGTCAAACCTATACAAATCGTTAATAGTTTGTAGCACAAAGAAGTCAAGTGGAACAAGAAAGGATTTTTAATTTGGTTAAACAATCATTTGACGTTTGAACATGTGCTTAAATATTTTACCACAAAACTTTGTTACTCTACTAATACCTTTTTTCTTCTAGATATGTGGGTGTAAATAGATATACATACGTGCGTATGTATATGAGTATTGATGTAGGTAATTATATGTGGTTCATTTGTATGCTTTATGCATAATTAGGTTGATTTAATCATTTCTTTTTGTTTAATAGCAAAAGTCTTAATATATTTATCTGTCCTGAATGAAATTCGTAATTTAAAGGTTTTGTTAACGATGACATATGTATCTCAGTCATCCTGTTAACAAGGCTGTATCTCAGCGAAGTCATTAACAAAGTCAAAACTCGGGAGAACGGTTAAAAATATTGTTACTGAAAAAAAAATATTTTTGTCCCAAAAGCTCTAGATTTAACTTAATTAATTTACTTCACATATTACGCAAAGGACTAAATTGCAAAACCAGAATATAGACTCATATGTATTCTATAGTATAGTTTAGCGTTGTAAAGCTTTACGATTTTTATACTCAGCTGAGCAGAGCTCACAGAGTATATTAACTTTGTTCGCATAACGGCAATCCGTAACGGCATAAACTAATCGAGATAGATATAGATCTCTATATATCAAAATGATCTGAGCGAAAAAAGAATTTCATTTAGCCATGTCCGTCCGTCCGTCCGTCCTTAAACACGATAACTTGAATAAATTTTGAGGTATCTTGATGAAATTTGGTATGTGGGTTCCTGGGCGCTCATCTCAGATCGATATTTAAATTGAACGAAATCGGACTGCAACCACGCCTACTTTTTCGATATCGAAAATTTAGAAAAACAGAAAAAGTACGATAATTCATTACCAAAGACGGATAAAGCAAAGAAATTTGGTAGGTGGGTTGACTTTATTACGCGGAATAGAAAATTAGTAAAATTTTGGACAATGGGCCTGGCACCGCCGACTCTTAAAAGAAGGTAATTTAAAATTTTGCAAGTTGTAATTTGGCAGTCATTGAGGATATCATGATGAAATTTGGCAGGAAAGTTACTCCTATTACCATATGTGTGCTAAAAAAATTTTGCTAAATCTGATGTCGAACACGATCTTTAAAAAAAAATTGTTTAAGTCAAATTTTAACAAAAAATTACATATCTTTACAGTATATAAGTAAATTATGTCAACATTCATCTCCAGTAATGATATGGAGAAACAAAAAACAAAAATAAAAGAAAATTTCAAAATCGGCGTGACTCCGCCCTTTTTCATTTAATTTGTCTAGAATACTTTTAATGCCATAAGTCGAACAAAAATTTACCAATCCTTGTGAAATTTGGTAGAGACATAGAATCTGTGACGATACCTGCTTTTTTTGCAAATGGGCGAAATTGGTGGAAGCCTCGCCCAGTTTTTATACACAGTCGACCGTCTGTCCTTCCGCTCGGCCGTTAACACTATAACTTGCGCAAAAAACGATATATCTTAACTAAGCTGGAGTCGAAAGTTGACATAATCTACTTTTATACTGTAAATATAATAAATTTTTTGTTAAAATTTGACTTAAAAAAAATTTTTTTTTTTAAAGTGGGCGTGTTCGTTATCCGATTTCACTAATTTTTACGCCTACCAAATTTCATCATGATATCTTCAACGGCTGTCAAATTACAGCTTGCAAAACTTTTAAATTACATTCTTTTAAAAGTGGGCGGTGCCACGCCCATTGTCCAAAATTGTTCTAATTTTCTATTTTGCGTCATATGGTCAATGCAACCACCAAGCTTCAACGCGTTATCCGTCTTTGGTAATGAATTACCGCACTTTTTCGGTTTTTTGAAATTTTCGATATCGAAAAAGTGGGCGTGGTTATTGTCCGATATCGTTCATTTTAATTAGCGATCTGAGATGAGTGCCCAGAAACCTACATACCAAATTTCATCAAGTTACCTCAAAATTGACTCAAGTTATCGTGTTTACAGGCGGACGGACAGGCGGACGGACATGTCTAAATAAATTTCTTTTTTCACCGAGATCATTTTGATATATAGAAGTCTATATCTATATCGATTAGTTCATGCCGTTACGCATTACCGTTATGCGAACAAAGCTAATATACTCTGTGAGCTCTGCTCAGCTAAGTATAAAAATCGATATATCTTTACTAAACTTAGTTCACGTACTTATCTCAACTCACTTTATCTTGAATAAAATGGGCGAAATCCACCTATGACCACGCCCACTTTTTCGATATTGAAGGTTTTGAAAAATGAAAAAATGACATAATTCTATATCAAATACAAAAAAAGGGATGAAAAATGATGATTGGGTTGGTTTTTTTACGCAAAATATAACTTTAGAAAAAACTTTGTAAAATGGGTGTGACACCTACGATATTAAGTAGAAGAAAGTGAAAAAGTTCTGCAGGGCGATATCAAAAGCCCCTGGAATCATTGTAGGAATACTGTTCGTTGTATTACATACACAAAAAATTAGCGGTAGCCGCCAGCTGTTGTTCTGGATCAACATGGTCCACATTTTGGTCGATATCTCGAAAATGCCTTCAGATATACATCTTAGGCCCACTCCCTTTTAAAATACTAATTAACACCTTTCATTTGATACCCATATCGTACAAATACATTATAGAGCCACCCCTGGTCCACCTATATGGCGATATCTCGAAAAGGCGCGCACCTATAGAACTAAGGCCCACTCCCTTTTAAAATACTTATTAACATCTTTCATTTGATACCCATATCATACAAAGGCATTCTAAAGTTACATCTGGTCCACCTTTATGGCGATTTCTCGAAAAAGCGGCCACCTATAGAATTATGGCCCATTCCTTTTTAAAATACTCTTACGGCGGGTTTTCGGGTACAGCCCAGAACATCCCATGCAGTGTAACTATCCCTTACACGTGTCACACTGACAAAAGTGTGGCCGTCTTAAAAGGATTCATTTCCAACACACGCAGCAAAACCATTTCTCTGACCCGAATCAGGTACTGACTCCGGATTTGGCACGATACTTTCCCGTAGCAGGATAATATAGCGCAGTCCCGCTGCATGGATCTACTGGGACGATGACAATTTGTGAGAAGGATGCAACAAATTAACCCCTCTAATGTATATACGTATTCTTATAAATATGAGCTGTGTCATAAATGTTGTTCGGTTAGGGCTGAAAAGTTTGCACAAACACAAAAGCTGTAGCGGTGCGTATTCCATCTTACACATCGATGCACACAAGATACAAAACTTGGAGGCACCTGCTTCAAGAATGTCAAGATAAAGGAATATCCAATGCACGGTAATCGGATCACTTTAATCGTAAATAAAGTAAGTAGAAGGAGCAATACAAATGTACGTACTTGAATAAATGTACATGCACATATTTTAGTGGAATTGAAGTCATCATTTTTATTTTATATGAACATTATTCCAAAAATTAAGTTATCTGTAATAAATTAAAAAAAGGTTAGAATTAAACTAATCGAGGAAGCTTTGGAAGTTCAAGATAATGCAAAGACAGCCGTTGGTCCGGGAAAATCCAGAGTCGCTCCGGTACATAGAACCGGCTGCCTTGGGAAGCCACAACCTTCACAGTCGAGTACTCTTTGTTAACTGAACTAATGAAGTATGAATTTTCACTGAGAAGCTTTTCATGGCAGAAATACACTGTCAAATCACTGATTTAAAAAAGTAGCAAAAATTGTTGTCCTTAAGCAAAACGAGGAGAAAGCTGTGAAAAGTCCTCTCTCATATACTTTTTTCATCATTATATATACATATTAGAAGAATCGGCAGACGTTGTCCTGCCCTAAAATTGGCCTATCTGCGTACATTTTAATAAGCTTTTTTCGTCTGACTCTGCCCTCCCCCCTCTACACTTTTTCCTAATCCATTTATTCACTCCTCCCTCCGTCTTTTTCGCTTCATCTATCCCCATCCACGTCTCATTCTATCTCTTTCTCAATCTCCTTCACCTTCTCTCTTTTCTCTACTCTCAATTCCTTCTCATTCTTCTGCATCCGTTATTGCCTGTCCCAGAGGGTGGTATATATTTTATTACAGTCCCAGTCCCAGTCCCAGTCCGTCTTTGGATAATATATTACTCTGTACTAAAGCACTCATCAACAGCTTTCATTTGATATCCATATTGTATAAACACTGTCTAGGCTTTCACTGGCCCTCGTTTTGGCCTATATCTCGAGACCCTAGTCACTCAGGGGTATGAAAATTACCCTCTACACAACTAAAGACTCCTGAATTAAAAAGAAAATGTCATAGTACCTCTAAATCGCGGGCCCCCTCAGAACCTCCACCCACCCTCTCGGTGGGCCTGGTGATGTGCCATACTTGACATCTATCGCTATAATATTTTTTATTGATAAGCAGGTTGTTTAATTAAACACCAAGCAATTAAACGGAAGTATATCCGCACCACCTGAAAATATGAGTGCCACTGCGTATACGTTACATTTTATTATTACGTATAAACAAATAAAAAAAATTGCAATAAAATAATATTGCGACTATAAACTGAGTTATAAGCTATCCTATGTCTCAAGTTAGATCAAACTACACACGGGGTGCAAAACAAATTCAAAATCGGTTCAGTAGTTTAGGAGTCCATCGCGGCCTAAAATGTCGTGACACGTGTTTTTTATATATTAAGATGGTTTCGATAATTATTTAAACTCCTAAAGTTTACTAACTTAGTACAAACTGTGTGCAAACAGCATTTTTTTTCTATTCCCTTCCTATTTTTCTGTTTACCCCAAATTTAGTGGAAATTCGTACGTGCATTTTTGTTTACCAACATTGAAGTCAAAAAGAATGCGGACAGATCTCAAAACAAAGAAATAAATGCTTTAACTTGTGAGTCGATGAAGAACTCGCTGTGTATGCAAGGTTGAAGCGAATTTGCAAAAGGGAAGGTATGAAAATTTCTACAAAAATGCTTTCTTGTATGTGAGTATGTTTTACGCTGACATAAACTTATATATGCAGATGAATGTGGCTACCCTTCGGTAAAACACAAGGAAAAAATATTGGTTTAAGACTGGAAATTTTAACTTAAATCAAAGACTTTTAAAAATTATGTATCCAGAGCTTTGAAGAAAACTGGGGTGCCCAGATTTGGAATTACATTTTTGTCTTATTTCGATTGCAGCAGTTGTGGTGGCATTATTCAAAATATATTGAGGATCGCGTATTCCGGACAAAGTGTGTATGCAGTTTATGTAGGTACAAGATGATGGAAGCTGTTTCGACTATGCCTTGTACATCTCTTCAAAGCTTATTCAACAGGAAGTGGAATTCGATCCCACACTCATGCGATTATCGATCTTTTGAAAAGCAGACATGGCCAGAGCCAGGTCTTGTTGTTCTGAAGCCTTTTTCCAATTCCGTTTTAATGCACCCCAGGGTGGTGCCTTTTGCCATTCTTCTACGCAGAAAAATAATTTTAAACCCAAGAGCAAAAACTTACTAATATAAAAAAAATAAAAACAAGTAAGGAAGGCTAAGTTCGGGTGTAACCGAATATTACATACTCAGTTGAGAGCTATGGAGATAAAATAAGGGAAAATCACCATGTAGGAAAATGAACCTTGGGTAACCCTGGAATGTGTTTGTATGACATGTGTATCAAATGGAAGGTATTAAAGGGTATTTTAAGAGAGAGTGGGCCATAGTTCATAGTTCTATAGGTGGACGCCATATAGGGATATCGCCATAAAGGTGGGCCAGGGCTGACTCTAGAATTTGTTTGTACGATGTGGGTATCAAATGAAAGGTGTTAATGAGTATTTTAAAAGGGAGAGCCGTAGTTCTATAGGTTGGATGCCTTTTCGAGATATCGCCATAAAGGTGGACCAGGGGTGACTCTATAATTTGTTTGTACGAAATGGGTATCAAATGAAAGGTGTTAATGAGTATTTTAAAAGGGAGTGGGCCGTAGTTCTATAGGTGGATGCATTTTCGAGATATCGCTATAAATGTGGACCAGGGGTGACTCTAGAATTTGTTTGTATGATATGGGTATCAAATGAAAGGTGTTAATGAGTATTTTAAAAGGAAGTGGGCCTTAGTTCTGTAGGTGGAAGCCTTTTCGAGATATCGCCATAAAGGCGGACCAGGGGTGACTCTAGAATTTGTTTGTACGATATGGGTATCAAATGCAAGGTATTAATGAGTATTTTAAAAGGGAGTGGACCTTAGTTCTATGGGTGGACGTCTTTTAGAGATATCGCCATAAAGGTGGATCAGGGGTGACTTTAGAATTTGTTTGTACGATATGGGTATCAAATTAAAGGTGTTGATTAGTATTTTAAAAGGAAGTGGGCCTTAGTTCTGTAGGTGGAAGCCTTTTCGAGATATCGCCATAAAGGTGGACCAGGGGTGACTCTAGAATTCGTTTGTACGATGTGGGTATCAAAAGAAAGGTGTTAATGAGTATTTTAAAAGGGCGTAGGCCTTAATTCTATAGGTGGACGCCTTTTCGAGATATCGCCATAAAGGTGGACCAGGGGTGACTCTAGAATTTGTTTGTACGATATGGGTATCAAATGCAAGGTGTTAATGAATATTTTAAAGGGGAGTGGGCCTTAGTTCTATGGGTGGACGCCTTTTAGAGATATCGCCATAAAGGTGGATCAGGGGTGACTCTAGAATTTGTTTGTACGATATGGGTATCAAATTAAAGGTGTTAATTAGTATTTTAAAAGGAAGTGGGCCGTAGTTCTATAGGTGGATGCCTTTTCGAGATATCGCCATAAATGTGGACCAGGGGTGACTCTAGAATTTGTTTGTATGATATGGGTATCAAACGAAAGGTGTTAATGAGTATTTTAAAAGGAAGTGGGCCTTAGTTCTGTAGGTGGAAGCCTTTTCGAGATATCGCCATAAATGTGGACCAGGGGTGACTCTAGAATTTGTTTGTACGATATGGGTATCAAATGCAAGATGTTAATGAGTATTTTAAAAGGGAGTGGGCCTTAGTTCTATGGGTGGACGCCTTTTAGAGATATCGCCATAAAGGTGGATCAGTGGTGACTCTAGAATTTGTTTGTACGATATGGGTATCAAATTAAAGGTGTTAATTAGTATTTTAAAAGGAAGTGGGCCTTAGTTCTGTAGGTGGAAGCCTTTTCGAGATATCGCCATAAAGGTGGACCAGGGGTGACTCTAGAATTCGTTTGTGCGATATGGGTATCAAATGAAAGGTGTTAATGAGTATTTTAAAAGGGCGTAGGCCTTAATTCTATAGGTGGACGCCTTTTCGAGATATCGCCACAAAGGTGGACCAGGGGTGACTCTAAAATTTGATTGTACGATATGGGTATCAAATGAAAGGTGTTAATGAGTATTTTAAAAGGGAGTGGGCCGTAGTTCTATAGGTGGATGCCTTTTCGAGATATCGCCATAAATGTGGACAAGGCGTGACTCTAGAATTTGTTTGTACGATATGGGTATCAAATGAAAGGTGTTAATGAGTATTTTAAAAGGAAGTGGGCGTTAGTTCTGTAGGTGGAAGCCTTTTCGAGATATCGCCATAAAGGTGGACCAGGGGTGACTCTAGAATTTGTTTGTACGATATGGGTATCAAATGAAAGGTGTTAATGAGTATTTTAAAAGAGAGTGGGCCTTAGTTCTATGGGTGGACGCCTTTTAGAGATATCGCCATAAAGGTGGATCAGGGGTGACTCTAGTATTTGCTTGTACGATATGGGTATCAAATGAAATGTGTTAATGAGTATTTTAAAAGGGAGTGGGCCATAGTTCTATCGGTGGACGCCTATTAGAGATATCGCCATAAAGGTGGATCAGGGGTGACTCTAGAATTTTTTCTTCTTCTTAATATGGTAGGTGTTACACTCATTTTACAAAGTTTTTTTCTAAAGTAATGTTTTGCGTCAATAAACCAATCCAATTACAATGTTTCATTTCTTTTTTCGTATTTGGTATAGAATTATGGCATTTTTTTATTTTTCGTAATTTTCTATGTCGAAAAAGTGGGCGTGGTTATAGGCGGATTTCGGCCATTTTTTTATACCAATACAAAGTGGGTTCAGATAAGTACGTGAACTGAGTTTAGTAAAGATATATCGATTTTTGCTTAAGTTATCGTGTTAACGGCCGAGCGGGAGGACAGACGGTCGACTGTGTATAAAAACTGGGCGTGGCTTCAACCGATTTCGCCCTTTTCACAGAAAACAGTTATCGTCCCAGAATCTAAGCCCATAACAAGGACTGGTAAATTTTTGTTCGACTTATGGCATTAAACGTATCCTAGACAAATTAAATGAAAAAGGGTGGAGCCACGCCCATTTTGAAATATTCTTTTATTTTTGTATTGTTTTGCACCATGTCATTACTGGAGATCAATGTTGACATAATTTACTTATATATAGTTGTGGGGTCCTTATTATCTTTATTTAACGTTGTATTTTAGTTAGTTTGAACTTTTTAATTTTTAAATGTATTATCAATATTTTAAGTTTCAATATTGATTTTCAATTTTCAAAAACTTTCATTGTGAAAAATAAAAAAAAAATATTGACGTATACTTTTAGGCGTTTTAAAAATATAATTTAAAGTTTTGTTAAAAAGTAATACGTTGTTTCAATAACCACAATAGTAAAGATATTAACTTTTTTAACCACAATAGTAAAGATATTAACTTTCTTTTTTTAAATTTGACTTTAAAAAAATTTTTGTTTTAAAGTGGGCGTGGTCCTTCTCCGATTTTTCAACTTTTTATTAGGCATACATATAGTAATAGGAGTAACGTTCCTGCCAAATTTCATCATGATATCTTCAACGACTCCCAAATTACAGCTTGAAAACTTCTAAATTACCTTCTTTTAAAAGTGGGCGGTGCCACGCCCATTGTCCAAAATTTTACTAATTTTCTATTCTGCTTTAACGAATTATCGCACTTTATCGATTTTTCGAAATTTTCGATATCGAAAAAGTGGGCGTGGTTATAGTCCGATATCGTTCGTTTTAAATAGCGATCTGAGATGAGTGACCAGGAATCTACATACCAAATTTCATCAAGATACCTCAAAGTTTAATCAAGTTATCGTGTTAACGGATGGACGGACGGACATGGCTCAATCAATTTTTTTTTTCGATACTGATGATTTTGATATATGGAAGTCTATATCTATCTCGATTCCTTCCAATCAAAGTTAATATACTCTGTGAGCTCTGCTCAACTGAGTATAAAAATAGGTATATGATATTTCGCCATAGAAATTCTTCCCTAAGTCTGGACAAGGAGTTTTCTTAAAAATCAAAACTTGTTTTTTTCCTTCGAGAAAGGAATGATTTTCCCTGAAATTACTAAATGTTTTATAAAAAAATTAGAAATTCCTACTCGTTAAATTGAAATTTTTCTCAATTAAAAGAAAATAGTTTTAGGAAATGTTATCCTTTTTTAAGTTAGTGTTTTTGTCTGAGTGAAGTTTGAACAGAAATACGGTTAAAGTGGTGGCTCTCTGGTATCGGGCCTGCGCGTAAACGTTATAAGCGGGAACATGCAATAATCACTTTGTAAGCTTTGTAGCTAGGAGGAGTGCGGGAGCTTGGTGTAAGCCACTCAACAGAATTAGCGCTCTTTATAAAAATTACAATTTTTAATATACCTTCTCAGAACGATCAAGAGCTAAATCTTTTAAAATGTGCCAAATTTCTGAAAGTGCTAAATTGGAGTCTAAACAGGGAACATAGGTTCAAACAAGCTAACGGGGCTATGTGTGCGTGAAAACTATTTAATAATAGGCAACAAGTGAACTCTGAGACCAAAATTCAAAGCATTGATGTGCAAGCTTGTTATTCGACCGATTCTAGCACAGGAGTACAGGTTTTTTGGAAGGCGGTCGGGGTAAGCTACAGGCATGAATAATGGTAGATAAAGTTCAACGATCTGCCTCTAGAGACAACCAGATCATGTTTTTTTAGAAATACTCTAAGCGTAATTTACAATGTACCTTTTACAAGAAAATCGCATCTCAAGGAGTGTTCCTACCGCCAAGGTGATAAAAAACAAGTAAGGAAGGTTAAGTTCGGGTGTAACCGAACATTACATACTCAGTTGAGAGCTATGGTGACAACATAAGGGAAAATAACCATGTAAGAAAATGAACCGAGGGAAACCCTGGAATGTGTTTGTATGAAACGTGTATCAAATGAAAGGCATTAAAGAGTATTTTATGAGGGAGTGGGCCATAGCTCTATAGGTGGACGCCATTTAGGGATATAGCCATAAAGGTGGATCAGGGTTGACTCTAGAATGCGTTTGTACGATATGGGTATCAAATGAAAGGTATTAATGAGTATTTTAAAAGGGCGTGGACCTAAGTACTATAGATGGACGCTTTTTCGAGATATCGCCGTAAAGATGGACCAGGGGTGACTCTAGAATGCGTTTGTACGATATGGGTATCAAATCAAAGGTGTTAATGAGCATTTTAAAAGGGAGTAATCCTTAGTTCCATAGGTGGACGCCGTTTCGAGATATCGCCATAAAGGTGGACCAGGGGTGACCCTAGAATTTGTTTGCACAATATGGGCATCAAACGAAAGGTGTTAATGAGTATTTTAAAAGGGAGTGGGCCCTAGTTCTATAGGTGGACGTCGTTTCGAGATATCGCCATATAGGTGGGCCAGGGGTGACTCTAGAATTCGTTTGTGCAATATGGGTATCAAACGAAAGGAGTTAATGAGTATTTTAAGAGGGAGTAGGCCTTAGTTCTATAGGTGGACGCATTTTCGAGGTATCGCAATAAAGGTGGACCAGGGGTGACTAGACTTTGTTTGTACGATATGGGTATCAAATGAAAGGTGTTAATGAGTATTTTTAAAAGGGAGTGGGCCTTCGTTTTATAGCTGTTCGCCTTTTCGAGATATCGCCATAAAGGTGGACCAGGGGTGACTTTAGAATTTGTTTGTATGATATGGGTATCAAATGAAAGGTGTTAATGATTATTTTAAAAGGGCGTGGGGCTTAGTTCTATAGGTGGACCCCTTTTCGAGATATCGCCATAAAGGTGGACCAGGGGTGACTCTAGAATTCGTTTGTGCAATATGGGTATCAAACGAAAGGAGTTAATGAGTATTTTAAGAGGGAGTGGGCCTTAGTTCTATAGGTGGACGCCTTTTCGAGATATCGCCATAAAGATGGACCAGGTGTGACTCTAGAATGCGTTTGTACGATATGGGTATCAAATGAAAGGTGTTAATGAGTATTTTAAAAGGGAGTAATCCTTAGTTCCATAGATGGACGCCGTTTCGAGATATCGCCATAAAGGTGGACCAGGGGCGACCTTAGAATTCGTTTGTACAATATGGGTATCAAACGAAAGGAGTTAATGAGTATTTTAAGAGGGAGTGGGCCTTTCTGGACCAGGGGTGACTCTAGACTTTGTTTGTACGATATGTGTATCAAATGAAAGGTGCTAATGAGTATTTTTAAAAGGGAGTGGGCCCTCGTTCTATAGGTGTTAGCCTTTTCGAAATATCGCCATAAAGGTGGACCAGGGGTGACTCTAGAATGAGTTTGTACGATATGGGTATCAAATTAAAGGTATTAATGAGAGTTTTAAAAGGGAGTGGTGGTAGTTGTATATGTGAAGGCGTTTTCCAGATATCGACCAAAATGTGGACCAGGGTGACCCAGAACATCATCTGTTGGATACCGCTAATTTATTTATATATGTAATACCTGCCAAGATTTTAAGGGTTTTTTATTTCGCCCTGCAGAACTTTTTCATTTTCTTCTACTTAATATGGTAGGTGTCACAACCATTTTATAAAGTTTTTTCTAAAGTTATATTTCGCATCAATAAAACAATCCAATTACCTTACCATGTTTCATCCGTTTGAATTATGGCATTTTTTTCATTTTTCGTAATTTTCGATATGGAAAAAGTGGGCGTGGTCATAGTCGGATTTCGTTCATTTTTCATACCAAGATAAAGTGAGTTCAGATAAGTACGTGAACTGAGTTTAGTAAAGATATATCGATTTTTGCTCAAGTTATCGTGTTAACGGCCATGCGGAAGGACAGGCGGACGACTGTGTATAAAAACTGGGCGTGGCATCAATCGATTTCGCCCATTTTCCGGGAAACAGTTAACGCCATAAAATCTATGCCTCTACCAAATTTCAAAAGGATTGGTTAATTTTTGTTCGACTTATGGCGTTAAAAGTATCCTAGACAAATTAAATGAAAAAGGGCGGAGCCACGCCCATTTTTAAATTTTCTTTTATTTTTGTATTTTGTTGCACCATATCATTACTGGAGTTGAATCTTGACATAATTTACTTATATACTGTAAAGATATTAAATTTTTTGTTAAAATTTTACTTTTAAAAAAATTTTTTTTAAAAGTGGGCGTGGTCCTTCTCCGATTTTGCTAATTTTTATTAAGCGTACATATAGTAATAAGAGTAACGTTCCTGCCAAATTTCATCATGATATCTTCAACGACTGCCAAATTACAGCTTGCAAAATTTTAAATTACCTTCTTTTAAAAGTGGGCGGTGCCACGCCCATTGTCCAAAATTTTACTAATTTTCTATTTTGCGTCATAAGTTCAACTCATCTACCAAGTTTCGTCGCTTTGTCGGTCTTTTGTAATGAATTATCGCACTTTTTCGGTTTTTCGAAATTTTCGATATCGAAAAAGTGGGCGTGGTTATAGTCCGATATCGTTCATTTTAAATAGCGATCTGAGATGAGTGCTCAGGAATCTACATACCAAATTTCATCAAGATACCTCAAAATTTACTCAAGTTATCGTGTTAACGGACGGACGGACGGACGGACGGACGGACATGGCTCAATCAAATTTTTTTTCGATCCTGATTATTTTGATATATGGAAGTCTATATCTATCTCGATTCCTTTATATATGTACAACCAACCGTTATCCAATCAAACTTAATATACTCTGTGAGCTCTGCTCAACTGAGTATAAAAAAATCCAGGCACGACATACCGTTCCTACCGCCAAGGTGATAAACAAAAAAAAATTCCAGGCACGACATACCGTTCCTACCGGAAAGGTGATAAAAAAAAAAAAAATAAAAAATAAAAAAATCCAGGCACGGAGATTTAGGCCGATGATTGAACTGTGTACAAACGCATTCAGCTAAAGCCACGTCTTTGTTGTTGTGCAAATTCTCCAAATTGTTTTCTTTGCAGTATATACTTTGTATCTTTGCTTGAACCAAAGTTACGCTTTGTTGTTGGCAGATTTATTTTGTTTTTTTTTTTTTCATTTCAAAATATAGAATGATTGAATGAGGTAAATACGAATTACTTGCTGTCAAAGAAGAAAGAACTGCGTAATCGCACCATTTCAGTCACATCACTCTTGATTGGTAAAAATTCGAAACTGTGAAGGGTGCGGCCACCCTACTACACCAAAGATCCTAAGATCAAGTCGCGGACAAAGCAGCATCAAAAATGAAATCCACTTTGCCACTGGGCAGTGATTTTTCTATCACTTCGAATGTATTTCTGCGTTGTACATGCCGTTCAGAGTCCGCGTACAACATATAGGTTCATTTCGTATATTTGATGCAAAAATTAAAAAGAGTACGCCGCAAAGTGGAGAATAAGCTCGGCCTTCATCACTTTGAAGGTATAGCGGATAGGTTAGGTTGTATTAGAGTGGCCGCCGGTGCGAGCACCAGTACAATTAGGCCCAAAAAAGGTCCCATTGTGATAACATGTGGATCTCTCCCCTACTCAAACCAACAGGTCGATTCAGCAAATCTCAGGAATTTCTTAGGTTCCAACTTAGCCAGATCACAAAGATTGTCAAAGAAGGGAGATCCCAGAGATTTCTTCCTCTTGTGCCAAAACGCAGGACAATCGCACAGAAAATGCTTGACTGTTTCTATCTCCTCTTTGTCTTTACAGCTCCTGCAGTAATGATTATAGGTATCACTCAGCCGTGGTGCATACTTCTCGATTGCTATGTTAACCGGCCAACCACCAGAAATCCCTTCCAAGAAGAAGGAGACTTCCTGTGCGTCTCGCGTACCAGTTCAGGCCAGTATGGCAGCAGGATTCGAGATTGCTCCATCTCACACCCGCTTCCCTAAGGAAAACCCTTTTCAAAGTGAGCTTAAAGTAGCGAGCGACATGCTCAATCCATACGAGGACGACGAAAGCGTAGCGAATGTGCCCCCTCATGCAAAGTTCGTCAGCAATCTCATTGCCCGGTATATCGGAGTGTCCAGGTACCCATACCAGATTGAAGGAAGTTTGCTCAGTGATCTCGTTAAGAGATTTACGGCACTTCTCCACTGTCCAATGTAACCGATCCAAGCACTTTTAGTTCAGCCTGGCTGTCAGAGTAAATACAAATTTAATTAAAGCCATTATCAACGGCTTCATTTATAGCAGCCACTTCCGCCTAAGAGAAGCTGCAATGATCGGGTAGGCTAAAGAATAGATTCCACCTTAGTTGAGGTGCAAAGGCCACGCTGTCCGCCTTTTTATCCAGTATGGAGTCGTCAGTATATATCTCCAGCCTATCGCTCAGGTCCGGTGGCTTCTTCAACCAATAATCCCTATCTGGGATAACAACCTCGTACTTCATATCGAAAAATATAGACATGGAGCAAGTCTGACGAAAGCGTATCCAGATTCTTAAGAATGGATGCATGGCAATCCACATTGTCTCTCCATCCGCATAACTCTCGCAGTGCTAGAGCAGAAAATGCCGCACATTGCTTGGCCATTAAATCTATTGGCAACACATTAATAAGATTATCCGTCGCTATCGAAGCGTTGTGGTGAGCTTTTCTCTTACGCTCCTGAGCGTTTTCACTCCAAGATTGTTTCCTATCTGAAATTACTCCTAGGTATTTGGCATAGTCCCTCAGTGTCAGGGTCGTATCCGCTATCACCGTCAGCTGCAAAGCAGGTATCTAGTCATAGATCCTATCATATCTAGTCATAGCGGATATTCAGTAAGCTGTGTGCTTTGATTCAGATGCCTGCTTTTAACAGCACCTAATGATAATAGGCGTTTCATTCCGCGGAAGTGTCAAAGCACATAAAGCTAGAATGCCACTTCGAGGTTCCCTTCCCTTTCTTTTGCGACCACATAAATCATATTCAAATTATTTTCCGCACGTTCACCAACATTACTCCAAACGCTAAAAAAAAACCGTATATACATACATATCTTTATATGGAATAAAAGTTGGCGACCTCTATAGCGAAAAAAATATACATAGCTACTGGTTGCAATGATAGTGCGAAACTAGTTAATATCAATGCAGGTTATTTATGTACAGAAATTTTGTCTGTAACTAGAAAGCCACTTTGCGAATTTCACAAAATAAAAACGTGGTACATAAGAAATGGCACGCGTCAGTAAACAAAAGAGACACTGGAATGATTGCTTTTCTTTTTGAGCTTCTTTTTCCAATTTCACAAACTAAAACTAAGTTATTTTAACATCAGATATTTTGCTGTAGAGATTTATGCGAGTTTAAATTTGAAAGCAATCGCATCGGAAAATAATACGAAGAAGTTGGAATAGGAATCTAGATATAATTGAGCAGATTTTAATTTTTATTTTAAAGATTTCTTCATGTCTTTCCATTAATTTAATCACTAATTGGCGCTTGACCACCTAGACAAATTTGGCAGTTACATAGCAAACCCTGCCAGATATGTATTGTAACGAATTTGCTGCAAATCCTCTTATTTGCCCTTTTGCTAGGTTCGTATCGCTAAACTATTGAATAAATAACTCCAATATTGAATAATGGGAAAATGGCCTTTATTAAAATACTTCACAATAACACTCAAACTGTGCAACGAATAGCTTAATAACCAAACTGATAGCTTAAATGAAACTGACTTTCAAAATAATACTGCTATTGCTCGCTAGATATCGTCTTAGTCGTAATTGCTTGACAACTCAAATCAAACTGAATTCCAGCGCCTCTACATCTGCGGCCTTTTATACTCTCTGGTTTCCTCGTTCGCATCTTCTAGAATCTATTAGCATTGTCCATGAGCTCTCAAACTCCTCAGCTATAACTAAAATTGCACAATTTTATATATCTTCTAGGCGCTTCCAGAATCTACTAGTCCAGTAGCTCTCAAACTTCTCAGCTGTAACTACAATTGCACAATTTTGTAGTTTTTCTCATTACATACTTATAGGAGTATCTAAGATATATGTATGTGTTAGTGCATTGACTCTCCGCTGCTCGTATACGTACATGGTACATATATGTAGACGCAGTTATTGTTTCGTTTATGTAGATACATAATGATTGAATTATTGATGTGCATTCACGTCACTGCTTAGCATCGGCTTAGAGACGGCAGCACTCCTTAGTTTTGCTAATATTCGTAACACTGCCCTCCACCTAAGTCTGATCGTCCCGATTAGACAAATCTCTAGATTTAACCGCTGCTAGCCTCTCCAAATGAACCGCTTTCATTTTGGTCCGTGGTTTGCCAATGGTTTGTATGCGGTACACTACATCGTTGATCCGTTTTACAACTTTGTATGGGCCTTCCCAGTTACGCTGCAATTTCGGGGACAAACCTTTTTTTCGCTGTGGGTTGTATAGCAGCACCAAATCTCCTTCCTGAAACCCTTCCAAATTAATTGATTTATCGTACCTCATTCATCTTGTCACTCATAATCTTTGCTCGTTGCCTATCCAGATCGTGTATCTCTCTCAGCTCTTCTTCCAAGACACCAGTGGATTTCTTGGCATTCCTCTCCGCATCGGCATCTATCCCATACTTCAAATCAGCTAGCAGTCGAAGGTCATTGCCAAAAATTACCTTTGCGGGAGTTTGGCCCGTTGTGTCATGTACTGCCGATCGGTAGGCCATCAAGAATAATGATTCAAAATTCCTGCCTTGGTCAGAATGTAACTCCATTGGTACACCATACCTTGCAACCCATTCGTTTTTAACCACTTCTGCTACTGTTTCTGCTTCTTGATTTGGGATTGGGTATACCTCTGGCCATTTACTGAAATAATCCATAACCACCAGTACGCATTTGTTTCCGCTGTTGCTAGAAGGAAATGGACCTGCGACATCCATGGCGATCCTTTCAAATGGTGCACCTGAAATATACTGCTTCATCTGGCCATGACTTCGGGTTTTGGGCCCTTTCGCTCTGTTGCATACCTCGCATTTGGCAATCCACTCGGTGACCGACTGACGGCAACCAACCCAATAGAATCTCTGCTTAATTTTCTCGAGTGTCTTCGTGATTCCAAGATGACCTCCACTTGGACCATTGTGCAGCTCGCTGAGCACGACAGGAATCCTCTTTCTGGGAACAACTATCAGTTTCTTCTTGCATTGACCATCCCACTCTCCCATACTCGATGAAAGCAACCGGATATCAATTCTAAACTGTTCCAATGTGCCCAATATGACTTCGCAATGGGTCTCTCTGCTGACATCTCCTCTCTACTTGGTCTTTGGTTTCGTTCGAGCCCTTGCATAACATGTGACAGATCTGTATCTTCTAGCTGACACTTTCTTAGTTGTTCCTTGTCCCATTCATCCGTACACGTTATAGTCATTAGCCGGACATCTATAATGTCTTCTTTAGCCTCGGCCTTTGAACAGTGCTTGCATTCAAAACTACATGGCCTTCGTGACATCATCTGTCCTGACACGGAATCGCTGTCCGTAGAGGTATTTGTGAAAATGTTTAATGCACTCTACCAATGCCAACAGCTCTCTCCGTGTAACGTAATTGTTCCTCTCTAGTTTCCCAATTGAACGGCTGTAATATGCAACTACCTTCTCTTGTCCATCGACCAGTTGTGATAAAACGCCTCCTATAGCATATCCACCCGCATATGTATCTAGAATAAACGTTGCTCCTGGAATCGGGTATGCCAACATTGGGGCAGTGCACAACCGCTCTTTCAATATTTGGAAAGCTACATCTTGCTCCTTCTTCCATTCAAAAGCTTTATTTTTTTTTGTTAGCTCGTGGAGACTATGGGCTACGCTGGCAAAATTTGGTACAAATCGGCGGTATTATGTGCACAGCCCAAGAAAACTTTTCAATTCATGCAGATTCTGTGGTCTTGGCCAATCCTTTACTGCCTCTATCTTTTCATTCGCTGTACAGACACCTTCTGTCGTTACCTTGTGGCCCAAATAATTTACTTCCTTTTAAACAGCGTACACTTTTTGGGACTTAACTTCAGACCAGCGCCAGCTATTCTCTGGAAAACTTCCTCCAAGTTCTTAAGATGCTCATCAAAATTCTTGCCCAATACGACGATGTCGTCCAGGTACACCAAGCATGTTTTCCAATGTAGTCCTTTCAGTACCTGGTCCATGAGTCTCTCAAAAGTAGCTGGTGCATTACAAAGTCCAAAAGCCATCACTGTAAATTGCCAAAGACCATCACCGACACTGAAGGCTGTTTTCTCTTTATCTTCCTCCTTCACCTCCACTTGCCAGTAGCCGCTTTTCAAGCCCAGCGTGGAAAACCATTTCGTATCAGGTAGCGAGTCCAGAGTGTCGTCAATTCTTGGCAATGGGTAGCTATCCTTTTTCGTTACGTCAGTCAACTTCCGGTAGTCCACGCAAAACCTCATTTTTCCATCCTTCTTCTTTACAAGTACTACCGGTGAGCTCCATGGACTAGCTGATTGTTCGATGACGCCGCTGTCGCTCATTTCTTGAATGATTTGACTCACAACTTCCCGTTTCGCCAGTGGAACACTACGTGGAGCTTGACGGATCGGCCTCGCATCTCCAGTGTCAACTTGATGTTTCACAACGTTGGTGTGGCCTGGTTTAGAATCATCCTGGTCAAATATGTTCGCGAACTTTAGGAGCAGTGGTTTTGCCTTACTCTGATATGCTTCCTCTAGCCCCTGCGTCCATGCCGTGATGTCATTTGAAAGATCAGTAGTACTAGCTGAAACGTGTTCCTGGAGCTGTTCACAGTTAATAACTACTTCAGCCTCTTGGCATCTTCCCAAAATAGCTCCTTTGGTCAAATTGAATGGTGACTTGAACTCATTTAGTACTCTTACTGGAATACTTCCATCTTGTTTTGTCATAGCCAGGGTTTTTCCTGCAAGTATGTTCAGTGCTGATTTATGTGCTGCTCCGACAACCCACAATTTGTTTGTCCCACAATCTCCATCAACCTTTGCCCAGATGACTGCTTCTGATTTTGGTGGTATTTGCTGACTCTCTTCCACCAGCACTCGTTTACTGCTGTAGCCTCTCTCGTAGCCGAAATTAAGTGGCACATCCATGTTCTTATATCGCATCGTCTTACTTTGCATATCGATCTTGATGCCTTGGTTGATTAAGAAGTCCACTCCAATTATGATTTCATCAACAATACCTGCCACTATAAAATTGTGAAGTACCGTGACGTTCCCAATTGCTACTTCACATTCTACTTCTCCAATTACCTGGCTGTCCTCTCCCGTGGCTGTACGTAATCTTGCTCCAAGCAATGGTCTTATCTTCTTGTTGACTAAATCTGATCGAATGATGGAATGGGATGCACCTGTATCTACAGTAAGTAAACGTTCCTTTCCATCCACATGTCCTCCGACAGTAAGATTTCTTGACCTTCTTCCAATTTGCGAGATAGAGATTATGGGGCATTCAATTGAGGGAGCCAGCTGTCACCCCTTGCGGCTGACTGGCCTTAGTTTAACGATTGAGGGGATTTGGAGATTTGCTCGTCTCTTTCAGCTCTGCGTTTACGGCCACCCACATTGTTGGAACTATTGGAATTGCTACTGCAATGACATGCAATGTGACCTGGGTTACCGCACTTGAAACATTTCATAACTCCGACATTTTTCTGTTGTGATCCCTTCAGAGCTTCCAAAATTGTATCTACTCACTCTGGCCTTTCTACTTCCACACGATGAGCTTTGTATGCTGGTTTACTCAATAATGACGCCGTTTCCTGAGTCAATGTATGGGATACCGTTTCAGAAAATGTTTGCTTTGGGTTCGCGTATGTGGCTCGCTTCGTTTCGACGTCCCGTATGCCATTTATAAAGCTCTGAATCTTCACTCTTTCCGTGTATTCCACGGGTGCATCCGCATTTGCAAGATGAGCCAAACTTTCAATGTCCCAAGCAAACTCCTGCAAAGTCTCGTTAGCTTTTTGGTAGCGGTTTTGCAATTCTATTTGAAATATCTGTTTCCTGTGTTCGCTTCCGTATCGCCGTTCTGCAGCAGCCATCAATGCATCATAACTGTTCCGTTCGTACTCTGGAATGGTCTGTAAGATTTCGGCAGCTGGTCCTTTCAATGCTACGAAGAGTGCGGCAACTTTATCTTCCACATTCCAGTTGTTCACTGCTGCGGTCTTCTCAAACTGTAACTTAAAGACCTGGAAAGGAACAGAACCGTCAAAGGATGGTGTTTTTACCTTTGGATTACTCGCTGAAACTGCTGGACGATTTAGTTGTAACTGCTCGATACGTCCTCTCAAAGCATCCACCTCGGCCTCGATTTTATCCTGTCGACCACTGAAGCCTTCTTGAAACTGGGTTAGTTTTTCTTCCATATGCGCTTCCAGTTTAGATGATATACGGATTTCCTGCTCTTCTAGTTGTGTGGAGATCTGAGATGATATCTGTGCTGAAATTTGTGCTGACATTTCCGAAATACGCGTTTCTTGTGCTTCAATCTTTGATGTTATACGTGTCTCTTGGGATTCCATCTGTGATGACATATACGTTTTCTGTTCTTCTAGTTGTGATGACATATACGTTTTCTGTTCTTCCATCTTGGATGTTAAACGTGTCTCCTGCGATTCCAGCTGAGATGCCACTGTCGACGTTTGAGCAGTTATTGCAGCCAATATCATGTTCAAATCTGTGCTCGAAACTGTCTGCGATGTTTCGTTTTTCTCTTAAATTTTTGTTGTTGTTTCGTTCCCATCAGGATAAAAGACAAACTCGTCCACATCAATTCCTTGCGACTCCATTACCTCTCGTAGCCGTGTTTGAAGTTCGATCTTATTGCCAATTGTATTTAGTCCACGGTTCTCCAACTCCTTTTTCAGTTGCTGGATCTTCAATTCACTGAACTTTGCCATGTCCAAGTTGTATTCCCAATCTTTCGAATTTATTCAACAATTCCTCTTTTGACACCAATTGTAACGAATTTTCTGCAAATCCTCTTATTTACCCTTTTGCTAGGTTGGTATCGCTAAACTATTGAATAAATAACTCCAATATTGAATAATGGAAAAATGGCCTTTATTAAAATACTTCACAATAACACTCAAACTGTGCAACGAATAGCTTAATAACCAAACTGATAGCTTAAATGAAACTGACTATCAAAATAATACTGCTATTGCTCGCTAGATATCGTCTTAGTCGTAACAGCTTGACAACTCAAATCAAACTGAATTCCAGCGCCTCTACATCTGCGGCCTTTTATGCTCTCTGGTTTCCTTGTAGGGTTATATTTATATTCAACTTTAAATGTACCTACTTTAAATAAATTGAATTTTTTTGTTCTTGTTAATTTTTATTTTTCAATTGTAAAATATTGTCTTTCAAAAATTTTCATTCGGTTGAAATATTTAAAAACGTTTTGTAACATACTTTTAGGAGCGGTTAAATAAAAATATTTTATAAAAATAAATAGTGCTTATTATTAAATAGTGATTTATATATTAAATACCACACTCAGCTGTAAATGCAATTGCACAATTTTATAGTTTTTCTCATTGCATACTTATAGGAGTATCTCAGATATATGCATGTGTTAGTGCATTGACTCTCCGCTGCTCGTATACGTACATGGTACATATATGTTGACGCAGTTATTGTTTCGTTTATGTAGATACATAATGATTGAATTATTGATGTGCATTCACGTCACTGCTTAGCATCGGCTTAGAGACGGCAGCACTCCTTAGTTTTGCTAATATTCGTAACAGTATGTTTCCCAATAACGAACAATAATTGGAAGAGCAAAGGGAGATCAAGTCTTCTTCAACCTACCTCTCTCAACTGAGGGTAGGCCTTTCCCTTACTCTGATTCCACACAGATATAATCGTTATACCTACTTTTACACTCAACTTAGGCAACACTTCTAGGACCATACATCTCCAGGAGAACTTTTTTCTTGAGAATTCCGAGGGCCATCCAGGCGATGTAGACACCATCCATTATTAAGCGCCATTTATCGGGACAGGATAAGGGGTCTCTCTCTCAAACACCTTACTTGGTTGCGAATGAATAGAAGAGGTGCTGGTGGTGTTTACCATTGTCATACATATGCCACGGATTTATTAGCTTTTAAGCAAACTTAAAGAGAAACGAGCAATTCCTCTTCATTTTGTTAAAGGTTCTGGCGTATCGTGAAAATTTGATAAATGGTACATTTACCAGGCCTGAAACTGCACTGCTTCAGAAGACCGCAATTGCAACAAACTGCCAATGATTTCGCGAATTCGACCCTCACAACTCCTCTTTGGGAGAACGAGTCAATCCAACGGATTGTAGGAGCAGTGGTAGCATATCTCTAAAGCCCTTCGTACCGCTGCCGAGGAAAAACATGACTACTTGCAAAGAAAATTCGCTGCCTTACAGAGTTATGTTTAAAGCGATCGCAACAAAAAGGGTGTGTGTGAAAACTAGTGCGAGTTGGAAGAAATTATAGCAGTGGCAAAAAGGGGTAAACTCCTGTTAGAAGGAAATTGGCGAACTTTTCACCGATGTCTAGAGAATACTTGCATTATGGAGGGACCCTTTCTCTGCCCCCATATTGGAGACAGTGATATGACACACTGAGATGATAGGCCCAAGTCCGAAATTAAAGATGACAGAATTACTGTCCAACCACCTGAGGACGAAACAAAGTACCTGATATCATCGAGCAAAGAGCCAGCGCATTTGTGCCTTGTCAAGCACACTCTGTATGCAGCCATAATTTGGAAATAATAAAAGGCTAATTTAAGAGCCAGCATTAAAGCAAACAACAACATCAGCTTTGAAATCCAGCGAAGAATTACTCTTGCCAATTGTAGCATTTGGAACGAGTAGGCAATTGAAAAGTAAAGTCCTTTCTCGGCAAACGAAAATCGAGTTCTACAAGTCATGATGCAAAAACATGTACTATGAGATTGCCAGTTGAAGGGCTCTTGGTAAGAGAGCAACGAAGAAGATTTGGTGATCAGCTACACAAGATTTACGCAGGCAACAGCATAGTTTATAGACTTCTATTAGTGAAGACGTGTGAAAGCCGAGTATAGTAAGCAGAACCTATTATGTTTCGTGAGAAGCTTCTCAACGGCAAACTTTCATAAATTCAATGTTTGTACTATCTTCGCCGCAAGGTAATGATACGCGATGATATTTGAATCTCGTAAGGTGTGGAGATCCAGAATACTGCAACTATGCCTTAAGGCTGAATAGCTTGATGTATATTTTAAGCTGGAACCAGGTATTGATACTAATCAAAATTGCGAGCCACAGCAAATTCAATCTACCTCAACTGATTAAGATATGTTACATCGCGGATTCTGTAAGTCTGGTTAATAAAATATAGATAAATTAAGAAGATAAACATTAAGTTTTGAACAGAGCCATGGACTTCGAGGGGCAAAATGTTGATTAGTAGGCACCAAGCAGTAAGAGAAGCAAATGATTATCAAAAAAAAAAAAAAAAACAAGTAAGGATGGGACTGTCTTCGGCTGTGCCGAAGAATTCATACTTTTCATGAATGGGGCTGAACAATAATCTGATCCCGTTCGTAATCTACAAATAATCGGATGTATAAGGTAGGAAATATATAGTGAACAGATGTATATACCTAAACGATTTTTAAGATTATTATAAAATTTAAAATGGCAAAAACCCCCTTATCTGAACGATCGGTTGCATGGGATATATATTATATATAGCTCCGATCGAAAAGATTTTTACAGGTAATCTTCTATGATATATTAGAATACATATCACCAAGGTTCACGTTTTTATATTGAAAATTAAGGGAGAAATTGCCAAAAATCTTTCTATCTGAACGATCGGTTGTATGGGATATATACTATATATAGCTCCGATCAAAGTGATTTTTTCGGGATATCTTCTATGATATATTAGAATATATATCACCGAGTTTCACGTTTATACTTTCTAAATTGCGGCAAGAATGACCAAAATCATCTTATCTGAACGATCGGTTGTATGGGAGATATATGTTATAGTGGTCCGATCCTACCGGATCCGACAAATTTCAAATATAATAAAAAAATATATCCTTGTGCCAAATTTCATTGAGATATCTCAAAATTTGAGGGACTAGTTTGCGTTCAAACACGGACGGACAGACGGACATGGCTATATCAACTCAGTTCGTCGCCCTGATCAATTCGGTATACTTAATGGTGAGTCTATCCTCTATATTTCTCAACGTTACAAACATCGGACCAAAGTTAATTTACCATTTTATGTTCATGAAAGGTATAAAAAAAGAGGTTTAAGAGCAAATGGAATGGATTTGCGTTGAACCCTTTCAATGCGTGCCGAGCGTGCGGAAAGAATGGCATTCCAAATGATAGATCGATACTCTATCTTAGATTGCACTTAAAAACTATAGACAATTTTCGTAGTTATTAAGATTAAAAATTTTTTTTTTATTTTATATTTTATTGTTATTATAGCTTTAATCGTATAAAGTTGGGGCGTAATTATGTTAAGGGGTCAGCGAGTGTATGTTTTACGTGAGTACCTGCCGAAGTCGGCCTAAGCTCACGGATGCACCATAGTACACGAGTCAAAGCAGGTTTGACCAGCCCCCAAGGCTCGCTTACCTTGGTGTCGATAGATAATTAGAGTGGACACACCATCGCCTTGGTGGGGTTGGAGGCCCATCTAACATCTCTTCCGTTCTAAGGGTCATGGCACCCTTTTGCAACGCAACTCCACATTCGAGCTAACCAACTTTTACCGCATTAGGATATCAACCACATCCACCACGATGCTCCCAAAAGGGGCCTACCTCAAATGAGCAGAAACGGAGCAAGCTTTAGAATCTCTCTGATCTCACTTTCGCAACCGAAGCTAGTACCGTTTGAGTATCCACCTACTCCGGACCGGCCGACTAGGGAAGAGGTGGGGTAGAACCCTCCACACATTTGCGGACACACACACAATTACCCTCCACGATCACCAATAGTGATCCGCCGTCTCCTGCGGCTAAACACCTCCAAGACATACCTTTTGAGCAAATGAATAGTCCAAATAGTGGGGAGCGCCCCACTTACATCCACCCTTTCCGCTTCAAAAGTTATTCCCCAACCGCTGATATCCCTGATGTCCGCTTACTCCGGACACGCACACAACACATTCGCCCAGTCCTCATGCAAGGCACCACATACACACCCCTCCGTTTCGCTCAAGCTCCTCTTATGCAAGAATGCATTAAGAGGAACATGACCCGTTAGCGGAAAGCCCAGATCAGCTTAAATCTGAAATCCGGACTTTATGTCACAAACGAAAAGTCCCGGATGTACTCGTGCGTTAGGAACACTACGGACTCAATCAGTCTATGTGAGGTCCTCATGGACCGGCCAGTTCAACTCGTGCGTTACTCTGCTGTTGGTACTATTATCCCAGCGCCCCTGCCACTTCCCTCCTGAAAAAACAGCAAGCTGTATCACTACTAAGCCGAAAGGGATACACCAAGAAGCACCTGGATCACATCCGTTGACACGGTACGACACAAGAGCAAGCATGGCAGTACCATGCACCTCTGTATGCTAAGCACGCTCCTCAGACCGTGACATTCTGCGATGTAAAGGGGTCGATAGAGATTTTAACTCAATAATATCAGTAAAAAAAAAAAATTGTATTTGGTCAGGTTGGTATGCCTATACGTCCGCCAAAAAAGTTCCTGGTAATATATGTCTTGAAACCCAACACCATGCTCTTTGATATGAAATGCTATCACTTTACCTATTATTATAAGACGATTATACATCGAAAAAATTTTTTTTTTTTTTTTGCTATGCAAAAGCTTCTATCACATACTTACAGTAAAGCTGTCAATCAGTTTTTTTTCTCCTTTAAAACTGGGGTTTTCTGATAGAGCGTATTGAATATAAGCTGAAGATATATTACTTTTAAAATCAACCGCCATATGGATGAAATTGTTATTGTGTTTGAGTGGAAATAGGGCCCCTCTAATTATGCAGGTCTGCCCGCTAGGTATAAGCACACTCATAATTGTTGTATCAGCGGCAACCCCCGTCTATACACACAATTTGTCCATTTAACATTTTCATGGCATAGGAGATTGCGTCCTGGCACACGTAACAAATAATAGTCTTTGAGAAATGTTCCGCTCTTGCCCTTACAGTGGCAGGACGCTCACAGACTGCACACTTTAGGGTAAATTTTTTCTTAACACGCCACGCAGTGCATTCAGATAAGAAACTTTTGCAATTTCTACCCCATTTTAACAGCTAGAAGCTTCAAATTTCACCGATTGCTTACGTATATAGTGTGTATTGTTGTGTCAAAAAATCATAGAGATCGGTGATATATATAATATATATATGATGGTATATATAGTATATATATATATTATATATATATTTTTTTTGCGATTTCGGCCCCTTTTTAACAGCTAGAAGCTTCAAATTTCACCAAATGCTTACGTGTATAGCATATATTGTTGTCTGAGAAAATCATTGAGATCGGTGGTATACATAGTATATATCTCATACAACCGATTGTTCAGATAAGAAACTTTGCGCAATTTCTGCCCCGTTTTAAGAGCTAGAAGCTTCAAATTTCACAAAATGTTACGTATATAGCATATATTGTTGTCTGAAAAAATCGTAGAGATTGGTGGTATATATATTATATAATTCATATAAACTCTCATTTTTGCCCCTTTTTTACGGCTAGAAGCTTCAAAATTCGTCAAATGTCATCAAATAGTTACGTTTACGTCATATATTTTTAAAATACGTGATTCGTAGTCATAGTTTTTACATGCAGACCACAAAAAACGCGAAGCTTTGCATCCTCACACAGATTACCTACCTATTTTTATACTTTTCATGAAAATGAAATGGTATATTAATTTCGTCACGAAACCGAAAATTGTAAGTCCTTAAAGGAAAATAGATAGACCCACCATTAAGTATACCGAAATAATCAGTTTGAAGAGCTGAGTTGATTTAGCCATGTCCGTATGTCTGTTTGTATGCAAACTAGTCCCTCAATTTTTGAGATATCTTGATAAAATTTGGTAAGCGGGTGTATTTGGGTGTCCGATTAGACATTTGTCGGAACCGACCGGATCGGACCACTATAGCATATATCCTCCATACAACCGATTTTTCAGAAAAAGAGGATTTTTGTAATATCTTACCCAATTTAACAGATTGAAGCTTCAAACTTCACCATATACTTTCGTATATTGCACATATTGTTGCCTGAAAAAATTTATGAGATCGGTCGTATATAGTATATATCCCCCACAACCGATTGTTCAGATAAGGAACTTTTCGTAATTACTGCCCTATTTTAATTTTTATATTCAACGAATGCTTACGTATATAGCATATATTGTTGTCTAAAAAAATTATAAAGATCGGTGGTATATATAGTATATATATGGTGGTATATATAGTATATATATATAGTATATATATATATATATATATATTTTCGCAAATTTTAGCCCCATTTTAACAGCTAGAAGCTTCAAATTTCACCAAATACTTACGTATATAGCATATATTGTTGTCTGAAAAAATCATAGAGATCGGTTGTATATATAGTATATATCTCATACAACCGATTGTTCAGATAAGAAACTTTTCGCAATTTCTACCCCATTTTAACAGCTATAAGCTTCAAATTTCACCGATTGCTTACGTATATTGCATATATTGTTGTCTGAAAAAATCATAGAGATCGGTTGTATATATAGTATATATCTCATACAACCGATTGTTCAGATAAGAAATTTTTCGTAATTTCTACCCCATTTTAACAGCTATAAGCTTCAAATTTCACTGATTGCTTACGTATATAGCATATATTGTTGTCTGAAAAAATCATAGAGATCGGTTGTATATATATATATATCTCATACAACCGATTGTTCAGATAAGAAACTTTTCGCAATTTCTACCCCATTTTAACAGCTATAAGCTTCAAATTTCACCGATTTCTTACGTATATAGTATGTATTGTTGTGTCAAAAAATCATAGAGATCGGTGATATATATAATATATATATGATGGTATATATATATTTTTTTTACGATTTCGGCCCCATTTTAACAGCTAGAAGCTTTAAATTTCACCAAATGCTTACGTGTATAGCATATATTGATGTCTGAAAACATCATTGAGATCGGTGGTATACATAGTATATATCTCATACAACCGATTGTTCAGATAAGAAACTTTGCGCAATTTCTGCCCCGTTTTAACAGCTATAAGCTTCAAATTTCACCGATTTCTTACGTATATAGTATGTATTGTTGTGTCAAAAAATCATAGAGGTCGGTGATATATATAATATATATATGATGGTATATATATATTTTTTTTACGATTTCGGCCCCATTTTAACAGCTAGAAGCTTCAAATTTCACAAAATTCTTTCGTATATAGCATATATTGTTGTCTGAAAAAATCATAGAGATCGGTGGTATATATATTATATACTTCATATAAACTGTCATTTTGACCCATTTTTTACGGCTAGAAGCTTCAAAATTCATCAAATTTCATCAAATAGTTACGTTTACGTCATATATTGTTGAAATACGTGATTCGTAGTCATAGTTTTTACATGCAGACCACAAAAAACGTGAAGCTTTGCATCCTCACACAGATTACCTACCTATTTTTAATTTTATATTTATCTTAAAAATCGTTTAGATATGTTCAAATTTCACCAAATGCTTACGTGTATATCATATATTGTTTTCTGAGAAAATCATAGATACCGGTGGTATATATAGTATATATCCCATACAACCGATTGTTCAGATAAGAAACTTTGCGCAATTTCTTCCCCATTTTAACAGCTACAGGCTTCAAATTTCACCAAATGCTTACGTGTATAGCATATATTATTGTCTGAAAAAATCATTGAGATCGGTGGTATATATAGTATATATCTCATACAACCGATTGTTCAGTTAAGAAACTTTGCGCAATTTCTGCCCCTTTTTAACAGCTAGAGGCTTCAAATTTCAGCGAATGCTTACGTATATAGCATATATTGTTGTCTAAAAAAATCATAAAGATCGGTGGTATATATAGTATATATATGGTGGTATATATAGTATATATATATAGTATATATATATAGTATATATATATATTTTCCCAAATTTTAACCCCATTTTAACGGCTAGAAGCTTCAAATTTCACCGAATACTTACGTATATAGCATATATTGTTGTCTGAAAAAATCATAGAGATCTGGTGTATATATTTTCTCAACGTCCCCCACATTTCAAACTATATGCCTTGAGAAATATGCAATGAAGATAGGGAAGTGTGTAAATATAAAAGGAATATACACGCACATGTATTAATAATTTGACATGTGATTTAAATTCTCATCTTAATAAATATGGTTTATGTTAATTGATTTCAAGTAAATGTGCAGACAGCAAGGCAATATAAAATGTTTGTAGAGTCATGGATCCATTTTTTTATATAGATATCCTTCCGGGAGTTATGACGCAAACAGCGAAGACCCCATGCAACTCAGATGGATATATCAGCTAGGTAATATTGGAAAACATACCATCAAGCGAGAGAAATCATGGCACCGTATAAAGAAAGTCCCAAGTCATGAAATTATCAGCACAATAACCGGACTTGAATTCAACTCAAAATCAAAATAATAATAATTTAAAAAAAATGTGGTATGAGCTGCTAATCATTAAAGAGGCAAAGATGTTTGGGGAAAAATAAGGCAAGCTTGAGATTCTGAAACGTCCAAGAAATCAAAATCGATAGGTATGCTACTATATATTAATCCAATAACTTAAAAGAATGCTCAGAACAAAAACTTTGTATTGTTCAATAGTATGTATAGTGTTGCTATTTTTTGTGAATTTCTTATTGAGCATGTTTAAATGCATTTAAAAGACAGAATCAACAACTACACTTTTCCAGCTCCTTTTTTAGAAAAAATTAATTGTATTTCAGAAGAGCTCAAATTAATTTCACAAAAGTTCAGACGTATTTCAGATATTACAATTAGTGTTCATAGAATCTCAATTTTATTTTAGAAAATGTCAAAAATATTTCAGATAATAGCAATGATATTTCAGATTTTACAATCGTATATCAAAAAACATCAAATATAAATACAAAATTTATTTCAGAGAATCTGAAGTGTATTTCCGAAAATCTCATAATTTATTTCAGAAAATCTTATATATTATTTTTAATTACTCTATTTATGTAGAGGTGCCTTTTTCGCTCTTATTTGGAATCCGAATCTATAAATATAGTTTTGGTTGTAAAGGTGGGGATTCGTACTATTACCGAGCTTTGGGCATTATTAGTCGTAGTACTTTTGTTTAGTTATATTTTATTAAAATAAATTGTTAAAAAATAACGATTGTGAGCACACAAAGAAATCTTTTTGTACTATGGCACTATTGTGAATATTTGATTAGAACTAACACTGCATTACCAGCAGTTGGTATCATTCGCCAGATGGCAGCGCAAGCGCATCTAAGTTTATAGATGTTTGATTGATATCCGGCAGTTGATAACATTCGCCAGATGGCAGCGTAAGCGCATGTAATTTTATAGATGATTGATTGATAGAACAGCTGATTTCTGTTGATATTTGATATGAGACTTTTATGTTTGTTACGCAAGATGCGCACGGGTCCGGTTCTTAAATAAATATTTTAGGTAAGAAAAATTCGTGTAGAAAACGCAAAATTCAGTAAATTCAAGCAAAAATTTATTTTTGACTATGAGTCGAGCTGTGGAAAAGTAACATTGTTTTATTAAAATTTAAGGGATGCTAGCTGTCTGGAACTCTTGCCTCTATAAAGATAATGATGATATTAGCACATCAAATAAGTGTACTTTCTTTGGAAACGCGTCGTGACGGCTTATTCGTGTGGAAAGGGTTCAAGGGGTAAACTTTAGGCAACGTTTAAATTGGACTTCAGAATAGTCAAATGTACTTCAGGAATCGTAAGCCGCACTTAAGAGCAGTAGCAGTCAGTTGCACTTCAGAAAACGTGATATGTATTTCAGAATAATAAATTTCGATTCAGAAAGCGTAAACTGTACTTCAGAAACCATTAATGACAATTGGTTGGGATATGACTATATCCCGGTGGGGATTTGGTTATTTTTTGCACGCCGCCGCCGAAAGTCAAAAATATCGGAGCGGCGGCGGCGGCGGCGGCGGCGTCCGGCGCGTTACTATATTTTCTCGTTTAAGACTGTTTAGGCCATTTATTGTTCATGTCGAAAATTGGTCGGATATGGTCGAAAGTGATATCAGCGGATGCGAATCACTGCCAGTTATAAGAAACTAATTGCGAAATTTAACTCTTTCTAACTGGTCAAAAGTTATTAAAAAAAACGGGCGTTTTCGATGTCAGCTTAACACGGACTTTGCATCGCCCAATTTATCAAGTTATTAAAACAAAACACTGAAAGAAAAATTATATAATAAATTTAGCGCTTCTAGCGCTTTAGTCTTCGGAGCTACACCTAGAACTTCTAGGAAAGTGACGTCGAGGAAGGTATGAGTTTGAAGTCGCAGTCCTTTGGCTTCTGTGCTGCATATGGTGTGCGGGTCAGGCGGCGTGGTAGCGACTGGCGGTCGCGATTGCTCCTGTTCGCACATCGGGAATTGTAGCTCTTACATCCGAAAAAACTGGAGGCGCCCTGTGCCACAAGAGTCGTGAGAATTAATAGACCATTAATAGCAACCGCAAGCCGCCTTTGTGCGTGACCGACAAGGAGCCACAAATAATTTAAAGAAATTGTGTTCGCGACGATTAATAGGAGTTAAGCTCAGGTGAAACTACGCTTTGCACGAGATATAGAGACAAAAGTGTGACCATTTTATATATCTCCATTTTTTTCAGCAGACGCAGCAGTACCTATTCCGGGGTTAGGTTCGAAGCTTCTCTGGAGTAAGTGAACGAGGGACAATCCCTCCGCAAGGAGATACTCCTGAAAATTTTTGAATGATCTGAAGGATTTTGGTGCAAAAACCCCACATCTTTCCGAAATTGCCAAAACGTTGATTTCTTTAAATACATACAAACAAAACCTTTCCTAAAAATTATTTTTTTTAAATAGAAAAATTAAGCTTTTTAAAGTAAGAGCACCGGCGTATGCCGGCGCGCCGACCACGCCCCCACCGCAGGTATATAATAGAGCCTGCCGCCGATAAAGTGATCGGCGTAAACTTCTAGCTTGTAGGACCCCGCGTTTAATTTCTTGTTTTAAAAAAAAAACAACGACATTCAATGGGCGTTTTCAGCGATTAATCGTTAAAGTGATAATTTTCTGAACGCACACTTGAGTATTTTCGATCCAATCTAAGGATGGGATCTTACGTCAAACTACTGAGCATACATTTTTTTCGCTACATTGGCCCAACATGTTTATTCAGCTCTCTGGCAGTTGTCTGTCATTTGAAAGTGTTGTTTATAAAAAAAATTGTTTTTCTTAATATTAAAGTAAAGTGTGAAAAATAGTTTAATGTGAAATTTATGTTTAATAATTTCAATTGAAAGTTGGTTCAAACCGTCGTTCATAGAACAAATTTTCTAATACTCAACTGACGGCAACATGTTTGGAATGTATTAAAAAATAAGTAAAGGTGTCTAAATTCGGGTGTAACCGAATATTATATGCTTAGCGTGAACTTTAATTGTACATTTCATTTCAGATAAATTACATTTCTACATAACAAGTGGCAATACCCGTTTAAAAAAATGTCTCCCCATTTCCTCTTACAATAAAACTTGATAAGTGAAATATGATGATTCAAAACTATTTTTTGCTAAGTTATGACTTATTATTCTAGTCTAAGACCCTTTTAACCGTCCTGTGCATAGATGGGTACCCGGGTACCTTTTGCATATTCAAAAGCTATTTCTAAATAATCTTCGAACAGAAACAAGATAAAATTTTGTGGCATCATATGGGAATAAGTTTTCTACAAAAAAGAGAGGAAATTTATTCAAATGTACTTTCATAAAGATGGTTTTTTAATAAACTAGTTTTTTATTACTAAAATTAGTTTTTTATTACTGGTTCTCATGGCTGGGATACCCAGTTACCACTAGTAGTTCTCACGTATGAACTGCCTTGTGGTACCCGTGTACCCAGCCATGCGAACTAAGAAGAACAAGTAAGGAAGGCTAAGTTCGGGTGTAACCGAACATTACATACTCAGTTGAGAGCTATGGAGACAAAATAAGGAAAATCACCATGTAGGAAAATGAACCTAGGGTAACCCTGGAATGTGGTTGTATGACATGTGTATCAAATGGAAGGTATTAAAGAGTATTTTAAGAGAGAGTAGGCCATAGTTCTATGGATGGACGCCATTTAGGGATATCGCCATAAAGGTGGACCAAGGCTGACTCTAGAAAGTGTTTGTACGATATGGGTATCAAATGAAAGGTGATAATGAGTATTTTAAAAGGGAATGGGCTTTAGTTCTATAGGTGAACGCCTTTTCGAGAAATGCCCATAAAGGTGGACCAGGGGTGACACTAGAATATGTTTGTACGATATGGGTATCAAATGAAAGCTGTTAATGAGTATTTTGAAAAGGAATGATCCTTAGTTCCCTAGGTGGAAGCCGTTTCGAGATATCGCCATAAAGGTGGACCAGGGGTGTCTCTAGTTGTACGATATGGGAATCAAATGAAAGGTGTTACTGAGCGTTTTAAGAGGTAGTGGGCATTAGGTCTATAGCTGGACGCCTTTTCGAAATGTCGCCATTAGGGTGGGCCAGGGGTGACTCTAGAATGGGTTTGTACGATATGGGTATCAAAGGAAAGGTGTTACTGAGCATTTTAAGAGGGAGTTGACATTAGGTCTATAGGTGGACGCCTTTTCGAGATATCGCCATTAGGGTGGGCCAGGGGTGACTCTAGAATGTTTTTACGATATGGGTATCAAACGAAAGGTGTTACTGAGCATTTTAAGAGGGAGTGGGCACTAGGTCTATAGGTGGACGCCTTTTCGAGATATCGCCATTAGGGTGGGCCAGGGGTGACTCTAGAATGTTTGTACGATATGGGTATCAAACGAAAGGTGTTACTGAGCATTTTAAGAGAAAGTGGGCACTCGGTCTATAGGTGGACGCCTTTTCGAGATATCGCCATTAGGGTGGGCCAGGGGTGACTCTAGAATGTTTTTACGATATGGGAATCAAATGAAAGGTGTTACTGAGCGTTTTAAGAGGGAGTGGGCATTAGGTCTATAGCTGGACGCCTTTTCGAAATGTCGCCATTAGGGTGGGCCAGGGGTGACTCTAGAATGGGTTTGTACGATATGGGTATCAAACGAAAGGTGTTACTGAGCATTTTAAGAGGGAGTGGGCACTAGGTCTATAGGTGGACGCCTTTTCGAGATATCGCCATTAGGGTGGGCCAGGGGTGACTCTAGAATGTTTGTACGATATGGGTATGAAACGAAAGGTGTTACTGAGCATTTTAAGAGAAAGTGGGCATTAGGTCTATAGGTGGGCGCCTTTTCGAGATATCGCCATTAGGGTGGGCCAGGGTGACTCTAGAATGTGTTTGTACGATATGGGTACCAAATGAAAGGTGGTAATGAGTATTTTAAAAGGGAGTAATCCTCAGTTCTATAGGTGGACGCCTTTTCGAGATATCGCCATAAAGGTTGACCAAGGGTGACTCTAGAATGTTTGTACGATATGGGTATCAAACGAAAGGTGTTACTGAGCATTTTAAGAGAGAGTGGGCATTAGGTCTATAGGTGGACGCCTTTTCGAGATATCGCCATTAGGGTGGGCCAGGGGTGACTCTAGAATGTTTGTACGATATGGGTATCAAACGAAAGGTGTTACTGAGCATTTTAAGAGGGAGTGGGCATTAGGTCTATAGGTGGACGCCTTTTCGAGATATCGCCATTAGGGTGGGCCAGGGGTGACTCTAGAATGTTTGTACGATATGTGTATCAAAGGAAAGGTGTTACTGAGCATTTTAAGAGGGAGTTGACATTAGGTCTATAGGTGGACGCCTTTTCGAGATATCGCCATTAGGGTGGGCCAGGGGTGACTCTAGAATGTTTTTACGATATGGGTATCAAACGAAAGGTGTTACTGAGCATTTTAAGATGGAGTGGGCATTAGGTCTATAGGTGCACGCCTTTTCGAGATATCGCCATTAGGGTGGGCCAGGGTTGACTCTAGAATGTGTTTGTACGATATGGATATCAAATTAAAGGTGTTAGTGAGGGTTTTAAAAGCGAGTGGCCCTTAGATGTATATGTGAAGGCGTTCTCGCGATATCGACCAAATGTGGATCAGGTGATCCCGAAAATCATCTGTCGGGTACTGCTAATTTAATTATATATTCAATAACACTAACAGTATTCCTGCCAAGATTCCAAGGGCTGTTGATTTCGCCTTGTAGAACTTTTTCATTTTCTTCTACTTAATATGGTAGGTGTCACACCCATTTTACAAAGTTTTTTCCAAAGTTATATTTTGCGTCAATAAACCAATCCAGTTACCATGTTTCATCCCTTTTTTCGTATTTGGTATAGAATTATGGCATTTTTTTAATTTTTCGTAATTTTCGATATCGATAAAGTGGGCGTGGTTATGGTCAGATTTCGGCCATTTTTTATACCAAGATAAAGTGAGTTCACATAAGTACGTGGGCTAAGTTTAGTAAAGATATATCGGTTTTTGCTCAAATGATTGTGTTAACGGCCGAGCGGAAGGACAGACGGTGGACTGTGTATAAAAACTGGGCGTGGCTTCCTCCGATTTCGCCCATTTTCACAGAGAACAGTTAACGTCATAGAATCTATGCTCCTACCAAATTTCAAAAGGATTGGTAAATTTTTGTTCGACTTATGGCATTAAAAGTATTCTAGACACACTAAATGAAAATGGGCGGAGCCACGCCCATTTTGAAATTTTCTTTTATTTTTGTATTTTGTTGCATCATATCATTACTGGAGTTGAATTTTGACTTAATTTACTTATATACAGTAAAGATATTACATTTTTTGTTAAAATTTGAATTTAAAAAAATTTTTTTTTAAAAAGTGGGCGTGTTCTTCATCCAATTTTGCTAATTTTTATTTAGCACATATATAGTAATAGTAGTAACGTTCCTGCCAAATTTCATCATGATATCTTCAACGACTGCCAAATTACAGCTTGCAAAACTTTTAAATTACCTTCTTGTAAAAGTGGGCGGTGCCACGCCCATTGTCCAAAATCTTACTAATTTTCTATTCTGCGTCATAACGTCAACCCATCTACCAAGCTTCATCGCTTTAACCGCCTTTGGCAATGAATCATCGCATTTTTTCGGTTTTTCGAAATTTTCGATATCGAAAAAGTGGGCGTGGTTATAGTCCGATATCGTTCATTTTAAATAGCGATCTGAGATGAGTGCTCAGGAACCTACATACCAAATTTCATCAAGGTACCTCAAAATTTACTCAAGTTATCGTGTTAACGGACGGACGGACGGACGGACGGACGGACGGACATGGCTCAATCAAATTTTTTTTGGATCCTGATTATTTTGATATATGGAAGTCTATATCTATCTCGATTCCTTTATATATGTACAACCAACCGTTGTCCAATCAAACTTAATATACTCTGTGAGCTCTGCTCAACTGAGTATAAAAATTATTAATGAACAGGACGGTTAAATTTGTTTTATATCTAAGTTGCCGTGGTCTTTAACCGATCCCGTCCATTTTTACTAGACATATTTTCTGTTTAAGGAAAATATGTGTACACATTTTCATTACGATATGTTAATTTTTCTTCGAGTTATGACTCCCGAAACATAGAAAAATGCGTAGTCATAAAAGGGGCGGTGCCACAACCGTTTTTTTAATTTGAACGTTTTCCTATTTTTTGTTATAAATCCACTTGGGAAATTAAATACCATTGATATAAAGCTTTTTTTTGCAAAGATATAGCTTATTTTATTCGTCCACGACCCTTTTAAAGATCTTTATATAAAAGTGGGCGTGGTCCTTAGCTGATTCCGTTAATTTTTCTTCGAATCACTTCTTAGAGTAAAGGCAACCTCTGAACGAATTTTGTTACGACAGGTTTTAAGATTTTTGATTTATGAATAATAATATTTGTAAAATTGATTTTATCACAAGTGGGCGGTGCTATGCCCATTTTAAATTTTTTTTTTTAAATTTTATCAATATCAGTCCACACGTCAAATTTCAAAATTTGATGTGTATTATTTACTAAATAATCAGTTTTTTGTGTATTCCAAAATGATATATATATAAAAAGTAGGCGTGGTTATAATCCGATTTCGCTCATTTTCAATACCAATCTATTTTGGATCCAGGCAAGCTCGTGTACCAAATTGGGGGAAGCTATCTCAAAATTTACTCAAGTTATTGTGTTAACGACAGACGGACGGACGGACATAGCTCAAACAAATTTTTTCTCGATACTGATGATTTTGATATTTGGAATTCGATATCTATCGCGATACCTTTATACCTGTACAACCAACCGTTATCCAATCAAAGTTAATATACTCTGTTTGCAAAGCACGCTGAGTATAAAAACATGTTCACTGGAAGCACCAAATTTGAGTTCAGCTACCCTTTGAGGGATAATAGCAGAGAGAAAGAAACAAACAGAGCGCAGTTGAAAAAGAGATGCTATTTTCCCTGATGCGGAGACTCACCAACTTTAACCCAAAACACGAAAATAGAACTATTATAAATACGGCGAGTAACTTCATAAGAAGAGTTCTCTCAATAAGTGACAAGATTTTTCAGAAGAAAAATATCGACATTATCAAAAAAACTCTGAGAAAGCAAGGGATTTGAGGATTTAATTACGGCTCTGGATTTTCGGAACAATTGCGGCTGCGTGCTTACCAAAGTGTAGATCCTGATCAAACGTCACACCCAAGATTTTGGGGTGTAGGGCAGTCGGTAGCGCGCTGCCATCGACGTGGATGCTCAAAATGGTTGACATTTGGGATGTCCATGTTGCAGATAAGGTCGGGAAGGATTTAGTCGGTGATAATTCCAAGTTTCGCGAGGGGAAAAAACTGGAGAGATCAGGGAGGCAGCCGTTTATTCTTTTGCAAAGCTCATCGATCTGCGGGCATGAGCCTGTGGCCATTATTGTGCAGTCATCGGCGTTGGAAACGATAGTAACTCCATCTGGTGGCGAAGGTAGCTTAGATATGTAGAAACTAAACAAAAGTGGGGATAGGACATCACCCTGTGGCATCCCTTGTTTAATTTTTCTTGGTTTTGATGTTTCATTTCTAAATTGCACCGATGCCTGCCGACCACCCAGATAATTTGCGGCCCACCTTTTAAGACATGGGGGAAGGGTAAACCCTTCCATGTCTTGCAGTAGCGTGCCATGGTTGACCATATCAAAAGCTTTTGATAGATCCAGCGCAACGAGTACTGTTCTATGGTGGGAGTTTTGATTTAAACCGGAATTTATCTGGGTGCTGATGGCATTTAGCGCGGTGGTGGTGCTATGGAGGTTTCTGAAGCCATGCTGATGACAGGCTAGCTGCAAATTTGCTTTGAAGTAGGGGAGCAAAATGGCTTCAAGCGTCTTTGCTACTGGTGATAAGAGAGACATCGGGCGATACGACTCTCCTATGTTAGCTGGTTTCCCAGGCTTTGGTAGCGACACCACCTTGGCCATTTTCCATGATTCGGGTATGATAAAGGTGGAAACAGACAGGTTGAAGACATGTGCTAAATATTTGAAACCTTATTTCCCTAGGCTTTTAAGCATCGGCATGGTTATGCCGTCTGCGCCCATTGCTTTGGATGGTTTAGCATGACCGGTGGCATCCTCAACCTCTTTGGCGGTGATGTTAATTGGTGACGCGCTGAATTTATGTTTATGTGCGTGTCAGTTGGCCCTCCGTGTATCTTTGTCGACAGTAGAATGCATTACATATTGTCGGCAGAAAGCGTTCTCGCATTTTTTCACATCCGACAGCACTTTTTCGCCAAAGGTGATGGAAACTTTGTCATTGTGCCTAGACGGATTGGATAGGGACTTTACGCTGGAGCAAAGTTTACCTACACCGGCAGAGCGGTTACAACCGCTTAGGTACTCCTCCCATTTCGCCCGCTGTTCATCCACAAGCAATCTGATGCGTTGGTTTATATCCCTTATTTGGGGGTCGCCAAATTTCGGGAATTCTATCGGGAATGAAATGTGCCGAGGCGGCTTCAATCACCTTGCGGAAAGCACGCTCCCCTGGCGGGCATCAGTCGGGATAGGGAGGGCAGCAAAGCGGTTGTTTATAAAGAATTTGTATTCGTCCCACTTTCCTTTTTTAAAGTTTATGAAAGTGCGTTTTTCTGTGGCGATGAAGTCGGCGGTACGCTCGAGCGAAATAAGTATAGGCAGGTGTTCGGATGACAATGTTACCATTGGCTGCCAGTTGACGCAGTTCACGAGTTCTGCGCTCACGATTGAAATATCCGGCGAACTGTGACAGATTCCTACCATACGTATGAGGGCATCTCCGTTTATTGTGCAGAATGTCGTTTCTTCTATATGCCATAGATCATAATGGGCATTGGCGCTGATATTAGGGTGGTATCCACTGGGGCAACAGGTGGCAGGAGGGATGTAGATCTTGATGATATCTAGGTTTCCATCGCCTGACCGGACGGATAAGCCTTGACGTTCTCAGACACTGTCCCTGCGGTCGACGTCGGGATCAAATATATGATATTGCACAGAGTGGTGTATGATAAACGCGCGGCCGACCCCATTTCCGCTCTCGCGATCTTTTCTGTGGACATTATACCCAGAACAGGTCTGCAGTGCAGATCTTGCTGTGAGTTTAGTCTCTTGAATAGCAGAAATGCGGATGTTGTGCCGCTTCATGAAATCGACTATATCCGTGATCTTCACAGTTAATGCATTACAGTTTAACAGCAGAATTCTGAAGTGCATAGGGGGAGACGTCGCCACTTTGGGGGTAAGTGACGGGTGACTACGCCTGGGTTGTGGAAGGCTAGGACGCAACTGCTATTGTGGCCCCGGGACTGGACGTCTTTGGGTAAGCATTGGGGTACCCGGTGTATTTGGGTATGCGGCCTGGCAACATGGCGCAATGAAACCCATCGAGGGGTTGCCGTCGTGGAGACCAGAACATCTAGGAAAGTGGCACCGTCCATGGCAGGAGCTGCATTGGGCGGATGTCGCAAACATATATATTCTGTGCTGGCATACGGTGCAAAGGGATGAAGGGACTAAGAATATGTTTCCCTGACCTACACAATTTCTGCCGGAAAAGAGGGGGGGTGGGAGTGAAGATGGGGGCAGGGGCTGATGCTCGGCATTGTTCCCGACTCTACTACGGAGCTTGTAGGTATGAGTGGGAGCAGCCGCATGAGTTGGTGGCGCCGTGGGGCGCGAGCAGCAGCGAGTACTTGTTACGAGTTCGACTTCATATAATGCGCTTATGGGCATTTCTTATGTGAATTAATACGAGGGGCAGATTGTATTTAGAACGGTTTTAACCGAGCGTACCAGCCTTTCTCATGCTCCGCCCATATGTGGCGCTATTGGGAGGTTGAACCGCCAAACGACGTCTTCACAACTTATATTCAATCCTTCGATTTCATTCGGGTTTTTCCGCAAGGCCTTCTATGCAGCTTTGAAATTTTTTCCGTTGTCCGCATATATCTCGCGTGGTTTTCCTCGCCTTACCACAAAGTTCTGAATGCATATAATGCATTGTTAGTTGACTCGTTCGGACGTGTTTTGTCTTCGCTCCTAATTTCTTTTTTATAAACTGTATAATTCTAATAAGAAAGTGACTTCTTAAAATTGCATTTTGCAACAGTTTGATGCTACCCAGCATTATGAGATAGAGACTCTTTATATCGTCATAAAACAATTAATTAATTCTATTCTATGATATGAAAGAATAAATCATTTCTATTGTTAACAACAAAAATGCCTTGTGTTTGCGGCCATAGAGTTGATAGAAATCAACCGAAAGTGCAGAAAGTGCAGTGTGCAAAGTGCAGTGAGCTCTTTCACGTGAGTTGTGTTGGTATTCGTCCGACTGATGTCGAATTTTTGCAAAGCTCTGAGAAATGTTTTTTTTGCAAAACTTGTGCTGCTCAGCGTCGGAATTCCCTCCGTTCACCTCCTCCACCTATCGCAAAGGAGAAATCATCTACTGCCAATAGTGCTGATATCGGTAATTCTTCTGTATCCAATGCTAAGAGTGACAATGATATTTCTCTTAGAAATGTAGATAACCAACAAGTGTCTTTAAAATCTTTGTTTAAGTTGATGGCATCTCTTCAAGCCGACAATATTCGTGTGTATAATTTGGTAGCTGATCTTAAAGCAGTTAATAACAAATTGGTGTTGGAATCTGCAAATATGAATTCGGCTCTTCAAAACATACATAGCAACCTACTTGAAAAAGATAATATGATTACTTCTCTCACTGCTGAAGTAAAGATACTGCGAGACTCTTTGAATGCTGCTCTTGATAGTTTCAAGCATAGAGCTAACAAGAAAGCTGACTACTCTTTGTTGCCCGCTAATAATTCGTCAACTTATGCTCCTACTACAATATCTGTCGTTGGTACACATTCATACGCACATATTGTCAATCCGAATAAGAGTTTCCCCACACCTACCCTGTCATCTACCATTACAAAATATAATGATGTTACTCATGCAAAAACAACGGATAGTTTAATGCAGTCAACGGTGTCATGCGCTGTGACGTCGACATTAACAGATGTTATTTCGTCGTTTGCTTCATCTCCTGTTCCTAATAATAGTGGTGTTAATGCATGTACGCTGATAGAAAATGCCAATGCTTGCGCTACCTCTACGGCTGCAGTGACTGCAGTACCAGCATCAGCTGCTTCTGTTTCTTCTCATTTGCGCTCCGCTGAGACAAATAATTTCGTTGATAATGCGCAGTGGGAGAAGGTGACGTACAAACGGACTAGCAACAATAATAAAACTCGCGCTGTTACGACTACAGTGACTGCGGCTACATTATCGGATGTTGCTGGTTCTGAAATAATTACCGTGGATGATAAGCCCACAAATAATAATAATAATAACAATAATGCGCACGTTCGGATTAGAGGCACTAATGCAAGCACGGACCTGATTGTTGCTGACCGCTACAAATGGCTTCATCTGTCCTCCTTCTCGCCATCCGTCTCTGAAGATGATATCAAAGATTATGTGGCTAAACAAATTGGTTTGGATAAAACGTCATTATCATGCACTAAGCTGGTAAAAAAAGATGCCGTACTCTCATCGTTGCATAAGGTTAATTTCAAGTTGGGAGCCCCTGAGTCCTCCTTTGAAAAATTATTACGCCCGGAAATCTGGCCAACAAATGTTACAGTGAAGCCTTTTCAGAATTTTCGCAAGTCTCTGCGAAAACTATCGCGGACGTAGCTAGTACCAACCACACGCTCATTAATAATGATAATAGTACTAGTGCTATAAATAATAAGTTGTTAAGTATTTATTTTCAAAACATCTCGGGAATGCGTACAAAAGCTAGTGACGTATTTTTAACTTCGTCTCGCTGTGAGTTTGATGTTTATGTTATTGTGGAAACATGGTTGAACAGCAACTTCGCGGATGCTGAATTCTTCGATCCTAATATCTATAATATATATCGAAAAGATAGAGACGCAAATAAAACAAATTGCTTGAGAGGTGGAGGCGTTTTAATTGCGGTGAATCGGATGTTCCGTTCTTTTTCAGTCCATTTAGAAAATGATGATTCTCTCCTCGACCAGTTGTGTGTATGCATCTTTGGAAGTCTCGGTAAATTATTCATTTGTACTTCTTACATTCCACCTTCCAGCCCCGATTCTTTATATGCTGCTCATATAAACAATATTGTGAATCTTTATGAGAATAATGAAGAGTGTCATTTTTGTATTTTGGGTGATTTTAACCTCAATAAAATTGTATGGTCAAATTTACTTGATAATGGTATCTTAACACCAACAAGGGTGAATAGCTCGCACGAAATAAATTTTATAGATAGTCTTTTCAGCATTAACTTAACCCAAATTAATTCATTTTACAATGAGCTTAATAATATTTTAGATCTTATCTTTGTAGATGAAAACTTGATTTTTAGTGTTTCGGAGGCCACTTTCCCTATATGCAGGTGCGATATGCACCATGTCCCACTCTCCTTAACTCTGGAATTTTTTAATTTTGTATCAGGCCCGAGTATAATCTCCACTGCAAAGTTTGATTTTCGTGCCGCCGATTTTAATGCTTTAAATGAAAAAATTTTGGATTTAAATTGGAATTCAATTTTCGCCTCTAAAAGCGTAGCGGAATGTTACGATGCCTTTCTTCTTAATATACTCGAAATTTTCTCTGATAATCTACCCTTACTTCCCGCGAGAACGCATAAACTTCCGTGGTATACGAAAAATCTAAAAAAGCTTAAGAATCTTAGAAATAAACATCTTAAACTCTATAAAGCTTCGAAGGATGTCTCCCATAAAGAAAAATATATTTATTATAGTAAAAGCTTTAATGTACTTGACAAATTTTTATACAAGCAATATATTTCCCGGTATGAAGTAGAGATGAAGGAAAACCCTAAGGCGTTCTGGAGATATATACGATCTAAAAAAGGTTGCTCTAATATCCCAAATTGTATGTCCTACGGCGGTATAGCTTCTGAGAGCTTATTGGATACTGTTAATCTTTTCGCAGATTTCTTTAAATCAAACTTCGTTACTAGCAACCCTGCTAATAATTTTTCCGCCGATGTCGAACAAATGGTTGACCTCGGATCCATGTTAGTCTCAGAGGAAGACGTTATGAAAGCCATCCTAGCTCTGGAAACGTCGATAAAAAGCGATACTGACGGTCTTTCGTCGTTTATTCTAAAGAAATGTAGCACGTCGTTTTGCGTCCCATTAAGTTACATTTTCAATTTTTCCCTAGCAAGAGGTGAGTTTGTTGATAGGTGGAAAATAGCCTCGATTTCTCCTATCTTTAAATCTGGCAACAAAAACATAGTAACTAACTACAGACCCATCTCTAAACTGCCCACTTGCTCTAAGCTCTTTGAAAAAGTGGTAAAAGAGAAGCTATCCTTTGTAATAAAAGGTTCCATAGATGAGTGTCAACACGTGTTTGTCAGTGGTCGCTCCACAGTTACGAACCTAGCCTCATTTTCTCATTTTTGCATTTCGTCTTTCAAAAATGGACATCAAGTTGATGTTGTATATACTGACTTCGCGAAGGCATTTGATACTGTCACCCACAGCATACTATTAGGCAAGCTTGAACTATTGGGTTTCCATTCTACCTTTTTACGTTGGATTGGGTCCTATCTCACTAATAGAACCTCGTTCGTCGAAATTGAGAATACCAAGTCTTATTCATTCATTGCCACATCTGGGGTACCTCAGGGTAGTATTCTCGGGCCAATTTTATTTCTTTTTTTTATAAATGATATAGGAACCTGTTTTAGGAGTTCAAAATACCTGCTCTACGCAGATGATCTAAAAGTTTTTAGAACAATTTCGAGCATGTCAGATGTGTGTCTTTTACAAGATGATCTAAATAGATTAGCTAATTGGAGCATTATAAATAATCTACGCCTTAATATAAAGAAATGTTTCTTTATGACGCTTTCGAGAAACCTCAATACGATTAATACCACGTATTCAATTGCTGATGATAATCTCTCTAGCGTCAGGGAATTCGTTGATCTTGGAGTAATGTTTGACTCTGGTTTTACCTTCGCGAATCATATTAGCTCCATTCTTCCTAAAGCCTATTCCAATTTGGCTTTCCTGCGGCGATATGGGCGAGCTTTCAAAGATCCATACACCAGAAAAATTTTATATAATTCTTTAGTTCTCTCAAAGCTGGAATATGCTTCCATAATTTGGAACCCAATTTATTCCTCTCATTCTCAAAGACTGGAAAGAGTACAGAAAAGTTTCACTCGATTCGCACTCCAACCGCTTAATTTTTTAGAACCAATACCTTCTTACCGCGCCCGCTGTGCCCTCATAAACATGAAGTCGCTTGCGGCCAGACGTTATATTCAATCTCTGCTGTTTGTGTATGATCTTATATGTGGTTGGGTTGCCTGCCCGGAACTACTAGCGCAAATTGGCTTCAACGTCCCGAGCAGAACCCTTCGTGCCCAATATCCGTTCCACGTGAAAGTTATCGGAGCTAACTATCACAATTTTGATCCAATCTCTAGGGCCCTCAGTGAATATAACAGGATCTTTTTTAGCCTTGAGCTTGACTTCGCACTCCCGAGAGCGTCCTTTAGCGCTAAGCTTTACTCGTATTATGTATAAAATAAATTTATTACCATTTAAGTTGAATGAATGTACATCTAGTCTGTAAGATTATGAAATCATAGACTAAAAAATAAATGAAATGAAATGAAATGAAAACTTACATCTAAACTATGCGCGATGTCGACATGAATTGCGCGGACGGTCAGGCACGTGAAAATTACGCCCCACCTGTTTTCTCTGTGCCTCCCAATTACAACGTATATCGGTCCGAATAAGTCTATACCCACGTAGGTAAAAGAACTCTCAAAGCTTGCCAAGCGTGCTACTGCTAGTGGAGCCATTTGCTGAATAGTTGGTTTCCAGCTCTCATTCTTGCAATAACACACGTAGACGAGGGATATAATAATGTTCGCGAATTGAGTTCAAGGCTGCTTCATAAAATTGATGTTGATTTCGTTCGTGGTAATGCCGAGCTATTAAAAGTGCGATTAGCTGGTTTGTTGGCAATATTATGGAGTCACCAGTTCTTACGCTTTCCGCTCTTCCCCGTGATTTGAGTATATCGTCATCGCTTAAATAGGCATTTAAATAAGTTGGTTTACTATCGTTTTCAATGCTCTTACCAGATCTGAGGTTGGCAGTCTCTTGGCGATATTCATTATGTTGTGCCTCTTTAATTAGAAGGATCTTGGCATTATGGAAAATTTCGCCAGAAACGTTGGTGGGTACTTTTACCTTCTTCATTTTCGATTTTAGCTTTTCCAAGAACAAAATTACCATTTCCGTCGTTAAATATAGTCGACGCCAGCTTGAAAACTTCTCAGCGTTAATTAAGGGTTGTATTTCTTCCTGTTTGGTTATATGCAGGATACAATGCCGTAGTTCAGTATGTTCAACTGGTCCAAGGTCGTTGCATTTTGGCCACTCGGTCTGATCGAAAGATAAGAATTCTGGCACACGCACCCAGAGGTCGGAACATTGTCTTCCCCTAAATTTTCAGCAGGGTTAATTTTTGATAGAACCCAACGCCAACTGGCGGCGTTTGTCGCCTCCAACACTTCACCTATTATATGCATTACGTACTGTTTAAAGTTCCTCGGGTCCACGCGCAGCCACTTTAGCACTGTTTTTGAGTCTGACCAACAGAATCGAGCATGAATGGGTACTCGTAATGCGCTCATCACGTTGGTTGCCAATCTTACGCCAATCACAGTAGCTTGTAGTTCGAGCCGCGGTATAGATACAGGCTTTAATGGTGCTACTTTAGATTTAGTGGCCACGATGATGGTATCAACTTCATTTTTATACAATACTCGTAAATAGCAAATCGCCGCATACGCGTACTCGCCGGCATCTACAACGGTATGCAGTTGGTTGCACTCGGAGTCTTTCAGTAGTGATGAATAGCATCGCGGGATCGTGGTAGAGGTTATTGCTGACAGCAAAATCTTCCACTGGTACCACTTGTTGTAAAGTTGCCCTGGAAGTGGGTCATCCCAGAAACCTGAAAGGGTCGAAGATGGACATCAACACCTGAAGCCTCATTTTGGAGTATCTGCAAATAAACTTAAAGTTGTCTTTATTCGGAGCCCTGCCTCCTTGTAGAGTGCACCCTAAGCAGCACTTGGTGGCGATTGGCTCGAGCCACCCTCCTTCACGAGTTTTGATAGGCACGTCTAGCTTCCAGGAATTAGCTCCTATTAGAATAGTCAGCTCGGCGTTTTCATACGAATCGATCGGAAGTCCACGTAAGTATGGATACTTCCGCGTAATTTTCTCCATATTTAGAGATTGACTAGGTAAGCCAAGTCGTGAGACAGCATGCACCTCACCTATTTCGTATTTCGTACGATCATGTATGTTTGAGATATGTATCGATGTCCGCATTGATTTTTATTTTTATTTATTTTATTTATTTATATGAGTCTTTAAATTAACAAATTTTTACAGACTAGCATAATATTAAGAGTAGAAAGATCTTAAATGACTAATTAGGGTTACATACGAAGAAGTGCAGTCAATACCTGAAGAACTGAAAAACAAACTGAGATCCGCACAAGCCCTTGCAAAAGGCGCGTTTACCGCATAGTTGGTCCTTGCAAAACTAATTTTAAAGGTCTCAAAGTGCCGCAAGTTTCTGCAGGGAACATTGAACTGAATTTTTTCCAGGAGCGATGGACAATCAACAGCTCCAGAAATTAAGCCAATGATAAACGAGCACGATAAGATGGCTCGTCTATTTACAAGCGTACTCAGTTCAATTAAAAGACATCTCGATTCATATGACGGCAAAGGATCAGAAAAATTCAAAGAACGGAGAGCAAAACGTAAAAAAACTTTTTGAACTCTCTCGATACGATTAGAGGGACTAGTATGGTATGGTCTCCAAATTATAGCAGCATACTCCAGTCTCGATTTGACAAAAGAGCAATAAAGAGACTTGAGGGTGTGAGGGTTAGTGAAAGCTGAACAATTTCTACGAATGAACGCTAGCATGGCATAAGACCGAGTAATAACGTAGTTAACTTGGTTAGCGAAACCAAATTTCGCGTCAAAAAATACACCCAAGTCTTTAATTTCCTCAACGGATTCCAGGGCACAGCCCGCAATACTATATGAAGTCCGTAGAACATTAGCCGATTTAGAAAAAGTCATGTGAAAACACTTTTTGATGTTAAGAGTAAGACGATTTAAACAACACCAGTTTTCAACATTGAGGAGGTCCGATTGCAGCCTTTCAGAGTCACGAGAACTCTTTATGGTGGCGAAAACTTTCAAATCGTCTGCATACAACAAGTATTCCGCAAAAGCGAAGCATGAGCCGATATCATTTATAAATAATATAAAAAATAGAGGCCCTAGAATACTTCCTTGCGGGACCCCTGAGGAAGCGATGAAGGGCTGGGACGTGGCGTTGTCTATTTCAACAACGCATTGTCTATTTGAAAGATACGACGCAATCCACTTCAAAAATGTGGAATGAAAAACCAAAGCCATAAGCTTAGCCAAGAGTATCTGGTGCGAAACCTTGTCGAAAGCCTTTGAAAAGTCAGTGTATATTGTATCACCTTGCAATCTATTATGAAAAGCGGACAAGCAGTATTCAGAAAAAATAGATAAGTTAGTAACAGTGGACCGTTTTGAAACAAATCCGTGATGATTATTCGAAATTAGGCCCTTTACTGCAAAGTATATTTTATCATTTACTATAATCTCAAAAAGTTTGGAAACACATGAGAGCTTCGAAATAGGTCTGTAATTACGAACATCATTTTTGTTACCACTCTTGAATATTGGAGACATTGAAGTTAGCTTCCAGTCATCCACAAATGTCCCAGTGGCCAGAGAGTTGTTGAAGATAATTGAAAGAGGATCAGCCAAACACAAGCAGTTTTTCAACAATATGACAGAAAGACCATCTGAGTCCGTCTTAGTAGACAGCTTAAGCTTCCCAATACCATTAACCACATCCGTAACGGAAACACGCAAAGATCCAAAATTGAGCGCTGAGTTGCTCATGGAAGGCAAACTCGAGTGGACGCGAGTGTCTGGTTCAAAATTAGAACAAAAAAAATTGGCAAATAGATTCGCAGCATAAACTACATTGATTGCAGATTTGTCGTTGAAAAACACATTACTAGGGACAGATGAGCAGGACTTTTTTGACTTTATGAAACGCCAAAACGATTTTGAGTTCGACATTATATTACTCTCAAAGCTCAGAACATAATTTCTGTACAAAAACCTATTCAAGCACTTGAATGCCTTTAAATCGTTTTGAAGTTTTGAGTAGTGCGCCGAATCTCCAGTTCTTTTATACTGTTTTAAAGATTTGCACTTAACATTCCTCAGATGTTTTAGCCTCTTAGTATGCCAGGGCGTCTTATATGTTTTTTTCCTATATATTGGGATATGCTTCAAGCATAACTCATGAACCTTATTTTTGAAAATATGAAAACAGGATGTGACATCATTATCGCGGAATGAATCACACCAATCAATGCTTAATAATATTTCATTAAGATACGACATATCGCAAGCACTAAAGTTGAAATTAATTTCAGGCTTATAGGTAATTTCAGCAAATTCATAAAACTCAAATTCTTGGGAAATAGAAACGTGATGTTTGTCGGTCTGCAGGATTGGTGTGAAGCATTCAGACAATGTGTAGTTAACATTGTTTGAGATGAACACTAAATCTAAAATTCTATTCAGCCTATTATAGAGCCCATTAACTTGTACCAAATCAATACTTAAGAAACTATCAATAAGATGAATTTCGGCTGAAGAGTTAACGTTAGAGGCCGTAAAAGAAGCCGTGTCCTCAATATGAGACCAATTCAAATTACATAAATTAAAATCTCCAAGTACACAAAGATGATTGTCACCCACATTTGATACCAGTGAGAGAACGTTGTCAGCGTGTGCAACATATAAGGCATCTGCACTGTTCGGTGGAATATACGAAGCGCACAAATACAAGATTCCAGAAGAACCATGAAAACGTACGCAGAGCTGATCAATGAGTGTATCAGAGTTAGCGAGTGTTACCACGGCCGCCCGGAATTTCCTCCGAACAGCAATAAGAACACCCCCTCCTCTCGAGCAACCTGTTTTAACAAGATCACGGTCCTTACGGAAAACATCATATAGATGAGGATCAAAGATTTCACTACTAAAAAATTTCTCGTTCAGCCAAGATTCAACAAAAACGAAAATATCATAATCTAATGCAGAACTATACATAAAAACTTCCGAACATTTAGTACGAAGACCAGATACATTTTGAAAGTATATTTTTAGGCAATTAAAATTAGACTTAACATTGGGAATATCTGCAACATCATCAGGAATCCCGTTTTGCACGAACGGAACGAAAAGGCTGCACTTTGACATTCGCAGGCCAGGTTTCTGAGTTTAAAATAGTGCCAGATATCTCTTCAGGCACGCCAAGTTTAAAATTTACCCATTTTAAAGTATGCGGGTCCACACCTTTCTCTATTAATTTATAGCAAAGCAGTTGGCTTTTATCGATAGAAATATGTTCGGCAAGGTAGTTCAGAATATTTTCTTCAGTGACAGAATTCGTTTTCGATACGCGTATTCTCGCCAGTCCAGCGAAGATACAATGATTCATGCCATTTAAGGCCAAAGAATCGTATATATGTTTCTCCGTCAACGTCACGAATGATCCCTCATCTAAAAAGGCGAAGGTTTTAAGTGATTTACCTTTTGAGTGTATACGCACGGGTATTATATGAAAACGTGGAGTTTCTTCCTCAGTGCCTACATGAGTATTTACTAGTTGATTTGTTTGCATGGGTGGTACCGTATTTTGATTATGTTCGGAACACGGATATGTGCTACTCGTTGGTAAGCTGCTTTTATGAAGAACCTTGTGGTGTTTCGATTTACAGCCATAGACCCCACATTCTTTACTCGAATAACACTTTCGGCGATGCATGTTTAGACACTGGGGGCACAATTTATTTGGCTTCGCAACATCCCACTTACATTTCAAATTGAGTTTACTAAATTCTGTACACGCTTGAATCTTGTGATCACTGCACCCGCATACAACACATCCAACCTTATTTTGGTTTTCACTGTTCGCTGATGGCGTATGTGTATTCATTACACCACTTCTTTTTGATACTCGTGGGGTGACCACCCTGCTTGCACTGTCGGCTATTTGGAAAATCCAACTGCTAAATGCTTTAATAATTGGTACTGGTTCGTCACGCTGTAACATTGTCCAATTTAACTCATGTTGATTTGAGAGCTTGTCGACGAACTCCTTTACCAACATTGGATTATTTAAATGTGCCTGCCTCCATATGGCAGGCTTCCATAGTGGAGCAGATGTTTAGTACGCATAAAGCGAAATCGATGAGACTTTCTAGTTTTTCTTTCAGCGGTGGAATCGCCCCGGCCTTCTCTACTAATGATGCTAGTATATGCTCTGGACGTCCAAAACACATTTTAAGTGTCTGAATTATTTCAGGTACCATCGAGGGCAGCAGTAATTTGCAACGTACTCTTTCATATGCCTTCCCTTTGAGGAACTTCTGCAATCGCATCAGATTTTCTGCATTAGTGCACCCTGCGATTTCTGTGCTGTTTTCATAATTACTCAAGAACAGCGGTCATCTGGGTTTCCGCTGAAATTAGGTAGATCCTTTGGGATTACTTGCCTAGCTGCAAGCTGTGACGAAGTTGGAGCTGTTGTTGCGCGGCTAGTTCCAATGGGGGAACTTTGACCCAGAATTTCATATTTCTATTGCGAATATTTCTGCTCTAATTTTCGCTCCACTTCTAAGAGTTCCAGCCGCAAGGCGTGTTGGGATACACTTTTGTAATTTTGCGGAGCGATAACTGTGTTGGTGTTAGCTGCTAATGATTGTTGACCTAATGGGTACTTTATTGCTGAGGTCGCTCGATGCGTGTTGAATGAAGTGATGGTGACGAAAGTTACCACAGGTGCGATCGATGTGGTGGTGCTGCTGGCAGTAGTAAGCATCCCCGTTGGTTGCTGGCCGATTTCTGCGCCGATATTGGGCGACGATGAAGATTGTGGCTGTCCTGTCGTTGCCGTAGAGGTTTCACTATTTGACGCGGTTTCGCTAAACTTGCAGTTCCAACTTATGTTGGCTACGTTAGTGGAACCATTTGTCACATGAGTCATACTGCACCATATCGTCGGTGTATTTTTTCCGACAATTTCCGCAATTGTACTCGTTAGTCATATTTCATAACTTTTTACACTTACGAAAAATATTTTTAAAGTTTTTGTTGCCTTTATGGCGATTTAAGTAATCAAACGAATTTTTTAGCTTGCTTTAATAAAGTTTATTAGCACTTTTCAAATGCTTCTTTACGCGTTGCTTTAAAAATATTTTTTTTGATTACTACGCAACGTATGTTTGAATTCAAAAAGGGCTCTAAATATGACTGACGATGTTACATATAGTAGTACAATTATGGCATGTATGTATATGAGTTATTTGGTTGGATTTTGATACATATTGGATATGACAAGTTAACTGCACAAAGTATGTATGTATGTTTTTATGATACATGCTGAGCAAAAAAAAAAAAAAAAAGAACATGAAAACAACTATACCCCGCAGTATCATAAGCAAGTATACCCAGCGGAAACATGCTCTTTCGATCAACACGAAGGTTTTAGGCTAAAAATAATTTCGATATATAAAAGGGCGTGGAACCTCCCATACAAATGGAATTTTTGGTACTGCATAACTCTGAAGGTGTACACGCCAGAACATTGAAATTCAGTAAAGAGTTATATGAGGTCAATCCCTAACACCACCATGAAAATGTGGAATTAGGAAAAAGGGGGCGTGGCACATCCCATAAAAATGGAATATATCATACTGCATATCTCTGGATGAAGTAATGGTAGGATAATGAAAATTGGTAAGGAGCTATATGACGTTAAGTCTTAACACCTCCAGTAAAATGTGGAATTAGGAAAAAAGGGGCGTGGCATCTTCCCTACAGATGGGATTTTTCAGAACTATGGCTGTCGTACAAACTTTGTTTATTTTAACACCTAAAATTTGACTGCATTGTTGAGTTTGGCTATTATTCCTTTTGGATTTTTAGTAACCTGCCGCCGTTAAAAAATGTGTTAGCTTCAGTATATCTACATCTATATATATATATATATATCAAATCCTATGTATGTATTCGCTATGGAAACATGTTTCCTACACTTCAATCATCACCATATTTTGGCTGCAGGTTCCTTCGATCAAGACGAAGGTATTTCATATTTCAGAATGAAGAATTTTAAATTAAATATTTTTTTTGGCTATGCGAACGAGCAATCTTAGCTCCCAAAAATGATCATGCTAACAGAATCAGTCAACGCATTGAAAACCCAATTCCTGGTGAAGTGACGAAATATAAATCGATCGACACAGTTACAGATGAAGATCAATTTTTGAATTATCCAATTGAATTTCTAAACTATTTAGAACCACCTGGAATGCCTGCGCTTATATTAGCTTTGAAAATTGGCTCACCAATCATGCTTATTCGGAATTTAGATCCACCAAAGATATGCGATGGAACCAGAATTTACGTTAAGAAATTAATGATGAATGTAATCAAAGCAACAATCATCAGCGGTAAAAGCAATGGTGAAGATGTGTTTATACCACGGATCCCAATGATTTCTACAGATTTGCCATTACATTTTAAGCTTTTACAGTTTCCTGTACGCCTTGCATTTGCTTTTACAATAAACAAAGCACAAGGAGAATCGCTTACTGTTGCAGGATCAAATTAAGAGAGTCCTTGTTTTTCCCGTGGCCAGCTACATGTTGCTTGCTCTGAGTTGGAACGCCAAAAAATTTGTTTATCTTTGCACCGAACGTAAAATCCAAAAAATTTGTCTACCCACTTGAATATATAAGATATAATAATAAAATGTTTTAAACGAAAATTTCACCAAATATGCAAACAAAATTCAATTCAATTTACAGAACAAATAAACTAAATTATCAACAAACAAAACAGAAAAAATAACAAGTAAGGAAGGTTAAGTTCGGGTGTAACCGAACATTACATACTCAGTTGAGAGCTATGGTGACAACATAAGGGAAAATAACCATGTAAGAAAATGAACCGAGGGAAACCCTGGAATGTGTTTGTATGAAATGTGTATCAAATGAAAGGCATTAAAGAGTATTTTATGAGGGAGTGGGCCATAGCTCTATAGGTGGACGCCATTTAGGGATATAGCCATAAAGGTGGATCAGGGTTGACTCTAGAATGCGTTTGTACGATATGGGTATCAAATGAAAGGTATTAATGAGTATTTTAAAAGGGCGTGGACCCAAGTACTATAGATGGACGCTTTTTCGAGATATCGCCGTAAAGATGGACCAGGGGTGACTCTAGAATGCGTTTGTACGATATGGGTATCAAATCAAAGGTGTTAATGAGCATTTTAAAAGGGAGTAATCCTTAGTTCCATAGGTGGACGCCGTTTCGAGATATCGCCATAAAGGTGGACCAGGGGTGACCCTAGAATTTGTTTGCACAATATGGGCATCAAACGAAAGGTGTTAATGAGTATTTTAAAAGGGAGTGGGCCCTAGTTCTATAGGTGGACGTCGTTTCGAGGTATCGCCATAAAGGTGGGCCAGGGGTGACTCTAGAATTCGTTTGTGCAATATGGGTATCAAACGAAAGGAGTTAATGAGTATTTTAAGAGGGAGTAGGCCTTAGTTCTATAGGTGGACGCATTTTCGAGGTATCGCAATAAAGGTGGACCAGGGGTGACTAGACTTTGTTTGTACGATATGGGTATCAAATGAAAGGTGTTAATGAGTATTTTTAAAAGGGAGTGGGCCTTCGTTTTATAGGTGTTCGCCTTTTCGAGATATCGCCATAAAGGTGGACCAGGGGTGACTTTAGAATTTGTTTGTATGATATGGGTACCAAATGAAAGGTGTTAATGATTAATTTAAAAGGGCGTGGGGCTTAGTTCTATAGGTGGACCCCTTTTCGAGGTATCGCCATAAAGATGGACCAGGTGTGACTCTAGAATGCGTTTGTACGATATGGGTATCAAATGAAAGGTGTTAATGAGCATTTTAAAAGGGAGTAATCCTTAGTTCCATAGATGGACGCCGTTTCGAGATATCGCCATAAAGGTGGACCAGGGGTGACCCTAGAATTCGTTTGTACAATATGGGTATCAAACGAAAGTAGTTAATGAGTATTTTAAGAGGGAGTGGGCCTTAGTTCTATAGGTGGACGCCTTTTCGAGATATCGCCATAAAGATGGACCAGGTGTGACTCTAGAATGCGTTTGTACGATATGGGTATCAAATGAAAGGTGTTTATGAGCATTTTAAAAGGGAGTAATCCTTAGTTCCATAGATGGACGCCGTTTCGAGATATCGCCATAAAGGTGGACCAGGGGTGACCCTAGAATTCGTTTGTACAATATGGGTATCAAACGAAAGGAGTTAATGAGTATTTTAAGAGGGAGTGGGCCTTTCTGGACCAGGGGTGACTCTAGACTTTGTTTGTACGATATGTGTATCAAATGAAAGGTGTTAATGAGTATTTTTAAAAGGGAGTGGGCCTTCGTTCTATAGGTGTTAGCCTTTTCCAAATATCGCCATAAAGGTGGACCAGGGGTGACTCTAGAATGAGTTTGTACGATATGGGTATCGAATTAAAGGTATTAATGAGAGTTTTAAAAGGGAGTGGTGGTAGTTGTATATGTGAAGGCGTTTTCCAGATATCGACCAAAATGTGGACCAGGGTGACCCAGAACATCATCTGTTGGATACCGCTAATTTATTTATATATGTAATACCTGCCAAGATTTTAAGGGTTTTTTATTTCGCCATGCAGAACTTTTTCATTTTCTTCTACTTAATATGGTAGGTGTCACAACCATTTTATAAAGTTTTTTCTAAAGTTATATTTCGCGTCAATAAAACAATCCAATTACCTTACCATATTTCATCCCTTTTTTCGTATTTGGTATAGAATTATGGCATTTTTTTCATTTTTCGTAATTTTCGATATGGAAAAAGTGGGCGTGGTCATAGTCGGATTTCGTTCATTTTTCATACCAAGATAAAGTGAGTTCAGATAAGTACGTGAACTGAGTTTAGTAAAGATATATCGATTTTTGCTCAAGTTATCGTGTTAACGGCCATGCGGAAGGACAGGCGGACGACTGTGTATAAAAACTGGGCGTGGCAACAACCGATTTCGCCCATTTTCACAGAAAACAGTTAACGCCATAAAATCTATGCCCCTACCAAATTTCAAAAGGATTGGTTAATTTTTGTTCGACTTATGGCGTTAAAAGTATCCTAGACAAATTAAATGAAAAAGGGCGGAGCCACGCCCATTTTTAAATTTTCTTTTATTTTTGTATTTTGTTGCACCATATCATTACTGGAGTTGAATCTTGACATAATTTACTTATATACTGTAAAGATATTAAATTTTTTGTTAAAATTTTACTTTTAAAAAAATTTTTTTTTAAAAGTGGGCGTGGTCCTTCTCCGATTTTGCTAATTTTTATTAAGCGTACATATAGTAATAAGAGTAACGTTCCTGCCAAATTTCATCATGATATCTTCAACGACTGCCAAATTACAGCTTGCAAAACTTTTAAATTACCTTCTTTTAAAAGTGGGCGGTGCCACGCCCATTGTCCAAAATTTTACTAATTTTCTATTTTGCGTCATAAGTTCAACTCATCTACCAAGTTTCGTCGCTTTATCGGTCTTTTGTAATGAATTATCGCACTTTTTCGGTTTTTCGAAATTTTCGATATCGAAAAAGTGGGCGTGGTTATAGTCCGATATCGTTCATTTTAAATAGCGATCTGAGATGAGTGCTCAGGAACCTACATACCAAATTTCATCAAGATACCTCAAAATTTACTCAAGTTATCGTGTTAACGGACGGACGGACGGACGGACGGACGGACATGGCTCAATCAAATTTTTTTTGGATCCTGATTATTTTGATATATGGAAGTCTATATCTATCTCGATTCCTTTATATATGTACAACCAACCGTTATCCAATCAAACTTAATATACTCTGTGAGCTCTGCTCAACTGAGTATAAAAATAAAATAAAAAAAATTTAAGCACTTCCTTTATATAAATGGGCAAAAATCAGCGAGAAATGTTTCCTTATGTAAACACATATTCTTGCCAAACTTTGATTTTTAAATTTTGACATAGAAATTGAAAAATATTTATGAGAAGTAGAGATTTAAAAGTGGAGCGCAATTGATTGACTAATAATATCTCCTTTCCTACCAACTTTCCAATCCATGTTATGTGCGCTCCACTTTTATATTTTTACTTCTCATAAATATTTTTCAGTTGTCAAAATTTTAAAGTCAAAGTTTAGCAAGATTGTGTCTTTATATAAGGAAACATTTTTCGTTGATTTTTGGCCATTTATTTAAAGGAAGTGTTTACAATTTTTTCATTTTATTTTTATTTTCTCCTTTTCTTACATTTTCTCGGTGTCTTAACCAATCTGTTAAGTTTTACGCTTGTAGCTCAATGAGAACTTACATAAACATCAATCCCAAAATTCCCTCCGTTCCATTTGAAATATCTCAATCCGTGCGCCCCCTGCGAAACTTTCTGTATTGTGTCATCGGATGTCATCGACCTCTGAATTAAGCTCTAAATTTTTAGCCTCTAGCTCATCGAGAAGTTACTTAAAATCCGCTTTCAAATTTTCAAATTATTATCTAATTTTTTCGATCCGTGCGCCACCTAACGGAACTTTTTTTCTCCATTTCCTAAATTTTCCCGACATCTTAGCCTATCTGTGAAGTTTTACTGTTGTAGCTCAATGGTAACTTACATAAAAATCGATCCCAAAGTTCCCTCCGTTCCGTTTGATTTGTCTAAATATCTCAGTCCGTGCGCCCCATAGCGAAACTTTTTGTACCCTGTCTTCGCTGTCATCGACCTCTGAATTATTATTTGTAGCTCAATGAGAAGTTACTTTAAAGTCGATCTCAAAACACCAAATTTCCAAATTCTTATCTAAATCTTTCGATCCGTGCGCTACTTAACAGAATTTGTTTCTTCCTTTCTTAAAAGAATCTGTGAAGTTTTTCAGTTGTATCTCAATGTTGTTGTTTTATGTAAGTTAAAAATCAATCCCAAAATTCCCTCTGTTTCGTACGATTTTTCTAAATATCTCATCCCGTGCGCACCTAGCGAATCTTTTTGTATCGTGTCATCGGATGTCATCGACCTGTGAATTAAGTTTGAAATTTCAAGTCCCTAGCGCATCGAGAAGTTACTTAAAAGCTGGTTTGAAAATTTTCAAATTCGTATCTAATTATTTCGACCCGTTCGCCACCCAATTGATTTTTTTCATTTTGTTGCATTGTCACGGTGTTCTAACCTATGTGTAAAGTTTCAAGTTTATAGCTCAATGAGAAGTTACTTAAGAATCGATTGCAGGATTTGTATGAAAAGCGGACTAACATTCAACCGACCTAATATAAAGGAGAAGTAATAATGCAGCGATCATTCGATTTCGGGCGTTACAAGTTACGCCGGGTATAGTATATTATATTTCTCAAAAAAATGTCTGTAAAATATTAGTAGGAAAATAACTTTGACAATCCCTTGGACCCAACGTAATCCCGAAAATAACATATTCCAAAAAATTCTCATCCCTTGTATGTATGTATAGGTGTATATGTATAAGGTGAGTTGTTGTAAGTGGCGTGGGGGAAACTTGTATCTTCATCACTGGAAAATTGTTCGTAAGTAATTACTTCTGAAAAGCATTGTTTCAAATTGGGCTTAAATTGTTGTCGACACTTGTCGTGATTCGTTTAAATATAATCCTATAAAGCTTTTTGTTAGTATAGTAGTCTTATTCAAATGGTGAAGAATGGAAAAGGAGCCTTCGAAGCTCATGTTTTTCACAGGAAATATGCAGAGTTGTTTAAGATAAACGTCAGCTATTGCGCATATGTTGGTAAAGCATTGTTTCAGTATATCCAATGCAAAGGTCAGCAACTTATTTATTTTCAAGCTTGTTTGGTGCGGCCACTGATTTGTTCAGTAGACCTCTGTATATTGAAATAAAATAGTATATCTGATTATCGGCTACATTTCTTTTACGGTTCCATACATTTTCCGTAAGCAGCAAACATAATAGAAATTATTCAAACTTTCATTTGAAAGGCAATTTTTTTAGATCTTTTTAGCTACTGTTGAACAGAGGAGTATGCTTCGAGATTCTGCAGTAATTTTTACAAGTTGGCAGACTGTAATTTTCATTGCAACAAGGACCTAAGTCGCTTAACAGAACTCGATCAAACGACTGGAGTTTTTTGTTGGACGGCCAAAATCACTCAAGTTATGATACCAATTTCACCATCATACGCAACATCATACAATCGTTTGCTGACTCTGGTGAGGGCTAGATAAAACTTTATTTGGAATAAAACACAGCCCGCGTGGCATTAATAAACTTGTTTTGCAGTATTTCTCTTATTGAGAACTGACAATAGCAAATATAAAATTCATTATTTGGACTGTGTTGGCAAAACTTTTAACCAACCTTCGAATTTCCCCAATTTTCTCAATTTTGAAAAATTTTTACAGGGAACGTTTCTAACAGTTATTTTCAAATCAAAAAGTTAGATATAAGGAGGAGATAAAGAACATAGGCATATCTGAAATACTTTTTGTTTTTTGACATTTTTGAAAAAGTCGAAAGATAACATTTAAAATTTGACTTTTATTACTAAAGACAGAAATAATCATGATACCAAAAAGAAGGTAGTTCCACTCAAAATTTTTTGACGTATTTGGGGATTTTTGAAGTTTCATTATGTTTGTTGTTTTGTCAGAAGCGTTGCGATACAATTACTGTTTAAGGCGAAATTGAAGTTTTTCGATGAGGAAATTTCCTTTAGGATGAAAACGCAATGGTCATCTGAGAAAATAATAATATGCTTTAGCACGACATATTTGTATATATCTCGATTGAGAATAAAGTAAAAATGCAATTTTATTGAAAAATAGTGGATAATGACTCATATCTTTATGGCAGCTTGACCCCTAGAAAGAAAAGAAATACACGAAAAATCCTGTTGTTCTAGCATGACCCTATTATCATGCCCCTACAGTGGATATTTCTAAAGGCATGTTTGGAAAAAGTGTACCTCCAAAGTCTGCACATCTATGTCAATGCTAAAAGGGCACAGAATGTGTATAGGCGGGGCTGCCGCAAGGTGATCCCTGGTACAACGGGCAGAAACACTCTCATAACTAGTGGATAACCTTCAGAGCTACAGGGTAATGTTCCCCCAAAAAAATAGTATAAAAAAAAAAACAAAAAATTTGGAATTGTAGCCAAATTATCAAGAAATTGCGGTGTCGGTTTATAAGGACCTCCTTTGAGCAAGCAATTGACAAACGTGTATGTTTTGTCCAAATATTCTGAGCAAACGTATGGACACTTAAGAAGGCTATATGCCCTTGCTTTGCATACTTCGATCCATGTTTCTTCCACCGAAACAATTTTCGGGAGCTCGAAAATCTTATTAAAACCTTCTTTTCTATGCTGGTATTTCATATTAAAATATTTCGAAGGCATGGGCCTCATTTTTTTTCTTTTCTATTTAAAATAACTATCAAAGCAATTTAGTCGTATTCGTTAATATGAAATCCATCAAAATTAGAAAAATTCGTAACATTTTTCAATCTGGTAGCTTGTTTTTGATGAAATTGTCATTGGCCCCGCAAAAGTCAAGTGGCTAACGTCATACTAAATGGAACTACCTCCATTTTTTGTATCATGGAAATAATAGTAAAAAATTTTATTTTATTTTAAATGTCAAAAATAAAATTTAAAAGTTCTTTTCACACTATTTTTTCGACCTTTATTATAAAACCCACAAATAATATTTAGTGAATGACTTTTTTATAAGAGTAAAAGAAATTAAAATCTTACCTTTATTATAAAACTCACAAATAATAGCTCATAATTGACTTTTTTTATAAACGAGGAAAATAGTAGTTAGAATTTGATTTTTACATTCAAAGTCGCCAAGTCCAACTTTTATATCATGGCAGGGGCAGGGCTCGTATGTGCATTCTAATCGTTCATAAAAAAGCGTCTTGCACCTCATCGTCTTTTCGTTGTGTCGGTCCATGGGCGCAGATGAATGATATATTAAAGAGTTTGCTTTTATTTGGATAGCGGCGAGACGTTTGTCCTCATACGTGAACGCCAATACTTGGTAACAAAGTCTATCTCCCACCACGAATCCGACGCCGAAACTGCGCTTATTTGTATGGCCACTCCAATAGATGTCACAATTTTTAATCTTCCTTTCTCCTTGCTTCGTCTAATGCATTTCTTGGATGGCTGTGATGTTAGATTTTGCTTTGACGAGGACATCAACCAGCCGGGCATCTACACTAATCCCATTCAGAGAGCGGTCGTTCCAGGCGCAAGCCTGTAAATCATTTTCCTTCAAACGTTTGCCATGGTCGTCATCAGTAAAGGTTTGCCTTTTTTCTTTCATTGTAGTGTGGTTTGGCATGGCGGGACCCAAGCCCAGCGAAAACCCCGCTCAGCGGGGACGAAAATATTATTTGCACGTTTATATAGCGGTTCGCTTGATCCAAGACAGACGCTCCCTTGCAGCCGCACGTCGTGGTGGACAGACGCTGCCGATGAAAGATCCCCCAACTAGCCCTTAAACCGAGTATGTCAGAGTGGCCTAGCCAGGTTGTCACTTTCTCACATTAGCTCACCACTAATCGGATGCTCAATGGCTACCCAGAAGATACCGCAAGTAGTGAGCTACTTGAATAGCATGCAAACAAATTGCTCAGGCCATTCCCAGGTGAAGCTTTCCCCCACTTTCGTGGACATCTACACACGGCTCCACCCTCCAGATATCAATGAATGAAAACGCAGCGGCTACGCTCGCTATGCCTTGTGATGCGAATGAAATATGACGCTCCGGATAAGAAGTCTTTTCATCGGAACCCTCCTATGGAAACATACCCAATTGATGTGACCAATTGGCATCAGCTGGCAGAGCGAAGAAAGGACCAGCGCCATGTTGGACAATCATAAGCGTTTAAACGGTTAAGTGCCCATTAAGTAAGTAAGTAAGTTTATAGTTAGATTGGCAAGGTAAAACTTTTCGGAAAATTAAATGCTGAACAAACGGTTTAGGTTTAATGCTCAGAAGTCTGGACATGCTCTAAAACACACCATTAAAGAGGCCACGCCTCTCTGATACAACTTCTATCTGCATGCTGCATTAGGTTAAATTCTTACTTATCCAAAATAAAACCCGACATTATAAATGTTTTCCTGCCTGTAAGTTATCTCCTCATTACGTCAACCATCTTTTCAATTACAATTTGGACGCAAAGCCTCTAATGCTCATGTATCTTTGGTACAACTTTATTGAAACTGCAAGTTATTTGTAATGCCATTAAAGGATGTCCAATTCCCACCTAATATCAACATTATTTACGCTTTCTCTCCTTTGTTCTGCTTGCTATTGTTATTATTATTACCGTTTTTATACCCAGCTGTAATTGTACACAGGGTGTTATAACTTTGATTGGTTAACGGTTGGTTGTACAGGTATAAAGCAATCGAGATAGATATGGACTTCCATACATCAAAATAATCGAAAAAAATCCAAAAAAATATCGAAAAAAGTATCGAAAAAAAAATTTCGCTGAGCCATGTCCGCCCCTCCGTCTGTCCGTTAACACGATAACTTGAGTAAATATAGAGATGTCTTCATCAAATTTGGTACACGAGCCTATCTGGGCCCAGGATATTGAAAACGACCGAAATCGGATGATAATCACGCCCACTTTTTATATGTATATCATTTTGGAAAAGACAAAACAACCGATTATTTAGTAAATAATACGCCTAGAATGTTGAAATTTGACATGTGGACTGATATTGAGACTTTATATTGAGAAATTTGAAAAAAAAAAATTTAAATGGGCGTGGCACCGCCCACTTGTGATAAAATCAATTTTAAAAATATCATTAATCATAAATCAAAAATTCTTAAACCTATCGTAACAAAATTCGGCAGAGAGGTTGCCTTTACTATAAGGAATACTTTGAAGAAAAATTAACGAAATCTGTTAAGAACCACGCCCAATTTAATATAAAAGATTTTTATAAGGGTGGTGGACAAATAAAATAAGCTATATCTTCGCAAAAATGAGTTTTATATCAATGGTATTTTATTTCCCAAGTGAATTTATAACAATAAATAGGAAAACTTCAAATTTAAAAAAATGGCGTGGCACCGCCATTTTTATGACTAAGCAATTTTCTATGTTTCGGGAGCCATAAGTCCATGAAAAATTAGCTCAGAATAGAAACATATATATAAGTATTATTGCGCAGCCTTGTAACACTATTAAGCACATAAAACAAACAACAAGAGCATTTCAAGTGCACAGCTGGGTATGTAATGTTCGGTTTCACCCGAGCTTAGATTTCCTTACTTGCTTTTCATTAAATTCTCTTTCCACACATTTTTCATATGCATTGTTTGTGACTATTAAACACATAATGTAACCAGTTCCTTTTGTTTTGCCTTCATGTGGTGCGCCTACGTTTCGTTTTGAAGATTTTGTAAATTTAACGAGTGTAACACACACTTTTAAAATGCAGCTGGTTAATTTTACAACATACAGTGCATGTTTGTTTCTTTTATCGACTGTATAAAATTTAGCGGTTTCTTTCCAACATTGTCACTTGTATTCAAAACTTCACTTCTATGTAAAACTCACTTGTATGTAAAACTAGGATTTTTCATTACATTCTACTTTTTTGTACTTTGTTGCAGGAAGGTTCTTGTTGATGCTGCACAAATGTTCAAAATAATTATGTAAATACCTACCCGTGCTGAATTGCAACAATTTGGCTACAACATTGTAAGTTTTTGGTTACAGTTACAATGCGGAGCGAAAAAACTCGAACAAGCAAAAGCAAAATTAAAATCTTGAACAGGCAGCATGACTAATCCAGATTAGCAGTGCTTTTAATTCCGAGCAAATTTGGTCTTACGATACGATCCTACTAATCCTAATGGTAATACTTAACAGAAGTTCACACCAGCGGGTAAGGGGGCTTTGAATACACCCGCTAGTTATGCCTGTCGAAAAAGGCGACTAAGATATTCAAATGATTCAAGGGGTTGTGTAGCGCAACCCTTTCAAGGCGTTGACAGTGCAATTTATAGCTTCTCCAACCCAACTTTAAACCTCACCTATCTATAGCGAATACTGTTCTCTACTGGATCTGGCGATGCCAAGTTCCAATGTGGTCATATTACTTCGTTTCCGTGATTATCGCACTTGTACCTTAATGGTGCTTGTTACCGGAACGTACTGGACCTACATCGATAAAACTCCCCAAAAGCTTCCGAAGGTGTCTTTGTTCCTATAACAACAACAACTCAGGAGTTCAAACTCAGAAAAAGGAGGCATGAATATCAAGTACTTGTGAGGTTCGACAAGCAAACTTATGTTTTTTAGTTAACTAGAGCTCGCCTAGCGATTGAAGTAACACAAAAACAGAGGAAACTTTATCAGAATCAAACCGATAAATCATCGTTATATAAATTGATAACATATTGATAACAATTTGGGAACACTCCGATGAGATATCGATAATTTTTTTTTGCAAATTGATACATATTTGATAACAAAATCGATAGTTTTCGATGACAAGGCGATTACAAATTTGTAACACTCTGATAACAGATCTCCGAAAAAAGATTGACATCCCTCTGATAACATATCGATAAAATTCCTGTAAATTGTCGCTAACTTTTTGATGTTAAACCGATAACATTTTGATAAAATTCTTTTAAGGAATCGGTAAAACTTTAGTAACAAATCGATAACATATTGATAAGTTATCGATAGTTTTCGATGATAAATCCATAACTTTTCGATAACTAACGACATCCGAAATAATTAAATTAATATGCTTCATGCTGCCTCCTACCGGCTTCTGTAAGGCAGATGAATATTAACTGCAAAGCTTTTCGTGGCATAAATTGCCGAGGGGTGACTCGCTAGAAAAGACTTTTTCTAATTGAAAAAATTTTTTCTAAATGTTTGATCTTACCTTGCATAGGAGTTGAACCCAAGACTTTAGGCATAATAGGCTGTGCATGCTAGCATCATATCCCGCTACCTTCAACCTACCTATATTTTTCGTAATCTCCTTCCATATCTTGCTTCCTCTTCTCCCTTTTTTCTCCTTGCAAACTCTCCATTTTTTTCTCCATTTTCTACTACCTTTTTATTTTCTGCTCTTCACCCCCTTTCTATTTTTCTTCCTCACTATTTTCTCTTTCTCCCCTCTCCACATTCTTTCTGCTATTTTTCCTTTTCCTTTTTTCTACCTCTGGCTTTTAGCTTTCTACCTTCCTATCCTGCTCTAATTTTTAACCACCGGCCCTTTTTGAAACCCAGACCATCACACCTTATTTGATGCTCTTTTTGTGAAAACACATTTTAGGGTCACCCTGGTCAACACTTTTTGCCTATATCTCAGCAACGGACCCATATATAGAATTAAAATAAGCATTTGCGTGTCTAACACAACTTTTTTTTTAATTAGTTCTTTCTTTCTTGAGTTATTAACTTACCAACAGATTTTGCTTTCTGTTTTATATCTGAGATAAACGAATTTGAGAGGCTGTCAAATAATACATTTCAAGCAAATCGCACCATCCTGAACAACTTTCCGGAGATGAAAGGTTTCAAATATGAGAAATCTATGAGAAATCCATGTACTAAATTTCGGTTTTGATTATGCGACAGGTTCGGTGCATCCTCAGATCTCAGCTCGCATATGGTTCGTGCCCTGGCTTTTGAAAAAAACTTCCATAAAATGTTTCAGGGGTAAACTTAACTTACATGTTTAGATAGACATCTGCCCATAGAAATGTTTGCATTTAATAGCATCCGACCATCTCGAGAAGGATTTGTTATGACCACATGCGACCTTATAGGCTACCTCGCTCTCCCACACCTACCTCGAACAGCTTCCTGAACGTCAAAAAAAGACCGTTAAAAAATAAGTAGACAAGTAAATCTACAAACCAAAATATCGTTTTTGGACGCTTATATTTTAAGGCTACGGTAGCGCTGTTTCAAAGAGGTTAATACCAAAACATAGTTTGTGTCAAATGGAGGAAATGGCCACGAAACGAAAGAAGAAATAAACAAGCAGTGCCACAGGGTGGTTACCTACCCCCACTTTTGTTTAACTTCTACATATCAAAGCTACCTTCACCACCAGAAGGTGTCACTATTGTTTCCTACGCCGATAACTGTACAATAACGGCCACAGGCCTAGGACGACAGATCGATGTGTTTTGTAACAAATTAAACAGCTATCTCCCTGAACTCTCCAGTTTCTTCGCCTCGCGAAACCTAAATCAGCGAAGACTAAATCATCGGCGACCTTATTTACAATATGGACGGTCCAAATGTTGACCATATTGAACATCCACGTCGATGGCACCACGCTACCGACTGCCTTCACCCCAAAATCTTGAGTTTGACGTTCGATCAGGATCTACGTTTGGAGAACATGCAGCTGCAATTGTACCGAAAATCCAGAGCCGTAATAAAATCCTCAAATCTCTTGCTGGCTGTACTTTGGGTAAAGATAAAGAAACGCTCATTACCACTTACAAAGCAATTGGTCAGCCAATTGCATGCTACGCGTCCCCGATATGGTCGTCAAACCTAAAGGCTACCGACAGGAAGAAGTTACAGGCCTACCAAAATAACGCCCTCAGAACCGATACGGGCTATCTTCTTATGTCCCCAGAACACCATCTACATAACGGGGCTAGAATACTCCCCATTAGGGAGAGAAACTAAATGATAACCAAACACTTTCTTTTGAATACCCAGAAACCTAGGCATCCCAACAGACATTTAATTGATGAGACTACACGGACCAGGGGCTTAAGGGGTCATCTCCGTAAGCATTATGAGGAAATACGGCACTTGAGAACACAGCCGTATGAAGCCAAACAACACAAGCAGGTCCTCAGTGAACTCCACAAACAGGCGTCGGACCTCTACGCCAGGAATTGCCCGGTGAATCCTGTACTCAAAGAACAATACCCGGAACTTGCATAAGAGGAACGCACACTCCCTATGGAAACGCGAGCCACTCTAGCTCAACTTAGATCTGGATACTGTAACTAAACTCTTACCTATCCAGAATCAACCCCGACATACAAAACATTTAACGTGCTTGTAACGTGTCCCCACATGACACCAACCATCTCTTCAACTGTATTGTAGAATCAACGCTCCCGTTAGAGGACATTGTGATCGATCGCACCTATTGGATGGGGCGTAGCACTACTACAACAACAACAACAACAACAACAACAACAACAACAACAACAAAAGAATGTGCAACTACCTCACTATATTGGTATCATATATTTCACTTCGGCAACGTATTAGAGACACATCATGTCTAAACATTAACAAAGCAAAAGCCATATGCTTTTGAAAAACCCCTCCAAGGGAAAATAAATCAAATCAAGATGTGCAAGCAGATAAAGTATAGTAATAACTTGAAATGTGCACAAAAACTTTCTACGCCAACACTTAAGTGAAGGGAGCGTTTAAGCAACTAACAATAATTTCGGACGTGACATACTAGACATCTTTTCTTCGAATGTCTTCTCTGGATGCCAAGAATTTAATTAGTTTTAACAATTTTCCTTATGCTATAAGTTTCGCACTAAGCAAATGCTTTGGCAAAAGTGTTTAACAACAATTTGAACGACTAGATATTTGTCACACTTTGAATACATTGTCAGTGACTTACTTTACTTCTTATGTGATTACTTATTACATTGTGTTATGCATCAGAGTTTGAGTTAAATGAAATGTACTTACAAAATTCTCGTTAAACGTTTATGTACGTAGACCGTGATCAATAACGACTAATGGGAAATGAAATTAGTAGGTTTAAAGCCTTTATGCACAACTTTATTGAATTGTTGAGTTTTATCATTAAAGTGTGATCGTGACTTAGGCCCGGATTTTCAGTAGTTGGTTAAGCAAAGCTTCAACTAAGTTTGGTTAATAACTCTAGTCAAAATTAAACTCCAGTTAACCTACTCAGCACTTTTTCAGTCACAGTTAAAGGCCGCCTTTGGCCTTTTTTGTGCGGCAACATTTTTTTTTTTATTATCTAGATAATTTGTAGTTACTGTAATTGATATTAGAGAAAAATTGTAAGTTTACAAACGACGATGGCTACTAGGACATGTTCCTGAATTTCACTTCTTCATCAGCTAGCTTTTCGGGAGCTGAGCGTTGAACTCGAATCTCCAACATTTATATCAGTGCAAGCCTTTAGCAGCTAAGCCATATGAATGTCCCGTTGTTCACTGTACAATTGGCCGCTAAGAGTTGCCTTTTTGTTTATATTCGTTTTGATCACCATGTAGGCACATACACTCTGTATGTAGTTTATTCCTAATGGTGTGGATATGATTTTTAGGCGCGCTTTTGAAATCTTAGTAACATTTGTTCAGATTTTTATAGTATTTGTTTTTAATACTTCCGCTGTTACTATTATATCAATATGATCATATGTATTTAATTAGCGAGCTTTGCTCATATTGCTTTATACAACGGTTTTTGTAATTGATATTAGAGAAAAAACATGTTCTAGTAACCATCGCCGTTTGTAAACTTACAATTTTTCTCTGATATCAATTACAAAAATCATTGTATAAAGCAATATGAGCAAAGCTCGCTAATTAAATACATATGATCAATTTGTAGTTACGGCAACAGCTTGATTTTGTTTACCCAACAAACATGGAAAAAAATTTCTTCAATGAAATATATCTAGTTCCTGGGGGTGATCAGCATCATAATTTAATCTTTTCTAACAAGATAGTTCTCGAGTTGATATGAAACTTCACCCTCCAATCACTACCAACCTTTGAGAAATTTTGTAAAATTACGATTTTTTGAGTTGTTCTCCAACGTTTTCCAATTATTATCCAACTTTCGAGAGATTTTGAGAAATGTACGGGTCTGAAATGAATATTCAACACATTTCTCCAGTTGATATCCTACACTGGAGTTGAAAAAAATCTCAAAGGTGGTACCACCAAAACCACAGCTTTTTATTGTGATAATTAAACACCTGGTTGATAGCAGTAATGAAGCGTAATTAATGAATAATAAATTATATATTTTATTTTATTTTCGTTAAAATACTGTAGCATAGAATTTTAAATTTGAGTCCAGTTAGAGAACCACAAGTTGTTAGTTAAATTTTTTAAATTGAATAGCATTTTTTGCTTTATATAAAATTCCTTGTTTTACTGAGTACGCTAAGATTTTCGAGTTGAGCCACCGTTTCGAAACAACACTAGAGATTTTAGTAGTATGTCTAGTTATCAACATGAGCTCTAATGGTACTCAAGCCCAAATGATCGTTGGGTATACTCGACGCCATTTCGAACGAATGCAAATAACTGATAGGTTAACTAGAGTTTAACTCTGCCAGATCGACAGCTTAAGATCTGTTTAAACTTCAGTTAAATTAGACTGAAAAACTGCAGAATAAGTTTAGTTTAACTGACAAATTGAGTTGAACTTGTATTGAAAAACTGGGGCCTAATAAGGTTAGATTAGTTTAGCTAATGTGGCAGCTGTCCAGTTAAAGAGCAGCTCTCTTGAAATTTTGGTTTTCATAGGTCTTGTCATTATATTCCCTAATATATTATCCATCGACTATATAGCGAAGTGCTGATAAAATGTTACGAATAGGGCAGACAATTTCTTGAGCATTTCCTCCAATATTTCCGACCGATATATTTTCGCCTTGTCGTAGCCACGCCTAGACAGTGGAAAATAATGGTACTCAATGAGGCCATCTCACTATCCTTCATACAGATAATGTAGCTAAGACTGAACAGGATTTTAAAGCGCACCCATTGAGCATTAACCCCTGAAAACCAAGACATCTACTGGCAGCGACGTCCAATTCAAAACTTCCTTATAATACCAATCAGTATGAAGGAGAGTATGTAAGAGAGAAATAGTCATATTTGGATGCAACGCGGTTAAGGTCAAACTGTAGTTGACTGCTTATGTGTTCACGGTGTCAGGCTTAACACTATGAAAGTAGCCTAACTATCCGAGTATATTATGAATTCACATCTTAAGCGTTGAATTAAATTAACAGCTCTTTTAATAGCAGCCGTGGTGTGATGGTAGCGTGCTCCGCCTACCACACCGATGATCTTGGATTCACGCCCCGGGCAAAGCAACATCAAAATTGTAGAAACAAGGGTTTTCAATTCGAAGAAATTTTTTCTAGGCGGCGTCGCCCCTCAGTAGTGTTTGGCATACGTTCCGAGTGTATTTCTGACATGAAAAGCTTCTCAGTGAAAACTCATCTGACTTGCAGATGCCGTTCGAAGTGGGTATTAAACAAGTAGGTTACATCCCGCTAAGTTGCAGGAAAAACCAAAAAGAAGCACGACGCAAATTGGAAGAAAAGTTCGGCCTCAAATCTCTTCGGAGTTTAAATCGCCTTACATTTATTCTTTATGTGTAACTTTCGGCTAGAAGACGCTGTAAATTTCAAAATAAATTAAAAAGAATCGCCGATGTTTAGCATTTGAACATTATTGACTTTGTTGGAGAAATGCATTTCATTTATACAAAATTCCTTAATTTACATATACATAGTTATACTAACACTTACAAACTAAACGTATCTACACTCCTAATGCCTGTATGCCAAATCAGCATATTATTACTTTGACCTAATTATAGATATAGTGTAATATAAATATTTCGGCAGTCACATTGACGAGCCGACAATGTCGACCAGTCGCGCTGATCGATAAGTGTGTTAGTCAATGTGACACGTTAACAGTTAGGGTTGGCAAATGAAAACAGATATGTGCCTTGTGTGTCGGCATGTTTGTATGATGTTGAATTCAAGCTGGGTTCAAAATTATTTATTTATTTTATTATTTATTTATTTGACTCGCTATGTGTGTGATCAATACTTTTGTATGCATTGGTATATGCATAAAAAATACATTGCATGTAAAGCGTATTCTGATAATGCTACACCATCCGCTTAGAAATAGTCATATATAAATGAAGACAATTCTATATGACCGCCTATCACATCGTATGCCCTGAGTTCGCACCCAGGCAAAGAAACATCAAAATTTTAGAAATAAGCTTTTTCAATTAGAAGAAAATTTTTCTAAGCGGGGTCGCCCCTCGGCAGTGTTTGGCAAGCGCTCCGGGTGTATTTCTGCCATGAAAAGCTCTCAGTGAAAACTCATCTGCCTTGCAGATGCCGTTCGGAGACGGTATAAAACATGTAGGTCCCGTCCGGCCAATTTGTAGGGAAAATCAAGAGGAGCACGACGCAAATTGGAAGAGAAGCTAGCCTTAGATCTCTTCGGAGGTTATCGCGCCTTACATTTATTTTTTTTTTTTTTTTGTATACGACTATTAAAGAGGCTTAATGACCCACTTAAAATTTGCTTGAGTTTACAAAATTTTAATTAATTTTCGTATTATATTGTAATTTGTTGCATAGCGGTAACTTGATATTGAAAGTAGTGAGTTTGTTTATGTAGTTATTTATCTATTTACATTTGTTTCACATGTGTGTTTGTTGTGCTGAGTTTGGTTTTTTAAACTAAAAGGCGAGGTTTTCCTAACTGAGGCCTCACAAACTTATATTTATTTCCTTACTGTGTAGATAAGTTTAAGTAGAAAGCGCTTGCCAAACACTGCCGAGGGGCGACCACGCTTAGAAAAATTTTCTTTTAATTGAAAAACCTTATTTCTAAATTTTAATGGTGATTTATACGGGGCGTGAACTTATGTTAGGAAGGGGTCCTATTGTCTAAAATTATGACCTCCTAAAAGACGAGGCTTTCCTAACTGAGGCCTCACAAACTTATATTTATTTCCTTACTGTGTAGATAAGTTAAAGTAGAAATATTTTCCTATTAATATTTTTTGTACTGCCTGGGGTTAAAGATTCTAACATTAACTATTTCTATTAAACAATGCTTTTCGAGGTTATTTCATTTCATTAGTGTCATATTAAACTTAGAAGAAAAATCTCTTTGTTAATTATACGGAAAATTGTGTAGCTGTAGTTCGTAGAAGGGCAAGGTAATTCATAATAATAGTAGTTCAGTTAATGGTTAAATGGAAGGTACAATTGGTGCAAAAAATTTTCATATCTATGAATGTTCTTTTCATATTTTTCGTATTTTCCAGCAATATCTTTGATCTTATATGTTATGCGATTTCTGCGGCGACCATGAAGACAGAGTCGTCATGATGTTAGTGAAGAATTATTTAATTTTTACCGGGATTTGTCACTTTCACTACCTCTAGGGTTAGTGCAATTATTAGATCATAGAGAACTTGGGTAAGTTTTTATTTTTATTTTTAAATTTGCCTACTGCAATAAATATTTCATTATTTTTCACCAATTTGTCCCACAGGAAAACTGCGTTTTTCCTTATTTTTCGAGTCCTAGATTGCCGGCTTATTCAAGCCTGGTCGAATATTGTCCTAAGTCAGTAACTTCCTCAATAATCTGGTTGCTTGAAAATTTTTCTACGCTACAATTCTTCTATCCTTTTGGGTCGAAAACGAGCGCGACTAGACTTCTTGTTACAAATTTATATAGCCCTTTATTTATATTTATAGGTTCTCTTGTCACTTTTCTTCATTTTTGCTGTTGTTGGTAATATTATTATTTTATTTTGCATACTTCCACCAACACGGAATTTCTTTTCAAATATAATTTGAAAGAATTATTATTTCTGGTATAAATTTTCTACCGTGATAGCCTTCGTGGTTGGCATCTCTATGTGAACTACTGTGAATTTTTGCTATTGCTTCCTGATTATCTTTGTCTTTAAAGATATCAGGAGCATTCAAAGAAATTATGCAAACTATTGATTTGCAATCTAATTTGGGCGGGGCTAGTGAAGCTGCGTTTGATGTCGATTGCGACATTTTGAAGTTAATTATTTGGGGTTTATTTGAACTATTTATTGCTCTTCCCCAGCTTTGGGTTTGGATTTTTGTAAATTGAAAAAAAAAAAAATCTTTAGACGCGCCCCTGCATGTTTTTCAATTGCCTATATTTTCATTTTTTTTTGATGAGCTGTACGAGCTATACGTAGACATCAACATAGTCCAGCGAATTAAAACGCAGCGGCTGCGCTGGCTAGGCCATGTTATGCGAATGAAAGATGATGCTCCGGCCAAGAAAGTGTTTCTATCGGAACCCGCCTATGGAAGCAGAAGTATAGAGCGGCCCCCACTCCGTTGGAAGGACCAGGTGGAAAACGATTTAATCTCCCTTGGTGTGCCCAATTGGCGCCGGTTGGCGGATGGAAGGAGCGTCTGGCGCGCCTTGTTGGACAGCAATAACCATTTAGACGGTTAAGCGCCAATTAAGTAAGTAAGTATATTTGCTTTTTATATAGTTTCTTAATATAGTGGCTATTGCAATGATTAATAGCCCTATTATGCAAATCAATGCATCTAACCAAACATCTTTCATGTCTCCATAAATTTCTTTCCATTGATTCAAAAAAAATTTGAAGGAGCGATGTCCGTCCGTCCGTCCGTTTGTCCGTTAAAACGATAACTTGAGTAAATTTTGAGGACTATAACCACGCCCACTTTTTCGATATCGAAAATTTCGAAAAACAGAAAAAATGCGATAATTCATTGGAAAAGACAGATAAGGCGATTAAACTTGGTATGTGGGTTGACTTTATGACGCAGAATAGAAAATTAGTAAATCTTTGGACAATAGGCGTGGCACCGCCCACTTTTTAAAGAAGGTAATTTAAAAGTTTTGCAAGCTGTAATTTGGCAGTCGTTGAAGATATCATGATGAAATTTGGCAGAAATGTTTCTCCTATTACTGTATATATGCTTAATCGAAGTCAAATTTTAACAAAAAATTCTATATCTTTACAGTATATAAGTAAATTATGTCAACATTCGACTCCAGTAATGATATTGTGCAATAAAATACAAAAATAAAAGGAAATTTCAAAATAGGCGTGGCTCCGCCCTTTTTCATTTAATTTGGCTAGGATACTTTAAATGCCATAAGTCGAACAAAAATTTACCAATCCTTGTGAAATTTGGTAGGGGTTTAGAGTCTAGAACCATAACTGTTTTCTGTGAAAAAGGGCGAAATCGTTTGAAGCCACGCCCAGTTTTTATACACAGTCGACCCTCTGTCCTTCCACTCGGCCGTTAAAACGATAACTTGAGCAAAAATCGATACATCTTTATTAAACTCAGTTCACGTACTTATCTGAACTCACTTTGTATTGGTGTAAAAAATGGCCGAAATCCGACTATGACCACGCCCACTTTTTCGATGTCGAAAGCTACGAAAAATGAAAAAAATGCCATATTTCTATACCAAATACGAAAAAAGGAATGAAACATGGTAATTGGATTGGTTTATTGACGCAAAATATAACTTTAAAAAAAAACTTTGCAAAATGGGTGTGAAACCTACCATATTATGTGGAAAAAATGAAAAAAGTTATGCAGGGCGAAATCAAAAGCCATTGGAATCTTGGCAGGAATACTGTTCATGGTATTACATATATAAATAAATTAGCGGTATCCGACAGATGATGTTCTGGGTCACCCTGGTCCACATTTTGTTCGATATCTCGAAAACGCCTTCACATATAGAATTACCACCACTCCCGTTTAAACTATTCATTAACACCTTTCGTTTGATACCCATATCGTATAAACAAATTCTAGAGTCACCCTTGGTCCACCTTTATGGCGATATCTCGAAAAGGCGTCCACCTATAGAACTAAAGCCCACACCCTTTTAAAATACTCATTAGCACCTTTCATTTGATACCCATATCGTACAAACAAATTCTAGAGTCACCCTTGGTCCACCTTTATGGCGATATCTCGAAAAGGCGTCCACCTATAGAACTAAAGCCCACACCCTTTTAAAATACTCATTAACACCTTTCATTTGATACCCATATCGTACAAACAAATTCTAGAGTCCCCCTGGTCTACCTTTATGGCGATATCTCGAAAAGGCGTCCACCTATAGAACTTCCTATCGTTCAAATTCTTTATTAGTTAGTTTCGATGTGCTTGTCAAATAAAGGATTTAGTTTTAGCAAATCCGATTCTATATGATCTAATGATCGTAATCAATTACCCGCAAACATCCATTAAATGCAATTTTAATTTTTGCCACCAGTATATCTTGCTTTTGGCACAGGTTTGTGGCCATTAAGTTTTGACTAAAAAAACTTGGCACGATCTCTGGTCAGCTTAGATCTTTTTAGCGTTGCTTGTTCAGCAACTTTTATGCATTAAAGATAGAACTGGCAGGATCGTCATGTAAAGTTCAATATAAATTAAAATGAATCGCCGATGTTTAGCGTTTGAACATTATTGACTTTATTGGAGAAATGCATTTCCTTTTATACAAAATTTCTTAATTTACATATACATAGTTACACTAACACTTACAAACTAAAAGTATCTACACTCCTAATGCCTGTATGCCAAATCAGCATATTATTACTTTGACCTAATTATAGATATAGTGTAATGTAAATATTTTGGCAGTCACATTGGCGAACCGACAATTTCGATCAGTCGCGTTGATCGATAAGTGTGTTAGCCAATGTGATACGTTAACAATTACGGTTGACAAATGTAAACAGATATGTGGCTTGTGTGCCGGAATGTTTGTATGATGTTGAATCCAAGCTGGATTGGAAATAATTTATTTGGGTCGCTTGTATATGCATTTGTATATGCATAAAAAATACATTGTATGTAAAGCCATATTTCTTCCAAACCCAATTTTTTTATTGAGGAAATAGGAGTGGTTTATCGGGTTACGGCGAGGTACAAAATTCCTGAAATTGAGAGATAGCGCTTTTGCGGTTTTTTGGCGTTAATAACTTTGTAATCATTCTTCGAAGAAAGCTGTCATGAAAGTTTTATGAGCAGGGGAGGGATACAAATACTTTGCTTATTTTGTAGTGTTGGTGAAAATTATTTGGCGAAGCTAAAGTCGTTTTAAAATGCAGTACACAACTTTAGAGTTTCACAGGTATTTCAGGTCAATTGTGAACCTTGCCGACTCGAGATACATTCTGTTACTATGTGCGGCATCGAGGCATCAAGGTGTCATATCAAATCTCTGCCGAGATGGTCGATCTAATACCTTAATATTACTTGTTACAGAAGAATACCGGGTCAGTCAAAGGACAGTTAGCATCTATAGTATTCCCAAAGCCTTCGAGGACCAATCCCATATTTGATTATTCGGTTATCGATTTTTGTACATTTTTAATCAAATTTGTTTAATCAAACCGTTGATTTGTTTAGATTAATTATTCGAAAATCGCTAGTCAATGATTATTCGAATACCGTATTAATATCGAAACTTTCAACTTTTATTTAATACGTATACGCCATGTATGTATGACCCACATACTTACTTAGGTCTTCTTTGTTAAACCGTTGTAAATTTGATCGCTAATCAGATGAAAACGTTTTTGAAATTGATGCAGCTCAATTCAGTTTTCTGAGTTTTCCGATTCCGCTGAGAAATATTTAAGTAACGATACGAAAATTTAAGAAAAAGAAATGGTTTGGTAAGAGTGTTATGAAATGGTAATTTTTTTCTCAATTTTCAGGAGCACACAGCTACAGAAATAAAGCAAAAGTCCATATTTTTCCAACGCCTCACATTGGATTCTTCTATGATAAAAAATTTGCTCGCAATGGACCGAGATGTGTTCGTTCTGACAATCGGATTATATGAGAGAAAAGAATACCTGTTTCTCGAAATATTTGTATGCAACTCAAAGCATTGTGTATTTATAATCACAGTAAGAACTTTTCTCAATAATTTCAGAGACATTACGGAATTTTTCGGGATTTCCTATTATTACATACTTATATACCTTACCCATATTTAGGACCATTCATAACCAGAGATTTCCGATAGTATATGTGATACTATTTTAAGATTTGGTAGCCATTTCTGGACTTGTTCAGCTTTATTTCAGTATTATTTTAGATCATTTTGAAGTTATTTTGAAAAAATTTAGTTCCAATAATCATCTGATCATTCTATAAATAGTTCTGACTTAAAAAATAACGTACGCCACCTTTCAATAATAACGGTAGCATAATGAAATTCAAAAGAAACTGAACGTGCCTTACAGCATTTTTCATTGCCCAAGAAGTGCAAACAATGCAATTTCGAACCCATATGTTCTGTTGGAGATAAAAGAAGATCGATTGATTTAGAGCTGCCAAATACAATGGAACTGTGCATTTTAATTGGGCAAAAGGCTCAAAAGCAAAGCAGCAGCTGTACTCTTTGGGCATAAAAGCTTGGCAACATATCGGCTTACCTATGCCAAATGTTCAAACTTTTAATATAAGACCTCAGAAACCGGACGTAATATTCATTTTTAGGTGATAACTTGGTGAGTTATACCTCTCGCCTTTTCTTAATCTCGCACAGTCTAATTGGGACGTCTACGGAGCAAGCTTCGAGTGATGCGCCCTTTTAAGATAGTTCATCCCCTTTTGCATTCCCATCAATTCCTATATGCCCTGGGACCCAATATAGATGTATGCTTCTCCATGTCCCGATTCTCTCCAGAGACTGCTTACACTCTTACACGTATTTAGATGCTGTACTATGCGAGATTATTGCCTTATTTTTTTGCTGCTTAACTTTCAAAATAAATGGTAACAATGTTGAAGTTTAAGCTATTGTTTTCCAGTGGTTCTATTGCTTTGCTAACGGCTAATGTTTCCGCTTGGAAAACGCTACAGTAATCTAGCAGCCTGTAGGATCAGTCTGTTCTGGATTAGCACAGCATACCGCAGACCCTACTGCTTCCACTAATTTGGAGCCCTTGTCCATCAATTGAGCACCCTTATGCCAAACATGCACCTCTATTTTGGACTTAACATCTCCCTCGAAGCGTAGATAGGGAATCAGGAAATCTGTTCGTCTTGCGACTGATGACGCTATACTATTATGGCACCGAGCCTGCCTACAGTTGTTAACGCTATGTTCTCTGCTACCAGGTCTACAGGAGGAATTTACTTACGACAGATCAACTGATAATTATTTTAACATTTAGGCCCAACATTTTAGCCGTGTATGAAGTTTGTTAATGGATCTGTGAACATTTATATGCGGTATATATTTGCTTAGATTCACTTGTGGGACCGATTAGTTTTCTTCAAACAATTTAGTACTCTCTTATGCGCACAAGCTTTTTCAACGTCTCATCGTGGTCATATCTGCAATATATGGCTACATGCACAATTTGATTAAGGAAAGGAAATTGATTATAAATAAATATTAGAGAAAGTGAAATAGAGCGTATTGCAGTTACACAATGCCATATACATAATCGTTTTTGGTTTACCTGAACTGTGCTTATTACTTTGGTTTTCGTTGTTTTAGTAGTTATGTATATGAGTTTATTTAAATTTTTATTCAATTTCACGTTCCGCAGTGTGACGAACAAGCATTCTGCGAAAAAGTCTTAAATTCGAAGCACGAAAACCACGAAATAAGTGTAGCTAACTTGTTACTTGCTTATGTAACGTAGCGTTACAATAGTGCGACCACCACTGTAACCCTCCTCATGTAACTTGGGGGTGGGGAGGGAGGGATGGCCTGAAGGTATAATGTGGCCATACAACCGTTCAGTTTGACGAAAACAAACTAAACTAATCAAAAATCCTCCAAATAATCTAATTATAATAAAAATATAATTATACTTAAGTCCACTAAATTGTAAAAATGGAAAAATTCGTAATAAACCATAACCCCCTAATTTTAATATAATTCCTGCCAAAATTATTGAACCTGAAACCTTTATGGTGCTGATTACCGGAGCGTACCGGACCTGTATCCGGCAAAGGATAAAACTCCCCAAAGCCTTCGGGGAATAACCTTATCGCTACAATAACAACAACAACAGTGGCATTTGACAAAAACAACAAGGCATATATAATAAGCCGACCCACAGTAAATGGCAATCCACTGAAGTGCTAAATCTTATGTCGTTAATTGCCCATCGTTTGTCCATGTTTGTCCAGGAAAATTTTTCGTTTATCCGCCTTTGTTAAAAAGTTACTAAAAAAAAAAAAATAAATCGTGTGTGAAGTTGGCACCTCCATTTGCGAGTAATTAAAAAAAATCAATTTCCATTCGTTTGTCCACGTTTGTCCAGGAAAAATTTTCGGTTGTGCACGAAAAATTTCGTTTGAAACGAAAATTTTTCTTGGACAAACATGGAGAAACAGTGGGCAAACGACTTTAACAAAAGGTGGACAAAGGAAAATTTTTCCTGAACAAACGTGGTCAAACGAATGGCGCTTGGCTTTTTAACCACTTGCAAATGGAAGTGCCAACTACCCACACGATTTTTTTTGTAATAAATTTTTAACAAAAGGCGGACAAAAGAAAAATTTTCCTCGACAAAAATGGACAAACGATGGGCAAACTTTTTAGCATAATAAAGCTAAAAAAAATTTTTTGGGGTTTTTCCCTAAAAAAATATTTTTGTTATAACTTTTTAACAAAAGGTGGACAAATGAAAAATTTTCCTGGACAAACGTGGACAAAAGATGGGCAAAGGAATGGCATAAGGTTTTTGTAATTACTCGCAAATGGAGGTGCCAACTTCACACACGATTTTTTTTTTTGGAAATATCTTTTTAACAAAAGGTGGACAAACGAAAATTTTTCCTGGACAAACGTGGACAATTGATGGACAAAAGGCGGACATACGATTTAGCACAATAATGCGTGAAAAACATTTTTGGGGTTTTTCGAAAAAAAAAAAATAAATATTTTTGTTATAAGTTTTTAACTAAAGGTGGACACCGAAAATTTTTCCTGGACAAATGTGGACAAACGAATGGCATTTGGTTTTTTAATTTCTCGCAAATGGAGGTGCGAACTTCACATATGATTTTTTTTTAAATTTTATTTTTTAAATAACTTTTTAACAAAATGTGGACAGACGAATGGCATTTGGTTTTTTAATTACTCGCAAATGGAGTTGCCAAATTTACACACGGATTACTTGTTTTTGAAAATTTTTCCTGGACAAACATGGACAAACGGTGGCAAAACGAATGAGATATGCTTTTTTTAATTACTTGCACATGTAGGGTCCAACTTCACAGAGCTGCGATATTTGCAGTCGCCACACCCTCCGTTGCTACATTTCTTCATCTGCGCGGGTCGTTTGATCATTTTCCCCATTTTAGAGCAGAGATAAGTGTGCCTTCCATAGTCAAAGAACATCGGTTATCACGTCACCCTTTTTAATTTTTGTAGGAGGTTTCCCCGATTTTTTTAGCAAAATTTGCGGGCACAGAAAAAGGTGCTTTATGTTTTCTTAATTCTCACGCTTGAATTTGAACATGTCATTTTTAGACGATAATCGTTAAAATTTGTAACCCAAAAAACTTCAAATTTAACAGACAAATGCAGCAGTATATATACGAAAAATTCAACTTTTCACCTCTCACAAGAAAGATTTATTTGTGCAAAACGTTGGATCCATCTGTTTTTTTTTAATTTTATTTCCTATATTTAAGTCGGTTGAATTTTTGTCCGAGTATTCAATACAAATCTTGCAACCGATTTTTAAGTAACTTCTTCTATTTAGCTACAAACATCAAACTTCACATATCGTTTAAGACACCGAGACAATGCAAAAAGAGAGGAAAAAATGTCCTTTATGTGGCGCACGGATCGAAATCATTCGATGATAATTGGAAAATTTTGAATATTGATTCAATCCATTTTTAAGTAACTTCTCATTGAGCTACAAATGTGAAACTTCACAGATGAGTTAAGACACTGCGTCAAAGGAGCAAAATGAACTCAATTGGCAAATTCCGTTAGGAGGCGCACGGACCGCAATATTTGGATTAAGAATTTGGAAAATCTGAAACAGGAGTATATTTTTAAGAGACCTCCCGTTGAGCTACAATCTCAGAAATTAATACGTAGTTAAGATGTCGGTGACAATACCCAAAAGTTGAGAAAAACCCGGTAGGTGCTGCAGATAGCGAGATATTAAAAAATCTCGTCCGAATTTTTTAAAATCTTGCTGTTGATTGTTATATAGCTTCCATATGAGCTAGAGATCTGATATTTTGAACAAAGCTTAGAGCCCAATGAAGACTCAAAATATAGCATTCAAAATTCTACTTAATGTGCCAGGGATATAATCACTTAGAAACTTATAATCTCTTTTTAAATAAATTCTTGTTTGTGCTAGACTGACAATTATAGAACGCTTTAAAGCAAACGAAGAAGGCAGCGGCTTGGAACGAGCAAGTTGTTGCTGCGACCACAACAACACCAATGTATGATTGCCTATCAGTCCTATATGCCATTGAAGTTTTGAAGCCGGGTGACAAAATAAAAGCTCAAGTATGATTCACATCTCATTAAACAAGCAAATCTAAGCCCCTAATTTGAAGCGAGCCAAAAAGGCCGTGGCGAGGAAACGCAAAAGTGTAAATGAACCTTGATATTGCTGCACGCACACAACAACAGCGAATAATAGCTTACCATATTTATATCTTACTGCTATGAAATTTTTCAACCTACTAAATGCATTCGTAAGGGTGTATGTGTAGGATCTCAAACATGTGCTTTTACTTATGTTTAAACAAATGAAAGTATAAGTAGGAGTATGAGTTGAAAGCAATCATTTTTCGAGTAAGCAAGCCACATATTCTTTGTGTCACCTCAGATGGCAACGCTCCCATCATCTTAAAAAATACAGCCCTACTGATTGAGACGGCAACCCGTATATAGTTAGTGAACGACCGAGAACAAGAAGACGCACTTGGATAAAATTGATATATAAAACCAAATATATATACTTTTGTAATTTCGCTGAATAAAAGTATTCTTATTCAGATTCATTAAAACCTTAAATCGTTATTGAATTAAATTAATTGGAAAACGTTCGTAAGTATACGACAATTTTCGGAATGTGAACAAACGCCTAGAACTCCGCCGGCGAAATCGTAAGTTGCTATTCGTGCGTGTGTTTTGTTTTTGCACAAATTTGAGACTTCGTATGTTTTTGTTGTTGCACAAATTTGAGACTCCGTATGTCTTTGCTGTTGCACAATTCGAAAAAATCAAAGTGATTGCCGAACACGTCGGCTCGTGAATCACCGAAAAGAAAAACAACACAAACGAAGAGTGAGGTGAATAAAGGATACGTTTAATTTAAAGTCTCACCAAAATTCGAAGTCGAAAATTAGAACGAAACAAAATGCCATTACGCAGCCTAAAAGTATGTGACTTAAAGAAAAAGTGTCGGGATGCTGGTTTACCAGTAACAGGAAATAAAATCAATTAATTGAACGGTTGACAAAAAATGAATTGTCCGATTCCGAAAGTGATAGTCAAACTGTCGAGCTAGAGCATTTAGCGTTACTAGAAAAAAATATTTCTGATTTAGTGTCACTGCAAAACCAGAAATTACCCACATCAATTAATTTTAAACCGCCAATATCGTCTTCGCCGGTTAATGTAGGGACAATAGAAAATTCGGTTCCAACTGTAACCAGTACGTATAGAGTAGTACATCCGCAAATGGTACCGACCGCGTATAATTCGCTATGAACAACTGCTCAAGAGCACAGCAACGTAAATCATTTTTTTTTAATTATCTCGACAAAGATATGTCGCGTTTGTGCCGCAATCAAACGCATATGTTTCGCAAGCTTACACGCAAGCACCACCGTCTTTCGTGCCGCCGACATTCGTACCACCATCGACGTCCGCACCGTATACAACGTACCCTAATCCGTCCACACCATATACATTCGATCACATTCGCTCGCCGCTGGTAGTACCTAATTACTATAATACATACGAGAATGTGAGCGATATTGTTGAACTATTGCCGTTTTTCGATCCATCATCCGATCGCCCGCTAAATTCGCAGCAATTCGTAAAACGCGTCGAAAACCTTAAAAATGTAATGGATGGAGAGAAAGCACACTTTTGTTTGCCGTAAAACAAAAGATGCGGGGATCAGCTAAATACTGGGTTGACTCTTTGCAAAGTGTATTTATTTCGTAGCCAGAATTCGTTAACACATTTTTGATAGATTTTCCATGTATAGAAAACGAAGCCGATGTACATCTTAAGATGGCACAAACGAAACGTCTAAATAACGAATCCGCACAAGAATTCTACTACCGTATGCTCGCGCTGGGTGCAAAAGGGGGTTATCTGACTCAAGTATTGCGCGCCATATTATAAACGGCATAAATGATTCGGATTTACGTAAAAAAATATCTAATAACTATATGCGATGTCAAGATTTACTGAGTGACATTATAAATTTCAGCATTTATAACGATGTGAAAATCGCACCGCCTAAGCCGCTAACCAAAGTAAACGCGCCGATAGAAAACAGCCTAATCGAAAATCCCCGGTCGTGGAAAATAAAAATTCGTCGAAATCGTTACCACTCGAAAAAGATAAGTGTTATAATTGTTTTAAAATTGGACATTATTCCATAAATTGTACCGAACCTCAACGAAAGCCGCGATGTGAAAAGTGTCAACGTACGACACATAAAACCGCAGACTGTAAGGTGAAAATTGATAACCGCGTTAATAAAATCGATCAACGCGCAGGTGACGACAAGATTCTAAAAGCCATTAAAGTAAATGGAATAGAAACCGTAGCTTTTGTTGACTCCGGTAGCAGTCGTACTCTCATTCGAAAAACATTCGCGCAGAAAATCGTGGAAGTGCGTGAACAGCTTACCACATTAAGAGGCTTGGCGGGTGGACAATATACTAGCACCGAAGTTGTAAGTGTGATTATCGAGATTGACGGGAATAATAATTCAACTGATATGCCTGTCATTGAAGATGATTTCTTGTGTGAATCCATGCTGTTAGGAAGAGATGTACTGTGCCGCGCAGGTAATCGCTTAGTTATTGAACAAGATAAGGGTCGTATAGAAGAAATAAATAAAATTGACGTTGCCAATGAGTTAAGTCCAACGATCGCCAGAATCTGCCAGAGTTATTAAAACAATATTCTGACATTTTTGCAAGCAAATTATCCGAAATTGGTAAGTGTGACATTTCTAAAATGAATATCGAACTATCTACTGATGTACCAATTTGTCTTTAACCATACCGCATTCCGTTTGCGAAACGCGCTATCGTGTCGGAAATCATATCAGAGTTATTGAGTAATAATAAAATTCGACCAAGTGAGTCCTCATACGCCGCGCCAGTAGTTCTTGTCGAGAAAAAGAATGGCGAACATCGCTTATGTGTTGATTATCGCAGCCTTAATTAGGTTACCGTAAAAAGATCCTATCCCATGCCGATCATGGAAGAACAATTTGCGCAACTTGCGGGAAACATTTTTTTACAACACTTGACCTTCGTACCGGTTATCACCAAATTGAAATCGACGAATCCTCAAAAAAATATACCGCGTTCGTAACTACCGACGGACATTTCGAATACAATCGCATGACGTTTGGTCTTGTAAACGCGCCTGCTGTTTTCCAATGTATGATGGACAAAATAGTTGCACAAATGCCGCGTGGGGAAGTGTTAGCCTACTTGGATGATGTTATCATCCCAAGTAAAACTGTCGATGAAGGGCTAAAACGACTCGAAAAGTTTTTAAAAATATTAAAACGCAATGGACTTACACTGCGCATGGACAAATGTAAATTCCTTAAAACTGAAATTGAACATTTGGGCCATATAATTAACAGAAACGGGATAACGCCGGGTAAAGGAAAAGTAGACGCGATCGCCGATTTTCCGCCGCCTAAGAACGTTACCGAAGTCCGACGATTTTTAGGACTTACCGAGTTTTTCCGAAAATTTGTACCTAATTATTCGCTTATCGCGAAACCAATAACACACCTTTTACGTAAAGATGAACATACCACTTTTGTATGGGGTGAAGCACAGCAACGATCATTTACGGAATTAATACGAAATTTATGCAACGAACCGCTTCTTGCGCTCTACGATTCGTCCGCTCAGCATGAAGTACACACCGATGCCTCAAGTGTTGGACTTGCAGGAGTTATGTTGCAATCAGCAGATGGCAAATAATACAGAAAAAGTCACGGAACGACCCCTAAAGGATCCCCAAATGATCCCGTATTAGCCCCGAAAAGGTCCCGAAATAACCACGACTGGATCCCGGACAAATCCCGAAAACCATCTAGAAATGATGCCGGAAGGGATCCCAAATGATTCCGAAAGAGTCCCGCAATGATTCCGACGGGATCCCGGATACCGAAAATCATCCAGAAGTGATGCCGGAAAGGTCCTCAAATGATCACCTAATAGTCCCGAAATGACCCTTAAGGGATCCGGGACGGACCTCGTAAACCATCCAGAAATGATGCTGAAAGGATCCCCAAATGATCCCGTATTAGTCGCGAAAAAGTCCCGAAATGACCCCGACGGGATTCCGGACGGATCCCGAAAACCATCCAGAAATGATGCCGGAACAGACCCCAAATGATCCCGAAAAAGTCCCCAAATGACCCCGACGAGATCCCGGACGGATCCCGAAAACCATCCAGAAATGATGCCGAAAGGGTTCCCAAATGATCCCGTATTAGCCGCGAAAAAGTCCCCAAATGACCCCGACGAGATCCCGGACGGATCCCGAAAACCATCCAGAAGTGATGCCAAAAGGTCCTCAAATGATCACCTAATACCAAAATAACACTGACGGCATCCCGGACTGATCCCGAAATCCATCCAGAAATGATCTTGGGAAGGTTCCAAAATGATCCCGAAATAGTATCGGAAAAGTCCAGAAATTACCCTGACGGGTTCCCGGACGTATCCTGAAAGCCACTTAAATGATCCCGAAAAAGTCCCGAAATGAACTTGACGGGACCCCGAAAGGATCCCGAAAACTATCCAGAAATGATGCCTGAAAAGTCCTCAAATGATCCCCTAATAGTCCCGAAATGACCGTGATGGGATCCCGAACGGATCCCGACAACTATCCAGAAATGATGCCGAAAGGGTCCGAAAATGATCCCGTATTAGTCGAGAAAAAGTCCCGAAATAACCCCGACGGGATCCCAGACGGATCCCGAAAACCATCCAGAAATGATGCCGGAAGAGCCCCCAAATGATCTCGAAAAAGTCCCCAAATGACCCCGACGAGATCCCGGATGGATCCCGAAAACCATCCAGAAATGATGCCGGAATAGACCCCAAATGATCCCGAAAAAGTCCCCAAATGACCCCGACGAGATCCCGGACGGATCCCGAAAACCATCCAGAAATGATGCCGAAAGGGTTCCCAAATGATCCCGTATTAGCCGCGAAAAAGTCCCCAAATGACCCCGACGAGATCCCGGACGGATCCCGAAAACCATCCAGAAATGATGCCGAAAGGGTTCCCAAATGATCCCGTATTAGCCGCGAAAAAGTCCCGAAATGACCCCGACGGGATCCCGGACGGATCCCGAAAACCATCCAGAAATGATGCTGAAAGGATCCCCAAATGATCCCGTATTAGTCGCGAAAAAGTCCCGAAATGACCCCGACGGGATCCCGGACGGATCCCGAAAACCATCCAGAAATGATGCTGAAAGGATCCCCAAATGATCCCGTATTAGTCGCGAAAAAGTCCCGAAATGACCCCGACGGGATTCCGGACGGATCCCGAAAACCATCCAGAAATGATGCCGGAACAGACCCCAAATGATCCCGAAAAAGTCCCCAAATGACCCCGACGAGATCCCGGAAGTCCCGAAAACCATCCAGAAATGATGCCGAAAGGGTTCCCAAATGATCCCGTATTAGCCGCGAAAAAGTCCCGAAATGACCCCGACGGGATCCCGGACGGATCCCGAAAACCATCCAGAAATGATGCTGAAAGGATCCCCAAATGATCCCGTATTAGTCGCGAAAAAGTCCCGAAATGACCCCGACGGGATGCCGGACGAATCCCGAAGACCATCCAGAAATGATGCCGAAAGGGTTCCCAAATGATCCCGTATTAGTCGCGAAAAAGTCCCGAAATGACCCCGACGGGATCCCAGACGGATCCCGAAAACCATCCAGAAATGATGCCGGAAGAGACCCCAAATGATCCCGAAAAAGTCCCCAAATGACCCCGACGAGATCCCGGACGGATCCCGAAAACCATCCAGAAATGATGCCGAAAGGGTTCTCAAATGATCCCGCATTTGCCGCGAAAAAGTCCCGAAATGACCCCGACGGGATCCCGGACGGATCCCGAAAACAATCCAGAAATGATGATGAAAGGATCCCCAAATGATCCCGTATTAGTCGCGAAAAAGTCCCGAAATGACCCCGACGGGATGCCGGACGAATCCCGAAAACCATCCAGAAATGATGCCGAAAGGGTTCCCAAATGATCCCGTATTAGTCGCGAAAAAGTCCCCAACTGACCCCGACGAGATCCCGGACGGATCCCGAAAACCATCCAGAAATGATGCCGAAAGGGTTCTCAAATGATCCCGCATTTGTCGCGAAAAAGTCCCGAAATGACCCCGACGGGATCCCGGACGGATCCCGAAAACAATCCAGAAATGATGATGAAAGGATCCCCAAATGATCCCGTATTAGTCGCGAAAAAGTCCCGAAATGACCCCGACGGGATGCTGGACGAATCCCGAAAACCATCCAGAAATGATGCCGAAAGGGTTCTCAAATGATCCCGCATTTGTCGCGAAAAAGTCCCGAAATGACCCCGACGGGATCCCGGACGGATCCCGACAACAATCCAGAAATGATGATGAAAGGATCCCCAAATGATCCCGTATTAGTCGCGAAAAAGTCCCGAAATGACCCCGACGGGATGCCGGACGAATCCCGAAAACCATCCAGAAATGATGCCGAAAGGGTTCTCAAATGATCCCGTATTAGTCGCTAAAAAGTCCCGAAATGACCACGACGGAATCCCGGACGGATCCCGAAAACCACCCAGAAATGATGCTGAAAGGATCCCCAAATGATCACGTATTAGTCGCGAAAAGTCCCGAAATGACCCCGACGGGATGCCGGACGAATCCCGAAGACCATCTAGAAATGATGCCTAAAGTGACCCCAAATAACCCCGAGAAAGTCCCGTAATGATCCCGGAAACCATCAAGAATTTATCTCTTGAAGGTACGCAAATGATCCCGAAAGTACCCCGACGGGATCCCAGACGGATCCCGAAAACCATCCAGAAATGATGCCGGAAGGGTCCCCAAATGATCGCGAAATAGTCCCGAAATTATTCCGGAATAGTCCCGAAAATGTCCCAAAATAACCCCGACGGGATCCCGGACGGATCCCGAAAACTTTACAGAAATGATCCCGGAAGGGTCCCAAAATGATCCCGAAATAGTCCCGAAAAAGTCCCGAAATTACCTCGGCGGGATCCCGGACCGATCCCGAAAACCATCCAAAATGATCCCGGAAGGGTCTCGATATGACCCTTACGGGATTACAAATAAGGTGAAGCTAATTATAAAACCATGTTAATAAGGCAGCAGGCGCATTGGAGCGAATGAAAAGTTACATAGAAACATACAGGTAAAGCTAATAAAAGCGTGCTAATAAAAACAATTGAAGGAGGGCGGATGGCGGGAGTAGAAGGAGAGGACCACTGATCGTTCCTCCAAAATTGTCTAGATCTCGATCTGTATGTGCCAGATACCAAAATATAATACGAAAGTTATGCAACGAACCGCTTCTTGCGCTCTACGATTCGTCCGCTCAGCATGAAGTACACACCGATGCCTCAAGTGTTGGACTTGCAGGAGTTATATTGAAATCAGCAGATGGCAAGAAGTGGCAACCAGTATTTTACTACAGCCGACATTGTACTGACGCGGAGAGCCGCTATCATAGCTACGCGTTGGAAGCGCTCGCCGCTGTTGAAACGTTCGACCGCTTCCGCATATACCTACTCGGTAAACCGTTCCGCCTCGTAACCGATTGTTCCGCGATCGCAAAAGTAAAAGAAAATAAAGAACTCAAACCGAATATTGCTCGTTGGTGGCTAAGGCTACTCGAATTTGATTTTGAATGAATCCATCGCCAGGGTAGCTCTATGTCGCACGTGGATGCGCTTAGTCGTATGCCTGTAGAACCGCCGAAATAAATAGAACCTGCTGGGTTCGTACTAAATGTGACCGCCGATCAGCGCGACTGGCTCTTAACGATGCAACTACAAGACGATGGTCTTCGTGAGATCATTAAAATTCTAAATGGTGAATTAAAGTCTGAACGCGAAAAACAAATCCGTATCGAATATCAAATTAAAAATCAACGATTATATCGAAAACAAGTGGATGGGTTAGCATTTGCTGTTCCAAAAGCTGTGCGCTGGCGTGTTGTTAGATCATGCCACGATGATGCCGGGCATCCCGCGCTTGAAAAGACAATGAATGAATGAATTAAAAAACTTTATTGGTTCCCGAACTTGCGACGCTATGTAAAAAGTTATATCAGCGCGTGCGTACCGTGTTGATATCAAAAGCATCGGCCTGGAAAAACTGAAGGTAGTATGCTTTTCAGTCCAATCGAGCCAATCCCGTTCCGCGTCATCCATATCGATCATATGGGTCCATTCGTTCGCAGTAAACGTGGTAACTGTTCCATTTTTGCAGTATCTGATGCGTTCTCAAAATTTTTAATCGTAAAAGCCGTGCGCGATACTAAAACTTTGCCGGTTATTAACGCACTCAATGAAATATCAAGTTATTTTGGTTTGCCCAACCAAATTGTAAGCGATAGAGGAAGCGCGTTCACGTCCAAAGTGTTTGAGAGCTATTGCGACGAAAACGGAATAGGTCACACCAAAACCGCCGTCCGTACTCCACGCGCTAATGGCCAAGTTGAGCGCGCCAACCAGATTATCCTAAATTTTCTCCGTACAACCACCGAAAATCCGAAAGACTGGGATCTCAAATTGAAAGACCTTCAATGGACAATTAATTCGCAACGAAACTCAACTACAGGATTCTGTCCGATTGAATTAGTTTTCGATTTTTATCTACGTGATACTGTGCAAAATCGATTACTTGCCGCCATTCACAGCGACGTAACTGACTTCAGCATTTCCATACCGATAGAGCAGAAACGCGAACAAGCTGCAATTAATATTAACGATGAATGAGCCAAATGGAAATTGCGATTTGATCAACGACACGCTATACAGGAATGCAGATCACGAAAAAGAAATTTTGTTCAGTATTTAGTTCAGACTAGCCTTTACCCGCGGCCACGTCCGCAAGGAGAAATTTAAATATATGGGCTATTCGCGTTAGCCTGCTTATCAAGTTATCTGTTTAAAATTTTGTTTTCTGTCTAATGCATTTTATTTTTCTAATTGAGTAAAAAAAAGTACTAAATGAGCTGATAACCTGATAGGATCCCAAATGATCCCGAAATTATACAGAAAAAGCTACGAAATGACCCGCACGCTATCGCGGATGGATCCCGAAAACTATCCAGAAATGCACCGGAAGTGTCTCCAAAAGTTCCCGGAATAGTCCCAAAAAAACCCGAAATGAAAACGACACGATTCTAGACGTATCCAGAGAACCACACAGAAATGATCCCTGAAGGTGTTCCAAAATGATCCCGAAAAGGTTCCGAAATGACCTTGACGGGCCCCCGGGCGGATCTCAAAAACCATTCAGAAAATATCCAGGAAGGGTCCCTAAATTATCCCGACATACTCCAGAAAAAGTTCCGAAATGGCTCCGAGGGGATCCACGACGGATCGCGAAAACCATACAGAAATGATTCCGGAATGATCTCAAAATGATCTCGAAAAAGTCCGGAAATGACCCAGATGGGATCCTGCACAGATCCACAAATGATCCCGGAAGGGTCCAAAAACTATCCCGGAAAAGAAACAAAAAACCCCGAAATGGCTCCTACGGCATTCCAGACGGATCCAGAAATGATCTCGGAAGGGTCCCCAAATGATCCCAAAATGGTCCCGAAATGACCCTGATGGATCAGGCAAACCATCAAGAAATTATGCCGGAAGTGTCCCCAAATTATCCAGAAATAATACAGAAAATGTCACGAAACGACCCCTAGAGGATCCCCAAATGATGCCGTATTAGCCCCGAAAAGGTCCCGAAATAACCACGACGGGATCCCGGACAAATTCCGAAAACCATCCAGAAATGATGCCGGAAGGGATACCAAATGATTCCGAAAAAGTCCCGCAATAATTCCGACGGGATCCTGAACGGATACCGTAAACCATCCAGAAGTGATGCCAAAAGGTCGTCAAATGATCACCTAATACCAAAATAACCCTGACGGGATCCCGGACAGATCCCGAAATCCATCCAGAAATGATCTCGGGAGGGACCCCAAATGATCCCGAAAAAGTCCCGCAATGATTCCGACGGGATCCTGAACGGATACCGAAAACCATCCAGAAGTGATGCCGGAAAGGTCCTCAAATGATCACCTAATACCAATATGACCCTGACGGCATCCCGGCCTGATCCCGGAATCCATCCAGAAATGATCTTGGGAAGGTCCCAAAATGATCCCGAAATAGTATCAGAAAAGTCACGAAATTACCCTGATGGGTTCCCGGACGAATCCTGAAAGCCATCCTTAAATGATCCCGAAAAAGTCCCGAAATGACCCTGACGGGACCCCGAAAGGATCCCGAAAACTATCCAGAAATGATGCCGATAAGGTCCTCAATTGATCTCCTAATAGTTCCGAAAAGACCCTGACGGGATCCCGAACGGATCCCGACAACTATCTAGAAATGATGCCGAAAGGGCCCGCAAATGATCCAGTATTAGTCGAGAAAAAGTTCCGAAATGACCACGACGGAATGCCGGACGAATCCCAAAAATCATCCAGAAATGATGCCGGAAACGACCCCAAATGATCCCGAAAAAGTCCCGCAATTATTCCGACGGGATCCTGAACGGATACCGAAAACCATCCAGAAGTGATGCCGGAAAGGTCCTCAAATGATCACCTAATAGTCCCAAAATGACCCTGACGGCATCCCGGACAAATCCCGAAATCCATCCAGAAATGATCTTGGGAAGGTCCCAAAATGATCCCGAAATAGTCTCGGAAAAGTCCAGAAATTACCCTGACGGGTTCCCGGACGAATCCTGAAAGCCATCCTTAAATGATCCCGAAAAAGTCCCGAAATGAATCTGACGTGATCCAGAAAGGATTTCGAAAACTATCCAGAAATGATGCCGGAAAGTTCTTCAAATGATCCCGAAATGACCGTGACGGGATGCCGAACGGATCCCAACAACTATCCAGAAATTATGCCGAAAGGGTCCGCAAATGATTCCGTATTAGTCGAGAAAAAGTCCCGAAATGACCCCGACGGGATCCCGGACGAATCCCAAAAACCATCCAGAAATGATGCCCTAATAGTCCCGAAATTACCCTGATGGGTTCCCGAACGGATACCGAAAACCATCCAGAAATGATGCCGGTAGGTACCCCAAATGATCCCGAAATAGTCCCGAAATAACTCCGTCCGGATCCCGGACGGATCCCGTAAACTATCCAGAAATGATGTCGAAAGGGTCCGCAAATGATCCCGTATTAGTCGAAAAAAGTCCCGAAATGACCCCGACGGGATCCCGGACGAATTCCAAAAACCATCCAGAAATGATGCCGGTAGGTACCCCAATTGATCCCGAAATAGTCCCGAAATGACCTCATCGGCATGCCGGACGGATTCCGAAAACCATCCAGAAATGATGCCGGAAGAGCCCTTAAATGATCCGAAAAGGTCCCCAAAAGACCCCGACAAGATCCCGGACGGATACCGAAAACCATCCCGAAATGATGCCGGTAGGTACCCCAAATGATCCCGAAATAGTCCCGAAATGACCCCGACGGATCCCGGACGAATTCAAAAACCATCCAGAAATGATGCCGGTAGATATCCCAAATAATCCCGAAATAGTCCCGAAATGACCTCGTCGGCATCCCGGACGGATCCCGAAAATTATCCAGAAATGACGCCGGAAAGGTCCCAAATTATCCCCTAATAGCCCCGAAATTACCCTGATGGGATCCCGGACGGATCCCGAAAACCATCCAGAAATGATGATGAAATGGTTCCCAAATGATCCCGTATTAGCCACGAAAAATTCCCGAATTGACCCCGACGGGATCCCGGACGGATCCCGAAAACCATCCAGAAATGATGCCGAAAGGGTTCCCAAATTATACCGTATTAGTCACGAAAAAGTCCCGAAATGACCCCGACGGGATCCCGGACGGATCAAGAAAACCATCCAGAAATGATGCCGGAAGAGCCCCCCAAATTATCCCGAAAAAGTCGCCAAATGAACCCGACGAGATCCCGGACGGATCCCGAAAACCATTCAGAAATGAAGCCGGATGAGCCCCAAAATGATCCCGAAAAAGTCCCCAAATGAACCCGACGAGATCCCGTACGGATCCCGAAAACCATCCAGAAATGATGCCGAAAGGGTTCCCAAATGATCCTGTATTAGTCGCGAAAAAGTCCCGAAATGACCCCGACGGGATCCCGGACGGATCCCGAAAACCATCCAGAAATGATGCCGGAAGAGCCCCCAAATGATCCCGAAAAAGTCCCCAAATGACCCCGACGAGATCCCGGACGGATCCCGAAAACCATCCAGAAATGATGCCGGAAGAGCCCCAAATGATCCCGAAAAAGACCCCAAATTACCCCGACGAGATCCCGGACGTATCCCGAAAACCATCCAGAAATGATGCCGAAAGGGTCGCCAAATGATCCCGTATTAGTCGCGAAAAAGTCCCGAAATGACCCCGACGGGATGCCGGACGAATCCCGAAGACCATCCAGAAATGATGCCTAAAGGGTCCCAAAATAACCCCGAAAAGTCCCGTAATGATCCCGGAAACCATTAAGAATTTATCTCTCGAAGGTACGCAAATGATCCCGAAAGTACCCCGACGGGATCCCGGACGGATCCCGAAAACCATCCAGAAATGATGCCGGAAGGGTCCTCAAATGATCGCGAAATAGTCCCGAAATGATTTCGGAATAGTCCCGAAAATGTCCCAAAATAACCCCGACGGGATCCCGGACGGATCCCGAAAACTATACAGAAATGATCCCGGAAGGGCCCAAAATGATCCCGAAATAGTCCCGAAAAAGTCCCGAAATTACCCTGGCGGGATCCCGGACCGATCCCGAAAACCATCCAGAAATGATCCCGGAAGGGTCTCGATATGACCCTTACGGGATTACAAATAATGTGAAGCTAATTATAAACGGTATGTGCCAGATACCAAAAACTATTGATTTAGGAGAAAATTTATATTGAGTTATAACAACTTATAGATTTTACACCAGAGGGGGTGATAAAGGGGGGGGGGGGGGAGGTTGTCACTGCTTACTTTGTAAGCCCTCGACTTATTAGACCCCTTGAGTATGTGATATTGGTGATATTATATACGTAAAGTTATATTGTGTAAAAATTATAAAAAAGCAATTGCTCGAAGGGGTCGTGGGACCCCCCACCCCTCTTTCCATGCTCGAAAAAAATTTCGCTAGTAGACTAATGTCTGTGTCCCAAATTTCATCAAAATCCGTGTAGCCGTTCTGGCGTGATTCAGTCACAAAGACGAAAAAATATAATAATTAAATTATAACTGTTCCTAGGGGGCGGCGACCACGCCCCTTTTTAAAAATATATAGCTAGTAAATCCTTCTAGACTATTGGCTATATGTGTGCAAAATTTCATCCAAATCGGTCCAGCCGTTCTTGCGTGATTGAGTCACAAAGACAAACGTCTGGACAAACATCCAAACATCCAAACATCTAAACATCCAAACATCTAAACATCCAAACATCCAAACATCCAAACATCTAAACATCCAAACATCCAAACTTTCCCATTTATAATATATATTAGATTAGATTAGATAAAATGAAACGTTGGTGCAGTAGCGCACCTGAATTTGACGACAATGGTCTCGTGGATGAAATCGAGGTCGATTTACCTGCAGGAGTCGCCGAGCTGTCACCTCAGATGGCAACGCTCCCATCATCTTAAAAAATACAGCCCTGCTGATTGAGACGGCAACCCGTATATAGTGAACGACCGAGAACAAGAAGTCGCGCTTGGATAAAATTGATATTTAAAACCAAATATATATACTTTTGTAATTTCGCTGAATAAAAGTATTCTTATTCAGATTCATTAAAACCTTAAATCGTTGTTGAATTAAATTAATTGGAAAACGTTCGTAAGTATACGACATTTGTAGCAAATCAAAGCTTGTCATATGTGAAGAATTCTCAAGTAACTTAAAAATTAGTATATCTTGACGTATTTCTCTGCTATTTACTACAGTGTATACATACAATTATTGTATGCATTCTGAATTAATATTAGTAAATTTTTGAATTCGTCATAAATAGGGCACTACTCTTTTTCACCTAAAACTAAAAGGTAGGAAATAAAAAGAAAATATAAAAATCGAAAGCACTTTCTTTATATAAATGGACAAAAATCAGCGAAAAATGTGTCCTTATACAAAGAAATATTCTTGCTGAACTTTGATTTTAAAATTATAACATAAACATTGTAAAATTATTTATGAGAAATAAAAAAAAGGTAAAGCGCAATTAGTTGACTATATATTGATAAGTTGGCTCCTTTCCTGCCAAATTCTCAATCCGAGTAATGTGCGCAGCATTTTTATATTTTTATTTATCATAAATATTTTTACAATTTCTATGTCAAAATTTTAAATCAAATTTCAGCAAAAAGATGTCTTTATATAAGGGCTCGTTTTTCGCTGATTTTTGTCCATTTATACATAAAAGTGCTTAACGTTTGTTTATTTTCTTTTTATTTACTTTAATTTGATGTATTAAAATTTTGCTTTTATTCTATTTTATTTTATTTGGTTCTGTTTTTTTGTATTTAATTATATTTTTTTTTTATTATTATTTTTATACTCAGTTGAGCAGAGCTCACAGAGTATATTAAGTTTGATTGGATAACGGTTGGATGTACATATATAAAGGAATCGAGATAGATATAGACTTCCATATATCAAAATAATCAGGATCGAAAAAAAAAATTGATTGAGCCATGTCCGTCCGTCCGTCCGTCGGTCCGTCCGTCCGTTAACTTGAGTAAATTTTGAGGTATCTTAATGAAATTTGGTACGTAGGTTCCTGAGCACTCATCTCAGATCGCTATTTAAAATGAACGATATCGGGCTATAACCACGCCAACTTTTTCGATATCGAAAATTTCGAAAAACCGAAAAAGTGCGATAATTCATTACAAAAGACAGATAAAGCGACGAAACTTGGTAGATGAGTTGAACTTGTGACGCAGAATAGAAAATTAGTAAAATTTTGGACAACGGGCGTGGTACCGCCCACTTTTAAAAGAAGATAATTTAAAATTTTGCAAGCTGTAATTTGGCAGTCGTTGAAGATATCATGATGAAATTTGGCAGGAACGTTACTCCTATTACTATATGTACGCTTAATAAAAATTAGCAAAATCGGATAAGGACCACGCACACTTTTAAAAAAAAAAATTAAGTAAAATTTTAACAAAAAATTTAATATCTTTACAGTATATAAGTAAATTATGTCAATATTCAACTCCAGTAATGATATGGTGCAACAAAATAAAAAATAAAAGAAAATTTAAAAATGGGCGTGGCTCCGCCCTTATTCATTTAATTTGTCTAGGATACTTTTAACGCCATAAGTCGAACAAAAATTAACCAATCCTTTTGAAATTTGGTAGGGACATAGATTTCCTGACGATAACTGTTTTCTGTGAAAATGGGCGAAATCGGTTGATGCCACGCCCAGTTTTTATACACAGTCGTCCGTCTGTCCTTCCGCATGGCCGTTAACGCGAAAACGTTAACGTGATAACTTGATCAAAACTTTAGAAAAAACTTCATAAAATGGTTGTGACTCCTACCATATTAAGTAGAAGAAAATGAAAATTTCTGTAGGGCGAAATAAAAAACCCTTAAAACCTTGGCAGGTATTACATATATAAATAAATTAGCGGTATCCAACAGATAATGTTCTGGGTCACCCTGGTCCACATTTTGGTCGATATCTGGAAAACGCCTTCACATATACAACTACCACCACTCCCTTTTAAAACTCTCATTAATACCTTTAATTTGATACCCATATCGTACAAACTCATTCTAGAGTTACCCCTGGTCCACCTTTATGGCGATATCTCGAAAATGCGACCACCTATACAACAACCACCACTCCCTTTTAAAACCCTCATTAATACCTTTAATTTGATACCCATATCGTACAAACTCATTCTAGAGTTACCCCTGGTCCACCTTAATGGCGATATCTCGAAAAGTCGAACACCTATAGAACGAAGGCCCACTCCCTTTTAAAAATACTCATTAACACCTTTCATTTGATACCCATATCGTACACACATATTCTAAAGTCACCCGTGGTCCACCTTTATGGCGATATCTCGAAAAGTCGAACACCTATAGAACGATGGCCCCCTCCCTTTTAAAAATATTCATTAACACCTTTCATTTGATACCCATATCGTACACACATATTCTAAAGTCACCCCTGGTCCATCTTTATGGCGATATCTCGAAAAGTCGAACACCTATAGAACGAGGGCCCACTCCCTTTTAAAAATACTAATTAATACCTTTAATTTGATACCCATATCATACAAACACATTCTAGGGTCACCCCTGGTCCACCTTTATGGCGATATCTCGAAACGGCGTCGTCCTATGGAACTAAGGATTACTCCCTTTTAAAATACTCATTAACACCTTTCATTTGATACCCATATCGTACAAACAAATTCTAGGGTCACCCCTGGTCCACCTTTATGGCGATATCTCGAAACTGCGTCCACCTATGGAACTAAGGATTACTCCATTTTAAAATACTCTTTAACACCTCTCTTTTGATACCCATATTGTACAAACAAATTTTAGTGTCACCCGTGGTCCACCTTTATGGCGATATCTCGAAAATGCGACCACCTATACAGCAACCACCACTCCCTTTTAAAACCCTCATTAATACCTTTAATTTGATACCCATATTGTACAAACAAATTCTAGGGTCACCCCTGCTCCACCTTTATGGCGATATCTCGAAACGGCGTCCACCTATGGAACTAAGAATTACTCCCTTTTAAAAAACTCATTAACACCTCTCTTTTGATACCCATATTGTACAAACAAATTCTAGTGTCACCCCTGGTCCACCTTTATGGCGATATCTCGAAAATGCGACCACCTATACAACAACCACCACTCCCTTTTAAAACTCTCATTAATACCTTTAATTTGATACCCATATTGTACAAACAAATTCTAGGGTCACCCCTGCTCCACCTTTATGGCGATATCTCGAAACGGCGTCCACCTATGGAACTAAGGATTACTCCCTTTTAAAAAACTCATTAACACCTCTCTTTTGATACCCATATTGTACAAACAAATTCTAGTGTCACCCCTGGTCCACCTTTATGGCGATATCTCGAAAATGCGACCACCTATACAACAACCACCACTCCCTTTAAAAACCCTCACTAATACCTTTAATTTGATACCCATATTGTACAAACAAATTCTGGGGTCACCCCTGTTCCACCTTTATGGCGATATCTCGAAACGGCGTCCACCTATGGAACTAAGGATTACTCCCTTTTAAAAAACTCATTAGCACCTCTCTTTTGATACCCATATTGTACAAACAAATTCTAGTGTCACCCCTGGTCCACCTTTATGGCGATATCTCGAAAATGCGACCACCTATACAACAACCACCACTCCCTTTTAAAACGCTCATTAATATCTTTAATTTGATACCCATATCGTACAAACACATTTAGAGTCACCCCTGGTCCACCTTTATGGCGATATCTCGGAAATGCGACCACCTATACAACAACCACCACTCCCTTTTAAAACCCTCATTAATACCTTTAATTTGATACCCGTATTGTACAAACAAATTCTAGTGTCACCCCTGGTCCACCTTTATGGCGATATCTCGAAAATGCGACCACCTATACAACAACCACCACTCCCTTTTAAAACCCTCATTAATACCTTTAATTTGATACCCGTATCGTACAAACACATTCTAGAGTCACCCCTGGTACACCTTTATGGCGATATCTCGAAAATGCGACCACCTATACAACAACCACCACTCCCTTTTAAAACCCTAACTAATACCTTTAATTTGATACCCATATCGTACAAACTCATTCTAGAGTTACCCCTGGTCCACCTTTATGGCGATATCTCGAAAAGGCGTCGACATATAGAACTAAGCCCCACGCTGTTTTAAAATACTCATTAGCACCTTTCATTTGATACCCATATCGTACAAACATATTCTAAAGTCACCCCTGGTCCACCTTTATGGCGATATCTCGAAAAGTCGAACACCTATAGAACGAAGGCCCACTCCCTTTTAAAAATACTCATTAACATCTTTCATTTGATACCCATATCGTACACACATATTCTAAAGTCACCCCTGGTCCACCTTTATGGCGATATCTCGAAAAGTCGAACACCTATAGAACGATGGCCCCCTCCCTTTTAAAAATATTCATTAACACCTTTCATTTGATACCCATATCGTACAAACAAAGTCTAGAGTCACCCCTGGTCCACCTTTATTGCGATATCTCGAAAAGTCGAACACCTATAGAACGAAGGCCCACTCCCTTTTAAAAATACTCATTAATACCTTTAATTTGATACCCATATCGTACAAACACATTCTAGAGTCACCCCTGGTCCACTTTTGTGGCGATATTTCGAAACGGCGTCCACCTATAGAACTAAGGCCCACTCCCTTTTAAAATACTCATTAACACCTTTCGTTTGATGCCCATATTGTACAAACAAATTCTAGGGTCACCCCTGGTCCACCTCTATGGCGTTATCTCGAAACGGCGTCGTCCTATGGAACTAAGGATTATTCCCTTTTATAATACTCATTAGCACCTTTCATTTGATACCCATATCGTACAAACAAATTCTAGGGTCACCCCTGGTCCACCTTTATGGCGATATCTCGAAACGGCGTCCACCTATGGAACTAAGGATTACTCCCTTTTAAAATACTCATTAACACCTTTCATTTGATACCCATATCGTACAAACGCATTCTAGAGTCACCCCTGGTCCACCTTTATGGCGATATCTCGAAAAGGCGACCACCTATACAGCGACCACCACTCCCTTTTAAAACCCTCATTAATACCTTTAATTTGATACCCATATCGTACAAACAAATTCTAGAGTCATCCCTGGTACACTTTTATGGCGATATTTCGAAACGGCGTCCACCTATGGAACTAAGGATTACTCCCTTTTAAAATACTCACTAACACTGATACCCATATCGTACAAACGCATTCTAGAGTCAACCCTGATCCACCTTTATGGCTATATACCTAAATGGCGTCCACCTATAGAACTATGGCCCACTCCCTCATAAAATACTCTTTAATGCCTTTCGTTTGCTACGCATGTCATACAAACATATTCCAGGGTTTCCCTCGGTTCATTTTCCTACATGGTTATTTTCCTTTATGTTGTCACCATAGCTCTCAGCTGAGTATGTAACGTTCGGTTACACCCGAGCTTAACCTTCCTTACTTGTTTTTTCAAACAAAACACCACAATAATGTTAAAACCAAGAAAAACCTTACAAATCATGCCTTAATATTTCATCGCGTGGTATGTTGTTTATCAGTAATGAAAGTTAGACATTTGATCATATTTCCTGTCCCTGACTGTGTATTTCCAGCAAATGAAATGCTTTTGCCTGTGCCCAGACACTTTAAGTAATATGTGGGGTGTTTGTGTTTACTACAAAAGCAAAACACTAATCTATTTCTTACTGAGAAAATATTCTTATTTTATGCATACAAAAAAGGTATTGCTTTTGAGCTTACACAGCGTTACGATATTTTCACACGGATGGCACCTGTGTCAGCTTATGTGCTGGTAATATGTTTAAATTGATATTTTAGTGCTATATTTTTTTTATATCCTGCATTGGTCCTTGAAAAATACTATCGAAACATATCTAATTGTTTATACCTTACAATTATAGTTTGGCCAAAAAAGGAGCGCGAAAATTTCCACTTGCCTATTTATATAATAGTACCTGGGCGACCGAGCTTTGCTCGGCAACGTTTCGTTGTGTTGAGAAATATTTCTAATAGTAATCTGTGAGAAATTGCAATTATTCATTTAAAAGAAAATTATTTAAAATTAAGTCGAATCATGTGTAAGATTTTTTACGAAGATTTTTAAATGTAATGTTCTCCTTTAAAGCTTTAATAGAATATGAATAAGTAGAGTACTATTTCGTCTAACTACCCCAACCCTAAATGGCAACTTTACTCAAAAATGTCCCTATTGTAATGCGGAGTGAAATACCTTTCGTTTGATACTCATATCGGCATATGTCATGCAATTTTTTTTTATTTCGAATAGGTGGCAACCCTAAATGGCAACACTAACCAATAATTCCCCTATTGTAATGCGGATGTGAAATATCTTTCGGTTGATACTCATATCGGCATAGCTCATACATTTTTTATTTATTTCGAATAGGTGGCAACCTTGTGAAACATTCTAAGTGGCAGCACCTAGGTAGAAAGTCTTAGAATATCATACATTATCTCTGTGCCAAATTTCATGTAAATCGGTTGAGCCGTTCCCGAGATCGTTCGGCTATACAAACTAACAAGAATAGCTCGTTTAAAGTTGTAAGATATCTTGGTTCGCTAGCCACAATCAAGCCACTTTCGAATAGCTGAACTATATAATAAATAACTCCAATATATAGTATGGTAAAATGATATTTATTTTCAACTTTACTGTGAAAATAGTATTTCACAATTACATATATCGCGTACTTCATTAATAGCGTGTTTAAATCAAACTGATTCATTATTCATCTGCTTGCGCTGCTTTTACACCCTCTATTGCCTCGTTCGCATATTTCTCCTAAGGTCTAGAATTTTCGCGAAAAGCTGTTTATTTATTCATGCTTCACGTATCTGATATTCACGCTTTGTCTTCTAGTTCTATTCGTGTATATGTGTGAGTAACAAATTCTGCTCTTAGCTGTTGCCTACATGTATGTATGTGAAATATTATATTTGGTTTTAGCTTCGCTGTTTACATGTATGTGTGGCTGCTTGCTCTATTGTTGTTATGCATTTATTTAGTAGCAGCATAGTGATGAACCGAAATGCTAATGTACGCCACAATACTTTATTTACAAAATTAAGTTAGTAACAGTCCTACAAGGTAGAGAGAAGAGCTAGTATTGAAATCTAAGTCAAAATTAATGCCGAACATGTGTGCTATTTAATGGTCACTATATAACTCCCCTTAGAATGTAATATACAAATATACCAAAAAATTGCTGGAATATCTCCAAAATTATTGAAAAATACTGCAAAACTAGTCACGAAACTAGGTTTCACCCGATTTTTACCAAGGTTTTTATTTTTTCCGAAAGTTTTGTATGCCTACTTATGTTTTTCCCACCGGAATCGGAAAGTTCGCAAAATTTTGCTTGCGAGCACCATTTTTAAGACCCCAAAATTTCAATATCTATGTAGTAATCGATCAAATTAACAAAACAAAGATGTTTGTATGTGGTACATACATGGCGTATACGTAATTTTTATACTCAGTTGAGCAGAGCTCACAGAGTATATTAAGTTTGATTGGATAACGGTTGGTTGTACATATATAAAGGAATCGAGATAGATATAGACTTCCATATATCAAAATAATCAGGATCCAAAAAAAATTTTATTGAGCCATGTCCGTCCGTCCGTCCGTCCGTCCGTCCGTCCGTCCGTCCGTTAACACGATAACTTGAGTAAATTTAGAGGTATCTTGATGAAATTTGGTATGTAGGTTCCTGAGCACTCATCTCAGATCGCTATTTAAAATGAACGATATCGGACTATAACCACGCCCACGTTTTCGTTATCGAAAATTTTGAAAAACCGAAAAAATGCGATAATTCATTGCCAAAGGCGGTTAAAGCGATGAAACTTGGTAGATGGGTTGACGTTATGACGCAGAATAGAAAATTAGTAAGATTTTGGACAATGGGCGTGGCACCGCCCACTTTTACAAGAAGGTAATTTAAAAGTTTTGCAAGCTGTAATTTGGCAGTCGTTGAAGATATCATGATGAAATTTGGCAGGAACGTTACTACTATTACTATATATGTGCTAAATAAAAATTAGCAAAATTGGATGAAGAACACGCCCACTTTTTAAAAAAAATTTTTTTTAAATCCAAATTTTAACAAAAAATTTAATATCTTTACTGTATATAAGTAAATTAAGTCAAAATTCAACTCCAGTAATGATATGATGCAACAAAATACAAAAATAAAAGAAAATTTCAAAATGGGCGTGGCTCCGCCCATTTTCATTTAGTGTGTCTAGAATACTTTTAATGCCATAAGTCGAACAAAAATTTACCAATCCTTTTGAAATTTGGTAGGAGCATAGATTCTATGACGCTAACTGTTCTCTGTGAAAATGGGCGAAATCGGTGGAAGCCACGCCCAGTTTTTATACACAGTCCACCGTCTGTCCTTCCGCTCGGCCGTTAACACAATAACTTGAGCAAAAACCGATATATCTTTACTAAACTTAGCCCACGTACTTATCTGAACTCACTTTATCTTGGTATAAAAAATGGCCGAAATCCGACCATAACCACGCCCACTTTATCGATATCGAAAATTACGAAAAATTAAAAAAATGCCATAATTCTATACCAAATACGAACAAGTAAGGAAGGTTAAGTTCGGGTGTAACCGAACATTACATACTCAGTTGAGAGCTATGGTGACAACATAAGGAAAAATAACCATGTAGGAAAATGAACCGAGGGAAACCCTGGAATGTGTTTGTATGACATGTGTATCAAATGAAAGGCATTAAAGAATATTTTATGAGGGAGTGCGCCATAGTTCTATAGGTGGACGCCATTTAGGGATATAGCCATAAAGGTGGATCAGGGTTGACTCTAGAATGCGTTTGTACGATATGGGTATCAAATGAAAGGTATTAATGAGTATTTTAAAACAGAGTGGGCCTTAGTTCTATAGGTGGTCGCCTTTTCGAAATATCGCCATAAATGTGGACCAGGGGTGACTCTAGAATGCGTTTGTACGATATGGATATCAAATTAAAGGTATTAATGAGTATTTTAAAAGGGAGTAATCCTTAGTTCCATAGGTGGACGCCGTTTCGAGATATCGCCATAAAGGTGGAGCAGGGGTGACCCTAGAATTTGTTTGTACAATATGGGTATCAAAAGAAAGGTGTTAATGAGTATTTTAAAAGGGTGTGGGGCTTAGTTCTATAGGTGGACGCCTTTTCGAGATATCGCCATAAAGGTGGACCAGGGGTGACTCTAGAATGAGTTGGTACGATATGGGTATCAAATTAAAGGTATTAATGAGAGTTTTAAAATCGAGTGGTGGTAGTTGTATATGTGAAGGCGTTTTCCAGATATCGACCAAAATGTGGACTAGGGTGACCCAGAACATTATCGGTTGGATATCGCTAATTTATTTATATATGTAATACCTGGCAAGATTTTAAGGGTGTTTTATTTCGCCCTGCAGAACTTTTTCATTTTCTTCTACTTAATATGGTAGGCGTCACAACCATTTTATAAAGTTTTTTCTAAAGTTATATTTCGCGTCAATAAAACAATCCAATTACCTTACCATGTTTCATCCCTTTTTTCGTATTTGGTATAGAATTATGGCATATTTTTCATTTTTCGCAATTTTCGATATCGAAAAAGTGGGCGTGGTCATAGTCGGATTTCGTTCATTTTTCATACCAAGGTAAAGTGGGTTCAGATAAGTACGTGAACTGAGTTTAGTAAAGATATATCGATTTTTGCTCAAGTTATCGTGTTAACGGCTATGCGGAAGGACAGACGGACGACTGTGTATAAAAACTGGGCGTGGCATCAACCGATTTCGCCCATTTTCACAGAAAACAGTTAACGCCATAAAATCTATACCCCTACCAAATTTCAAAAGGATTGGTTAATTTTTGTTCGATTTATGGCATTAAAAGTATCCTAGACAAATTAAATGAAAAAGGGTGGAGCCACGCCCATTTTTAAATTTTCTTTTAGTTTTGTATTTTGTTGCACCATATCATTACTGGAGTTGAATCTTGACATAATTTACTTATATACTGTAAAGATATTAAATTTTTTGTTAAAATTTTACTTTAAAAAATTTTTTTTTTTAAAAGTGGGCGTGGTCCTTCTCCGATTTTGCTAATTTTTATTAAGCGTACATACAGTAATAAGAGTAACGTTCCTGCCAAATTTCATCATGATATCTTAAACGACTGCCAAATTACAGCTTGCAAAAGTTTTAAATTACCTTCTTTAAAAAGTGGGCGGTGCCACGCCCATTGTCCAAAATTTTACAAATTTTCTATTTTGCGTCATAAGTTCAACTCATCTACCAAGTTTCGTCGCTTTATCGGTCTTTTGTAATGAATTATCGCACTTTTTCGGTTTTTCGAAATTTTCGATATCGAAAAAGTGGGCGTGGTTATAGTCCGATATCGTTCATTTTAAATAGCGATCTGAGATGAGTGCTCAGGAACCTACATACCAAATTTCATCAAGATAGCTCAAAATTTACTCAAGTTATCGTGTTAACGGACGGACGGACGGACGGACGGACGGACGGACGGACGGACGGACGGACATGGCTCAATCAAATTTTTTTTCGATCCTGATTATTTTGATATATGGAAGTCTATATCTATCTCGATTCCTTTATATATGTACAACCAACCGTTATCCAATCAAACTTAATATACTCTGTGAGCTCTGCTCAACTGAGTATAAAAAAGGGATGAAACATGGTAACTGGATTGTTTTATTGACGCAAAATATAACTTTGGAAAAAACTTTGTAAAATGGGTGTGACACCTACCATATTAAGTAGAAGAAAATGAAAAAGTTCTACAAGGCGAAATCAACAGCCCTTGGAACCTTGGCAGAAATACTGTTAGTGTTATTGAATATATAAATAAATTAGCAGTACCCGACAGATGATTTTCTGGATCACCTGATCCACATTTGGTCGATATCCCGAGAACGCCTTCACATATACATCTAAGGGCCACTCGCTTTTAAAACCCTCATTAATATCTTTAATTTGATGTCCATATCGTACAAACACATTCTAGAGTCAACCCTGGCCCACCCTAATGGCGATATCTCGAAAAGGCGTGCACCTATAGACCTAATGCCCACTCCCTCTTAAAATGCTCAGTAACACCTTTCGTTTGATACCCATATCGTAAAAACATTCTAGAGTCACCCCTGGCCCACCCTAATGGCCATATCTCGAAAAGGCGTCCACCTATAGACCTAATGTCCACTCCCTCTTAAAATGCTCAGTAACACCTTTCTTTTGATACCCATATCGTACAAACATTCTAGAGTCACCCCTGACCCACCCTAATGGCGATATCTCGAAAAGGGGTCCACCTATAGACCTAATGCCCACTCCCTCTTAAAATGCTCAGTAACACCTTTCGTTTGATACCCATATCGTACAAACACATTCTAGAGTCACCCCTGGCCCACCCTAATGGCGACATTTCGAAAAGGCGTCCACCTATAGACCTAATGCCCACTCCCTCTTAAAACGCTCAGTAACACCTTTCATGTGATTCCCATATCGTACAACTAGAGACACCCCTGGTCCACCTTTATCGCGATATCTCGAAACGGCGTCCACCTAGGGAACTAAGGATCACTTCTTTTCAAAATACTCATTAACAGCTTTCATTTGATACCCATATCGTACAAACATATTCTAGAGTCACCCCTGGTCCACCTTTATGGGGATTTCTCGAAAAGGCGTTCACCTATAGAACTAAAGCCCATTCCCTTTTAAAATACTCATTATCACCTTTCATTTGATACCCATATCGTACAAACACATTCTAGAGTCAGCCCTGGTCCACCTTTATTGCGATATCCCTAAATGGCGTCCATCCATAGAACTATGGCCTACTCTCTCTTAAAATACTCTTTAATACCTTCCATTTGATACACATGTCATACAACCACATTCCAGGGTTACCCTAGGTTCATTTTCCTACATGGTGATTTTCCTTATTTTGTCTCCATAGCTCTCAACTGAGTATGTAATGTTCGGTTACACCCGAACTTAGCCTTCCTTACTTGTTTTTTATGGACCTGTCATACAAAATCGTTGTTCGATTTGGAAAATCGAATAATCGTTGAGTTGCGATTATTCAAATATGCATGGTGAATTTCGATAAATAAGCGTATAAAAATCTTAAATCGAATAATCGAATACTAGACAAATCGAATTATACGAATATTTTTAAAAGCCCTACTATGTTCGTGCTCGGAACTCTACCTTCGTTCGTGTCCTCACGCACACAGCCATTAAGTAATTGTGCATATATATACGTTGGATAAAAAAATCGATTACAAAACGTTTCCTTTTCGTCATCTGTTAACATGTATAGTTTTAACCTTTGGGTATTTGGACAACATTGAGGATGGGTTAACAATGATACACTACAACCGAGATCAGCAGTTGCCAGTACTCAAGACATGCCAAGTAAAATTCGATTTCCACTTAAACTAATAGTTGTATACTAGAAGAATATCGAGTTTACAAAAAATGTCAACTAATTCGAGTTCTGTAATTTATCCATATTAGAAACAAGTACTTTTAAAACGGCCATGTTCTAAAAGTATCAATTGCCATAATTTGCATGAGCAGCATATCTGTTGGCAGACTAGTCATTACATAAATTAAACAAATGTTTTAGTTTTTTCAATAATAACAATTTTTGTTGTTATATCGGCGTACTTATTTGTAAGATCGCGGGTTCGAATCGAGCTCAAGGCCTAACAATAATTTTTTATCATTATTATTGTTATGATACATTTTTTCTTAATTGAAAAAATTTTTAAATTAGAATAGAAGAAAGAAAAAATTTAGACAACTGCCAAAGCTCGTTGTATAGATCCATTTCGGGAACTGCTAAATTCCTTCATCGGCAACGCTTAGGTGCCGCTGCTATAACCATTCAGCCATCACTTCATTAAAATTAAAGTTTTGGCGTTAACAATATCACAATATCATTAATGTTTAGCGTTAATAATATCATCCGATGCGGTCAGTTCCTATTGCAACACAGCGAAATTCCATGTTCTAGGCCGTGTCAAAAATACTGGTTTCTAATATGGAAAAATTACAGAACTCGAATTAGTTTACATTTTTTGTAAACTCGATATTCTTCTAGTATACAACTATTAGTTTAAGTGGAAATCGAATTTTACTTGGCATGTCTTGAGTACTGGCAACTGCTGATCTCGGTTGTAGTGTTCATTGTTAACCCATCCTCAATGTTGTGCAAATACCCAAAGGTTAAAACTATACATGTAAACGGATGACGAAAAGGAAACGTTTTGTAATCGATTTTTTTATCCAACGTACATATATGCACAATTACTTAACGGCTGTGTGCGCGAGGACACGAACGAAGGTAGAGTTGCGAGCACGAACATAGTAGGGCTCTTAAAAATATTCGTATAATTCGATTTTTCTAGTATTCGATTATCCGATTTAAGGTTTTTGTACGCTTATTTATCGAAATTCACCATGCATATTTGAATAATCGCAACTCAACGATTATTCGATTTTCCAAATCGAACAACGACTTTGTATGAAGGGTCCATAAAAAAAAAAAAAAAAAATACGTATACGCCATGTATGTACCACATACAAATATCTTTGTTTTGTTAATTTGATCGATTACTACATAGATATTGAAATTTTGGGGTCTTAAAAATAGTGCTCGCAAGCAAAATTTTGCGAACTTTCCGATTCTAGTGAGAAAAACATAAGTAGCCATATACTTTTGCAGTATTTTTCAATAATTTTGGAGATATTCCAGCAATTTTTTGGTATTTTTGTATATTACATTCTAAGGGGAGTTATATAATGACCATTATATACCATATATATATCTGGTAACCTTGCCGTGCGCGGACGTGTTTTTGATCGCTCTTCGAATTCTTATTCTTTTTACTTTGTAAACAAGTTTTATCTTTTATAAATATTTATTCATATAATAGAAAACAGTTTATAAGTTTAATTTCGTATTAAATCTTTACACAGTGCAATATACATAGTGGCTTTTTGTGCAATTTAAACATTCAGTCTGTGTGTTCATATATCATAGATTTTCACATTAATTTGTGATAACTGCATACCTTTTTGTTGGTAGCTGCTATTAGCAAGTCATTGTGTGCCCTTTTTGCTTTGTGTTGTGTTCGCTGCTAGCTATAAGCTGTCTTGCGATTTGCATCCAGTGCTCCAAAATAACTCTTGCCCATAATTTCTGAACAGCTGTTCAATTTATCTTATACTTATAGTTTCTTTTGCCTATTTTTCTTTTGGGTTTGTTTAACTTTGAAATTATGTTGGATTGCTGTGTCAAGAAGTGGACCAATCAAAAGAAAATTTCCCGTGGTGATACTTATGTTTGTTGTTGGCTCTGTGATAATATGGCTCATGTTATCTATGCCGGTTTCTCTCACATAGGTGGTCGGGTGGTTGACCTAATATGCAGCAAAATTGGACTGAACTGGACATGTCATGATTGTCGTTCCGTAGAAAATGACATGCGAGCTTTTATGAGGCAAACTCAGAAAGAGTTCAACAACATTTTTATTGGGTTTCGTGACCTTAACGAAAGATTCAAAACGAGGGAGGCTCACTTTAAAAAATTGAAAGTGATATCTGAATCCCCAAAACGAAAGAAATGTATGCCCAACAATGACTCCAACTTGTCTTCGAGTCAGGGGCAAAGCTGTCCTCCTACGAATGTCCCTTCAACCGCGTTGACTAATACGAACAGGCTAACCAAAGACGTTATGAACAATGCAGCTCAGGAATCTCCACAAGAATCTCCACAAGGTTGTGTGGAGACTTCCAGTGAGACGATATCTGGCAAATTAAACGATGCACGAACTAATAGTGGTACCTTTGCGGCTGTTTGTTCTACCTCACCAATGTTGATTTCGCTGGACTACCTAATTCATCCTACACCTCCACCGGTATCTTTAAAATAAATAAATGTAAGGCGCGATAACCTCCGAAGAGATCTAAGGCCGAGCTTCTCTTCCAATTTGCGTCGAGCTCCTCTTGATTTTTCCCTACAAATTGGCCGGACGAGACCTACATGTTTTATGCCGACTCCGAACGGCATCTGCAAGGCAGATGAGTTTTCACTGAGAGCTTTTCATGGCAGAAATACAATCGGAGCGCTTGCCAGACACTGCCGAGGGCCACCCCGCTTAGAAAAATTTTCTTCTAATTGAAAAATCTTATTTCTAAAATTTTGATGTTGCTTTGCGCGGGAGTTGAACCCAGGGCATACGGTGTGATAGGCGGAGCACGCTACCATCACACCACGGTGGCCACCGGTATCTTTAGCTCCAACAATAACAGTTACCGATACTGGGGTTGTTGCTAGCGATACAAGTGTACCTGAAAAAAATAGTACGGGCTCGATAACCAACGCTATAACGGCGTGATCGCATCTCTAGAGCGGGAGGTGTCCTTATTGCTGTTGAATCTAACCTATCGTCTGAGTTGATTTCGCTGGACAACATCTCTTATTGAATTCATAGCAGTTGGGCTTTCATTCGGTAGCTATAGCGTAATTGTTTGCTGTTCATACATACCACCTCTTTCGGATATAAATGTTTATGCTAGTCATAGCTCGGCCTTCTACGATTTGCATTCGCAGTTAGGAGATAAAGATCGACTTGTTGTTTTTGGGGACTTTAACTTGCCAACAGTTAGTTGGGTTATAAGTGATTCAAACTTTTTAACTCCCACTTCTCAATTGCTTGTTAGACTCATCTCTTTTAAAGATTAACAATGTTCCAAATAGTGGAAATAAAATGCTGGATTTAGTATTTGTGGATGGCTCGGTGGGTACTGCCCATACACGAATACCACCTTTATCCCTTCCAGAAGACCCTCTTCATCCTACGCTAGAGATATCACTTGATATCAGCCTACCTCGTAGGATTCAAGTACAGTCTCGTCCCCGATCTAGATGCTTCTACAAAGCGAATTTCATTACGCTCAATGATCTGTTGGCTTCCCATGATTGGTCGGATCTCTATGCGATTCGGCTATCTCTATATTTTACAGTACGCTTGATGGCTTTTTTGATACCTGCATTCCTACTCGCTATACCCTGTGTTCGAATAAGCCCCCTTGGTTTTCAAGGCAACTTATCAGACTTAATAACATTAAATTTAGGCTTTATAAGAGGTTCTAGAAATCTGGAGCATCTGCAGACCTCTCTAAATATCTAATAGCTCGTTCTAAATTTCTTAATCAGCTTTGTTATAAAAATTACTTGAGTTGTTGTAAAGCCCAATTTTTTAAAAATCCAAAAAAGTTTTACAGTTTCGTAAATTCAAAGCGGAAAACTTCTGGGTATCCTTCCTCATTAACCTTTGGAGGTAAAAAAGATTGCACTGATGACGACGTTGCTGAACTATTTTCTGAGTTCTTTGAGTCCACGTATTCATCCAGTGGTTTTCATTCTGGTCAATATCCCTATCGCTTAGATAGCTCGAATTACATTAGGAATCTTGCTATTGATGGTAATATTGTTCTTCAGAGTCTTCAGTCTTTGAAGCCCACCTTTTCTCCGGGACCGGACGGTGTTCCTAGTTGCGTGCTTAGGTACTGCGCCGAAAACATGTATGAGCCTATTTTAAAATTATTTGAGCTATCTCTGGGATCTGCGTCATTCCCGGCACTTTGGAAACAGTCTTTTATTATACCCCTGCATAAAAAAGGTAGTAGGTCAAGAATTGAAAACTACAGGGGTATTGCTAAACTTTCAGTCATTCCTAAAGTCTTTGAACAGATTGTCACCAATCAACTGCAATATCAGTGTTCTAGTTGTTGTTGTTGTTGTTGTTCTAGTCTGTTCTAGTCTTTTATCTCCATACCAACACGGTTTTATTCGTCAAAGGTCAACCACTACAAATTTGCTTGTATTCATCTCTATAGTTATGGAAGGATTTTTAGCGAACAAGCAAACGGATGTCATTTACACCGACTTCAGCAAAGCATTTGATACCGTTAACCACGAGTTGCTTATTCATAAGCTTGATCTACTAGGCTTTCCGTTTCACCTATTAATGTGGCTGAAAAGCTATCTTTCTAACCGGACCCAAAAAGACCTGTTCAAGTGCAATTTGTCGGAATAGTTCGGAGTTTCCTCCGGCGTACCCCAGGGAAGTCATCTAGGCCCTTTGCTCTTTGCCCTTTTCATTAATGACTTGCCACAGACAATATTATATTCCCATACTATAATGTATGCGGATGATGTAAAACTTTGCTACACTTACTGTCCTACCGATTTGAGTTCCTTGGATTTTCTTCAGGCCGACTTGGACTCGTTCCAATGTTGGTGCACAACAAATTTATTAGCTTTAAATTGCTCTAAATTGAAATTGAATTTTAACATGCATATTTCATCTATAGCCAACAAAGCGTTGGGTTTACTTGGATTTGTTAAAAGATGGGCTAAAGAGTTCGATGATCCGTACATCACTAAGGTTCTTTACACATCGCTGGTTCGTCCAATACTCGAGTATTGCTCATGCGTTTGGTCCCCTGTTTCTCAAAAGCATATAAAGCGTCTTGAGTCAGTTCAAAAGCAATTTTTGATATTTGCATTGCGCGGCCTTAATTGGGACTCAAGTCTCCACCTTCCTCCATACAGAAGTAGACTTCTTCTTATTAACTTACCCACTCTGGAAAATCGGAGAATATTACTGGGGGTATTGTTCATCCATAAGCTCATTATTGGAGAAATTGACTCCGCGGACCTCCTCAGCCGCTTGTTTTTTGCGGTTCCCCCTAGAGTATCCAGACACTTCGTTCCTTTCTATTTACCCCTTTGTCGACGAAACTTTGCTAAAAATAATCCTCATCTTATCTGGTGCGAGCACTACAATGGCTTGTATAGCTGCATCAGTCTTGAATGTACTTTTGCCACTATACGTAATACAATACTTGCCTATCTAATTTAAGAGATACAAGCTAATTTAATTTGCCGGCACTTTATTCCTTCGATAAAAAAAGGAACTATCTCGCTTAAGGATGGAAGAACATTTATCAACATGTATCACTAAGAAGGAACAAGACAGTACTGTGTTGATTGGAATCTGGTGCATTCCAACAACGTAAAAAACATGCTTTTTCATGAGTCACTGACCGGAATCGTATGCATTCCGGTAGTATAATCTTATGGGTCAGGCATCGAGCTGATTGGAATCCGGTGCATTCCAACAACACAGGTCATGTTACTTTTTTATGCCTTGTGATGGCCTATCCTCATTACACTACTCTTAGCACTGCCGTATTCCTATGACATGCTGATTGGAATCTTGTTGCATTCCAACAGGGAGATTGGAATCCACTGATGCATTCCGCCAGTATAAGATTTCGGTATAAGATCTTATTTCTGCTCATATTTCTTATTATTATTATATTCTCAAATTAAACAGTAATGTTCATTAATATTTCTTTGTTTGTAATATAACATTGTTGAAAGCTCGATATATCTTAAATTTTATTTTTTGAGTTGTATATTTATATATCTTTTATATTATGCAGTCGACCATAGTTTGTCGTCGACTTTAAATAATAAATAAATAAATAAATAAATTAAATACCAGAAATGTTCAGCATTAATTTTGACTTAGATTTCGATACTAGCTCTTCCCTCTAACTTGTAGGACTGCTACTAACATAATTTTGTAAATAAAATATTGTGGCGTATATTAGCATTTCGGTTATTCACTATGCTGCTACTAAATAAATCCATAACAACAATAGAGCAAGCAGCCACACATACATGTAAACAGCGAAGCTAAAAGCAAATATAATATTCCACATACATACGTGTAGGCAAAAGCTAAGAGCAGAATTTGTTACTCACACATATACACGAATAGAACTAGAAAACAAAACGTGAAAACACTGGACCACGAATTTCAACTTTTTTTCTCTTTACCAGAAACGCCGTTATGAAATTCGTATGTAAAATCACACCCTGATTTCGAAAATTGAGTTCGTTTTTGATTCTATGGTACGGTTTTTGAGATATTTGCAATTTACCGTTATTCGAGAAAACCAAAAAGATGGCTCCATTTAATTACCCATATCTCACGAAAGGGTCAAGCAATTGCAAATAAGTTTACATAATTGGAAAGACGATACAATTTTCTATAAATGCTTCATACATTGGTTTTTTCCAACCAGATAGTTTTCGAGATATTAGCTTATCATTTCAGATTTTTGTTTTTTTTATGAAAAAAATTACTATTTGTTAGGGCAGCATTCCAAAACCACAACTTTTTTCCAGATTTTTTTCTACGCATAAAGCCCTGTTTAATTGGAAAAAAGATAAGCTAATATGGAAGAAAATCGATGCAAAACTACGTAAGTTATAAGGGATCAAATATAAATACTCAGTATATGAGTTTGCCGGGGATTGCCCGTATCGCTTTAAATGTATGAAAGTATTTATTTCAAGCAATTTTTAATTTTATAATTTATTTAATAATTTGGGAAAAATTAAACAACGTGACATCAGGACGGACAAGGCGGCGCAAATTCAATGTAGGTATACATACATATATTAAATGTATAAAGTGCAAATGGGATATTATCCGGATAAACGAATAACACCATAACAATGATAATAATTTTTCTTTAAATAAATTCAATAGTTCTTTTAATACTCGAATTGTTTTATAGTAGGTAGAGTGTTTGCATCGAACGGAAGAGTGGTTGAGTTCGACACCTGCTGTAGGCATGTACATAGTTACAAACATGTATTTCCATCACTTATGGGTAAGTATGATGGTAGATTTTCAAAATTATAAGACACAGAAAATTTTTAAAGCCTACATCTAAAGCAGGTAGTATTTTCTTTTCCCGGCTTCGTATAAAAAGGAACCTTTCTCTCTTCTTGTTCCGAGTATAAATATGAGTTAATGCGCATTGAAACTTCATAACATCTGCAAGGCTCGCCGGAGATAGTTCAGTTCATAAGTCATATTTCAAAACCGTGATTTATTAAAAAAAAATAAAATGAGTAAAAGGACGCGAGAATTTGAGTGTAATAACGATCCAGATATGTTCTGTTTCATGCGTGGCCAATATACTATCATAAGGCGACGCGAATGTGTTCTCAGATCATGTGGAAACTTTATACTCCAAGTATTTTGGCATTGAGCCTAAAAATGCTGAAAAACCATGGACACCGCACACTTTGTGTACATCGTGTCGAGTAGAATTGATTCAGTCGGAATCAGGACAACAAATAAAATTTGATACACCAATGATATGGAGAGAACCTACTTGCCATTCAATAGAGTGTTATATTTGTCAAACAAAAGTACTTGGCATTGGAAGATCAAGAAGAGTAACCTATGCCACCGTACCTGCAGTGACATTACCAGTACTACATTCAACGGCAGTTGCGGATCCAGTTCCATTGTCAACAGTAATATCTGAGTGCAGGTAATCAAGTTGTACTGAATTTCGCATGGGAAACGAGAGAAACGTTCTGTCACAAGCACAACTTAATGATTGGATAAGAGATTTGGAACTATCCCAGGAAAAGGCCGAGATCCACACTTGTCGTATGCAACAATTTAAATTTGTGTCATCCGATGTTAAGGTGATATATTGTAGAATTCGTCACGAACCATTTTCCAAACATTATACCAAGAAAGACAGTATGTGCTACTGCAACGACATTCCTGGTTTATTCAAAGAGTTTGGTCAAACATATGATTCAAAAGAGTGGCGATTGTTCATAGACAGCAATAAAATCAGTTTGAAGGCTGTATTATTGCTTATTGGTAACAAAAAGTTTTCTATCCCGATCGCACATGCAGTAAATACAAAGGAAAACTACGATGAAATGCAAAAACTACTTAAATTTATCAAATATGAAGAGCATGATTGGAAAATATGTTCTGATTTAAAAGTCGTTGCAATGCTATGCGGTCTACAACGTGGCTACACCAAGCACTGCTGCTTCCTCTGCAAGTGGGATAGCCGAGCTCGTAAGGACCACTACGTCAGAAAGGATTGGCCGGCAAGAGTCGAGTTTACCGTTGGTGTGGATAACATCAAATACACCCCTCTTGCCAAGAAAGAGAAAATCATACTTCCACCCTTACACATCAAGCTCGGTCTCATTAAAACTTTGTTACGGCTTTGGACAAAGAAGGCGAATCATTCGACTATTTGAAAACAATTTTTCCAGATATTTCTCAAGCCAAGATAAAGGAAGGTATTTTTGTTGGACCACAAATAAAAAAGTTGATCATCAATAATCAATTCAAAGGATTACTCTCATCAGCTGAGGCAGCAGCGTGGGAATCCTTGGAAAAGGTCGTTGCTTCTTTTCTCGGTAGACACAAAAGCCCTAACTACGAGCAGATAGTGAACGACTTAATCAATAATTATGAGAAAATGGGTAAATATTAAAGGCTTATTAAAATTAATTTCCCAAAATTCTATAACTTGATCACCTAACTAATATTTTCTTTCCAGGCGTAAATATGTCCTAAAAATTCACTTTCTGCACTCACATTTGAGTTTTTTTCCGGTAAATCTTGGCGACGAACATGGCGAAAGGTTTCATCAGCAATGAAATTAATTGAGAATCGATATCAAGGATTCTGGGGCGTCGCAATGATGATTACTGCTGGTTTCTTATAAGAGAAACCGATCCTAAACTGAATAAGCGTCAAAGTAGAACAAATAATTATTTCGACTACATAGCAAAATCAAATTAAGATAAAGATTGTTAGAATATAGTATAAACATAAACAAATTTAAAAAAAGTTAAATCTATGAGTAATTTCATTCATAAATTGAACTTTTAACTAAATTGAAACAGAGCAAAGCTAGATATTTCACTCTTCATACATACGTTTTGAGGTATACGTTGAAATTGCGGAACCTGGGTATTTTTATTTGATCGCTTATAACTTGCGTAGTTTTGCATCTTTTTCGTCGATGATAGCTTATGTCTTTTTCAATTAAACAGAGCTTTACGTAAATAAAAAATATCTGGAAAAAAGTTGTAGTTTTGGAATGCTGCCCTCGCAAGAAGTAATTTTTTTCATATTTTTTCATACAAAAAAACAAAGATCTGAAATTATAAGCTAATATCTCGAAAACTGTCTGCTTGGGCAAAAAAAAATGTGCAATGCGTTGATAGCAAATTTTATCTTCTTTCCGATTCTGTAAACTTGTTTGCAATTGCTTCACCCGTTCGTGCGATATACGTAATTAAAAGAAGCCATCTTTTTGGGCTTTCGAATAACGGTAAATTGCAAATATCTCAAAAACGGTACCATAGAATCAAAAATTAACTCGATTTTCGAAATCAGGGGGTGGTTCTACATATGAATTTCATAACGGCGTCTCTGGTAAATTTTGGCCGTCGGCCAGTGATATCAGAAACATGCAGCATAAATAAATAAATAGTTTTCGCGAAAATTCTAGACCTTAGGAGAAATATGCGAACGAGGCATTAGAGGGTGTAAAAGCAGCGCAAGCTGAGAAATAATGAATCAGTTTGATTTAAACACGCTATTAATGAAGTACGCGATATATGTAATTGTGAAATACTATTTCCACAAAAGTTGTAAATAAATACCATTTTGCCATACTATATATTGGAGTTATTTATTAGATGAGATATACCGATATAGGTATCAAACGAAAGTTATTTCACTCCGCATTACACTAGGGACATTTTTGGTTAGGGTTGCCATTTAAGGTTGCCACCTATTCGAAATTAAAAATAAAAATTGCGTGAGATATGCCGATATGGGTATCAAGCGAAAGGTATTTCACTCCGCATTGCAATGGGGACATTTTTTTTTAGCAGGGTTGCCATTTAGGGTTGCCAGCTATTCGAAATTAAAAAAAGTTGCAAGACATGTACCGATATGGGTATCAAACGAAAGGTATTTCACTCCGCATTACAATAGGGACATTTTTGAGCAGGGTTGCCATTTCGGGTTGGGGTAGTTAGACGAAATAGTACTCTACTTACTCATATTCTATTAAAGCTTTAAACGAGAACATTAAATTTAAAAATCTTCGTAAAAAATCTTTCACATGATTCGACTTAATTTTAAATAATTTTCTTTTAAATGAATAATTGCAATTTCTCACAGATTACTATTAGAAATATTTCTCAGCACAACGAAACCTTGCCGAGCAAAGCTCGGTCGCCCCTGTATTGTTATATAAATAGGCTAGTTGAAATTTTCGAGCTCCTTTTTGGCTAAACTATAATTGTAAGGTATAAACAATTAGGTATGTTTCGATAATATTTTTCAAGGACCGATGCAGGGTATAAAAAAAATATAGCTCTAAAATATCAATTTAAACATATTACCAGCACATAAGCTGACACAGGTGACATCCGTGTGAAAATATCGTAACGCTGTGTAAGCTCAAAAGCAATACGTTTTTGTGTGCATAGAATAAGAATATTTTCTCAGTAAGAAATAAATTAGTGTTTTGCTTTTGTAGTAAACACAAACGCAGTCAGAGAGAGGACACATGATCAAATGCCAAACTTTCATTACTGATAAACAACATACCACGCGATGAAATATTAAGCAAATTTTGTGGTGTTTTGTATGAAAAAAATAAAAATAAAAAAGTATAATTAAATACAAAAAAACAGAACCAAATAAAATAAAATAGAATAAAAGCAAAACTTTAATACATCAAATTAAAATAAATAAAAAGAAAATAAATAAACGTTAAGCACTTTTATGTATAAATGGACAAAAATCAGCGAAAAACGAGTCCATATATAAAGACATATTATTGCTGAAATTTGATTTAAAATTTTGACATAGAAATTGTAAAAATATTTATGATAAATAACAAGTAAGGAAGGTTAAGTTCGGGTGTAACCGAACAATACATACTCAGTTGAGAGCTATGGTGACAACATAAGGGAAAATAACCATGTAGGAAAATGAACCGAGGGAGATCCTGGAATGTGTATCAAATGAAAGGCATTAAAGAGTATTTTATGAGGGAGTGGGCCATAGTTCTATAGGTGGACGCCATTTAGGGATATAGCCATAAAGGTGGATCAGGGTTGACTCTAGAATGCGTTTGTACGATATGGGTATCAAATGAAAGGTGTTAATGAGTATTTTAAAAGTGAGTAATCCTTAGTTCCATAGGTGGACGCCGTTTCGAGATATGGCCACAAAGGTGGACCAGGGGTGACCCTAGAATTTGTTTGTACAATATGGGTATCAAAAAAAGGTGTTAATGAGTATTTTAAAAGGGAGTAATCCTTAGTTCCATAGGTGGACGCCGTTTCGAGATATCGCCATAAAGGTGGACCAGGAGGGATCCTAGAATTTGTTTGTACAATATGGGCATCAAACGAAAGGTGTTAATGAGTATTTTAAAAGGGAGTAATCCTTAGTTCCATAGGTGGACGACGTTTCGAGATATCGCCATAAAGGTGGACCAGGGGTGACCCTAGAATTTGTTTGTACAATATGGATATCAAAAGAAAGGTGTTAATGAGTATTTTAAAAGGGAGTAATCCTTAGTTCCATAGGTGGACGCCGTTTCGAGATATCGCCATAGAGGTGGACCAGGAGTGACCCTAGAATTTGTTTGTACAATATGGGCATCAAACGAAAGGTGTTAATGAGTATTTTAAAAGGGTGGGCCTTAGTTCTGTAGGTGGACGCCATTTCGAAATATCGCCATAAGGGTGGACCAGGGGTGACTCCAGAATGTGTTTGAACGATATGGGTATCAAATTAAAGGTATTAGTGAGGGTTTTAAAAGGGAGTGGTGGTCGCATTTTCGAGATATCGCCATAACGGTGGACCAGGGGTGACCCCAGAATTTGTTTGTACAATATGGGTATCAAAAGAAAGGTGTTAATGAGTATTTTAAAAGGGAGTAATCCTTAGTTCCATAGGTGGACGCCGTTTCGAGATATCGCCATAAAGGTGGAGTAGGGGTGACCCTAGAATTTGTTTGTACAATATGGGTATCAAAAGAAAGGTGTTAATGAGTATTTTAAAAGGGAGTAATCCTTAGTTCCATATGTGGACGCCGTTTCGAGATATCGCCATAAAGGTGGGCCAGGGGTGGCTCTTGAATTCGTTTGTGCAATATGGATATCAAACGAAAGGAGTTAATTGGTATTTTAAAAGGGAGTGGGCCTTAATTCTATAGGTGGACGCCTTTTCGAGGTATCGCAATAAAGGTGGACCAGGGGTGACTCTAGACTTTGTTTGTACGATATGGGTATCAAATGAAAGGTGTTAGTGGGTATTTTTAAAAGGGAGTGGGCCTTCGTTCTACAGGTGTTCGCCGTTTCGAGATATCGCCATAAAGGTGGGCCAGGGGTGACTCTAGAATTCGTTTGTGCAATATGGATATCAAACGAAAGGAGTTAATGAGTATTTTAAAAGGGAGTGGGCCTTAGTTCTATAGGTGGACGCATTTTCGAGGTATCGCAATAAAGGTGGACCAAGGGTGACTCTTTACTTTGTTTGTACGATATGGGTATTAAATAAAAGGAGCTAGTGAGTATTTTAAAAGGGCGTTGGGGCTTAGTTCTATAGGTGAACGCCTTTTCTAGATATCGCCATAAAGGTGGACCAGGGTAACCCAGAACATCATCTGTTGGATACCGCTAATTTATTTATATATGTACTGCCTGCCAAGATTTTAAGGGTTTTTTATTTCGCCCTGCAGAACTTTTTCATTTTCTTCTACTTAATATGGTAGGTGTCACACCCATTTTACAAAGGTTTTTTCTAAAGTTATATTTTGCGTCAATAAACCAATCCAAATACCATGTTTCATCCCTTTTTTCGTATTTGGTATAGAATTATGGCATTTTTTCATTTTTCGTAATTTTCGATATCGAAAAAGTGGGCGTGGTCATAGTCGGATAAAGTGAGTTCAAGTAAGCACGTGAACTAAGTTAATTAAAGATATGTCGATTTTTGCTCAAGTTATCGAGTTAACGGCCATGCGGAAAGACAGACGGACGACTGTGTATAAAAACTGGGCGTGGCATCAACCGATTTCGCCCATTTTCACAGAAAAAAGTTAACGTCATAAAATCTATGCCCCTACCAAATTTCAAAAGGATTGGTTAATTTTTGTTCGACTTATGGCGTTAAAAGTATCCTAGACAAATTAAATGAAAAAGGGCGGAGCCACGCCCATTTTGAAATTTTCTTTTATTTTTGTATTTTGTTGCACCATATCATTACTGGAGTTGAATGTTGACATAATTTACTTATATACTGTAAAGATATTAAATTTTTTGTTAAAATTTTACTTTAAAAAAATTTTTTTTTTAAAAGTGGGCGTGGTCCTTCTCCGATTTTGCTAATTTTTATTGGGCAGACATATAGTAATAGGAGCAACGTTCCTGCCAAATTTCATCATGATATCTTCAACGACTGCCAAATTACAGCTTGCAAAACTTTTAAATTACCTTATTTTAAAAGTGGGCGGTGCCACGCCCATTGTCCAAAGTTTTACTAATTTTCTATTCTGCGTCATAAGCTCAACTCATCTACCAAGTTTCGTCACTTTAGCTGTCTTTTGTAATGAATTATCGCACTTTTTCCGTTTTTCGAAATTTTCGATATCGAAAAAGTGGGCGTGGTTATAGTCCGATATCGTTCATTTTAAACAGCAATCTGAGATGAGTGCTCAGGAATCTACATACCAAATTTCATCAAGATACCTCAAAATTTACTCAAGTTATCGTGTTAACGGACGGCCGGACGGACGGACGGACGGACATGGCTCAATCAAATTTTGTTTCGATCCTGATTATTTTGATATATGGAAGTCTATATCTATATCGATTCCTTTATATATGTACAACCAACCGTTATCCAATCAAACTTAATATACTCTGTGAGCTCTGCTCAACTGAGTATAAAAATATAAAAATGCAGCGCACATTACTCGGATTGAGAATTTGGCAGGAAAGGAGCCAACTTATCAATATATAGTCAACTAATTGCGCTTTACCTTTTTTTATTTCTCATAAATAATTTTACAATGTTTATGTTAAAATTTTAAAATCAAAGTTCAGCAAGAATATTTCTTTGTATAAGGACACATTTTTCGCTGATTTTTGTCCATTCATATAAAGAAAGTGCTTTCGATTTTTATATTTTCTTTTTATTTCCTACTTTTTAGTTTTAGGTGAAAAAGAGTAGTGCCCTATTTATGACGAGGTCAAAAATTTACTAATACTAATTCAGAATGCATACAATAATTGTATGTATACACTGTAGTAAATAGCAGAGAAATACGTCAAGATATACTAATTTTTAAGCTACTTGAAAAGTCTTCACATATGACAAGCTTTGATTGCTACAAAGAATATGTGGCTTGCTTACTCGAAAAATGATTGCTTTCAACTCATACTCCTACTTATACTTTCATTAGTTTAAACATAAGTAAACGCACATATTTGAGATCCTACACATACATCCTTACGAATGCATTTAGTAGGTTGAAAAATTTCATAGCAGTAAGATATAAATATGGTAAGCTATTATTCGCTGTTGATGTGTGGGTGCAGCAATATCAAGGATCATTTACACTTGTGGGTTTCCTCGTCACAGCCTTTTTGTCTCGCTTCAAATTATGGACTTAGACTTGCTTGTTTAATGAGATGTGAATCATGCTTGAGCTTGTATTTTGTCACCCCGCTTCAAAACTTCTATGACATATAGGACTGATAGGCAATCATACATTGATGTTGTTGTGGTCGCAGCAACACCTTGCTCGTTCCAAGCCGCTACCTTCTTCGTTTGCTTTGAAGCGTCCCATAATTGTCAGTCTAGCACAAACAAGAATTTATTAAAAATCGATTGTAAGTTTCTAAGTGACTATATCCCTGGCACATTACGTAGAATTTTGAATGCTATGTGTTGAATCTTCATTGGGCTCTAAGCCTTATTCAAAGTATCAGGTCTCTAGCTCGTATGGAAGCTATTTAAAACTCAACAGCAAGATGTTCCAAATTCGGACGAGATTTTTTAATATCTCGCTCACTGCACCACCTACCGGATTTTTCACCCCTTTTAGGTATTGTCACCGACTTCTCAACTACGTATTAATTTCTAAGATTGTAGCTCAACGGGAAGTCTCTTAAAAACTTATTCCGGTTTCAAATTTTCCAAATTCTTATATCATTATTGCGATCCGTGCGCCACCTAGCAGAATTTGTTTCCAAATTGAATTCATTTTGCTCCTTTGACGCAGTGTCTTAACTCATCTGTGAAGTTTCACATTTGTAGCTCAATGAGAAGTTACTTAAAAATGGATTGAACCAATATTCAAAATTTTCCAATTATCATCGAATGATTTCGATCCGTGCGCCACATAATAGAAATTTGTTTCCCTCTTTTTGCATTGTCTCGATGTCTTAAACGATATGTGAAGTTTGATGTTTGTAGCTGAATAGAAGAAGTTACTTAAAAATCGGTTGCAAGATATGTATTGAATACTCGGACAAAAATTCAACCGACTTCATATATAGGAAATAAAATTAAAATAAAAGAGATGGATCAAACGTTTTGCACAAATAAGACTTTCTTGTGATAGGTGAAAAGTTGAATTTTTCTTATATATACTGCTGTATTTGTCTGTTAAATTTGAAGTTTTTTGGGTTACAAATTTTAACGATTATCGTCTAAAAATGACAAGTTCAAATTCAAGCGTGCGAATTAAGAAAACATAAAGCACCTTTTTCTGTGCCCGCAAATTTTGCTAAAAAAATCGGGGAAACCTCCTACAAAAATTAAAAAGGGTGACGTGATAACCGATGTTCTTTGACTATGGAAGGCACACTTATCTCTGCTCTAAAATGGGGAAAATGATCAAACGACCCGCGAAGATGAAGAACCCGAAATGTAGCAACGGAGGGTGTGGCGACTGCAAATATCGCAGCTCTGTGAAGTTGGACCCTACATGTGCAAGTAATTAAAAAAAGCATATATCATTCGTTTTGCCACCGTTTGTCCATGTTTGTCCAGGAAAAATTTTCGTTTGTCCGCCTTTTGTTAAAAAGTTATTTCAGAAAAAAAAAATCGTGTGTGAAGTTGGCACCTCCATTTCCGAGTAATTAAAAATACAAAATGCCATCGTTGTCCATCGTTTGTCCACGTTTGTCCAGAAAAAAATTTCGTTTAAATCGACCCAGTCTAATACGTACCCTTTATGTCGCTTTCCACCAAACTTTTGTAAAACATGGGTTTCCCAAGTGCCGTAAATACTCAATGAGAGAGTTTGGTTGATGGCCCTACATGCACCCCAGTATCCTCTTGCATGAATACAATACCACCAAGGCTTTCCTCCCCGGCTCTTCCACAAATTGCTGCTATTTACGTTGACTCCTGGATATTTAGTTGTACGTTTTTCTTGTTACCCCTCCAAGCTTAAATTTTGGCCCAATAAAGACCTTATATTACCTAGTTAATAGTATTAGATGGGTTTTTCCAGCGTTGGTGGCTACCCCAACTCCATATGCCCAGGCATGTATATCGCGAAGTGTCTGAGGAAGGTAAGAAGTGTCAACTGCTCACTTCACCATAATGGCCTCACCTAGAAGGATGGCCTATTAAGGACCCTCCCTTTGTACCCCGATATATCATGCTCACATCTCTAGCATACTGTTTGAAGTTAGCTGAACATACTTATGTAGGAACGCTAGCCCTGTTGGTCAACCTTAGACTACTCTGTAGTGCGTAAAATGCTGAGGTTAGAATGCATACACGAGCATAGGTTTATCCTTATTTTGACTGCAGCTCTAACCGTGCTTTCCGCTAAACGCTGAGTCCGCGAACGCTGAGTCCATAAACCTTTCCTATTGATGAAAGGTATTGCCCCGGGATCAGCGCCACATCAAACGAACCCTGCTCAAGAGTCCAGAGGAGCTCGCTCGATGTCACTTTCGTGTGTTGCAGGTTTATCTGTAAGATTTGCAGCGCCATTGAGCTGGCCCCTCTCTCTCTCTCTCTCTCTCTCTCTCTCAGCGCTCACGCACTGCATTTTTTCCGCACACAAAATTCAAATAAATGAACTAGAATGTTTGCTGAATAGTTTCGCCTTTGACTGCAGAAAACTTGCCTACTGTTGCTAACAAAGTTCGTGAAGATATCTAGCTTCTATTGCTGACTACACCCACCCAAAAATTAACAACCAAGAAAGTATTAAATGTTGCCTTTTTTATTTATTCTTAACCTTAATTTTTCAAATTGCCATAACCTTCGTACCTTGTAAAACACGTGGAACTAATACCTTTGTCATGTAGTTTAAGAAATAGACTAACAAACAAACACCCTAGTAAAACCGTACATAGGTATGTAGTACAATTTTTCACATTTGGGACAACCACAGTGTTGAACGACAGTTATGTTTTGTGTAGGTGACGCGTGCTTTTTATAACCACAAATTCCAGTGAAATGCTATCAATTCTCTGTATACAAAAATAGGCAGTGAAGTGTTGAAAGGTTTTCAATAGCCATTGAGAGAAGGTATTAGTCATCAAGTTCATGTTAAAGGAATGCAAGGAAGAATTGTAAATGGCATGCTTGATTTTTGAAAAAAAAGGATTACCTTTTATGGCCCGAGCAAATCCTCAATACTCAAAGCAGGAATGACTGCTGTCATCAAAATGACAGCCTGAAAAAATTAGAGCTTGTTGAGTGTTTGCAAATAAGTTAATTATCACAATACAGAAGAAGAAGGAGAATAGAAAATAGACGCAAAGATAGGAATTCACGAATTCAAATCAGAAGCGAAAAATGATGACATGAAACGTGTCCTAAATTTTATGCTTGGATAATAATCTTTTTATACCATTCATGAAAATGACATGGTATATTAATTTCGTCACGAATCCCAAAATTGTAATTCCTTAAAGGAAAATAGATAGACCCACCATTAAGTATACTGAAATAATCAGGATGAAGAGCAAAGTTGATTTAGCCATGTCCGTCTGTCTGTCTGTCCATCTGTCTGTTTGTATGCAAACTAGTCCCTCAATTTTTCAGATATTTTGATACAATTTGGTGAGCGCGTGTATTTAGGTATCCGATTAGACATTTGTCGGAACCGGCCGGATCGGACCACTAGAGCATATATCCTACATACAACCGGTTTTTCAGAAAAAGAGGTTTTTATCATATCTTCCTCAATTTATCACATTGAAGCTTCAAGCTTCACCATATGCTTTTGTATATTGCACACATTGTTGTCTGAAAAAATGGATGAGATCGGTCATATATATAGCATTAGGCCGGGTCAATTTGTGGGGAGGAAAAAAATCGCCCATTGCTCTATGAAAATCATATTCTAGGGATCAAAATAAGAAACTTTGCCGAAGGAACCATTCCTCTAAAACGAATTCTGATGCCCCCCCCCCTTTTGGGTTGTATGGGCAAATTTTGAAAAATACCACTTTGAAATGCCTATGTTTATACTCAGTTGAGCAGAGCTCACAAAGTATATTAAGTTTGATTGGATAACGGTTGGTTGTACATATATAAAGGAATCGAGATAGATATAGACTTCCATATATCAAAATAATCAGGATCGAAAAAAAATTTGATTGAGCCATGTCCGTCCGTCCGTCCGTCCGTCCGTCCGTCCGTTAACACGATAACTTGAGTAAATTTTGAGGTAACTTGATGAAATTTGGTATGTAGGTTCCTGAGCACTCATCTCAGATCACTGTTTAAAATGAACAATATCGGACTATAACCACGCCCACTTTTTCAATATCGAAAATTTCGTAAAACCGAAAAAGTGCGATAATTCATTACCAAAGACAGATAAAGCGACGAAACTTGGTAGGTGAGTTGAATTTATAACGCAGAATAGAAAATTAGTAAAATTTTGGACAATGGGCGTGGCACCGCCCACTTTGAAAAGAAGATAATTTAAAAAAAAAAAAAATTGGATTGGTTTATTGACACGAAATATAACTTTAGAAAAAACTTTATAAAATGGTTGTGACACCTACCATCTTAAGTAGAAGAAAATGAAAAAGTTCCGCAGGGAGAAATAAAAAACCCTTAAAATCTTGGCAGGTATTACATATATAAATAAATTAGCGGTATCCAACAGATGATGTTCTGTGTCACCCTGGTCCACATTTTGGTCGCGATCTGGAAAACGCTTCCCATATACAACTACCACCACTCCCTTTTAAAACTCTCATTAATACCTTTAATTTGATCCCCATATCGTACAAACACATTCTAGAGTCACCCTGGTCCACCTTTATGATGATATTTCGAAACGGCGTCCACCTATAGAACTAAGGCCCACTCCCTTTTAAAATACTCATTAACACCTTTCTTTTGACCCATATTGTACAAACAAATCCTAGGGTCACCCCTGGTCCACCTTTATGGCGATATCTCGAAACGGCGTCCACCTATGGAACTAAGGATTACTCCCTTTTAAAATACTCATTAACACCTTTCTTTTGATACCCATATTGTACAAACAAATTCTAGGGTCACCCCTGGTCCACCTTTATGGCGGTATCTCGAAACGGCGTCCACCTATGGAACTAAGGATTACTCCCTTTTAAAATACTCATTAACACCTTTCATTTGATGCCCATATCATACAAACGCATTCTAGAGTCAACCCTGATCCACCTTTATGGCTATATCCCTAAATGGCGTCCACCTATAGAACTATGGTCCACTCCCTCATAAAATACTCATTAACACCTTTCATTTGATGCCCATATCGTACAAACGCATTCTAGAGTCACCCTGGTCCACCTTTATGGCGATTTATCGAAAAGGCGACCACCTATACAACAACCACCACTCCCTTTTAAAACCCTCATTAATACCTTTAATTTGATACCCATATCGTATAAACACATTCTAGAGTCACCCATGGTCCACCTTTATGGCGATATTTCGAAACGGCGTCCACCTATAGAACTAAGGCCCACTCCCTTTTAAAATACTCATTAACACCATTCGTTTGATGCCCATATTGTACAAACAAATTCTAGGGTCACCCCTGGTCCACCTATGTGGCGATATCTCGAAACGTCGTCCACATATGGAACTAAAGATTACTCCCTTTTAAAATACTCATTAACACCTTTCTTTTGATACCCATATCGTACAAACAAATTCTAGGGTCACACCTGGTCCACTTTTATGGCGATATCTCGAAACGGTGTCCACCTCTGGAACTAAGCATCACTCCCTTTTCAAATACTCATCAACACCTTTCATTTGATACCCATATTGTACAAACAAATTCTAGGGTCACCCCTGGTCCACCTTTATGGCGATATCACGAAACGGCGTCCACCTATGGAACTAAGGATTACTCCCTTTTAAAATACTCATTAATATCTTTCGTTTGATACCCATATTTTACAAACGCATTCTAGGGTCACACCTGGTCCACCTTTATAGCGATATCTCAAAACGGCGTCCACCTGTGGAACTAAGCATCACTCCCTTTTCAAATACTCATCAACACCTTTCATTTGATACCCATATTGTACAAACAAATTCTAGGGTCACCCCTGGTCCACCTTTATGGCGATATCACGAAACGGCGTCCACCTATGGAACTAAGGATTACTCCCTTTTAAAATACTCATTAACATCTTTCGTTTGATACCCATATTTTACAAACGCATTCTAGGGTCACCCCTGGTCCACCTTTATGGCGATATCTCGAAACGGCGTCCACCTATGGAACTAAGGATTACTCCCTTTTAAAATACTCATTAACACCTTTCTTTTGATACCCATATTGTACAAACAAATTCTAGGGTCACCCCTGGTCCACCTTTATGGCGGTATCTCGAAACGGCGTCCACCTATGGAACTAAGGATTACTCCCTTTTAAAATACTCATTAACACCTTTCATTTGATGCCCATATCATACAAACGCATTCTAGAGTCACCCCTGGTCCACCTTTATGGCGATATCTCGAAAAGGCGACCACCTATACAACTACCACCACTCCCTTTTAAAACCCTCCTTAATACCTTTAATTTGATACCCATATCGTACAAACAAATTCTAGGGTCACCCCTGGTCCACCTTTATGGCTATATCTCGAAACGGCGTCCACCTATGGAACTAAGGATTACTCCCTTTTAAAATACTCATTAACACCTTTCTTTTGATACCCATATTGTACAAACAAATTCTAGGGTCACCCCTGGTCCACCTTTATGGCGGTATCTCGAAACGGCGTCGACCTATGGAACTAAGGATTACTCCCTTTTAAAATACTCATTAACACCTTTCATTTGATACCCATATCGTACAAACGCATTCTAGAGTCAACCTGATCCACCTTTATGGCTATATCCCTAAATGGCGTCCACCTATAGAACTATGGCCCACCCCCTCATAAAATACTCTTTAATGCCTTTCATTTGATACACATGTCATACAAACACATTCCAGGGTTTCCCTCGGTTCATTTTCCTACATGGTTATTTTCCCTTATGTTGTCACCATAGCTCTCAACTGAGTATGTAATGTTCGGTTACACCCGAACTTAACCTTCCTTACTTGTTTTATACTCAGTTGAGCAGAGCTCACAGAGTATATTAACTTTAATTGGATAACGGTTGGTTGTACAGGTATAAAGGAATCGAGATAGATATAGACTTCCATATATCAAAATCATCAGTATCGAAAAAAATTCGATTAAGCCATGTCCGTCCGTCCGTCCGTCCGTCGGTCCGTCCGTCTGCCCGTTAACACGATAACTTGAGTAAATTTTGAGGTATCTTGATGAAATTTCGTAAGTAGGTTCCTGGGCACTCATCTCAGATCACTGTTTAAAATGAACGATATCGGACAATAACCACGCCCACATTTTCGATATCGAAAATTGCGAAAAATCGAAAAAGTGCGATAATTCATTACCAAATACGGATTAAGCGATGAAACTTGTTACGTGCGTTGAACTTATGACGCAGAATAGAAAACAGGTAAAATTTTGGACAATGGGCGTGGCACCGCCCACTTTTAAAAGAAGGTAATTTAGAAGTTTTGCAAGCTGTAATTTGGCAGTCGTTGGAGATATCATGACGAAATTTGGCAGGAACGTTACTCTTATTACTATATGTCTGCTTAATAAAAATTAGCAAAATTAGAGAACGAACACGCCCACTTAAAAAAAATTTTTTTTTTTAAATTCAAATTTTAAAAGAAAAGTTAATATCTTAACAGTATATAAGTAAATTATGTCAACATTCAAATCCAGTAATGATATGGTGCAACAAAATACAAAAATAAAAGAAAATTTCTAAATGGGCGTGGCTCCGCCCTTTTTCATTTAATTTGTCTAGGATACTTTTAATGCCATAAGTCGAACAAAAATTTACCAATCCTTGTGAAATTTGGTAGAGGCTTATATTCTAGGACGATAACTGTTTTCTGTGAAAAAGGGCGAAATCGGTTGAAGCCACGCCCAGTTTTTATACACAGTCGACCGTCTGTCCTTCCGCTCGGCCGTTAACACGATAACTTGAGCAAAAATCGATATATCTTTATTAAACTCAGTTCACGTACTTATCTGAACTCACTGTATATTGGTGTAAAAAATGGCCGAAATCCGACTATGACCACGCCCACTTTTTCGATATCGAAAATTACGAAAATTGAAAAAAAATGCCATAATTATATACCAAATACGAAAAAAGGAATGAAACATGGTAATTGTATTGGTCTATTGACGCAAAATATAACCATATTAAGTAGATGAAAATGAAAAAGTTTTGCAGGGCGAAATCAAAAGCCCTTGGAATCTTGAAAGGAATACTGTTCGTGGTATTACATATGTAAATAAACAAGCGGTACCCGACAGATGATGTTCTGGGTTACCCTGGTCCACATTTTGGTCGATATCTTGAAAACGCCTTCACATATACAACTAAGGCCCACTCCTTTTTAAAATACTCATTAACACCTTTCATTTGATACCCATATCGTACAAACAAATTCTAGAGTCACCCCTGGTCCACCTTTATGGCGATATTTCGAAAAGGCGTCCACCTATTGAACTAAGGCCCGCGCCCTTTTAAAATACTCATTAACACCTTTCATTTGATACCCATATCGTACAAACAAATTCTCGAGTCACCCCTAGTCCAACTTTATGGCGATATCTCGAAAAGGCGTCCACCTAAAAACTAAAGCCCACGCCCTTTTAAAATACTCATTAACAACTTTCATTTGATACCCATATTGTACACACGCATTCTAGAGTCTCCCCTGGTCCACTTTTATAACGATATTCCGAAAAGGCGTCCAGCTATAGAACTAAGGCCCACCCCCTTTTAAAACACTTAGTAACACCTTTCGTTTGATACCCATATTGTACAAACGCATTCTAGAGTCAACCCTGGTCCACTTTTATAACGATATTCCGAAAAGGCGTCCACCTATAGAACTAAGGCCCACTCCCTTTCAAAATACTCATTAACACCTTTCATTTGATACCCATATAGTACAAACAAATTCTAGAGTCACCCCTGGTCCACCTTTATGGCGATATCTCGAAAAGGCGTCCACCTAAAAACTAAAGCCCACGCCCTTTTAAAATACTCATTAACAACTTTCATTTGATACCCATATTGTACACACGCATTCTAGAGTCACCCCTGGTTCACTTTTATAACGATATTCCGAAAAGGCGTCCAGCTATAGAACTAAGGCCCACCCCCTTTTAAAACACTTAGTAACACCTTTCGTTTGATACCCATATTGTACAAACGCATTCTAGAGTCAACCCTGGTCCACTTTTATAACGATATTCCGAAAAGGCGTCCACCTATAGAACTAAGGCCCACTCCCTTTCAAAATACTCATTAACACCTTTCATTTGATACCCATATAGTACAAACAAATTCTAGAGTCACCCCTGGTCCACCTTTATGGCGATATCTCGAAAAGGCGTCCACATATAGAACTAAGGCCCACGCCCTCTTAAAATACTCATTAACACCTTTCGTTTGATACCCATATCGTACCGCCCTAATGTTGAGCAGAGCTCACAGAGTATAGTAACTTTGATTGGATAACGGGTGGTTGTACAGGTATAAAGTAATCGAGATAGATATAGACTTCCATATATCAAAATCATGAGGATCGAAAAAAAATTTGATTGAGCCATGTCCGTCCGTCCGTCTGTCCGTTAACACGATAACTTGAGTAAATTTTGAAGTATCTTGATGAAATTTGGTATGTAGGTTCACGAACATTCATCTCAGATCGCTATTTAAAATGAACAATATCGGACTATAACCACGCCCACTTTTTCGAAATCGAAAATTTCGAAAAACCGAGAAAGTGCGATAATTCATTACCAAAGACGAATAAAGCGATGAAACTTGGTAGGTGAGTTGAACTGATGACGCAGAATAGAAAATTAGTAAAATTTTAGACAATGGGCGTGGCATCGCCCACTTTTAAAAGAAGGTAATTTAAAATTTTTGCAAGCTGTAATTTGGCAGTCGTTGAAGATATTATGATGGAATTTGGCAGGAACGTTACTCCTATTACTATATGTATGTAGGAATATTTGTCCAAATATAAAGTTTTAAATTATTTTAATTCGCTTTATTTAACAATATTAAATTAACATTTATTCATTTAGGTATTTCGATTATAATTCGGTTTTCAAAATTTGACGATCTGTATGAATATGTAAAACGATCTTATTTTTTAAGCTGCCTGAATCGTACTCTTTTTTTTTCTATTAAAAAAAACGTAAATTCAAAATCTAAGATTGCTATATTCTATACCTGATCACTAAAGTTGTTAATAGTATAAGTGAAAAGTCCGTCACTCTACATCCAGCACTACATTCGGCCATCCTGATTTCATTCGACCCCGAATGAATTAGTCCACTTTTTCATATATTCCGCCACAGTACATGTCTTCCCCGGTCCCTCGTGATTTCCTACCTTTTCGACTTCATATCTACCATGGTTAAGATTTTTAATTATTTTATACGGCCCTAGGAATTTCGGCTTTAATTTTAGTCCACTACCAAACTGGGTTCTTTTTATAGCTACCAAATCATTAATTTCATAACTCGTTTCTTGTTTTCTACGTAAATTGTATGATCTACGGTTTTCCTGCTGAATACGAGAAATATTTTCTATAGCTTGATTACGAACTAATTGTCGATCTTCATTTAACTCATCTAAAGCTGCATCTTCCAAAAGTTCTTGAAGCTCTGGCATATTGGCTATACGCATATCTAGTCCCGTTAGAATCTTAAATGGAGCATGCTTTGTACTTCGTGGAGGTGAATTATTTATAAATTGTTGTACCCTATCTATGTGCTTGTACCAATTGCTTGGTGTCTCTGTGCACAGCTTCGATAACATAGGAACTACTACCCTATGCATTATCTCCAATTGTCCATTTCCACGTGGTACTCCGGTGGTAATTATTAAATGCTGAATGTTTTCACCCTCACAATACTCTTTAAACAAATTTGAAGTAAAAGCAGCTCCTCTGTCAGAAATAATACGTTTTGGGTTACCAAATATCGCTGCTTGTTTCTGAAGTCTGTCAACTACTGCGTCCACTCCAGTATTCTTTGTGGGGTACAGCCACACAAACTTGCTGAATGCGTCTACGACCACAAATATATAATTATACAATTTGCTAGTCGTTTCTAGTGGTCCTACATGGTCAACGTGATACGTCCCTAAAGGTTTATCTTCCTTATTAATAGTATTCAAAAATCCTTCTTTCCTTCCTAACTTTGCTTCATTTACTATACATTCAATGCAGCTTCGCACCACCTGCCCTACTTTAGCACTAACTTGAGGTATGAAAAACGTCTTCTCTAACAAGTGTTGGGTTTTCTTTGTCGAGAAATGCCCTTGCCTATGTGCCATTTTTATGACCTCTTCTTCCATATCTGCTGGTACTACTATTAACTCTTTTTGGGGATTCCTAAAGAGGATATCATATTTCACATAAAAGTCCTCATACACGTCTTTTTCTAAAATTTTGCGAACTGCTTTTGTCCATTCGTCTTTTAATTGTGCTTGCTTAAGTCGGTGCTTTAGCGAGTCCTCCAACATTAAACAATATACCCTACTTAACGCGTCAACATGCTTCATTCGAGTTCCCGGTCTGTGTGCAATTTCATAATTAAAATCTTACAAAAACAAAGCCCATCTCGCAACCTTTGGGGGAACTTCCTTTCTCTTAATGGTCATTGTAAATGCATTACAGTCCGTTATAATTTTAAATTTTAAACCTAATAGATATATTCTCCACTTCTTTAAAGCTTCAATTATAGCCAATACTTCAAGCTCATATGACGGGTAATTTTCCTCTACCGGTTTTGTTTTCCGACTCATATATTGTACCGGATGTAAATGTTGATCATCCGGATCCTTCTGCAGCAGAATAGCTCCATATCCGTACTTACTGGCATCAGTATGGACTTCAGTTGCCGCACTTTGTGAAAATAATCGTAACACTGGCGACTTTTGTAAATGAGCGTTCAGTTCCTGAAATGCTAATATTTCTTTATCTCCTAATTTGAAAACAACATCTTTCCTTAACAAGTCTGATAAAGGTCTGGCAATTATAGCAAAATTTTCTATAAACCGTCTGAAGTAGGAAGTTAGCCCTAAAAATCTCTGTAAACACTTCTTGTCCATTGGAATTGGAAAATTCTGGACAGCTTTGGTTTTTTCTTCTGAAATTTTTACGGTACCATTTTCTATAATATATCCCAAAAATTCAACTTTGCGTTTTAGGAATTGACATTTCTTCCACTTAATCTTCAATCCATGCTCAGAACTAACCTTCAAAACCTTCTTTAACTTATCAATACCTTCATTTTCGTCTTTTGCCGGGATTATCAAGTCATCCATATACGTAATCAGTGTGCCTTCTTGGATTAGCGTCCGAAACACCGCATTTATATATCTACAGAAAACAGCTGGGGAATTCGAAATACCAAATGGTACCACACAAAACTCATATTGGCCATCGCTAGTTACAAATGCAGTATACTTCCTCGATTCTGGTTGTACTGAAACATGGAAAAACCCATTTGTCAAATCTAGCGTTGTGAAAACTAGACCACCTTGCAATTTATCTAAAACTTCATCCATAATAACCATCGGAAAATTATCCCTTACTATTTTTTTATTTAATTGCCTGTAATCACAACATAAGCGCTTTCCCCCATCCTTCTTTGAAACAACCACAATTGGGGAGGCGAAGTTGGATTTGCTAGGAACAATTATTCCATCCCTTAACCACTCTTTTATTTGATTATCAACGAAGCGACGATCTTCATATGACATCCTCCTCGGACGTTGATAAACTGGTACTTCATTTGATAAAACAATTTCCATTTTTATAGGTGATTCGCAATTACCCATTGGTGCATATTCATTAACTAAATTAGTTACGTCTCTGGCCAAACTCTTGTTTAAATGATCCACATCTAGTGTCTTAACTTCTTTTAATTCATTCAAGTTCATTACATCGAACTCTTTCATCCAACTTTTAGGCTTTAGATCAACATCAGATTCACTTAGCACCCCAATTCTATATTTATCTAGCGAATCCTTACTTTTGAAAACAACTTCCTCTTCAGTTAAAATAAAAACGACATCCCTCAAAATTGCTTTTCCTATTATATTATTATTCCTGCGAATTGAATATCATGTTCCCTGACTACATGAAATGTGATATTTAACGATATCTCATCTACACATATGCGTGTTTCAAAACTGCCTATCGTCTCAATCACGTTTGCACAAGCACTGTATAATTTTCTTTTGTCATTTCTCAATATAACCTCACAGCCACACAGTAATAACGTATCGTAACGCATTATGTTCAAAGAACATCCCGAATCGATAAGTGCTTCGAATTTAAAATCAGCCACTTTAATTGTTTTAAAGTGTAACTCATCCCTAACGCTATTACAAAAGGGTTGAAAAATCTTATTACCCAAAATGTTAACTGTGCTCGGTTCCCTCTTTGTTTCTTTAGATCCCTTGGATTTATCCTTACACTCAAATGAACGATGACCCATTTCGTTGCATTTGAAACATTTAAATTGCTTTTGTGGACACTGTGCTGCCATGTGAGATTTATCTCCACACTTAAAACACCTCTTTGTCGTGTCCTCTTTCGATCTTCCCATACCTAATTTAGTCTCTCCCATTGGTACATTTGACGCTACCTTTACCGGCGCTGAATATGCTTTGCGTATCTTCTCATACACTTTCAATTGCTCTTTTAAATCTTCGATATTCTTTGCTTGGTACAACATAGACTTATTAAATCTAGAGTCAGGAATACCCTCAATAAAGTAATCTATGATACTTGCCTCATCTAAATTTATCTGTTTACTTATCTCCTTAAGACTATATAAATATTCGCGAAAGCTTTCATTAGCATGTTTACGCCTATTCTTTAACAATTTATGAACATCTGACGAGCAAATTTTCGAACCAAATTCCGATACTAATGCCTCTTTCAAACTATCCCAGTTAAAAATTCTATTTTGACTTCTGACGAAAAGCTTGGCTGCTCGACGCAAAAGCTGCTTTCCATAAACAAATCTTTGTAAATCATCCCAATTTACAATATCGGCATTTAGCTCGAACTCATTTACCCAAAACCTAACATCTAAAGATTCTTCGCCATTAAACGGACTAATACAATCACTCATATCTTTCAATGTAAACTGCTGTTGTCTTACCAGGATCGGAGAAGACTGCATGACGTTATTTCCTTGCACGTCATCATATACTGATTGATTCGACTCATCATCTATTGGATCATTTCTTAATAATCCGTAATGCTGGAGTAGTCTGTCCTGTAATTCTCGTTTTTGGCCTGATGTAGAAAGATTAATTTCTCTCAACTTTTCCCTAAGCAAATTTACTGCCAGAGTCATTATTTGATTTAAATCCATCTTTAAAAAAAAAATTTGTATGTATTCTATGTATGTTAAGCAACGTAAATCTATATATGAATAATTTTACACCCTTTTAGTATTTAAACTAATAAATTAATGTTTATGTCAAAATTCTTCGTGTTTAACTGTACCTGCATTCATGCATAGTCATCCACACATATTCTATTTATTTTAATCCGTTCTCAACTATTATTTGCTTGCTACTGTATTATATTATCTTCTTACCTATATATATTTGTTTTTGTATTTTACGTATACCCAATTTCGGTTCATCTTTTATATCCCTTGTTTTCACTTCCTGTCATCTTCACATTTGAATGTTTTCTTCTTAAATATCCAGCACCATTAACTTCTTATAATGTCGACCAACCTTGGATTTGCTCTCGTCTTCTTTTCTTCCTTCTGCTTGGCCTTCACACCACATCAACTCTCTAAATCTTCAATGTCCCTCTTGTTCAAATTTACATCAAACTCGTCTTATGTTCTTCTGATTTCTTCGAAACTCTTCCACATTAATTAGTATTTCTTTCCGACTATGACCACGCCCACTTTTTTCGATATCAAAAATTACCAAATACGAAAAAAATGCCATAATTCTATACCAAATACGAAAAAAGGGATGAAACATGGTATTTGGATTGGTTTATTGACGCAAAATATAACTTTAGAAAAAACCTTTGTAAAATGGGTGTGACACCTACCATATTAAGTAGAAGAAAATGAAAAAGTTTTGCAGAGCGAAATCGAAAGCCCTTGGAATCTTGGAAGGAATACTGTTCGTGGTATTACATATTTAGATAAATTAGCGGTATCCAACAGCTGATGTTCTGGGCCACCCTGGTCCACATTTTGGTCGATATCTGGAAAACGTCTTCACATATACAACTACCACCACTCCCTTTCAATGGCCTCATTAATACCTTTAATTGGATACCCATATCATACAAACAAATTCTAGAGTCAAGCCTGATCCACCTTTATGGCGATATCCCTAAATGGCGTCCATCTATAGAACTATGGCCCACTCCCGCATAAAATACTCTTTAATACCTTTCATTTCATACAAATGTCATACAAACACATTCCAGGATTACCCTCGGTACCTTTTCCTACATGGTTATTTTCCCTTATGTTGTCACCATAGCTCTCAACTGAGTATGTAAGGTTGGCTTACACCCGAACTTAACCTTCCTTACTTGTTTATTTTAAAAATGGCTTAGCTATGTAAATCTGTTCACTATATATTTCTTGTCTTATACATCCGATGGGATAAGATTATTGTTCAGCCCCTTTCGTGAAAGATATCAAATCTTCAGCGCGGCCGAAGACAGTCCCGTCCTTACTTGTTACATTAGAGGTATATATAATAGGGTTGGGTGATTGGGTTGGTTTTCGAAATCCAATTTTGCACGCTGTTATCATTTAATTTGTATTATTAATTGTTCCAATGAACATGGCGGTTTTTATACACAACCCAACAACTTGGTTTTTTTTAGTTTTCCGTGAAAGATTTTGCTACACCAAAGAGATCTAAGAGATAACAAAGACGGTTATGTCAATGCTAAAACACGTTGACGTGATCTACCTCACGTACGCTTTTAACCTTTCGTCGAAGTCCTTTGTCATTGTGGAACAATGGAAAGTAGTAAGGATAATTTGGCTGGAAAACCAGCTTACGGAAGTGAGTCCTATCGACCGATATCACTCCTTTCACTGATAGTGAAGAATTTGGAAACCATTATGCTCCTTCATTTCACTGCGTTTCTTTGCTTAGCCACGAATCGGCATGGCTTCCGAAAAATGCAAAGCACTTTCAACGCGCTAAAGCGCCATATATACCGAGATAAATTACGGACTAAACCAACAAAAACCCAATGCTTGTGGAACTTCGCCTGTCAAAAGCTGTTGGCACTGTCAACAACGGTACTCCAAGACAGTGAATGTACTTCATTTCCTTTCCTTTCAATTCATGAACGAAATCTAAAAATGTAGAAGAATTAAACAGGCGTTTTCATAGGGGGGTATCTTATAACCACTTCTGCATATTTAATATGAAAGCTGCCTTTCCCACCAGAAGAAGTTGTTATCATTTCCTATTCCGACGACTGCACGATAATGGCTATCTCTTCACCATGCGCGACCTGGTACTAACACCATCCCAAATCCACGACCATTCATTTTACGACGTGGAAGTAACATATGATCCAAATATTGGGCCTTCATGTATAGAGCATTACGCCATCGACTGTTAGTCACCCAAAGATCTTAGGGGTAACGTACGATAATACTATCACCTTCAAGGCGCATCTTCCAAAACTGTATGTAAAGAACAAGCCGCAACTAATTCTCAGGGCGCCGGCCAGCTTTGACGACCAAACAAAGAACTTCAAGCAGATGCTTCGAGATTTGGAAACTCTGCCGCCCCTTAAATGTCCTGGTAAGCGCAGGATATGAACACAGAACGTTCCCAATCCTTTCTTCCTGCAGCTCGCACTTGCTAGATCTGCTCCTACTGGCGATGAATGCAAAGCTCTGCAGTATTCTACCATATTTCTGGATCAACACAGTAAACAGCAGATTCCACCCTTTCCGTTACTTTCGAACCATCGGTATACACGTGTATGGTATGTAATGAAATATGCACGCTGGTACCAACTTTTCGGCTCAATTGTTGCCCCAAGATCTCTTTCGAAGCTCAGCCCCGGGGCCATATATTACTAAGTTTTACGACATCAACCAGTCGACAGTAAGCAGGACAAGCAATATTGTATTAAAACACTAATCCATAACAAATAACTCCTGGAAATTAACAAACGTAAAATTGCAACTTGTCGCCAATAAGACTTCGTAGTTCTGACCGCTTGACAGACTCCCGGTGCTTCTTCGACATCAGATTCTGAAGTTGAAGTTACTCTCAACAAAAGGCTAGTGATGACACGGGTATGCAGAGAGGACGCAATCTCGCTTTACCTTAAGAGGCTGATTATGGACTGGTTAATTTTTGAGCCCTCCTGACCCGGTTTCAAGCAGAAGTAATTAGTATAGAGACGACTTTTATATTATTTATCTATTATATATATATAAAAATAAAATTTCTTTCGTACGACCGCGATGCCTGCCCAAACGGCTAAGCCGATCTCAATTCTGTAAAAAGTAGTTTCTTGGACCTTCTTTCTGGAAGGCTTTTAGATAAAAAAAAAATTTAAATATTTAATTTTGCGGCCGAAAAATGCGTAAAGCTGAGATCTCACGATTTCGCATTTTTCTTGCGTTTTCAGTGCATTGTATGCCACCAAACTACCAAACCGCTGAACCGAATTGGTTTGTGTTTTGAACATGCGTCAGCGCTTTAAAAGAAAACGTTCCTACCATAAATTGACTCCCGGGGTGGCGCTGCAGTCCCGACCCCGGCTTTTGGAGATATAGGTCATAGAATATCTTTGTACGATATGGCTATCAAATGATAGGTATTGATGAGGTTTTAACAAGGAGGTGAAACCGGGTTCATACGAGAACCCATTCCCGGGATATAGACCAAAATGTGGACTAGGGGTGACCCCAGGATGCTTTTATACGATATGGGTATTACACTAAAAGTATTAATCATATTAAAGAGATATCGACCAAACTGTGGACCAGGGCTGACCACACGATTTCGCAATTTGATTGCGTTTTCAGTACTTTGTATGTCACCAAACTACTAAAATATTGGGCCGATTTGGTTTGCGTTTGGAACATGCTTTGAAAGGAGACATTCCTAATGATAGATACCTCATCTCACCTCACCACACCCCGCCTCACCTCACCCCACCTAACCGGAGCGTTTGGAACATGCGTCAGCGCTTTGAAAGGAAACGTTCCTCATTATAGATAACTCATCTCACCTCACCACACTCCACCTCACCTCATCACACTTCACCCCACCACAAGTAATAGTAATTGTCATTGCAATTAGCTCGCATATTAATAAAAAAATAAGTACGTATATACATGTGAACCAGCAGAAACTTAAAGAGAAAATGCAATGATTGAGATATGTTTAAAACATAGTACACATTGGAAAATTTAGAAAACACATTTAGCGATTGAAAAATATTTAAAAAAATCGTAAACATTGGATTCGTAAACATTGAATTCAGTGATTGACAGCTATTAAAAAATTTTATAAATAAAAAGTGAATTATGATTATAATACTATGTTCAAACAGAAAAATAAATTGAGGAAATTTCGATTTGAATTGAGTGATGTTCGTACAACTCGATTTAGCTTACACAATAGTAATTTGATAGTTGGTTGGCTTATCTCTACAGTAAGAACATACCTTTGTTCAGACTCTCAAACTGAACACGCACATTATTAGGCGAATGAAATGGAATGAAAACATAAAACTTTGAAATTTTTGTGTGTTGTAAGAAAATGTGTTCAATGTTTTTGTTTCATTTTGAGTTTGCCATCTTCTTTTGACAATCCCTACTCCAGTGAAATGAAAGACATAATATCAGCTGATGAGATGAGCCAACCATATAGTTCAGCCATGCGTAAATGACGTTTAAATATACTCAATAAACACACTTTGCAATGTTGCATTTGCAGTGTGAAACAATTTATTACGCAATTTTTTTAAATTGGCAATTTATTGTTACAATTTATTATATGACAAATTGCGTAATAAATAGCCACAATAGTATAAATTGCCAATTTGGTGTGTGTTTGAACCTAGTATAAGGGACGTCGTTTGGCGCAACTAATATAATACATAACGACTTTACGCCGACTTTCAAGGTAATTTAGTCGCGTGATGTCAGCTACATTATTTTCGGTGAATGTGTGAAAAAATAGCAGCAAACTTTAAACTTTTTCCTCGATAAACTAAATATCGGTAATTTTAGAGTAAATATTCAATGAATAAATAGGCCCACTTGCTCAACGGCAAGTTAAATTTATAGCTCAGAGTTAATTTGAAAATTTCTCAAAAATGTATGAATTTAATCCCTCATTTGACGTCAAATCAGAGTTAAAAATATAAATTTTTGTTTAGCAAGTGGGCTTAAGAATCCTATGTAATGTGATATCAAAAATTTGAGATTTTTTCGAAAATTAACAGAACTATATATAGTTAATGAGAGAAATACATGTAAGTGAAATTCTCTTAGATTTCGCTCCTTTCATTGTCCACACAGATGTGTACATATATGTATGCACTTTTATTCATAGTTTAATTCAATAAATGGTTATAAAATGCAACTTTCTTTCAAATAAATTCAAAGGCAAATTCATCATCGAATAAGATCATTATTGCCATTACCCAATATTAACCAACAATTTTTGCAAATCTATTTTATCGGCAATTCGAATGTCGAGTTGCATCGTAGATGTGCAATTCAATCGAACGTCAGACGAGAAATTGTGGAACAGCTGCAGATATTGTTGGATGAAGAAAATGAATTGGTTCGAGTATTTGAAACAGCACTCGATCGAATGCCATCGGATAACCATAAAGTTGTCATTCATGCAGATAAAGTACCACATGGACAACATCTAGGTAGATTTTACGCACCTGCGATTGATGATGTTTCCATCGTAATGATTGGAGAGGAATTTCCATCACGCGACATTGTGTTGCATTGCCGAAACAATCAGCTGCAACGTGTTTGTGAAACACATCTTTCTTATCTTTCTTATGATGCGTTGCAATAGCCAATATTGTTTTGTTGTGGAGAAGATGGATATGAATTTAGTCTTCGATTGATAAATCCCTAAACTGGTACGAAAAGTTGACATTTGAATAAGCATTTCTGTGGCTGACTTCCATAACATCACTTGCAAAGGAAATTTGCAAAATATTATGCTTTATAACGCATCAATCTTAATATATAAAAATCACGTGTCACCATGTTTGTTCCCGATGGACTCCTAAACTACTGAACCGATTTTGAATTTGTTTTACACACCGTGTGTAGTTCGATCTAGCTTGAAATATAGGGTAGACTATATCTCAGTTTATAGTCGCAATATTATTTTATTGCAAATTTTTTTATTTGTTTATACGTAATAATAAAATGTTACGTATACGCACCGGCACTCACATTTTCAGGTGGTGCGGATATACTTCCATGTAATGGGTTGGTGTTTAATTAAACAACGTGCTTATCAATAAAAAATATTATAGCGAATGATATCAAGTATAGCACATCACCAGGCCCTCCGAGAAGGTGGTGCGGGGGGATTAGCCCCGGACCCGGGGTTTCTGAGGGGGCCCGCGATTTAGAGGTACTATGACATTTTTTTTTAATTCAAGAGAGTCTTTAGTTGTTCCATGTGCAATTTTTAAGCCGAATTTCAAAAGCAACGAAAATCTGCATTTCGTTTTAATATTATAGTGAAGTGTGAAAAATAAAAATCTATATATATAAAAAGAAAGGCTAAAATGTGTGTTAGTTGGTCGCCGGTGTTTGAAGAGATGCGTTGGTCGATTTTGTTCAAACTTTCACACATGTTGCGTAAACCTCACGCGGTGGTTACTACATAGGTTTGTTTGCGATCGACGTACAGGGTCTCGAGATATAGGCCGACACGTGGGCCAGTGAATGCCTAGATAGTGTTTGTATATCCATCAAATGAAAGCTGTTGATGAGTGCTTTAGTACAGAGTAATATATTATCCAGAGACGGACTAGGACTAGGACTGGGACTGAAACTCGGAGTGGGACTGGGACTGGAATAAAATACATACCACCCTCTGGGACAGGCAATAAGGGATGCAGAAGAATGCGAAGAAATTGAGAGAAGAGAAAAGAGAGAAGGAGTTTGAGAAAGAGATAGAATGAGACGGAGATGGAGATAGATGAAGCGAAAAAGACGGAGGGAGGAGTGAATAAAAGGATTAGGAAAAAGTGAAGAGGGGGTAGGACAGAGCCAGACGGAAAAAGCTTATTAAAATATATGCAGATAGGCCAAATTTAGGGCAGAACAACGTCTGCCGTGTCTTCTAGTCTATATATATGAAAATTAATGTTTGTATGTATGTCATCGATTAACTCAAAAACTACTGGACCGCTTATTATGAAAATTGGTACGTATATGTATTTTTCCACTGGGAAGGATTTTATATTGAGTAATTTGATACCGGCTGACTAGGGTCTTGAGATGTAGGCCAAAACATTGTCCCGGGTAACTCCAGGAAGTGTTTGTACAATATGGGTATCAAATGGAAGCTGTTTATGAGTACTTTGACTCTGGGTATTTTTCGTACCCCTGGGTGACTAGGGTCTCGAGATATAGGCCAAAACATGGACCCAGACACCCATAGAATGTGTGTATATTACGGATATCGAATGAAAGCTGCTGCTGAGAGCTTTTAAGTAATTTTCATTGTGATATTCGATTTAGCCGCATCAACCTGGCAAAACTGATAAATATGCATGCGAAGCCGAAATAAAGACATGAGTTAATAATACCCACATACCTATTTACATACTTCCTATTTACATGTCTTATATGCAGTACTCAACCATGAATATTAGTATGGTTTAATATTATATCTAGGCATATGACTTACACATATTTCTTTATATACCATCACACTACGGCGCACAGTGGCATTTTTGCTTGGTTTAGACGCGAAAAAGTAAACATTTTTAAGTCAGTTTTTTTTTTTGAAATTTGAATGCAGTTTGTTTTTAAAATGTCCACAGTATATAACGGTAATTATCGTTTCTTTTAATTATTGTTCTTCATTGAATAATCTGCTGTCAAACTGTGAGTTGTTGATGACGCGCTAAGTAGTACAATTTAGAGAAGTGAAATAACGCGTGGTATAAAATTATATAAAACATTGTGGTGAAACAAAATATTCTTTGGTTATTTACAATCTACACATTTGCTTCATGGTTTGAAGGAGATAAGAAATTTAAATATAGGTATGATCAATTGTGAACAAAAGAACAAGAGAACACTATAAGAAAGTTTTTGTTTGGGGTAAATTCAAAATTTTTGGAGGGGGTCCAACCCCAAACCCCCATCCCCCTTCGCCTATACTCAATAAAGGGGGGGGGAGGCTTACACATATACACTTGGTTTGAAAGAAATCTATTTTTCAGTGAGTTATTAATTTTTTGCATCTAAATCATGCAAAAATGCCACAGTGCGGCGGCCGCTCTACTTTATACCTCCAATATAATCCGCTTGCGGGGAAAAAAATTTAGTTTTCATTTGGGAAATGATACCGAAGTTGGCACAACGCCGCTTTGTATCCAAACCAAATTTGTCAAGATAAGATGGAAAATCGTTCTAACATACACAAATCTTTTGCCTCAAATTTAATCAGCTATTAAGCTACGACATTATATTGTGTCTCCTTATTTGAAAATCTTTAGGTTTGGACAATTTTATATAAAATATTTTTGCATTAAATTTAATAGGAAGGAAAATGTGAATGTCGGAATCTGTTTTTGCCCTTTTTGAGCTTTTGAATTTATATAGCAGAACGGCTTTACTTGCATCATTAAATTTTAGTATATATATACATATGTAATTTTATTTACGTGATATTATGTTTATGTGAGCATTTGCTAAGCATGTCCCATTCTTCATAACAAGAAGTAAATTACTAACACGAGTGTGAAATGTTGAGTGACGAAAATCAGTTATTTATATGCAGGTAGGGACTTAAGTTCTCAGTGGCGTAGTGAGGGGGGCCGAGAGGCATCTTTCCCCGGGCGCTACTCATAGGGGGGGAGCCAAACGGTCCGCAAAGCAGAGCTTCCTGCATAATTGTGTATAGCTCAGACACAAGATTCGAAATTGGAGACACTCTCTGTGAGGAAGTAAAAGAAAAAGTTTCTTGTGATATTGATATAGTAAAACATGTAAGAAGGCGCCGCAAAATATCCGAAGAATAAGCTGGAGATGTTGCTCTTTCCGAAGAATGTGAAATTTCTCGCGTTACCAAAAGTGTTCTCGCTCGTCACCAACAAGAAATACGTACAAGATTTACACGATTAAATGACCTTAATTTTAGATTTGGATTTCTCTTAGACGTTGGAAATTTGTTAAACAAAGATAATAACGGAAGAAATTGTAAGAACGTGGGCAAATTTTATAATACAGATTTCGATGGAACTGAACTTTTATCGACTTTTGTGAACTTTTATGACTGTAAAATATTACTTCGTAGTAGAAAAGAAATTGAACCTAAAACTCCTTTGGAATTACATACTTTTATAATCTCGTATGGAGAAGATGTTTTTCCAAAATTGCGAATGTCACTCCAAATACATCTTAACTATCTTAGAATCGAGCAGCGAACGTTCATTCAGCAAATTAAAACTGATTTTGACATATTTACGATCAACGATGGGGCAAGGTCGCCTAAGTGACCTAACATTATTAAGTATGTAAAAAGAAAAATTTTAAAGGATAAAAAATATTTTCCCCGGCGCAAGAACATCTCACTACGCCACTGTAAGTGCTTCGTCTGTTTAGTTAATGTACTAAAAAGCAATAAAAAAAAGCATATGAATGAAGGATATCACAAATAACTGTACATCTTAGGGCGGTTTGGCTGGTTTTTAACAAAGTCGCATGTACGGACAATCATCTAAGCCATCTGAGCCTTAGTTTTAAATCATTCATCGATTTAAGCAATTTTTTAAACATTTTTGTTTTACTTAATTAATTGTGCGTGCCCTCATTGAGTACCGGGTGGCAGCACATTATTCCAATCAAATTACTTCCTATTGGTTCCTAACTCACAATGTACTTTCTCTGATGAACCAAGGGTAGGATTGCGAGATCCCAACCTCTGTCGAAACACCATGCGCTAGAAATCTAAGTCGTCTTCTTTGTAGTACTGGACATCGGCAGAGAAAGTGATTAATCGACTTCTGTTGCTTTTCGTCCTGACATGGGAGCTTGCTGGTATGCACCACCGTCGGGTCAGTGGTACAATAGCGCCATACCCTGAGATGACTCATGTTAGTATCCGCATTGCATATTTATTTAGCTTGACAACGGAAGATAGTTGCTTTCCTGTCAAAACATGGTCAAAAGGACCTTGAGACCTCGCAGTTATCTTGGTTAGTCCAAAGCAAAGTACGTTGCCCTAATCTCATACTCCTCGATTTTCCTCAAAGGAACACCCAGCGCTGGTTGTACGAAGCCTCTATTGTCTATTTCGACAACTTTTTTTGACCATAGCATCTGCAAATTCACTTCATTCAATTTCAATATGCCCTGTTACCTTTAGGTCTCTTACAGACGCCAGCGAAGCTGAATAATTCCGTTCGATATCCGGTTTTATTACATGAGATTCAAAATACAATTAGGACGGTCTTGCTGTCGACAAAGATTGTTACATTGATGTCTGGCACCGCACTATCCTTAAGCAGTTTGGCTACTCTCACTGCGGCATAGAAATTCGCCTAAAAGAGACTGCATAAATCAGGGTGTCGATATGATTGATTTGCCTACAGGGTTTTGTGGTTACTTTTTAATTTTTGAGCCGTCTGTTGTAGCTTGTAATGCACGTACCACTGTCTAGGCCTTCCTCCATTCCTCCTTTTAATAAATTAAATAAATAAATGTAAGGCTCGATAGCCTCCAAAAAGATCTTAAGCCGAGCTTCGCTTCCAATACGCGTCGTGCTCCTTTTAGTTTTTCCTAAAAGTTGTCGGGGTCTCCTACTTGTTTTATTCCGACTCCGAACGGCATCTGCAAGGCAGATGGGTTTTCACTGAGAGATTTTAATGACACAAATACACTCGGAGTGCTTGCCAAACATTACCGAGGAGCGACCCTTCTTCTAATTGAAAATTGTTTTCGAAAATTTTGATATAGTTTTGCCCGGGGCGTGAACCCAGTACCTTCGGCGTGGTAAGCGAAGCGCGCTACCATTACATCACGGCGGCCGCCTCCTCCCTTGAAGGATATGTTATTTTCAGCACCTGGAAATCAAATACCACCATGATGTGATCAATGTCCGAAAGAAGGTCAGTTGTGATTCTTTTTAGTCATCCCCTTGTTATGTCACCTAATACTGTCGCGTACCCATATTCGCTTAAACGAACACTTTTAGAGGCATTAAAAGAAAACTTACGTTTAACCCTTCCTGAGGTGTGCTACTCAATACGCCTGCCATACCCAGGGTGGTTTGCTTCTCTTGTCTAGCGCCTACCATAAGACAGGATGACTGGTGTGCCGTGGATGATATGCGGAGAAAGTCTCCAGCTCCTCTTGAAATCCCTTTTGCAGGTGAAGTATGCTGTCAGAGCTTTCCTTCATGTCAAGATATTTGGCTTCAGAAGAGGACTTTATCGTTACCGATTAGCCTCAGTAAGTTGAAGAAGAGGTTTTTTGTTTTTTATTTGTGAACAGAGTAAATTCCATTTTTGTTGGATTTATCCCAGCCTGCTTTGCCCTGCTTAATGCAAAATGCCGCAAAGTGCTGTGTCGGCAATCTTTGGCAGGAGTTTACCTTTGATCAAAATCACTAAGTCGTCGGCGTATGCGACTGCATTTGTTTCTGCCCCATTTGCGATTTTTACAATTTGAGTTTTCGAATGATAAGTTTTTTATTTCGTTTAACAAAAGTATAAATATTTGAAAGTATAAAATATCTTTTTTTAAACCATGCGTTTACTCTTGACAGACGCCAAAAGTTTCACTTCCGTTTTACCTTTTCACCAAAAATATACTCCTTTAACTCAAACTCTTTGTCAATATACACGCACCAGCTTGACTAATTGCTTTACGCCTAGCTGACATTTTGTCATTTCAATTATTTTCGAAGACATAAATTTTAATAAAGCTACGCAGACATAACTATATGGGCGTGCTTTTAAATTTACCTTTCGGATGCCTTATTCCGCCGTCTGGAGTGGGGTTCGATTTTAAACAGAGCATCTTTTCTTTGCTGGATATTTATTTGAAATTAGAACCGTTAAGGTACAAGCCCAATCATATCAGGGATGATTTGATATGTCCACATCAAACCCTATAGGTTTGTGGATTTAACTCGTCTTTTACAATAGGCACTAAGATTTCGAGGAAACATGATAGGGGATATGAAAGTAATAAGAAAATTCATAGGAAATCCGACATTAAAATTGCGTGACGTAATGCCCCCCAAGTTCAGAATCTCTCTCTTTGAAGTGTCAATTGGGAATACATATACTGACCCTGACTCAGAGGTTTGGTTCACCGATAGATCGAAATTAGATGACGGAAGAACGGGCGCTTGCATCTATGGGTCGAACTTCAAGAAATCGATACCAATGGGATGCTACTCCACCATATTTCAGGCAGAAATCTATGCAATAGAAGTCTGCGGTAAAGAATATCTGCAGAGAGGCTCAACCTCAAGGTGCATCTACATTATTTCGGACAGCCAGGCGGGCCTGCTTGTTTTGCAATCCTACACAGTTACAACTAAATTAGTGGATGACTGCACTGAAATTCTTAATGACATGGGAGCCAAAATCAAGGTTTTGTTAAGATAGGTTCCCGGAAATCAGGGACATGAAGGCTATGAACATGCAGATTACCTAGCAAAGCAGGATGCCATAGCAGCATTCTATGGCCCAGAGACCTTTTGTGGACTTACAAAAGCACGAAAGCGATTTAGTTATCATTACTTCGCATATACATTTCTAGCGAAGAATCACTCTTGCCAATAAATGCTACTTTGGACTAGGTAGGCAATTGAAAAGTAAAGTCCTCTCTCGGAAAAACAAAATCATACTCTACAAGTCACTTATCGTGCCCGTCCTGATATATGGTGCAGGAGCATGGACCATGACAACATGAGATGAAATGGCTCTGGGAGTGTTTGAGAGAAAAGTTCTTCGAAAGATTTATGGACCTCTATGCGTTGGCGATTACGAGTACCGAAGAAGATTTAAGAATGAGCTGTACGAGCTATACTCAGACATCAACATAGTCCAGCGAATTAAAACGCAACCCACCTATAGAATTTTTTATTTATTTTAGATTCATGATGTATTTAAAAGTATAAAGGGTAATGACGTCTAGGTAAAAGCGAAGCCTGCTTTATAGACCCAGTTGTGGGCCCTAGCAGTCCGTTAAATTTTTTATTTTATTTATAAAGAGCTTCCTAAGATATCTACCATGTCTAGGACTTGGTAATTCAAAATGTTGTTGAATTAGGTAGATTAATTTAATAGTCAGTACAAGGTGTAATTACTTTACAAATGTGATCCCCCAAGTGAGTTTCAGATTCAACAACATTGTATTTTTCCACATACTTTATTTAATTACAGAGATGTGTTTTAAATTGCATTACTCATTCTCTGAATATTAGAAGACCTGCTAAGTAAGTATAATTTTTTGAGGATTTATTGTAGATTCATCTAAAATTAGATCTTTTAACTCCGTATCATTTTCCGCTACCAATTTCCTGTGAGCACTCAGCATACATAAACCTTTGAAAAAAAAAATATATTAAAAAAAACAAAAAAAAACTTTATTTACCATTAAGGCGAAATTCTGCCATTGTTGTTCTCAACCCCGTCTTTAGTGTAAAAACCCTCCTTAGAGTGCTGAAGGAGCGTTCCACAATTGCGGTTGTGTAGGGCATTGCAAGCAGAAGTTCAAGTGCTTCTCTTATCTTTGAATGGAATGCTGTCTTCTCGAAAGCACATACAAGATCAGTTGGTCCCTGATATTGGCAATTCCTGTACCACAATTTCAGTTCATTATCAATACCATATAAATTATAAAAAACCTTGGCATCGGCAAGTTTGCTTTCAATGTCTTTAAGACTCATTTTTTTGACAAATATTTGGATGCAATGTAGTCAAACAAAAAGCAGGATTATTTTGCTACGAAAACCTTTCACTTAGTGAACAAATTAGGGAGTCTAGATAAAGGTGAGGAACTAAAAACCTTTTATGTTGTTGATGTTTAACTTTTGGTTTTGTGTTCTTAGTTCGCGAAGGGGGGGGGGGGGGGAGGGCAACGGTCCAATGTCCAATAATGTCCAATGTGACTAACTGCACTATAGATCTTGCTCTGTGGCACGCTGCCTCGGTTTTCTTGCCTTCGTCTATAATTTCTGATATGGCATCGATTGTGGAGTTCCCCCTCCGGAAACCATGCTATCTTGGAGGCCGTCCTCCGTCGTCCTCTAACACTCTGGTGAGACATTGCTTCAAGAGGCTCTCCACCAATTTCCCTGCTGTGTCCAACATGCACAGTGGATATTAAGATGAAGGAGAGTTGGGATCTCCTTTCCCTATTGGAATGAGAACCAGTCGTGTTGTCTTCCATATGATGGGGAAAGCTGTTTCTTAGAGACTTTTGTTGTACATGTGCTACATAAGTTCTGGACAATTATTTGCAGCTAGCCTAATTGCCTCCGCATGCATTCAATCGGGCCCAGGTGATTTTCCAGGTTGCATAGTATTAAGCTCTTCTTCTTTAAATGGTTCCATGCTGCGGTCTTCATGTGTAACGTGGCCGTCCTCCTTGGGTAGTTGGGTGGGAAACACGCATCCACAATGTTTTTTGTTTGGTTCTCGTTCATCAGCTGGTTTATCGGACGTACCTTGTGCATTACTATCTTACATCCTTGCGCCCAGGGGTCTCGATCCACTTCCTCGTAAAGCGCTTTCCAGCATGTCAGCTTGCTTTGCTTAATGGCAGCAGTGAGAGCTTTCTTCGCCTTTTGTATGCTTCCAACTTTTCTAGAGCCGCGCGCGCAGGTTGCTAGCTTTGCATCCTGTGGCATATTTTCTGTAGTTCCGCGATTTCGCTGTTCCAACAGTATACCTGCTTTTAGCCCTCCACTTTCCTCTTCTTGGCATTTTTACAAGCTCTTAATTAGTATATCTTTAAATAAAGCCTCGCAATAATGAAGTCTAATAAATTAGCACAATGGTATATAAGAAAATAAATTGGCTAACAAAATAAAGAGAAAAATCTTCAACTATTATAATAACTGTGTTAAAGCACTCACGATTGCTAACATTCAATGTAGAAGTGAATTTTGCTCGGTTCGATTGACCTGAGCACAGAAGTTATAGAAGTTGAAGGAAAATGGCTTGATTATATACATTAGGGTGGGTCGATTTGTATGGACGAAAGTTAACCTATATCGCGCCTTCGATTTTTCGATAGGATTTGGGCTCAAGAAACAAAGTTCCACTACGCATACCCAAAAAAAATAATTTTGGAGCCTGTGAAATTTAATTTTTTTTACTTTTTTTCGACTTTGATTTTTAAGATTTTTTTTCATGACCTACTAAAAAAAATTTCAAATGTATACCCTGTCCGATCAAAAATGACTTAACTCCAAGATGTCAGACACGTATCTCAACACTTCAGTGCTCGAATCGTTCGTGCCATTTAGCTTGTAATCGGATATTTCAATCAAAAGTACTTACCTTGGGATGAATTGGGGTCTATGAAGTTCCCGCCAATTTATGGACAATGGAATTCGGTTGTAAGACAACTTCACCTTTGATTCTCTTCTATGCTCAAGTATTTTGCTGCAACATATTCTGACCTTTGGCACAATGCATCAGATTCATGCTACAATTCCACAATTTTTATACAAGTATTAGGGGATGTGATCAAGCTTTTCCGAGCACCAGGAATAATAATAAAACAAAAGCTGCTTCACAATTAAGGGTGTGTGATCAATCCCAAATCTCATTATGATCCACAATGTCTGTTTGCTGCGAATAACACTATCTGGTGTTTGTTTTCAACAGGCATTTATTGCTCAAAAGTACTTAACACACCCACTCGCAAGATACATCTTCATTAATCACAGGTGCCAGTCCATTTACTTAAGATCAAAAAACAGTTCAGCACAGCCTATCGCAGTTTCAAACATTTCAAAAGGAAAGGTGGGCACAGACCCACTCTAACAATGAATTAGTAGTGAGGCAGTTTACCCAAGTGGAAAGACCACGAGTAAACTATATGCCAACCTTCCATCCAAGAATGCTGCATTACTCCGAAAATAATGCTTTACTGTCTGATTCGAAGGCTGAAGCGACCGCGTTACTCCGAAGATAATACTTTATACTGCTTAGCTTCACTAAGTATGCTTTATTGTCAACTTCCATGAAAGTGAATCCGTCGTATTAAGAACAAACCAAATGAATCCAAAATACGACATGCAATCACAACCACCACTACCGTAATAAGGTCTCGCAGGCGGTACACAGCGTCCGCTCTGCTCTCTTTTTCTAGTAAACATCACTCCGGGATTGGTTAGCCTTTTATTTCGTCACTAATGCTATGACGTCAATTTGCTACGGTTAGTGTGCACTGTTAGTTTGGAGTATGAAAATCTAATTGATCAACATAAACAAATTTAAGTAACAGTAGAGGGACCTGTATTATTGTGATCGCCTTTAACGATCGGTATACCTACCGCGGGTATATTCTTGACCCCTAGCCCGAAGAGAGGTTTGCTCGATGACAGAAGGTACTTCGTTTTGTCCTCAATAACCGTCAAACCCATCTTTTCCGCTTCTTTTTCTATTTTGGAGTTGACAGAACTTACGGCGTGGATGGTTAGGCCGATGATATCAATATCGCCAGGTTAAGCCAATAATTGCACACTTTTATAGAATATTGTTCCATAGCGGTTAACATCTGCAGCTAGTATAATTTTCTCCAGCATCAAATTAAAGAAATCGCTCGACAGTTAGTCACCCTGTCTGAAACCTCTGACTTAGCTGGTGGTATTGCTCACTGTAATTTTCACAGCCATATAAGTTTTGCGGGGAAACCAATTTCAGACATCGCGGCATATAGGCAGATCCATTCCGTGATGTCGAAGGCGAAAAATATATTAAGAGTTCATATTTTACCATTTTTTTGTTCGCGGTTTTTTTCCAAAGATTTGACGCTTTTGTTAAAATCTGGTCGATGGTAAATTTACCCGCCCGAAGCCGCACTGGTAAGGCCCAAATATCCCATTAACGGTGGGATTCAATCATTCGCACAATTCACTTGTCACGACTTTATGTGCGATATTAAGATGGCTGCCTCCTCGATAGTTGATGCAGTTTGCAGGATGCGCTTTTGTTTAAATCACTTGAACATTTTTCTTTCATTTTTTTTCATTAGTATTGAGTGCGCCTACAATTCTCAATTTATTGGTGAAATATTTTTAGGACATATTTAAAATTTGTATCCCAAATACCCCCCATTTTCATAGCAAAATAAGCTTTTCTCTCAGAGCCCAAGTACTCGCCCCAATTAAATATATATAACGGTGTAACAGGTGCTTAGCATCTGTTGTTCTACAACAACAAAAAAATAAAAACAAATAAAATAATTACAAAAAAAACTATTGGCTCTCCGAATCACAAGAGCTGAGATACCTCTCTTGTAAACTGGGCAAAAAACTCTTATATTCCAATCGTTGAGCACGCACTCGAAAGGGTTGGTTACTTCAACAAATAACTTTAACTTTTATGCCTTCCCATAATTTTAATACTTATAACTTAAAGCTTTTGAATAATGAAATATGCTCTATTGACTGGGCTGTGCCTTCGAAGGGTTCAGGGTAGTTGAATGTTTTGAGACCTTCAAAAACATCGTACTAGAAACATGTCGACCTGTGTACCACCTAAGAAAAAATCTTGCCACAGGATTTCATGGTACACCAAAGAGCTGAAGAAATTCAAGGATTGGAGAAACAAATTTTATAAAATGTTTAAGCCTTGAAATGGCTCTTCTTATAAGAATTTTTAATTGAGATATGCGAAGAAGTCAACATCTCTTAATAAATCTCTCTATAGGAATTATGTGCGCAAGTTTGAGCTCGAAACCAAGAGTAGCCCTAAGTCTTTTTGGTTATACATTAACTCGAAGAAGGCTTGCCCAAATATTCCATCGGTCATGTTCTACAATGAGACTAGGGCCGGTTTGATTTACGCAGCCGCTAATCTCTTTGGGGAATTCTTCAAATCGAACTTTGATAATGATTCTCAATCATCACCTAACATAGTCTTTAATTTAAATAGCCCAATAAATTTTGGCTGTCTGGTGCTTACTTAAAAATATATAGTGCAAGGAGTCAATAACATTATACCTTCTATGAAACCTGATATGGACGGCTTTGGCTCTTCCTCTTCTTCTCATTTTTAACAAATCCCTTGGAAGTGGAATATTTATTGATGGAAGTTTGCCTGAATTATTCCTATTCATAAATTCGGTAATACAACTAATGTAGCTAACTACGCTCTATTGCAAAATTATCAACAAACGCCGAAGCTGTTTGAATACATCGTTAAACAGAAGATGTATTTCTCTCTAAGTCACTTAATTTCCAGCAATCAACCTGGCTTCGTGTCTGGCAGATCCACGGTTTCCAACCAGGTGCTTTTCTCTTATTACTGTGTGTCAGCTTTCAATTATCGGTTGCAAATGGACACTGTTTATACAGATTTCTCAAAAGCCTTCGACAAGGTTAGTCACACAATTTTAATAGATAATTTAGCCAATGTTGGTTTTCATTCAACCTTTCTATCATGGATTAAATCTTATCTTTCTCTTCCCAAGTGTGTAGTCGCTGTTGATGATTGTGCGTCCGACCCATTCATTGCCTCCTCAGGCCTTTGAAGAGCCTATTCCGTCATATAATGCTAGATGCCTCCTTATTAACTTGAAGACGTTGGACAACAGAATAATCTTAGCTTTGTGTTTGACATCATCGCTCCGATTCATTCACAACGAATTCACTTCTTGGTTCCATAGAGGAATCTTACTAGAGTTTAATTTGTTCACAAATTCTTTGAATATAGATTTCTCAATTGAAAAATCTAAATTTAAATTACAATTAAATGAATTTTTAACTTAAACAATTATTTTGTAAATATATGTCATTCGTTATGTAGTCTGTAAGAAACCTTGTATTTAAAAGATTACTATATTTACAGAAATAAATAAATGAACAATCATATATTACTTGTGTCACTCAAAGAATGAATTTGCTGTGCAAGCAACCTTGTTTCGTACACATTATCGCTAATAAATTGTCATAAATATTCTATACTGGGATTTCTAAGAAACTTGCAGTTTCAATGCGCGTTCGCCTTGGGAGATAGCATAGGAGTCGCGTATCATATAAGCAGCTGACCAATTGCTTTGTAAGTAGCTATGAGCGTTTATTTGCCTTTGCCCCTAGTGCTTCCACAGAGAGAGAGGGGAGGATTTTGTTACGACTCTGAACTTCAACTACATTTTCGGCTGAATGCTTGCGAAAGTCCTTATTCTTTTAAAGCATTGCTGACAACCTACCACGTTGTGCCCTGGTCCACCTTTATGGCGATATCCCGAAAAGGCGACCACCTATAGAACTAAGGCCCACGCGCTTTTGAAATACTCATTAGTACCTTTCATTTGATACCCATATCGTACAAACAAATTCTAGAGTCAGCCCTGGTCCACCCTTATGACGATATCCCTAAATGGCGTCCACCTATAGAACTATGGCCCACTCCTTCATAAAATACTCTTTAATGCCTTTCATTTGATACACATGTCATACAAAGACATTCCAGGGTTACCCTAGGTTCATTTGCCTACATGGTTATTTTCCCTTATTTTGTCCCATATCAGCTGAGTATGTAATCTTCGGTTACGCCCGAACTTAGCCTCTCTTACTTGATTTTTTCGAATTTTGTTACGAGGGATTTATGTTTTTTTGAGGCTCCATAAATTCTGTTTTTTTTTTTATAAATTCTGATGTATACCCTGTCCGACCAATATTTTTTTTCAAAAAACTGTTATCGAAAACGTTTTTGGAGGACATTTTTGAGTCGGACAGGGTATACATATGAATATTTTTTTAGTAGGTCATGAAAAAAAACCTTAAAAATCAAAATCGAAAAAAGTCAAAAAAATTAAATTTCGCAGGCTCGAACTTTTTTTAACTTTCGTCCATACAAATCGCCACACCCTAATGTATTCCCAATTTTCTTACGATGTGTTAATTTTTCTTCGAGTTATGGCTCCCGAAACATAGAATATTGCTTCGTCAAAAAAGGGCGTTGCCACGCCCATTTTAAAATTTTTTAATATTTTCTAACTTTTTGTTATAATTTCATTTAGAAAGTACAATACAATTGATAGGAAACTGTTTTTCGCAAACATAAAGCTTATTTTATTCGTCCACGACCCTTTTTAAAAGCATTTAAATAAAAAGCGGGCGTGGTCTATAACCGATTTCGCAAAATTTTTCTTTGAAATATTTTTTATAGTAAAGGCAACTTCTCTGTCGAATTTTGTTATGATAGGTTTAACGATTTTTGATGTATAATTAAAGGGACGTATGCAATATAAAAGTATCTTAAAAATATCAACAGAAATCAGCTGTTCTATAAATCAATTAAAATAATTGCGCAAATATTCACAATAGTGTCATAGTAAAAATAGATTTCTTTGTGTGCTCACAATCGTTTATTTTTAACAAATTATTTTAATAAAATATAGCTAAGCAAAATCACAAAAGTACTTCACAATCACACTTAAGCTCACAACCAATAGCGTGCTTAAATCATACTGATTATTGATTACTCAGCTTTCGCTGCTTTTATAATCTCTGTTGTCTCGTCCACCCATTTTTCCTAAGGTCTAGTAACTTCTCGAAATTCATGCTTGGTTACCATCCATATATGTAATGTATATTTGTAGTTTGTATCCATATGCGTGTGTATACACGTATATGTGAGTACTACTTCGGCTGATGATGACATGCGTTTGTGAGTATCTCTCTGCTGCCTTGCATGTACGTGAGTAAATGATGATTGATTTGATGTACAGTGGCAGCTTACTTTATTGTTTTTGTGCCTTATTTACTTAGTATCAGATTAGTGATGTGATTCAATTAGTGATGCTAATATTCGTCACAATATGATAATATTTGTAATATAGATTTTATCACAAGCGGGCGGTGCGACGCCTATAAACAAATTTTTTTTAGTTTTGTAACAAGAGTTTCAAGAGTTATCACATCAACTTTCAACATTCAAGGTATATTATTCACTAAATAATCAGGTTTTTCCGTTTTCAAAAATTTTTTATATATAAAAAGTGGGCGTGATTATCATCTGATTTGGATCATTTTTAATAGCGATGGGAGATGAGTACCAAGGAACATATGTCACAAATTTCAGTAAGATGTCTCAATATTTACTCAAGGTATCGTGAGCACAGTCAGACGGATGGACATGGCTAAATCAATTCCATTTTTCATACTGAGCATTTCGATATATGGATTTCTATATTTAACTCGACTTGTTTATGCTCTTACGATCATCCGTTATGTTACTAAAGTTAATATATTCTGCCTGCAAAGCATCTGGTTATAAAAAAATTTTACCCACCCTTATGTGTATGGATACACGTGCACCAAGTTATTTAATTGATGATTGATTGTGAAACGACCTCAATATTCAACTTATATTTGTAATTAATTTCTATTTAATTCTAACTCAACTTAATACATAGGATATTTCAAGTATTATTATTTGTGTTTATTAATAAAAATTAATTCATTTCAGGTCAATTAATAGAAGTAATTGCATAACCATTAGTTTCCATCACATATTTTACTACTGTGGTTACTGCATAATAATATTTATCATTTGTGGCGTAGTACGGAAATTTAAATATATGGCATTTTCAAATGCAATTTATGCATTTTTTAGATTAAGGGCGTTTTAACCATCTTCAGTTAAGTTTGATGGTATCTGGTATATTGATGACACGTCTTTTGATATGGAATACTTTATTATTTATTTTATTATTGGTTTTTTATCATTTCTCCAACCGTACGGGAGAGCGAGCACTTCGAATGTGTCATTGAGGTGGTAGAATTAGATCAAAGGTAGTTCATGAGGTTTACTGCGAAAAACCATCTGTACTGCGAGACCATTCTGCAACGACCATTCGTACATCAGGTTCAATATTAAAGAGCGAAGAGAAGTGAAAACCCTTAAGAAGCCCTAGGTCGACGAACTGGGCGAAGTTCCAGAAACATGTAGAAACAAAACCGGGACAACCCAAAGAGGTTGCCAATGTGAAAGAACTAGAGAAGTCCAATGAAAGAACTAGAGAAGTCCAATGATTTTCTAACAAAGACTATTATGACTGCGTATAACAGAGCTTGCCCTCTTAGAAGAATAAGAGGAAAAGCTAACCCGTCATGGTAGAGCAATGTTTTATTTTTTCTTAAAAGACATGTAAAATAAATGTTTAACAGTTGCGGAAATCTAGGCATGCCGGGAAGAGTTTAGGGATCTATTGGAGATTTTCAGGGCGAGGAGGGTCTTACGGAAAAAATTTCTGTGTTGAAATAGAAATCTCCAGCGAAACAGCGCTCGCAAGGAGAAACATAGTCCAGTGTTTAATAAAGAAAAAGAACGGGGAATGGTCACGGAAAGGTAAGGAATCCTTAAGGTGCTTTTCGACGCACATTTCTCATTGGAAGATGATTCGGAAGAGCCAACAGATAGCACGTACACTTCGATGACGGACCGAGTAGTGCCAGCCATGGTAACCGACATCAATATCGAATATGCGGTCAAGACTTTCTCTAAGTGTAGATCGCCGGGTCCAGGTGGTATATTCCCAGCCATGCTTCAAAAGTCATATATTTATATATTCTCTGCTTTGAAACTATAGCGCGATGGTTCCCATAAGGTTCACATCGAAAATTGACATTGCCCCACAAAATAATCTTAATATTCTTGTAAGGGAATAATTGGGCTTTAGTTTAAGCAACACAAAAAAAGAAAACGAAGCAGGCTCATTATGCAAAGTTGAAAAAAAAAACATTACAAAAATTGGTCAAATATTTTTTCAAAGGTACAAAAAAAGTACTATAAGAATCATCCAAACCTTTTTTTGTACGTAGAAATTTAGTGGTCTAAATATTTATTGAAAAATTTCGCAAGGAAAAAAGCCAATCATTGACACACTGTATCATCGCAATCCGTTCACATTTCGGAGATATCAAGTTTTTCGAGTGGGAACACTTGGCGTGAAAAGTCCCATATAAAGACCTTGTACGAGGAATATAATTTTTATACTCAGTTGAGCAGAGCTCACAGAGTATATTAACTTTGATTGGAAAACGGTTGGTTGTACAGGTTTAAAGGAATCGAGATAGATATAGACTTCCATATATCAAAATCATCAGTATCGAAAAAAAATTCGATTTAGCCATGTCCGTCCGTCCGTCTGTCCGTTAACACGATAACTTGAGTAAATTTTGAGGTATCTTGATGAAATTTGGTATGTAGGTTCCTGGGCCCTCGTCTCAGATCGCTATTTAAAATGAACGATGTCGGACAATAACCACGCCCACTTTTTCGATATCGAAAATTTCGAAAAATCAAAAAGTGCGATAATTCATTACCAAATACAGGTTAAGCGATGAAACTTGGCAGGTGAGTTTAGCTTGTGACGCAGAATAGAAAAATGGTAAAATTTTGGGCAACGGGCGTGGCACCGCCCACTTTTAAAAGAAGGTAATTTAGAAGTATTGCAACCTGTTATTTGGCAGTCATTGAAGATATCATGATGAAATTTGGCAGGAACGTTACTCTTATTACTATATGTCTGCTTACTAAAAATTAGCAAAATCGGAGAACGACCACGCCCACTTTTTAAAAAAATTTTTTTTTAAATTCAAATTAAAAAAAAAAAGTTAATATCTTTACAGTATATAAGTAAATTATGCCAACATTCAACTCCAGTAATGATATGGTGCAACAAAATACAAAAATAAAAGAAAATTTCAAAATGGGCGTGGCTCCGCCCTTTTTCATTTAATTTGTCTAGGATACTTTTAATGCCATAAGTCGAACAAAAATTTACCAATCCTTGTGAAATTTGGTAGAGGCTTAGATTCTAGGACGGTAACTGTTTTCTGTGAAAAAGGGCGAACTTGTTTGAAGCCGCGCCCAGTTTTTATACACAGTCGACCGTCTGTCCTTCCGCTCGGCCTTTAACACGATAATTTGAGCAAAAATCGATATATCTTTACTAAACTCAGTTCACGTACTTATCTGAACTCACTTCGTATTGGTGTAAAAAATGGCCGAAATCCGACTATGACCACGCCCAATTTTTCGATATCGAAAATTACGAAAAATGAAAAAAATGCCATAAATGTATACCAAATACGAAAAAAGTGATGAAACATGGTAATTGTATTGGGCTGTTGACGCAAAATATAACTTTAGAAAAAACTTGGTAAAATGGGTGTGACACCTACCATATTAAGTAGAAGAAAATGAAAAAGTTTTGCAGGGCGAAATCAGAAGCCCTTGGAATCTTGGAAGGAATATTGTTCGTGGTATTACATATATAAATAAATTAGCGGTACCCGACAGATGAAGTTCTGGATCACCCTGGTCCACATTTGGGTCGATATCTGGAAAACGCCTTCACATATACAACTAAGGCCCACTCCTTTTTAAAATACTCATTAACACCTTTCATTTGATACCCATATCGTACAAAAAAATTCTAGAGTCACCCCTGGCCCACCTTTATGGCTATATCTCGAAAAGGCATCCACCTATGGAACTAAGGCCCACTCCCTTTTAAAATACTCATTAACACCTTTCATTTGATACCCATATCGTACAAACGAATTCTAGAGTCACCCCTGACCCACCTTTATGGCGATATCTCGAAAAGGCGTCCACCTATAGAACTAAGGCCCACGCCCTTTTAAAATACTCATTAACACCTTTCAGTTGATACCCATCTTGTACAAACGCATTCTAGGGTCACCCCGTCACGTTTATGACGATATCCGAAAAGGCGTCCACCCATATACTTCCTTGTAATTGGTTGGTGTTTAATTAAACAACGTGCTTATCAATAAAAATATTATAGCGAATGATATCAAGTATAGCACATCACCAGGCCCGCCAAAAGGGCAAAAGGTGGGGGGTTTCCCAGGGCCCTCGATTTAGAGGTACTATGACATTTTTTTTTATTCAGGAGAGTCTTTAGTTGTTCCATGTGCAATTTTTAAGCCGAATTTCAAAAGCACCAAAAACCTGCATTTCGTTTTAACATTATAGTGAAGTGTGAAAAATAAAAATCTATATATATATATTAAAAGAAAGGCTAAAAATATGTTAGTTGGTCGCCGGTGTTTGAAGAAATGCATCGGTCGCTTTTGTTCAAGCTTTCACACAAGTCGCGTAAACCTCACGCGGTGGTTACTACATAGGCTTGGTTGCGATCGACGCACAGGTTCTCGAGATATAGGCCGAAACGTGGACCCGAGTATCCCTAGAATGTGTTTATAGAATATGGATAACAAATGAAAGCTGTTGATGAGTGTTTTAGTAGAGTGTAATTTTCATATCACTGGGTGACTAGGGTCTCTCGAGATATAGGCCAAAACGTGGGCCAGTGAATGCCTAGACAGTGTTTATACAATATGGATATCAAATGGAAGCTGTTGATGAGTGCTTTAGTACAGAGTAATATATTATCGGCTGGGACTGGGATTTGTACTAGGACTGGGACTGAGACTAGGAGTTGGAATGGGACTGGAATAAAATACATACCACCTTCTGGAACAGGCAATAAGGGATGCAGAAGAATGAGAAGGATTTGAGAGAAAAGAAAAGAGAGAATGTGGAGGAGATTGAGAAAGAGATAGAATGAGACGAAGATGGAGATAGATGAAGCGAAATAGACGGAGAGAGGAGTGAATAAAAGGATTAGGAAAAAGTGAAGACGGGGGAGGGCAGAAACAGACGGAAAAAGCTTATTAAAATGTATGCAGATAGGCCAAATTTAGGGCAGGACAACGTCTGCCGGGTCTTCTAGTAATATTGATATAATAGTGAACAGTGGATTTACTGCTTACATAAGCACTGCTATAAACCGAATGTTACTAAGCTCTTGGAGCGCGTCTACAATTATTCCACACAATTAGGATTAAAAAGCATATAGAGTTAGTATGTTTCTAAATGGTAAATAAAGGAATAGCAACAAAAAGGCAACACTTAGGGACCAATTGCAAAGCGCGCAAGGGGCATTCAAATGACTGAGTGGATAAAGGCACCTACCCTTACACTAGTATGAAGTATGAATGTTGGAGATTTCGAGTTCAATACTCAGCTCCCGAGAAGCTAGCTGACGAAGAGATGAAATTCAGAAGCATGTCCTAGTAACCATCCGTGTTTGTAAACTTTTTTAATTTTTCTCTAATATCTATAATTATTGTAGAAAAAATTACTACTCTATTTACACCATTATATACATTTACACCATTATAATCACATACGTTTCTATTAAATGTATACCATTGTTATTTTGCTAAGCCTATGCTCTCACAAAAAATTTGCGTACCGACAAAAATAGCAATTAATAACTCATAATTAAATAAATGGACAAATATGCACTCTATTTCTTATAAGGAAAAAACTTATTTATTTACTTCCTCCACATTTTATTATTATTATTGTATGGTAATTAGCAAAATTATTTTGGCAAGTATATTATACAATAAGCGATTTACCCTCCTCTCCAAACATCACATCATAAAATTAAGTTTTACTATACTCGTTTTTTATATGGGTACGATTTTGCTCATAACTCAAGTTATGATTGTTCTTTATTACTTTTTTATGAGTAAAAGTTTACAGTTTAAAGCACATTTGCAAGGAAAGCAAAAAATTTAGGGTCAAATGTTGTTGTATTCAAATGTATGTATATATAGTTCATATACAAATATACATAACGGTTTAAATACGATAACTCTTTATTTCGGCGAAGCTGCACAAAATTATGTGCCGGAAACTAGACCCAGTTTCAATTGCCTTTCTTTGCCATTTAGCTTACCTCAATTTTGTAAACGAATAAAAACAAGTAAGGAAGGTTAAGTTCGGGTGTAACCGAACATTACATACTCAGTTGAGAGCTATGGTGACAACATAAGGGAAAATAACCATGTAGGAAAATGAACCGAGGGTAATCCTGGAATGTGTTTGTATGATATGTGTATCAAATGAAAGGTATTAAAGAGTATTTTAAAAGGGAGTGATCCTTAGTTCCATAGGTGGACGCCGTTTGGAGATATCGCAATAAAGGTGGATCAGGGTTGACTCTAGAATTTGTTTGTACGATATGGGTATCAAATGAAAGGTGTTAATGAGTATTTTAAAAGGGAGTGGGCCTTAGCTCTATAAGTGGACGCCTTTTCGGAATATCGTTATAAAAGTGGACCAGGGTTGACTCTAGAATGCGTTTGTACAATATGGGTATCAAACGAAAGGTGTTAATAAGTATTTTAAAAGGGAGTGATCCTTATTTCCATAGGTGGACGCCTTTTCGTGATATCGCCATAAACGTGGACCAGGGGTGACTCTAGAATGCGTTTGTACAATATGGGTATCAAATGAAAGGTGTTAATGTCTATATGTGGACGCCTTTTCGAGATATCGCCTTAAAGGTGGACCAGGGAAGACTCTAGAATTTGTTTGTACTATATGGGTATCAAATGAAAGGTGTTAATGAGTATTTTAAAAGGGAGTGGGCCTTAGTTCTATAGGTGGACGCCTTTTCGGAATATCGTTATAAAAGTGGACCAGGGTTGACTCTAGAATGCGTTTGTACAATATGGGTATCAAACGAAAGGTGTTAATAAGTATTTTAAAAGGGAGTGATCCTTATTTCCATAGGTGGACGCCTTTTCGTGATATCGCCATAAACGTGGACCAGGGGTGACTCTAGAATTTGTTTGTACTATATGGGTATCAAATGAAAGGTGTTAATGAGTATTTTAAAAGGGGGTGGGCCTTAGTTCTATAGGTGGATGCCTTTTCGAGATATCGCCATAAAGGTGGGCCAGGGGTGACTCTAGAATTTTTTTGTACGATATGGGTATCAAACGAAAGGTGTTAATGAGTATTTTAAAAGGGAGTGGCCTTAGTTCTATAGGTGGATGCCTTTTCGAGATATCGCCATAAAGGTGGGTCAGGGGTGACTCTAGAACTCGTTTGTACGATATGGGTATCAATGTGTATTTTAAAAGGGACTGGGCCTTAGTTCCATAAGTGGATGCCTTTTCGAGATATCGCCATAAAGGTGGGCCAGGGGTGACTCTAGAATTTTTTTGTACGATATGCGTATCAAATGAAAGGTGTTAATGAGTATTTTAAAAAGGAGTGGGCCTTAGTTCTATATGTGGACGCCTTTTCGAGATATCGCCATAAACGTGGACCAGGGTTGACTATAGAATGTGTTTGTACGATATGGGTATCAAATTAAAGGTATTAATGAGGATTTTAAAAGGGAGTGGCCCTTAGTAGTATATGTGAAGGCGTTTTCGAGATATCGACCAAAATGTGGACCAGGGTGATCCAGAACTTCATCTGTCGGGTACCGCTAATTTATTTATATATGTAATACCACGAACAGTATTCCTTCCAAGATTCCAAGGGCTTTTGATTTCGCCCTGCAAAACTTTTTCATTTTCTTTTACTTAATATGGTAGGTATCACACCCATTTTACCAAGTTTTTTTCTAAAGTTATATTTTGCGTCAACAGACCAATACAATTTCCATGTTTCATCCCTTTTTTCGTATTTGGTATATAATTATGGCATTTTTTTCATTTTTCGTAATTTTCGATATCGAAAAATTGGGCGTGGTCATAGTCGGATTTCGGCCATTTTTTACACCAATACGAAGTGAGTTCAGATAAGTACGTGAACTGAGTTTAGTAAAGATATATCAATTTTTGCTCAAGTTATCGTGTTAAAGGCCGAGCGGAAGGACAGACGGTCGACTGTGTATAAAAACTGGGCGCGGCTTCAACCGATTTCGCCCTTTTTCACAGAAAACAGTTACCGTCCTAGAATCTAAGTCTCTACCAAATTTCACAAGGATTGGTAAATTTTTGTTCGACTTATGGCATTAAAAGTATCCTAGACAAATTAAATGAAAAAGGGCGGAACCACGCCCATTTTGAAATTTTCTTTTATTTTTGTATTTTGTTGCACCATATCATTACTGGAGTTGAATGTTGCCATAATTTACTTATATACTGTAAAGATATTAACTTTTCTTTTAAAATTTGAATTTAAAAAAAAATTTTTTTAAAAAGTGGGCGTGGTAGTTCTCCGATTTTGCTAATTTTTAGTAAGCAGACATATAGTAATAAGAGTAACGTTCCTGCCAAATTTCATCATGATATCTTCAACGACTGCCAAATAACAGCTTGCAAAACTTCTAAATTACCTTCTTTTAAAAGTGGGCAGTGCCACGCCCATTGTCCAAAATTTTACCATTTTTCTATTCTGCGTCACAAGTTAAACTCACCTACCAAGTTTCATCGCTTAATCCGTATTTGGTAATGAATTATCGCACATTTTCGATTTTTCTAAATTTTCGATATCGAAAAGTGGGCGTGGTTATTGTCCGATATCGTTCATTTTAAATAGCGGTCTGAGATGAGTGCCCAGGAATCTACATACCGAATTTCATCAAGATACCTCAAAATTTACTCAAGTTATCGTGTTAACGGACAGACGGACGGACGGACATGGCTAAATCGAATTTTTTTAGATACTGATGATTTTGATATATGGAAGTCTATATCTATCTCGATTCCTTTATACCTGTACAACCAACCGTTATCCAATCAAAGTTAATATACTCTGTGAGCGCTGTTCAACTGAGTATAAAAATAACAATATTGCTGATGAGCTACCACGCAGGAGCTCAGCGGAAAGAAATGAGGGAATACCTAGCGCTTAAGAAGACATATCCCTAGACGCAACCAAGTGGGTTATTCGAGTGGGTATGCCAAAGACTTCATACCTTTCATGAATGGGGCTGAACAATAAACTGTATAAGAAAAGAAATATATAGTGACAGATGTAAAACCTAAGCGATTTTTAAGATAAATATAAAACAAAAATTAAGTTAGTTAGTTTGTGTGAGGATGCAAAGTATCACATTTTTGTGGTCTGCATGTAAAAAGTATGACCATTTATTTCAACGATATATGGCGTAAGCGTAAGTATTTGATGATATTTGAAGCTTCTAGCCGTAAAAAAGGGGCAGAAATTACAGTTTATATGGGGTATACCTATACCACAGATGTCTATGATTTTTTCAGACAACAATGAATGCTCTATACATAAGCATTTGGTGAAATTTAAAATTTGTAGCTGTTAAAATGGGGCAGTGATTACGAAAAGCTTCTTATCTGAACAATCGTTTGTGGGGGATATACGAAATATATACAACCGATCTCTATGATTTTTTCATAAAATAATATGCGCAATATGCGAAAGCATGTGGTGAAGTTTGAAGTGCCAATCTGATAAATTGCGGAAGATATGACAAATATCTTCTTTTCTGAAAAATCGGTTATATGCGGGATATATGCTATACTGGTCCGCTCCGGTCGGTTCCGACAAATGTCTAATCGGACACCTAAATATACCCACTCACCAAATTTTATCAAGATATTTGAAAACTTGGGGACTAATTTGCATACAAACATAATGCCCGACGGACATGGCCAAATCAACTCGCTCTTCATCCTGATCATTTCGGTATTCTTATTGGTGGGTATATCTGTTTTCCTTTAGAGACTTATAATTTTGAGATTCTTGACGAAGTTAATATACCATTTCATTTTCAGGAAAGGTATAATTAGGCGAGAATTTTCAATACAAAATATGCGCTATTTGACTTGAATGATAGATACCTGAGAACCTACTTGTACGAGGTAAACGACTTCGAAAAATACTCGTTAGGGAGCAAAGTACTCGAGTATATATTCGTAGTTACTAATACCGCAAAAACACTAGGTATACGTCGCGAGGTCGTATGATTCTACTGCCCTTCTCTTCGGCGTTTATTGCTTTCTGGTGACATCGGTTATATAGTTTGAAATGGTACGGACACACCAGGTACATGCTCTCACTTCAGAAAAGTTAAATCGGGCTTTTTAATGTGGCGCTTCTTAACCTTGCGCACGTACCGGTTACGGGATTAATAGATAGTTACACATTTTTAGTGGCCGTTTTCGCGACATCTAACCATTTGGTGTGCACTTTATGGTAGAGCTTACGATTCCTCGAACATGTTCGCGAAGAAATTTCTCGCGAATCTCGCCTTCTCGCAAGATTCTCGAATCTCGAATTACTCGTAAGGCTCGCGAGCTTCTCGACATTCAACTTAATCGATTCATTGGCTATTTTATATATAGATTACGATTTCTTCTGGAGCACAAGCCAAAATGTCCCCAAAACCACAAGTAAAAAACCTTGAAATGTACAGAATATTGCCAATGCAGCGACTGAATTGAAAGACGAGAAGATCGCAATTGGAGATTCGAGAATCTCGCGAGAAGCCGCGTTCTTGATGTCTCGTTGAAAAATAAAATATTGCGAATAAAATTATATGTATAATAAACATGAACCAATGACTAAAGATCCCGCAATGCCACAACCGTGTATTTGTAATTTAATTTAGGAAAAAAGTTACTGTCAAATGACGTAACGTTTTTGAAGTTTTTAGGTTTCTTTAACTATTATTTTTCTTTAAATTTTCATTGACGATTTTTCTTAACGAACAAAAATTTAAATTTCCTAAAAGTTGATATTTCCTTGCGATTGTTTATTATTTTCAATCAAATTCTAAGCCAAGGGACCTTTAATCGTTTGCGGTGATGCATAGTATTCAGTCCAGTTCAGAAACTAACATCAAAACCAAGAAGAATTAATTAAGGGATGCCGCAGGGAGTGCAGGGCACTTACCATTGTTTTCTACTGCAATGACTACACGATACTTGGAACAGGTCCAAGCCTTTCATCTATGAACTTTGCTGTAAAATTAACAACTATCTTCCTAGTCTTTCCTGGTTTTTCGCCTTATGAAAATTGGCATTATCATCGGCCTATTCTTCAGCGACCATATTTATAACGTGAACCAAAAAAGTTTCGGAAATATCCTATACCGATAAATGCTAGGCGAACCCCGTTCTCAGAGTCCAATATCCGAAGCTCGAAGTTGAAGAAAGACAAATCCAGGGAGACACTCTGGCACAACTTCGAGCTGAATACCGTATAGGCTAACCTCTTATCTATCAAGAATCAACCCTGACATACATAATGTATATACTGTATGTACGACAGCAACTACCTTTTGAGTTGCAATATGGAACCAACGCCTGTAACTTTCTTACAACATTGTCGAAACGCCAAGTTTCCGTGGACTTCCGTTAGAGGATATTGATAGCAATTTCTGAGTGAACGCAATTATTGGATGAGGCAAAGCACTGCTACAACAGCAACCAAACGGAAATACACTACATTTAAGGGGTTCTATCTTGATATCAGACATCGGGATATCTCCGCATCCGCCCCTCTTTTGTCTCTGGAAATATGGAAATGTGTCATTCACACAAACCCCCTGCAACCACTATCTCCAAAATATATTTTGAAGCAGTTTGAATTATGGAGCTCACAGTGGGTGAATAACAAAGGACACTGTGTGGATTGGGCTCCTCGTGGCTTTTCTATCAGACTAATCTAGAACTGCGTAAATCATTGTGTGTTATCTGCTGGGATGTCTTGGTTTCTCGTAATTCAATACACTCATTGGCATTGAGCACTTTTAGCGTGACTATGTGAGTGATGTTACGAAGTCATAGGGAGACATTCCTCGCAGGTATAAGCGCAGTATTCTAACAGGCCTGCACCTTCTCCGTTAAGTTTCACTTAAGTCAGGCGGCTGGCCAATTGTCTTGAAAACAATCCTTCTTTATCATTCCCCAGCGCTGACAGCAAGCAACTTAAGGATTTTATTGCACCTTTGAACTGTGCAGGAAAGAACACTAGCTTCTGAAAATTTCTCGCCCGGGTTTCTAAAATCCATGGCTAATATCTTAAAATAAAGTTTTATGTAGTTTTTATTTAAGTTTTATCAGAAATTGGTAATTTTAATTTAGTTTTTCCTATAGAAATTTCTAAAAAATATCAATAAAAGTCCAATTTGTCATTCTCTTTTATTACATTTCACTTCATTTTAAACATAACATTATAACATAACATTTTAAACAGAAAGAAGCTTCACTTTTTGTTGTTGTATTTAATGCGTGATCTGTTACTTGGTTCATGTATAATAAATATGTTTTGAGTTAAATGTCATCGACCAAAATGTGGACCAGGGTGACCCAGAACATCAGCTGTCGGTTACCGATAATTTATTTTTATATGTAATACCACGAACAGTATTCCTGCCATGATTCCAAAGGTTTTTATTTCGCCCTGCACAACTTTTTCATTTTCTTCTACTCAAAATGGTAGGTGTCACACCCATTTTGCAAAATATTTTTCCAAAGTTATATTTTGCGTCAAAAAACCAATCCAATCACCTTGTTTCATCCTTCTTTTTCATACTTGGTATAGAATTATGCCATTTTTTTCATTTTTCGAAATTTCGATATCGAAAAAGTGGGCGTGGTTATAGTCGCATTTCGTCCATTTTTAATACCAAGATATAGTAATTTCAGGTAAGTACGTGAACTAAGTTTAGTAACGATATATCGATTTTTGCTCACTTTATCGTGTTAACGGCCAAGAGGAAGGACAGACGGTCGACTGTGTATAAAAACTGGACATGGCTTCAACCGATTTCGTCCGTTTTCACAGAAAACAGTTACCGGCATAGGAGCTATGCCATTACCAACTTTCACAAGGATTGGTAAATTTTTGTTCGAATTATGGCATTAAAAGTATTCTAGACAAATTAAATGAAAAAGGGCGGAGCCACGCCCATTTTGAAAATTTCTTTTATTTTTGTATTTTGTTGCACCATATCATTACTGGAGTTGAATGCTGACATAATTTACTTATATACTGTAAAGGTATTGAATTTTTTGTTAAAATTTGACTTTTAAATTTTTTTTTTAAGTGGGCGTGTTCGTTATCCGATTTTGCAAATTTTTATTTAGCACACAAATGGCAATAGGAGTAACGTTTCTGCCAAATTTCATCGTGATATCGTCAATGACTGCCAAATTACAGCTTGCAAAACTTTTAAATTACCTTCTTTTAAAAGTGGACGGTGCCAAGCCCATTTTCCAAAATTTTCGATATCGAAAAAGTGGGCGTGGTTATAGTCCGATTTCGTTCATTTTAAATAGCGGTATGAGATGAGTGCCCAGGAACTCACGTACCAAATTTCATTAAGATACCTCAAAATTTACTGACGTTATCGTGTTTACGGACTGACGGACGGGCGGACATGGCTAAATGAATTTCTTTATTCGCCCAGATCATTTTGATATATAGAAGTCTATATCTATCTCGATTAGTTTATGTCGTTACGGATTACCGTTATGCGAACAAAGCAATATACTCTGTGAGCTCTGCTCAACTGAGTATAAACAATTTCAGGAAAAAAGAAAATTCATTGACTCGACAAACTTTAATAATTTATCAAGCTGTTGCATTTGGCGAGTTACCCCTACATAACTTGTTCACTTTTTAAAAGCCTTCATCATATTTAAATACAACTCAACTGGACCCATGATTTGGGAAGACAGATGATTTGGGAACAGCAAAGAAGTTTAGCTGAAAGCGAAATTAATTTTAATTTAACGTTTCGTTGACAATTAATTTGTTGTTGTTGGGAAGGCAATAATCTGTTATGAAGAAGTTGATGCTTTGGTGCAAAGTAGGCATAAATAAATGCAATAACAATACAAAAGTAAATATAAATTAGAAATTAGAAAAATGTTCATTTATATTTGAAATGACTCCCAAGAGTGATGTCGTTTGTGATGAAGTTTAAAATATTCCCCTGTTTTGAACACTCACCTTGAAGTTCAAAAAAACAAAAAAGGAATATGCGGCACTCTGTGAAAGCAGCCCATTAGGACTTTCCTGTAGATTTCCAAATATAGTTTTTGACTTTCACTTTTGGATTGTGGTAAATACTAAAAAATTTAGTTATTTATTTTCACACATAATGACAAACGAATGACATCTTAATCTATTTGTTCGTTGTTGGTTTTAGTTTTGTTGTTGTATCGATAAAGACAATTCCCGAAGGTTATGGGAAGTGCTATCGATCATTTCAGAATCCTCGGTTTTAGGAAACATTGTTAGAAGCCGAATTGGTAAATGACTCCTTCGGACGAATCGTGCCCTGAGTTAATACCGTTAGACCATCGATCATTGAAATCAATGAACAAACAGATATGTTAAAAGGAAACAACATAAAATCCGATTGTTACCTTTCATGAATGGAGCTGAGCAACTATGTAATCAAATTTAAAAAATTCACACGATCTTAGCAAGCAGTTGTATAAGATACTAGCAGTGCCGCACACGTCCCTCTGCCCTAACTTTGGTCTATTTGGATACGTTTTTGGAACTTTCACTTCTTACTTTTCGTCTTCCTCTCTACCCCTCTTCCTTATCTTTTTATGCACTTTTTCCTCTGCCTTTCTATTTCTCTGTGTCTCTCTCCCCCTTCGTTAGTCTAACTCCATCTTTTTCCAGTGTCTTTTCGTCTTTTCTTTCTTTATAGTTCTTCTTATTCTTCTCTATTCCTTATTCCTAGTTCCAGTCCAATTTCTAGTTACATCCGGAGCCCTAGTCCAAGCGTCAGCCTCAGTCCCGGTTCCAGTATAAGTCCCAGTCCCAATCCCAGCCCAAGCCCCAGTACCAGTACCAGTCTTAGTCCCAGTCCCAGTATCAGTCCCAGTATCAGTCCCAGTCCCAGTCCCAGTCCCAGTCCCAGTCCCAGTCCCAGTCCCAATCCCAGTCCCAGTCCCAGTCCCAGTCGCAGTCCCAGTCCCAGTCCCAGTCCCAGTCCCAGTCCCAGTCCCAGTCCCAGTCCCAGTCCCAGTCCCAGTCCCAGTCCCAGTCCCAGTACAGTCCCAGTCCCAGTCCCAATCCCAGTCCAAGTCCCAGTCCCAGTCCCAGTCTCAGGCCCAGTCCCAGTCCCAGTCCCAGCCCCAGCCCCAGCCCCAGTCCCAGTCCCAGTCCCAGTCCCAGTCCCAGTCTCAGTCACAGTCCAGTCCCAGACGATACTTGCTCCATTCCCCGAATAGAATTTGTTCAAATTGATTACCGGAAAAAAAAGTATCGTAAATACTAATCTAGGCAAAGGGATACCTATGTATAAACCAATTTCAGAAAAATCAAACGGTGAATAGAATTTTTTCGAATATATTCACTGGTCCCCTTCCCGGAAAGAAACTTCACAGGAACGCTAACCAATCTTTGAGGTTGGATCACACTGCACACGTTGTACAAATTTGATTAAAATCGGTAAAATAGTTTAGGAGTCCATCGCTGGTAAACAACGTGACACGAAATTGAATGTATATTAAGATATGCCCATACCGCTGATTGTTTGGGTTTTATGAAGTTTTAAAATACCTTTAGATTTTTGTTCAGCATTTTGGATAGAACAAGTGTGATATCTTATCCGTCAACTGCCTTACAGTATGTTTAAAATGGTTACTGTTTAGCGTTTTGGCAGTGTTTTGAGAGGAAGTTCAATATGGCGGCGCATAGGGTCGCCTATCTTTAGCCGGTGATAGAAAGAGATACAAAATGAGACCACGATAGTCAATTAAAAAACAGGTGATCGGTTCTATTTGTGATTTTGACGTCTATGCAGAAGTTATCACACATGTCTTATCCACAATGTTGTTCAGTTCCATTCATGCAAGGGGCTCATATACCTTTTGCGGAATTTTTGAAATCAATCAAAGTGTATTCTTCGCTTTATCATTATCTATATCTATAAATCTTATAAAATAAAGTTGCTAAATGCTATGTACGCACATCACTTCACACAGAATGCTCAGATTTTAAAACGTTTTTTTGGATTTGAAAGCTTATCTACGTGAGATAGATATTGTCAATATAATTTGAAGATATATATTATAGGGCCGTGGCAAATTGCCAAAATTTAGTAAAAAATCATAAAATTTTTGTTTGCATAGCTATAACTCAAAAACGAGTTGATTGATATGAAAAATTCTGCTTTTCAGTAAAACGTTGAAATATTTACCTTCGTTCTACATAAAAAAAATACTTCATTCCTTTCTCATATCAGCCAAATTATTTAAACAAAAGTAACATTTTTAACAAAAAAATACGTGCGTGTGGTTGTTCAATGTTAATTGTGCGCGCAAATTGCTTTTGATTAGTGAGGCATGATGCGACACATACGTACATACATAGCATTCGCTGCGTTATTTAACTTCGGGCGTAGGTTTATAGGCATATATGGATGTACATATGTATGTATTTTCATATCATATCAGCATGACATATGTATGTATGTACATACATTTTTATGCAACGTAAATAGTTAATGGTTAATGCAACATAAATGGTTAAGAATGCATTCATCTCTTGAAAAATATTGAATATTTCTTTAAAATTCTTAAACAAAAGTTTTATTTCTTGGTATATTTTCATGTATCAATATCACTACATAGTATAAAACAAAGTCGTTTTTTCTGTCCCTATGTCCCTTTGAATGCTTAAACCTTTAAAACTACGCGACGGATTTTGATGCGCTCTTTTTAATAGATAGAGGGATTGAAGATTGTAGATTGTATAATAACATCCATTAAATAGTGGAGAAATACTGTTATTTTTGAATTTTCTAATGTTATGTATTAAGAAAGTGGTGTTAGTTACACTTTTTATAACTCAAGAACGGATGAATAAATTCGGCTGAGAATTGGTGGAGGAGTAGCTTGGAACCAGGAGACAGACATAGGATAATTTTTATCCCGTTCTGGATACGGTCTTGAAATCAAAACGTGGACGTGGGTAATCCTGGGATATGTTTGCACAAAATGGATATCGAATGGAAGGTGTTTATGAGTACTTTGATGCGGGGTATTTTTCGTACCCGTGGGTGCCTAGGGTCTCGCGATATAGGCGAAAACGTGGGGGGTATCCCTAGAATGTGTTTATAGAATATGTATAACAAATGAAAGCTGTTGATGAGTGCTTGAGTACAGGGTAATTTTCATACCTATTTGTGACTGGGGTCTCGAGATATAGGCAAAAACGTGGAGGGTACCCCTAGAATGTGTTTATAGATTATGGATAACAAATGAAAGCTGTTGATGAGTGCTTGAGTACAGGGTAATTTTCATACCTATTTGTGACTAGGGTCTCGAGATATAGGTCAAAACGTGGATCAGGGTAACACTAGGATGTGTTTTTACATTATGGGTATCAAATTGAAGCTGTTGATGAGTGTTTTAGTACAGGGTAGTTTTCATACCTATTGGTGACTAGGGTCTCGAGATATAGGCCAAACCGTGGATCAGGGTAACACTGGAGTGTGTTTTTACATTTTGGGTATCAAATTGAAGCTGTTGATGTGTGCATTAGTACAGAATAATTTATACCGCTGGGTGAGTAGGGTCCCGAGATATAGGCCAAAATGTGGACCCGGATACCCCTAAAATGTGTGTGTAATATGGATGTCAAATGTTGCTGAGAGCTTTAAAGTAATTTTCATTGTGATATTCGATTTAGTTGCATCAACCTGGCAAAACTGATAAATATGCATGCGAAGCTAAAATAAAGACATGAGTTAATAATACTCACATACCTATTTACACACGTCCTATTCGATTTGCCTGAAATTTGGTATATAAATTTGCTTATATTAATATTTACGATCCTTTTTCCGGGAAGTAGACCAAAGACGGGCTGGGAATGGGATTAGGATTAGGACTGGGGCTGAGACTCGGAGTGGGACTGGGACTGGAACAAAATACATACCACCCTCTGGGACTGGAAATAAGGGATGAAGAAGAATGGGAAAACTTGAGAGAAGAGAAAAGTAGGAAGGAGAAGGAGACTGAGAAAGAGATAGAGTGAGACGAAGATAGAGATGGATGAAGCGAAAAAGACGAAGGGAGGAGTGAATAAAAGGATTAAGAAAAAGTGAAGAGGGCAGTGTTAGACGGAAAAAGCTTATTTAGGGCAGAACAACGCCTGACGGGTCTGCCAGTCTGTAATAAATGAAAATCCATTGGCACAGTTGAATGGCTTGTTTTAATTAATTTATTTTCCTGATTAAGTCGAATGTAAAAATTAAAGCCAGTCAATCACTAAACCGATTATATACACTGTAAACTTTAAAATACATTTCGTTTCAAACGTGGCATGTTTGTACATAAAATTGTTATATCTGAATTTGGTATAGAACATATAAAGGGTTTTCCACCTTACTATAAACAACAAAACATATGTTTGGAAAAATTTGCGTAGCCATCCTTAACCTAACGCACAGCCTGGTTACTGGATTGATAGTCAGTGTTGCCAGGAAAAAAATTTCTTTGGGGCTAGAATCTAGAAAAAAAGGGGTAGAAAGACCTAAATTTCTTCAAGGAAGTCCAAAACCCGTTGCAAAAGGAGCTAAAATTATTTGTATATTTTTCAATGTAAGATTTCACATTTATAACAAAGTTATAAAAAAAGTACAGTAAAGTCGCAAAAAAAAAAATAAAACGATACAATAGAGGTACATAAATAACACTGATTTAATAGTTCATTTTATATTTTTTAATAACAAAAATACGTTTTATTTTTTAACTTTTCTTTTGCCATTTGGCGGTAAAGTTAATTCGTCCTCAGAAGATGAGTTAGTATTATTGCTACATTCATATATATTTTTTGTGTTCATTCATTATACGAGATCGTTGTTTATTTCAAATTCACGACAGCATTTATTCAGCCGTTTAAGACCACTGCTTATTGTCAGAAGCGAATTCAACATAAATAAATTCATTTTATTTCTGTGTTTGCTTTTAATTAAACTGATGTTTGAAAACGCTCTTTCAACTGCAGCATTACTTAAAGAAACGTAAGCACAAAATCGAAGAGCTCTTGGAAAGGGTTTTCATTTAACGTGTTCTTAAACTCTCTAACCTTAAACCAAAAACTTAAAGTTGAAGTCACATTTTTCAAAATTTGGAGATAGATATTCTTCCACTGCGTTTCTAACCTAGTTATTTCACCAGTGCTGTAGTTGTTTTTTCCATATGAGAAAAATAAAAAGAATTGAGGTCTTACAATTCTTAAAGAAATCTATTTTGCTAAGCGATTTTGCGGCAAGCGTTGCCTTAAATGCTCTATTAATTTAATAATGAAGTCGCGACATATATTACGTATCTTTCTTTCAATAAATTCGCCTATACATATGTCTTTTTTATTTCGTATATATTCTTCAAAGGTATAATGAAAACAAGTAAAGGTGTCTAAGTTCGGCTGTAACCGAGCATTACAACCTCAGCGTGAGCTTCAATTGTTCATTTCATTTCAGATAAATTACTTTTCTACATAACACGTGGCACCGCCCGTTTAAAAAAAATGTCTCCCCATTTCCTCTTACAATAAAACTTGGTAAGTGAAATATCATTGATTGAAAACAATTTTTTGCTAAGTTATAGCTTACTATTCGAGTCTACGACCCTTTTAAATTTGTTTTATATCTAAGTGGCTGTGGTCTTTATCCGATCCCGTCCATTTTTACTAGAAATATTTTCTGCTATAAGGAAAATATGTGTACCAAATTTTATTACGATCCGTTAATTTTTCTTCGAGTTATGGCTCCCGAAACATAGAAAATTGCTTAGTCATAACAGGGGCGGTGCCACACCCATTTACAAAAATTTTAGTGTTTTCCAATTTAGTGTTATAATTCAATTTACAAAGTAAAATTCAATTGATACAAAGCTATTTTTGGCTTAGATAATAGTTATTATTATCGTCTACGACCCTTTTAAAAATCTTTTATATAAAAGTGTGTGCGGTCTTTAACCGATCTCGTCCATTTTTTCTAGAAATATTTCCTGCTATAGGGAAAATTTTTGTACCAAATTTTATTACGATCCGTTAATTTTTCTCCGAGCTATGGCTCCCGAAACATAGGAGAGAGGCGGTGCCACGCCCATTTTTTAAAATTTGAAGTTTTTCCTATTTATTGTTATAAATATACTTGAGAAATGAAATACCATTGATATACAGCTCTTTTTTGCAGGGACGGAAAATAATAATTTTTTTTTTCGGAGTCGATAAAGTCCTGGTCAAAAAATTGTCCTAGGTGAAAATGTTTGTTTTCCCAGGTATCCCTATAGCAATATCATGTCGAATCATGCATCCTTTTTATATTTTTCGAATTTTTCCATAAAAGTCCACATATAAATGTAAAATCTGTATTTTTATTTTTTAAGTCCGATAGAACTAGTTAAACTCGGACTTTTAAAAATATAAGTCCCGAAATAAAAGTTAAATCAAGACTTTTATTTTTTAAGGTCGAAATAAAAGTCCCGCTTGATAACATAGAAACGGCTTATCCGAATTTAAAAAATTTGGTAACAATCGATTCTCCTGGATTCCTAAAATTTAAAACCTTACGAACTTTTTAAAATTTCTGTTAATAATACTAGAAATTTATCATTAACAAACTAGATCGAAAATCTCGTAGTATAAATGGTGAACGTGCAGTGGATTTTTGCAATAAATTTCGTTGAAATTTGGTAAACTGTAGTTGATCCACAACATTTTTTTGGACAATGGGCGTGGCACCAACTACTTTCCAAATAAGATTTTTTGGACTTTCAAGTGCGATAACTCGTACATTCTTTGAGCAATATTTTTGCAAATTGGTAAGCGAACTTCACACATGTATTTGTACATGCCGACAGAAAAAGTTTTAAAATCGAATTAAAGTCACACCCATTTGTATATAAAAATATCAAAACTGGCTACTTGAATTCATTGCTAAGTACGTGAATATGTCGGAGTTATTTCGGGACTATTGCGTGATCATTTGGGGATCCTTCCGGTATCATGCCTGGATGGTTTTCGGGATCCGGTCAGGGTCATTTCGGGACTTTTTCGTGTGTGCTGAACTACCGGTTTGGAAGAGTCCTTAAATGATTCCGGAAGAGTCCCAAAATGAAATCAAAATAGTCCCGAAATGATCCCGACGGGATCCCGGACAAATCCCGAAAACTATCCAGGAATGATACCCGAAGGATCCCAAAATGATCACGCAATAGTCCCGAAATAACTGCGACATATTCACGTACTTAGCAATGAATTCAAGTAGCCAGTTTTGATATTTTTATATACAAGTGGGTGTGACTTTAATTCGATTTTAAAACTTTTTCCGTCGGAATGTACAAATACAAATATGAAGTTCGCTTACCAATTTGGAAAAATATTGCTCAAAGTATGTACGAGTTATTGCACTTACTTACTTACTTAATTGGCACTTAACCGTCTAAACGGTTATCGCACTTGAAAGTCCAAAAAATCCCATTTTCCAAAAAAATTATGTGGATCAAATACATGCAATGTCAGTAATTTACGTGCCAAATTTAAATAACGTGGCTTCTTTAGATACTCAAATATTGTATGCTCTGTGCGGAAATTTCTATATACAGAAAGAGGCGTGGCTACTAACCGATTACGACCATTTATTTTTGTGGAAAGCTTTCCTATCATAGCAGAATGCGGTTTACCAATTTTCACTCTAGTAGTTGTATTGGAACGAAATTTATTGCAAAAAGCCACTGCAAGTTCACCATTTATACTACGAGATTTTCGATCTAGTTTGTTTATGATAAATTTTTATTATTATTAAAAAAGTTTTCAAAAGTCTATAAGGTTTTAAATTTTAGAAATCCAGGAGAATCGATTGTTTGTCGAATTTTTTTTAATTCGGATGAGCCGTTCCTTTGTTATCAAGCGGGACTTTTATTTCGGCCTTAAAAAATAAAAGTCTTGATTTAACTTTTATTTCGGGACTTATATTTTTAAAAGTCCGAATTTAACTAGTTCTATCGGACTTAAAAAATAAAAACCCGAAAATAATTTTTATCTTGATCCAAATATATTTAAAGTCCAAAATTAATAGTTTTGCAAGTACTTATATTATAAAAGGAATAACAGTTTCAGCCCCTGTTTTTTTGAAAAGATAAAGCTTTTTTTATTCGTCCACCACCATTTTAAAAATATTTTATATAAAAGTGGGCGTGGTCCTAAACCAATTTCGTAAATTTTTCTTCAAGGCATTCCTAATAGTAAAGGCAACCTCTCTGCCGAATTTTGTTACGATAGGTCTAACGATTTTTGATTTATGATTAATAATATTTTTAAAATTGATTTTATCACTAGCGGGCGGTGCCACGCCCATTTAAAAAAAAAAATTCCAAATTTTTGCCAAGAGTCTTAATATCAGTCTATACGTCAAATTTCACCATTGCAGGTGTATTATTTACTAAATAATCAGGTTTTTTGTGTTTTCCAAAATCTTATATATATAAAAAGTGGGGGTCGTTATCATCCGATTTCGCTCATTTTCAATACCAACCTATTCTGGGTCCAGAGAAGCTCGTGTGCCAAATTTGGTGAAGATATCTCAATATTTACCCAAGTTATCGTGTTAACGGACAGACGGACAGACGGACGGACGGACGGACATGGCTCAATCAATTTTTTTTCGATACTGATGATTTTGATATATGAAAGTCTATATCTATCTCGATTCCTTTATACCTATACAACCAACCGCTATCCAATCAATATTAATATACTCTGTGTGCAAAGCACTCTCAGTATAATAAGGTACGGGAGACAAAAATTTATTATAATCTGAAGTTAAATGGTCCAAACTCTTAGAAGGTGACACTATGCTGTTACACAAGCTGGAGAAGCAAATATACCACATCATGACACAGTTTATCGATTAAAGTTTTTGTTATCAGTTGAGTACCGAGTTGCAACATCATAGATATATAACGAAACAAATAAAATAAAACTTCGACATATATAAAACACATTACAAATTTCACAATACGTATTGCCGAAATATGTTTGGAGCCAAAAAGGGGCAAAGATTTTAAAAAGAGCTAAAAAGACCTAGAGCTAAACGGGAATTTTTGGAGCTAAACGCCAAAAAAAAGGGCTAGATCTTGCCCCAAATGCACCAAAATGGCAACACTGTTGATAGATAGTTACACATTTATATAACGGACCCCTTTTTCTCCGACTGACAACCATTCGCCGCCTCAAGTAATGGTGATTGTTATGTTGCCGTTTGAAGTTTCAGCTCTATCATCGATAAAAATTTTGGAAGCTGCTTTAATATATTTATCAAAAGGTGGTCCTACTGGGCTGGCAAAAAAACTAAAGTACAATGCAATTAGAAACAAGAAAGTAAAAAAACGAAATCCAATTACTCAACAAACTTTTTACAGCTAATCAAGCTGTTACAATTTGCGAGTTACTCTTACATAAATATTTGTTCACTTTGAGGAAGCCTTCATTCACAGCCATGTATACAGAATAGTTGGGAAGAGCAAAGATATTCGGCTGAAAGTTAAATCAATTTTAATTTAGCATTTCGTTGACATTTATTTTGCTGGTTGTTGGGAAGGCAGTTATTTGCAATTAAGAACTTGATGGTTTGATACAAAGTAGGCAAAAATAATTGCACTAGCAATATGAAATTAATTATGAAGACTTAATAGTTTTCAATATTAAAATTCATTTAAAGCAATTATGTGCCGCAAAGTGTGTAAATTTGTTTTATTGTGTGAAAAAAAAAAACTGGAAACTTAGCAACATACCTAAAAAATTGATTCGCAAACGAAAGGAAAGCAACGAAATGGAAAAAAAGGAAGGGAATGGAAAGGAAAGACTAGAGAGGGCCAAACCCGCTACAGAACCGAAAACAGAACCCGGACGCTTAACAGTAACTGAACGTAAACCAGAACCGAGCCGAAAATCGATATCGTATAACGTGTTATGAATTTATTATTGAAGTTTTAACGGTTTGTTACTGACGAGAAATCGGTTTGTTATACACTTACCTAAAATGAGTAAAATATTTCGCAAACAAATTTTTTAATTGAGGAAAATGTGAATGTTATGAGTAAGAAATTATAATTTTTAAGTTTTCATCAATTTGAAGGGATTTTTTTTTAGTTTTTTCATTAAGAATATTTGATTGGACATTTTTCACAATATTTACATGGAGGTCAATGAATAAGAGTACTCGACTGTAAAATTGAGGACCTCTACAAGAAATCCGCTGCCATGACAGTTTAACAATTGATATAAAACAATTTTTTTTTATACAACTAGTGGATTTGGCACACGTTGTTCTGCCTAACTTAGGTTTAGCTGCATATCTTTTAAGAAGTTTTTATTTCTCACTCTTCCGCCCCATCTATCTCCACATTTTATTTATCCTTTTTCCCTCTCCGTCTTTCGATCCCTTCTTCTCCCTCAACCTCTCTCTTCTTTTCTCTCTCCTGCTCCATCTATCTTCGTCTTACTCTATCTCTTTCTCAGTCTCTTCGTCATTTTTCTTCTGTCTGTTCATGTTTCTCCATCCCTTATTCCCAGCCCCAGGGGTGTACTTGTTTTTGAATGTTGTTTCTTAAAAACGGAAATATTATGGGGTGCACCACCCTTAACATTTTGGGGTATGAAAAATTGATAAGGTCCGGATCTTAAACCTACTCAATATGCCTACAAAGATGCATGAGAATCAGTCAAGCCGTAGAATCGGAGTTCAACCACAAACACTGTGGCACTGAAACATTTTTTGAAAAGATTAAAAATATTGATTAAAGCGGTCACAAGAACAATCGCATTATTTCTTTATTTTCAAGAATTTGTTTTTTTATTTTGCGTGTAGATGGTTAAAAAAAGAGAAAGAAAGGTATAGAGGAGTTATCGATTTGATATGGATGTGTTATAAACTTGCTTTAGATAACAAAGTTTTTGAATAAATTTCTGATTTTTGATTGACGAGCAACCGGTTTGGTTATTAAAAGGTCATCGACATAATTTCGAAAAGTTTTCGATTATTTATCAAAACTTGTTATATCTTACCAAGTAGTTATCGACAAGATATTGATTTGTTATGTTATCGATTTTTATTGACTTTTTTCCAATTTTGTATAGGCTTATTATAGATTTCTTATCGACAGATCATCGGTGCGCTATAAAAGAGATAACAATAAAATTTCACGTTTATCTGCGTTTGCCCGCTCAAGATCAGTGGAATAAACCACAAATTGTTTTACTAAAACTGTTTCCCAATAGTTATATTAAAGGAGTATGTTATTTGTTTAACCGGCTTTAGGTCCAATTTTTTTTATTATTAAAACATCAAAAATTGTTTCTCCTTCAGTTTACCAATATATTTGGGTTACACACGGTAACCGTCTTCAGGGATTTGAACTATAAACAAATTACCGACACATAAAATAAAAATACAATTTACATAAAAATTAAACAAACATGAGGATTTCTTTACATACATTATTTTACACGAGTCACTGATGACCTGATACGAAACATCCATTCTCTCTCAATTCGTTTCCAGGAATGGGTCTTGAATTTCATTCGATTGTAAACAAAAGTTAATTCGTTTCCAAGAATGGATCTTGAACATCAGATGGCTATAGAGTTGCCTAAAATACGCAAAAAAAAACTCCAAAAAATCCGTTAGGTTTAATTATTTTCAACTAAATCAGCAAGTAAGCTGATAAAACCTTATTAAAATTTATAAAAAAGGCAAAGTTTTGTAGAAATATTTTGTGGTAGATAAGTGGAAAAATATGAAACAATATATTTCGATTGCATTGCTTTGCTTTGTTGCTCTGGCACCGCCATAAGATAACAATGAACTGCTAGCCCCTTTTTTCACTTTGATGCGACCAAAACGTTTATGTACATACATATGTACATATATCCACATACAATAAAAACGCAAAAAATGTATAAGAAATTACGAAATTAGCGCACCTATTATGGTTAACAACTAAACTTAGTTGGGTTGTAATTAAAACAACTCAACTTTTAGACAACTCAACTCCTGTTTGGTATTACGAATTACAACTTATTTTAGTTGAAGAAATGAAATGATGTTATTTTGCAGATTTGAAAGGAAGCATTTTGCTCATTACTAAACACAATTAAGGACCATTTCCGCAAACGCGTTCGAGGGAAAGCTTTACCCTATTTTAAAATTATGCTCCACACTCAGATTCCTCGCTGATGGCAGCTATCAAAAATGCTGTGGAAATGATTTTGGTGTTGGACTGGTTTTAGATATTATTGAGGAGCATATTTGTGCGAGTTGGATTAAAACCAAACAGCAAAAATTGTATTTTACTCTAAAACAGGATTCCCAGGAGTAATGATTAATATCAATGGGACGCACGTTCGCATAATTTCACATATTTTGGCTGCATCCGAACTGCGGCCAGCCTCGTTCAACTTCGGAATGTTGCTCCATAAATTCAAAAAGTTATTCAATGTAATCCTTCGTATAAACGTTTTTTTTTCTATAAATGTGTACAAAATTGTTGATTATTGTTTGATTATAAAAGGTTTAACTACCGGCTTTAAATATTTGTTTTTTTTTTTGGTAACGTTTTATGAGCCAGTGCCCCATCTAAGTTTTATCAAAGGTGGTATCAGAAGCCGCGCTCCGATCTCCGTTTTTAGAAATCGAAAGCGGAAATTAAAAGTTTTATTTCTGTCAAAAAATATTTACAAAAACTCACAAAATGGCCCGAGAGGGTCCGAAATATGAGGCCCGATCCACATTTTTTTTTGCACAGAACATCTTTTTGCGTTGGCGGCCTTTGCCCGCGACTTGTAAAAATAACTCTGGGTGGGTCCAACGCCTTTCTGCATTAGTGTGTACAAAAATCCTGGCAAAATACAACAACCACATAAAAATTTGAACCGAAATGATATGACAGAAATTAAATTTTTAATTTTTCTTTTCGGATTCTTAAATCGGAAGTCAAAACGTGTCTTTTGATACCACAAAAACATGGCTTTTATGCATCCACTTACATCACTGCGAAGACCAAGAAGCTGACTTTTTCACAAATGAAAGGTGTTGTCACTGATAAATTTTCCACGGGTGAAAAAGAGTTATTTTTTTTCGGATTTGTAATACTGACAAAAATTCGAGTTTTTAGATATCCCATTTGACAATCCTGAGTAATTTTTTGGTGAAAATCATAAATTAAACCTTTACCATGTAAAATAACCCAAATTTATTCTGAATTGCCCAAATTTGATTTTGAGCGAGATGTCATCTATGGCCAATATCAAAAAATTTCACGCGCTCTCAGAGAGCGAGAAGTTTCATATCAGGTCATCAGTGCGTGATTTATGTTGGGCTAGTGGAGTTTTTAATTTGGCTTTGGTTGTGTCCACATATGAGTTAACACAACAAACGTTGCAATAACAAAATTATTGCATCACAGCAATATCAAGTGACAATGCGAACATTTAACCTGATTGTTTCCCATGGGCACACGACACCACACGCGCTACCAAAATATGATGACGCTGCTACAACAAACCCGGCAAATATTCCCAGCACATGCAAGTGCAACGTGACCTGACAAACATACAAATATAGAATTAGCCGTAAAGTAGAATTAAGAATAATTGTAAAGTCAGTTCTAATTTGAAAGTGAACAAATAAAGTCGGACTTCGTGTCCACAAAAAATATATTTTTTTAAGGATTTAATGTAGCAAAATCCTAACTGGCGCCCGAGCGGTAATAATCGGGTGAAAACGCGCAATAAAATCGTTGTGGCAAAGACACCTCAAGCAGCTGCAAGCCACCGTGAGTTTGATCGGAAATCAGTTAAAGTACTTAATCGGCCGATAAAAAAACAAGCGCCAACCCGGAACGATCGCGCCAACCCGATAAAGGACCAAGTGCAGGAAAAGAGGCCCCCCAGTATCGAAAGCAAAAAGGAAATACACAGAGATTAGCCGCCTGCCCAGGAGATGAGGATGTTCCTGATTATAGCGTAAGGAAATTAGAATTTTAAGAAAAACCTGTGAATCAAGTGAAAATTTTTAAAGAAAAGTGAAAATAAGAAAAGAAAATTTATTTAAAGAAAATTGAATAGTATAAAATATCTAAAACAAGTAATTTTATTAGAAAAGCCACGAATTAAGTGGAAAATTTTTTAAAGAAAAGAAAATTTATTTAAAGAAATTTAATAGTATAAAAATATTTAAAACAAGTAATTTTATAGGAAAATCCACGAACTAAGTGGACACTTTTTTAGAGAAAAGTGAATATAAGAAAAGGAAATTTGTTTAAAGAAAATTTAATATCATAAAAATAGTTAAAACAAGTAATTTTGTAGGGAAATCTATGAATTAAGCGGAAATTTTTTTAAAGAAAAGTGAAAGTAAGAAAAGAAAATTAATTTAAAGGAAATTTAATAGGAAAAAATTTTATGTGAGATAATTTTTAAAGAAAAGTGAATTTAGAAAAGAAACAAATTTTAAGAAAATTTAATAGTATAAGAACATTCAAAATAGGGAAACAAAACTAACGGTAGGACATAGGATAGGAAATAACAATCAAATTCTAAACTACAATACTAGGTTGTGCAAAAAAAAAAAAAAAAAAAACAAAAAAAAAAAAAAAATCTGCGGTTCACCACCCATAATATAAAATTCAGGAAAAGCTAAGAAATAAACTATAGCAAGAAATAGCCATTAAAAAAAGTATAAACGTTCATAAAATGATCCGACCAAGTGTGCTGAACCCCCAAGCTAATCAAGCTCCCCAACCCGCCCAACCCTTACCTCAAACATCAAGTAGCCAAAGCAACTCCACTACCGAATTAGAAGCCCTAATTACTTCAGTTGTCATTAGAATACTTAGGAACGAAGGACGACAACAATTCCAAGCCCTACTCAACCCCAACGCCGACTTAACCAACGCTACTGACGAAACTATTAGACCAGAGCTCCAAGGACAACTCTCAGATCTTGACAAAGTCCCGGACATAGTACGCAGTATCCGAGATTTCAACGGAAACCCAGGCGAATACAGCTCCTGGAAGAAAAGTGTCGATAGGGTCTTAAAAATTTACGATTCACTAAGAGGAACCCCTAAATATTTTGGCATTCTATCCGTTATTAGAAATAAAATTGTCGGCAGTGCAGACATTGCCTTAGAATCATATAGTACGCCCCTTGACTGGAAAGCAATTTCCAGATGTTTATCACTACACTATGCGGATAAGAGAGATATTACCACTCTCGAATACCAATTCACATCCTTGGTGCAAGGAAATTGTACGATTCAAGAATTCTATCAAAACGTATACACTCACCTGTCATTAATACTAAACAAATTAACAAGTCTGGAAATAAGCCAGGAGTCACTCTCGCTCCTTACACAGACTTATAGGCATAAAGCCCTTGACACATTTATTAGAGGCTTAAAAGGCGATCTTCCCCGACTCCTAGGGATGAAAGAGCCCGAGGATCTCCCACAAGCCCTACACTTATCTCTCAAACTCGAAAACCAAGTTGCCCGTAGCAGCTATTCCTTTACACAACCAAGCACGACTCGAAAAGCCAATCCCATTTTCACACCTTTACTGCCACCAAGGAACCCGCAGTACAAACCTCAACCATTCTATCCGCAACTCGCGTATATCCCAGGACCGCACATGCAACCTCGACACCAACAGTTGCCCCAATATTACCAACAAGTCACCCAACCAAACCATCAAACTCAACAACCTTGGCAAAACTATCGCCAAACCCAACCACCTAGACCAACGGCACCGAAGCCGCATCCTCGTCCAGAGCCTATGGACATCGATCGCTCCACCCAGTCGAGAGCACTAAACTACATGAATAGGCCAAACTTCAATAAACCAGCCGAAAAAAGGACGTCAAACCTTTCCCAACAAATTCCATTTAAACAGCAACGGAATTTTCACATAGACACATCCACACAAGACGAACAATATTACCAGGAAGACCAGCACTATCACCAAAACTGGACACCAACCGAAGAGGAATACGAGAGATACGTAGCCAATGCAGAGCACGAAGATTTACTGCAAGAACACCCTGACGATAACCAAGCAGATTATATTGATGTTAATTTTTTAGGATGAAGAGTTCCTCGTTACCCTACGTTGAGTTTAGAACGAGGAACGGGAAAATCCTTAAAATATTAATTGACACCGGTTCAAGTAAAAACTATATACAACCTCAATTTGTTTCGAAGCCCATCCCCAACGAGAAACCCTTTTTCGCAAATTCAATAGCGGGTCAAATTAAGATCACCCACCACACAATAATAAATCTTTTCGGAAAAGATAATGCAAATTTAAAATTTTTTATTTTGCCAGAATTAAAATCCTTTGATGGGATCATCGGCAACGATAGTCTCAAAGATCTCCATGCAACCATTAACGTTCGTGATGATATAATCAAGTCCGGTAATGGTAAAGAAGTTAAAATTAAACAAATGCTTTCCCCTGCCGTAAACAAAATCGAAGTTAGGACCCTCTCAAAAATTTTATATGCAACAACTTGTAAAAAAATATGATCAATTATTTACTGAGCCAAACGAAAAGCTAACCTACACAACTACCGTAGTAGGCGAAATAAGGAGGTCTTCCGAAACGCCCGTATACACTAGGTATTACCCATACCCTGTTGGAATGAGAGAATTTGTCACCAATGAAATTCAAAGCTTACTTAATGATGGCATAATAAGGCCATCGCGTTCCCCATACAACTCACCTGTATGGGTAGTCCCAAAAAAACTAGATGCCTCTGGGAAAAAAAAGTACAGACTCGTAATCGACTACAGGAAATTCAACAAGGTAACTGTGGCCGATAGGTATCCAATTCCCGAGATTAACGAAATAATTGCGCAACTAGGAAATAATAAATACTTTTCCGTACTGGACTTAAAAAGCGGATTCCATCAGATTCATTTAAAGGAATCTGACATCGAAAAAACAGCCTTTTCTGTCAACAATGGCAAGTATGAGTTTACACGACTCCCTTTTGGGCTGAAAAACGCGCCATCCATATTTCAAAGGGCCTTAGATGACATTCTAAGGAATTACATAGGTAAAACCTGTTATGTCTATATCGACGACATTATAGTTTTCGGCGACAATGAAGAAAGCCACCTCCGAAATATCGAACAAATATTTCGCACTCTACAAGAAGCGAATATGAAGGTACAATTAGATAAATGTGAATTCTTTCGAAAAGAAGTAGAATTCTTAGGATTCATTATCTCACCTGACGGCATCAGAACCAACCCTTCAAAGGTCGAAGCAATTCAAAAATTTCCATGTCCAAAAACTTTGAAGGATTTAAGATCTTTCCTTGGACTATCCGGATACTACCGCCGCTTTATCAGGGATTTCGCTAAGTTAGCGAAACCCCTGACCACGCTTTTAAGAGGGGAGGAGGGACGCATTTCGAAGAATGCATCCAGTAAAAAACAAATAACTCTCGACAGCACAGCATTAGACGCCTTCAACAAATTAAAATATTCACTTGTGTCAAAGGAAGTAGTTTTAGCATATCCTGACTTTACTCAGGACTTTCATCTCACCACCGACGCCTCCAACTACGCGATCGGCGCCGTTCTCGAACAATCAGGCAAACCAATAGCCTACATATCCCGTTCGTTAACAAAAACCGAAGAAGCATACGCTGCAAAGGAAAAAGAGATGCTAGCGATAATTTGGGCAGTCAATAGTTTCAGGAATTATTTATACGGTTCACCTAAAGTGGTAATCTTTACGGACCACCAACCCTTGACTTTCGCTTTAAGCAACAAAAACTACAATGGCAAGATGAAGAGGTGGAAGTGCATCCTGGAAGAGTATAACTATGAACTACAATATAAACCAGGAAGAACCAATGTAGTTGCCGATGCACTCTCTAGGCCTCCTAGAACAGAAAACAATAGCCTTTCAACTGCCACTTGTCACAGCAGCGATAGTTCCTCACACGACCTAATACCCAGTTTGGAAACACCCATTAACGTATTCAAAAACCAAATCCTCTTAAAATCAGGCCCGATATCAACATATCAATTCAAAATAGTTTTCCCGACTTATCATAGACACATTGTAGAGGAACCAGACTACGATACTACCCGACTCATTAATATCCTTAAAAGATATTTGAATCCATCCGTTATAAACTGTATAAAAGCAGAAGAATCAGTAATGGGGAAAATCCAAGAAATCTACCCCATTCATTTTAGATCTTACAAAATAAGGTTCACCCAAAAACAAGTACAGGACATCATAAGTGAACAGGAGCAAGAGGAAATGATCATAAAGACTCATCGAAGAGCACACCGAAACCATTGTGAAAACAAAACCCAAATTTTAGAAAACTACTTTTTCCCAGCCATGTCCAGGAAAATAAAAAATACAATTAAGAACTGTTTGGTATGCAGCGAGAATAAATACGATCGCCATCCCAATAACCCCGAATTGAAAAAGACGCCATTACCACAGTACCCAGGACACATCCTTCACATCGATATATACGCAACAGAAAAGAACCTAGTACTAACGGCAATCGATAAATTCTCGAAATATGTTCAGACGAAAATTATAAAATCCAGAGCAATAGAACACGTGAAAGAGCCCTTGCGTGAACTTTTATTCCAATTTGGCGTCCCAGAACTCATATTCATAGACAATGAGACAAGCCTCAATTCCGCATCCATTACCTTTATGCTCGAGGACACCCTCGGCATCCGAATATACAAAACTCCTCCATATAAAAGTTCGGTTAACGGACAAATAGAACGCTTTCATTCCACCCTTACAGAATTAATACGTTGCCTAAAAGCTGAACGAAATTTCTCATCATTCCCCGAACTTTTGGACAGAGCAGTTTACGAGTACAAATATACAGTACATTCCACAACAGGACGAAGACCAATTGAAGTATTTTTCGGACGAAACGTTAGTACAGACCCAAGCCAATTTGAACAAGCTAGGAGAGAAATTACAGAAAAACTCAGGGAAAAACAGAATAAGGACCTTACCCAACACAACAAAAAACGCACACCCACAAAAACATACATGCCAGGAGATATTGTATTCGTAAAAATTGACAAACGACTAGGATCCAAGATATCCCCAAAATACAGAAAAGAAATAGTAAAAGAAGATAAAAGCACGACAATTATAACTGAGTCAGGAAGAACGGTACATAAAAGTAATATTAAAAGTTAATAATTCCTACATTTACAGACTTCATCTCCTCCTACCGATTAACGGAGACGTAGAAATCTTGGACTACACGCACTCCTGTTTAGTGACCATCAATAATGGACTCGCCAAAATTCAGGACGGTACCTTTAGACTTATTCACGTAATTGACCTTAATAAGTACGAAGCACTTTTGACGGACATTCACACTAACCTAACAGAGCGACTACCTAAGGACAGTTTTCTTTATCCAATCCTTAAACATGAAACAAACCAAACCCTCGAAATCCTTGAATCCCTTAAACCAATAAAGAAACTACGTAAAGAAAGAGCTATTAATATCCTAGGCACTGCGTGGAAATATCTGGCTGGATCACCGGACCACGATGACCTAAAAATCATTAACAACAACCTGATGAACCTAAATGAAAATAACAATAAACAAACGATAATAAATGAACTTTTTAGTAAAAGGTTAAGCAATATTACCATAATGACAAATTCAATTTTAAATGCAATAAGTAAGGATAATAGTATAATCGATGAAATTGTAGTAGATTTGCAAAGTAAAATAAGGTTAATACAAGATGAATTAATAAATATAAAATACGCCATACAATGGGCTAAAGGAAATATCCTTAATACTGTAATACTTAACAAACAGGAAGTAAAAGTAGCATTAGAAAAATTAAAGGCAGAAGAAATGCCATTTAACAACGCAGAAGAAGCGTTAGAATTTTCAAAAATAAATGTTTTATGTAAAGAAATGATAATTATCTATATGGTAAAAATTCCACTTACAAGTAATGAAACTTTTAGGAAAATAATATTAAGGCCAGTAAAAAAACAAAATAATATTGCAATAAATATTCAATACGATGAAATTTTGAAATGTAAAAATAATACATACGGCATTCGTAAGCCATGCGAAATATACAATGAAATATCAATATGTAATAGAAATAATTTAGTAGACTTAAGTGAAGATCAATGTATACCTAGATTAATAAATAGTTTGAATTCGAGTTGCTCTACGATGTCAGGTCAGCACATATCTGGGGTAGAAGAAGTACAACCAGTCATTATCCTGCTAAACAACTTCAATGGTCAGATAGAAGTTAACGAGGCACCACAAGAACTTAATGGGACACACCTTATCCAATTTTATAATTCAACAGTAAAAATAAATAATCAGTTATACAGAAATATTGCATCCCAACCATTTGAAGCCATACCTTCAGTGCTGCAGCTAACCCCAGCTGAAAAAGGTCATATGGACATTTTATCATTAGAAGTTCTGCAAGAGCTATACATCAACAACACAAAGCGAATTGATTTTTTGAGAAAGACAACATTTTCTATTGGGACACTGACAATCGTAACCATCATAGCGCTGGTGGGTATATTAATTATCACCCGTACACGTAAATCAATTAGTATTGAATACATTGAAAAAAGCCAAGCAGCTCAAGCCGAAATTCCTACAGGGGTTTTACCCAGCCAGACAAATAAAATCCCGACCTACATCAAGTTCAATGATCTTCCCTTCTTCTAATGACCGAGGACGTTCATTCTTGAGTGGGGGATAGTTAACACAACAAACGTTGCAATAACAAAATTATTGCATCACAGCAATATCAAGTGACAATGCGAACATTTAACCTGATTGTTTCCCATGGGCAAACGACACCACACGCGCTACCAAAATATGATGACGCTGCTACAACAAACCCGGCAAATATTCCCAGCACATGCAAGTGCAACGTGACCTGACAAACATACAAATATAGAATTAGCCGTAAAGTAGAATTAAGAATAATTGTAAAGTCAGTTCTAATTTGAAAGTGAACAAATAAAGTCGGACTTCGTGTCCACAAAAAATATATTTTTTTAAGGATTTAATGTAGCAAAATCCTAACTTATGTATTATTGCACGATTCCATGTAATTTCCATTACATGGTATTTTATATATCACATTGCTTCTATCCGCCAAGAAAATGTGGGGAAGTAGAAGGGGGCATGTCACCTCCCATACAAATGGAATCTTTCATACTGCATATCTCTGAATATAGTAATGGTATAATAATGAAAATTGTGTAAGGAGTTCTATGACGTTAAGCCCGAACAGCACCAGTAAAATATGAGTTGTGGAAAGGGAGGCGTGGCGTCTTCCTGCTATACGCGATTTTTCAGAACTATGGCTGCCGTACCCACTTTGATTATTTTAACACTCAAAGTTTTACTGCAAAATTGGATTTGGCTGTTATTCCTTTCGAACGTTTAGTAATATTTTGCCGTTTGTATAATTTGGAGTTGGTATTTTTGGATGCTCCTGTAACAACCGAAAAAATATTTTATACTAAATATACTATAAGCTGATGTAAGAGCGAAGAAGGAAATCACTGTAGCAGTTGCTTCCTTAACCCTCCGATAGATTGTGGCGCCTGGCCAGACGAGAAGGCTTTATTTTCGTGAATAACTTTACTGCTACCCACCCGATCATGAAAAGCTTTAGTGACTTTTTATATTTAGAGGCGGTTTTTATAATAATACCGAAATCGATATTTTGTTTATTTTTATTTTTTCTGTTTTTTTGTACCAAAATTGATTTTGTCATATTTTAGATTTGTCGTCTGGCTAGACGAACATAGTCTATAAGACTTCATACTTCGTATTCATTTCAAAATTTATCAATAAAAATTCAAACTTATTTGTGGGTGGTCACAGTGTGCGACGAGTTTCTTCAAAATTTTAGTAAAAAATCAAATATTTTTGGATTTTGTTTTATCACTTTTTAGCGCTGTCGTCTGGCTAGACGAACATATTTTTAAGCCTATAAAACCTCATAGATCGAATTCATTTAAAAATTTATCAATAAAAATTCAAACTTATTACAGTGTGCGACGGGTTTTCTTCAAAATTTAAATAAAAATTCAAATATTTGTGGATAAAGTTCAAAGTGTAAAGTTTCGTCTGGCCAGACGACAACGCTAAGATGTGTTGAATTTAGTCACCGCTAATCGGAGGGTTAAGAATCGCATATACCATTTTGTGTGGTGGACATACAGCAAACTTCGCATTTAACTTACGACTGTCTCTGCAAACATTTGATAAGCCGATGTGCAATGTAAGCAAAAGCTCAGCCCGAAGTGAGGTTTTAAAGACATGTAAGCTTATACTGTGGGATGAGTGCCCAATGACTCATCATTAGTTGCTGTAAGCTTAAGACCGAACCCTTAAAGGACTTGAAAGATAATGATTATCCCATGGATGCTGCTTTCCTTTAACTTGCTGCAAATTTTCGACAAATTCTGCAAGTTATTTCAAAACGAACATCCGCAGATGATATGAATCCGTGCTTAAAATCGTCATATCTATGGCACTGTTGACAAATCTCTCTACAAACATGGGAGTGCATTTTGGCGGAGACCCTCAGCCAGGGCTTTTGCGAAACAACTTCTTGATTCGGTTGGCATATTCCCGTTTCTTTACCACCAGATTTCAATTCTTTTAATTCAAATTTTTGCGGACTTATGACATCACTAAAAGTTTTAATAGTAAATGTGTTTCTTATTAAAAAAAAAAATAAAATAAATGTAAGGCGCGATAACCTCAGACGAGATTTTAGGCCGAGCTTCTCTTCCAATTTGCGTCGTGCTTCTTTTTAATTTTTCCTACAAATTGGCGGGACGGGACCTACTTGCTTTGTGCCGACTCCGAACGGCATCTGCGAGGCATATGAGTTTGCACTGAGAGCTTTTCACGGCAGAAATACAATCGGAGTGCTTGCCAAACACTGCCGAGGGGCGACCCCGCTTAGAAAAATTTTCTTTTAATTGAAAAACCTTATTTATAAAATTTTGATGTTGCTTTCCCCGGGTGTGACCCAGGGCATTCGGTGTGGTAGCATCATACCACGGTGGCCGCCATTTCTTATTATTGGATCTTATTATACAATCTATAAATGGCTTCATGAAAGGTAGCTTTGGCACCTAAAAATGAGGATGTTGTTATCATTAATGTTAAATTAAAACAAGTAAGGAAGGTTAAGTTCGGGTGTAACCGAACATTACATACTCAGCTAAGAGCTTTGGAGACAAAATAAGGGAAAACCACCATTTAGCAAAATGAATCTAGGGAAACCCTGGAATGTGTTTGTATGACATGGGTATCAAATGGAAGCTATTAGAGAGTATTTTAAAAAGGCGTGGGCTTTAGTTCTATGGGTGGACGCTTTTTCGAGATATCGCCATAAAGGTGGACCAGGGGTTACTCTAGAATTTGTTTGTACGATATGGGTATCAAATGAAAGGTGTTAATGATTGTTTTAAAAGGGCGTGGGCCTTAGTTCTATAGGTGGACGCCTTTTCGAGATATGGCCATAAAGGTGGAACAGGGGTGACTCTAGAATTTGTTTGCACGATATGGGTTTCAAATGAAAAGTGTTAATGAGTATTTTAAAAGGGAGTGGGCCTTAGTTCTATAGGTTGATGCCTTTTCAAGATATCGCCATAAAGGTGGACCAGGGGTGACTCTAGAATTTTTTTGTACGATATGGGTATCAAATGAAAAGTGTTAATGAGTATTTTAAAAGGGAGTGGGCCTTAGACGCCTTTTCGAGATATAGCCATAAAGATGGACCAGGGGTGACTCTATAATGTGTTTGTAGGATATGGGTATCAAACGATAGGTGTTATATATGTCATACCACGAACAGTTTTCCTGCCAAGATTCCAAGGGCTTTTGATTTCGCTCTGCAGAACTTTTTTATTTTCTTCTACTTAATATAGTAGGTGTCACACTCCTTTTGCAAAGTTTCTTTCTAAAGTTATATTTTGCGTCAATAAACCAATCCAATTACCACATTTCATCCATTTTTTCGTATTTGCTATAGAATAATGCATTTTTTTCATTTTTCGTAACTTTCGATATCGAAAAAGTGGGCGTGGTCATAGTCGGATTTCGGCCATTTTTTACACCAATACAAAGTGAGTTCAGATAAGTACGCGAACTGAGTTTAGTAAAGATATATCGATTTTTGCTCAAGTTATCGTGTTAACGGCCGAGCGGAAGGACAGACGGTCGACTGTGTATAAAAACTGGGCGTGGCTTCAATCGATTTCGCCCTTTTTCACAGAAAACAGTTATCGTCCTAGAATCTAAGACCCTACCAAATTTAACAAGGATTGGTAAATTTTTTTTCGACTTATAGCATTAAAAGTATTCTAGATGAATTAAATGAAAAAGGGCGGAGTTACGCCCAGTTTGAAATTATCTTTTATTTTTGTATTTTGTTGCACCATATCATTACTGGAGTCGAATGTTGACACAATTTCTTTTTATACTGTAAAGATATTAAATTTTTTGTTAAAATTTGACTTTAAAATCGATTTTGCTAATTTTTATTAAGCATACATACATTAATAGGAGTGACGTTCCCGCCAAATTTCATCATGATATCTTCAATGACTGCCAAATTACAGCTTGAAAAACTTTTATATTAACTTCTTTTAAAAGTGGGCGGTGCCACGCCCATTGTCCAAAATTTTACTAATTTTCGATTCTACGTCATAAGTTCAACGCACCTACCAAGTTGCATTGCTTTATCCGTCTTTGGTAATGAATTATCGCACTTTTCGTTATCGAAAAAGTTGGCGTGGTTACAGTCCGATATCGTTCATTTTAAATGGCGATCTGAGATATGTGCCCAGGAACCTACATACCAAATTTCATCAAGATACCTCAAAATTTACTCAAGTTATCGTGTTAACGGACAGACGGACGGACGGTCGGACGGACAGGGCTCAATCAAACTTTTTTCTATTCGGATGATTTTGATATATGGAAGTCTATATTTATTTCGATTCCTTTATACCTGTACAACCAACCGTTATCCAATAAAAGTTTATATACTCTGTGAGCTCTCCTCAACTGAGTATAAAAAAAATCACTAGGGTTTGAGACAGCTTATCATTCTATTGACACAGCCGTGGAAGAATTCCAAGATGCGTTTTATCCAGTTATCTTTCTTAACTCCTTGGCGTCATCAGGAATTCCTCCTCATCGATTGATCCTAAAAAAAGATTTTATGATTATTATGCTTCGTAATTTGGATCCTCGCGCTAATTTAATGAGACAAGGCTTATTATTATAAAACTTTTATCGGGAAATTTCGAAAACAGCTACATAAGTTAAATACCAAATGTTCCATTGATACCGACTTCCATTTTTAACGCCTCCAATTTCCTATTAGGTAGGCTTTCACAATGTCCACCAATAAAGTTCAAGGACAGTCATATGTTGTAGCAGGAGTCAATCTTATGCACCACGTTTTACCCCTGGCCAATTATAAGTAGCCTGCTCCAGAATTGGATAATCGATAAATCTTTTTATTAGTACTACAAATAATATTACAAAAAATATCGTATATCCTATGATTTGCAGCAATTTCCAAATTTGCAAATACACACCCTTAAAAGCAGTTTAAATTTGTTTTTTTTTTTGTATATTTTTATAGAAACGTGAGGTAAATCCCAAAGGCAACAGCTAGTTCTTGATATGGCCTCAAATCTTAAACACCCTTCGGAAAATAAATTGTTAAAAATCAGTGATTAATTTGAGAGACCTGTGACTCGTACTTTGTTTAACTAGAATCTATTGAGCTACAAAATTGCGTACTCAGAAAAGTTTAGAAACTCACTGTAAGTATATACATATAACTCCATTTTCAAGGTTGACATTTGTTCGTACATAATTCAGAAAAAAGCAAATAAACCGCAATCAAATAGCATTTAAGATGCAAACAAAATCCTTGGGCGCATTGAATTGAACGTGCTTTGATTAAAGTGTAATGCTCGGAAGGCATGTTCTTGAATAATAATACGAATACATCCGTTTGTATCTTAGAATAAGAAGACGTTATCTTAATCATTGTTACCTATACTGATTATCAGTTGCCGCAATTTCACGCTGCTGGAAATACTTGGTATCGAATTAAATATTGTGCTTTTGCATGCTTAACTCACTATAGAAGAAAATTGCAAAAAAAAAAAAAATGGGTGCGTGCACTTATGTACGAGGGTGAGAAGTTATACTTCTTTGGCATTAAAAATGGTATTTAAACGCATGCAAATAATTAAAAATTTAACAAGTAAAGAAGGCTAAGTTCGGGTGAAACCGAAAATTACATACTCAGCTGAGAGCTTTGGAGAGAAAATAAGGGAAAATCACCATGTAGGAAAATGAACTTAGGGTAAACCTGTAATGTGTTTGTATGACATGGGTATCAAATGGAAGGTATTAAAGAGTATTTGAAAAGGGAGTGAGCCATAGTTCTATAGGTAGAGGCCATTTCAGGATATCGGCAAAGTGTTGGACCAGGGGTGACTCTAGAATGTGCTTGTACTATATGGGTATCAAATGAAAGGTGTTAATGAGGGGTTTCGAGATATCGACCAAAATGTGGACTAGCGTGACCCAGAACATCATATTTCGGGTACCACTAATTTATTTATATAGTATGTTTTTCCAAGAACAGTATTCCGGCCATGATTCCAAGGGCCTTTTATTTCGCCCTGCAGAACATTTTCAATTTCTTCTACTTAATATGGTAGGTGTCACACCCATTTTACAAAGTTTTTCCAAAGTTATATTTTGCGTCAAAAAAACAATCGAATCACCATGTTTCATCCCTTTTTTCGTATTTGGTATAGAATTATGACACTTTTTCATTTTTCCAAGTTTTCGGTATCGAAAAAGTATAGTAGGATTGCGCCCATTTATAATACCAAGATCAAATGAGTTCAGATAAGCACGTGAACAACGTTTAGTAGAGATATATCGATTTTTGCTCAAGTTATCGTATTAACGCCCAAGAGGATGGACAGACCGTCGACTGTGTATAAAAAATGGGCGTAGCTTCAACAGATTTCGCCCACAATCCCAGAAAACAGTTACCGGAATAGAAGCTATGCCCTTACTAAATTTCACAAGGATTGGTAAATTTGTGTTGGACTTATGGCATTAAAATTAATCTAAACAAATTAAATGAAAAAGGACGGAGCCACGCTCATTTTGAAAGTTTCTTTTATTGTTGTATTTTGTTGTAATATATCATTACTGAAGTGGAATGTTGACATAATTTATTTATATACCGTAAAGATATTAAATTTTTTTTCAAATTTGACTTATAAGTTTTTTTTTTTTTTAAAGTGGATGTGAGCACTAACGTTCTTGCCAAATTTCATCATAATATCTTCAACGGCTGCCGAACTACAGCTTGCAAAACTTTTATTACCTTCTTTTAAAAGTGAGCGGTGCCACTCCCATTGTCAATAAGTTTACTAATTTTCTATTCTGCGTCATAAGGATAACCCACTGCTTTAGCCGTCTTTGGTTATGAATTATCGCACTTTTTTGGTTTTTCGAAATATTCGATATCGAAAAAGTGGGCGTGGTTATGGTCCGATTTCGTTCATTTTAAATAGCGATCTGAGATAAGTGCCCAGGAACCAACATACCAAATTTCATCAAGACACCTTAAAATTTACTCAAGTTATCGTGTTTACAGACGGACGGACGGACATGGCTAAATGAATTTCTTTTTTCACCCAGAACATTTTGATATATAGAAGTCTATATCTATTTCGATTAGTTTATGCCGTTACGTATTTCCGTTATGCGAAGAAATTTAAAATATACTCTGTGAGCACTGCTCAGCTGAGTATAAAATAAATATAGGCGCGACAACCTCCGAATGGATTTTATGTCGAGCTTCTCTACGAGCTTACGTCGTGCGCCTTTTTCAGTTTTTCCTACAAATTATCGGGACGCGACGTATTTGTTTTACGGCGACTCTAAACGCCATCTCCAAGGCAGATGAATTTACATTGAGAGCTTTTCATGGCAGAAATACACTCCCAGTGCTATCCAAACACTGAGAAGTGGCGATCCCGCTTAGAAAAACCTTCTAATTGATAAAATGTATTTCTTAACTTTTTATGGTGATTTTCTCGTGGCGTGAACCCGGGTGGTAGTCGGAGCACGCTACCATTAAACCACGGCGGCCGTTTATTACTTTCTTACTTAACCCATTTTCGGCCGTTGGGCTATTTTTCGACGACCAACTTTGAATCTCGTATCTCTGAAACTAAGTGTTAGTTTATTGATCCGTTTACAGGACTAGAAAACATAGAGTTTAGTTAGTTCCTAAAATATAGATTTATTAGGAAAAATATTAAAATGTGGATTTTCGTAAAAGAATGAAATTATCACTATTTTTAAGTGTTCTTTGTGAAGATAAAAAATAAGGAAAAACAAAAAAGCGAAAAATTATTACTAATTTATTGTGAAGAAAAAAGATGAAGTTAAAAGATTCAAAAAAGTCCCACAAGAATATTGCAATAATTCTAACCCTTTCATGTGCGTAAGCTTTAGTGGTCGAAAAATCGACCGGAAACCTTCAAGTAGGGTAGAACAAAATTTAGCAATATTCTTTTTATTGTTAAAAGAGATGCAAGTGAGGATCTTACTGATATTGAAAATGTGCTTACTTTTGCTTTCGAAATTTCTAGTTCTCTACTTTTTTGTTTGAAGTTTTTGGAAATACGTAGATTTATTGGAATTTTGTACCTCTCGGGGTACCATACTCATATATGCAATACTCCTATATTCTTACAAAAGACCAGGTACATTCCCAAACGTCTGATATATTGCTATTTAAACGTTTTTGTTTTTGTATTCAAGAATTGGATGTACCTAAATTTAAATTTTTTCTTGTCACACTTATGCTGCTACAATCGCAAAAATTTTATAGCCTGCCTTGTTTTGATTTCGAATTCAAAACACGTTGCGAGCATTTTCTATCAGCAATATAGGAGTATTACATATATGATCATACCTTACCACATATTGACCACTATTGGTCTATTCGACCAGACATGGGGGTTCCAATTGTGAAACAGGCGATGAGTAGCAATCAGTTTAAAAAAATTAAACAGTTCTTTCTTCTCGCTGATAACAACAATTTAAATGCGACAGACCGATTTGCCAAGGTTCGCCCTCTTACTGACGCTGTCAACAAAAAGTTTATGCAATTCGGAGTCTTTAGCCATATTCTCTCTAAAGACGAACAGGTGATTCCGTACTTTGGCCGTCACCCATGCAAAATGTTCATCAAAGGCAAATCGAGTCGTTTTGGGTTCAAGTGATGGTGCTTATACTCTGAAAGTGGATACTTATTTTCTAGTTCATTGTACGTTGGTGCAGCAACCCCTCACAATCAGGCGCACAAACTGGTTTAGACTTGCTTTCAAATGTATCTGACCCTGAGTGCCACATTATTTACTTTTATAATTTTTTCTCCTCATACTCTTCAACTGGTACTATTCACGAAAATCGAATGGGCAAATCTCCGTTGAGGAATTTAAAAAAAGAAATGCGCGGAACATTTGACCAGCAACTGGATCGTAACCAAGAAATATTGACTGTTCATTGGAACGATAATGCCGTTGTCAATGTTTAAATAATAAATCCACAGTCGAACCAATTCTTTCCGCTATAAGGTATTGTCGGAAGCAAAAAAAGACTATCACTATCCCCCAGCCAGAAGTTATTCAACAGTATAATCACGCCATGGGTGGTGTGGACCTTCATGATAACGCGGTGGCAAATTACAGATTTTCTTTACGAGGAAAGAAATGGTGGTGGCCAATATGGGCAAACAGTCTTAGTAACTTAATGGTCAATGCATGGAAAGAAAAGACGAAACCACTTTCACAAATTGATTTTCGTTCCTAAGTCGCAACCGTATTATTGACTTACGACAATAACGACGAGGATAAGGGTGAGGATGAAGATGAGGATGAAAATGAGGATGAGGATGAGGATGAGGATGAGGATGAGGATGAGAATGAGGATGAGGATGAGGATGAGGATGAGAATGAGAATGAGGATGGAGATGAAGATATACGTCATTCGTTGTCATGGAAAGCGTTGAAAACAAATATCGGCGCTGTAAGTTATGCTAAAAACACCATATTTTTACTTGCAAAAATGCAATATTTATTTACATACTACATAAATGTTGTGATGATTATCATAAAAAATTTTAATCTGATGTATCTATTAAAAAATAAAAAATAAATAAATGTAAGGCGCGATAACCTCCGAAGAGGTCTAAGGCCGAGCTTCTCTTCCAATTTGCGTCGTGCTCCCTACAAATTGGCCGGAAGGGACCTACATGTTTTATGCCGACTCCGAACGGCATCTGCGAGGCAGATGAGTTTTCACTGAGAGCTTTTCATGGCAGAAATGCACTCGGAGCGCTTGCCAGACACTGCCGAGGGGCGACCCCGCATAGAAAAATTTTCTTCTAATTGAAAACCCTTACTTCTAAAATTTTGATGTTGCTTTGCCCGGGGGTTGAACCCGAGGCATACGGTGTGGTTGGCGGAGCACACTACCATCACACCACGGTGGCCGTGTATTTATTAATATCACATCAAAAATTCTTTTAGTTGAAACAGAATGAGATAAATTGACTTCGTGTGCTAAATTTTTTTCAAAAAAGGAATTTTTTTTTTGCATATCAGACCGTTTTCGGCCAGCGGCCGATTTTTCGACCAAAACATAAATAAACAAGTAAGGAAGGCTAAATTCGGGTGTAACCGAACATTTCATACTCAGTTGAGAGCTATGGAGCCAATATAAGGGAAAATCACCATGTAGGAAAATGAACCTAGGGTAACCCTGGAATGTGTTTGTATGACATGTGTATCAAATGAAAGGTGTTAATGATTATTTAAAACGTAGTGGGCCTTAGTTCTATAGATGGACGCCTTTTCGAGATATCGCCACAAAGGTGGACCAGGGGTGACTCTATAATGTGTTTGTACGATATGGGTATCAAATTAAAGGTATTAATGAGGGGTTTAAAAGGGAGCGGTGGTTGTTGTATATGTGAAGGCGTTTTCGAGATATCGAACAAAATGTGGACCAGGGTGACCCAGACCATCATTTGTCGGGTATCCGCTACTTTATTTATATATGCAATACCACTAACAGTATTCCTGCCAAGATTCCAAGGGCTTTTGATTTCGCCCTGCAGAAATTTTTCATTTTCTTCTACTTAATATGGTAGGTGTCACACCCATTTTACAAAGTTTGTTTCTAAAGTTATATTTTGCGTCAATAAACCAATCCAATTACCATGTTTCATCCCTTTTTTCGTATTTGGTATAGAATTATGGCATTGTTTCATTTTTCGTAATTTCGATATCGAAAAAGTGGGCATGGTCATAGTCGGATTTCGGCCATTTTTTACACCAATACAAAGTGTGTTCAGGTTATTACGTGAACTGAGTTTAGTAAAGATATATCGATTTTTGCTCAAGTTATCGTGTTAACGCCCGAGCGGAAGGACATGCGGGCGACCGTGTATAAAAACTGTGCGTGGCTTCAACCGATTTCGCCCTTTTTCACAGAAAATAGTTATCGTCCTAAAATCTAAGCCCCTACCAAATTTAACAAGGATTGGTAAATTTTTGTTCGACTTATGGCATTAAAAGTATCCTAGACAAATTAAATGAAAAAGGGCGGAGCCACGACCATTTTGAAATTTTCTTTTATTTTTGTATTTTGTTGCACCATATAATTACTGGAGTTGAATGTTGACATAATTTATTTATATACTGTAAAGATATTAACTTTTATATTTGGCTTGAAAAATTTTTGTTTAAAGTGGGCGTGGTCGTTCTCCAATTTTGCAAATTTTTATTAAGCATACATATAGTAATAGGAGTAACGTTCCTGCCAAATTTCATCATGATATCTTCAACGACTGCCCAATTACAGCTTGCAAAACTTCTAAATTACCTCCTTTAAAAGTGGGCGGTGCCACGCCCATTGTCCAAAGTTTTACCAATTTTCTATTTTTCATCATAATTTCAACTCACGTACCAAGTTTCAACGCTTTATCCATCTTTGGTAATGAATTATCGCACTTTTTCGATTTTTCGAAATTTTCGATATCGAAAAAGTGGGCGTGGTTATAGTCCGATACCGTTAATTTTAAATAGGGATCTGAGATGAGTACCCAGGAATCTGCACACCAAATTTCATAAAGATAGCTCAAAATTTACGCAAGTTATCTTGTTAATGGACGGACGGACATGGCTCAATCAAATTTTTTTGTCGATACTGATGATTTTGATATATGGAAGTCTATATCTATCTCGATTCCTTAACCCTAGGACTTATACCCAAGTATAGGTGTGGCCTGTAGCTTTTTTTTCTCGTTTTTTCTCATTTTTTGAAGGAAAAAATTTTTATTTATTATTTTCTTTATAAAATATTATTTTATTGATTATTTCTTATAACTAAATATGCAAACAAATTTAAATTATTCAATTGTCTTCATTATTTTCACAAATATTACATGTAAATGTATTTGAAGAATGCTGTATGCATATTGGGCGCTGACATATTCTGCACATGTTACGCGTTCGTCTTTTGTGTTGATCATGGATGTAGCAGAGAAAACATCTTCCAACCAGCTGTTTCTTTGGTTTTGCACCAGCAGCTGCAGACGTTGATGGCCTATTGTCAGCACTTCCTTGCAAGGCCGTACTTATGAAACTCTCGACTGCAATTTTTGTGTTGAAGTTCCGCATCACTTGCTGATTCACCGACCGCTCTTCAGTTATGGGCATAGACAGTTTCTTGACGAGCTGGATTAATCTCATAATATATGATGTACGCTGCCAATGCCGTTAAATCAATAATATTAAAGAATAGGGACAACGGCCAACGCTTTGTCATCCTTTGGCAAGTATATTCTCCAAGTAATTGGTCCATAACGTCCACTCCTCCTTTTTCCTTGTTATACAACTCGATCATTTCTGGTTTGCCGCTTTCGCCAATGTGATCATCGTCATGCATTGATGATAGTAATATAACTGCCTTGTTTTTTTTCGGCACATAGGAGCAAATGGATATGTTGGGTCTAAAACTGAATGTACTTGACCTCTCTGCACGATCCTTGTGTGCCAACATCTCCTTTGGTATGTAGGGGTTATTTTTCCGCAGAGTTCCAACTGCCGTCAAATTCATGGATGACAAGCTTTCCAGTAGATTTAGGGATGTAAAAAAATTGTCCATCGTTATATTTCGGCCGGTTCCATGAAAGCGGCTTACTAAATCCTTGACCGCGCGTTCACCCTGGTTAGTTTCCCGCCCCGTAGGTGCTTCGCCAGTATATATTTGTCCATGCAATGGATATGCGTTTTTATCATCACATACCCACCACACTTTGATGCCATATTTTGCCGTTTTCGATGGGATGTATTGCGTGAAACGGTTGCGGCCACGATATGGAAAGAGCTACTCGTCTACCGTTAGATATTCACTTGGCTTATATGACTGCTCAAAGTTGTAGTTCATCATGGTCCACAGCTCGGATATTGTTGCAGCTTTGTCAGTTACCAAACGTTGTGCCCGTGTGTTGCCATCGTCAAACCTTATAAACCGCAGTATGGCCTGAAAACGGTTAATGCCCATTGACGCACGATATAATGAAAAATTTTCCACCGACCACAAGTCCGGCGCACATTAGGCATTGCTGCGGTTAGCGCCAGTCATATTAAGCACTCCAATGAACGCATACATTTCGCTCAAAGTAACCTTCTTCCATGTTTTGGTTCCGCCTCTGGATGTTTTGCGTTTAATTCCGCATATGTAGCTTCTGCTTTTTTGTTGGTGTAGCGTGCTATAATATCCACCATTTCCGGAGTCATAAAACATTTATATGTATTGACTATTGACATCATAGTAGTTGATCTTGTGGGCCCACTTCGCTGTCGCAAAATATTTTGTTGCCTAGTTTGGCGTGGAAGTCGTGGCTGTGAGCTCCATAAGGTATTATCACGTGCTACGAATTCAACTGCACGCAAATTAATCTCCTCAGAATCATCTGCAGCATCGGATTCATTGTCAGATTCTTCGTAATCAGCCTCATCTACCTGGGCATTGTCAATTGTGTAATCAGGGTCTTCTACATCCGATTCAACCACGCCATCTGCTACTGCTACTTGTTCGCTGTCATCCCCTTCAGGGTCGGAAAATAATTCATCATCTGAGATTTCGTCAAACAGGTTTTGTAGGTACTGCTCCTTTTCAGAGTCAGATAATCTATATAAAAATAATTAATTTTGATTCCATTTATGAAATTATATTTGAGTTATTTGTATTTACCTCATATATTGATTCGAAGACAAATATTCCATGTTCCTTCTGCTATCCATGTTGTAGTATTTTATTTTTTTCTGACTTGTTATTTTCACAAATATAAATAAACTTCACACTTCAAAAGAACGCTTTACAATGAATATAAACTCGCAAAACTGCCGTTTATATAGCTGCAACCCTTAAGTTTCTGGAAGCATTTCTTACCTGCCAGGTAGTTGGATTATAACAAATGTTGTTTGTCAGCAAATTCTAGCAAGGGTACAATATAATGTCTTCTTCTAAATAATTAAGAGTGCGCGAAAAAGTTTGTATTCTAAAAATTCTAACAACAATAGAAATTATTGACTTCTTAGAAATAACTTAGAATGCGCGCAATTCTTAGAAGCAGGCTACAAATATATGTTTATAACTACTTAAAATGTTCGTAAGACAGTCAGCTAGACCATTGCATTAAACAAAATAACTTGTTTCTCAGAAAAAATGAGAAAAAACGGGTAAAACAGGCTACTGGCCACACCTGTACCCGGGTATAAGAAGTCGTAATAAAAGTTGGGTATAAGTCCTAGGGTTAATACCTGTAAAACCAACCGTTATCCAATCAAAGTTAATATACTCTGTGAGCTCTGCTCAACTGAGTATAAAAACGGTTATCTGGATTTTTTTTTTCGCTGTTAATTTTTCTTGATTATTGTCATATTACACCTGCCTTAAAGGGAAATTGAAATTTACAGCGGGTTCTTGTAGAGGCCGAAATGGCCGTCCAGCAAGTTCGCACTGCCAACTGGGTAGGTATAGGATATTGTTCCAGAGCGGTTAAGTTCTGCAGTTATATTTTCTCCAGCATCAAATAAAAAAAAATCGCACGATATGGGGTCATACTGTCTGAAACCTTGGTTAGTGTCGAACGGCTCGGAGAGGTCCTTCCCAATTCTAACTGAACTGACTGTGTTGCTCAACGTCATTTGGCACAGCCATACAACTTTTGCGGGGAAAGTCAGTCATAGCGGCACATAGGCAGCTCCTTTTCGTGCTGTCGAATGCGGCTTTAAAATCGACGAAGAGGTGATGTGTGTCGATTTTTTTTGCGGCTTTTTTTCCAAGATTTGGCGCTTTGTGAAAATCTGGTCGATATTAGATTTACCAGGTCTGAAACCGCATTGATAAGGTCCAATCAGCCGATTTAATGTGGGGTTCAATCTTTCGCACAATATACTTGACATGACCTTATATGCGATATTAAGAAAGCTAATTCCGCAATAGTTTCCGCAGTTTGCAGTATCCCCTTTCTTGTGGACTGGGCAAAGGAACATTTCATTTCATTTCATTTTTTATACTCAGTTGAGCAGACCTCACAGAGTATATTAACTTTGATTGGATAACGGTTGGTTGTACAGGTATAAAGGAATCGAGATAGATATAGACTTCCATATATCAAAATCATCAGTATCGAAAAAAATTTGATTGAGCTATGTCCTTGGATAAATTTTGAGGTATCTTGATTAAATTTGATATGTAGGTTCCTGGTAACTCATCTCTGATCGCTGTTTAAAATGAACTATATCGGACTATAACCATGCCCACTTTTCGATATCGAAAATTTCGAAAAACCAAAAAATTGCGATAATTCATTACCAAAGACGGATAAAGCGATGGAGCTTGGTAGGTGGGTTGAACTTATGACGCAGAATAGAAAATTAGTAACATATTGGACAATGGGCGTGGCACCGCCCACTTTTAAAATAATGTAATTTAGAAGTTCTGCAAGCTGTAATATGGCAGTCGTTGAAGATATCATAATGAAATTTTGCAGGAACGTTACTCCTATTACTATATGTATGCTTAATAAAAATTAGCAAAATTGGAGAACGACCACGCCCACTTTAAAAAAAAAATTTTTTTAATTCAAATTTAAAAAAAAGTTAATATCTTTACAGTATATAAGTAAATTATGTCAACATTCAACTCCGTTAATAATATGGTGCAACAAAATACAAAAATAAAATAAAATTTCAAAAGGGGGGTGGCTCCTCCCTTTTTCATTTAATTTGTCTAGGATACTTTTAATGCCATAAGTCGAACAAATATTTACCAATCCTTGTGAAATTTGGTAGGGGCTTAGACTCTAGGACGATAACTGTTTTCTGTGAAAAAGGGCGAAATCGGTTGAAGCCACGCCCAGTTTTTATACACAGTCGACCGTCTGTCCTTCCGCCCGGCCGTTAACATGATAACTTGAGCAAAAATAGATATATCTTTACTAAAGTCAGTTCACGTAATTATCTGAACTCACTTTGTATTGGTATAAAAAATGGCTGCAATCCGACTATAACCACGCCTACTTTTTCGATATCGAAAATTACGAAAAATGAAAAAAAATGCCATAATTCTATACCAAATACGAAAAAAGGGATGAAATATAGTAATTGGATTGGTTTATTGACGCAAAATTTAACTTTAGAAAAAAACTTTGTAAAATGGGTATGACACCTACCATATTAAGTTGAAGAAAATGAAAAAGTTCTGCAGGGCGAAATCAAAAGCCCTTGGAATCTTGGCAGGAATACTGTTCGTGGTATTACATATATAAATAAATTAGCGGAACCGACAGATGATGTTCTGGGTCACCCTAGTCCATATTTTGGTCCATATCTCGAAAACGCCTTCACATATACAACTACCACCACTCCCTTTTAAAACCCTCATTAATACCTTTAATTTGATACCCATATCGTACAAACAAATTCTAGAGTCAGCCCTGGTCCACCTTTATAGCGATATCCCTAAATGGCGTCCACCTATAGAACTATGGCCCTCTTAAAATACTCTTTAATACCATTAATTTGATACACATGTCATACAAACACATTCCAGGGTTACCCTAGGTTCATTTGCCTACATGGTGCTTTTCCCTTACTTTGTCTCCATAGCTCTCAACTGAGTATGTATGTTCGGTTACACACGAACTTAGCCTTCCTTACTTGTTAATAATTGCATTACTATAATCAGAAAATAATTATTTTTTAGTACAACAATAGTAATTTAAATATTTTAGCACATATCAAGGAACACTTGTAGAGGAAAATTAATTAAGGAAAAATATAAATAAAAAATTTAAGTAGAACAATATGACAAGAAAATAAATAAGGTTTTAGAAAGCACATCTTAGGGTAAAAAGAACAAAGAAGCAATCAAACCAAAATCGATTAAAGTACAAGATTATTGAAATCTGAGGTTAAAATAGTCTCAATGTTGGTCTTGTTCAGACTACTGCGTATAGTTGAAGGAACTGAGTTCCATAACACACGTAGCATTGATGAAAAATAGTCTAGCCGATGAGAGAAAGTTATATTGCGGCACAGTCAAATCATAAGAACGAACAGACCTAGGAAATATTAGCTTTTCATAGAGATAACTAGGCAACTTCTCCTTTATGAGGTGAAAGAGAAACATGCAATTTCTAAGTTTTAGGTACTCAGAGAGATCACACTCCAAAAAACTTGTTCTACAGCCAGAAATATGCGCAAATCTCGTAAGCCCGAAGACATAGCGCGTAACATGGTTGAAAGCCACATCCAATTTGTGTGCAGACTGAGAGTCTAGCCTTCTGTATACGAGATCAGAGTAAGAAATTTTAGGCATTATAAGTTGAGTGGCAAGTTTTCGTCTTATGCTAGCCGGTGTATATGCGGCGGACATCCGCAGATATCTTAGGGTATAGTATATCTTACTAACAGAAGACCTTTTATGATCCGTGCGACTTGGATTGCTTATGCAAATAATTAGTTACAATAAAATGACAAAAATTATGGAAAAAGATCGAAGTCAATAAAGTTAAGTTCAAATTGCAAAAAATAAATAAATAAGTTTGCAAATTATTCGAAGTCCACTGCCATAGCATTTTCCGGTAACGATTGAATCGCGACTTCAGTTATCAGTGTCTTACGATAAAAAAAGGCTACCTATATACCAAATTTCAAGCAAATCGAATCATAAATAGAACTTGTTAGGATCAGAATTGGGCATTATTCGAATAAAAATGTATATTTAGATAATTATTCAAAATTAATGTATCAGTGAACAACTAATCATTGAATTAGTTCTTTATAGATTGTCTGTTTTTAGATAGTTTTCTGATTGCAAAATTTGAGTCAAAAATTTGTGGTTTCCTCATTTAATATGCTGTAAAAACCATGCCACTTTTGTGTCACGTTTTTAAAAGTTTCACTCTCACCAATTTTTCATAACGCGCCTAAAGAAGTATAACTTCAAAAAAAAAATTGTAAAATGAACTTGAAAGCTATATCAAGTTCACAGCTGAATATATAATAAACGGTAACAGCTGAATGGAGATTCCCTTACAAGCTTTATTACTCCCCACAAATATTTTAAATAAAATCTAGATTAAAGACACACACTTCCCCTTATATACACCGCTTGCTGTTACGACTTGGGGTTCTAACACTAACCCGACATGGTTTATTTAAAAGATGGCTTTTCTGCGGTAAAGATATTTATGAAGGTTTGTACATATATATTTACCCCAAATAGAATGTCATTAAATTTCGTAGACTAGTTGAATTTGTACATGGTTAAAATTTTTTATTTCATTCATTTTACGATTTAGCTTACTTGTTAGGTGTATGCTCAAAGTATTTGTTGTTCATATTTGTGTATATATATTTATTTGTGTATTACTCACAGCGGTACCTTAAATAAAGGCATAACTTATTGACATATTGAAATTAGAGTTCAAAACTATATTTCCAGAAATGTCACAATATTTTTTGCTCTAACGTATGTGTATAAAAATGAAAATAATTATAATCAAGCAGAGTAAATGAAATGTAATCTCAAGGGAGCTGAAAATAAGTAATGAAACAACATTTCCATTTATAACTATCAATAATTAAGACTGATTATTGATAATTTAATCATATTGGTAGCGTTGCAACAGCGACAACTCTGTGAAGCCTATAGGCTAAATTCTAATATCTTGCTGTTCTAGCACAAGTACAAAATTATTTCTTATATAGGTACAGCTGCGATCAAAATTTTAGTAGAGTGCATACTTTAGAAAGAACGTATTAAACCCGATTGGACCTATAGTCTCTTCTATAGAAAAAAAAAATTATCTTATAGCCAAATATCTTACAAATTTCAACCTTTATTTTATTTAAAAGATAAACAAATATTTAAAAAAGTAAGGAAGGCTAAGTTCGGGTGTAACCGAACATTACATACTCAGTTGAGAGCTATGGAGACAAAATAAGGGAAAATCACCATGAAGGAAAATGAACCTAGGGTAACCCTGGAATGTGTTGTTTGTACGATATGGGTATCAAATGAAAGGTGTTAATGAATATTTTAAAAGGGCGTGGGCCTTAGTTTTATAGGTGGACGCCTTTTCGAGATATCGCCATAAAAGTGGACCAGGGGTGACTCTAGTATTTGTTTGTTCGATATGGGTATCAAATGAAAGGTGTTAATGAGGGTTTTAAAAGGGAGTGGGCCTTAGTTCTATAGGTGGACGCCTTTTCGAGATATCGCCATAAAGGTGGACCAGGGGTCACACTAGAATTTGTTTGTAAGATATGGGTATCAAATGAAAGGTGTTAATAAGAATTTTAAAAGGGGTGGGCCTTAGTTCTACAGGTGGACGGCTTTTCGAGATATGGCCATAAAGGTGGACCAGAGTGACTCTAGAATTTGTTTGTTCGATATGGGTATCAAATGAAAGGTGTTAATGAGGGTTTTAAAAGGGAGTGGGCCTTAGTTCTATAGGTGGACGCCTTTTCGAGATATCGCCATAAAGGTGGACCAGGGGTCACACTAGAATGTGTTTGTAAGATATGGGTATCAAATGAAAGGTGTTAATGAGTATTTTAAAAGGGAGTGGGCCTTAGTTCTACAGGTGGACGGCTTTTCGGGATATCGCCATAAAGGTGGACCAGGGGAGACTCTAGAATTTGTTTGTATTATATGGGTATCAAATGAAAGGTGTTAATGAGTATTTTAAAAGGGAGTGGGCCTTAGTTCTATACGTGGACGCCTTTTCGAGATATCGCCATAAAGGTGGACCAGGGATGACTCTATAATTTGTTTACGATATGGGTATCAAATGAAAGGTGTTAATGAGTATTTTAAAAGGGAGTGGGCCTTAGTTCTATGGGTGGACGCCTTTTCGAAATATCGATATAAAGGTGGACCAGGGGTGACTGTAGAATTTGTTTGTACGATATGGGTATCAAATGAAAGGTATTAAAAAGTGTTTTAAAAGGGAGTGGGCCTTAGTTCTATAGGTGGACGCCTTTTCGATATATCGCCATAAAGGTGTACCAGGGGTGACTCTATAATGTGTTTGTACGATATGGGTATCAAATTAAAGGTATTAATGGGTTTTTAAAGGGAGTGGTGGTAGTTGTATATGTGAAGGCGTTTTCGTGATATCGACCAAAATGTGGACCAGGGTGACCCAGACCATCATTTCTCGGGTACCGCTAATTTATTTATATATGTAATACCACGAACAGTATTCCTGCCATGATTCCAAGGGCTTTCGATTTCGCCCTGCCCTGTAATCTCAAGGGAGCTGAAAATAAGTAATGAAACAACATTTCCATTTAAAGGTGGACCAGGTGAAGATGGACCAGGGATGACTCTATAATTTGTTTACGATATGGGTATCAAATGAAAGGTGTTAATGAGTATTTTAAAAGGGAGTGGGCCTTAGCTCTATGGGTGGACGCCTTTTCGAAATATCGATATAAAGGTGGACCAGGGGTGACTGTAGAATTTGTTTGTACGATATGGGTATCAAATGAAAGGTATTAATGAGTGTTTTAAAAGGGAGTGGGCCTTAGTTCTATAGGTGGACGCCTTTTCGATATATCGCCATAAAGGTGTACCAGGGGTGACTCTATAATGTGTTTGTACGATATGGGTATCAAATTAAAGGTATTAATGGGCTTTTAAAGGGAGTGGTGGTAGTTGTATATGTGAAGGCGTTTTCGTGATATCGACCAAAATGTGGACCAGGGTGACCCAGACCATCATTTGTCGGGTACCGCTAATTTATTTATATATGTAATACCACGAACAGTATTCCTGCCATGATTCCAAGGGCTTTCGATTTCGCCCTGCAGACCTTTTTCATTTTCTTCCAGTTAATAATGGTAGGTGTCACACTTATTTTACAAAGTTTTTTTCTAAAGTTATATTTTGCGTCAATAAACCAATGAAATTACCATGTTTCATCCCTTTTTTCGTATTTGGTATAGAGTTATGGCATTTTTTTCATTTTTCGTAATTTTCGAAATCGAAAATGTGGGCGTGGTCATAGTCGGATTTCGGCCATTTTTTATACCAATACAAAGTGTGTTGAGATAATTACGTGAACTGAGTTTAGTAAAGATATATCGATTTTTGCTCAAGTTATCGTGTTAACGGCCGAGCGGAAGGACAGACGATCTACTGTGTATAAAAACTGGGCGTGGCTTTAACCGATTTCGCCCTTTTTCACAGAAAACAGTTATCGTCCTAGAATATAAGAGCCTACCAAATTTCACAAGGATTGGTAAATATTTGTTCGACTTATGGCATTAAATGTATCCTAGACAAATCAAATGAAAAAGGGCGGAGCCACGCCCATTTTAAATTTTTTTTTCTTTTTGTATTTTGTTGCACCATATCATTACTGCAGTTGAATGTTGACATAATGTACTTATATACTGTAAAGATATAAAATTTTTTGTAAAATTTCACTTTACAATTTTTTTTTTAAGTGGGCGTTGTCGTTCTCCGATTTTGCTAATTTTTATAAAGCATACGTATAGTAATGCAAGTAACGTTCATGCCAAATTTCATCATGATATCTTCAACGACTGCCAAATTGCAGCTTGCAAAACTTCTAAATTACCTTCTTTTAAAAGTGGGCGGTGCCACGCCCATTGGCCAAAATTTTACTTATTTTCTATTCTGCGTCATAAGTTCACCCCACCTAACAAGTTTCATCGCTTCATCCGTCTTTGGTAATGAATTATCGCACTTTTTCGATTTTTCGAATTTTCGATATCGAAAAAGTGGGCGTGGTTATAGTCCGATATCGTTCATTTTAAATAGCGATCTGAGATGATTGCCCAGGAACCTACATACCAAATTTCGTCAAGATACCTCAAAATTTACTTAAGTTATCGTGTTAACGGACGGACGGACGGACGGACGGACGTGGCTCAATCAAATTTTTTTTCGATACTGATGATTTTGATATATGGGAGTCTATATCTATCTCGATTCCTTTATACCTGTAAAACCAACCGTTATCCAATCAAAGTTAATATACTCTGTGAGCTCTGCTCAACTGAGTATAAAAATCACAGCGAATTCCGCGCGGTCAAAAACTTAGTAGCGTAAAAAATTTTAAGTAAAATTTTGACATAACTTCTATAAAATGGTGGTTTTATTTTTTACCTTCCATGAAAATCAAATGGTATATTAACTTTGTGACGAATTTCAAAATTATACATATGTCCTTAAAGGAAAAGAGAATGACCCACAAATATGTATACCAAAATGGTCAGGATGAAACTAGTTGATTTAGCCATGTTCGTCTGTGTGTTTGCATGAAAACTAGTCCCTCAATTTTTCAGATATCTTGATAAAATTTGGTGAGCGAGTACATTTAATTGTACGATTGGAAATTTTTCGGAACCGCCCGGATCGGACCACTATAGCATATATCCCCATACAACCGATTTTTCAGAAAAGAGAATTTTTGTGATGTCTTCCACAATTTATCAGATTGAAGCCTCAAACTTCACCATATGCTTTCGTATATTGTACATATAGCATATATCCTCCACAACCGATTGTTCAGATAAGCTTTTCGTAAGTACTGCCCCATTTTAACAGCTAGAAGTTTCACATTTCACCAAGTACTTACGCTTACGTCATATATTGTTGAAATAAGTGATTCCTGGTTATAGTTTATAGATGCAGACCACAAAAACGTGAAACTTTACATCCTCACACAAAGTACCTACCTATTTTTTAAACGGTTTTATTTAGCTTGACTTGAGCGGGGAACGGAATTTTGAAATTGAAATTTAAGTAACTTCCCGATAAGCTATATGCTTGAAACTTGGAATATAATTCAAAACCCGATGAAAAAGCGATAATAAGAAAAAAACTCCGATAGGTGGCGCATGGATCGAAATATTTCAAAAAAATGGTATTTGTATAATACATACATGAATAGAAAGCGACCTATGAAAAAATCGCCGCTAGGTGGCGCAAGGATCGAGATATTCAAAAACATTGTATTTGTGCTCCGATTTGGCTGATATTTGGAACACATAACACATACATGGCTCCTATGCATAGGAGTTGGTGCACGCTCTCTACCAAATCTTAAATGGTTGTCTTGTGAGTTTTTTAACCGGGATATTGCCAATCTCATTTCGTCATAGTCCGCCTAAGCGCACTCTGTACATCAGTTACCAGTTCGCCGTTATCATTCTTGTAGAAATCTGCTGCTGTCTTGAAACTCTCCGTAATCCTTTGGGTTAGAACTTTAGACCCTCATTACTTTTAGCCAACATGTGAAGCTCTTCGCGCTCACGCAGTTCTGCCTCCCGTTTTTCTTTCTAAATAGATGTATCTCTTAATTCTTCGTCTCACGAAAACTCTTCAATATACCTCGCATTTATGCGCTCATACGCTGCTTGACCCTATAGGCAGCGTTCTTCTTTTCCGAGGCAGCGCGACATTCCTCATCTTAATAAATGTTTTTGCGGCGTCACTGAAAATCAATGGTGTCAGTAGCGGCGGTGCGTAATCGCAAAGAAATATGGTCTCAGTGAGCAGGTGTCAGAGCCAAGTGGATAAATCATGAGCTGTACATTTCGTGAGGAGATTTCCGAAGTTAAGTTTTCCTTGCGTTACTGCGCGCACTGTTTAATAATAATAAGCCCAGCGGATAAATACCCTCCAAAGCCCGCCCAACCTACACGGGGGGCGCATCCGCACGACGCACCGATGTTGTTTTTGCCGAGTGTTTGATAGGCGGAGGTTCGTTAAGCGCTGTTGTCTAGAACTGCTCAGCTACAGAATAAATATCATCAGCTGAGTATTATACATAACAGTGAACATTTTATATAAAGATTATATTTTTATTTATTTTTTTTTATATTGTTACGAGTCAAGATAGGATAGGACAGTTTTCTTTATAGTAAAAAGTGAATCTGTTATATCAAACGAGTTCGAATGAGAGTTTAAATCATGACACAAACACCGAAAAGTTTCATTTAATTCGAAATTAGTTCTGCACTGAATAAAAGGGCGCGAGAGTTTGAGTGTACAAATGATCCAGATATGTTCTGTTTCATCTGCGGTCAATTTATCGTTAAAAGGATGCGACGTGTGTTTTCAAATTCTTTGAAAGTTACATACTATAATTATTTTGGAATTGAGCATAAAAACAATGAAAAGCCATGGACACCGAAAACTGTGTATACCACATGTCGAGTCGAATTGATTTTATCGGAAACCGGAACAAAAAGGTGCGTTGAAAAATTAGGAATTTGCTCCCTTTTAATGCATAGCTGGCTAGTTTCTGAAACTATCTATTTAGGCGAAATATGCAATTTATTATACCAATGAAGTGAAGGGAACCAACTTGCCATTCAACGGGCTGCTATATTTGTACTTCAAAAGTACTTGGGGTTGGAAAGTCAAGAACAGTAACCTATGCGAGCATATATACAGTATCATTACCAGGACTAAATTCAACGGAAGCTACATTGCCAGAATCAAATTTAACTTTAGTTCCGGCTCCAGTTTCATTGTTAACAGCAGTATCTAATTACGCGGTATCATGTTGTACTGGATTTCAAATGGAAAATTAGAGAAACTCTTTGTCACAAGCACAAATCAATGATTGGATAAGGGATTTGGAATTGTCAAAGGAAAAGGCCGAACTACACGCCTGTTGTATGCAACAATTTAAATTTGTTTCATCCGATGTTAAGGTAAAGTATTATAGAACTCTTCAAAATTTTCCAAGTACTCAAAAAAAGTGGCTCAATCAAATTTTTTTTCGATACTGATGATTTTGATATATGGAAGTCTATATCTATCTCGATTCCTTTATACCTGTAAAACCAACCGTTATCCAATCAAAGTTAATATACTCTGTGAGCTCTGCTCAACTGAGTATAAAAATCACAGCGAATTCCGCGCGGTCAAAAACTTAGTAGCGTAAAAAATTTTAAGTAAAATTTTGACATAACTTCTATAAAATGGTGGTTTTATTTTTTACCTTCCATGAAAATCAAATGGTATATTAACTTTGTGACGAATTTCAAAATTATACATATGTCCTTGGAAAGTCAAGAACAGTAACCTATGCGAGCATATCTACAGTATCATTACCAGAACTAAATTCAACGGAAGCTACATTGCCAGAATCAAATTTAACTTTAGTTCCGGCTCCAGTTTCATTGTTAACAGCAGTATCTAATTACGCGGCATCATGTTGTACTGGATTTCAAATGGAAAATTAGAGAAACTCTTTGTCACAAGCACAAATCAATGATTGGATATGGGATTTGGAATTGTCAAAGGAAAAGGCCGAACTACACGCCTGTTGTATGCAACAATTTAAATTTGTTTCATCCGATGTTAAGGTAAAGTATTATAGAACTCTTCACAATTTTCCAAGTACTGTACGAAGGAGGACAGTGTTTGTTACTGCAAAGACATTGCTGGTCAATTCAAACAATTTGGTGAACTATATGATTCAAATAGTGGCGATTGTTCATAGACGGCCATAAATCTTATATATAAATAGACAAGATGAAAAAATTTGGAACCGTTTTCTGCTAAACTATAATTCTAAGGTACACAAATTATATATGTATTGATAGGAAATTTTGAGCTGCACTGTTATCCATAAATAAAAAAAATTTGAAAAATCATTTTAATATAATAAATTTAACATAAAAGTCACACCACTACACATGCACTTATTCATACTATAGACACGCTGTGTGTGTGTACTTGCTTTTTGTGTACTATGCTGAATCGTGAGCATGGCTGAGGAGTTGCTTTGTACACATTAAAAATTAAACAAAAATACATAGCTGATCATGCGTCAAGTCTAATTCTTTTCTTTCCTCTGCTCTACTTTCTTTTCCATTCTATTTTATTCTTTTATTTTCCTTTCCTTTGTTTTCTTTTCTTTGCTTTCCTTTCCTTTCCCCTCATTTCCTTTCCTTTCCTTTTCTTTCATTTCCTTTCCTTTCGTTTCCTTTCCTTTCCTTACCTTTTCTTTCCTTTCCTTATCTTTTCTTTATTTTTATTTCCTTTCCTTTCTTTTAATTTTCTTTTTATTTCCTTTCTTCTACTTTCGTTTCTCTTCCATTCATATTCCTTCCTTCCTTTCCTTCCTTTCTTTTCATTTCCTTTCCTTTCCTTTCCATTCCTTTCCATTCCTCTACTTTTCTTTTCTTTCATTTCTTTTATTTTCATTTCCCTTCCATTGATTTTCCTTCCTTTCTTTTCTTTTCCATTCCTTACCTTTCCTTTTCCTACCTTTTGTTTACGAGAAGCAGATTGATTAAATCATACCCTTCCTGCCAGAGCAATATAAAATTTCCCTATTTTGAGCTTACTTATTCATTATATTACCCATTGAATGTTCCTATTATTATATTAAAATGATAAATTATATTTCTTTTGTTTTCATTTCCTGCCATTGATTTTCCTTCCTTTCCTTTCCTGTCCTTTCCTTTCCTGTGGTTGAATTTCAACGACTGGGCGAACTCTAGTTAAGTTTAAAGGCCGCATTATTGCCTATTGGCAGTCAAAAGCCATCAATCCCGATCGCACATGCAGTAAATACGAAGGAAGCGTATGAGATAATGAAAAAATTGCTCAAATTAATCAAATGCGAAGATAATGATTGGAAAATATGTGCCGATCTTAAAGTCGTTGGAATGCTACAAAGTAGTCTACAAAGTGGATACACAAAATACTGTTGCTTTCTATGCAAATGGTAAAGCCGAACTCGCCAAGACCATTACATTATAAAGGATTGGTCAGAACGAATCGAGTTTCAAGTTGGGGTGGATAGCATAAAATACTCCCCACTAACAATAAAGGAAAAATAATTCTACCTCCGCTCCACATCAAGCTCTGCCTTATCAAAAACTTTGTCAAGGCTTTGGACAAAGAACGCGAAGCTTTTCATCATTTGAAGACAATATTTTCAGAGATTTCAGAAGCAAAAATATAGGAAGGGATTTTTTTGGGACCGCAAATAAGGAAAATGATGGCCAATAACCATTTCAAAGAACTATTGTCACCAGTGGAGGCAGTAGCGTGGGATTCTTTTGAAACTTCTTTTTTAGGCAAACACAAAAGTCCTAACTACGAGATGATAGTGAACGACTTAGTCAAAAACTATGCGGAAATAGGTAAATAAAAAACTTATTTAAGACCATTTTCTCAGTTAACTTTAAAACCTATCTGCCAGATAAACAAAAATATGTATAAAAATTTTTAAATTTACATGAGAATATATAGCCCTATATCTGAATTCTTCGTCCAGTTCCGAACAAACAAGAACGAGAAAAATGTAAACAAAAAATTTGTTCTGAATTGAAAGATAAATCCAGCCTAAGAAAATTGTATACTAATGTGTCACTTATGTTTTTATCTAATATACTGTTTTATTTTCTTTCAGGACTAAATATGTCTCTAAAAATTCATTTTCTACACTCCTATTTAAATTTTTTCCCGCAAAATCTTGACGATGAAAGTGACGAGTATGGCTGTGATGGGTAACTACTGTTTGCTTCTCATAAGAGAAACCGATCCTAATCTAAATAAGCATCAAAACAAGACAAATAACTTTTTCAATTATAAAATAAGATCATAGAGTTAAGACAGAATCATATGTACATATGATATTATTTGTAGGGTACTTAAGTTTTGCTATATGGATATAGTTATTTGAATGCTATATGGGTATAGTTTGTTGAATGAAAGCTTATTTCTTTTGTGTTAAAACAGAGTGTAGAGACAAAAAGAAATCTGCAAAAAAATAAAAATTTTTCGAGATCCTTCCTCGCAAACTACAATTTTTTTTTATATTAAAAAAAAAAAAAAATTTGATAAAATTCGTAATGATTATTCGTTATCTTTGAATCTGCAGGGCCTAGCAAAAAGTGTTGTATGCACAGTTTATAGAAAATTTTATTAGCTTTTAAAGGCTCCAAACCGTTTTGGGAATTGCGCCAATTCCTGCTTGAAATATATATGATTAAGTGAACCCAATTTTTTTTTTTTTTGAACGGATATTCGTAAATATCTCAAAATTTACCATAGAATTAAAAATAACCTTTTTTTTCGGAATCAGGGGTGATTTTACATAGGAATTTCATAATGGCGTCTCTGGTGCATTTTGGCTGTAAACCAGTGTAATTAGGTAGGTCCTAGGTACTAGTTACCACACTCCTCATTAATCTAGGGCGTTGATCAGACAATTAAATAAAGCGTTGGGCGTGTGAAATTTGTAAAAATGTGAGGCGTAGCATAACCTTATTAAGGTTCAGTTGATCTTATATATGACTATCAATAGAAACTTGACGCGTCCAATGCTTTTATTTAATTGTCTGATCATTGCATTGTCAAGGTTGTAGCTTATCGGGAAGTTACTTAAATTTCAATTACAAGATTCGTGCCAGCCAGCCTGTCAAGTCAAGCTAAATAAAACCGTTTAAAAAACAAAGGTGGGAAAGCAAGGTAAGATTTAAAATGAAAACCGAATCCGGAATCAAAACTGTAAGTAGTGCTGTCAATTTATTATCGAAGTGCCAACGATTTTTAATCGATGAGTTATCGGTTTGTTATCGACGGGTTATGGGCGTGTTATTACTTTCTTCCGACGAATTATAGGTTATCGATTTTCCAACAATAAAAAAGTTATTGATTAGTAATTTCAACGAAAATGTGTCGATTGATTATCGATATGTTATCAATAACTTATCAATTATTTATTGAAAAATTAACGATTAGTTATGGGAATATTGCCAATTTTTTATCGGCGTGTAATTAATTTGCCATCGAAAGATAATCGATTTTCATCGAGCAGATTTTTAAAACTTTTTGATTTGTTATCGAAAAGCTATCTATTTATTTTCAAAAAGTTATCAAGAGGTTATGTAGCGCAACCCTTTCAAGGGGTTGTCAGCTGTCATTAGCTATACATTAGCTTCTCCAACCCAATTTCCAACCTCAGCTACCCATGGAGAGTCCTTTTGCTTTAACAGCCCGGGCTCTGGCGAACCCAATTCCCGAATGGATGTAGGGGTGGGAGGGCGGGATGTCCTAGAATGTTTCATGCGGTCATACTTATCGTTCCTGTGATGGTCGGTCTAGTACGTTAATGGTGTTTATTACAGAATCATACCGGATCTGCACCCGGCAAAGCACCATCAATATCGATAATACTTCCCAAAGTGTCCTTATCGCTACAGCATCAACAAGAACTGGATACTCACGCCTTTTTTCATTTTCTTTTTATTTGTTTCTAATCTTTGGGTCTCCATTATCTTGCCTCAGATTTCTTTCCGTTATGGTGGCGGTAACTATAATCTTTATTTAGTTCATATTTCATCTTCTTGTTCATTGTTCATCATCCTCTTCCTTTAGTAAATAATACACATAGAAGGTTGAAATTTGACGTGTGGAGTGATATTGAGACTCTTAATAAAAATTTTAAAAATTGTTTTAAAATGGGCGTGGCACCACCCACTTGTGATAAAATCAATTTTACAAATATTATTAATCATAAATCAAAAATCGTTAAACCTATCGTAACAAAATTCGGCAGAGAGTTTGCCGTTATTATAAGGAATGCTTTGAAGAAAAGTTAACGAAGTCGGCTAAGGACCACGCCCACTTTTATATAAAAGATTTTTAAAAGGGTCGTGGACGAATAAAATAAGCTTTATCCTTGCAAAAAAGAGCTTTATATCAATGGTATTTCATTTCCCAAGTGGATTTATAACAATAAATATGATAAACTTCAAATTTAAAAAAATGGGCTTGGCACCGCCCCTTTTATGACTAAGCAATTTTCTATGTTTCGGGAGCCATAAATCGAAGAAAAATTAGTTCAGAATAGAACCATGTGTATATATATTGTAACGAATTTACTGCAAATCCTCTAATTTGCAACCTTCTGCTAAGTTCGAATCACTAAACTGTTGAATAAATAACTCCAATATTTAATAATGCAAAATGGCCTTTATTCAAGTACTTCACAATAAATAACTCTACTATTGCCCGACAGATTGCGTGCTTAATCGAAACTGCTTATTGTGCCTCTACCGTGTAACTACAATTGCACGATTTTATAGCTTCTCTCAATGCATACTTTCGGGAGTACCTCAGATATGTGCGTGTAGTTGTGCGTTGCTTCTCAGCTGCGTATACGTACACATGTGAAGACATAATGTTTTATTCATTTATGTAGATACAAGTGACTGTCTGCTTTATTGTTGTTGTGACTTCATTTACTTAGCATCAGACTAGGGATGTGAGTATCACTTAGTGTCACTCATACTCGTCACAGTATTATTGCGCAGCCTTGTAACGCTATTAAGTACACAAAACAAACAACAGTATTTCACGTGTACAGCTGGCTATGTAATGTTCGGTTTCACCCGAACTTAGAATTCCTTACTTGTTTTTCTGATTTCGTTCGTATTCATAGGGTTCTTGCAAATACTTTTGCAATGTTCACAAAGTTCGAAATGTTTACAACTTTTTGACTTTAGCCATATCTTGAGCAAAATGTTTACACATTGAAAATTTTCCAACCAGGTATTTATTTCCATCTAAAACCACAGCTACAAATACAACCAAACAGTATTGGTTGACAGGATTTAGGATAAGAGAATAAATGTTTACAAATAAATTATCTAAGGCGAGCCAATAAACTTTTAAATACATACATACTAGCACCAAGACATATATTTAAACTAATAAATATAGTAGGTAGCGAATATCAACTGCAAAGCTCATACATATCAATATACCACACCTACATAAACTTTTGTGATTATTATCCTTTATGTCACAACATAGGCAAACTCCTAAAAGCACTTTTAAAGAAGAACTTTGTTCAACTCGGAGCAAAAAACATTAATAAGTAAAGAGTTGCCCACGTGACAAACAAAAGTATAAACAAATAAAATAAGGAAAATAAAAGATAAGCTCTGCTTTAGTAAATAATATTCTTGGGAGCTGCGGTCACTTAGTGTATTGATGAGGGAGTGGAGTAACTGTGTTCTGCCCGAAAATTGGTTTGCCTACATTTAGAAAGTGAGCTTCTCTTCCCTTCTTCACTATCTATCACATTCTGTTCTAATTCTTGTCCATCCCTTATTACATTTATATCCCTCCACCCCCACTCCAACTTCCACTCCCACTCCCACTCCCACTCCCACTCTCAGCACAGTTGCCTCTTATATGGAATCTCTTCACCATCCATACTTTCTGTCCTCTCCTTTATTTATTTTTCTCCATCTCTTTCCCTCTCTGGATTTTATTTTTTCCTATGTTCCCCTCGCAAACTCTTCATTTTTATCTCTAATCCCCACTCCCCCTTCTCCTTTCTCTATTATTTTTCTTTGTCTCTTTTCTTCCCCCTCCCCCCTCAAAACCACCTTGCTTCTTTCCGACTTCTGTTCATTTTTCTCTTTAAATGCGACTGAATTTTTGTATAGCTCTCCATTCCCTTTAGCTCTCCATCCTTCAGTCGTTAGCATGAGAGCAACGAATAAATACAACAAATATTAAAAGGCCCTGTAAAAAATAATTTGACCGGGAAACGTAACTGGTTAGGTGGCCTTCCCATAACTAATTCACCACCTAATCATGTTAAGATTGAGTTTTTATCTTTTATAGGTAATAATATTTCAAATCAATGTAAGTTTTTTAAAATTATTTTAACAAAGTAGTATCAATTTCATTCTGGACTCAAAAAACAAGCGCAAATACCTAAACTACTTATCTGCAAAAAATTGGTGGAATTGTTAAAAAATGTACCTTAATGAATTTTTTTTGTTTTCTTAGGTCAGCCATATATTTCTCAAAACATTTTAAACTTCTCTGGTCGCGGCACCTTTTTTGCGCTATTTGCCATGTGAAATCTCTTTGACCACTCATGTTATATGTGAATTTACATGCAAAAATATAGGTTGCCTTTCGAAGCGAGTACGAATTGCTGCTTAAAAGGACTTGGGAACATTTTAAAATTTTTTCTGATTCAAAAATGAAGTTCTTCAAAAAATTTTATATAACTGTTTTTAATAAAGGATACAGAGGCTACCACGAATGACCTTGAGCGGGTAATAATGCAGTTTTCCTTCAGATTTGGGGATTTCCCTACTGTTTATTTTAAAATAAAGACATAGCAGAACAATAAACATAAACACACAAGTGCCATTGTACTAAAAAGCGTTATTGCAAAAAAAGGACAGGGTTATTAACGAAATTTTCCAACTTTTACTAGAAATAGCTTATTACCTGAGTCTACGAACTTTTGCAAAGTCTTTTATATAAAAGAAGGCGATTTAACCGATTTACTCCATTTTTACCGAAAATATTTCCTGTTAAAAGGCATACATGTGCACCAAATTTTTCGTAGAGTTATGGCTCCAGAAATGGGAAATGCATTTTATGAAAGGGACAGTGCCACGGCCATTTTTCGAGATTTGAATTTTTTCCCATTTCTTGTTATAATGGCGCAAAATACGATTGGTACAAAATTATTATTCGCTAAAATTTATCTTATTATTTTTGCCTACGGCCCTTTTTAAAGTCATTTATATAAAAGTGGGCGTGGTCCTTAACCAATATTATAAATTTTAACTAGAAATATTTTCTGCTATAAGGCAAATATTTATACCCAATTTTGTTGCGATATGTAAATTTTTCTTCGAGTTATGGCTCCCGAAACATTGAAAATTGTTTAGACAAAAAAGGGTCGGTGCCACACCCATTTTCAAAAATTTTAGTGTTTTCCAATTAAGTGTTATAATTCAATTTAGAAAGTAAAATTCTATTGATACAAAGCTCTTTTTCGCTACGATATAGCTTATTATTTTCGTCTATGACCCTTTTAAAAATATTTTATATAAAAGTGGGCGTGGTGTTTAACCGATCTCGTCCATTTTTTTTTTGGTTAAATTTTTTCTGTTACCCAATTTTATTACGATCCGTTAATTTTTCTTAGAGTTATGGCTCCCGAAACATAGAAAATTAAATAAAAAATAAAAAATAAATTTAAGGCGCGATAAACTCCGGAGAGATCTAAGGCCGAAATTCTCTTCCAATTTGTGACGTGCTCCTCTTTATTTACCCTACAAACTCCGAACGGCATCTGCAAGGCAGATGAGTTTTCACTGAGAGCTTTTCATGGCAGAAATACACCCGGAGCGCTTGCCAAACACTGCCGAGGGGCGACACCGCTTAGAAAAATCTTCTCCCAATTGAAAAACCTTATTTTTAAAATTTTGATGTTGCTTTCTCTGGGGCGTGAACCCCGGGCAAACTGTGTGGTAGGCGGAGCACGCTACAATCACATCACGGTGGCCGCCATAGAAAATTGCTTAGTCATAAAAGGGGCGGTGCCACGCCCATTTTTTTTTTAATTTGAAGTTTTTTCTTTTTATTGTTATAAGTCCACTTGGGAAATGATATACCATTGATATAAAGATCTTTTTGCAAATATATAGCTTATTTTATTCGTCCAGGACCCTTTTAAAAATCTTTTATATACAAGTGGGCGTGGTCTTTAACCGATTTCGTTAATTCTTCTTCAAAGCATTCCTTACAGTAAAAGCAACCTCTCTGCCCAATGTTGTTACGATAGGTTTAACGATTTTTGATTTATGATTAATAATATTTGTAAAATTGATTTTATCACAAGTGGGCGGTGCAACGCCCATTTTAAAAATGTTTGCAAATTTTTATCAAAAGTCTCAATATCAGTCCACACGTCAAATTTCAACATTCTAGGTGTATTAAATACAATCAATTTTTTGTGTTTTCCAAAACGTTATATATATAAAATTGGGCGTGATTATCATCCGATTTCGCACATTTTCAATACCAATCTATTCCGGGTCTAGGTAAGCTCGTGTACCAAATATATCTCAATATTTACTCAAGTTATCGTGTTAACGGGCGGACGGACGGACATGACTCAATCAATATTTTTTCGATACTGATGATTTTGATATGTGGAATTCTATATCTATCTCGATTCGTTTATACATGTACAACCAACCGCTATCCAATCAAAGTTATAATACCCTGTGTACAAATACAGCTGGGTATAAAAAACAAGAAACATTTTATGAATTGGACATTTATTGGCATTTTTTGAAATTTCTATAGGAAAAACTAAAATCCAATTATTAATTTATGAGAAAACTTAAATAAAAACTACACAAAAATTTATTTTAAAGCATTAGTCATGACTTTATTAAATCCCGGCGAAAAAGTGTCAGAGGTTAGTTTTCTTTCCTTCGTGGTCTAAGGAGCAATAAAATTGTAAGTTGTTTGCTGCCAACGCTTCGGGGAATGATAAAAAAGCATTTTTTTCAAGGCAATTATCCAGCCGCTTGACTTACATAAGTGAAACTGAACGGACAAGGTTGCAGGCGCTAAAAGTGCTAAATGCCAAAGAGTGTATTAAATTGCGATAAAGTAAGACATCCCAGCAGGCAATACACAATGAATTACGCAGTTCTACATTCATCTGACAGAAAAACCACGAGGAGCCTAATCCACACAGTGTCCTTTGTTAGTCACCAAGTGTGAGCTCCGTAATTCAAGCTGCTTAGAGCTGCTGGTTACAGCTTAAAGGGTGCGATCACTCAGAGTAGTCATCAATATCCTCTCACGGAAGTCCACGGAAACTTGGTGTTTCAACAATGTTGTACCAAGGAAAGTTAAAGGCGTTGGTAACATATTCCAACTGAAAGGTGGTTGGTGTCGTACATACAGGACATACATTATGTATGTCGGGGTTGATTCTTGATAGATAAGAGGTTAACCTATATGGTATTCAGCTCGAAGTTTGGCCAGAACAAGTCTCTGGATTTGGCTTTCTTCAACTTCGAGCTTCAGATATTGGACTCTTAGAACGGGGTTCGCCTAGCATTCATCGGCATAGGATATTCCCTTTGCTTTTTTGGTTCCCGTGGTGAATATGGTCGCTGAAGAATTGGCCGGTGATAATACCAAATTTCTAATTTTGTATATAATAAGCTGGTCTGATCTATTTATGTGGGGTGCGAATAAGACAAAGCTTTTTCCACCTTACAGCTCAACGTTTCGCTAAGATTTTCTTAGCATCTTCAGGATATTTCATTAGGATAAAAAGGACGAAAGACCAGGAAGATAGTTGTTAATTTTACAGAAAAGTTCATAGATGAAAGGGTTGGACCTGTTCCAAGTATCATGTAATCATTGCCGTAGAAAACAATGGTAAGTGCTTCGGGTGGGAAAGAGAGCTTCGATATGTAAAAATTACACAATAGTGGGGATGGAACATGCCCTGCGGCATTAATTAATTCTTCTTGGGTTTGATGTTAGGTTTCTCAACTGGACCGAATACTATGCACCACCACAAACGATTAAAAGTCCATTGGATAAAACTTTGACTGAAAATAATAAACAATTGCAAGGAAAAAATCAATTTTTACAAAATTTAAGTTTTTGTTCGGTAAGAAAAATCATCAATGAAAATTTAAAGAAAAATAATAATTAAGGAAACCTAAAAACTTATATTTAAGAATTCATGAGCTTAATACCAGCTTATAATAATTGAATTTCAATTATTATGTTTTCTAAGAGAAACTGAAAAGAAAGAAACATTTACTGGCATATTGCGATGGAACCATTTCGAAAACCGCCACCGTAATCATCATCAGGCAATTTTATAATGCTATCAAAAGTTTCACCGAGATTCGAACCGCGTATCACACGGTGAAACTGCAGTTGCCTTAACCAATAGGCCATCCTGCTGGTATTTGTTTTCGTGCTTATTTCAGTTTTTCTCAATTCTACACTAGCAACACAATTGAGATATATAATAATCTGAACACACCACTAAACCAAGAAACATAAATATGTAAAACTGAGCCCGAGTTTACAAAGCTTCTCATTCGCAACGAAGAAGAACTTTACAAAAACAAATCTACATAGCACACAAATTAATATAGAGACAAAATGTCTCAATTGTGTTGTTAGTTTAGAAATGAGAAAAAATTAAATAAGCATGAAAACAAATACCAGCAGGATGGCCTAGTGGTTAAGGCCACTGCAGTTTCACCGTATGATTCGCGGTTCCAATCTCGGTGAAACCTTTGATAACATTACAAAATTGCCTGATGATGATTACGTTGGTGGTTTTCGAAATGGTTCCATCGCAATATGTCAGTAACGGTTTCTTTCTTTTCAGTTTCTCTTAGAAAACTTAATAATTGAAATTCAGTTATTATAAGCCGGTGTTAAGCTCATGAATTCTTAAATATAAGTATAATCTGAACACACCATTAAACAAAGAAACATAAATATGTAAAACTGAGCCCGAGTTTACAAAGCTTCTCATTCGCAACGAGGAAGAACTTGCCAAAAACAAATTTACATGGCACACAAATTAATATTGAGACAAAATGTCTCAATTGTGTTATTAGTGTAGAAATGAGAAAAACTGAAATAAGCATGAAAACAAATACCAGCAGGATGGCCTTGTAGTTAAGGCAACTGTAGTTTCACCGTGTGATTCACGGTTCGAATCCCGGTGAAACCTTTGATAACATTAAAAAATTGCCTGATGATGATTACGTTGGTGGTTTTCGAAATGGTTCCATCGCAATATGCCAGTAAATGTTTCTTTCTTTTCAGTTTCTCTTAGAAAACATAATAATTGAAATTCAATTATTATAAGCCGGTGTTAAGCTCATGAATTCTTAAATATAAGTATAATCTAAACACACCATTAAACAAAGAAACATAGAAAGCTAAAAACTTCAAAAGCATTACGTCATTTCAGAGTAACCTTTTTCCTAAACTAAATTACAAATACACGGTTGTGGCATTGCGGGATCCTTAGTTATTGGTTCATGGGTTCAACCACAACCAGCAAATGCTCATAAAGTTAAACGGAATTTTCCTCAATGGCAATAAAGTCAAGTTTAAAAAGACCATAAAAGTAAATTGGCTTTATGGCCAATTGAGGTGATTACTGGACCAATATACTATGTCAATTTGAAATGAACATAAGATCAATTGTTTTATGGCCGTTGACATTTTGTATTCACACCAAAATTTTCACGAATGCTGTACTGCAAAATACGCTAAGCCAACAACTTATTACTAAAGATGTGAAGATACGAAATAAATGGAAAGACAAAATGAAATCAAGCTTTTCAGGTAGTATGGTGAGGTGACTTACATATATATATGCCCTAATTGTACAAACACAAAAATGCCTAACAACAGTTAAGTATAATTGAGTTTTTCTAGTGGCACTCGACATACTACACAATTCGTTTATGAGAGTAAACACTTAAATATCTAACGTAGTTTACGCAATATAAAATAAACCAAATACGGGTTGTGCATGGAGTTAGTTTTTTCGCCTACCACTCTGAAGGTACTAGGTTTAAGCGACGAAAAACATCGATACGCTATAGACTGGGTCATCCCATGCCAGTAGTTTGCAAACAATCATATAAGCTTTAAGTCATCTTAAGGCTCTTAACAAAACTCATGTATCTTGGTGATGCCTTTTGAAGTCACCTTAAATATATTGGTACATCGAAGCTCGGCCTTAATCTCGTAGGAGATATACAGCGTTAAGTGGTTGTTATTTTTATTGCATAGAGGCAACATTGCTAATACGACATTTTGTTTTATTGTGACCTCGAGACTTTGATAAATTTCTTTTAGGTATGACAGGAAATTTTTTTTCCATGACTTTAGTTTACCTACCACAATCAGCTTAAAATGGCTTAGATTAAAAAAAAAGTACGAAAATTTACAGCACATATGTTACATGATGTAAGCATACATACAAATAAATAAATTTATTTGGCACGTCACTTAGGATTGTTAGTACTAAGTAAGTTGCAATATCCCCTTTGAACGAATGAACTAAATTTCTAAAATGCATTAATTCGTTATTTTTTGCGGCACTTTTCAAATGAAAATTGTAAAATTGTCAAAGTCTCTTAAAGTCGTAGGTAACTACTTACTTAACTGGCGTTTAACCGTTTAAGCAGGTTTGGCCGACCAACAAGTTGTGACAGACATCGTAGTTTGGGCTGCCATATTACTTAGCTTACATAGGCAGATTCTGATAAAAATTCTTACTTATCCGGAGCATCATCTCTCATTCGCATAACATAGCCCAACAAGCATAGCTGAACCATGTTCTTGTCTGCATTAGAGCTAGTACGCTTCATCATTGAATCTTCTTCGGTACTCACTGTCATCAACGCGTAGGGGCCCATAAATCTATCGAAGAACTTTTCTCGCGAACACTCTCAGAGCAGCCTCATAAGATGTTGCCGGAGTCAAAGCTTCTGCGCGATATATTACGAAGGGTAGGATTAGTAACTGTAAGAACATGATTTTTGTTTTCCGAAATATTATATAATTTCCAATTGCCTGCTTACTCAAAAGTCACATTCAATGGCAAGAATTCGCTGAATTTCCGAATTTGCCGACAAGGCGCGAATAACCTCCAAAGAAATTTTAGAGCGAGCTTTTCTTCCAACTCGCGTCGTGCTCTTTTTAATTTTTCTTACAAACTGGCGGGACTGGAACTACATGTTTTATGCCGGCTCCGACCGGCATTTGCAAGACAGATAGGTTCTCACTTAGAAAAACTTTCTTGGAATTAAAAAAACTTATTTCTAAAATTTTGATGTTGCTTTGTCAGGGACGTGAATCAAGGATCCTCGGTAGGCGGAGCACGCTACCACAACACCACGGCGGCCGCAAACGAAGTATTTTACAATTTCGAAATTATGGTTGGCTACTCTGACGTGGAACGTGGTTGGCAAGATGCAAATGTGCTGACTGTTTTCTAGATGGCAGCCGTTATTTCGTTCTGTTCTCGTTCATCATCTATTCGTATGCAGTATTTGTTAAATGCAAGTCTAGCGAGCACTCATGCAAACGGGAAAGGCCATCCCTAAAACTTCAGCATCTTTCCTGCTTGGCCGATCAAGCGCAGCTCTCACATTTCATTCACATCTATTGACATATGTCTTGGGATACAGTAATGATGTACGCTTCTCCCGATTCTTTACCGGGATTTCTACCACTCTCAAACACTTTCAGATGTAGTAATATGGGAAATTATTGCCTTAATTTCTGTTTGGCTGTCCATGTAAGAATTGGCGCAGCTGAAGTTTAAGCTATTTTCCTTCAGTGTTTCTACTGCTTTGGTCACGGATACTTCTTAAAATTGAAAAGGACTACCGTGATCTTGCAGTTTGGATCAGTTTATTTTCGGATCTGCGCAGTATACAGCGGACTCTACTTCTTCTTTCATTACTTTGGAACCATTGGCATATACGTGTGTGGGATCGACTGCGAGTTGTGCGGCCTTGCGCCAACTTTCACTTCTATCGTGTGAGGTGAGCACATATGTACCTCTTCTCTTCCTTTTGAAATATATCAAACTGCGTTAAGCTTTGCTAGACAGTGGCATCGGATTTTGTATAAATGTGATTAGTAGCTGAGACCGTATGTGTATTAGGCGTGCAGGAACACTTCGATTTGATGTAACGAAGAGGTTGTAATCACATCCCTTTATTGTGGAGCAGGTTATTCCTGGTGCTCAGAGAAGGTTGCTCACAGCTATAAATTGTGGAATCGTCAGATTGTGATCAGAACATGATGCAGCGAATTATTTACGCTTAGACTTTAATGGCTATTGGAACTCACGGTGGAGATACCGCGCATCCAAAGAAAAGGGTTTAGATAGACCTTGTATCTTACGAAGGATAGAGACCTTGTGGTTGTACACCAAATTACAAGCTAGTTTCGTAGCAACGAGCGTGCACTTAAGTGTTTGGAATGGACCATGGGGCCCTCGCTGGGGCGGTTGGGTATTTTATACCGTAAAGCTGAGTCATACAATGGTAGATACTCACGCAAAGCATAAAATATTTTGGCAAATATTAGCATCACTATGCTGTTAGTAAATTATCACAATAACAGAAACAGCATGCAGCCAAACTTATGTCCATGCACACATAAAAGGCGACGAAGAATATCTCACATACATATACATATGCAGTTATCAGATAAGTGCAAAAGTTGTTACTCACACATTCACATGCATGTAGCTAAATTACCGAGCAGGCGATACAACAGTTCTAGAAGGTGAAACGTCTAGACCTTAGGAGAAATATGCGGACGAGGCAACAGAGAGTATAAAAGCAGCACAAGTTGAAGAATAACTAATCAGTTTGATTAAAACACGCTTTTCTGAAGTACGTGCTATTGATGTATAATTGTACTCCTCCCAAAGTAGTCTAATAAAGACCATTTTGCAACATTGAATATTGGAGTTATTTATTCGACAGTTCATCGAATCGTACGTTAGTAGAACGTGGATAAATATCAGAGATTCACAGAATTCGTTACAATATTAATTTCCCATTCGAAAAGAGTCGATTTGCTGTCCATATGAAAGTCCGTATCTTCATACCTTTATAACACACAGTTACGCATTTAACGTGCGAAATACAGCTGAGAAAAAAAAAAAATATGGGCTAGCGCATGAGAAAAGTTGATAAATAATAGACATTCTACGTACGTGCGTATGTATATACAACACCCGCATAAACGGTGTGATATATTATCCTGCTTGTGTGCAAAATATACAGTATATCACATACGTGTAAACAACACTATTTATCGAATTCACTACCCACATGAAGGACCGCATATGTACCTACAAACTTACATATGTTCATGGAAACAAGTAGACACACAAGTCAAAGAGTTAAGTTGAGGCGAGCAAATACAAGCTGCATACATATGTAGCCGTCTGTGTGTTTATAGTACAATTTAATGTTAATAAAATTTAAAATTTATGATCACATTTAACTAGCAAAAGTTTTGTTATAAATGTTTTTTCAATTATTTTTTTTATTGTTTTTTTTTGTTGAAATTTTTAAAATCAAAATTAATTAAGATAGTTTAAAATTTAGAGCTTACGAAAACTTTTATTTTGATATACATTTTATGTGCCAAGAGGATGTAGTTATTTTATAACATAGGTCCTGGTTTTGAAAGGTTTTTCATATTGGTTACACTGCGGACTCATACAGTCTATTTGAGGACCTCACGAAACGGCTAGTTCAACCCAGCCCAACGTAATGCTTATTTCGAAAGACCTATAACTAAAACTTTGCTAGACCTAAACTTATTGGGCTATAAATCTGCACACTCAAAAAACCTTCAAAGAACTTTCAATACAAATTTTTGAGAATTTAAAAATACTAATGCTATGTTCAAACAGAAAAATAAATTGAGGCTATTTCGATTTAAATTGAATGGTGTTCATACAACTCTATTCAGCTTACACAATAGTAATTTGATAGCTGGTTGGCTCATCTCTGCAGTAAGAACATGTCTTTGTTGAGACTGTCAAAATGTGCGTGTTGGTATTAGGTGAATGGAATGGAATGAAAACATAAAATTTTGAAATTTTTGTGTGTTGTAAGAAAATGTGTTCAATGTCTTGGTTTCATTTTGATTTTGCCAATCTTCTTTTGATAATCCCTACTCCAGGGAAATAAAAGACATAAAATCAGCTGAAGAGATGAGCCAACCATATAGTTCAGCCATGCGTAACTGACTTTTAAATATACTCAATAAACACACTTTACAATGCTGCATTTGCAGTTTGAAACAATTTATTACGCAATTTTATTTAAATTGGCAATTTATTATTACAATTTATAATATGACAAATTGCGTAATAAATTGCCCAAATAGTATAAATTGCCAATTTGGTGTGTGTTTGAACCTAGTATAAAAACGAATAAAAGTTTCGGAGGCGGCATAAAGCATGTAGGTCGCGTCCTGCCAATTTGTAGGAAAAATTAAAAAATCAGCAACACGCAAACTGGAAAAGAAGCCCTTCCGAAACCTCCTCGTAAGTAAATTGCGTGGAGTATTTATTTATTTTGTCTTATAAATTAAAGTGGATGTGCGTGTGTGTGTGTTTTATAGGTGTCCAAAGTGTCGCAACTGATCTTGACAAAATTTTCAGGCTAGGTTCACGTGAGCATCCGTTTTTTCTGGCTATATAAAGTTTTGGAAAAAAGGGCGATACCAACCCCTCAACCAATAGAATTTACATTTTGTAGAAAATCAGAGTCTATTACCTCAAACTGTTGATAATTGAGTATATGTACCCTATATTTTACTCTATAGAATTTGGAAAAGTGTGCTGTTTTCGCAATTTCTTTTTGAGTCGTAAGCTATTGATTTATTAACAATTTTAAATATTTGTAAAAAGTCCATATTTTTTGAGGCTATTTATTTATTTATTTATTTATTTAGTAAGTCTATGGTCCTTACAGACTAAAACGTACATAGGTTTTAATTATGTATATTAAAATAAGTACATACAAAGTGTTTCTTTTAATATATTGCGATTTACAAATATATCTAAATTTATTTTTCTACATAACAAATTATGTTCCGCTAGTATTCTGATTATTGGTTCATTTTAAGCATACCTGGTTTTGCAGAGGTCAATAGCAAATAAATCATGATGTCGCAAGTTTCTAGCTGGAACAGTGAGTTTAATACAAAGCAATAAGAACGGACAATCAACAGTCTCATTGAGAGCATGTCGAAAAAAACTAAGCCAGATATCAATCACCTACTGGCAAGAGTATGCAGACTGATCAGGCTGCACCGCGGAACATAAGACGGAATAGACACATTAAACCTAACACTGGATAATGCAAATTTTAGAAACTTTTTTGTATACGGTCAATTCTATTAGAATGCACTTTATAAAAAGGATTCCAGATTATAGAAGCATACTCCAATTTGGACCTTACAAATGTACTAAACAGTAATTTTTTAGTATAAGGATCATTAAATTCCAAAGTATTTCGTCTAGTGAAAGCTCGAGAGGAATATGTTTTAGGTATGATGTAATTCAAGTGATCAATAAACGTGAAATTCGAGTCAAAAACTAGAACTAAGGACAGAGCCAGAAATATAGTACGAATATATGAGTGGCAATCTAATTTTGTTGAAGGTGACCAAGCAGCATTTATCGATATTTATCATTAGCATATTTCGATCATACCATTCTTGGAATTTGTTAACCTCATTTTGCATAATTTCAATATCAGAGCAGCTTGTTATTTTTTTTTTTTTTTTAATTTTCGAATCATCGGCATAAAGTAGATGTTCACACAAGGAAAAACATTCTGAGCAACCATTGATGAAAATAACAAAAAATAGAGGACCAAGGATACTACCTTGGGGAACCCCAGAGGTAGCTCTATATGAAAATGATTTTATGCCATCAACAACAGCATAGTTAATTCTATCTATTAGATATGATTTTACCCATGACAAGAAAGTAGAATGCAAGCCAAAATTTTCAAGTTTTTTAATTAATAAGTCATGAGACACTCTATCAAAAGCTTTTTACAAATCAGTAGAGGATGTATCTACCTGAAAGTCATCCACAAAAGCTGAAATACAAAACTTAGAGAAAACCGTTAGATTAGTGACCGTAGATATGCCAGGTATAAAACCATCAACCAACCAAATGATATTTTACATTTAATGATTTTTTCAAATAATTTAGCAATATTAGTTATTTTAGAGATAGGACAATAGTTAGAAACCAGATTCTTACTCCCACTCTTAAAGACTGGAGTAATAAAAGTCGCTTTCCATTCATCAAAAAAACTACCTGACCTTAGAGACAAATTAAACAACAAAAGTAGCGGATACACTATAGATGACGTACATTGTTTGAGAAAAAAAGCGGAGATATTATGAGCATCTAATTGCTTAGAGCATTTTAGATCTTTTATAGCTGCGGCAATGTCTTCCTCAGTTAAAACTAGGGAGACAAAATCAAGCGAAGAAGCTAATTGCCCAAAACTAGAAGTATCACTCTGAACACAATTATCAACACAATTAGATTTAAAAAATTCAGCAAACAGGTTTGCCCTATCATTAGCGGTGCTTGCACTCATGCCATTGTAAGACATTATGGACGGAATAACTGACGAAGAACGTTTTGAATTTACAAAATTCCAGAAAGCTTTGGGATTAGATTTAACATTCATTTCAAACCCGAGTAAATCATTTTTATAAAGAAATTTCTTATACATTACTTTGTGCTGCGAATTACCAGAACATTTATAAAGCTTATGAAATTTATTACCAAGATTCTTTAATTTTTTAAGCTACGATTATGCCAGGGTAGTTTATGGACCCTTGGCGATAAGCGTGGAATATTTCTGAAAGATATACTACTTATTTTACACTTAAAAATGAAAAAACAATCAGTTAGAGACCGACCTGCAAATAAGGTTGGCCAATTCTCATTTAATATTAGCAAGACCAAGATTACGCCGCAAGTAATCGAATTTTAGCATCGAGTCAGTGCGAAGATTTGAATACTTATAAAACTCAAGTGGAATGTGGTGTTAATCAGTTACAGATAAAGGAACCACGGACTTATGCAATTGAAATTTTAAATCAGGACTAATAAAAATAAGATCCAAAATCATGCTCAACTTATTTAGAAAGCCATTCATTTGCATTAACTGTAAACCAAATAACCCATCAATTACACATATTTCCCTACATCTATTCACTTTACTTGGAATAAGCATATCAGACCACGAAATTTTACTTAAATTAAAATCACCCAAAACACAAAGTAATTTTCCTGGGAATGGCCAGAGCGATTCTTTTGCATGCGATTCAAGCAGCTGACTACTGCCAGTCGCTTGCGGACAAGTATCCTCTGGGAGTGAGAAGGCGACAACCTGGCACTCTGACATAATCGGTTTAAGGGCTAACCGGAGGAGATCTCATCGGCAGCGTCTGTACACCTCTAGGTGGGGCTGCAAGCGGGCGTCTGTCTTGGAGCAAGCGGCTCGCTATATAAACGTGCAAGCAATATTTTCACCCTCGCTGAGCGGGCTGTGCGCTGGGCTTGGGACCCGCCACGTAAAACCATACTCCAATGAAATATAACAACAAGCCTCGGATAAATACACTCTCTATTGATGACGACCATGGCAAACGTATAAAAGACAATGAATTGAGGGCATGCACCTGGAACGTCCGCTCCCTGAATGGGATTGGTGCAGATGCCCGGCTGGTTGATGTCCTCGTCAAAGCAAAATCTGACATCACCGCCATCCAAGAAATGCGTTGGACGAAACAAGGAAGAAAGAAGATAAAAAATTGTGACATCTTTTGGAGTGGCTATACGAATAAGCGCAGTTTCGGCGTCGGATTCGTGGTGGGAGAGAGACTTTGTCGCCAAGTTTTGCCGTTCACGCCTGTGGACGAGCGTCTCGCCATTATCCGAATAAAAGCTAGATTTTTTAATATATCATTCATCTGCGCCCATGCGCTGACAGAGGTGAAAGACGATGAGGTGAAGGACACTTTTTATGAACAATTAGAACGCACATACGAGCGCTGCCCCCGTCATGATATAAAAGTCTTGCTTGGCGACTTTAACGCCAGGATGGGCAAAGAAGGTGTTTTTGGCCCTACAATCGGAAAATTTAGCCTACACAATGAAACTTCTCCTAACGGACTGAGGCTGATTGACTTTGCCGGCGCTCGAAACATGGTCATATCCAGCATTAGGTTTATGCATAAAAAGATACATCAAGCTACAGGCTATCTCCTGATCGAAATATTCGCAATCAGATCGATCACGTTGTGATAGATGTGCGCACGATCCGAGGACCTAACATCGACTCGGATCATTATCTCGTTGCAGCCAAAATACGCACCCACCTCAGCGCGGCTAAAACCAAGGAACAAAAAACACAAGGAAAGCTAGACGTCGAAAAGCTTGAATCACAACAGACTGCCAATGATTTCGCAACACGACTCTAACACCTGCTCTCTGAGAGCACAACTCATCCTGAAGGAAGACAGGAGCAGTGGGAGCATATGTCCAAAGAACTTCGTACTGCCGCCGAGGAAAAAATTGGTTACCGGCGGCCACGAAAAAACAACTGGTACGATGAAGAATGCCGCGTTACAACCGAAGGAAAAGACGCTGCCTACGGGGCTACGTTAAAAGCGAGCGCGACAAGAGGAGTGTGTGAACACTATCGTGAGTTGAAAAGGGAAGCGAGACGCCTTTTCAGGAAGGAAAAAGCAGAAGCAGAAAGGTGTGAGTGCGAGGAGCTTGAGCTGCTAGCTACCAGGAATAACGCCCGAAAATTTTACCAAAAAATAAAGCGACAGACGGAAAGTTTTAAGACCGCGGCAAGCTCCTGTAGGAACGAAAACGGCGACCTTGTAACTGATGTCCAGAGAGTGCTTAGATTATGAAGGGAACACTTCTCTGCTCTCCTAAATGGAGGGAGCAATTCACCGCGCAGAGATGAAGAACCCGATCCCGCAATCGATGATGATGGAATATATGTCCCCCCGCCCGATTATGACAAAGTTAGAATAGCAATAACCAGATTGAGAAACAACAAGGCCGCGGGCGCTGATGGATTGCCTGCGGAGCTATTCAAGTACGGCGGCGAGGAGTTGGTAAGGCGCATGCAGCAGCTTCTTATCAAAATATGGGCGGACGAGTGCATGCCCGACGGTTGGAATCTAAGTGTTCTTTGCCCAGTTCACAGGTAGGGGGATACTGCAAAATGCACCAACTATAGTGGAATCAGCCTTCTTAATATCGCATATAAGGTCCTTTCAAGTGTATTGTGCGAAAGATTGAAGCCCACCGTGAACCGGCTGATTGGACCTTATCAGTGCGGCTTCATAGCTGGTAAATCTACTATCGACCAGATTTTCACAATGCGCCAAATCTTGGAAAAAACCTGTGAAAAGAGAATCGACACACATCACCTCTTCGTCGACTTTAAAGCCGCCTTTGACAGCACGAAAAGGAACTGCCTATATGCCGCTATGTCTGAATTTGGTTTCCATGCAAAACTTATACGGCTGTGAAAAATGACGTTGAGCAACACCATCAGCTCAGTCAGAATTGGGAAGGACCTCTCCGAGTCGCTCGAATCTAAACGAGGTGTCAGACAGGGTGACCCCCTATCGTGCGATTTCTTCAATTTGATGCTGGAGAAAATTATACTAGCTGCAGAACTTAACCGCACTGGAACAATATACTATAAAAGCGTGCAATTACTGGCATTTGCTGATGACATTGATATCATCGACCTAAACACCCGCGCTGTTAGTTCTGCTTACTCCAAACTGGAAAAAGAAGCGGTAAAGATGGGTTTGATGGTAAATGAGGACAAAACGAAGTACCTGCTGTCATCGAGCAAAGAGTCAGCGCGTACGTGCCTTGGCAACCACGCTACTGTTGGCAGCCATAATTTCGAAACAGTTAAATACTTCGTTTATTTGGGAACCAGCATCAACACTAGCAACAACATCAGCACTGAAATCCAGCGAAGAATCAATCTTGCCAATAATAGTTACTTTGGACTAGGTAGGCAATTTAAAAGTAAAGTCCTCCCTCGGGGAACGAAAATCATACTCTACAAGTCACTTATCGTACCCGTCCTGCTATATGGAACAGAAGCATGGACCATGACAACAGCAGATGAAGCGGCTTTGGGAGTGTTCGAGAGAAAAGTTCTTCACAAGATTTATGGACCTCTACGCGTTGGTGACGGCGAGTACCGAAGAAGATTTAACGATGAGCAGTACGAGCTATACGCAGACATCGACATAGTCCAGCGAATTAAAACGCAGCGGCTGCGCTAACTAGGCCCTGTTATGCGAATGAAAGATGATGCTCCGGCCAAGAAAGTGTTTCTATCGGAACCCGCCTATGGAAACAGAGGTAGAGGGCGGCCCCCACTCCGTTGGAAAACGATTTAAACTACCTTGTTGTGGCCAATTGGCGCCGGTTGGCGGAGCGAAGGAGCGACTAGCGCGCCTTGTTGGACGGCCATAACCGTTTAGGCGGTTAAGCGCCAATTAAGTAAGTAAGTAAAACACAAAGTGGCGCATTATTATTCGGGAGATATAAATTTAAGATATTATCAATATGATCAAAATACAAATTATCAGAGCTATTGGGAGGAATATAACAAACACAAATGAAAAGCAAATCATCACCACTCGAAATTGACACACACAATTTTTCAATACAGGAATCATCTGTCCCCATTTGAATTGTTGAATGCTATCTGTGCTCTAAGTCTAGCTAAAATTTTTCCTAGCATTTGTGTTGCTCTGCGTATTTTTTGCACCATACCTGTTACAGTGGGTAGTGCTGAACATTCCTTCAGTGTTCTTGGATAAAGAACTTCCATCGATCGTGTTCAACTCAAGAACGCCTGGCAGGACTTGGTATGCTCTGTTTTGAAGCACCAACAACCCGACAGTTGGATTTTGACACTATCAAAGATAATTTCGCAGCTGTTAAGGCCAGGAAAGCGCACTTGTGTTAACTAAACTCTTTTAATATACCAAATTACTACCAAAAAATATTTGTATTGCAATTTAAAGAAATCTATTTATGCAATATTTAAATAAAACTCTGTAAGTAATAAATGGAACTTATTGTTTCATTAGTTTTCACACATCTATTCACCGATTTTCAAAGTGTAATATTTCTCGCAATCAATACATCAATATAATAATTTATTTTCTACAAATATATTAATACTTCATGATATGTTGATCTGTATGAATGCGTAGATAAATTAAAGTTCGTAACTATATATGCATTGAATATAATATACATGTATGCATGTATACGCTTAAATATACATGTATATACAAATGCAAATAAATATGTAAAAGATGGTAATTTTGATTTTGAGAATTTGTTCATTTTAGTATGGGGGCCCGGATTTTCTCCCGGCGGCCCCGCCAGCACACACGTATATGTAGCCGGCAGCTAAGAAGTAGTTACTCACACATACGCACGCATATGGCTAGAAGAAAAGCATTAATTACAGATATAATTTATATAGCTAAATAACAAAGCATGAGATACAACTGTTCGAGAAGGCATGTGCGTGAAACGTCTGGACCGCAGGAGAAATGTGCGAACGAGGTAACCGAGAGTATAAAATCAGCGCAAGCTGAGGAATCAGTAATCAGTTTGATTTAAAGACGGTTTTAGTTATGAAGTGAAGTATAATTGTGAGGTACTATTCACAAAGTAGTCTAATAAATACCATTTTGTAACACTGAATATTTGAGTTATTTAATCGACAGTTAAGCGATTCGAACGTTAGCAGAAGGTGTATAATTATCGGCAATTTCCCAAAATTCCTCACAATATTTATTCCATATATGAAGTAATTTAGTTGAGAGAGATAGAGAGTGGAAGGGCAAGTGAGAGTGGGAATATATGAAGTAATTTAGATGGGAGAGATAGAGAGTGGAAGGGCAAGTGAGAGTGGGAATTAAAATGAGAGAGAAAGTGGAAATGAGATGGGAGTGCGGAGCATTGGAGGAGAAGGGAGTGGAGCTAAAGGCAATTAAGAAAAAGCAAGAATAAAAAGGAGATATGGAAGAAGGAGTAGTAAAGTTTGAGAATGAAATTAAGTACACTTTTCAAATACTGGGCAGGATAAGGGCTGCCGGGTACGCTAGTTTATTATTTAGCTAATTTTAATACAGTGAATGTAATCATGGCCTCACTGTTAGAAAATTAAAATTTTTAGTATATATGTATAAGACAATTGCGCTATTCATGTGAGAGTGCTTACCAGTTTATATGTTTATAAGCTTATAACTTTTATTCTATTATAAAAACAAAACCCACCTAACAGAAAGGATTTTAACATAAAAAGAGGTTAAACAAATTTTAAGGATTACCTTTAAAAAAATGGACCGAAAAATAGAAAGCAATTTTTCCTTTAATACAGACATAGTCTTGTTAAATTTTGACTAAAAAACTTTAACAATAGCTCTTGTAAAAGAATCTTGAGATTTAAAACTAACTATGTGCCAAGTTTCAAGTCTCGAGGTAACCGGGAAGTTAGTTAAAAATGGTTTGAAAGATTCCCAAATTAAAATTTGTTTTCTTACTATCTCGATCCGCGTGGCACCTAGCGAATTTTTTTAGATCAAGTGTTGCATTGTCCCCGGGTTCTGACCCTCGGCCGAAGTTTCAAGTCTCTAACTCTCTGGCAAGTTACTCAAAAATAGATCGCAAGATTCATTTCGTTTTTCGGGGATTTGTAGTTATCTCAATTAGCACGCCACCTAGCGGAACTTTGTTTTCCATAAAATGTATTATCACCAGGTCTCGAACTATGTGCTGAGTTACAAGTCTCTAGGTAACCGGGAAGTTAGTTAAAAATGGATTGAAAGATTCCCAAATTAAAATTAATTTTCCTAATATCTCGATCCATGCGCAACCTAGCGGAATTTTTTTGATAAAATATTGCATTGTCACCGGGTTCTGATTTACGGCTCAAGTTCCATATCTCCAGCTCACTGTGAAGATACTCAAAAATCGAATGCAAGATTCCCTGCATTCTTTCAGCGATTTTCAGGGATTTTCGTTTATCTCGATTCGTCTGCCACCCTGGCGCAATCTTGTTTTCCACGAATTGTAGTGCCATCGACTGGCAAACTATGTGCTAAGCTTCCAGTCTCTGGATCACCGAGAAGTTAGTTAAAATTCGATTGCAAAATTTGCATTTTAAAATTAATTTTCTGTATATCTCGATCAGTGCGCCACATAGTGGATTTTTTCCCTTGCATTGTAATGTCTCTCAGATCTGAAATAAGTTCTAAGTATCAAGAGTCTAGCTCAACGGGAAGTTACCGAAAAAGTCTTTTCCGTGGGTCAAAAATTCGTATGGAAATGAGGGGACAAACATGAAAGCAACTTAATATAAAGGTAATAATAATAATAATAAAAAAATATAAATTGATAATCGTGGTGACGTGAATAGACTAAATTTTTCGAGTGAAACCTAAATTTATATAAATTTGAATTACACGCTAAGTTCTACTGGCCGCTCAATTATGACCTATACCATAGCCTGATTGTGTCCATAGTATTAAACAAAAGCAAGGCAGCTGGATTTGTAGTCTTATAAGATATTTTGGACTAATTGTGGTCAGAAATAAGATGGAATTTTGCGAACTTCGAATATTAGACTTTTTGTCCATCTAAGATATTTATCCGTCCCACTCTGGGATACAGCTTTTTCTATCCAAACGTCAACTCGGCTTCGCTTCTCTTCTTTGTTCTCTTAGGCATTTAAAAATCTCCTTATAATTTATTTACCAAGTCCTTAAACTACAATGTCTCACAATTGACCTTTTTAGAGCTGCTTATGGAATTTTATTTATGCAATCCGGTCATGCTTGCTTGGGTATCTTTTATGTATCCGTGGAATACCATTTGGAATATTAACTTCTATCTGCTTTGCCTATTCTTCCTGGTTGATGTCAATGAACAGCGCCAAAGCTGAAATTGCCTTTCATAGTTTATTTTATTTCTATTTAGCATCTGCCTGCGGCTAGTAAGTCAAATGAATATTATTTGAAAAGACGGCTACTGCGTCAATCATATTTATTCACTTACTGACGGCTTTCGAAAAAACGATGGAGAATTTTAGTACCTCCATTGCTGCTTGGCTGTCGAAATCTATTGTTAATTGAAGACTTTTTGTAGATTAAATTTAGTTGGTGATTGATTCGGCACACGTCTGTGCAGTTTGTTCAAACCCGATATGTTACTATCCCCGCTATGCATAATTGGAGACTCCATCACCTTAGGTTAGAGTATCGCCGTCATTGTCTTAGTCTATAATTGAAGCGAAATGAAACGCATCTTTCGTACCTTGGGTGCGGTAGTTTTAAGAGCTTCTTGGCCATGTCAAAAGGATGGTCGGATTTCATGTACGATATTTATTAAATCGAAGAAACTTTAGCGCACTGAAACACCAATTAAAAACCAGGACCTTTGTTATAAAATATTTCCGACCTTTTGGCGAATACCAAAAGCTTTCTAGAACTTAAGCCACTTGCTGCTTCTAGATCTGACAGCTGTATCACTCCTAATAGCTGAAGTCTAAGCTTGGCAAGCGCAGGGCACGAGTACAGAAATTGCTCGATCGTTTCCTCCTCCAACCAGCACTTCCTACATCTGCTATCATTGACCAAGCCTAATTTAAAGGCATGTGACGCCAGAGGGCGGTGTCTAGTCAGAATACCCGTCATGGGTCTACAGTACTCCATTTTTAATGATAGAAGCAACTTTGTTAGTCTAAGGTTGTAAGAATAATCTTCGATACCTTACAACCCCAAGATTTAACCCACGCCTTTCCCGCTTGGTCGATAATGTGCACCTCGTGCCTTCCCTTGATCTCGCCCAATCTAATTGCGACGTCTACGGAGCAAGCTTTAAGGGATGCGACCTACAACACCGAAAGTCATGGGTTCAATTCCCGGTGAAAATTAAAAAAAAATGTTCAATTCGCATTAAGTTTTTCTATGTTGGGTCGCCCTCGGCAGTGATGTGGCGAACACACCGAGTGTACTCCTGCCATGAAAAACTTCAAAGTGAAAAATAATCTACCTCGCAGCTGCTGTTCGGAGTAGGCATGAAATATGTACATATATCTCTACCCAACAATTCGTAGGGAAAATTAAAAAAAGGGCACACCACAAATTGGAAAATTGGCTTAAATCTCTTCGAAGGGAAATCGTGCAAAGTATTTAATTTATTTTTGATACTCAGGTGAGCAGAGCTCACAGAGTATATTAACTTTGATTCGATAACGGTTGGTTGTACAGGTATGAAGGAATCGAGATAGATATAGACTTCCATATATCAAAATCATCAGGATCGAAAAAAAATTTGATTGAGCCATGTCCGTCCGTCCGTTAACACGATAACTTGAGTAAATTTTGAGGTATCTTGATGAGCAGGAACGTAGGTTCCTGAGCACTCATCTCAGATCGCTATTTAAAATGAACAATATCGGACTATAACCACGCCCACTTTTTAGATATCGAAAATTTCAAAAACCGAAAAAGTGCGATAATTCATTACCAAAGACGGATAAAGCAATGAAAATTGGTAGGTGAGTTGAACTTATGATACAGAATAGAAAATTAGCAAAATTTTGGACAATGGGCGTGGCACCGCCCACTTTTAAAATAATGTAATTTAAAAGTTTTGCAAGCTGTAATTTGGCAGTCGTTGAAGATATCATTATGAAATTTGGCAGGAACGTTACTCTTATTACTATATGTATGCTAAATAAAAATTGGCAAAATCGGAGAACGACCAGGCCCACTTCTATAAAAACAAATTTTTAAAGTCAAATTTTAACAAAAAAATTAATATCTTTACAGTATATAAATAAATATTGTCAACATTCAACTTCAGTAATGATATGGTGCAAAGAAATGCAAAAATAAAAGAAAATTTCAAAATGGGCGTGGCTCCGCTCTTTTTCATTTAAGTTGTCTAGGATACTTTTAATGCCATAAGTCGAACAAACATTTACCAATCCTTGTGAAATTTGGTAGGGGCTTAGATTCTGGGACTGTAACTTATTTCTGTGAAAAAGGGCGAAATCGGTTGAACCCACGCCCAGTTTTTATACACAGTCGACCGTCTGTCCTTCCGCTCGGCCGTTAACATGATAACTTGAGCAAAAATCGATATATCTTTACTAAACTCAGTTCACGTACTTATCTAAACTCACTTTATCTTGGTATAAAAAATGGCCGAAATCCGACCGATAACCACGCCCACTTTATCGATATCGAAAATTACGAAAAATGAAAAAATGGCATAATTCTATACCAAATACGAAAAAAGGGATGAAACATGGTAATTAGATTGGTTTATTGACGCAAAATATAACTTTAGAAAAAAAACTGTGTTAAATGAGTGTGACACCTACGATATTAAGCAGAACAAAATGAAAAAGTGCTGCAGGGCGAAATAAAAAACCCTTGAAATCTTGGCAGGAATACTATAAATAAATTAGCGGTATCCAACAGATGATGTTCTGGGTCACCCTGGTCCACATTTTGGTCGATATCTGGAAACGCCTTCACATATAAAACTACCACCACTCCCTTTTAAAAGCCTTACTAAACCTTTAATTGGATACCCATATCGTACAAACACATTCTAGAGTCACCCCTGGTCCACCTTTATAGCGATATATCGAAAAGGCGTCCAGCTATAGAACTAAGGCCCGATCCCTTTTAAAATACTCATTAACACCTTTCATTTGATACTCCTTTCGTACAAACAAAGTCTAGAGTCACCCCTGTTCCACCTTTATGGCGATATCTCGAAACGGCGTCCACCTATGGAACTAAGGATCACTCCCTTCTAAAATACTTATTAACACCTTTCGTTTAAGTGAGTTAAACTATGAACATTTTTCGTTCGTTTGTTTCATTAGCCATTGAGTGTCCTTGTACTTCTCAACTGGTTAGTGAAATATTCTAAAGACATAGTTTAAATTTTTTATCCCAAAGCGGGATTTTTCAAAGCAAAACAAGTTGGCTCAACCCGCAGCCGATACCTTGGAGCCCCCAGTGCTCGCCCCCAATGAATACATACAAGGTGTAATAGGCGCATAGCGACTTCTCTCGAAATAAAATAATATACAGGCCACTAAAATTAACAAAATAATATAATAACAAAAAACTATTCGCCCGTCGAATCACCAAAGCTTACACACCTTTCATTTGATACCCATATCGTACAAAGAAATTCTAGAGTCAACCCTCATCCACCTTTATGGCGATATCCCTAAATGGCGTCCACCTATAGAACTATGGCCCACTCCCTCTTAAAATACTCTCTAATACCTTTCATTTGATACACATGTCATACAAACACATTCCAGGGTTACCCTCGGTTCATTTTCCTACATGGTTATTTTCCCTTATGTTGTCACCATAGCTCTCAACTGAGTATGTAATGTTCGGTTACACCCGAACTTAACCTTCCTTACTTGTTATATTAGCAATGATTTCGGTATCATATCGGTACTAATAGAGAAAATGGTTTTATGAATACGAAAAAATATCGGGCTGTTATCGGCATGTTATATCGACTGGTGATGGGTTTACTAACGAAACCTCGATTGTATAAACAGTTGGTCAGTTTTCATATTATTTAAAAATCGTTACATTTATCTTTATATGTATGCTTTATATATGCATAAATTAGATTACGTAGATGCACTTAAAAAAAGTTATCATCAAGGCGATGCCATCTAGGCATCAATGTGCAATTTTTGCTCATCTTTTTCTTTTCGTCAATGATCTTATGTTATTGACATTTTCGAAATATTAGTTTGATACTTGTATTTTTCAAGTTAATAGACTACATACACATGTAATGCGTTTTATAATCTATCTAGTATTAAGCGTTATCATAATGAAACTAGGAAATTTATACAGTTATCATTTTGATACATTTTAAGGGCGAAACAAATATTTTCCATGGGCAAATCAATACTCAAGATACAAAATTGATACTTTTAATTATACTTTTTATAATATTTATCGTTGCATTGATACCACGAAAATGATGCCGTTTATAGTTTCATGTTTGCACATCGTGTATTAAAATGATAGTGATACTTTTTTGAGTGTGGGTACATAATGTGTTAGCTCACACCCCTTACATATGCTACAATTGGTTTGACAGCATATTGATGATGTGCCCTTAAAACCGCTATTCCAAGAACTTGTAATGTTATGTTTTATTTAGCTCTTACAAAGACAACTTTTTATTGCTACGACACTAGCAGAACTTTTATGACTTCAACTGAATGCACACTTCTCAAAGTTCTATAGCTGGTTGAGCCAGCTTAACTTTGTAATTGAGCATTTTAAAATTGTCATTAAATGCAAGCACATCGTTTACATATATAGATGTTCATTTAATTACTGCAAAAAATGACGAAAAACTTATGTTTGCATGACCGGACCAGCTTTATACAACTATAGTTTTTTTTTTAATACATTAGCGGAGTAAACCAAGTCAGCGGTATGGTTGGGTTGATAAACTTGCCCACCAAACAATATAATATTCTTAAGGAGTGTGAGATTAATTTTACGAGCACTTCACTCAGGACACGAATGAAGTTTACTCTGAGCTATAGCTTTTTAGAGTATTGCAACAAGTTTTGGGTAATTTCTGATTATTTTGCAGCTTCTGTTACTTGAATAAATATCTCAAATATTTAGTATAGCAAAATTTTATTTATTTACTTCTCTTTGGCAGTACTTCAGAATTAGATTACTGGTGTACTTTAATTATAGCGTTAAAAATAAAACTAATCGCCCATCCCTTGGATAACGCTGCTTTTATGCTTAGTTCGCCTCGTTCACCTATTTATCCCACCATCTAGCCTTTTTGCCAATAGCCGTCTCCATTAAATGCTTATTTTTTTCGTTTATGTAACTCTTATTGGCTTTGGCTACAGACATGTATATATTCCATATGCGCATTTAATTGCCGTGTACAAGTGTATGAAATTTGCTCTTCTTAGTTATAGCTCCGACACATAAGCAGCCTTTTATATAGATGAGTTTAACACATGCTTATGCATTATGAGTAGATTGCACGTATTTTTATGGAGAATGGTAGAATGAGCGACACTAGCGCCATCTATATTGAAAAGTAGCCAACTCCTCAATTTTGTTCCAAGCAAATCATAAGAAGAAGAATTTGACATTTGCTTTGGCTAAGGGTGTTGGCACACTTTGCAAGTGAAATTATTTTTCCCACTGGTTGGTAAATTTTCTAACATTTTTCACAATTAAAAACTGCAATATAACAATCGAATACGACACAAAATATGTTAGGAAGTATTTTTGTTGTATAGGGTTAATGTTTACAACAGTGCTTCGCGAAATTTTGTATGTGAATGGGCAAGGCGTAATAAACTTCAATTGCCAAGTCTGAAGTTCCTTCATATTTACAAACGCAACATCTTGGTTGATTGTGGCGATGTTATTGGAATGCATAAGCTTCTGTTAAACGTATCTATATGAAAAATGTCATTGTAAGGCGGCCTTTAGTTGCTGGTTATGTGTGTGCCAAATAACTTCTGCTCTTAAGTGATGATTACACGATGTTTGACTGTTTCTTTTTCGCTCTTTGCTTCTGACTACATGTATGTATGGTTGCTTGCTTTAATTCAGTCGTCCCCAAAATGAAAACTGTGGCTGTGTGAGTAAAACTAAAATCATCTTATTTGTAGTGGTTTAATTGTTGATGAAAAATCAATGAGGTAGAACGTATGCACGCATGTTTGTAAAATTCGTAAATATACGGGCAAATAAAGCATAAACCTCATCCGATGTTATTACTCTGCTTATTCAGCGACAACTAAAGACGAATATAAACGAAATAGAATAATAATATGTGTGAACTGGCTCCAATAATTATTTCACAAGCTGAGGACCGCTGATTTAATGTTAACATGTATGTGTGGCTGTTGGCTTTGCTATTTTTGCCCATTTGTTTACTAGCAGCATAGTGATTTATTCAAATATTTCAAGCATTATACTTGGATTTAGTTTCATGCCGAGTCGGAGACTAAGGCGAAAACCGTAAGGAACGATCATGATGTCTATTACCTACTTGCATAGTTAAGGAAAGTATTTTTTTCTCACATTAACTTAATTTCTCTAATTAAGTTCAAAAATAAAAATACAATCGAGAAGGTTGTGTAGTTTAAAAAAGTGCACGTTTTTTATATATCCATTACCTTGAAATCTACATCCCTGGTTTTCGCTGAATAATTCTAATTTGGGGAGTCTAAGAAATAAAGAGAATATCTATTGAAAAAAATTACTACTTTGGACTGAGTAGGCAATTGAAAAGCAAAGCCCACTCGACGAATAAAAATCAGGCTCTATATGTCGCTCATCATTCCTGTAGTGATGAATGGTTTGGAATCACAGACGGTGTCGAAAGAAGATAGGATGGCTCTTGGAGTGTTCGAGAGAAAAGTTTTCCGGAATATTTATGATCTGTCTGTGATGCCGGCAGCGCCTATCGAAGGAGGTATGGTGAGCTGTATGTTCTATTTCTTACCAAGTCAATGTTATGCGAATGTAAGTACTTCAGTCGACAACACAGCTTAGAAACATAGAATAGAAAGACCTAGACTAAGTTGGGAGAGACAGGTGGATAGCTGGGGTGACTTGTTACGAATGAGCCAAAATTCCTTGTGTGGTTTAGCACCAGTTAATGATGATGATAAACTCTCTTTGTCTTAGTTGCGCAGAAATCTGCTTCACCATAGGTGATTGTCAGCCTAAGAAGCATGCCATCTATCCCCTTTGAAGGTAGCCAATTAGAACATAACATTAACTTTTTAAGACTTGTATGTTTCCGGGATCAAACGGAATAATACCTGCCCAACTTCAGAGATTTTTGGTGATTGCATGTAGCTGGCTGGCTACAATTCACGCCATCGCTCTGAGGTTGAGCTATAGGGTCTGGCAAAGATGACATAGTCATAACCATATTTTTACTTATCCATATCAATTGGTATCAGTTATTGGTGCCTTAACATAAAAAAACAGTCACTTGTATCTACATAAACGAATCAATTATTACGTCTACATATATGTACGTACACGCAGCGGAGAGAAATGCACAAACACATGCATATATCTAATCTGAGATGCTCAAAGTAGGCAATCATTTGTGCAAGTATCACTCACATATACACGCACATATGAGAAGCTATAATGTGCATCTGTAGTTATAGCAGGTAATTTTATAGCTGGTACATAAGTTAAATTCTAGAAACGCCTGGAAGTGTGCGAACGAGGAAATCGAAGAGTATAAAAGAGCACAAGCTGAGCAATCATAGAATCAGTTTGATTTAAGCACGCTATCTGTTGAGAAGTAGAAGTTGTGAAAGTAGTCTAATAAAGACCATTTTGCATTATTGAATATTGGAGTTATTTATTCATCATTTTAGTGATTCAAACGTTAGCAGAAGGTTGCAAATAAGCAGGAATACCATAAATTCGTTACAATTGCATTATTTGAATACGAGCAAATAAAGACGCTTTGAAAAGAGCCCATTTTAATGACAAGATCTTAAAACTTTGAATTTTTCAAATAAACTGTGAGACAGATTACATACACTTGCTCGCTTTGAAACTTCTATATCCAGTTTCGCCAATTATACGAAGTAAGGTAAGAGACGTGATATTTTTAATTGGAATCATTAAATGTTATAAAATAATGACGGGTAGTATTTGTCAAGATGATGCACAAGATGGTGTTTTCAAAAGACGCGTTTTTACCTCGATATCAACAATCAGTAATCAAAAGTTAACATCTTTTTCAAGCCCTACGCAGCTATTTTTTTTTTTTTTTTTTTTTTTGTTAAACGCGGCAATACTACGGATCCCGCCCGCGATTTTGAGTTTGTTGTCAACATCTATTGTTAGAATCACATGGTATAATTTTCGCATTTATGATTTTTAATATTGAGGTTAATATTCGTAGGTAGTCCTCAAACTAGATAGATAAAATTGAGTCCCGGCAATATTTTGTTTTGCCCCATAGATGGCCGTACTCGAAACATTTTACACCAACTATTACAAAACAAAAACAAAAAAAAACGCCTTATCCAAAAATGTACCGATTTTTTCAAAATTTCTTATTTCCCTATAGATAGTCTAGAATAACAAGTTAAAAGTATCACAGAAATCTTTTTGGAAAGGTATAATTCGTTTTGTCCTCATTCGCCATCAAACCAAACTTGTCTGCTTCTTTTTCGAAGGGCTTTAGAGATATGCTTTTACTGCTACTGCATTCTTTCGAGTGTTGACTTCTGCTCTCAGAGAGCAGGTGTGAGAGTCGAGTTGCGAAATAATTTGCAGTCTGGTGCGATTGCAGCCTTTCGACTTCTAGCCTTTCACGAATTTTTGGTCCTTGGTTTTAGATGCGAAAAGGCAGATGCGTATTTGGGTTGTGGGAGATAATGGTCCGACTCAATGTTAGGTCTTCGGATCGTGCGCACGTCTTAACCACTGTAGGCATGCCGTCAGCCTATCACAACGTGGACAATCTGATTGCGTGTTTTTCTATCGAACGATAGCCATGTAGTTTGATGAATATATTTGTGCATGAAACGGATGTTCATTAGCTATCTAGAAGTTACTTGGCCGCGAGAGACCGGAGGTAGTAAGCTGCTCAAACAGCATGCAAAAGAGTCGATCTGGCCATTACTAGGTAAATGGTAGTCAGAAGATTTCCCAGCTTGCGTAGATTTCTACACCCGGTTCCACGACAATAATGCGCGAGGAGCCAAATAAACGTCCAGTACTCGATACATTAGCTAAAATGTATTAAATTTATAACAATATTAATACCTTCAAATAGTTTCAGGTTCTTCTTCCAAACTTCCAAAGGCAGGCCATGAATCCCATTTGCGGTGAAGTCTGAAGATATTCCAACCTGTTGTATAATAAAAACCGTAATATATCGACACAGTATTGTAAAGTATTTCGCATATATCAAATCTCCTAATAAGTCAAGAGATGGAGTATAAATATGATCACGTAGAAGTTGTTTGTCACCTCAACCCCCAGTCCCTACATGAAAAATAATACCATCTCTCAGCTGGTAGTCTACATTTGTAGACATCACGTAAAATTTATGGACAAGTTTATCATATTGTTGACTTGAACTTGTAGAAACATAATTTTTTCATTTTTCAGCTTTCACTAGCGTAGGCTTCATTGCTCCGGACTATTTGCTTGACAACCTTAATGCATTCGGGCTATGCTGCTTCTTAGGGGGTTGACGGGACTTCGGTGCCTACTGAATGATTTGCAGCTAGAGGATATATCCCACAACATACACGATATCTTGTATTGATAACAATGAGGGGGGAGTAAGAAAAGATTCAAAAGCGAAATACGTCAAAAGCGCTTCAAGCCATACGTCGGACTTGGAGAGAACCCAATCAGAAAAGAAGTTGGGTACGGATCAGAGGAAGTAGGAGAGTCCACAAAACCATACAGCTTCAAAAATTGTGAAGCATTTAAACGTAGTGGTCGACCGAACAGAGCTAGAGAGCAAGCGCTTGGAACGGCCATTGAATCGGTAAAAGTACGCCGAACGCAATTCAGAGATTTGCTGCGAGGTATCCTCGGTACAGAAAACAGTATCGTAATGGCGTTAGATCCATCTCTATCTGCGACTTATAGCGTTTCCAACGAAAAACAACTAACGCATCCTGTACGTTGTCCACATTGTGAACTGTTTGAGTTATTTCGAGTTTAACATGGACTTTGGACACTGTAGCTAAGAGCTTAAGTGAAATAGAGGCCAAGTAGCCAATTTGGCAAGGTTAAATTGAGCTCACCATTACCCGGGAAAGCGCAGCAGAATAAATATGATTCATTTTTTTATGCTGTCGCTTCTCTACAAATAACTTCGCTGCTCTATAGCTTGATATAGCTCACATCAGAGCCTAAGAAGTGCTTTGTTATAAGAATGCGCTATAATATTCAAAGGAACAATACAAAAGGTATACCGATGATACCACTAATGAACTTGAGTTTTCTGTATTAAATTTTGTTACATCACACTATAATCTTTATTATTTTATTATTAAAATCGTTGAACTTCGATTAAATGTAAACTGCTTATTTAAACTCTTAAATTTATAAATTAAAACAAATATGCAATAAAGCGCTTAAAATACATGAATATATTTAAACATTAATTACACTCATAATCACATACATACATACATACACACATATTACATTCATACATACATACATATATATATATATATATATATATATATATTAATTCTAACTACGTATTCTTACAAAATCACATCAACCATTAAATACTGCAAGTCCACACGTCAATTCAATAATTTGTTGGTTACCATACTCTACACCGAATCAGACATTTGCCTCTGAAACTTTGGCACACGATGATGTCGGTATCGTTTTTTTTGTTGTCCTCAAAGTCGTGGACTGTCCAACATGGTATTTGTGGTCAGCATGGTGCCACTGTTGGCCATTATAATCGAGTTTCCAGCAATCGATTGATTCGAAGTGCTTCTGTGTCGAAATAAACCACGACGAAATTGTAAGCCTTTGAATGTATCAAGAAAGGCGCGACGAAAGCCAGCATTCATAAAACAATATGTAATTGGATTACAACAACTACTTGAGTAGGCAAGTAATTGAAAAAATGATATCGAAGTATATGGCACGTACTCATAGATGGCAGGACCAATAAACATAGCGACCGTATTGATGATATATAACGGTGTCCAACATATGAAGAATTCGAGCACGAGTACAAATAACATTTTAATTACGCGTTTCTTACTTTCCAGACTCTTCGTTTTATTTGATCTAAAGATTGAAGGAATAAACAAAGAAAAAGAAATTATTCGTTATTATTGTGTAAGTAAAACTATTGAGGTGTTTGGCTACATAAACATACATAATTGGAGGAATATTTCGATAACTCATAGCGTACGCGTGAAATCTTATATAGAAATTGGCAAAATGAAACTTTTGCGCCCATTTTAAGGCCAGACCATAAATTTAAGCATTTGGATAGGGAAAGGAAAGGAAAGGAAAGGAAAGGAAAGGAAAGGAAAGGAAGAAAAGAAATGAAAAGTAAAGTCAAGTAAGAAAAGGATAAGAAACGAGAGGAAAGAAATATATATAAAGAAAACCAAAGAGGAGAGAAAAAAGAAAAGGAAAGCAAAGAAAAGAGAAGAAAAGAAAACGAAATAAATTATTTTTATATTATACGTTCCTTTCCTTTTCTTTTCTTTCTTTTATTTTCTTTTCTTTCCTTTTCTTCAGGCCATTACGCCGTTTCGCCTCACAGAAGGGCGGCGGGTGTCGGTGACCAAGAACTGCCAACCCCCTAATCCAGGGTGTTATGCGGACCGTGCCTATTGGACGATTTGCAGCCAGGAGATAAATTCGGCTGTATTCGAACGGAGCCCTCCCGATACCGGGCCACCTCGGGAAGTATTGATGGCCTTACCACAGTAATGGGCGCTGCTGTGGAGGGCGGTTCTTTCCCCGTATATAATACTGGACCGCTGCGTACGACCAAGATGAACGACTCATTACCTAATTTTAATAAGGACGATGATAAGAGGAGTACCGTGTCGCAAGCCAAGGACGACAAATACGCATTAAGCGATGCGTCGGACTTGGAGAGCGAGAGTAGTGCTGATTCAATGAACTCCGTATTGGAGAAGCACCCTAATGAAAATGGAGTAGACGAGTGGAGAAGGGTACGGAGCAGATAATTATCCAACGCCTGGGAGTAGTGGTCGAATCAACAGAAGTGGAGATCGAGCACTTGGAATGGGCCCATGAGGCGGTAGAAATAGGTCGAAGGCAGTTCAAAAGGTATGCTGCGAGAAACCCTTGGTTCTGCAACCGGTACGAGGAGGAAGAAGCGTCGAATGGCAGAATGAAGAGGTAACGTTCGGAAGAAGGCGACAAACCTGCTTTCAAGAGGCAGAAAGGCCCCAGTCCCAGAGCCGCGAGGCAGGGCAGTCGCATAGACAAAACAAGTAGCCCCAAAGGGAGATAACGCTAAGACCCCGGCTTTCTCGGAGGTGCTAAAGGGAGTTAACGCTAAGACTCCGGCTTTCTCGGAGGTGCCAAAGGGAGATAACATTAATACTCCGGATTTCCCGAGAAGATGAGTGATGTGTCAATGCCGTCACTGACTGTGGCGCTACTTGATCGTAGCAGTCCCTTCGGTCAGATAACTACTGAAAGGTGGAGATCTGTAGAAAAGCAGCTTATTATCTTAATACTTCAGATGATGCGGGAACAACCAAGTAAGCCCCTTCCAATCTTTGATTCGGGAGGATGGTATACTGGTGTGAAGATGATAGCGTGCGACAACATTGCGAGCTTGCGGTGGCTGGAGGAAGTACTTCAAACCTTCATAGGCAAGGCACGAACGCGCGGTTTGAGGTGGTGGATAAAGAGCAAATCCCCACGGTACCAAAAGTTAAGGTATGGATACCATGCGTGATGAAGTCGGAGGATAAACTGCGACTTCTGCAGAATCAGTATCCGAACATACCGACACAGGATTGGAAGGTACTCACTGTATCTCCGCCTACGGAGGAAGGTCAAGGGACAAATAGCCCAATGGTGCTGCGAGTCCTACTGATAAACCTCCAACACAGTAAAGTGGCGTCGAGGGAACTCCTTCTAAACCTTCAGGAGGGTTCGTTTGACGTGGCGCTGATCCATGAGCCTTGGCTCTCATTGGAAGGAAAGGTTTCTGGACTTAGCGCGCTCGGGTTCAGCGTTTACGACGCGCAAACGGAAGGACTAGTGCGAGCTGTATCAATGGTAAGGAAACAGCTGCATTCATATATGCTGCCTAATTACAATACTTAGGACCTCATAGTGGTGGCCGTTGAGCAACATAATAAGCAGGCATTTATCCTGACATCCTGTTACATGGCCCATGCTGCGGAGGTTCCACCGACGGATTGCAAAAGGCTAGTACAGAAGGAAGGGCGCAAAGGGCGGTTGGCCATAAGCGCAGATGCAAATGCGCACCACAATGCGTGGAGAGGAGCAGATACGAACGAGAGCGGCGAATCCCTATTTTGTTACATCCTGTAAACCAATTTGCAGATAGCCAACAGGGGAAATGTCCCTACGTACATTGGTCCAACATCCAGCAATATTCTGGATATTACATTGAGCTCCGAGCGTGATATATCAAGGTATGATTGAATGGTTCTTGATAGACCATACTTCTCCGACCATGCGTATATTAGCTTCGGCATCACCCTAAAGAGGGTAGAAAAGTCTAGGGCAACGAATTGGACTAAATTTCAGAAACAGGTAGAAACAAAACTGGGACAACCGAAAGAGGTTGCCAATGTGGAGGAACTGGAGGAGTGGAACTAACAAAGACGCTTATGACTGCGTTTAACCTTGCCCTCTTAGAAGATTCAGAGGAAAAGCAAAGCCGCCATGGTGGAGCAATGAGCCGAGTCTTCTAACAAGACAGGTAAAATAAATGGTTAAGCTCGCAAAGACCGCCGAAAGCGAAGGGTGTCGGGACGATTACAGGGATCTACTGAGGATCTACAAGCGTGAAATTTCTAGGGTGAAGAGAATCTCACGGAAAACTTTCTGTAGGGACATAGAGTGCTCCAGCGAAACAGCACAGTTCAAAAAAGTCCTAGAAAGGGGAAACATAGTCCAGGGACTAATAAAGAAAGAGAACGAGGAATGGTCACGTAATAGTGAGGAAACCCTTGAGGTGCTTTTAGACACACACTTCCTATCGGGAGAGGGCTTAGAAGAGCCAGCAGTAATTACTCACACTTCGATCACGAAGCGGGTTGTGCCGGCCTTGGTGACCGATACCAAGAACGAATGGACAGTGAAGACGTTCTCTAAGTTTAAATCGACGGGCCCAGATGGTATATTCCCAGCCTTGCTACAAGTTTCAAGTTTGGCTCTCGTGGAATGGCTTAAAATAATATTCGATGGGTGGATAAGGCTGAATTATGTACCGCACTATTGGAGAACTGCTCGTGTAGCTTTCCTACCAAAGGCGAGGAAGATCGCTCACGAGTATCCCAAAGATTATAGACTCATTAGCGTAACATCATTTCTGTTCACCTCTGCTGTGAACGCTGGTCATTAAGCAACTGCTCAAGCGATTCGATGAGGGCCCGTAAAACTTACGGCTTACGCAGAGGACGTTGCAATTGTCGTAAGTGGAAAGTGCCTTCCAACGATTAGTTCTTTGATGGATCGGGCGCTTTGGGATATTCATACCTGGGCATCTAATGTCGGGTTGAAAGTCAATTCGAAGAAGACGGATATGGACTTGTTTACAAAGAGACCGGGCCTAAGCTAGGAGGGGTGACTTTACAGGAGAAACCTTGCACAAAATATCTAGGAATCATCCCAGACAGTAAGCTGTCATGCAAGCTCAATGTGAAGGAGAGGGTGAAGAAGGCCTCAATGGCACTTTATGCATGTAAAAGAATGCTGGGGTGTACGCGGCGCTTATCGCATTAAGTTTTTACATCGATTGTAAGCCCTATTCTATACTGTGGAGTTCTTGTTTAGTGGAAAGCCACACAAAAAACAACATACCTCAAAAAATTACAGGGGGTATGCAGACTATCGATGCTTAGCATTACGGGAGCCCTGAAAACAACCCCGACGGCTACACCGTATGCCATTCTGCACATTCCACCTGTAGACCTGGTAGCAAAGAACATAGTATTAACAACTGCAACCAGGCTCGGTTCCTCGGGGTAGCTTGAGCGCCGAACATATGGCCATAGTAGTATAGCGTCATCAATCACAAGACGAACAGACTACATGATTCCCTATCTGCGCTTCGAGGGAGATCTTAAGGTCACAATAGAGGTGGACGGTTGGCGCAAGGGTGCGCAAATGGCGGACGAGGCTATACATGTGTACACAGATGGTTCCAAAGTAGTGGAAGGAGTAGGGTCTGCGGCATACTATGCTGATCCAAAATGAGCAGATCCCACAGGCTGCCGGATTACTGTAGCTTTTCCAAGCGGAAATATTAGCCGAAACCAAAGCAGTAGAAACCCGTGCTAACTTTTATATTGACAGTCAAGCAGTAATTAAGGCAATAATCTCGCACAGCACGTCACCTAAATGCGTGTTAGAGTGTAACCAGTCTCTGGAGAGAATCGGGACAGGGAGAAGCATACATATATATTGGGTCCCAGGGCATATGGAAATAGATGGGAATGAAAAAATGGATGAAATAGCTAAAAAGGGCGCATCCCTTGAAGCTTGCTCCATAGACGTCCCAATTAGACTGAGTGAGATTAAGCGAAGGCGAGAGGTGCACCTGATCGACCAAGCGGGAAAGGCGTGGGTTCACTAGAGTCTCGCGATATAAGCGAAAACGTGGATCACGGTAACACTAGGTTGTGTTTTTAGATTATTGTTATCAAATTGAAGCTATTTATGAGTGCTTTAGTACAGAGTAATTTTTATACCACGGGGTGACTAGGATCTCAAGATATAGGCCAATACCTGGACCCGGATACGCCTAGAATGTGTGTGTAATAGGAATATCAAATGGAAGCTGTTGCTGAGACCTTTAAAGTAATTTTCATTGTGATATTCGATTTAGTCGCATCAACCAGGCAAAACTGATAAATATGCATGCGACGCCGAAATAAAGACATGAATTAATAATACCCACATAACTATTTACATACGTCCTATTCGATTTGCCTGGCAATAAGGGATGAAGAAGAATGGGAAATACTTGAGAGAAAAGATGGAAGGAGAAGGAGACTGAGAAAGAGATAGAGGGAGATGAAGATAGAGATAGATGAAGCGAAAAGACGCAGGGAGGAGTGAATAAAAGGATTAAGAAAAAGTGAGGGGGGGCACAGTCAGACGGAAAAAGCTTATTAAAATTTATGTAGATAGATCAAATTTAGGGCAGAACAACGTCTGACGGGTCTGCTAGTTTTTTATAAAGAAAAAAATGCTATTACTTAAGTTGAACAAATTTAATTAACAACTTGTGGTTCTTTAATTGGACTCAAATGTAAGATTCCATGCTACAGTTTTTTCACGAAAATAAAATGAAATATATATAATTTAAAAAATAAATAAATGTGACACACTAAGCCCCGAAGAGAATTTAGCTTCTCTTCAAATTTGCGTAGTGCTCCTTTTAATTTTTCCTACAAACTGGCAGCACGGGAATTTTTTTCCATGTTTGTTGGGTAAACAAACTCCACCTTTTGCCGTATCTACAAATTATCTAGATAATAAAAAAACCAAAAAAGCATACCTCAAAGGCGGCCTTAAACTGTGACTGAAAAACTGCTCAGTAGTTTAACTGGAATATAAAGTTGACTAGAGTTTAAGCAAACTTAGTTTAAGCTTAGCTTAACCAAATACTCAAAAACCGGGCCTTACTTAAAATAATAAAAATTGTTTTTTTTATTTAGTTTTTTTTTTTTGCCATATATGTACCTATATTTATATTTGGAATTTTCATGGACTATTGACCGATCGAATAATTTTTGCTTTTAATTACTCTTTTGGTACTAACGAACAAGCTGGAATAGTAAGCATCATATAAACAAACAAAAAATTTACGAACAAGCTGGATTAGCTAGATTTTTGATTTCAACTTTTTTTGGACTGTTAAATGTAAATTCAATATAAAAAAATTAAATGTATAATATGAATTATCAAATATTTTTGTTTTTAAATATTACCCAGAATTAAAGTGATTCGCAATTAAAAAAAAAAAAAAAAAAAAACAACGCGAACATTTTCGAACCATGGAACCGAGTACATTGCATAGTATATAACCCTAACTATATAAAAAAAATTAATCAAGTTTTGAGGAAGTGTGAGGAAAATGAGTCAACGGTAAAAATGTATATAGTTTTTTAAAATATATAAAGTTTTTTTATTTGCTATAACTTTTTTGTTTAAGACTTTATGAAAAATACTCATATATAAAAACGTCTTGTAGTGAGACTTAAAATCGACCCCCATCAAAGTTTTTGTGTTATTAACTAATATTTTTTTCATTTCCCTAAGTCCACTGAAAGCCAAATCCAGACCACTGTGCGCCGTGCGTGCTCCGCCTACCACACTGAGGATCCTGGGTTCACGCCCCGGGCAAAGCAACATCAAAAATTTTAGAAAGATTTTTCAATTAGAAGTAAACTTTACTAAGCGGGGTCGCCCCTCGGCAGTGTTTGGCATGCACTCCGAGTGTATTTCTGCCATGAAAAGCTCTCAGTGAAAACTCATCTGCCTTGCAGATGCCGTTCGGAGTCTGCATAAAAGAAGTAGGTCCCGTCCCGCCAATTTGTAGGATAAATTAAAAGGAGCACGACGCAAATTGGAGGAGAATCTCGGCCTAAAATCTCTTCGCAGGTTATCGCGCCTTACATTTATTATTTTTTTTATTATTTACGTCATGATGCAAACTGGTCTTCAGTAGCAAAATGAAACAGTTAAAATTCTCTATTTCCTGTGGCTTTTTATTTGCAGCAGGGTAGTGTATTATGGTTGCCAACGACTAAGCCGATTGAGATAAAATTTTGTACGTAGATAGTATCACAGTCTGAGACATCCTCAGTCAGCACTCGTATTGCACTTCAAAAACGTACGCATATAATAAACTTGTGCCAAAATATATTGTATTTTTATAGGGAAATTGATTCTTACGCTTACGGACTATCACACTTGCAGCAATTTTTTCGAAAACCCCCAATCTCAAAAACTTTTGAACATCGACCTATTTAAAAATTGGTTTGAAAAACGGCTTACTTTTTAATTTGACTCAAAAATGCTTTATTTATCAATTCCATAAACTTGGATGTGATATCGCCCGTTTTCTGAAGTAAGGCTTGGACGTCTCTGCCTTCCTCTGCTTTTAAAGTGACGACTGAAATACTTTCTTTGTCCATAGCCAATTCTCGAACAAAGCAACATCAAAAATTTATAAAAAAGATTTTCTAATTAGAAAAAAGTTTACCTAAGTAGGATCGCCCCTCACCAGTGATGAGCAAACACTCCGAGTGTATTTCTGCCATGAAATGCTTCTCAGTGAAAACTCATCTGCCTTGCATATGCTGTTCGAAGTCGGCATAAAACATTAAGGTCCCGTCTCGCAAATCTGTAGGAAAAATAAAATGGGGCACCCTCAAACTGAAAAAAAAGTCGGCATGTATTCCCTGTGAAGGTATGTCGCGTCTTGAATTTATTTTTTTAGTCAACTAGCGAGTTCCGCAAAGAAGACAATGGTCGTCCATTTTTCGTGTGATTTTACGCCGTAGTGGCTTAGTTTTTCGATTGTAAATCTTTTGTTTTCAATTATAAAAAACGTAATCATCATGTTCAATTCGTTATAATTATAAATAATCATTAAATGTTCAGTTCAAGAGCTATGCTTTAGCCATCATAAAAAAGGGAGTTCCTGTCAGAGAACTAGCAGTGAATCACACTGTATACGTCAATCAACAACAAGTACCCGTATAAATCATTCAATTAAAAAGCTTCAAAGACTGAGAATATTTTGACTTAAAGCTTTCAATATTTTACCGAAAATTTTATTTTAATCCTTTACCAAATATAATACAGAAGAAGTGTATTTGCAAAAACAAAATAAAACATATTCTTAAATGCCCATAACTTGTTGATGGGGGGTCCTTTGTCAAGAGCTAAATGTAAGCCGCAAGTTTAAGTTGGCTGATCACTGCAGTGTATTCCAAGCGGAAGTTGCTGCGATTAAGTAGGCGGTGGATAAAATGCTATCCAGTGTTGCTGCGGTCAGGGAATTCAGCATCTACTCTGATAGCCAAGCGGCTATCAAGGCCTTGAGTTCAACTACATTGAGATGGAGGGTGGTCTGGGACTGCCTGATCTCGCTTGCGATTGCATCGAACTATTTTATAATTAAGATTATCTGGGTCCCGGCCCTTAGTGATATCCCGGCCACCTGCGAAGCGGATCTCTTAGCCCGCATCGGTACAACTGAACCGGATGAAGGTGGCTGTAGGGATCTCGAGATTCCGCTGGCCACCTGTGGTTTGCTCCTCCATAGTTGAGCCTCGGGTCAGCTCAGCAAACGTTGGGCGGACACCATGTCTTGCAGAGTAGCAAGAAAAAGCCGAAAGTACTTCAGTCGCAACTCACTTGGATTTTCCGAGGATTTATTCAAGGTTGAGATCGGTATCATTCGGAAGTTTATCGTTGCTACCCAGCGATTCTCTAAGTACCTATATCTACGTCACCGTTAATTTATTTTATTGTATGTGGTATCACAACGGACCTTTATGTTGTCCAAGTGAGCATCCCCTATCAGGGTAGCTACCACTAAACCCAACCTAACAATAATTTGCGAATGAGAGTGCAATAGTTTGTCATGATAAAGTAGTACTGCTCAACTGGGACTGCTTTCCCAGCGATACAACCACACTCCATTACACTCAAATGTGCATGAATATCAAATTTGTTTGCATCTGTGATTGTCCTATATATATGTATGTATCATCATCATTAATTTTCGCTTAGCCACCTAAGCAATTTTGGCCATATCGTAATAAGTCACTCCAGCTATCCCTGTTTCGCGATAGCTGACGCCAATTGTAACCACCAAGAGAGGTCATGTCGTCCTCCATCTGCCTCACTCAACTCAATGGAGGCCTTTTGTTGCTTCTGCTACCAAACTGCGATGTCGACTGATCATTATACCTCTTTCGATACTCAACGTTGGTATCCAGTAGAAGGCCATTAATCTTCCGGAGAACTTTTATCTCGGAGAACTTATAATCTTCTCTCGACACCGTCTATGATTCCGAACCCTACATTGAGACAGGAATGGCAAAATCCTCGCGTTTATATCCGTGAACAGTGATGTGGCTTTCAAGTCGCGAATGCGCCTATTCTTTCTTGAATAACAGCAATTCCTTCATCTTGTACATACTTACCACAATACCCACTTTTACAGCTTCTTCTAATCCAGAGAAGCAAGAACTCAATACCAACAGCATAAGCTAGGAATTGTACTCTCTTATATAAATTTTACCATTATGGGTAAGTTTTGCTGCTATAATTATATTCTCCAGCATTATTATAAAGAAATCGCTTAAAAGGGGGTCGCCTCTCCTGAAGCCTCGTTTAGTTGCGCATGGCTCGGTGAGGTCCTTCCCAATTCTAATGGAGCTGGTAGTGCTGCTTAACGTCGTTTGGCAGAGCCTTATTAATTTTGCATGGAGTTTAAACTCAGACATAGCAGCATGGAAAAAAGTTCTTTTCGCGCTGTCAAAGGCTACTTTGAAATTAACGAAGATAAGGCGAGCGTCGATTCTCTTATCGTGAGATAAGAATCTCTAGAATCTGATGCAACGTGAAGATCGATAGTAGATTTATCAGGTCAGTTGTCTGTGGGCATTAGGATTTTTTACAATACGGTAGATAGAACCTTATATGCGTTATTAAGAACGCTGATTCGGTGGTATTTGGCGCCGTTGGCGCGATCGTCTCTCTTGTGGATGGGGCATTGTGAGAATATTTACTATGGTATAAAAACTAGCTTAAGCCTATCCCTCCCTGTGACTTAACTTGTAATTTTAATCCCCTTATAAATTACAACAACAAGAAACTATAAAAAATACACAGTGGCGTGTTGTTAAACCATTTTATTTTTCAGAACGAAGTGCTACCTCAAAAACTCTCACACTTTAAAATGGCAATATTATTGGGAAAAAATAAAATGATTTTAACGGTTTGATAAATGGTGAAATAAATCTTAACAAACAACCTGTTGAATCTACGTGAACTTGGAATTTTATTTTTACATGTAATATAAAATTGCTTGCAAAATCGTACAAAATGTGCTACACAACGAATCGCAATGCTTCAGTGACTTAACAATTTTGCGTTGCACAGTGGGACAGACAAACACTCCACCTGGATTGAAGGCTTGGAATTTTTGGCATTTCCACCCATCTTTTTTAATTGAATGTCTTCCTACATCAGAAAGGAAAACGCAATCTTTATGAATAGTTAAACAAAAAAAGTTTATAAATAATAAAATTAATAAATGAAAAACGCATGTCGTTGGGCCACTTGAGGGTAGCGCGCTGCCACAACGTGCAATTATTATTATTATTTTTTTTTTTTTTGTTACATGGAAGAAGGAAATGCCTTACGCACTAACCGGGTTGTTAAGCCTCAGTGCTACTCTCTGTAGCAGCGAGCCTCTTCGAGTGTAGGACTTCCTTTCTGTTTCTTCATGGGCTACCCACTAAAACCTAACCTCTCACGGCCCGCGCATTTTCCGCACCTGGAACCGCGTTTAGCATAACTTCGGGTACGGAAGCAGGTTACGTGAGCTCTTTGGCTACTCTCACGTTATTGGGCTAAGCAACCATTTTGCCGTTTAGCGAGGAGAATATTCCTTGCATATCTGTTGACCATGTCCCATCTGTCATTTCCGCAGGTCATTTTATGGATGGCACTGCCCGGGGATAGGTCGCCTAGTGTTACTTCCACTCTTCTTCGTTGCTGTGCGAAGTGATCGCATTCGAAAAAGATGTGGCGTACTTCGTCTATGAGCCCACATTATAAGCAATTCGGATTTTCAACCTTGCCCAACCTGTGGAGGTATTCCCGGAAGTATCCGTGGCCACTTAAAAACGTTGTCAGGTAGAAGTCGACCTCTCCATGTGGCCGTTCTAACCATGGCACCAGCTCGGGAATCAGTTCCCTGGTCCACTTGCTTGCAGCACTGCAGCTCCATTGCTGTTGACAGCGTCGGATAAAATCTTTTCGCGCCTGCGCGGCAGCAACATCTCTGCATACTTCTCCTCGGAGGTGGTAAATTGATTTCCTCTCCTCAGCGAGAAGATGTATGGGTATGGTTCCCGCACAAGAAATGCGTCTGCGGATACCGTGCGGTAATCTGAAGCAATTCGTAGCGCCCTCTGCGTTGGACAAAAGTAATAGATGCTCGATACTTTCGGAAATACATTGCAGCCGCCCAAATTTCTGCACCGTACAAGAGTATAGAATCCGAAGCGGAAGCAAGCAGCTTTCTTATACATGGCCTTGGCCCGCTTGTGTTTGCCATTAACCGACTTAAGTATCCTATGGTCTGTGCAGTTTTCTCACAGGCTCCTTGAAAGTGTTCCGAGAAGGTGAGTTTGCTATCCAGCCTCACCCCAAGGTATTTCGTGGAGCTGCGTTTTTGTACTTGTTGTTCTCCAACCATCATATTCATAATGGTGGGAATTCGTCTCTTCGTGAGGATTACGATCTCAGTTTTCGCTGTCGCTAGCTGAATTTCATGGTCACTCATCCATCTATTTACAATGCGCATTACTTGGTTTAATTTAAGCTGCGCCAGCTCGCATTTCCGTGCTGTAATTACGGCAGCCACGTCGTCTGCGAAAGCGACAAAAAAATCACTTTCTGGCATGTGCAAACGAAGGAGGCTGTCATACGAAGCATTCCAGAGGTCGGGACCTAACAGCGATCCCTGTGCTGCTCCGCCTGTTATCCTCACATTTCTCTGACCTTGATTTGTTTCGTACGTGAGCTAGCGATCTTTTAGGTAGTCCCTTAATATTGCTAGTAGGTAAGGAGGTACCTTGAAAGAGTGTTTCAGCGCATCGAGCATGTCGTCCCACCTGACGGAATTGAAGGCATTTTTCACGTCCAGCGTGACCAGTAAGACAACCGGCCTAGCTAGGTGGTATGCGGTTTCGGCTTTCCTTACCGCATTTATAACCTCGGCTATCGAATCTATTGTGGAGTGACCTTTCCGGAACACATGCTGCCGACGGGACAGACCACCTCCATCTTCAATGGCTGCTATCAGCCGTTGTTTAAGGAGGCTTTCCATAATTTTTCCGGCCGTGTCGAGCATGCAAAGTGGTCGAAAAGACGACGGGGAGTTCGGGTCTCCCTTGCCTTTCGGGATTAGCAAGAGGTGCGCTGTCTTCCACCTTGTAGGAAAGATCCTGGCTTCCAGGCATTTGTTATACATGTGCAACAGCAACTCAGGACTGCTCTTAGCAGCTAGTCTTATTGCTTCAGCTGCTATCCCATCCGGTCCTGGCGCTTTACCGGGCTTCATTCTGTGTAGGGCCGCTTTTAGCTCACCTTCACTGAACGGCTGCACGTCGTGGCCTTCGTGGGCGAAGTGGTCACCACGTGCCAGTCACTCCTGACTCTATAAGGTTCGCTGATGATGGCATAGCTGGCTCTGTTTTCAAGAACAAGTTGGTCCAGCAAACTATCGGCTAACCTGCTTCGGTTCAGGTTGCCTTGGATGAACCTGGTCACTTGCGCGCCTGTTTGGCCTTTACGGCAGCGAGTGCCTCCCTCAAGGTGCTGCATGCTCCAGACCCGGGAAGGTGGTCGACCTTCTCTGACTGGCATAAAGAGCACTTTGGAGTTTCCGTGCAGGCCGAGGCCTGGTTGCCATTCTGTCCGCACTTCCAGCAAGCACTGCTTCTATCAGGGCCTTTGCAGTCTGCTTTTTGCTGTCCGTAGCCTAGACACCTGAAACATCGCTGCACGTCTACCCTCTGTATAAGCCTGCATTGCAGCCAGCCGATACAGATCTTGCACTTGGCTAGTAAAAGGACGCCAACAGCTTCGTCCACTTCAATGGCTGCCATCTTCTGTTCACGCTGGTTTGCCGAGAAAATAGACACACGGACCTGTCCCGTCATTTCCCCGCCAGCAGCTTTCTTAACAGCCTCTGCAACCTCTTCGGCGGTTGCCAGACAGTCCATGCCCAGCACCTCTATCCGCATTCGCCGTATAAGCTGCTTGGTTTCGCCCGCTTCTCCAACAGCGCTTCCTATCGCTTGGATGAACGCTGATTTATCGGCGCAACGTGCGGTTTTGATAAGTACACTCCCGGATTTGGTTTTTCGGACGGAGCGTATGACAGTCCCTGTATCTTCGGGCCGAAGCTCGCCCCGGATGGCTCCTACGACTTTGGTGTAGTTCTTTCCCTGGGCTGGTCTAACTACGAAAGTTGCGGCCCGTCTGTTTCTGGGCTTGCCTTTTCTTTTTGCCTTATTGGCTTGCCCAGGTGGTGTCCTTTTTTCTTGCTCAGGGCGTGGTTTGGCTTTCCGGTTCCTTACGGTCGTCTAGACCTCGCCCGAGATTGTCTTCGCAGAACCCTCATCGCACTTTTTCTTGGCCTCCGAGGCTCCCGGTTGCGAGCCAGAGTTCGTTCGTGCTCTTTTGTTCCCACGAGTCGCTTTCGGTTCGGTGTAGTCTGCGCTTTTACCCTCTAATAAAGAGCGCATGCAACTCAGTGTCTCTTCAAGTTGTGCCATGCCGTTCTTTATGTCCAGCGACACATTTTTCTGTTTGACCGCAGCAGCCTTCATGCTGCGCAGCACAACTCTTGCATACTCGAGGAGGTCAACTTGACTTGTCCTCCCCGGTGTTGCGCCGCATACGGATGTTTCCCGCTCGTCATTGCCGTTACCTTGCTGTCCAGGGGTAGATGGGGTAGCATCTACTTTCCTACTGTTTTCCCTAGGTTCCCCTCCCCCCCCCCCCTCCGCCCCTTGCCTTCGTCGTGGGGTATCCCTGGCCATTGCTGAACCGCCACCTTGTTTCTCTGCAGGTGCTATTGTCGCATTGCTAGCGGCTTTTAACACCGGCGATTGCAACACCTTGCTGCTCCTTTGAAAAGCGGTTACGCCGCTATTATTAACCTAGTCACTTTTACGCATTTCAATTGTTTGGCTCATTTCTTTTCAGTTGCGTCTCCTCTCCAAGCCGCTATCTCCGCCCGATGTGCAGTCGCCCTTTTAGATTCCCGTGGTTATCTATGCATGTGCAGGGAGGCCACGCAAGGGTTGACACAGGTCCTTATGAGGGTCCGTGTTCAGAGCCAGAATCCGGCGTAAGTCAGGAATCATCTCAACTGAGCCTGCACCGCCAACTAAATGGTGACGTGGCTTCGAACGTACTTGGAGACCTGCCAAGGTTTTAACGAGACGGAGACGATACTAGCCCACCAGCCGTTTCGACGAGGTGTCACCCTCGGCTACTAAGATTGTAGAATACCTTTCACGCCAGCCCATAGCAATCTTTTCCTTAAAATTTTCCAGTTGTCTCCGTCAGGATCTTACTGGGCTCGATCCTGAGGATGCTTATTGAAGTTTTAGGACGGCACCCACTCGCCCTGCCACCAAGATTAATTGGGTATGTGTGGCCTTTTACGCCACGCCCTCCTCTATGGTCGCTCTTGGTCGGGGACTGCTTATTGGTTATTCGCAGCTAACCTACTAGAGGCCGTTCACGATCCGCCACCTTGTGACCCCGGTGGAGCCTTGAGCTCAGCCTCCACCATTATTATTATCATTATTATTATTATTATTATTATTATTATTATTATTATTATTATTATTATTATTATTATTATTATTATTATTATTATTATTATTATTATGTTCCATCTGGGGTACCCCAAGGAAGTCACCTTGGATATATTATATATTTGCTGTATAAAAACGATCTGTTTGTAACTTGAGTTCTTGAATTCTTAATCACTAATGTCAGAGGATAGATTACGCCGACCTAAATAATCTGTTTGTCTGGTGCTCTGCAAGTGCTTCTTCTGCTAACGTTCGAATCGCTGAACTGTCGAATAAATAACTCCAATATTAAGTATTGCAAACTTGTCTTTATTTGGATTACTTTGGCAGTACTTCACAATTATACTACAACTAATAGCGTGTTTAAATCAAACTTAAGTATTGATTCCTCAACTTGCGCTGCTTTTGTACTCTCGTTCAGCCATCTCTCCTAATGTCTAGTCATTTCGCGAGCAGTTGTATCTCATGCTTGGTTACCAGGTATATACATATATATTTGTAGTTTATGCTTTTCTACTAGCCATATGCGTGAGTATTAGTGGGTAACTATTTCTTCACTTAGCTGATGACTACATATAAATAAATAAAAAAAATAAATGAAAGGCGCGATAACCTCCGAAGAGATTTAAGGCCGAGCTTCTCTTCCAATTTGCGTCGTGCTTCTTTTAAGTTTTCCTACGGGACGGGACCTACTTCTTTTATGCCCACCCCGAACGGCATAAAGCAGATGACTTTTCACTGAGAGGTTTTAATGGCAGAAATACACTCGGAGTGATTGCCAAACACTGCCGAGGGGCGACTCCGCTTCGAAAAATTTTCTTCTAATTGAAAAAACTTGTTTCTAAAATTTTGATGTTGCTTTGCCCGGGGCGTGAACCCAGGGTCTTCGGTGTTGTAGGCGGAGCACGCTAACATCACACCACGGCGGCCGCCATGACTACATAAGCGTATGTGAGATATCTCTTCACTTCGAGCTACTGGTTATGTGTGTCGAATGTTCTTCGTTGCTTTGTACGCAAAAGTGGCTGCTTGCTGTTTTTTTGAACAGACAAAGCAATCATTGCAATACCCTTACTCTTACTTACTTACTTAATTGGCTTTTAGCCGTTTAAACCGTTATGGCCGTCCAACAAGGCGTGCTAGAAATCATGTTCCACCTGTTCCCTACATTGAAGTGGGATCCGCCCTCTTCCTCTGTTTCCATGGGCGGATTCCGATAAAAATACTTTTTTTTAGTCGGGGCGGCATCTTTCATTCGCATAACATGGCCTAGGCAGCGTAGACACAGCGTTTTAAATCGCTACACTGCTACACACACTTTCATGTCAGCGTAAAGCACGTATAGCTCATCTTTAAATCTTCTTCGATACTCGCCGTCGCCAACCGTAAAAGGCCGTAAATATTTAGAAGAAATTTTCTCTCGAACACTTCCAGCGCCGCCTCGTCTAATGTTGTCATTATCCATGACTCTGCACCATATAGGAGGACGGGCACGGTAAGCAACTTGCAGAGCATGATTTGTGTTTATGTCGATAGACGGTTTTACTTTTCAATTGATTACCTAGTCCGAAGTAGCGTTTATTAGCAAGAGTGATTTCTTCGTGGATTTCAGAGCTGATGTTGTTGTTTTTTGTTAATGCTGGCTCCCAAATAAACGAAGTCTTTTACTTTTTCGAAATTATGACTGCAAATATTGGCGTAGCTGCCAAGCACCAAATGAGGTGATTTTTTGCTCGGTGAGAGGAGGTAATTCGTTTTTTCCTCATTCACCACCAAACCCTTCCTTTCTTTTTCCAGTTTGGAGTAATCAGAACTTACGGCGCGGGTGTTCATGCTGATCAATGTCATCAGCATAGGCCAGTAATCGCACGCTTTTATTGATTATTATTTCAGAGCGGTCAAGTTCTGCAAGTTTTGAGCGGAAATCAAGTTCAGACAAAGCGGCATTTAAGCAGCTCCTTTCGTGCTGTTGAAAGAAGTGATCAATACATTTTTCGCGGATTTTTACAGGCTTTGGGGCATTCCGTTCATAATTTGCAAAGAAGTTGATGCACCCGCCTCACCAACTCGTCGCCGGCGTATTTGAATAGCTCCGCAGGCAGTCCATCAGGGCCCGTTATTGCTATTATGATTTCGTCGTATCGGGATAATCATCCCTGTGCGGTACGTCTCTGTCTCAGAGCAGGGAATTGTTCTCTCCATAACCTAGGTGCTCTCCGGATCACAGTTTTTGTTCTTACACGCACCCTTTCCAATCAACCGTGCATCTCTAATTGTTGTGCGATATCTTTGCATATACTGTTCAAAATAACGTCCATTCCTACACCATTATTAATAAATTTAATTCAATTTAGTATTGCTCGGCATCGCGTCTATTCCGACAATATATTCAGTAATAATAATATTCATTATTATATCAACGAGTGTAAAATTGTATGCATTTTCTTGCGTGTTGAGAAGATTCAAGAAATAAAACGGGATGATAGACTGAACAGTAATGATATTGAAGTTGTCAGCCAATTTCTACTATGGTGCTCGGAACCCCGCCTATTGCGACATCATCAATTATACAATTCTGAAGCTATGTGAAATGCATAGTATCTTGAAACTTATTGAACTTATTGAAATTTCTGTTAAAATCAAATTACATCTAGTCTCTAAGATAATTGTAATTTGTAGATGAAAAAAAATTCGCTGTTTGAAAACCAGTCTTGGTCCTACTTACAATAATTCCAAAATACTTTATGAAAGTGGCCATTCAATTCCCAATATTTTATATGAACCCATGCAGCATATATGTCGTTTCAAATATATCCTTTCTTGCAAGCTGGATTATAGACGTAAGTAGCGCTACGCTTTTCCAGAAAAAAACCTATGCCTATAAAGACGTTTACACTAAATATATACTTGTCACTGGCTGGGATACCCAGGTACCACTCGTAGTTCTCACGCTTTTACGTAATCTACAAATAGAAACATGTTAAAATTTTGTGGCATCCTATGGGAATAAGCTTTCTACAAAAAGGAGAGAAAATGTTTTCAAATATACTTTCATAAAGATGGGTTTTCAATAAACTAGTTTTTTATTAATAAAATTAGTTTTTTATTACTAGTTCTCATGGCTGGGATACCCAGGTACAACTAGTAGTTCTCACGTATGAACTGCCTTGAGGTACCCGGGTACCCAGCCATGCGAACAAAGAAGAAAAATTATTCATGAACAGGACGGATATTCAGTATTGCAAACTGGTCTTTATTTAGATTACTTTGGGGTACTTCACAATTATACTTCACTTAACAAGTAATAGCGTGTTTGAATCAAAATGGGTATTGATTCCTCAACTTGCGCTGCTTTTATACTCTCGGTTTTCTCGTTCAGCCATCTCTCCTAATGTCTAGTAATTTCGCCAACAGTTGTATCTCATGCTTGGTTACCAGCTATATACATGTATATTTGTAGTTTATGCTTTTCTACTAGCCTTATGCATGTGCATTAGTGAGTAACTATTTCTTTTCTTAACTGATGACTACATATGCGTATGTGAGATATCTCTTCACTTCGAGCTACCGGTTATATGTGTCGAATATTCTTCGTTGCTTTGTACACAAAAGTCGCTGCTTGCTGTTTTTTGTTGTTGTGATTATTTACTAACAGCATAGTGATGTCAACATTAGCCACAATATCACGTTTTTTAAGTAGGTGTTGATCAAATTTTAAAGTACGCCAAACTTTTAGCTTTGTGTCAGAATTTGAACAGACAAAGCAATCATTGCAATACCCTGACTCTTACTTACTTACTTAATTGGCGCTTAGCCGTTTAAACCGTTATGGCCGCCCAACAAGGCGTGCTGGTAATCATGTTCCACCTGGTCCTTACAGTGAAGTGGGGTCCGCCCTCTTCCTCTCTTTCGATGGGCGGGTTCCGATAAAAATACTTTTTTTTTAGTCCGGGTAGCATCTTGCATTCACATAACATGGCCTAGGCAGCGTAGCCACAGCGTTTTAAATCGCTACACTGCTACACACACTTTCATGTCAGCGTAAAGCGCGTACAGCTCATCTTTAAATCTTCTTCGATACTCGCCGTCGCCAACCGTAAAAGGCCGTAAATATTTAGAAGAAATTTTCTCTCGAACACTTCCAGCGCCGCTTCGTATAATGTTGTCAGTATCCATGATTCTGCACCATATAGTAGGACTGGCACGGTAAGCAACTTGCAGAGCATGATTTGTGTTTGTCGATAGACGGTTTTACTTTTCAATTGCCTACCTAGTCCGAAGTAGCGTTTATGAGCAAGAGTGATTCTTCGTGGATTTCAGAGCTGATGTTTTTGTTTTTTGTTAATGCTGGCTATGCCTATAAAGACGTTTACACTAAATATATACTTGTCAATATTATCTTTTCATACCATGACCAATTACTATATTCAAATAACACTGGCGATAATAACTGTGACTGAGGTCAAACCACTTTAGGAGCTGTTATTCCTTCAGTGGTCTTTATATATTTCAGCTTAAATGTAATTAATCACAATAGAATGCAAAACTACTTAGCAAAATATTTCATATGAGTAATCGGAAATTTGAATAAAAAATAATTTTTTTCCAGTCAGAATCTTCATTCGTCCCACTGTGCGTTACAAGATCGCATTAATAACTTGGTTATGGATATTTATTTCATTCTAAGCTTGGAGCATTAACGTTCAATCTGAAGTCAATTGTTGAAAAATTGTTAGTTGGCAATGCATCATAGACTCAAATACATATAAATGCAGCTTCTTGGATGCAATTTTTTTATATATATATACCCCATAAAAAATTATGCGACAAAAAAGAAAAAAAAAAAAAAATAGACTGATCCGGAAGTAACTACTATTGGCATTTTATATGTACCCCTAGCCTACAAATTTTTATGCGATGAGTCGGCAATGAATTAGACAATCTTCTGCAATTTTTTTTTATTTCATGATCTTAAGAACGTGATTGCGCTCAACAAGGTACGCGAGTATTTTCTGCCTGATCTCCGATGCCTTGCCATAACTAGCGCCAATTGCGAGCACAATGCCAGAAATTAAACGCTGAATAAACAGTTTCTGTCGAATACCCAGAAACCTGGGCATCTCAAACAGACATGGAGATGGAAAAGGTCTCGACTTAAGAAGTCATCTCCGCAAGCATTATGAGTATATATGGCACCTGAGAACTCAGTAGTACATAGAAGAAAAGCAGAAAGGGGATCCTCGGTGTTATTCGCATAAAGGCGTCGGACTTCTGTGCCAGGAATCGCCGGTCGCCGTTCTTAAATTCAAATACACGGAACTCGCAGTAGAGAAAAGCAAACCGCGCCAGGAATACCCGCGGCACTCGAGCCTAACTTCGATCTGGATAATGTAATAGGTTAAACTCTTACCTATCAAGAGTCATATATAATGTATGTCCTACTTGTAACGAGTCCTCACATGACAACAATCATGTTTCCAATTCCAATGTGTAATCAACGCCTCTAACGCCCTGTTCTCTCTGGTCTGCCACTGTTGAATCTACAAGTTTCCTGGAACTCCCGTTAGAGAATATTGGTAACAATTTGTGAATGTTCCCACCTTTTGGATGGGTCAAAGCACTGCTACAACAAAAACAACAACAGCACCATGGCCAAAGTCATTGAGAGCATATCAGACCTATGTAGGCTGCTCAAACCTTCGTCCTTTTACTTGGTTGAAATTTACTACAGTTATTATTTGAGGATATTTTCACTCAGGTAAGACGACCAAACTATTGTAAAAATTGTACAAAAGTTGCAATTTGCTTGGAATTTGGTACCTCCTTTCGTAGCTTATTATTTGTGAAAATTTCTTACCGGGAAGTGGTCAAGCTAATATTTGAGAAACATTTCACCCCAGGAAGGAATAAACTAAAAAATCCTATTAATCGTGCGATTTACTTAAAATTTGGTAAGTAATCTCTTTGCAGGAAGAAGGTATACGCCATTGAAATCACACGAGTGACAATTAGTTTACGATAAAGATGTTCCTTCGTATACTTAAAGAACCGTTCCATCTTCTCTTAACATCATCCATGATTATGAGCCATACACTAGGACAAGTCAGATGATAAATTTATGGGGCGTGATTTTGTTCGTCGAGAGAGGACTCTTCCTTTCAATTGTATATTTAGTACAAAGTAGCATATGTCACTCTCCGTGTCATACTTTGTACAATAGTACTTCGTCTTATCATTGCTAATCGCAAGTTCCACTTTTCTTCTCTCTTTATCACGCGTTATATTTTTATGCTTTAAGAATTATGTTCTCCAGCGTTGGGTTAGAAAAAATGCTTTGGCTGAGGCTTTTTTCGATTTGAATGGATTGGGGGGGAGGGGTGCCTGCCAATACTATCGCAATTAATGCCTCATCATCCTTTGGCAACTCGCAAAATTTCGGGAATGATTTGTTTTAACCTAAAATTATTGACATTTTTTGCGGGGTACATAAGTCACATACTCACTATGAGTAGAATGCGTTTCATACACTTCCATTTACTTATTTATGTGCTTACCTCCTCAGCGCGGTATCGTGTAACCGCAGACTTGGTGTCGACGTTGATTTACATCGTTCCATATCTGGTTGTTGCATATATATTTCGAGTTGTTGTTGTTGCTGTTGGCTTTGATGACGTTGTTGATATAATCTGAAACGTTGCTGTTGTGGCACATTAATCACAGTCATCGATGGTGAGGGTGATGTACTGCTGCTGCTACCAGTACCGTTAAGTCCACCACAGCGATCATTGTTGTTGTGATTTAATGATTTTATTGAACCAGCGGAACTCGCGCAATATAAATGTCGGCGTCCATCTGTCGCTGTGAGTAATTTTCGTTTTTGCGCTGCAGTCTTGGATGCGAGATTTTGTGTTGCACCGGAATCATCTGTAATGCAAACGGATGAATGTAAAAGAATCGAAAGGTGTGTATTTTGGTACTTAACTCAATTTAATATAATGAAAATGAAATTTGAATCAAGATTATGCTTATTTATAGCATGGAGTGGTATACCGATTAATGTTGAGATATATTGAAAATATGCAAAAAAGGAAAAAAGCTGGTAAAACCAACCGAATTAGGAGACACTTTACTCGTAATTTTTGAAACGACGGTCATGATGAGGCTTCACATCCAGTATTTTTTTGGGGGTTGCACCGTCGGTAGCGTAATGCTCTCGACGTGGATGTCCAATGTGGCCGAAACTTGTACCAACTCTTGTCTGAGATATGAGTATTTTGGGACACGTTCGACTAAAGTGTTAAGAATGCGTTAGAAAGGTCCACAAAGGGGGCAAACGCTATTTTTTAGTATATAACAATATTAAAAATGTCAGTAGAAAGTTCTGCAAGGACACAGATTTTGAACTAATGCGATAGTTCTGAGGAAGTGGAACTAGTTCGATTCGCTGATTGTTTATCACAATGGCCGCCTTTTAACAATTTTGAGTGTTATCAGTTTAATTTGTTCCGTTCTTGTACAATTTTGCAATCAATTATGACTCCATAGCCATTAACGTTGAAAAAAGTAAATTTTTTGAAAAGTTTAGTTGCAAAATAATAATATACTAGTATGTAACCCCCGATAATCGGGTGTGTTTTTTTAGTAAAAAATTATATCTCACACCTTTTTCCTCTGAAAACACAAGAATTCTGTTATTACTCTGCAAAAGCATTGCAACATGTCGTAACACATAAAAATGGCACGAGCGCCATCTGTGTATGAAATGTTTGGACTATAAATTTACTTTTCTAGCCCGATGGCTGGAAAAAGATGACAATGTAAAGAACGACAAAACTTCCAGGTGTTCAGGTAATCGATGGTTCTTGAGATTACCACGATGCTGCCACTTTATGGTATTGTCACGGATATTAGCATCACTAAATTATCCCATCACTAAGGCGATACTAAGGCCATGCCAAGCAGTATTTACGTTAATAATTAAATCAAGTATACACATATTTAAGGCAGCCCAGAGAGATGTCACACACAGATGCATTTACTTATATGCCTATGTGCGCGCGAGAGACTGTAAACTACAAACATTCACATCAATAATTCAATCTTTATGTATCTACAAAAACGAATAAATAATTGCGTCTACACATATGTACGTATACGAGCAGCGGAGCGGCCATGCACAAACACATGCATATATCTTATCTGAGTTGTCACAAGAGAGAGCAATAATTTGTGCACGTAGTTGTGGCTGGCGATTTTGTAGCCGAAACAACTAGTAAGTTCTGGAAATCGAAGAGCCTAGAAGTATGCAGCGTAAACTATAAAAGCGGGGCAAGCGAGTAAGAAGTAATTCATTTTGAGTTGAGCTATCAATCAGTTTGATTAAGCACGCGATCTGGCGGCCAATAGTAGGGTTTCATTTGAGTTATCAATCAGTTTGTTTATTAAGCCAGCGAGTAGCAAAGTATAAGTGTTATTGTGAAGTACTTTAATAAAGGCCATTTTTCCATTAATCAATATTGGAGTTATTTATTCAACAGTTTAGTGATTCGAACTTAGCAGAGGATTGCAAATAAGAGGATTTGCAAGCAAATTCGTTACAATTGGTGTCAGAAGAGGAATTGTTGAATAAATTCCAGAGGACAACAAGGACATGGCAAAATTCAGTGAATTGAAGATCCAGCAACTGAAGAAGGAGTTGGACAGCCGTGGATTGAATACAACCGGCAATAAACTCGAACTTCAGGCACGACTACGAGAGGCAATGGAATTAGAGGGAATTAACGTGGAAGAGTATGTCTTTCACCTTGATGGCGAGGAGACAACAAAAATTGAAGAGAAAAACGAAACATCGCAGACAGTTACCAGCACAGACTTGAACATGATATTGGCTGCAATATCTGCACAAACATCGACAGTAGCATCAATGTCGTCGCAATTGGCATCCCAACTGGAAGCGCAGGAGACACGAATAACATCGAAAATTGAAGCACAGGAAACACAAATTTCTTCACAACTTGAAGAACAGAAGACGTATATGGTATCCCAACTGGAATCGCAGGAAACCCGTATAACATCACAATTGGAAGAACAGAAGACATATTTGGCATCTCAACTGGAAGCGCAAGAGGCACGTATATCTGAAATGTCGGCACAAATTTCGGAACAGGTATCATCGCAGCTCTTTGTGAAACTGGAAGAGCAGGATGCAAAAATTTTACAACTCGAGGACAAAATTGATGCCGAAATAGAAGCGTTAAAAGGTCGTATGGAGCAGTTACAACTAAACCGCCCAGCTGTTTCAGCGAGTAATCCAAAGGTAAAGACACCATTATTTGACGGTTCTGTTCCTTTTCAGGTCTTTAAGCTACAGTTTGAGAAGACCGCAGCAGTGAACCAATGGAATGCTGAAGATAAAGTTGCAGCTCTGTTCGTGGCACTGAAAGGGCCTGCCGCGGAAATCTTACAGACCATCCCAGAGTACGAGCGGAACCACTACGAAACATTGATGAGCGCTTTAGATACACGTTATAGAAGCGAGCATAGAAAACAGATATTCCAAATTGAGTTGCAAAACCGCTACCAAAAAGCAAATGAGACATTGCAGGAGTTTGCTTCAGATGTTGAAAGGTTAGCTCATCTCGCAAATGCGGACGCACCCGTGGAATACACCGAGAGGGTGAAAATCCAGAGTTTTATAAATAGCATACGAGACGTGGAAACGAAGCGAGCTACATACGCGAACCCAAAACTGACATTTGCTGAAACGGTATCACATGCATTGACTCAGGAAACTGCCTCCCTATTAAGTAAACCAGCATATAAGGCTCATCGTGTAGAAGTAGAAAGGCCAGAATGGGTAGACACAATTTTGGAAGCACTGAAGGGATCACAACAGAAAAATACCGGAGTTATTAAATGTTTCAAGTGCGGCAACCCAGGTCATATTGCACGACATTGCAGCACCGGTCCCAATAGCTCCAACGATGTGGGTGGCCGTAAACGCAGAGTTGAAGGAGATGAGCAAATCTCCAAGTCCACTCAATCGTTAAACTAAAGCGAGTCAGCCGCAAGGGGCGACAGCTGGCTCCCTCAATTGAATGCCCCATAATCTCTAACTCACAAATTGGAAGAAGGTCAAACAATCTTACTGTCGGAGGACATGTGGATGGAAAGGAACGTTTACTGACTGTAGATACGGGTGCATCTCATTCCATCATTCGAGCGGATTTAGTCAACAAGAAGATAACACCATTGCATGGAGCAAGATTGCTTACAGCCACTGGAGAAGACAGCACGGTTCTAGGAGAAGTATCATGTGAAGTCGCAATTGGGAACGTCACGGTAGTACACAATTTTATAGTGGCAGAGATTGTTGATGAAATCATAATTGGAGTGGACTTCTTAATCGACCAGGGCATCAAGATCGACATGCAAAGCAAGACGATGCGATATAAGAACATGGATGTACCACTTAATTTCGGCTACGAGAGAGGCTACAGCAGTAAACGAGTGCTGGTTGAAGAGAGTCAGCGAATAACACCAAAATCCGAAGCAGTCATCTGGGCAAAGGTTGATGGAGATTGTGGGACAAACAAATTGTGGGTTGTCGAAGCAGCAAACAAATCAGCACTGAACATACTTGTAGGAAAAACCCTGGCTATGACAAAACAAGATGGACGTGTTCCGGTAAGAGTACTCAATGAGTTCAATTCACTACTCAAACTGACTAAAGGAGCTATTTTGGGAAGATGCCAAGAGGCTGAAGTAGTTATTAACTGTGAACAGCTCCAGGAACACGTTTCAGCTAGTAATACTAATCTTTCAAATGACATCACGGCATGGACGCAGGGGCTAGAGGAAGCATATCAGAGTAAGGCAAAACAACTGCTCCTAAAGTACGCGAACATATTTGACCAGGATGGTTCTAAACCAGGCCGCACCAACGTTGTGAAACATCAAATTGACACTGGAGATGCGAGGCCGATCCGTCAAGCTCCACGTAGTGTTCCACTGGCGAAGCGGCAAGTTGTGAGTGAAATTGTACAAGAAATGAGCGACAGCGGCGTCATCGAACCATCAGCTAGTCCCTGGAGCTCACCGGTAGTACTTGTAAAGAAGAAGGATGGAAAAATGAGGTTTTGCGTGGACTACCGAAAGTTGAATGACGTTATGAGAAGGGATAGCTACCCATTGCCAAGAATTGACGACACTCTGGACTCGCTCTCTGGTACGAAATGGTTTTCCACACTGGACTTGAAAAGCGGCTACTGGCAAGTGGAGGTAAAGGAGGAAGACAAAGAGAAAACAGCCTTCAGCGTCGGAGATGGTCTTTGGCAATTTACAGTAATGCCCTTTGGACTACGTAATGCACCAGCTACTTTCGAGAGACTCATGGATCAGGTATTGAAAGGACTACATTGGAAAACATGCTTGGTGTACCTGGACGACATCATCGTATTGGGCAAGAATTTCGATGAACATCTTAAGAACTTGGAGGAAGTTTTCCAAAGAATAGCTGGCGCTGGTCTGAAGTTAAGTCCCAAAAAGTGTGCGCTGTTTAAAAAGGAAGTAAATTATTTGGGTCACAAGGTAACGACAGAAGGTATCCGTAGAGCGAATGAAAAGATAGAGGCAGTAAAGGATTGGCCAAGACCACAGAATCTGCATGAATTGAGAAGTTTCCTTGGGCTGTGCACATATTACCGCCGATTTGTACCAAATCTTGCCAGCGTAGCCCATAGTCTCCAAGAGCTTACAAGAAAAAATAAAGCTTTTGAATGGAAGAAGGAGCAAAAAGTGGCTTTCCAAACATTGAAGGAGCGTTTGTGCACTGCCCCAATGTTAGCATATCCGATTCCAGGAGCAACATTTATTCTAGATACAGATGCGAGGCGTTTTATCACAACTGGTCGATGGACAGAAGAAGGTAGTTGCATATTACAGCCGTTCGATTGGAAAACCAGAGAGGAACTACTGCGTTACGCGGAGAGAGCTGTTGGCATTGGTAGAAAGCATTAAAAATTTTCACAAATACCTCTACGGCCAGCGATTCCGTGTCAGGACAGATCACGCAGCTTTAAAATGGCTCCTGCAGTTCCGTAATCCGGAAGGACAATTGGCACGGTGGATCGAGCTACTACAAAGCTATGACTTTTCCATTAAGCATCGAAAAGGTAGTACCCATAGAAATGCCGATGCAATGTCACGAAACCATGTAGTTTGGAATGCAAGCACTGTTCAAAAGCCGAGGCTAAAGAAGACATTATAGATGTCCGTCTAATGACTATAACATGTACAGATGAATGGGACAAAGAACAGCTAAGAAAGTGTCAGCTAGAAGATACAGATCTGTCACGTGTTATGCAAGGGCTCGAAAGAAACGAAAGACCAAACAGAGAAGACATGTCAGCAGAGAGTCCCATTGCGAAGTCATATTGGGCACAGTGGAACAGTTTGGAATTGATATCCGGTTGCCTTCATCGAGTATGGGAGAGTGAGGATGGTAAATACAAGAATAAACTGATAGTTGTTCCCAGAAAGAGGATTCCTGATGTGCTCAGCGAGCTGCATAATGGTCCAAGCGGAGGTCATCTGGGAATCACGAAGACGCTCGAGAAGATTAAACAGAGATTCTATTGGGTTGGTTGCCGTCAGTCGGTCACTGAGTGGATTGCGAACTGCGAGGTTTGCAGCAGAGCGAAAGGGCCCAGAACACGAAGTTATGGCCAGATGAAGCAATATAACTCAGGTGCGCCATTTGAAAGGATCGCTATGGATGTCGCCGGTCCATTTCCTACTAGCAACGGCGGAAACAAATATGTACTGGTAGTTATGGATTATTTCAGCAAATGGCCAGAGGTATACCCAATCCCAAATCAAGAAGCGGAAACGGTAGCAGAAGTGTTTATAAACAATTGGGTTGCAAGGTATGGTGTACCAATGGAGTTACATTCTGTCCAAGGCAGGAATTTCGAATCAGCTGTGTTCCAGGAAATGTGTAAGTCATTGGGCATTCGAAAAACACGGACAACTGCATTGCATCCTCAATCCGATGGTATGGTAGAACGATTCAATAGAACATTGGAGGAGCACTTAAGGAAAGTAGTGGACAAGTACCATAAAGAATGGGATACCCGCATACCATTATTCTTGATGGCTTACCGATCAGCAGTGCATGAGACAACGGGCCAAACCCCTGCAAAAGTAATTTTTGGCAATGACCTTAGACTGCCAGCTGATTTGAAGTTTGGGATAGATGCCAATGCGGAGAGAAATGTCAGGAAATCCACTAGTGATTTGGAAGAAGAGCTAAGAGAAATACATGATCTGATAAGGCAACGAACAAAGATTATGAGTGAAAAGATGAAAGCCAGATATGATAAAGCAATTAATTCAGAAGGTTTTCAGGAAGGAGATTTGGTGCTGTTATACAACCCACAACGTAAAAAAGGTTTGTCCCCGAAATTGCAGTGTAATTGGGAAGGCCCATACAAAGTTGTAAAACGGATCAACGATGTAGTGTACCGCATACAAACCATCGGTAAACCACGAACCAAAATGAAGGTGGTCCATTTGGAAAGGCTAGCAACGTTTAGATCGAGAGATTTGTCTGATCGGGACGATCAGACTTAGGTGGAGGGCAGTGTCACGGATATTAGCATCACTAAATTATCCCATCACTAAGGCGATACTAAGGCCATGCCAAGCAGTATTTACGTTAATAATTAAATCAAGTATACACATATTTAAGGCAGCCCAGAGAGATGTCACACACAGATGCATTTACTTATATGCCTATGTGCGCGCGAGAGACTGTAAACTACAAACATTCACATCAATAATTCAATCTTTATGTATCTACATAAACGAATAAATAATTGCGTCTACACATATGTACGTATACGAGCAGCGGAGCGGCAATGCACAAACACATGCATATATCTTATCTGAGTTGTCACAAGAGAGAGCAATAATTTGTGCACGTAGTTGTGGCTGGCGATTTTGTAGCCGAAACAACTAGTAAGTTCTGGAAATCGAAGAGCCTAGAAATATGCAGCGTAAACTATAAAAGCGGGGCAAGCGAGTAAGAAGTAATTCAGTTTGAGTTGAGCTATCAATCAGTTTGATTAAGCACGCGATCTGGCGGCCAATAGTAGAGTTTCATTTGAGTTATCAATCAGTTTGTTTATTAAGCCAGCGAGTAGCAAAGTATAAGTGTTATTGTGAAGTACTTTAATAAAGGCCATTTTTCCATTAATCAATATTGGAGTTATTTATTCAACAGTTTAGTGATTCGAAATTAGCAGAGGATTGCAAATAAGAGGATTTGCAAGCAAATTCGTTACAGTATTGTAACGAATATTAGCAGCATTAAGGGATATTATCATCTCTAAGCCGATGGTAAGCAGTGACTTGTATGCACATCAATAGATCAAACATTATGTCTACACATATGACGTACACGCAGCGGAGAAGCAACGCACAAACACATGCAGATATCTTATCTGAGATGCTCCCAAAAGTATGCAGTTATAATTGTGGAAGTGTCGCTTACAAATACACGCGCATATGAGAGCTATACACGTACATCTGTAGTTATAATTATATAGCACTAACTAGTAAGTTCTGGAAATGGAAGCGCCTAGAAATATGTGAACGAGGAAACCGCACAGTATAAAAGTAGCAACAGTAGAGGCGCGACAATCAGTTTTGATTTAAGACGCATCTGGCTAGCAATAGTAGTATTATTGTGAAGAACTGTAATAAATGCCATTTTGCATTATCGAATAATGGTGTTATTTATTCAACAGTTTAGAGATTCGAACGTTAGCAGAAGATTGCAAATAAGGGGAATTGCAGTAAATTCGTTACAATTGGTGTCAGAAGAGGAATTGTTGAATAAATTTCGAAGACATCGAATACAACTTGGGCATGACAAAGGTGAGTGAACTGAAGATCCAGCAACTGAAGAAGGAGTTGGAGAGCCGTGGATTGAATAAAACCGGCATTAAACTCGAACTTCAGGCACGACTACGAGAGGCACTGGAAGCAGAAGGAATTAACGTGGAAGAGTATATCTTTCATCTTGATGCCGACGAGACAACAACAAAAATTGAAGAGAAAAACGGAACATCGCAGACAGTTACGAGCACAGACTTGAACACGATTTTGGCTGCACAAACTTCAACAGTGGCATCCCAACTGGAATCGCAGGAGAACCGCACAACATCCAAGATGGGATCCCAAGAGACACGAATAACATCAAAGATCAAAGCACAAGAAATGCGTATTTTAGAAATGTCGTCACAAATGTCATCCCAACTGGAATCGCAGGAGACACGCATCACATCGAAGATTGAAGCACAATTGGATGAAGAGAAAACACACATGGCGTCACAAATTTCAGAACAATTAAAAGAGAAAGAGGCGCGCATAACATTACAACTCGAAGCACAGGAAGAGCGTATCTCAACGAAGCTGGAGGCACAGGAAACAAAAGTCTCATCGCAGCTGGAGGCTTTTAGTGAACGATAAGATAAAATGGAGGCCGAGTTGGATGCTTTGAAAGATCGTATACAGAAGTTGCAGCTAAATCGCCCAGCAGTTTCAACGGGTAATCCAAAGGTAAAAATGGTTCTGTTCCTTTCCAGGTATTCAAGCTTCGGTTTGAGAAGACGTCAGCAGTGAAAAACTGGAATGCTGAAGATAAAGTTGCTGCACTGTTCGTGGCATTGAAAGGGCCTGCAGCTGAAATCTACAGACAATTCTAGAATACGAACGGAACAACTATCAAATATCGATGAGCGCTCTAGAGAGACGTTATGGAAGCGAGCATAGAAAACAGATATACCAAATTGAGTTGCAAAACCGTCACCGAAGAGCGAATGCGACTTTGCAGGAGTTTGCCTCGGATGTTGAAAGATTGGCTCATCTCGTAAATGCGAACGCACCCCTGGAATATACCGGGACGGTAAAAATTCAGAGTTTTATAAAAGGCATACGGGACGTGGAAACGAAGCGAGCTACATACGCAAACCCAAAGCTGACATTTGCTGAAACGATATCACATGCATTGACTCAGGAAACTGCCTCCCTATTGAGTAAACCTGCATATAAGGCCCATCGGCTGGAAGTAGAAAGGCCAGAGTGGGTAGACGCAATATTGTAGGCGCTGAAAGGATCGCAAAAGCGGAGTGAAAGAGTTACCAAATGCTTCAAATACGGGAAGCCCGGTCACATTGCATGTCATTGCGATGTTGGTCCTGGTAGTTCCAACTTGGGTGGCCGTAAACGCAAAGCTGGAGGAGATTAGCAAAAGCGTGCCAGATGTAAAAATCGAGAGCTAGCTCCAGCTATTGAATGTTCTGTGATATCTGCAAATTCGAAGGAAATCAAGCAGTCTCACCATCAGAGGGAATGTGGATGGCGTACGGTCACAGGCGAGTATAACCAAGTCCAAGGAGAAGTGATACGTGAAGTCCTAATTGGGAAGGTTATGGTTCTACACAAATTCATTGTCGCGGAGATTGTTGGCGGAGTCATATTGGGAGTGGAACCATGACATCAAGATCGATATGCAGAGAAGGATTGTCCGTTATGAGAACCAGGATGTACCACTTAACTTTAGTTTGGAGAAAGGGTTCAGCAGCAATCGAGTTCTGGTGGAGAAGACTCGACAAACCCCACGAAAGTCAAACGTAAAGGTAGATGGATCGAATGAGCCAAATAAATCAAAACCAAAGGTACCTGCGAGTAAAACACTGGCATTGACAAACCCTAATGGACGCACTAAAACGACTGAAAGAATTTTCCAGAAAGAATGCAAGGGTGGTTTCAAGCCAGCGCGCACTACTGTTGTGAAACGTCAAGACGATACTGATGATGCAAAGTCAATCCGTCAAGATCAAGCTCTGCGAAGTAGTTCTTCATTGGCCAAACAGCAGAGTGTGAGAGAACGGCCCAGGGCAATGAGAAGTAATATGAAACACAGGTACGACAAGAAAAATAATTCGGAAGGTTTCCGGGAGGGAGATTTGGTACTGCTATACAACCCTCACCGGCAGAAAGGTTTTCATCCGAATTTTGGTGCAGTTGGGAAGGCCCGTACAGAGTTGTGAAGAGGATCGGTGATGTCATCTACCGCATACAAACCATTGGGAAACCACGAAGTAGAAGGGTGGTTCATTTGGAGGTGCTAGCGGCGTTTAGATAGAGAGATTTGTCTGATCGGGACGATCACGCTTAGGTGGAGGGCAGTGAACGAATATTAGCAGCACTAGGGGATACAATCATCTCTAAACCGATGCTAAGCAATAACTTGTATGCACATCAATAGACCAATCAATATGTCTACACATATTTTCGTACACGCAGCGGAGAAGCAACACACAAACACATGCGGATATCTTATCTGAGATGCTCCCAACAGTATGCAATTATAATTGTGGAAGTGTCGCTCATTTAAGACGCATCTGGCGAGCTATAGTAGTATTATTGTGAAAAACTGTAATAAAGGCCGGTTTGCATTATCGAATAGTGGTGTTATTTACTCAACAGTTTAGTGATTCTAACGTTAGAAGAGGATTGCAAATAAGGGGAATTGCAGTAAATTCGTTACAGTATTTAATATCTAAATTCGTTGATTTTTGATCTTCAAGGCAGTAAAATTGGCTTTGATGCTTCACTGCCAACTTCGTAATTGACCGTTTAGTCTATTCTCCCACAGGCTTTCCAATTTTTTGGTAACGGCCACTACTTCCGCTGAAAAACGTTACATCGATCTAGCAACTTAAAAGATATGTTTAATTCTGAATGAGCACAATATACCGCAGATTCACTCATTCCATTGACATCAAAAATTTGGGAACAAGTTTTTTAATTAGAATAAAGTTTTACTAAGCGGGGTCGCGCCTCGGCAGTGATTTAGTAAAGAATCCGAGTATATTTCTGCCATAAAAAGCTTATCTGAAAAGACACACCTCTCATGCAGAGGCCGTTCGGGGTCACCAATTTGTAGGAAAAATTAAAAGGAGCACATCACAGACTGGTAGAGGAGCTCTGCCAAAAATATCTTCGGAGGTAATCGTTCCTTGTATTTTTTATTTTATACTTAAGTAGAAAGATTTTCCATTTGATAGATCACCGTAAGTGAGACCAACGATAAGGAAAGTATGTACCTAATTCGCTTATATAGCACAGGCCCTCCCCTTTTGATCAATATGTGACGTTTGTTTTTCCAGAGATAGGGTGTGGAGGAACTTAGTTCCTACATCCTACTTTTCCTAGACATATGTACGTCCACCGCACCATACCAGCAAGCCTGGTCACCATATAAATAATAATAATAAATAACCTGGGTATTCATCCACCCGCTCACGGATTAGTCAGCTTCCACTAGCTGGACATCTATTTCACCAACCGTCGGTTTCTTGGAAATCGATCAGCCGATGTGTCATCTGCGTATCGCCGTTTCGCCAAACCCACCCATTGGCATCCACCAATTCCACAAACAACCAGTTGCTTGGGACTGATCTACCGATTCGTCATCAATTATCCACCAGCATGCACTAATCCACTCACTTGTCATACACTATTCACCAGTTGCAGATTCCACCAACCACCGGTTGCTTGGAAATTGATCCACCGATTCACCAATCGTACTCACTGACAATTTACTGATTCGTCATTTACGATTCCCCGGCTCCCGATTCCACCAAACGCCTTTCCAACCATCGTAACCCCCTCAACCGATCGATAAGACTATTTAAGGTGTACGTCACCCTATACAGCATCGTATGTAGAAACAATTTGTAGGAAAAATGCAAATTGAAAATCATGTTTGCTGTTCTTGAATAGACATTCATACAATTGATCGCATTATGGTTAATTCAACGGGGTTTCTTGTAAAAAAAAAAAAAAAACAAATTTGTTTATTATTTAAACAGAAGAAAATCTCTTTGGCTCAAGCTAACAATATTCTGTAAAAATGAGAGACTCTCAATCAATATAATTATTTTTCTGTAAAAAAATAGATTTCGCTGGTTATTGCAGCACAGAAAAACTCTGATTATTATGAAAATCCATAAGCTAATTTTAAAGAAAAAATTACGCCCACGGCGCTTACTAATTTGTTCTTATGGCTATCGTGCCACAGAAATCGCGATCATATTAACTGCTACTGTTATTCTAATGTTGACGGAAATCTTTTTTAATTTCTTTTGAGTGCATTTTATTTTTCTTTCGGTACCTTTTTAAAGCCCGTTATCTGCAATTTGGACAGTTGTATAGGTCTTGTCTCTAAACTGTGTTTTATCTAAGACTTTTTATGGAAGTAATAATAATGGTTTACCTCTACGCTTTTTTCTTGAAGCCGTGACTATCTCTGTAGGTGATATCCATTTGTTCCGGGTTGTTATTTGGGCCTTGTCTCCAATATGTTGCTATGATTTTACGTTTAGCATTGTTTCCTGGTCGCTACTTCAGCGATGCAGCTTTCCAGGCTTCTTAGCCACCTCATTTTGTTTGCGACGATATCACACGCTTCGGTCCATTTTTCAATATTTTGGAGCATATTGCCCACCATCTTCTGTGGGTGTAATCTTTCCCAAATATGCTGCGTAGTCTATATCTAACGTTAAAGGACCTCAGGTATTTAAAAAATACATGGTACACATCCTCTTTTGTTTCGGCCCAGCAGTGCTGGCATATGTTAATCCCTCGTACCAGGTTAGGAAATAAGTAAGGTAGAAATCCATTTTAACGTGGGTTCGTGTCAGCCACCAATTCAAGTCTGGCATGCACCGATATGTACAGCGTGCTTTTGTAGAGTTACTTCATCTCAGCTGGCAGTTTTGTGTCCTGATTTCTCGTTCTCCGGATACAGAGAAGAAATCTTCGCTTCTTCATTTGCCAATATGTCCACTGGATAAATTTCTACTATTACCAGCACTGCCTTGTCTGAGATGGTACTAAACGCTCTGCATACTCTAAGTGCTCATATGCTGTCCGTCGACGCTAACTCCGAAAATTTATGACGAGTACTATGTGGGCTTTGGATACTCTAAGTGGGTTTTGAATGATAGCCTCCCGTCTCCCATAATATCCGTTACGATGTCATGGCTTCCCATTTTTATATCCACTCGATCTACTTTTGTATTTCCGCGAGCTGTAACCTTTGCTGCCAGTGCAACGATTGAACGCTGGCTATGTTTGTATTCAATTTTTCAGATATTTCGCTTAAGTGTTTGCAGTAACATCCAAAACTTTGTCATCCGCGCATCCAATAATTTTAACTCCATTGGGCGCTTTGAGCCACAACACTCCGTCATACATTATGTTCCAGAGAAGAGGACCGAGCAGGGACTGTGATCTGGAGATTTTTTGTATTGAGGCGATTGATTTGTTGGTATGGTAGCATACTACGCCCAGCTCACCGAAAATTATAGGCTCACAAATAGGAAAAAGCGACATCCAAACATTTAGAATAATTTTTTTTCTAATTAAAGGTATTTATTTTTAATTTTTTGCGTTGATTTTCTTCCCACACGATCTTGTGCTAAGCCAGGCTTCTCCCGAGGTTATTTGACAGTTATTTGGGTATCACTTCGAGGTCATTTGGTGGTAATTTCAGGACGATTTTGCAGTATTCAGTAAGTGAGAGTTTTCATATATACATTTCTGAATGATTTTTGGACTCCTAGTTGGGTAATTTTGGGGGTAATTTCGGAATGACTTCAGGGTCTTCGGAGACTCCTTCGGGCTCATTTAGAGGTAATTTCAGGTTTCATTTCTGGGTCATTTGAGGTTATTCCTAGGATAACACTTAGTACCCTCTCGGGGTCATGCGGGAATAACTTCGGGGTCGTTAGGAGGTCATGTCATATGCTCTCTCGGAAGCCCTCCGGGTTCATTTGAGATCGCTTCGGAAAAACAATCTTTGTGTTTTATTTTATCACTAGCTTGGATTTTACCCCATGTTTCTATAAAAGTATGCAAGCTACGTGTAACTGGCCATGGGTAAAACATGAGTTGGTAAGATTGACTTCTGCTATAGCTAATGATTGTTGTTGTATGATATAATCATATTTGTTACAGGATTCCCGTCGCGGAGGTGAGGTTGACAATTGAGTTCCAGAAGCTCTGAAGCTATAAAGGTTTGTATTGCGCTCATCAATCCCTTGGTTCGCATCTAATGATTGTCGCTGAGCTTCATTGATAGGGATAGGAAATTTGAGGCATTTAAAATTGAAAAGACAAATATATCGGTATCAATGGAATCCTTGATTTAAACTTTATTGTTTTCGAAATTTTCCGATAAAATGAATTGCTCCAATAACATCCGTAAAAGTTATGTGATGAAAAGCCTTGTCCCATTACATAAGCGTGGAGAATGGAAATAACGAATCATATATATTATGATATAATGGGCCCTTTTTTAAGGATCAATCGATGAGGAGAAATTTCTGATGGCTCAAAAGAGCTAATAAACTCAATCGGATATGCACAGCTTGGGATTCTTCCACGACTGTGTTAATATAGTCATAAGTTGGATTGGTTCTAGTGATATTAACATCCTCATTTTAAGGTGCCTAAAATACCTTTTCTCAAAGCAATTTATAGTTTGTAAAGATAGATTCAATATTTGGAAGAAACATTAGATACTAAAGCTTCAGGTGATGTCATAATTTCTCAAAACTTGCAGGAAAAGGGATAAAATCTGTTAGTAAAAAAATAGGAATTTTGCCATAATTAATTTCAAGAAGTTGTTTAGCAAAAGCTGCTGCTGAAGTGTTTCCACCAAAATGCCCTTTCATATTTCTAAAGAGAGTAAATTTTTGTAGAAAAAGCACGCATTTACTTCAACTGCGGCTGTTCCAGCAAGTAACTTGAAAGCACCACTTTTGGGATGATCATTACACATTAAAATTACATCAATTAATATCAAATTAAACATAAATGTTTTTTTTCCGGTTCCTCCATGCGTATCCAAAAATACCATCCCTATAGATAATATAAAAGAACACTAAAGGAATAACAGCCAAAACCCAACTCTGCAATCAATCTTTACATGTTGAAATAACCTAAGTTTTTAAGGTAGCCATAGTTCTGAAAGTCCCATTTGTCTTGTTTTTTTTTTCAATTCCATATATTACTGGTGCTGTTAGGTCTTAACGTCATATCGCTCCATACCAATTTTCATTATTCCATTTATATGGGAGGTGCTACGCCACCACATTTTCTTGGGCGTGTTAGGGATTGACCTCATATAACTCCTTACTGAATTTCTATGTTCTAGCATGAATACATTCAGAGATATGTAGTACAAAATATACATTTTGCATGGGAGCTGCCACGCCCCTTTTATATATCGATATTATTTTTAGCCTATCAGCATCCTTGGAAGGTTTCTATTGGTTTGTGCAAATTTAGTTGTGATCGGCCGATCCGTTTAGGATCCGTTTATACCTACATACAAACATTCATAATTTTAACTTTATATATATAGGCCCACCCAAGAGTTTTTTAATACCTATACGGTCAAGTAGGCAATTTACTGTTTACCAAAAAAGCCAGTGCTGTTGTACTGCCTATTAATGTCAATCTGGCCTCTTTTGTTCCAGCAAATCAGGTTGTTCTTTTCATACACGAAGGTGAAGGCTGCATTACATATTCAATCAATATGTGCTCAGTCTCGTATGTATGTGCAACCTGCTACACTGCATTTCAGCCGCCGTATCCGCGAACACCAAACCTTAGTCTCATTCACTGTAAACGTTACACTTTCAACATTTTACACGTAACCTTTAAGATTTGCCTTACCTCTGAAGCACAAGCAGAAAAGTACTATACCTGCATGCCTGGTCATTAGGGTGGGTCGATTTGTATGGACGAAAGTTAAACGATATCGCGCCATCGATTTTTCGATAGTATTTGGGCTCAGGAAAAAAGTTCCACAACGCATACCCAAAAAAATAATTTTCGAGCCTGCGAATTTTAATTTTTTTTACTTTTTTTCGACTGTGATTTTTAAGGTTTTTTTCAGGACCTACTTAAAAAATTTTCATATCTATACCCTGTCCGACCCAAAAATGTCCGCCAAAAACGTTGTCGATAGCAGTTTAAACAAGTAAAGAAGGTTAAGTTCGGGCGTAACCGCACATTACATACTCAGTTGAGAGCTATGGTGACAACATAAGGGGAAATAACCATGTAGGAAAATGAACCGAGGGAAACACTGGAATGTGTTTGTATGGCATGTCTATCAAATGAAAGGCACTAAAGAGTATTTTATGAGGGAGTGGGCCATAGTTCTATAGGTGGACGCCATTTAGGGATATCGCCATAAATGTGGATCAGGGTTGACTCTAGAATTTGTTTGCACGATATGGGCATCAAATGAAAGGTGTTAATGAGTATTTTAAAAGGGAGTAATCCTTAGTACCATAGGTGGACGCCGTTTCGAGATATCTCCATAAAGGTGGACCAGGGGTGACCCTAGAATTTGTTTGTACAATATGGGTATCAAAAGAAAGTTGTTAATGAGTATTTTAAAGGGAGTGATCCTTAGTTCTATAGGTGGACGCCGTTTCGAGATATCGCCATAAAGGTGGACCAGGGGTGACCCTAGAATTTGTTTGTACGATATGGGTATCAAATTAAATGTATTAATGAGGGTTTTAAAAGGGAGTGGTGGTCGAGATATCGCCATAAAGGTGGACCAGGGGTGATTCTAGAATGCGTTTGAACAATATGGGTATCAAAAGAAAGGTGTTAATGAGTATTTTAAAAGCGAGTGGGTCTTCGTTCTATAGGTGGTCGCTTTTTCGAGATATCGTCATAAAGGTGGACCAGGGGTGACTCTAGAATATGTTTGTACGATATGGGTATCAAATGAAAGGTGTTAATGAGTATTTAAAAGGGCGTGGGGCTTAGTTCTATAGGTGGATGCCTTTTCGAGATATCGCCATAAAGGTGGACCAGGGGTGACTCTAGAATGTGTTTGTAGAATATTGGTATTAAATTAAAGGTGTTAATGAGAGTTTTAAAAGAGAGTGGTGGTAGTTGTATATGTGAAGGCGTTATCGACCAAAATGTGGACCAGGGTGGCCCAGAACATCATCTGTTGGATACCGCTAATTTATTTATATACATATGTAATACCTGCCAAGATTTCAAGGGTTTTTTATTTCGCACTGCAGAACTTTTTCATTTTCTTCTACTTAATATGGTAGGTGTCACAACCATTTTACAAAGTTTTTTCTAAAGTTATATTTCGCGTCAATAATCCAATCCAATTACTATATTTCATCCCTTTTTTCGTATTTAGTATAGAATTATGGCATTTTTCGTAATTTTCGATATCGAAAAAGTGGGCGTGGTCATAGTCGGATTTCGTTAATTTTTTATACCAAGATAAAGTGAGTTCATATAAGTACGTGAACTAAGTTCAGTAAAGATATGTCGATTTTTGCTCAAGTTATCATGTTAAGGGCCATGCGGAAGGACAGACGGACGACTGTGTATAAAAACTGGGCGTGGCTTCAACCGATTTCGCCCATTTTCACAGAAAACAGTTAGCGTTGTAAAATATATGCCCCTACCAAATTTCAAAAGGATTGGTAAATTTTTGTTCGACTTATGGCATTAAAAGTATCCTAGACAAATTAAATGAAAAAGTGCGGAGCCACGCCCATTTTGAAATTTTCTTTTATTTTTGTATTTTGTTGCACCATATCATTACTGGATTTGAATGTTGACATAATTTACTTATATACTGTAAAGATATTAAATTTTTTGTTAAAAGTTTACTTAAAAAATTTTTTTTTTTTAAAAATGGGCGTCGTCCTTCTCCGATTTTGCTAATTTTTACTAAGCATACATATAGTAATAGGAGTAACGTTCCTGCCAAATTTCATCATGATATCTTCAACGACTGCCAAATTACAGCTTGCAAAATTTTAAATTACCTTCCTTTAAAAGTGGGCGGTGCCACGTCCATTGTCCAAAATTTTACTAATTTTCTATTCTGCGTCATAAGTTCAACCCACCTACCAAGTTTCATCGCTTTATCTGTCTTTGGTAATGAATTATCGCAATTTTTCGGTTTTTCGAAATTTTCGGTATCGAAAAAGTGGGCGTGGTTATAGTCCGATATCGTTCATTTTAAATAGCAATCTGAGATGAGTGCTCAGGAACCTACATACCAAATTTCATCAAGATACCTCAAAATTTACTCAAGTTATCGGGTTAACGGACGGACGGACAGTCGGACGGACCTGGCTCAATCAATTTTTTTTTCGATCCTGATGATTTTGATATATGGAGGTCTATATCTATCTCGATTCCTTTATACCTGTACAACCAACCGTTATCCAATCAAACTTAATATACTCTGTGAGCTCTGCTCAACTGAGTATAAAAAAAAATACATTTGGGTCGGACAGGGTATACATGTAAGTATACAATCAAATGAAAATTTTTTTAGTAGGTCATGAAAAAAACCTTAAAAATCAAAGTCGAAAAAAAATAAAAAAACTAAATTTCGCAGGCTCGAAAATTATTTTTTTTTTGGTATGCGTAGTGGAAATTTTTTTCCTGAGCCCAATTCCTATCGAAAATTCGATGGCGCGATATCGGTTAATAAATCGACCCAGTCTACTATTCATACATTCATCCACCACAGCGTGAATGGAGTGCTTTTGTTTGTTGCAGTCTCACTTCAGACGTTCCAAACCATTTACTCGCAGACATCTTAATAAACCAATTGCATTGCCATAATTCACAAGTGGAGAGTTCTGAACTTATCAAAATTGGCGAATTCAGTTGTACACCGCGCTTGCTGAGTCAGCTGTTGCCTCGTAAGCGCCTTTCTTTTCCTTGATATTTCATATGTAGGCAAGACTTTGTTGAAAGTTTTACTTGCAAATTTACACGGAGCAAAAAGCAAATGCAAATAATGGCATTCAGAGATGACGCTGATAAAAAAAAAAACTCTGATTAAGGAAGAAGTTGCGCATACAATAGCATGGAAATTCGGCTAACAACAATAAGTTATCATTACCTTCACAAATATTGCGTGTTGAAAAGTTTGCTCATCAGTTAAAATAATTAAGGGACATCTTTTCTCATGGTATGGGGGGAGCCAGAGGTAGTAATTACGCTGTAGCATAATGTGGGAATAATTTACTTGGCAGAGTTGATATGAGCGAAATCAGATAGCATATCAAGACAAAGCAGGGACGGCAAGAAGAGAAAAGGAAACGAAAGGAAAGGAAGGAGAGGAAAGGAACGGAAAGGAAAGCAAAGGTAAGGAAAGCAAAGCAAAGGAAAGGAAAGGTAAGGAAAGGAAAGGGAAGGAAAGGAAAGGAAGGAGAGGAGAGGAACGGAAAGGGAAGCAAAGGTTACGAAATCAAAGCAAAGGAAAGGAATGGTAAGGAGATGAAAGGAAAGGGAATGAAAGGAAAGGAAAGTAAAGGAAGAAGGGAAAGGATAGGAAAGGAAAAGAAAGGGACGGAAAGGAAAGGAAAAAGAATAAAATAAAAATAAATAAAAGAAAAGGAGAGGAAAGAGAAGAAAATAAGAAATAAATAAAAGAAAAGAAAGGAAAGGTTAGGTAAAGTTAGGTTAGGTTAGGTTGAACTAGCCGGTTCATGAGGACTTCACATAGACTGAATGAGTCCGCAATGTTACCAAAAGTTTATTTAACGACCAAAATGAAAAAAACCTGTCAAAAACTCATTATAAAATGAGTCCATCCTCTTGGAAAATACTAGAAGCGTTCTAGAACCTATGCTATTTGCTGCTTCAAGATCCGACAGCTGTATCACTCAAAATTGGCGGGCAAACGAGGGACGTGAACACAAAACGTGCTCAATAGTTTCCTCCTCCACTCCGCACTTCCTACATCAGCTATCACTGACCAAGGCTAATTTAAATGCATGTGGCACCAGAAGGTAGTGTCCAGTCAGAATACCCGTCATAAGTTTAATGTCCATCTTTTGATTGATAGAAGTAACCTTTTTAATCTAAGGTTGTATGGCGTACACATAATCTTCGACACTTAACAGCCCGCGCTTGGATCCACGCCTTTCCCGCTTCGTCGAGCATGTGCACCCCACGCCTTCTCTTAATCTCACATAAGCCTCAGGGGGTGCGTTCTTTTCAGCTAGTTCATCCGGTTTTTCATTCCCATCTATTCACATATGCCCTGGGACCCAATATCGATGTATGCTTCTCCCTGTCCCGATTCTCTTCAGATACTGCTTACACTCTAACATGCATTTAGATCCTGTGCTATGCGAGGTTACTGCCTTAATTGCTGCTTGACTGTCAATATAAAAGTTAACACGATTGCAGCTTAAGCTATTCTCTTACGGTGTTTCTACTGCTATGGTTACGTGCAACATTTCCACTGGGAAATCGCTATAGTGGTCTGACAGTTTGTAGAATCTGTTTATTTCGGAATCAGCACAGTATTTCGCAGACTCTACTCCTTCCACTACTTTGGAAATATCTGTGTACACATTTATCGCGTCGGTCGCTATTTGAGCACCCTTACGCCAGCCATCCACCACTATTGTGGCTTTAATAGCCCCCTCGAAGCATAAATACGGAATCAGGTAGTATGATCGTTCTGTAATTAATGATGCTGTACTACTATGGTCGTATGGCCGTATGGCCTGCGCTCAAGCTGCCACGAGGCACTGAGCCTTGCTGCAGTTTTTAGCGCTATGTTCTTTGCTACCAGGTTTACAGGTGGAATGTGGAGAATGGCATACAGTGCAAGCATCGGGGTTGTTTTCAGGCTTCCCGTAATGCTAAGCATTGATAGCCTGCATACCCCCTTTAATTTTTTGAGGTAGGTTCTGTTATGTGTGGCTGTCCACAAAACAAGAACTCCATAGTGTAGGATAGGGTTCATAATCACAGTAAGTACGCAATGAGAAAGAGAGGGCAATAAACACCGCATACACCCCAGAATTATTTTACATGCATAAAGTACCGTCGAGGCCTTCTTCAATCCCTCCTCCACAAGAACTTATTGTCTAGAATGGAGGAATTGGAAGGAAAGGAAAAGAAAGGAAAGGAAAGGAAGGGTTAGGAAATGAATAAAAAGGAAAGGAAAAGGAAGGAAAGGAAAGGAAAGCAAAGGAAAGAAAAGGAAAGGAAAGGAAAGGAAAGGAAAGGAACAGAAGAGAAAAGAAAAGAAAAGAAAAGAAAAGAAAAGAAAAGAAAAGAAAAGAAAAGAAAAGAAAGGAAAGTAAAGGAAAGGAAAGGAGAGGAAACGAGAGAAAAGGAAAGGAAAGAAAAAGAACGAAATCTATCGATTTATTATCGAAATTTACCTACTATGTAATGAAAAAAGTATCGATTTATTATCGGAGTGTAAGCAACTTTTAATTGACGTGTTATCGATTTTTCATCGAAAGTTTTTCGGTTCGGGAATGTTATCTATGAGTTACAATTTTGTTGTCGGTGCGAAGACCGTACGTTATCGAAGAACTTTCGACATGTTTACATCCTTACACCAAAGGCAATTCAGAAGATATTGCATTGCATAGGGTTATGAAAGCCCTGGAACCCCAGGAATTTGCACTAAGTATTTTTCTCAACATTTCCGGACCTTACTTAAATGTCTCGAAATGCGCAGACATCGACAGTCGAAATTCGATTGACGTACATGCGGCAATAAAAAATTGGACCGGCTTCATGTTAAGCTGCAGATTGATCACATTGCAAAGGTGCTTATGCGAGGCACCAACATCTGTAAACAGAAAAACGCCGCCTGATGCGGGTATTATTACAAATGCTGAAGTCGATGGTCATCAAAGAAATGAAAAGAGAACGAAGAAAGCCTCCGTAGCAATTTACAAGTGCAAGAGGATTTTAGGATACCTATCTATCAATGTTTCATTAGGTATTTACGGCAACTGTTAAGTCCATACATTATTATGGGGCCCTAGTTAGGTAGACAGTCACACAAACAGTACGTATGCGAAAATACTTGAGGGCGTAACCAGATTATCAGTGATAAGCACAACGGGAGTCCAGAAACCTACCCCGTCATCTACATTGCATGCCATTCTGTGCATCTCATCTGTAGCCCGAATCGCCAAAAATAAAGAAATAGCAACTGCAACAAGGCTTCGGACAGCTTAGGACAGCTTGAGTGCAGGCCGTAAGGCCATATCATAACAAAGGGAAAGTGGACTACATATTCCCGTGCTAAAGCTTCAAAAGACATATTTGAACGACAATAGAGCCATATCAGTTCAGAAATAAGTACATCCTACAAACTGCAATTACTGCAGTGATTGTGGAGGAAGCCTGCTTAAGCTGCAGTCGCATTGTTGTTGTATTCATAAAGATACCGAAGGTTTTGGGAGTGCTAGCGATGTTGATGGTCCTTTGACGGATATAGATCCGGTACTTTCCGGTTTCAAGCACCATTACGGTACTAGCCCGACTATCTCGGGAACGATGTAATGTAACCACATTTACCCTCCTCCAGAATGATGTTGAGTTTATGAACAAGTAGCTTGATACAGCAAAGTTTAGCGCTTCTTACCGATATTTATGATAAAAATACGCTTCATATAGAGATATGTAACTAGTCCTTGAACCCACTGGGGTAGAGTGGTGTTGCCAGGTTTTTGCCTTATCACAGTACTACACCGTTCAGTTGTATATTACAGTTCTTCTACGCTTCGGAAAGTAATGACTTGAGATGCGCACATGATATTAATTTTTAGGGAAGCCATTAGGTATCTGTGGCCTAAGGTGAACACTTCATTTGCTTCTTAGTGAGGATGCTACTATAACTTAAGCATATGTATTTAAAATGTAAACTTGGAATGTAATATTGTGAACTGTGCAAACTTTTTTCTATGTCATGGCTTTTAATATTAGTTGAGCAAATTCGAGCACAGATCAAAACGTTGCCAACCTGTTTTCGTTATTCAATGGACTTACGTGTGTATGTTTGTAACTCAGTTAAATGTGGATTATTTTGTCGAAAAACGCAGCACGATGACGAAATAAGTACCCTGTAGGGAAGTCAGTAACTAATGACTATGATTATTTTCGAAAATAGCAACAGCACCCCACTATAGTTTTTTATCATTAGTCATCATTGTAATGCTTCAAAGAAATGAACAGCCAGTTGGTCTGCACGTATTTACAACATTTGAAAGACTGGCTTTAAAGGCTGAGATTGCGACATAGCAACAATGAATAATCGAGTTAGTAAAATGAGATAATTAATAGATATGTTTTATTATATGGGTAATCTAAATTGCCAATTTTCTCACACACCATTCTAAGCCAGTTGGATTATATTCTCAAGGTAGTCACAGCAGGGACCGTTACAGTTATTGTACTACTTGCCAGCACAAGAACGTAAACTGGCTTGTAATAGATGGGGTAACCCGACATATATTTTGATCTTCTTCGAAGGTTTGGAGAAGAATGAGCGGTAATGATGGTCCTTACTCCGAAAAGTGTTAAAACTGCACTTTAGTTTTGGTGTGTCGATGACTATCAGAAGATTTTTACCTACTCCCCAACTCTCTATTCCATTCAAGTTTCATTTCTCCCTTCCACGCTCCTTTTTTTTATTTTTCTCCCTATCTCCGTCTTTTATTCTACATTTCTCTCTATCTCTTTTCTATCTCTCTCTCCAGACCTCTATTTTTATATCTTCATCTTATTGTATTTCTTCTTATTTATCTTTATTAGTTCTTGCTCTCCTTTTGTTTCTTTTCTTTACTGTATACAAATTTCCAGCAACCCAAGTCTTAAAAACAAAAAAAATGAAACCGCATCCCTAGTTCACCATTTGGAAAAAGGGTGTCATAAGTACCGAGTAACCTAGACATGAGATTATTAATTTACGCTGTCACATAACATACACAAAATTTTTAAGATTTGATCGTTCTCTGATCCAGTTCCAAAAAGATTTTCGGAGGAATACTCTCTGGGTGTCAGGTCATACTACATACATATATGTACATATGTACATAGGTGGGCATGCTTGCGAATGCACCACATTCAGATGAGGTGGAATGCGCTCGCTTAATGCATATTTGAATGTTTTGTTTACAGCAAACAAACACACAAACGATTTTTTTGAAAAAATCTGATTTTTGTTCGAACATTTTCAGTAGTATAAGAAAGGAATCAACTATTATTTTTGTTGCAGTACAAAAGTAAATATTTCAAAGTTTTGTTGCCAATAAGAAAAACATTAGTCGACGTCGTACAGATTTAGACTTTAAAATGTTAAAAAATTAAGCAAATTTTTGTAATTTGTTATAGATGACTCCTTTCTTGAAAGGGGTATAAGAGTTGGTCGTCGAAAAAACTTCAGCCAGCATAATGCGGCAAATACTAGCAGTTTCGATACATCACTATGCTGCTAGTAAAATTGCACAACAACCACAAAAGAGAAACAGTCACAGATTATGTAATCAACAGCTAAAAGTGCAGAAGTTATTACTCACACGCATATAACTATAACACAAATGTGAATATCAAGCTGTTCGTGAAAAGCCTAGACCATAGGAAAAATAGGCGAAAGACGCACCTGAGAGTACAAAAGCAATAAAAGTCGAATAATGAATTAGTTTGATTTTAACATGTTATAAGTGTAAGTACGCAAGTAATTTAATTGGGAAGTACTACTACCAAAGTATTCTTGTCAATAAAGAATATTTTGCTATGCTGATTATATGAGTTATTTATTTTCGGCAATTCGAACTGTAACAGAAGGTGCAGAATAATCAAGAATTCCCAATATTCGTTACAAAAACTTTAAGTAACTTTTCTGGGTAAAATAAAAAATATTCCAACCATCTGTCATTCAAATCAATTTTAATTGAAGTTATTTAATGCACTTGAAAACTTTGGAGTTATTCAGTCTATGTGAGGCCCATTAAACCTTATACACATGCAGGCAGTCCGTCCGTCTAAGCGGACATGGCTAATCAATGTTCATCTGTATTCATCTAAAGAACTCCAATAAATGCAAACTTGCGTTTTACTTTATTGAGTTCAAATATCAAACGGAATAACTATTTAAATCAGACTTTTGCTTTTGCAAATTCGAAAATAATTTTGAGATTTGGTCCCTGATTAAAACATTCATGAAATCTAAATACATATTCAAATGTCATTGTAATCCTATTTAATGCAGTGTGTAGAGCTGGAACAACAAGATCGATTTTATTAATTGGCACGGCTAATCGCTCAATTAAAACGAAATTCGGAGGGTGCAGCCATTTGTTACAGTTGTAGGTATACTAAAGTAGGCAAAAAAAGTTCTAATTTATTTTCCTTAGATGTAAATGGGCTCTTAATATTAACTAAAATGTTGCAGTAATAAGCAAGTAATATAACCAAAAAGACGCTAGATGCTTGCTGAAAATCTGACTCGGACCTATATCAGTTTAGTTCCCACCTATAAGCAACGAACTTACAATAAGGGATGCTAGCAAAACCGGCAGCGTCCAAGCGCAACTCCAAACATATCTTAAAAGCTGACATTAGCACAAGTACACTCAGAGAAAAACGACGTTCTAAAATCCAGAACCACTGGACTCAGTTCAAGTTTTTCATGTTTTATTTTTTTGTTCTTGAAAAACGAACAACCAGTTCCTAAAACGACAACCTTGTTCATGAACTGACACCATTTCTTGAAAAGAGAAGGGCTGGTCTTAAAATATGAACAAATGTTCTAATAATGAGAACAGTGTTCTTAAATTAAGTACAATGTTCTTAAATTAAGTTAAAGAAAAAAGAAGCGACAAAGTTCGTGTGCACTACAATGTTAAATACAACATTTGGCCCAAGCTATCAATCAGTCGTAGTGGCCCAGCGATAATGTTGCGGTTGCGATCGGTTGGCAAGAGTTTGATCACCATCAAACTCTGAAATTTTTACCTTCTATTTCCTTTTAGCACTTATTTTTCGTTCCACTCCATTCATATATGCACAGGTAATTCTCAAATTTCTTATAAAATGTTTTAAGTATATATGCAGATTACATCATCAAATAAGAAGAATTTCTCAATTAGAGAAATATATTGTAACGAATTCACTGCAATTCCGCTTATTTCAAACCTTCTACTAAGGTTCGAATCACTAAACAATTGAATAAATAACTCCAATATTCGATAATGCAAAATGGTCTTTATTAGACTACTTTCAAAATAACACTTCTATTGCTCGACAGATAGCGTGCTTAATCAAAACTGATTCTCGCGCCTCTACCCTTGGTGCTTTTATACTCTGTGATTTCCTCGTTGCATCTTCTAGGCGCTTCCAGAATTTACTTAATTACTGCCATATAATTATAACTACAGATGACCGTGTATAGCTTCTCGTATGCGCGTGTATTTGTGAGCGACACTTCCACAATTACAATTGCATACTTTTGGGAGCATCTCAGATAAGATATCTGCATATGTTTGTGCATTGCTTCTCCGCTGCGTGTACGTTCATAGGTGTAGACATAATGATTGAATTATTATTGTGCATCGAGTCGCTGCTTAGCATCGGCTTAGAGATGGCAGTACCCCTTAGTGTTGCTAATATTCGTAACACTGACCTCCACCTAAGTCTGATCGTCCTAATCAGACAAATCTCTCGATCTAACCACTGCTAGCATCTCCAATCATATCACTCTTCTACCTCGTGGTTTCCCAATTGTTTGTATGCGGTAGATGGTATCACTGGTCTTCTTCACAACTTTGTACGGGCCTTCCCAACTGCACCGAAATTTGGATGGAACACCTTTCCGCCGGTGAGAGTTGTATAGCAGTACACAATATCCCTTCAAGAAACCTTCTGAATTCTTGTTCTCGTCGTACTACTCATTACCCTTGATCGTTCCCTCGCACTCTGTTGTTTGGCCAATGAACCACTTTGTAGAGCTTGCTCTTGACGGATTGGCTTCACATAATCAGTATCGTTCCGAAGTTTCTCAACAGAAGTGCGCGCTGGCTTGAAACCTCCATTGCATTCTTTCTGAAAAATTCTTTCGTCGTTTTAGTGCGTCGATTAGGTTTTGTCAATGCCAGTGTTTTTCTCGCAGGTACCTTTGGTTTTCATTTTTTTGGCCCATTCATTCCATCAACTTGCCCGATCTGCTGCCTTTGACTTTTGCGGTTTTTATCTAATCTCTCTCACCAGCACTCGACTACTGCTGAACCCTTCTTCCAAACTGAAGTTAAGTGGCAGATCATGGTTCTCATAGCGCATAATCTTTCTTGGCATTTCGATCCTGAAGTCATGGTCAACTAAAAGTCCACTCCCAATATGACTTCATCAACGATCTCCGCCACAACGAATTTGTGTAGAACCATGACATTCCCAATTAAGACTTCGCAGATCACTTCTCCCTGGACTTGGTTATACTCACCAGTAATCGTACGCAATTTTGATCCAGATAATGGCTTTACTCTCCTGTTGACCAAATCGGATGGGATTAAAGAATGAGATGCGCCTGTATCTACAGTCAGTACACGCTCCTTGCCATCCACATTTCCTTTGACGGTAATACTGCTCGATTTCCTTCCAGATTGCGAGATAAATATCACCCGACATTCAATAGCTGGGGCAAGTTCTCGAGCTTTACATTTGACTCGCTCTTGCTTATCTCCTCCAGTTTTGCGTTTACGACCAGCCAAGTTGGAGCTACCATGACCGTTGCTGCAATTACGTGCAATGTGACTTGGGTTACCGCACTTGAAACACTTCATAACTCCGGCATATTTTTGTTGTAATCCCTTCAGTGCTTCCAAAATTGTGTCTACCAATCTGGCCTTTCCACTTCCACGCGATGAGCTTTGTATGCGGGCTTACTCAAATGTGACGCTGTTTCCTGAGTCAGTGCATGGGATACCGTTTCAGCAAATCTTGGTTTGGGTTCGGATATGTTGCTCGTTTCGTTTCAGCATCCCGTATTCCATCTATAGAGCTCTAAATTTTAACCCTCTCGGTGTATTCCACGGGTGCGTCTGCATTTGCGAGATGAGCCAATCTTTCAACATCCGACGCAAATTCCTGCAAAGTCTCATTCGCCTTTTGGTAACGATTTTGCAACTCAATTTGATGTATCTGTTTCCTATGCTCGCTTCCGTAACGTCTCTCTAGAGCGCTCATCAATACCCCATAGTTGTTCCGTTCGTACTCTGGAATTGTCTGTAAGATTTCAGCTGCAGGCCCTTTCAATGCCACGAACAGTGCAGCAACTTTATCTTCAGCATTCCAGTTGTTCACTGCTAACGTCTTCTCATATTGAAGCTTGAATACCTCGAAAGGAACAGAGCCGTCAAAAGATGGAGTTTTTACCTTCGGATTGCTCGCTGGAACAGCTGGGCGATTTAGTTGTAACTGTTGCATAAGACCTTTCAACGCTTCTATCTCGGCATGAATTTTGTCATCTAGTTGTAAAATTTTTGCATCCTGCTCTTCCAGTTTCGCAAAGAGCTGGGATGATACCTGTTCCGAAACTTTTGTCAACATTCCAGATATTCGTGCCTCTTGCGCTTCCATTTGAGATGACACATATGTCTTCTGTTCTTCCAACTGAGATGACATTTGCGGCGCCATTTCTGAAATGTGTGCCTCCTGTGACTCCAGCTGAGATGCCATTGTCGATGCGTGTGCAGATAATGTGCTCGTCACTGTCTGCGGTGTTTCGTTTTTTCTTCCATTTTTGTTGTTGTTTTGTCACTATCATAATGAAAGACATACTCCTCAGCATTGATTCCTTCAAATACCATATATACACTTAGTCGTCTTTGTAGCTTGGATTTATCGCCAAAATTAACCAATCCACGGACTTCCAACTCCTCCTTCAGTTGCTGGATCGTCAATTCACTCAACTTTTCCATGTCCAAGTTGTATTCGAAGTCTTCGGAATTTATTCAAAAATTCCTCTTCTGACACCAATTGTAATGAATTTACTGCAATTCCGCTTATTTCAAATCTTCCACTAAGGTTCGAATTACTAAACTGTTGAATAAATAACTCCAATATTCGATAATGCAAATTGGTCTTTATTAAACTGCTTTCAAAATAACACTTCTATTGCTCGACAGATTGCGTGCTTAATCAAAACTGATTCTCGCGCCTCTACTGTTGGTGCTTTTATACTCTGTGATTACCTCGTTGCATCTTCTAGGCGCTTCCAGAATTTACTTAGTTACTGCGATATAATTATAACTACAGATGCACGTGTATAGCTTCTCATATGCGCGTGTATTTGTGAGCTACACTTCCACAATTACAATTCCATACTTTTGGGAGCATCTCAGATAAGATATCTACATATGGTTGTGCGTTGCTTCTCCGCTGCGTGTACGTACATATGTGTAATGATTGAATTATTGAAGTGCATCAAGTCGCTGCTTAGCATCGGCTTAGAGATGGCGGTACCCCTTAGTGTTGCTAATATTCGTAACAATATGAAAAAATATGTATTATGCGTTTTTTCTTAAACTTTTGTATTTTAATGATAATTTGGTTATTATTAATATTTTTTATTAATGACAAAAAAATTATTATTAATGAAAATGAATGGATACCTATTCATAAAATTACCTTCCCACTCCCACCAATCAAGCACAAACTGTTATTGAATTGCGAACAAAAACACAAAACGTTCTCGAAGCGCGAGAAAGAAACATCTTAAATCAAGCCCAAATAGTGCTTGAAATGAGCACAAGAGGTTCACACATCAATACCAAATTGGTCATAAAATACGAACAAGGTTTTTGGAAAAGCTGTTCTTTAAAGAAGCTCATTTATCACCAGTTAAGAAAAAAAAACGCATTTAACAGACTTGTCATCGAATGTTCTTAATTTTGACATTATTTTGTTTGTTTTAGAACGATTTTTTGTCTGAGTGTAGACGAACTCAGCTAAAGCTTAATGATATTAAGGATACATGCGAATCTAACTCTAGAGCCATTGTGGGAGGAATGCCAACCACTAAGAAAAAACCTTGGAGCTCAAGGGATGACTAAGCGTCCTACAAAGCTTGTCCAACTCATCTTATCGGTGCGTAATGTATCAGACCCATATTTAGCACCATGGTCATATAAAATCTTTTCCGAGATGGATGGGCTAGTAACGGGAGCGTTTTCAACCAAGTCCAGCTAAAGCCCATCAAAACCGTTAAAACTCCCAAAAATATTCGAGGAGTCTACTTATGGTACAAAAAGCAGAAGAGTACGGAGGAAGTTGATAATTTCAAAGCACGTCTCAATTATGGGAGGATCAGAACGCATTTTTCAATATCGTGTAGTCATTGTTTTAGAAAAAAAAAAATGTTAGCCCCCTAGGGCAAACTCCTTTGCTGTAATCCGTGTTGCATGGGCCATAGCTGGACGCTGGCCATACTCCTGTTAGATTTGCTGGTTATTTCACTAATGTGTTTGGATGCTACCACTATCCTCGTCAGCGAAAGCCGGATAATTTTACTTTTCTATGCATTCTGAGGCGTAATACTCCATTATACAAAATAATCCACAGCAGTTGGCGGGGTACGGAACCGTGATGGACACCAACTGTAACATGCAGCTTTTTGCTGTTGCAACAGTGCTTCGCTGGGTGCCACCACTCACAAATTTTCATCAATATTCTTTAACGGGAGTTCACGCATATTTTCTGTTTCAACAAGTTCCGGACATTTGTTGTTTTTGTTATAGATAAAGGGACACTTCCCTACGGTTTTGAGGAGTATTATCGACGTTGATGGTCCTTTGACGGTTATAGATCCGGACCATCTCCAGAACGACTTAATAGGATTACTTGGGACCTTCTAAACCATACCACCCTCCCACACCACAGATATATGAGGAACTTGGGGTCGCCGGTACCTCATCTGATAAAGAAACAATAAAGAAACAGGGGGCGAAGGTAGGTTAGGCTGACAATTGGGTTGGAGAACCTTTAAATAGCGCTAGAGATCTCTTGAGAAAGGTGCGCTACAAAGCTCCTTGAATAATTTGGGAATTTTAGTCGCCTTTTAAGACAGACTTACCTGTGTGGATATATTCTAAGCTCCCTAACCCGCTGGAGGTCTTTGGCTTTAACAAAGGCGTTCACCGGGCAAACGCTGGCATATTAGTAGGACGACTTTATGTGCATATCTATGAAGGCCTTTTTATGCTCCTATTCTTGCCTTGCGTGCCGGATTTCTCCATTGTGCTTACGGAGATGACTTCTTAAGTCGAAGCCTCTTCAATCAGATGTCTGTTGGGCTGCCCAGGTTTCTGGGTATTCAGCAAAAAATGTTTGTTCAGCATTTCATCTCTCTGCCTTATAGGTAGTGTCATCGCCTTACTGTATAGATGCTGTTTTTAGACCTAAAAAGACATCCTGTGGAAGTTCTGACCGCGATGTTGTGTCAGGTATGCAGTTTCCTCCAGTTTATTTATTTTAATCTCGGCGACCGTATTGCAGACGCGTAGCATACTAGCGGCCGGCCAATTAATGATAGGTTTCTAATCGTAGGATACAATGATAAATCTTACTGGTGGGGAATGGGGGTTTGGCTGTGTAGAAGTATGCTTTTTATGCCAGCTAATATTTCGTGTACTACGTATCGTTTTCCTCAGGTAATAGCATACACTAATACGTTCCAGAATTTGCACCCAATTAGCTGTGTTAAAGGTAGCCTTTACGCCTCAGGTCATGTTGAGCCAATCTATTTTAAGTTCCACTAGCCATTAAGTATTGCTTATGGCTGGCTAAGCTGCGATGTTAACCATGTTTAGAGCATTCATTGCGGATTTCCTTTTCATGAACCCGAACTGGTTTTCAAATAAACCTACCATTCCTCCAATCTTCTTTTTAAGGCGACTATAAATGACACACGCGGTGGCGGCCACCGTGGTGTGATGGTAGTGTGCTCCGCCTATTCCACCGTATGCCCAGGGTTGAACTCCCGGGCAAAGCAACATCAAAATTTTAGAAATAAGATTTTTGAATTAGAAGAAAATTTTTCTAAGCGGTGTCGCCCCTCGGCAGTGTCTGGCAAGCGCTCCGATTGTATTTCTGCCATGAAAAGCTCTCAGTGAAAACTCATCTGCCTTGCAGATGCCGTTCGGAGTCGGTATAAAACATATAGGTCCCGTCCGGCCAATTTGTAGGGAAAAAATCAAGAGGAGCACGACGCAAATTGGAAGAGAAGCTCGGCCTTAGATCTCTTCGGAGGTTATTGCGCCTTACATTTATTTTATTTATTTAAATGACTCGCTTGAGCACTTTACCAACAGCGCGTTCACAAGCTAAAGCCAATTTAAGAACTTTATTGAGCCTAGGAGTCTTGTGCTCTTCTAGTCTCTTAGTAGCTTCAAAGACTTCGTTCATATTAACCTCCTGAAATTAATAAAGTTTGGCTTTTGATAAAGGAGGAACCAGCTTTCTCGAGAGATGCTTTGCCTTTATGCTTATGTGTGCATTTGTGGGCCTGCAGTCTGGATTATTTTTCAACAAAGGAAAGCATGACCTTTTTATTTATTTCTTTCGGCCCACCCAAATACCTACATCATTGAACAGAAAATTAGCAGTTGCAAGTTTTATAAAATTTATAAATTTTTTTTATTTTTTGTTTTTGATATTTTAAGAAAAAACTTCAATAAAGTTTGTCACTTAAAAAAATGCAAACGGGTTTCTAAAACATTTTCGAAAAAGTTCGAAAATTTTTACTTGCAGCTTTCTTAGTTTTTTTTTGAGTGTGCCGAATCAATTTTAGTCTAAGAAAATACAAAACTCGTATTAATTTTCGAAAACTTTTTTTCCACATGGTGTTTGAATTTTATTCCAAATAAAACGAATTTCACACTTTGTATGACACCCTTCAAAAAAATAAAAAATTATCAAAAATTGGTGTAAATTTTTAGATATTGTTAATATCTTGTGCTTTGTAAGACTAAAATTGTATACTCAAAAAAATTCATTTTTGGGAATGTTTTGCATAGTTTCAGTTGAAAAATTTCTGAAAGTTTTACCTCAAAATTTCGAAAATAAAACAGATGAAAATAAATGGCGGAATTTTGAAATTGTCATTGTTTATTGACTTTTCGCTGGTGTACATATTCAAAAATTTTTTAGCTATCTAGATACTTTTGAAAATTTACTACACTTTAATATCTTTGTAAAGATTTACAAGTAAGATGTGTATCAGCTGTTCGTTCACAGCTGTGCTCACCTGACCGTAATGCTTGTTCTATCCCATATTTTGTGGAGGCTATTCGGCAGCGTTGTACTACTCTGGTACAAAATAATGTAGAAACTGTGGATTAATAGCTGTAGTACTGTTTTTTGCGGATAACTTTTGAATGGGTCGAAAAACTTGACTTCCGTGTTTGGACTCTTAAGATTGATATAACTACGTGTCTTTGGATACCCCATTCTATGACTTCTGTAAAATTTTCGACAGATCCCATATAATACACTATATATTTCATACTATATATATCTGACAAAAGTTACCATCACAGCAACCCATATCTGAAATTCCGCGCCGTTTTTCGTTAACTATTGCATCCCTGCGTCGATACCGATGGCAGCAACCCTGGCAATTATGACACTTTGTGCAGTGTCAAATGCACGTTTCACCGCGTTCCACAATGTATTGACACTTCGGTCAGTGTTAATCGGCGCACATAAAGGTATCTGAGCAATCTTGGCGGCCAAAAATCAATTTTTCAAAGCGTAGCAAATAAAAAAAAATATTTTTAGTAGGCCAATACCTTAGCGTATTAGAATCAATAATTATTTATTTTCATAATTCAAATGCCTAGTGTGGACATCCACTCAAAGTTTGACCATTCGTGCGTATCTTGCGGCAGTTTTTCACGTTCTTAGAGTATATACATTTTCAATTGATATTTTTACGGGTTTCAGTGAAGTTTATAAAAAAGAAGCCATGGATTCTTATGAAACAGGTAAGTGTGTATGATATTTATGTATTTTAAGATTTATATAGTTCTTAACGGCTTCGTAATACAATTTTTAAAAAGTGATGTATTGGGGCAAAATTTGGTTTCCCAATTTTTTTACCAAATGGTTTTTGTTTTAGTGCCCCGCTTTGCCTCACATTGATTCCAATTTTTTTTATACAGCCTATGTTTTGTTAATTTTAATAGTGTAAAGATTGGTCCCGCTTATTCCCGATTTTTGAAAAAAATTTGTAATTTTGAGCGTTGCACAGTGGTGCCATCTCCATAGGGTGAGCAATAAAAAATAGCAAACGTACTCCAATTTTGCTCAAATCCGGCGCGTGATCTTGTTGTAGCAAAGAAAGGATATATAAGCAATGTGGTGATGAGTGGTACCGTGCCACGCCCCCTATTATTGTGGGGGGTTATATTAAAAGATGTCTGAGTTTCATGAGACTAAGTTTGGACGTTAATCTCACATTTAGAAATGGAATTATAGAATTCGATCTTGTTTGGTGAATCAATGTGCAGATACCGAATCCTAGATCTATTTGGCCAATGCACCCAAAAACTGCAATCGATGACTAACATTTTTTTTGTATGTTCTGTATATAGCTGTATTAAGATTTTTTTTAATTATGGTTTCTCTGGTCTAGTAATCACCCGTAACGAAATGTTCAATCACATGAAAGAATCAGATTTGGAAAGTATTAACGAGAAATTAAACAGTTTAGACAAATACCTTCTAAGCTTCGGACCTTATTCAAAAAAATATACCATTGAAACTCGAAAGAGACTTACATCGTTTGAACTCCAAGATGATGACCTGCCTGACATACACTCTGATGATCCCTAAATAATTATAACTAACTATGCGACTGGACTTCTGTTACAAATAAGAGTGTATCGGATTGGGATACGAGTTTCAGCTTTAGTATTGCTTATTTACTAGTCTGCTAATACCGCACACGTAAGGCATGCATAGAAATTCACTCTTTTTCCGCAGGCTTAAATTCTTTTGATATTACTTAATAAATTGTGTTAGAATTCTCGATGCCAGGCATATACAAATAAATGCCCAAAACATGCTTGTAAGTTGTACATTACTATACTAGAACGATTTATTATACTAGAATGTGCGTAGACTTTTCTGGACCACTGTATATATAATAAAATGTAATAAAAAGTTAAATATAACTAAAATCACCATGAATAACATAATTTAAAAATTTAAAGGAAAAAACAATGATTTTTTAAGAAACTTTGCTGTCAGTAGACTTTTTTGAACCACTGTATATATAATAAAATTAAATAAATAGTTAAATATAGGTTAAATCACCATGAGTAACATAATTAAACTATTTAAAGCCAAAAAATTATTTGGCCGCCCAGATTGCTCAAATACCTTATGTGCGGCGTAGTGTTAGAAAGCGGAATAAGTAAACATATGTATGTACATGGTTTAATTATACGAGGTTAACCATGTAGCAAAATGGCACCCTGTACTTTTCACTTTCCAAACTCCCACCATGCTCCTAAAACTTAAGGTGTTACTTCTTTTTAAACTCCTTTCAGAACATTGAACAACAATTTTAAAAATGTATTTAAAGTTTAACTTTTAAGAAAAAAGTACAAGTTGGGTACACTTACATACTTTTGATAGTTTATTTTGTTCTCATCCGTTAAAAAATAAAATATTTTTCTGCAAATCTGAGGTAAGTCACAAACTAAAATTAAATTTTTTAATAGTTTTAATTGGTTTAACTCTGAATTTCTTTTGCAGGTAGGATTTACAATACACGAGCATATTTTACAGGACTTGGTAGGACTTTACAGGACTTTGTAGGAACTATTGGCTTTTCCTGCAAGAAATTAATCAGAAAAAAGTAAGTAGAATCGAAAGTGATGTAAAAATAAAGTAATTATTTCTTCTGTATTGCTATTCTTATTTTCAGGACTTTGTATCAACTAGTTGCTTTTCATATACCAGGCTTTTTTTGTAAAAGTAAGATTTTATACAATACCAATAAACATATTTGTATTAGTGACCAAGCCAACCTAACACCTCACTTTTCATACGTTTCAAAAGAAAGTGCTTTAAGGATGAGCCATAGATATCACCTGTTGGCAGCTCCCCTTGGTGAGTTTTGAGGAATTACCGAGTTCAGTAAAAATGGTGGATAATCTAATGCGGTATTGTAAACTTTCGTTGCCGTTGCTCAGACTAGATGGAAGCAGCTCACTTAAACACATAAAGTAACGGTGCCACTGTTTTCTGTTCGTTAAGTGAACACTAAATTACAACGTTATACTTCCGGAAAAGGCAACCATCGGTCCTAGAAATTACCTTCGGGAATTCGTGTACCTCCCATCCGAGAAAATAATGCCTTGTCTTTGCAAAAGCTGGGCAGATATGAATAAATTGATTGGATAAATCCACCTTTGTGTTCCCAATACAACCAAAACAGTTAGAGATTTCAATTCTCCAATCACCTTTAGAAACCCCTAGTTATATCATTTAGGCGTTTGTCATCAACTTTTTGAAGGATCTTGACATCCGTGTTCTTTCACTCTAAGGACCTTCCAGTTGTAAACTAGAAGGTTCAGTTTGCAGTACTGCAACATCTCTAAGGTGTTGACGAGTCGCGCTTGTTCAGCAAGTGAGTCCTTAGGCGGAGAGGGAGACTTCCACCATACAAAGACTCAATAATAGTCCCTACCCTGATTTCTCTACTATAGAACCTCATGAAAAAGTTGACTGATCGCTCGTAAGGGCATCCTTTCCAGAAACCGTGAATCTACTCCATAGCGGCAGTAACGTAAACCGCGGATGAAGCAAAAGGTTAAGGTAAAGGGACTTAGGTTACTCTCGCGGTATACACGCCTGTTGTATGATGCCACTAAAATCCAGAGAGGTGGAAGGTTCGACGTATGACGTAGTCATACAATATCCTTTCCGAGATAATCGGGCTGGTGCCTAAATTATGCGAATTTCCGGTATACTCCGCATATCCCGCAAAAGGCTAGGACTCTAGAATATGAGGACTCCAAAAGTGATGTAGTTGACCTTTCTAGCAATTCGACAAACGTGTTTTGGCCAACTCCGGGCTTTCCTGCTCAGGGACGCAGCTCTTTCTAATATCTCTCCCTCTTAATATTTACATCGACAACCCGCCAACGAGTCTCGCTCCCGCTATACGGAACAGATATATGATCGGCACTGTTTAGGACATTCGTGGTTCACTCCAGCGTTCGGGTGTGTTTTTTAGGAGCATTCCAACATCGATGCTGCTGAGGCATTATATTTGCAACTGTGTTATCCCCTTCTCTAGAGCTGATTCAGACTTCTGGGCGATTCGTTGATTTCGCCAAACCCTGGCAGCCCACCTCTATTGTTTCATAAGGCTTCTCTACGGGTGGCGGGAGGGATTGGAGGTCGTTTCGACACGCCTTAAAAACATTTGGGCTATTCACGTGCTTATCAGGTTATCTGCTTATGGGGTTATATTTATTACACTACTACAAACACAATATACACAAGCCAGAACTAGCCAATGGACCAATTATTTTTCTAGTTGTACACATACTAACACACCAAATTTCATGAGTACTTGTTATTTACGACTTTTTTTCCTAGAGTCTAGCTTTTGCACAAAACATAAATTTACATGCAATAACTTATGGACTTGACTTGTTTTAGGGAGTTAAATTGCCTAAAGCAAGTTGCGTATTATGCCACAAAACATGGGCAAATGAAGGCTTCGAACTATTCCATGTCCCAAGAAATGAAATGAGAAGAAAAATCTGGAGCAAATCTTGCGGTTTTAATTTAAGAGCTTGTTCGAAATTGTGTATATTACATTTTTCAGCCGATGACTTTATAAATTTTAAATCTTGAATCTTGGGAAAATTCCGAGCAAGATTTCATCGATGCCTCAGCACAAACAGACTACTTCCATTATTAGTTGTACTAAGTTTTTCCTATTGCTCTTATTTTTGGGGGTTAGGTCGTATCTTGACAGTCGGGTCTCAAACTTGGAAGAGGAACTACTGGATTGTAATAAGAGGCTCGTGAAGCTAGAAATTCTACAAGAAAATTTGGCGTCAATTTTTACCAATAATCAAATTCGTAAAATTGAGAATCCATCAAAAAATGTACATTGGACATGGCAAGATATATCGCCCGCAATAGCATTGGATTGCCTACACGCATTTGTATAAAATGGGATTCCCTCTTCCATGCGATTCGACAATAAGCAGATGGCTACAAGAGCTTAAGTTTGAGGATGGTATAATTAAACATTCATTAAGCATGTTAAAAAGTGCAATCGATGTTCCAATTTCGGATAGGCTATGTGTGCTTAGCTTTGACGAAATGAAAGTAGAATCGGTATACGAGTATGACAACTTCGCAGACTCTGTACGTGAGCCATGCCGATATGTCCAAATGGCGATTGTGCGCGGTCTTAAAGCTTCGTGGAAACAGCCTATATTTTTTGCATACGATTGTCCGATGACTAAAGAAATCCTAGACCTTATCATTATAAAATTGCATGAAGTAGGATACCCTGTTGTAGCAATTGTGTCAGGCTTGATTCCCAGTAACCAACCTCTAAGGAAGGAGTTAGGTATATCACACGGTATGCTAGTCAAATGAATTAAATTTTGTTATTTAATGTAATATTTCTTATTTAAGGAACGTTGTTGGTTTCAAAACCCTGCGATGGATGGAAAAATGTATGTGTTCGTACATGCTCCACATTTGTTAAAATTGGTGCGAAATCACTTCTTAGATGACACGTATAAATACAAAGATGCAACAGTGGCGCCTAAAGCAATTGCGCAGCTCATGACGTATACAAGTGCATCAGATTTGTCCATCGTACACAAATTAAAAGAAAAACATTTAACGGTACATCAGGCAGACAGGCAAAAGGTTAAATTCGCTGCACAACTATTTTCGCATAGCGTAGCTAGTGCCATCCGAAGATGTCATTCATAAGATTTGGAGATTTATTATGCTTTGGAAACAGCGGAATTCATCGAGATCGTCAACGACTGGTATGATCTCTTCAACACGAAATTCTCCACCTTTCAATTAATTGCAAATAAAAAGCCTTTCGGAATGGCGTTAAATGAGCAAGTGCAAACATTAGAGTGAATGGATGTGTGCATGCAGCAAACTCTAGCCTATAGACATAAAGCATTATTGCCTTTTCAGAACGCCATACTTATAAACAAAAATTCCCTCAGACAGTTGCATCAGTTTGTTCAGGATAAATACGGCCTTGAATATATTCTAACTTACCGACTTAATCAGGATATCATTGAAAATTTTTTTCGGCGCGATGCGTGCCAAAGGTGGTTTTCATGACAAACCCCAATGCAGTTCAAGTATAGACTGCGAAAATATTTATTGGGTAAATTGAATGTTGACAAGCACACAAACACATAATATCTATATAACCAATTATAATTTCCTTCCTTAGCTCGTAGCACGGAAATTCTCGCAGCTCGCGGAAACGTGGAACTTTATGAAACCGAGTGGATCTCAATGGATGAATTGTCCGTTGAAGATATAACTACTCCCCTTCCTGGAGAGGAGATTGCTTTTCAAGACTACACATTCTCCCCACCGTCAAATTAGGAATGTAATATCTATATTTTAAAAGAAGATGCATTGGAATATGTCGGTGGATATATTATTCGAAAACTAGGCCTTACGGAGTACGTTGAAAATGAGTCCCCGAATAGTTATGTTGATTGCTTGTCCAAAGGTGGGCTTCTTAAGCCAAACGACTGTTTTTTAAAACAAATAAAGCTGCTGGGATCAGTGTTTATTAAATTTAACGGAAACGGCATTTCGAGTGTGCCATCTTATATGCAAAAGTTATTATCAAGCGCCGAATATCTGAACATAAATTTAGATGTCAAAAAGCTTTTTTTCAAATGTCGAATGTATTTTCGGATTAAAAATTTAAGCAATTGTTATTAAATGTCCAAAAAACTGAGAGAAGGTATTAAAGGTGGTTTTTCTCTAGAAACGTTAACTTAAACTCTGAGTTTTATTTTACTTGGTATTGCTAATATTAAGCGCATAGAGAAGACGCAACGACAAAGGCGAGTGGAACGTAGCAAACCGCTTATAGGAAATTCAACACTGTACCTCCGGGCTAGTTTTGCAAATAACATGCCTATGCCGGGTTTTTCATTGCGAGTTTAAACTCCAGTTGAAGTTGACTAGAGTTTAACCTTGCCACTTTGTTCAATAACATAAAATTTTTAGTCTCATCTCTGCTTAAGCGGCCGAAGTGGCAGGGTTAAACTCTAGTCAACTATAACTGGAGTTTAAAGTCGCAATGCAAAATCGGGCAATAAATTCATTACCTTATTTATGTTATATGCTATTTTAAAACAATACTACCAACGTCTTTCCATACAGTTTTGTAAAATTTTAGTACCTTTTTGAAAACGGGATTAAATTCTTCCCCTTTTTCCTCTCCTTCTTCAAAACAACCATGAGTGCGGAGTGTCAAATTTTAAAAAAAGCTACATCCGGAACCTCTTGTAATTGAATCATGTGTATGTAAATGTAAACCTTTACAATGTTTTAATATTAAGCATACGAAACAGTTTTCCTGTAAATTTGCCATTTTGTAAAACAACAAATTTAAAACTCGCTGATAAAAAATTTACGGAATCGATACTTAAATTGAAGTCGAAAGTTTTACAAAAAGTAAATAAACCATGAGGTTAAAGAGCGCACAAACATTTAATATCATACATTCATATGAAAATTAATTTTTCGTTCCATTTTTGTGTCATTTGTGTTTTGATGAAACATAAAGGGTGTTTGTAATGGATGGAAGGTTTTTAATTCATCTACCTCAGTAAATGGATGTAGTTTGTGACATATTACTTTTGGGAAGTCTGGCGAATTCGACTCTGAACATCGTGAAATTCTTTGCATAAAATTGAGAAGAGTAGAGAGTGGTAGCGTACCCCGCCTACCATACTGAAGATCCTGGGTTAAAGACCCGGGAAAAGCAACATCAAAAATTATAAAAAAAGTCGTCGTTCGATTGTATTTCTGCCATGTAAAGCTTCTCAGAGAAAACTTTGCAGTTACCGTTCGCATTCGGTATAAAACATTGTAGGTCCTGTTCTGCCAATTTGTAGGAAAAATTAAAGGGAGCACGACGCAAAAATGAAGAGAAGCTCGGCCTTAAATCCCTTTGGAGGTTATTGCGCCGTGCATTTATTTAGTAAATAAGTGGATGTTGCGTGAAATAAAGAAATCCCTACAAAAATTACGATTTTCGTGTTTGAAACGTTTGACGTGGTTTAATTTTTTCGTTGTTGCACTCGGAAAAAAGCACTTATCAAAAATAAGGAAGAAATTTCCTAAAAAGACAATTTCTCAAAAGGAGGAAAGTTTCAATTTAATTATTAAAAATATCAAATTTTTGTGTAAAACGGCAATAATTTAAGGGAAGGTTAGGTATGGCTAAACTGGTCATTCAATAAAGACCTCATATAGACCAGAATTTTTTTGTACGACCAAACGGAAACACTTCAACTTGGTACAAGGACCTTTGTTTTTATAGTGACTCCGTCCCCTTGATGAATACTAAAAGTTTTCTAGGACCAAGTTTAATAGCTGAATCGAGATTTGGCAACTCTGCCACTCTTAGCAGCTGGTACCTTGACCTGGGAAACGCAGCATACGAACAGAGAACGCGATTTTCTTGAAAATTTAGCGGCATCGCGCTTATTTTGGTGGACGTTCCTGAATGCGGCGACCATCAAGATGTTTGGGTTAGTACAATAAACAGCCCTGATTGATATCAGGAGCACAATTCGAACAAAACCATCATTCGCATTGAATGTCATGCTGAACACAAGGTTGCTTATGAGGTTTCACGACACAGGCTATGGGCCTTCTCACCTTGGGCATTCTAGCATCCAACCTACTTTGATTTTGTACCAGACAAGACAGACTATTGTGTCAACATATGGGCTCTGTATAAGATCCAACACAGTTATAATCTCGAGAGTGCATGCGAAAATTATAATGAGAAATCATTGAGCCACTCCATGTTTAACTATTCAGCTTTTGTCAGGACCATATGAAGGTATTTTGGTCTCGACTACCTACGAGCTATGGATGACTATTCGGTCTTATATTATAGCAATAGTACCATGTTTATAAGTAGAAGAATAAGAAGAGGTATACCAATCCGTATGTATGTATACCTAAACTACATATAAATCCAAATGGCTGAAACGGTTTGAGCTTGTTTGTATGGCCATTCATCTATTTGTTAGAATATGATGTTAAACTTATAAAATTGTGAATTATCGCTCTGTTGACTTTGTTTTGCCGTTCAAATCAGTTTTTTTTTTGTTCACGAAAAGCATGTGCTTAATCAGAAAAGTTTCGAGAAAAAAAAACCAATCCTTAAAACAATTGTTAAGAATACGAAAACGTAATGTACCACCTCAAATGTACTTTGCTATTTTTTTATTTTAGAATGCTCTTGTCTAAAGCTTATTTGCTCTAATTGGCGAATAGCGTAAATATAAATACTTTTTGTAGTTTTATTTGGTTTCTTCACATATTGCTCACCCTATATTTATAAATTTCTCTTAAAAAACAAATACATATGTAGAACGCAGTCAACGTGTAGAGACATTATCCATGTCAGCACAATATTCCATTTAAAACTTAAGTGGTTAAAATAATTTTTATGGATAAAATTTTGCAACATAACCACAAAAAAGTTGAACATAGAATTGAGTGCATTTTTTTACAAATAATTGTAAAATTTATATTAATAAATAATAATGAATTTAAATATGACTTACATTTGTTATGTGTGGTTGTTTAATTAATATAATTAAATCGGCTGTATATGAACGGTGAGAAAAGAGATTTAAAATTTATTATGGAAACAGCTGTCACCTTTTCCATATTGATGTAACAATGTTTAAATTTTCCATAAATTATTTAATTATTTAAAAAAAAAAAATTTAATTGCCTTAAAAAATGTTTTCATACATTGCAAATAATAAATGATTGCAAAAAATAAAAATTGACATCTTAAGTTAGTTATTTTTTGCTAATAGAACAAAGCGACTAGCTTGGCTTGTAAGACGGTTATAACCGTTTAATCGGTTAAGCGCTAATTAAATAAGTAATTTAAAACGGTTAAAAAATTTTGGGAACAGAGCTTTCACTTGCCAGTTTTATTGCTTTAAGTACAAGCAAAAACTGATTCAGTGTTTGCTCTGCTCTGCTGTTTTCTGTCGCCCCACTCGCATATCGAGCAGGCGACCACCGAACTTAAAACCCGATCGCCAGATTCCACACGATGCCTATGGATTCTCTAAAAATCTCTTAATATCTCTATCCACGCCCTGCATCGGAAAAATATGGATGCTAAATACTAGAATACCCGCAAGCTTTCCTCTACCCGAAAGTTCGTTAATCTATATTTATAAATTGGGTCTCGCATTTTCTCCTCACTTTCTATCCCGTTCTCTTAAACTTTATCTTCCATTTTACTTCTCATTATTGTTCATCACTTATTCTGTATATATCCCTTCCACTTCCAAACCTATTCCGACTTCCGCTCTTAGTCCTACTCCCTATTTTATAAATACTATGATAATAAAGCACTACTTACAAATCGAATATCACTAATCAGGTTCTTTTGAGCGCGCCAAAAAGTATTCCCCACAATTTGTATAAAAACATTCAGTATTTATGTATCAAGGTGTAGCAACAATGAATAGCAACATAGATGCCATACTTAGAGACCGTGCGTGCAGCTGGGCATTCATATGGCTGAGTGAACAGTGACACCTGCCCTTGCACCAGTATGAGGTATGAAATTTAGAGATATTAAGTTCAATACTCAGCTTCCGAAAAGACAGCTGAGGAAGAAGTAAATTAGTAGCCATTGCCGTGTACAAGTTTTAAAATTTTTTTCTAATATCAAGAACAAACAAATTGCATAAAAACAATGTGAGCCTCTTTCTGGCTCAGCGTTGTGTGATTGAATTATTCATTCGTGAAAATGGCGTTGAAAATTTTGGGGTTTCCATATATGTAGGAAGCTCTAGATTTAAGTAGAACTTAGAGAATCTAAAGGGTAATCCAAAGAGGCCTTTAACACAAAATCGGAAAAACTGCACATTCATGCTTCTGTCTAGCGGGTGACGATAAATATTCAGTATTGCAAAACGATCTTTATTCAGACGATCTTTTTCAGACTACTACAATTATACTTCAATATCACGTACTTCACAAAAGCGTATTTTAATCAAACTGATTAGTTATTCCACAGCTTGCGTTGCTTTTATACTCTCTGTTGCGTCGTTCGCATATTTCTACTAAGATTTTGATTAAGATTAACCATATAGTTGAATAATTATTGGCGCCACTGTGCACGTATTTGCTATGCTCTTTCGTCTTAGTTGTCGCTCAACAAGCAGAGTAACAACATCGGTTGTTGGTGTCGCTTGTTTGCGTACGACTATGCTATTTATGAGCGAAGTTTCCTAATCTGGCGCATAAATAAACAAAAATCTTGCATAAGATGTTGCCTCGTTGGTTGCTAATAGTCGAATGAATCGCGCATCAAGTGATTCGTACGAGAGCGCGATGATCGCGCACATCACTTCATGCATCGTTTTGGGTTATTCATTTGCTTACTAGCAAGCAATAAGACAAAATCTTTTGTTATTATTTATTTTTTTTCAATTTTGATAAATCTATTCAATAATGGTTTATCCTAAGATACAGTTTGTTCCATACTAAACACCCCCAAATATATATTTTTCTTTACAAAATATGTACTCCTAATATACATATGGACAATATTCGTCAACATTGCTAGCGACACAACCAATCGATGTTACTGCGCCAAATGCTCAGCGACTACTAGCCGAAAGAGAACAAGGATACGTGTGAATTGAGTGCGAACAATTGTTGCACTGCTTAGGTTAGGTTAGGTTAGGTGGTAGCTGCCCTGATAAGGAAAGCTTACTTGGACAACACGAAGGTCCGTTGTGATACCATATATACCAAAAATAACGGTGGCTTAGATCTAGCTACTTAGAGAATCATTGGGTAACAACGGTAAAGATCCGAATGATACCCATCTCAACTTTGGATAAATCCTCGGAAGATCCAAGTGAGTCACGGCCGAAGTACTTTCGCCTAGTTCTAGCAAAAGCTGCGCACTCAATCATAGAGTGATTTGGTGATTCTACCTCATCATCCTCCATACAGAAACAGCAGAATGGAGTTTCCAGTATATTGAGACGAACCGCATGGATACTCATTGGACAGTGCCCTGTCAAAACCACAATGACCATTGATAGGTGAGCCTTATTGAACTCAAATATTTCAGCAGACCTCCTGCCATCCACTTTCGGCCAGAAAGATCTTGATACCCTGCAAGACGTGGTGTCCGCCCAACGATTGCTGAGCTGACTCGAGGCCCAGCTATGGAGGAGCAATCCATTGGTGGCCAGCGGAATTCCGAAATCCCTACAGCCATCTTCACCCGGTTCAGTTGTACCGATGCGGGCTAAGAGAATTGTAAAATAATTCGATGCAATCGCAAGCGAGGTCAGGCACTCCCAGACCACCCTCGACCGCACTTTAGTTGAGCTCAAGGCCTTGATAGCCGCTTGGCTATCAGAGTAGATGTTAAATTTCCTAACCGTAGTAGCACTGGATAGCATTTCATCCACCGCATCCTTGATCGCAACAACTTCCGCTTGGAATACACTGCAATGATCAGCCAACTTAAACTTGCGGCTTACATTTAGATCTTGACAAAAGACCCCCCACCAACCTTTCCGGCCAAATTCGACCCATCCGTGAACAAGTTAACCGGTCCCATGCCATGCCCCAGATAATTCCTCTTCCCCACTCCTCTCTCAGTGCAACTACTGTGGTGAAGGTTGTATGGGGAGCAGTTATTGGGATACAATAGTCCGTTCTGTCTGGGACAAAGTCGAAACTGGTAAGGAGGCTAGAGTGTCCGGAAAGAGTTTGAAGGCACTACTTGCCGACTTGTGATATAAAGTAAGGCCGATTAGTCTTCAATAGATCGAAGGTAGCCGAAACCGAAATACTTTTGTATTGTTTCTGACAAAAGGTGGTTTTTACCGTGTTTTTGTAATTTACATACTTTTCACTTTGTTTTTTGTGTTATTAACTATTGTTGAGCCAACTATGTCCAATGTCTCTTTTATGTGAAAAAATACCAATTTGCTGTTCTTTGCCAGCTCTACGCTCTCAAGTTTTCCTAATAGTTCTGTTGTGTTAGTTATTGCTGTGGAACAAAATAAAATAAGAAAAAAGGAGCAGGTGATTGTAGATGCGGAGATCGCAATATCATTGATACCACAGGAGGATTCATGAAATGTATAAAGTTTTCAGCGCAGCCAAACCCAGCCCCGTCCCCACTTACTTTATTTCAAATTTCAAAATTCCTTCCCAAATATTTTGACTGTTTTTTTTTAAATCCCTACTAAGAACAGAATAACTTAGGTCCATTTCATACTTTGCGAGTTCGTGTAGAAGAATGCAATTAGTCTTAGCAGTACATATGAAAGAAATATTATACCTTCGAGTAACTAAACACAGGTTGCAGCAGACTGCAAGCTGTAACCATGAAAATTTGTTTCGACAATTTTTCTTCTTCTACATTTAATTAATTTGCTAGTTATAGCCTGTTGCCCTTTTCACTCCTTAATTAATGCAACGGTGGTTAACGGCACGTATCTACAACAAATTACTTAAATACTGTGCTATCTTCTAAGGTCGAAAGCTTCATTCATATTTAAGCAAAGCTCCAGCACTAATACTCTAGAGTGCTTTGTGCATGTACGTACATATATACATAAGCACAAAAAATGTATTTTGTTGTGCCAGATTTTCTATGTTTCTTTCATTTTACACATCTCTTGCCAAACCCCAAAGTCGCGACCTACTCATTTTTTCTTAAAATATTTTGTTTATGTCCATTTATTGTATATTTGAAAACAGAAAGTGAAAATTTTGTCGTTTTCCATGATTATTCATCAATTCTCGGTTTGTGCACGCGGCCCAAGGAAGTAACATTTTAACAGTTTTTATACCTTTCATGAAAATGAAATGGTATATTAATTTCGTCACGAAACCGAAAATTGTAAGTCCTTAAAGGAAAATAGATAGACCCACCATTAAGTATACCGAAATAATCAGGTTGAAGAGCTGAGTTGATTTAGCCATGTCCGTCTGTCCGTCTGTCCGTCTGTCCATCTGTCTGTTTGTATGCAAACTAGTCCCTCAATTTTTGAGATATCTTGATAAAATTTGGTGAGCAGGTGTATTTGGGTGTCCGATTAGACATTTGTCGGAACCGACCGGATCGGACCACTATAGCATATATCCTCCATACAACCGATTTTTCAGAAAAAGAGGATTTTTGTAATATCTTACCCAATTTAACAGATTGAAGCTTCAAACTTCACCATATACTTTCGTATATTGCACATATTGTTGCCTGAAAAAATGTATGAGATCGGTCGTATATATAGTATATATCCCCCACAACCGATTGTTCAGATAAGGAACTTTTCGTAATTACTGCCCTATTTTAAGAGCTAGAGGCTTCAAATTTCAGCGAATGCTTACGTATATAGCATATATTGTTGTCTGAAAAAATCATAAAGATCGGTGGTATATATAGTATATATATGGTGGTATATATAGTATATATATATAGTATATATATATATTTCTTCGCAAATTTTAGCCCCATTTTAACAGCTAGAAGCTTCAAATTTCACCGAATATTTACCTATATAGCATATATTGTTGTCTGAAAAAATCATAGAGATCGGTTGTATATATAGTATATATCTCATACAACCGATTGTTCAGATAAGAAACTTTTCGCAATTTCTACCCCATTTTAACAGCTATAAGCTTCAAATTTCACCGATTGCTTACGTATATAGCATATATTGTTGTCTGAAAAAATCATAGAGATCGGTTGTATATATAGTATATATCTCATACAACCGATTGTTCAGATAAGAAACTTTTCGCAATTTCTACCCCATTTTAACAGCTATAAGCTTCAAATTTCACTGATTGCTTACGTATATAGCATATATTGTTGTCTGAAAAAATCATAGAGATCGGTTGTATATATAATATATATCTCATACAACCGATTGTTCAGATAAGAAACTTTTCGCAATTTCTACCCCATTTTAACAGCTAGAAGCTTCAAATTTCACCAACTGCTTACGTGTATAGCATATATTGATGTCTGAAAAAATCATTGAGATCGGTGGTATACATAGTATATATCTCATACAACCGATTGTTCAGATAAGAAACTTTGCGCAATTTCTGCCCCGTTTTAACAGTTAGAAGCTTCAAATTTCACAAAATGCTTTCGTATATAGCATATATTGTTGTCTGAAAAAATCATAGAGTTCGGTGGTATATATATTATATACTTCATATAAACTGTCATATTGACCCCTTTTTTACGGCTAGAAGCTTCAAGATTCATCAAATTTCATCAAATAGTTACGTTTACGTCATATATTTTTGAAATACGTGATTCGTAGCCATAGTTTTTACATGCAGACCACAAAAAACGTGAAGCTTTGCATCCTCACACAGATTACCTACCTATTTTTTATTTTATATTTATCTTAAAAATCGTTTAGATATGTTCAAATTTCACCAAATGCTTACGTGTATAGCATATATTGTTGTCTGAGAAAATCACAGATACCGGTGGTATATATAGTATATATCTCATACAACCGATTGTTCAGATAAGAAACTTTTCGCAATTTCTACCCCATTTTAACAGCTATAAGCTTCAAATTTCACCGATTGCTTACGTATATAGTATGTATTGTTGTGTCAAAAAATCATAGAGATCGGTGATATATATAATATATATATGATGGTATATATAATATATATATATAGTATGTATATTTTTTTTTTGCGATTTCGGCCTCATTTTAACAGCTATAAGCTTCAAATTTCACCAAATGCTTACGTGTATAGCATATATTGATGTCTGAAAAAATCATTGAGATCGGTGGTATACATAGTATATATCTCATACAACCGATTGTTCAGATAAGAAACTGTGCGCAATTTCTGCCCCTTTGTAACAGCTAGTCGCTTCAAATTTTACCATATGCTTACGTGTATAGCATATATTGATGTCTGAAAAAATCATTGAGATCGGTGGTATACATAGTATATATCTCATACAACCGATTGTTCAGATAAGAAACTTTGCGCAATTTCTGCCCCGTTTTAACAGTTAGAAGCTTCAAATTTCACAAAATGCTTTCGTATATAGCATATATTGTTGTCTAAAAAATCATAGAGATCGGTGGTATATATATTATATACCCTATATAAACTCTAATTTTTGCCCCGTTTTTACGGCTAGAAGCTTCAAAATTCTTCAAATTTTATCAAATAGTTACGTTTACGTCATATATTGTTGAAATACGTGATTCGTAGTCACAGTTTTTACACGCAGACCACAAAAAACCTGAAACTTTGCATCCTCACACAAAGTACCTACCTGTTTTTTATTTTATATTTATCTTAAAAATCGTTAAGGTATGTAGATTTGTTCACTATATATTTCTTATCTTATACATCCGATTATTCGGAGATTACGAGCGGGATAAGATTATTGTTCAGCCCCATTCATGAAAGGTATGAAGTCTTCGGCACAGCCGAAGACAGTCCCGTTTTTACTTGTTTCTTACTTATGTTTGTTTCTTTTAATGGTGTGTTCAATTTATACTTATTATTAAGAATTCGTGAACTTTACACCGGCTTGTAATAATTGAATATTAAATTATTATAAGCCGGTGTTAAGCTAATTTGAAAAAAAAAGAAAAAGTAAAAGATATCAAAGTAAAAATTTAGTGGTAAAAGGATAAATGAAGCTTTGAATGCTAATCTCTCTGATCTGTCAGATATTTGTGACTTAGAAGACGATGATGATGTTGATAGTGGGAAGGATTACATTCCTTCTAGCAGTTGTGATGAAGACTAGTGTGGACCAAATAATATGCATCATAGTAGCACTTCCGGCTGCGTGTGACGATTCTAAAGAAATGCTAGAGAATCTCTTAACAGATAGAAAATCTGACGTTCTGATAAACCGTCAACATATCGCTCACCCAGAATACCTTCACCAGATTTCAGCTCAACAATCAACATCTCGTTCATTCAACGTCATTCTACACCATTTTAGTTCAATGCCTTCAACATCTCGTGTCCTTGAGGAGCAAGTGGATGAGCCGGACAATATTTCTGAGGAAAATAATATAAATCCGCTTGTATCAGAAACAGTTTTTAAGTCAATATGGCTGTCAGTAGAAGGGAAAAGACAACATTTCCAGACATAGTACTGAATGTTTCAATCTTTTATTGGATGATGAAATAATTGGTTTATAGGTTACTGAAACCAATAGAATTGCGGCGCAAACTCTGTCAGAAATCTCACTGCCTAACGCTAGAGTCAACAAGTAAGGAAAGCTAGGTTCGGGTGTAACCGAACATTACATACTCAGCTGGGGGCTTTGGAGACAAAATAAGGGGAAATCACCATGTAGGAAAATGAACCTATGGAAACCATGGAATGTGTTTGTATGATATGGGTATCAAATGGGAGGTATTAAAGAGTATTTTAAAAGGGAGTGGGCCATAGTTCTATAGGTGGACGCCATTTCGGGATATCGCCATAAAGGTGGACCAGGTTGACTCTAGAGTATGTTTGTACGATATGGGTATTAAATGAAAGGTGTTAATGATTATTTGAAAGAGAGGGGGCCTTAGTTCTACAGGTGGAAGCCTTTTCAAGATATCGCCATAAAGGTGGACCCGGGGTGCTTCTGGAATGTGTTTGTATGATATGGGTACCAAATGAAAGGTGTTAATGAGTATTTTAAAAGGAAGTGCGCCTTAGTTCTATAGGTGGACGCCTTTTCGAGATATAGCCATAAATGTGGACCAGGGGTGACTCTATAATGTGTTCGTACGATATGGGTATCAAATTAAAGGTGTTAATGAGGGTTTTAAAAGCGAGTGGCCCTTAGTTGTATATGTGAAGGCATTTTCGAGATATCGACCAAAATGTGGACCAGGGTGACCCAGAACATCATCTCTCGGGTACCGTTAATTTATTTATATATGTAATACCACGAACAGTATTCCTGCCAAGATTTTCCCGCCAAGGGCTTTTGATTTCGCCATGCAGAACTTTTTCATTTTCTTCTACTTAATATGATAGGTGTCACAGCTATTTTACAAAATTTTCTCTAAAGTTATAGTTTGAGTCAATAAACTAATCCAAGTACCACGTTTCATACCTTTTTTCGTATTTGGTATAGAATTATGGCATTTTTTAAATGTTTCGTAATTTTCGATATCGAAAAAGTGGGCGTGGTCATAGTCGAATTTCGGCCTTTTTTATACCAAGATAAAATGAGTTCAGATAAGTAACTGAATTAAGTTTAGTAAAGATATATCGATTTTTGCTCAAGTTACTGTGTATAAAACTGGGTGTGGCTTCAACCGATTTCGCCTAGTTTCATCATAGAGTCTATGCCCCTACCAAATTTCGCAAGGAGTGGTAAATTTTTGTTCTACTTTTGGCATTAAAAGTATTCTAGACAATTTAATTAAAAAAGGGCGGAACCATTACTGGAGTTGAATGTTGACATAATTTACTTATATATTGTAAAGATATTAAATTTTTTGTTAATATTTGACTTTAAAAAAATTTGTTTTTAAAAGTGGGCGTGTTCTTCATACGATTTTGCTAATTTTTATTTAACACATATATAGTAATACTAGTAACACCAAATTTCATCATTATACCTTCAACGAAAAATCACAGCTTGCAAAACTTCTAAATTACCTTTTTTAAAAGTAGGCGGTGCCACGCCGATTGTCCAAAATTTTACTAATTTTCTATTTTGCGTCATAAGTTAAACTCACCTACCAAGTATCATCGCTTTATCCATCTTTGGTAATGAATTATCACATTTTTTCGGTTTTTCGAATTTTTCGATATCGAAAAAGTGGGCGTGGTAGTCCAATATCGTTCATTTTAAATAGCGATCTGAGATGAGTGCCGAGGAATTTCATCAAAATACCTCAAAATTTACTCAAGTTATCGTGTTAATGGACAGACGGACGGACGGAAATTGCTCAATAAATTTTTTTTCGATACTGATGATATTGATATATGGAAGTCTATATCTATCTGGTAACCAACCGTTACAAAGCACGCTGAGTATAAAAATGCTATTTCAGAAGTAATGAAAAGAAATCTATTTGAGTTACTGTTATCTATGTTCCATCTTTGCAACAACGAAGAACAAATTCCGATGTCTGAGCGTATATTCAAGCTTCAGAGTTTCCCACTCTTCTTGCCAGAAAAGTATCAGACATCATACATTCCAGAAGAGGAATCCTGTATCGATGAAAGTAATGTACCCTTTATAGGACGACTTCTCTTTAGACAATACATACCCAATAAGAGTCACAAGTATGGCATAAAGTTATTCAAACTGTGTGTCGGTTGTGGATATACCTGGAATTTGAAAGTATATAGTGGAAAAGAGAAAGTTGACGAAGACAGCAGTTTCTGGGAAAATTGTTATGGAATTGTTTGGAGAGCTTCTAGATCACGGAAACAATATATACCGATAACTGGTGTACCAGTGTGAAATTAGGTCAAAGAATGATAGAAAGAAAAACTCAGTTGGTTGGAACTTTGCGCAAGAATCGAAGAAGTAATCCTCCCCTATGTTGTACAAGCAAAACTGAAACGGATAGAACAGAAAGCTCAGCAAAATCAATGAATAACTGTTGTTCACAAATGGCAAGAAAGGGTGATGTGTTAATGCTGAGCACGAAACATGGCGGTACAATGTTGACAAAGGTAAGCCGCGGTAAAGGGGTCAAAAAGCCGGATATGGTGTTTGACTATATCATAGGAAAATCGTACGTTGATATCTCTGACAAGATCTCAGCATATTCGCCATACTTGGGCACAACTGTAAAATGGACCAAAGGATTAGCTTTCCACCTAATCACTGCAACAACTAATGCTCTGCATCTGTACAACAATAACAAGTAAGGAAGTCTAAGTTCGGGTGAAACCGAACATTACATACCCATATGTACACTCGAAATGTCGTTGTTGTTTGTTTTGTGTGCTTAGTAGTGTGACAAGGCTGCACAAAAATACATATACATATTGTGACGAATATTATTGACACCAAGTGATACTCACATCGCTATCCTGATGCTAAGTAAATAAAGCCACAACAACAATAATGCAGGCAGTCACTTGTATCTACATAAACAAATCAATGATTATGCCTACACATATGTACGTACACGCAGCGGAGAGAGACGCATAAATTCATGCATATATCTTATCTGAGATACTACCAAAAGTAGGCAATGGTCTGTGGAAGTATCACTCACATATACACGCCGTAGGCTATGCGAGAAGCCATAATCATCGTGCATCTGTAGTCGTAGCTGAGAAATTTATAGCTGGTAAACGAGTAAATTTTAGAAATAGAAACGCCTAGAAGTATGCGAACGAGACATTACAGAGTATAAAAGGAGGTAAAGCTGAGAATCAGTAATCAGTTAGATTTAAAATTTATCTGAAATGAAACATACAATTGAAGCTCACGCTGAGTATATAGTGTTCGGTTACTCCCGAACTTAGACACCTTTACTTGTTTAAATTTGAAGTTTTTCCTATTTATTGTTATAAATCCACTTGGGAAATGAAATAAATAAATAAAATAAATGTAAGGCGCGATAACCTCCGAAGAGATCTTAGGCCGAGCTTCTCTTCCAATTTGCGTCGTGCTCCTTTTAATTGTTCCTACAAATTGGCGGGACTGAACCTACTTGTTTTACGCTGACCCCGAACGGCATCTGCAAGGCAGATGAGTTTTCACTGAGAGCTTTTCATGGCACAAAAAAATTCGGAGTGCTTGCCAAACACTGCCGTGGGGCGACTCCGCTTAGAAAAATTTTGTTCTAATTGAAAAACCATGTTTCCTAAATTTTGATGTTGCTTTGCCCGGGACTTGAACCCGGGATCTTCGGTGTGATAGGCGGAGCACGCTACCATCACACCACGGCGGCCGCCAATGATGGGAAATGAAATACCATTGATATAAAGCTCTTCTTTGCAAAGATATAGCTTATTTTATTGGTCAACGACCCTTTTAAAAATCTTTTATATAAAAGTGGGCGTGGTCCTTAACCGATTTCGTCAATTTTTCCTCAAAGCATTCCTTATAGCAAAGGCAAACTCTCTGCCGAATTTTGTTACGATGGGTTTAGCGATTTTTGATTTATGGTTAATAATAATTGTAAAATTTTTTTATCACAATTGGTGGTGCCACGCCCATTTAAAAATTTTTTTCTTAAATTTTTATCAAGAGCCTCAATATCAGTCCACACGTCAAATTTCAACATTCTAGGTGTATTATTTACTAAATAATAAGGTTTTTTGTTTTTCCCAAAATGTTATATATATAAAAAGTGGGCGTGGTTATCATCCCATTTCGCTCGTTTTGAATACCAATCTATTCTGGGTACAGATAAGCTCGAGTACCAAATTTGGTGAAGATATCTCAATATTTACTCAAGTTATCGTGTTAACGGGCATACGGACGGACAGACGGACGGACGTACTTGGCGCAATCAAATTTTTTTTCGATACTGATGATTTTGATATATGGAAGTCTATATCTATCTCGATTCCTTTATACCTGTACAACCAACCGTTATCCAAACAAAGTTATAATATCCTGTGTTCAAGTACAGCTGGGTGTAAACAATTCCCATCAAAAAATTCAAAGAAGAACTAGTGACAAAGCTGATTCTAGGACAATCTGCCAAACCAGCATCTGAGGAAGAAGAGGAACCAGCAGATATGTCCGTGTGGTCTCTGAACAACTACAGACAACGCAGATACCCCCTGTTACAATCAAGCATATTTTGAAGGTAGCTGAAGGACCCAAGAGGAACACTAGAAAAGGATGTTCGTTGTGCTACAAAAAGATGGCTGAAGAACGGGGAAGTCCTTATGCTCGAAAAACTGCAAAAAAGATATCTTCTGTATCAAGTGCAATATACCCGTTTGTATCGTGCTTTGAACAGCACTCTGCTTAGGTCATGTATAGATTACATTTCAAAATTTTAAGATAAAATTTTTTTTTTTTTTTTTTTTTTGCATACTCATATGTATGTAAATTTGAAAAATAAAAGGATGATAAAAAATTTTAAGGACTACCTGTATATAAATGGACCAAAAAATAGAAGGGAATTTTTACTTTATTACAGACATAGTCTTGTTGAATTTTGACTTAAAACCTTTAACAATAACGCTTGCAAAATAATTTTGGGACTTAAAATTATAAAGGTTTAGCGCAATCTTTTAATTTAAGGCAAACCATATACTTGGGATTAACTAATTGATTATTTAAAATTTAAACACGCGCTCTACCTTTATAATTTTAAATCCCAAAATTTTTTACAAGAGAAATGCCTTATATTTTTTGGTCCATTTATATAAAGCTAGTCCTTAAAATTTTTTTATCATCTTTTTATTTTCAATTTTTTATTACTGCCTACAAAAAGGCAATTGCAACTTTGATTAGTAATTTAAGTAATTCCTAAGTGAAAATTCTTATCTTTATTTATTTCTTCAAAATAGCAAGATTTAAGAAAATTAGTGGAATTTTCGCTGACAAGACTGGCGAAAAGAGCAGAATTCCACCTCGCATCATAACAAGAGAATTCCACCTCGTTTGTCAGCTACTTAAATTGCACAGCTGAAAATCGTGGTGAAATTCGCATACACCTGAAAGTGTAAAAGAATCGTGGTGAAAGTCGCGTACGCCTAAAAGTATGCAAGGACTTACATTGAGTTGGGCTTCAACGAGGTGGAATTCTACAACGCCTGCAACAGTCAGGAGGCTAGCCATGAAGTGATGGCCTAATCTTCTAAATAGTTCGACTTGTGCGTTACGTAGCTCAAATTTTTTGATCAAACATTGCACTGTCACCGAGTTTTAAACTATATTTCATGTTTCAAGTCTCTAGATATCCAGGAAGTTAGTTAAAAATCGATTGCAAGATTCCCAGTTTAGAACCAGTTTTCTCAATATCTCGATCCATGCGCCACCTAGCGGATTTTTTTTTGATAAAATATTGCATTGTCACCAGGTTCTGACTTACGGCCCAAGTTTCTTATCTCCAGCTCATCGTGAAGTTACTGGAAAATCGATCGCAAGATTCCCACCGTTTTTAAAGGATTTGCAGTTATCTTGGCCTATCGGAACGTTCTCGATCCATGCACCACCTAGCGGAACTTTTTTGATCAAATGTTGCATTGTCACCGGGTTCTAACCCACGGCCCAAGTTTCAATTCTCTAGCTGACCGGAAAGTTACTAAAAAATCGATGGCAAGATTTCCCTCGTTTTTCAAGGATTTTCTAGTTATCTCACTTAGCGCGCCACCTAGCGGAATTTGTTTCCTCTAAATTATATTGTCACCGGGTCTCGAATTATGTGCTAGTTACAAGTCTCTAGGTAACCGAGAAGTTAGTTAAAAAAGGATTGAAAGATACCCAAAATAAAATTAATTTTCCTCATATCTCGATCCATGCGCCACCTAGCGTATTTTTTTTTTTTGATAAAATATCGCATTTTCACCGGGTTCTGATCCACGTCCCAAGTTTCAAGTCTCTAGCTCACCGGCAAGTTACTCAAAAATCGATCACAAATTCCCCCTAGCGGAACTTTGATTCTTATAAATTATATTGTCACGGGTCTCGAACTATGTGCTAAGTTACAAGTCTCTAGGTCTCCGGAAAGTTAGTCAAAAATAGATTGAAATATTCCCATATCAAAACTAATTTTCTTAATATCTCGATCCATGCCCCATCTAGCGAAATTTTTTTGATTAGATATTGCATTGTCGCCGGATTTTGACTCACGGCTCAAACTTCAAGTCTCTAGCTCACCGGCAAGTTACTCAAAAATCGATCGCAAAATTCCCTGCGTGTTTCAGGGATTTTCGTTTATCTCGATTCGTCTGCCACCTGACAGCATTTTGTTTTCCACGAATTGTAGTGCCATCGACTTGCAAACTATGTGCTAAGTTTCAAGTCTCTGGATCACTGAAAAGTTAGTTAAAAGTCGATCGCAAAATTTCCATTTTAAAATTAATTTTCTGTATATCTCGATCCGTGCGCCACCTAGCGGTTTTTTTTCCACTTGCATTGTAATGTCTCCCAGAACGAGTACTCAGCTCGTGCGCATCGGTGCCGCACATGGCGCTAAATTTATTAAATAAGGGATTACTTCGGTGTATCATTTTTCCATGCTACAAAAAAATATTGGGCTTTCTAGCCTTTAATTTACTAAATTTTTGCTTTCAAAAAAATGTTGCGAATTTGAAACATCACAATTTATTCACTTACCAAAGCCTTGCAAATTATGTTGTTGCACTGACGAAAGTATAACTTGCTGATTTTGCAGATTTTGTTGCTGTTGTTGTAGATGATGACTTTGTGATTTCGATGCTTTCTTACTACGCTTTCGTGTTGGTTGTACAGTGAAATCATCAATATTATCGCCACCACCGCCACCAGCAACATCAGCATTACAACCACGAATACGAAACGAGACATTGAATTGAAATCTGCTTTTTTGTTTTGTTGCTGTAATTTTGATTGATTGTGTAGTGGGTACTAAAGCAGTGGTTAAAGTTTCTAATTCATTACTAAATTTACTGCCAATGCTACCCCCAGCCGGAGCTGTAGGAACGCTGCCAAAAATCATGGCACGTTCGTTTTGCATACCCACATAGAGGGTGCGCGTAATCAATATATAAGCAAAAGAGAGTATTAATAATGGTAATACTAATAATACCAAATCCAAAAAAATATTGTATGAACGCTCATAGACGAGACTGTCGGCAGGCCATTGTTCACGACATTTACGAAGGCCTGAAAAAAGAAAGAGAGGAAATTGCTACAAAAACGCAAAATACACAATCGAAAATTCATGAAATGTAAATAAATTTCCACAAATATGGCGTGAAAATGAAATGAAAAGAAAGTGCTGTGAAAATGACAGACATTGTTATGTGTTTATTAGGGTGGTCGTTGCAAATTATATAAACGATCTCTTACCTGATCACTCCTTCAAAGGAGGTTAAAGCTATCACATAGAAATTTTGGTCACGGTTGGGAAAGGTTTTAGATTGACGCATAATAGTCAATAATCTCTCTGGAGACACAAAATTTTAAGTACATTATTTCGTTTTCAAATAAACAAAATATGCACTACTTACAAGGGGCCTCAAAGTTGCCAGATTCGAGTTATCAGTTAAGCTAGGTCCTAGTATTTTTAAAGAGCACCCAGTTTTTCTACAACATAAATCTTGGTATATCAATGGGGTTTTTTCGTTTGGCTGTCAAACAAATGCTGGTAACACATGATCGTATTCAGTTAACGTGGGGTCTTAATTGAGCGGCTAGTTCAACCTAACATACGTATATACAAATTTTGGTCCCGATAGGAAACGATAAACGCAGCAAATACATAAGAAAAAAAAATCTGGGCGCGAGTATCTCCAAGGGAAGGGCCGCTAGTAGAATTCCATTAAAGTAGGAAAAAATATTGGCTGTCATTTGCCAGAAAATGCTCAGAGAAATTCTATTGCATGCGCATCAAGCAACACATTACAGGCGATCTGCAAGAAAAACCTCTGAGCATCCGTTAATTGGTGAGTTAAAGTGGGAAGCCGAAAAACTGGCTACGTTGCTTCAATAAAATCAGTTTAAGGACTAGATGGGTGATTCCATCGCAGTGTCTGGCCACAATAAGGTGCATCTCCGGCTGAGCGGGTTGTGGCTGGGCTTGAAACACGCCACGTTAAATCACACTCTAATGAAAAACAACAAAAAGACACGGATAAAAAGACAAACCTTTTTTTATGACGAACAATGCAATTGAGGGCATGAAATGTCTGTTGCCTTAATCGGATTGGTGGAGATTCCCGGCTGGTTGATGTTAGCGTTAAGGCAAAAGCTGATATCACCGCTATCCATGAAATGTGATGCGCAATAAATGGCATTTCTTTAAATTAAATGTGACATTTACTGAAGTTATCATGAAAATAAGCGCAGTTTCGGTGTTGAATTCGTTATGGGAGAGATACTTCGTGGCCAAGTACTGGACAGACGTTCCTCAGATATTCAAATAAAAGCGAAACTTTTTAGCCAATTATTCATCTGCGGCCATCCACCGACCTAAGAGAAGAACAGTGCGATGAAAAATACATTCCATGAACGCACATATGAGCGCTGCCCTCGCCATGATATAAAACTCGTGTGACTTTAACGCCAGGATTGGCAATGAATTTATTTATGGCTCCACTGTCGGAAAGTTCACCCGTCACTTCTCCTAAAGGAATGAGATTGATCGTCTTCGCCGGTGCTCCAAACATGGTCATATCCAGTTCGGGGAACGTGCATAGAAATATTCACCAAGCTACGTGTATGTCCCCCTATGCTTGTTAATAAACCAAATATTTGTTTTATTTTTGTTTATTTTTGAATTTAGATATTTTAATACTAATTAGAATTTTCTTGTTCGAAGCATGGCGCAACGATACAAGGTGGCAGCATGGAACGGCTGATTATAAACTTTTTTATATGATTTGATACATCAACTTCCGGTGCAGTACGATTTTGACATTTGTCCATCGAATTTACAAAAACAAAGTACACGGAATTTTTATTTATGTTTGTAGGTATGTCACCATGCTGCCACCTTGTATCATTGCGCTATGGTTCGAAGTTATTCAAAAACTTTTAAGTTAACACGAAAAATCAATTAAAAATGATTTTAAAAATTAAAGTAAAGAGTACAAAGTAGTTAACACTATATCCCCCATTCAAAGCGCTAAACGTCTAAAGACTGCAAACGCAAAAGAGTGCCAATGATTTCGCAACTCAACACTTACATCTGCTCTCCGAGAGCATACGTCAACTTTACGGAATGCAGAAGCAATTAGGGCATATTCCAAAATCACTTCGCACCATTTCCGATGAAAACATGGTTGCCGGTGACCACGTAAACACAACTGATGCGATGGAGAATGCTGCTTCGGTTAGGTTGAACTGGTTGGTCCATGAGGACGTCACATAGACTTAATGAGTCCGTAGTGTTACAAGAAGTTTGTTTTAACGACCGAACGAAAATACGACGATCACAGGGCTACGTTAAAAGCAAATGCAACAAGAAGAATGTATGAAAGTGGCATTGAGTTGAGAAGGGAGACGAGGCGCCTTTACAGAGTGAAAAAAAAGCATAGTCAGAATGGCGTAAGTGCGAGGAGATAAAGTTTGCTGGCCACCAAGAATAACGCCCCGTCCGATGTGGAAGTCCTTAAGTCCGAAGGGAGCTTGTAACCAATTCCTAGGAGTACTTAAATTATGGAGTGAACACTCTCTGCCCTCCACGAAGAAGACAGCTATTGCCAAACTTTCAGTAATTCCTAAAGTCTTTGAACAGATTGTTACCAGTCAACCCCAATATCAGTGTTCTAGTCTTTTATCTCCATGCCAATACGGTTTCATTCGTCAAAGGTCAACCACTACAAATTTGCTTTTACACACCTCTATAGTTATGGAAGGATTTTTAGCGAACAAGCAAACGGATGTCATCTACACGAACTTCAGCAAAGCATTTGATACCGTCAACCATGAGTTACTTATTCATAAGCTTGATTTACTGGGATTTCCGTTTCACCTATTAATTTGGTTGAAAAGCTATCTTTCTAACCGGGCCCAAAAAATCCTGTTCAAGTGCAATCTGTCGGAATCGTTCGGAGTTTCCTCCGGTGTACCCCAGGGAAGTCATCTAGGTCCTTTGTTCTTTACCCTTTTCATTAATGACTTGCCACAGGCAATATTATATTCCCATACTATAATGTGTGCGGATGATGTAAAACTTTGCTACACTTACTGTCCTACCGTATTGAGTTCCTTGGATTTTCTTCAGGCCGAATTGGACTCGTTCCAATGTTGGTGAACAACAAATTTACTAGCTTTAGATTGCTCTAAATGTATGCGTATGACATTTCACCGAGTGAATCCAGCATTGAAACCTTATGTAATAGATGTTACGCCTTTGGAGCGTATATTTATTGCAAATGATCTAGGTGTCCTTTTTGATCTTAATTTGAATTTTAACATGCATATTTCATCTATTGCCAACAAAGCGTTGGGTTTACCTGGATATGTTAAAAGATGGGCTAAAGAGTTCGATGATCAGTACTTCACTAAGGTTCTTTACACATCGCTGGTTCGTCCAATACTCGAGTATTGCTCATGCGTTTGGTCCCCTGTTTCTCAAAAGTATATAAAGCGTCTTGTGTCAGTTCAAAAGCAATTTTTGATATTCACATTGCGCGGCCTTAATTGGGACTCAAGATTCCACCCTCCTACATACAGAAGTAGACTTCTTCTTATTAACTTACCCTCTCTGAAAAATCGGAGAATATTACTGGGGGTATTGTTCATCCATAAGCTCATTATTGGAGAAATTGATTCTACGGACCTTCTCAGCCGCTTGTTTTTTGCAGTTCCCCCTAGAGTATACAGATACTAAGTTCCATTTATTTACCCCTTTGTCGACGAAACTTTGCTAAAAATAATCCTCTTCTTATCTGGTGCGCGCACTACAATGACTTTTATAGCTGTATAAGTCTTGAATGTACTTGTGCCACTATACGTAATGCAATACTTGCCTGTCTAATTTAAGAGATACAAGCTAATTTAATTTAATTTGCCGGCATTTATTTCTTCCGTAAAAAACAGGCACTATCTCGTATAAGGATGGAGGAACATTTATCAACATGTATCATTAAGAAGGAACAAGACAGTACTGTGTTGATTTGAATCTGGTGCATTCCAACAACGTTAAAAACCTGCATTTTTATGAGTCACTGACCGGAATCGTATGCATTCCGGCAGTATAATCTTTTGGGTCAGGCATCGAGCTGATTGGAATCCGGTGCATTCCAACAACACAGGTCATGTTACTTTTTTATGCCTTGTGATGGCGTATCCTCATTACACTACTCTTAGCACTGCCGGATTCCTATGACATGCTGATTGGAATCTTGTTGCATTCCAACAGGAAGATTGGAATACACTGCATTCCGAAATCATGCTGAGCGGAATCTGATGCATTCCGCCAGTATAAGATCTCGGTATAAGATCTTATTTCTGCTCATATTTCTTATTATTATTATATTCTGAAATTAAAGTGTAATGTTCAATAATATATCTTTGTTTGTAATACAGCATTGTTGAAATCTCGATATATCTTAAATTTTTATACTCAGTTGAGCAGAGCTCACAGAGTATATTAAGTTTGATTGGATAACGGTTGGTTGTACATATATAAAGGAATCGAGATAGATATAGACTTCCATATATCAAAATAATCAGGATCGAAAAAAAATTTGATTGAGCCATGTCCGTCCGTCCGTCCGTCCGTCCGTCCGTCCGTTAACACGATAACTTTGAGTAAATTTTGAGGTATCTTGAAGAAATTTGGTATGTAGGTTCCTGAGCACTCATCTCAGATCGCTATTTAAAATGAACGATATCGGACTATAACCACGCCCACTTTTTCGATATCGAAAATTTCGAAAAACCGAAAAAGTGCGATAATTCATTACAAAAGACCGATAAAGCGACGAAACTTGGTAGATGAGTTGAACTTATGACACAAAATAGAAAATTAGTAAAATCTTGGACAATGGGGGTGGCACCGCCCACTTTTAAAAGAAGGCAATTTAAAATTTTTGCAAGCTGTAATTTGGCAGTCGTTGAAGATATCATGATGAAATTTGGCAGGAACGTTACTCTTATTACTATATGTACGCTTAATAAAAATTAGCAAAATCGGAGAAGGACCACGCCAACTTTTAAAAAAAAAATTTTTTTTAAAGTAAAATTTTAACAAAAAATTTAATATCTTTACAGTATATAAGTAAATTATGTCAAGATTCAACTCCAGTAATGATATGGTGCAACAAAATACAAAAATAAAAGGAAATTTAAAAATGGGCGTGGCTCCGCCCTTTTTCATTTAATTTGTCTAGGATACTTTTAACGCCATAAGTCGAACAAAAATTAACCAATCCTTTTGAAATTTGGTAGGGGCATAGATTTTATGGCGTTAACTGTTTTCTGTGAAAATGGGCGAAATCGGTTGATGTCACGCCCAGTTTTTATACACAGTCGTCCGTCTGTCCTTCCGCATGGCCGTTAACACGATAACTTGAGCAAAAATCGATATATCTTTACTAAACTCAGTTCACGTACTTATCTGAACTCACTTTATCTTGGCATGAAAAATGAACGAAATCCGACTATGACCACGCCCACTTTTTCGATATCGAAAATTACGAAAAATGAAAAAAATGCCATAATTCTATACCAAATACGAAAAAAGGGATGAAATATGGTAAGGTAATTGGATTGCTTTATTGACGCGAAATATAACTTTAGAAAAAACTTTATCAAATGGTTGTGACACCTACCATAGTAAGTAGAAGAAAATGAAAACGTTCTGCAGGGCGAAATAAAAAACCCTTAAAATCTTGGCAGGTATTACATATATAAATAAATTAGCGGTATCCAACAGATGATGTTCTGGGTCACCCTGGTCCACATTTTGGTCGATATCTGGAAAACGCCTTCACATATACAACTACCACCACTCCCTTTTAAAACTCTCATTAATACCTTTAATTTGATACCCATATCGTACAAACTCATTCTAGAGTCACCCCTGGTCCACCTTTATGGCGATATTTCGAAAAGGCGAACACCTATAGAACGAAGGCCCACTCCCTTTTAAAAATACTTATTAACACCTTTCATTTGATACCCATATCGTACAAACAAAGTCTAGAGTCACCCCTGGTCCAGAAAGGCCCACTCCCTCTTAAAATACTCATTAACTCCTTTCGTTTGATACCCATATTGCACAAACGAATTCTAGAGTCACCCCTGGCCCACCTTTATGGCGATATCTCGAAACGGCGTCCACCTATGGAACTAAGGATTACTCCCTTTTAAAATACTCATTAACACCTTTCATTTGATACCCATATCGTACAAACGCATTCTAGAGTCACACCTGGTCCATCTTTATGGCGATATCTCGAAAAGGCGTCCACCTATAGAACTAAGGCCCACTCCCTCTTAAAATACTCATTAACTCCTTTCGTTTGATACCCATATTGCACAAACGAATTCTAGAGTCACCCTGGTCCACCTTTATGGCGATATCTCGAAAAGGGGTCCACCTATAGAACTAAGCCCCACGCCCTTTTAAAATAATCATTAACAGCTTTCATTTGATACCCATATCATACAAACAAATTCTAAAGTCACCCCTGGCCCACCTTTATGGCGATAACTCGAAAAGGCGAACACCTATAAAACGAAGGCGCACTCCCTTTTAAAAATACTCATTAACACCTTTCATTTGATACCCATATTGTACAAACAAAGTCTAGAGTCACCCCTGGTCCACCTTTATTGCGATACCTCGAAAATGCGTCCACCTATAGAACTAAGGCCCACTCCCTCTTAAAATACTCATTAACTCCTTTCGTTTGATACCCATATTGCACAAATGAATTCTAGAGTCACCCCTGGTCCACCTTTATGTCGATATCTCGAAAAGGGCTCCACCTATAGAACTAAGCCCCACGCCCTTTTAAAATAATCATTAACACCTTTCATTTGATACCCATATCATACAAACAAATTCTAAAGTCACCCCTGGTCCACCTTTATGGCGATATCTCGAAAAGGCGAACACCTATAAAACGAAGGCCCACTCCCTTTTAAAATGCTCATGAACACCTTTCATTTGATACCCATATCGTACAAACGCATTCTAGAGTCACCCCTGGACCATCTTTACGGCGATTTCTCGAAAAGGCCATCCCGAAAGGTCCATCTATAGAACTTAGGTCCACGCCCTTTTAAAATACTCATTAATACCTTTCATTTGATACCCATATCGTACAAACGCATTCTAGAGTTAACCCTGATCCACCTTTATGGCTATATCCCTAAATGGCGTCCACCTGTAGAACTATGGCCCACTCCCTCTTAAAATACTCTTTAATACCTTCCATTTGATACCCATGTCATACAAACACATTCCAGGGTTTCCCTCGGTTCATTTTCCTACATGGTTATTTTCCCTTATGTTGTCACCATAGCTCTCAACTGAGTATGTAATGTTCGGTTACACCCGAACTTAACCTTCCTTACTTGTTAACTTTTGAGTTGTATATTTAAATATCTTTTATATTATGCAGTCGACCATAGTTTATCGTCGACTTTAAATAATAAATAAATAAATAAATAAATAAATAAAAAAAATATCGACAAGGACAGATCAACTCGAGCCCAGTAGCGATGATAATGGAATTAATGTTAATATAGAAAACTTGACTAATTATTTTTCATTAAGCCTCTGTGTGAAATTGGCATTAATTATTTCCAATAAGAACCAAAGTTTATATGTGATAATTTTCGAACTATTAGAAGGGTTGTGACTGAAAAACCTAGTTTACTAAATTCATAAGAACCACCCTAGTGTTTATATTTATAGAAGTATGCGACATTGCACAGCTTGTGTAGGAATTTAAAATATGCGTCATTTGCAAGTGTTTATTAAAATCACATTACAACGCCTTCAATGTTCACGGTGCCACCGACACTCGAGTCCATATAGGAAATGGAATTTTGCGTGCCATTTAAAAAGATTTTAGCACAATATCCTAAGCTGTAATTTGAATTCTGAGAATGTTATCGCAAAACTGGCATATTTATACGCTAATTGCATACTTACCTACATACTTATGTATATATACAAATGTTGTCACAAATGTGTTCACATGAAACCACTTTGGTTTACAAATTTGGTTAACTTATTTTGATTTACATTATTCCATTAATACAGATACATAAAAAGAAAACAAGTGAGTCAGAACGGCGTGATTGCGAAGAGCTTTAGATACTGACTGATAGGAATAATGCGTGAAATTTTAACAAAAATCTGGCGGAAAACGGAAGGTTTCAAGACCGGGCTAGATTCCTGCGGAAAAGATATGGACGACCTTGTAACTGACGTACAGAGTATGATTAAGAAGTGGAGCGAATGCTTCCTCGTCATTGCTAGCTAGCGAGAAAGAAGACGAACCCGATACCCCAATCGCAGTGAGAATGCCAATATTCCAGCCAAAAAAACACAAGGCGCCAGTTACCCATCTAGCTATTCAAAAAAGGACGCGAAAAGTTGTTTAAAAGCATGCATCGACGCAAAATATGGTCGGAGTTAGCTCTACCTAATCCACAAGATCCCGTAAACCGCGGAAATTACCGCGTAACCTGTCTGCTTAAGACCGCGTATGAGGTTCTGTCCAGCGAATGGTGCGAAAGATTAAAGTCCATTATCAACAGACTGATTGGACATTATATATTATCGACCACTTCTTCAAGAACCACCAGATTCTGGAGAGGACTCACGATAGGAGAATCTACACTTACCATTTTTTGTCGACTTTAGAGCGGCCTTCGGCAGCGCGTAAAAAAGTTGCTTTTATGCTGCTCTCTCTGAATTTAAGTTCCCCGTAAAGCTAGTAATGCTCGACCAAATGACGTTGATCAACACCACTACCTCTGTAACAGTTGGGAATGATCTCCCATAGCCATTCGAAACCAATCGAGGCTTCAGATAAGGCGACTCCCTTTCGTGCGTTAACTTTAACATAATGCGGGACAAGATAACTAAACAGTGGTGGTACAATCATTTACAAGAGAGTACAGTTACTCACAAATGCTGATCATATTGAGCCCTACCAGAAGCAAAAAAAGAGGGTCTTTCAGTAGCTGAGAATAATAAAAAGTACCTGCTGTCATCGAAATAATCAGCGCATACGCATTTTGGTAGCCAAGTCAACGTTGACGAATATAAATTCGAGCATGTGGAGAATTTCATCCATCTGGGATGAAGTCAGCAAAAGCAATGCAAACTTAGAAATCAAACGGTGAATAACCCTTACCAACAAGTGCTACATTGGATTGAGTAGAGAATTGATAAGTGAAATCCTCTCTCGACGAACAAAACCATGCTCTGGAAATCACCCATCGTTCCTATCTTGATGTGTGGCTCGGAATCTTGGACGGTGTCGAGAGAAGAAGAAGGCTCTTGGAGTGTTCGAGATAAAAGTTCTCCGGTATATTTATGGCATATATTAAAGGAGATATAAAGATGAGCTGTATGAGTGTTACGTAGATATGACGATACTACAGCGAATAGAAACCCATAGGCTACGCTCGCTAGGTCGTGTTATGCGAATGAACGAAGACGCTCGGCCAAGAAAGTATTTAAATCGATACCGCAGTTTGGAAGCAGAATAAGGAAGAGAACTTCACTGTAATGGAAGAGGCAGATGGACGTTGACTTGACCTACTTTGGTGCCTCCAATCGGCTTCAGTTATAGTGAAACTGGCCAAATCGCTTAAACGGTTAAGTGCCAACTAATGTTGAAGACCCATACATACCCCAGCCAGCATTTTTTGAAAATTTTGATCAAAAAATATTCAAATATCATACCCCAAGATGATTAAAAACGTTCAAATTTAAAAGCATTTTCTGTTCGAAAATTAACGTATCGTCGGGAGAAAAATGTACCATAAATGTGATTATTCTTGAATAATCATTTATGATTCATATTTCGAAACGCTTTTTGTTCATATTTGATATCATTGTAAAATTGAGCTTTAATTGTTTTAGAGTAATATTTGACTACTTTTAAGAGTCATTTTCTGATCATATTCGTGAACATATTTCAATCGTTTTGGTTGAGATTTTTGAATCATTTTTGAAAGCGATTATGATACATTTATTCTTCATATCTCATTCTAAATAGATACTACATAATAATCTTATTTCATCAGGGAAGAAAGCATGCGAGTTAAGGAACATGACTCTACTCAAATCAGGTGGCAAATATAAACAAATTGTTTAAACATTGCTATTTGATTTATTTACGGAATCTGTTGTAACATTCCATTCCCACATACTGACATTGCGTTAGCCAGCTGATGCAATGCCAGGAGTAAAATTACTAAGGTATCGTATTAAGATAAACATCCTATTTAATATTCCTATTGTAAACTATTTGTAAGTTATAAATAAGAGTAAAATGTAAAGCTTAGTCAGTTTTATAGCAGCATTGAAATAAAATGCAAGAGTTTTTTAAAAACTCAATTAACTCAACATAAACTTTAATTGGCGATCCTGCCAGGAGCCACGCAGTGATAGCCTGTAAAAAGGTTGCGTGTCCTCCGGAGTGAAAAAAACACTGTAAAAATTAAAATAAAACAAGTATCTCTAAAAAGGAGAGAAAAGAAAAAAAACACTGTAAAAATAAAAGAAAACAAGTATCTCTAAAAAGGAGAGAAAAGAAAAAAACACTGTAAAAATTAAAATAAAACAAGTATCTCTAAAAAGGAGAGAAAAGAAAAAAACACTGTGAAAATTAAAATAAAACAAGTATCTCTAAAAAGGAGAGAAAAGAAAAAAAACACTGTGAAAATTAAAATAAAACAAGTATCTCTAAAAAAGAGAGAAAAGGAAAAAAACACTATAAAATTAAAGCAAACAAAAATATTTGTCAGCTTACAAGAAACCTAAAAACGCGAAGTACGTAACTACAGAAAGTGAAAGGACCACCAACATATGAACAGCAGCATTCATCCACAAAGCGAACAAGGATCTAATAGAAGGAGGAGAAACCGAAGGCGAAGAAGCGTAAGCTAATGAATAAAATAGTTAAGGTATATGTTAATACCAAGTATGTATAAATAATTATATATATGTACATATAAGTTAGAAGATTATAAAAGTGAAAACAAAACAAGAAGAGATAAAGCAAAATTAAAAAATAAAAGTTATATGAAGTGCTGAAAGATTGTGAAAGAAGATTTGAAAAGGATATATAGATCTGGATTCTTTGATAGAAGATTTGACAAAAATGTCACTAAATAGTAATAATAGTACCACTGATATTGATGTAATATCTAGATTGATTGCCGCCAGTACGGCATCATTACGAACGGAAGTAGAGCAAATGAGGCGACAGATACAGGCCATCAACACCAGTGATGCTGTGACCGAGTTTGTACCCGAACAAATAGATTCAAATATAAATTGTGACGAACCTTTAGACGTTATCAAATCTTTGCCTGAGTTTGGGGGTAAGATAAATAATTATGTAAGTTGGCGCGAAGCAGCCAATAATTCCATGTCCTTGTACACAAGGGGAAGTAGGAAATATTTCGCGGCGTTAACAATTTTAAGGAATAAAATTACCCGTGAGGCCAATGATATACTGACCAATCACGGAACAGTTTTGAATTTCGACGCAATTTTAAGTCGTCTGGATTTTGCCTTTGCTGACAAAAGGCCAAGCCATATAATCGAACAGGAGATGAGTGTCCTGAGACAGGGATCGAAATCCCTGATAGGTTTCTATAATGAGGTTAACGAGAAGTTGACGCTTCTCATAAATAAGACCATAATGACTCATGGGACAAGCTCACCCATAACTAAAGAGCTAAACTCTAAAAACAGAGCCACTGCTCTGCGGACCTTTATAACTGGGCTTAATCACACATTAGATCAAATATTGTTTACCTTGGCACCGAAGGATTTGCCAAATGCGCTTGCCAAGGCTCAAGAGTTAAATGCCAATCAAATGAGGTCACAATTTGCTTTGCAATATTCGCAAAGCAACCCGCAGAAAAGTTTTAATTCATCTCCCCACAGACTTCCTTATAATAATCGGAGAAGTCAGGAGTTTCAGAATAATTTGAGGTACCCGCAGAAAAATAGTCCAATATTCGGTGACGATAAAAAAACCCGTCCAGAGCCAATGGATGTAGATCCATCCCTGCAAATTGAGAATAGGCCTAGTAACAGATATATGCCACAGGGAGTTAGAAACAATTTGCAAAACAACAATTTTAATAAAAGAGTTGGAGGTGCGCAAGTCAGTGCGCAACCACAAGAAAAAGTACAACGAGTAAATAATATTAATGAAGGCCATTTTTTAGGCCAAGAGTAAGCTTGCCATATATATATCTGTATGACCAAGCTATAAAAAAAGATTTTGAAATTTTAGTGGATACAGGTGCAACATCCTGTTACATCAGGAAGGGAATTTATAGGAATCCAAAAGAATTGGATATTTATAAGAGGATAAAAACCATTAATGGTTATACAATAATAAGATTTTACCATGAAATTCATCTGTTTGGTGTTAAGGAGATTTTTTACGAAATTGATAGCTTGGAGTCAGATCTCCTTATAGGTTATAATTTATTGCGGAAAGTCAACGCTTTAGTGGATCTGGAAAACCAGAAGTTAATTGTTAATAGAATTGGGAAAATTTATGAATTTGGGAAAGGAGTGCTATGAAGTACAGTTGTGAAAAAGAAAGTGAGGTTGATGAAGTGAACTTTGTGGAACAAAAATGTTCCACAGCGCCAGCCGACGGTAATACCGGCAATAGTATAGATAATATAAAAAATAGAACAAATGTGGAACAAGAACGTTCCACAGCGCCAGCTGAAGAATGTACCAGCAAAATTCCAAATAATAAAATAAGCCCAAAAGAGGGCAATATAAAAAATCTTCGTCAGAAGATAATTGATGTTATAAAAAAAGAACATGAAGATGTTGATTTGGATTTACCATTCAACACAGATGTCAGAGCAGAAATTCGCATGGATGAGGAAAGACCCATTTGGTCCAAACAATATCCATATCCAATATCTGTTAATGGTTTTGTTAATGAAGAAGTCCAAAGTCTGTTGCGGAAGGGGATTATAAGGGAAAGTAAGAGTCCATATAACTCTCCATGTTGGGTAGTTCCAAAAAAGGGAATTAATAAGGATGGAAGTTCTAAGCTACGCTTAGTGATTGATTTTAAAAAAATAAACGAAAAAACCATTCCGGATAGATATCCGATGCCGAATCCAGAGATCATACTTTCAAATTTGGGGGAATCAAAATATTTTTCAACGATAGATCTCGAATCTGGATTTCATCAAATATTAATGAGAGAAGAGGATATTGAAAAAACGGCTTTCTCTGTTAATAACGGGAAGTATGAGTATGTGCGGATGCCCTTTGGCCTTCGCAACGCGCCCAGCATATTCCAGCGGACTATGAATAATATTTTGCATGAATATATCGGGAAGTTTTGTCATGTCTATATTGATGACATTATAGTATATTCACGTAATTTGGAGGATCATTTGAAACATTTAGAATTGGTAATAGAAGTACTAAAAAAGGCCCATATGAAAATATCTCTAGAAAAGTCTGGGTTTATTGAGCAAGAAGTTGAGTTTCTGGGATACATTGTATCTCATAAGGTCATTAAAACCGATCAAAAGAAAGTAGAAGCAATAAAAAATTATCCAATACCAAGAACTCTACGTCAGGTTAGAGGATTTTTAGGTTTAACGGGATATTATAGGAAATTTATAGAAGGTTACGCTAAAATAGCAAAACCAATTACAAAATATTTACAAGGGGAAAATGGTAAAATCTCCCAATTTAAATCAAAAAAAACTATTGTCAATCTAGACCAAGAGGCAATAGCTGCTTGCGAAAAACTAAAGGGATTGTTGTGTCGGCAGATAGAATTGATACAACCAGATTTTACAAAAAAATTTGTTCTAACAACAGATGCATCAAATGTAGCCGTAAGAGCTGTGTTATCTCAAGAGGGGAGACCAGTGACTTTTATTTCAAAAACATTAACCACGACTGAAAAAAACTATGCGACAAATGAAAAGGAATTATTTGCCATTGTGTGGGCATTGAAGAATTTACGAAATTACCTTTATTCGGTGAGAGATTTGGAGATTCACACCGACCAGCAACCATTATCATTTACAATTTCTGAAAGAAATCCAAATATCAAAATGAAAAGATGGAGGGCATTTATTGAGGAGTTTTCCCCAAAAATTATTTATAAACCAGGTGCAATAAATGTGGTAGCAGATGCTTTATCCCGGCAAATTTTAGATAATGTAACAGAGTCGGAAAATGATGAAAGTAACTCAAGCGACTCTTTAAGTATTACACAACATTCTGCGGAAAGTAGTGATGAATGTCAAATTGCTGCAACAAAAAAACCATTAAATCATTTCAAACAGCAAATCCTTATTGATAAGGGTGCTAGAATTACAGCCTTAGAAGCCATATTTCCATTTAATAACAAACGCTTTTTGATCGAATATGATCAACCTGAAAATATTCCTTCGGTTTTGACAGAATATTTGAATCCAAAATTGGTTACCGCAATTTACTGCACACCAGAGGTGCTTTATGGAATTAAACATGTCTTAAGAGAAACTTACCCATCGACAAAATTTATGCATTCTAGATCTTTCCCTAATGATATTATTAATAGGGAGGACAAAGCGGCTATTATAGAACAAACTCATAATCGCGCACACCGCAATTATAGAGAAAACTTAAAACAAATCAAAGATCAGTACTATTGGCCCGAATTGTATAAGCAATTTAAACAATATTCAAGAAATTGCGAAGTATGTAACAGGAATAAACACGACAGGCATCCGAAAAAGATTCCAATTGGGGAAGTTCCAATACCAGAAAGAGAGGGAGAACAAGTGCATATTGATATTTTTTATGCTCAAAATTTTAAATTTATTACTTGCATAGATGCATATTCTAAATATTTGGTAGTAAATCCAATTGAAGATAAAATTAATTTGGAGGAAAAAGTAATGGAAGTTATCCAAAGTTTTCCTGAGTTAAAGGAAATAACGGTTGATAATGAACCTGGGTTTATTACAATGCAGTTTAAATCTTTAATGCAAAGATTAGGAATAAGAATTATTTTTTGTAGTCCAGGTCATAGCACAACTAATGGACAAGTTGAAAGAGTGCATTCGACCGTAATAGAAATCGCGCGTTGCATTAAACACGAATATAATTTAATAAGTTTTGCTGAGTCGATATATCGTGCTGTGCATCAATACAATAAAACGATTCACTCATTAATAGAAGAAAAACCATTTCAAATACTTTTTAATAAAGTGGCACTTGATGCAGTTCGGTCAAAGCTTTTGACTGCGCAAAATAAAATGTTAGATAGGGAAAATAGAAATAGGGTTAGTAAAACATACCAACGTGGCGATGTTATATATGAAAAGATTATAGGGGATAGAAATAAGCTAAAACCTAGATTTAAAAAGCAAGTGGTAAAGGAAGATTTAGGAAATAAAGTTAGAATCAATTATAGGAATAGAATAGTACATAAAGATAACATTAAATCTTAACTTTAATTACACGGAATGGAGTTAATCATATTTTTGGCATTAATTAGTATAGTAGGGACGGATATAATCGATTATACAAGAGAAGATTATGTATTAATAGAAGATGGAGACGTAGCGTTATACAACGACTTTGGTGACCTTTTCCATGTTACAAATTTAACTTATTTTTCCGAAATATTACTACTAGATGAGGAGGATTACAACAAAAATTTAGGTTATGATAATGTTAGGGAAATGGACATACGTGACGAGTTTCATATCAATATGGACCCAGGAATAGAGCTAATGCAGACGTTGTTAGGGCAATTAAAAAAAACGGAGAGACGTTTAAAAAGAGGAATTAATGAATTAAGGACTTTATGGAAGTCGATTGGATAGCCGGTACCCCGGATCACGACGATTTAGTTTTGGTAAATAATAAATTATACGAGTTAATTTTAAATAACAACAAACAATTTATGACAAATTCGGAAGTATTTAAAGTTATTTCTCAATTATCAGAGACAATAAAAAAAGCAAATAAAAATGAACATGCTACACAACTAAGGAAACGTAGGAATAAATTTTTAATAAATGAATTACAGAATATTATTCATACAATAACTTTAGGAAAATTAGGAATTTTGAATCCAGCAATTTTAAATTTAGATGAAATTAGAGACATTATTGCAAACGAACATGGATGATTGAGTGTGACAGATTTAACAGATATTTCTAATTTTAAAATATTACGGAATAAATGTTTAATAGTTATTTATATTATTTTTTTAAATTGTAAATTTTACGAAGTAAGAGCAATAGCTAAGCAAGATGGTAAGTTATTTATCGAAAAAGAGATTGCAAAATGTGAGAATCAATATGTTAATGTTAAAAATTGTAAGAAAGAAATAGTGAATGTATATTGTGAAATAAAATCTTCAAATTCTTGTTTAGTGGATATTTTGTTAGGAAAATCGACTAGATGTATAAAAATTATAGAAAGGAATAAAGGAATTGATGTAATAAAAGATGGTGTTATTTTTGTTTCAGGAAATCATACTGTTGACAATCATAATGTAAATGGAGTTTATCTCGTAACTTTTAAAAATCAGTCAAAAATTGATAATGTAACATGAGAACACAGATGCAAAAATATGGAAATATGTAAAAAATAATAAGTTCAGTAGCTTTGAAATTGTTAAATATATAGAATCTGAAGACTTAAATTTAAAATTTGAAAATATAAGCTTTATTGATGTCATAAAAGGTGAAATAAAATCAAAACCCATATTTTGGATAGGTTTAATAATAGTAACAGTTATATTTATGATAATAGTATTAGCCAAAGCTGCTAATCAATACAAAATATTTAAGCAAAGAAAACAAACTGAAATTAATGAAAAGATATTTAAAAACTTGAGTTCTCAAATTGAAATATTAACTAATTCACTGAATGAAACAGGGACGTTTCATCTGAAGAAAGGGGGGAGTTAAGGAACATGACTCCACTCAAATCAGGTGGCAAATATAAACAAATTGTTTAAACATTGCTATTTGATTTATTTACGGAATCTGTTGTAACATTCCATTCCCACATACTGACATTGCATTAGCCAGCTGATGCAATGCCAGGAGTAAAATTACTAAGGTATCGTATTAAGATAAACATCCTATTCAATATTCCTATTGTAAACTATTTGTAAGTTATAAATAAGAGTAAAATGTAAAGCTTAGTCAGTTTTATAGCAGCATTGAAATAAAATGCAAGAGTTTTTTAAAAACTCAATTAACTCAACATAAACTTTAATTTGCGGAAGTGAGCTATTTGAACCACAGGTCACTCGCAAACAAACTTGACCTATATACCTACACCTGCGACTACAACATCCAACATAAGGTATGGTCGTCAATATCTTAAAATACGATACGGCACGGGATGTTGAAAGGATATCCAGGTACATATGTCAAGAGAGTTTCACTTACCTGGTCAAATAGTTCACAACTTTTGTATTGTCCAACTATTATGTATTTGCTGGGAAGCCGAAGGTGGAGAAATGGGGAAATCTTCGGGCACGAGCAGCATTTGCATTACATTGTCTTGAAGAATATTTTAATAATAAAAATTTTATATACATACATATTTTTCTGAACTTCATGATTGAAAAAATGTGTGTATGTGAAAAAATAAGATTTTCAATGAAAAGTAAAGTTTTAACAAGTATAAAACTCATTATTCAGTCAACAAATGTAGTCAGAAAACATTCAGAAAGCTATTGAAAAATTATTATAAATTTTTGATCACCTAAAGTTAATACATTTGATTCAAATTTGATTCCAAAATGTGATTGAGAAACTATATTGAGTTTTTGATCATCAAAGGTAAGCATATTTGATTATTTTTTGTTGGTTTTTATGAAATATTAAAAATTAATCATAAAAGGACTTCAAAAATGTTTCCAAAAAGTGATCGAAAAATGCTTTTCAGTTTTTGATCATCAAAAGTATTCATATTTGATTATTTCTTTTGTTCAATTTTATGATAACTCATTTTTTAGTCAGAAAGAGTAATCAAATTGTATTGATATGTAGGGAAATTGAAAATTTAATCATCTAAATGCTGAGTGGGACATATTTGACACTCACGCACATGCAAACAAATTAGGTATTCATGCGCAATTAAGTGTAATGGAGTGTAGTTGTACCACTGGGCAAGCGGTGCATGTCGAGCAGCAATATATTAACTACACTCTCGCTCACGAACTATGGGTATTTAAGAATATGTCTGATTTTGGTTTTGCAAATATACTGGCCCTAGTTTATAAATTAACTAAACCAGATTTTTGGTTCAAATACTAAAAGATTTAAGTACAAATGTGCTCATTGTTTAAAGCTTTTTAATTGAATTACTTATATGGGTTCTTGTTGTTGATTGGAAGGAAACGTGAGACCAACTACTACTTTCAAGATAGGTACTCCCTTTTACTATGATAGGAAATGCAAATGCAAATTTTATGGAAATGTCCGTACCCTTTCAAGAGGAAGGTCTCTATGCCTGTATAAGAATACTAACGATACACAGAAGAGTGTAGGATAATGCAGCCCTCTGATAAGCAGAACATAAAGTTTTTCGCCATCAAGGCAAGGTTCTTCAACATAACATTTATGAGTGCGTAGGGCCGATGAGCCCAAAATGATGACTCCGCTTTTTATAATAGCAACGGAAAGATTTACAATACGAAAACTCAATCATTACGGCGTAACATCTCCCAACTGATAGACGTCCATCGTCTACTTCATGGTTCGAAGTATGGTCATCTGTAATTGTAGGTTCCAGCATAGAAATATACGTCAAATAGCTTAGCTGTCTCCAGGAAATAGAACACGTTAATTGACTAAAAAACTAATACAAGGCCCGATATATCTCCGAAGAAAATTTAGGCCGAGCTTCTGTTCCAAATGTAATCGTGCTCCTTTCAGTTTTTACTACAAATTGGTGGGACCACACGTCTAATGTCGCTTCCGAACGGCATCTACAAAGCAGAGGAGTTTTCACGAAGAAGCCTTTCATGGCCGAAGTCCACTCGCAGCTTTATTAGATTTAACCCTTTAGCAGGACAATGGTCTTTGGAGTTACGTTTCCGTGGGTCACTTGCATATCTTTGGATCCAATAGAGATAAACGCTTCAGTATTTCAGTAAAATATTTAAATCACTAAAAGATTGAAATTCTTTGATAAAAGATATATTTAAATTTTACAGATATTTCTGTCATGTTCTACTTATAGAACAAACTTTATAACAAAGGACAAACCTGTAAATCCCGTCTTGACGGTTTACTCTGCGCTAGGCTGTGCCTCAGAAAGATTCGGCTACTCTTCAGAGGTAACATCTGAAACCTCATCGGAATCTATATCTGCGTCATCGAGGACATACAAAACAACATCGTCCTGCCCGATTTCATTTTCACAATCTTCTGTACTTGCAACTCTCGATGTGCTACATTGTGGTCCATTTTCCTCATCGGACTCGTCATCTAATCCTCGAAATCTTTCGTGTTCCTTATTTGGCACATATTCCGTGCCCTTGCCGTACTCTCCGTCTTCGCTGAGGGGATAGACTTCAAATTCAGCATCAGAATCGAAATCTTCAAAAAGCTTAAGAACTCGATCTCGTTGTTTGTTATATCCATCCATATCCACAGAGTATATTAACTTTGATTGGATAACGGTTGGTTGTACAGGTATAAAGGAATTGAGATAGATATAGATTTCATATATCAAAATCATCAGTATCGAAAAAAAATTTGATTGAGCCATGTCCGTCCGTCCGGCCGTCCGTCCGCCTGTCCGTTAACACGATAACTTGAGTAAATTTTAAAATAAACGATATCGGACTATAACCACGCCCACTTTTTCGATATCGAAATTTTCGAAAAATCGAAAAAGTGCGATAATACATTACCAAAGACGGATAAAGCGATGAAATTTGGTAGGTGAGTTGATCTTAAGACGCAGAATAGAACGGACAACGGGCGTGGCACCGCCTACTTTTAAAAGTAGGTAATTTTGCAAACTGTAATTTGGCAGTCTTTGAAGATATCATGATGAAATTTGGCAGGAATATTACTCCTATTACTCTATGTGGTATAAATAAAAATTTGCGAAATCGGATGACGAACACGCCCTTTAAAAAAAAAAATTTTAACACAAATTTTAACAAAAAGTTGAATATCTTTACAGTATATAAGTAAGCTATGTCAACATTCAACTCCAGTAATTATATGGTGCAACAAAATACAAAAAGAAAAGAAAATTTCAAAATGGACGTGCCTCCGGCTTTTTTCATTTAATTTGTCTAGAATATTTTTAATGTCATAAGTCGAACAAAAATTTTCCAATCCCTATGAAAGACAAAGCTTCTATGACGGTAACAGTTTTCTGTGAAAATGGAGGAAATCGGATGAAGCCACACCCAGTTTTTATACACAGTCGACCGCCTGTCCTTCTGTTCGGCCGTTAACACCATAACTTGAGCAAAAATCGATATATCTTTACTAAACTTAGTTCACGTACTTATCTGAACTCACTTTATCTTGGCGTTAAAAATCGGCCAAATCCGACTATGACCACGCCCACTTTGTCGATATCGAAAATTTTGAAAAATGAAATGCCATAATTCTATACCAAATACGAAAAAATGGATGAAACATGGTGATTGGATTGGCTTATTGACGCCATCACATATACAACTAATGGCCACTCCCTTTCAAAACCTTCACTAATACCTTTAATTTGATACCCATATCGGTCAAACGCATTCTGGAGTCACCCCTGGTCCACCCTTATGGCTATACCTCGAAAAGGTGTCCACCTATAGAACTAAGGCCCACTCCCTTTTAAAATACTAATTAACACATTCTAGTCACCCTGGTCCCCCTTTGTGGCGATATCTCGAAAAGGCGTCCACCTATAGAACTAATGGTCATTCCTTTTTAAAATACTCATTAACACCTTTCATTTGATACCCATATTGTACAAACACATTCTAGAGTCACACCTGGTCCACCTTTATGGCGATATCCCGAAATCCACTTATATATCTATGGCCCACTCCCTTTTAAAATACTCTTTAATACCTTTTTTACTCTTTAATACCTTCCATTTGATATCGTTTATGTCATACAAACACATTCCAGGGTTACCCTAGGTTAATTTTCCTATATGGTGATTTTCCCTTATTTTGTCTCCAAAGCTCTCAGCTGAGTATGTAATGTTCAGTTACACCCGAACTTAGCCTTCCTTACTTGTTTTCTATTAAAACAGAACGCGCAGTTCTCGGACTTATTCTATAACTCAACTAGTCGGTTATAATTTTATTTTTATTTGTAGATATTCACACTTCTTCATATAATTTTCACTTTACTTGCGTTACAAATTTTCTTTTTTCCCACGGAAGAACTAAACCGTTCTGGTAGGACGCAACTCACTGAATGCATGAAAAACTAACGTGATATGCCGCATTAATCTATGTAAAAGCGCAAGTTCAAGTTTGCATAAAGTAACTCTTACTTCGATTCTGTTACATATATTTCAAATGAATAGAATTTATAGGGACACTTATTTTGCGAATCTGTGAATTAACATCGAATTGACTGCGGGAGTTACAGGTTAGTCACATATCCTAAAATAGTTCATGACGGAAAATGCCGTAATGCCCCTGTATTTTTAAGGGTTAAGGGAAAAAATTACAACAACTTGTCACCAGAACGGAGTGTTTGCCTAATCGCAGTAGTAGGGGCGACAAACACCTTTTTTTGCATAATATGTTTGATAGAAACCTAAATTAGATATTAAAGGGGTGGAGTCTGATTTATTTATTTTTATTTGTGCGTTTTTTTGTCATTGGGATTGTGCACCCTTAGTCCCTCTCTGAAGACATGCACCTACGAGGCGTGGTCTCACATCGCCTCGAAAGCGTAAGTAGCTCGGTTCGGCGATTCTTACTACTTAGCCGAAACTTGTATCTGTTCGTTACCCGGTTCGTGTGTTGTTGCCTCTGAGCTGCCTCGAAACTTTTGCCGCCCCTCAAAGCTGGAGCCTTGAACTGGCGAGGGCAGGACGCGAGCACAGAATGTGCCAACCATTGCTTCCTGTATCTATCTCTTCCTACATTTTCTGCAATTGATGATTCCTAACTTGTAAGCACGTGAAACCAAAAGGCAGTGTCCATTTCATATGATCATCAGAAGCCTCAAGCCTTCTCTCTTCAGAGATATGAACCACGTTGTGTGTCTTATATTGTAGAATTTGCGCATGATCGTAAACATTTTGCAGTCCCGCGCTTCTGTCCACGCCTTTCGTGTTTGATGAATCATATGCAGCACCCGTATACTTCCGATATCTCCCAAACGGATTGGAATCCTTTTTCATCCCCGCTAAGCGCGTTGCGCGCTGGGCTTGGAACCCGTCACGTCAAACCATACACAAATTAAAAGCAACAACAAGCCTCGGATAAGAAGACAACCATTTACAGATGACGACCGTGGCAAACGTTCAAGGGGTATTGATTTGAGGGCATGCACCTGGGACGTCCGTTCCCTGAATGGGATTAGTGCAGATGCCCGGCTGGTTCATGTCCTCGTCAAAGCAAAATCTAACATCACGGCCATCCAAGAAATGCGTTGGACGAAGCAAAGAGGAAATAAGATTAAAAATGTGCGCAATTTCGTCGTTGGATTCGTGGTTGGAAAGGGGCTTTGTCGCTAACTATTGGCGTTCAAGCCTGTAGACGAACATCTCGCTACTATCCGAATAAAGGCAACATTTTTGAATTGATCATTTATCTGCGCCCATGCTCCGACAGAGGAGAAAGGCCATGAGAACGCACATACGAGCGCTGATCGACTCGGACCTTTATCTATTCACAGTCAAAATATGCGCCCACCTCTGCGCGGCTTAAACCAAGGAACAAAAAAAAAAAACAAGGAAAGCTTGACGTCAAAAAGCTGCAATCGAAACATACTGCCAATGATTTCGCAACTCGACTCTCATACTTGCTCTCTGAGAACAAATCAACCCGACAGAATGGAGGAGCAGTGGGAGTATATCTCCAAAGCACTTCGTACCACAGTAGAGGAAAAAATTGGTTACCGGCGGACCACGGAAAAACGCCTGCACCTGAAAGAAAAGACGACACCTGTAGGGCTACGTTAAAAGCGAGCGCAATAAGAGGAGTGTGTGAACGCAATCACGAGTTGAGAAAAGAATCGAGACGACCTCTCAGGAAAAAAAACAGGGGCAGAAAGGCGAGAGTGCGAAGAGCTTGAGCTGCGAGCCACCAGGAATAATTCCCGAAAATTTTACCAAAACAACAAACGGAATATTTTAAGTCTGGGGCAAACTCTTGTAGGCACGAAACATAGACCTTGTAACCGATGTCCAGAGAGTACTTAGAATATGGAGGGAACACTTCTTTTCCCCCTTAATGGAGACAGCGATTTACCGCAAAGGGATGACGAACCCGACTCCGCAATCGCTGACGATGGAATAATCGACCAGATTTTCACAATGCGCTAAATGCTGGAAAAAAGCCGCGAAAAAATAATCGGCACACATCACTTCTTCGTCGATTTTAAAGCCGCTTTCGACAGCACGAAAAGAAGCTGCCTAATTGCCGGTATGTCTGAATTTGATTTCCGGCTGTGCAAATGACGTTGAGCAACACCATCATCTCAGTCAGAATTGGGAGCCGTTCGAAATTAAACGAGGTTTCAGACAGGGTGACCGCCTATCGTTCGATTTCTTTAATTTGATGCCGGAGAAAATTATACTAGCTGCAGAATTTAACAGCACTGGAACAATATTCTGTAAAAGCGTGCAATTACTGGCATATGCTGATGACATTGATATCATCGGCCCAAACACCCGCGCTGTTAGTTCTGCTTACTCCAAACTGGAAAAAGAAGCGGGCAAGATGGGTTTGATGGTGCATGAGGACAAACGAAGTACTTGCTGTCATCGAGCAAAGAGTCAGCGCATACGCACCTTGGCAACCACGTTACTGTTGACCGCCATAATTTCGAAATAGTAAAAGACTTCGTTTATTTGGCAATCAGCATCAACACTAGCAACAACATCAGCACCAGCGAAGAATGAATCTTGCCAATAAATGCTACTTTGGACTAGGTAGGCAATTGAAAATAATGTCCTCTCTCGGCGAACGAAAATCATACTCTATAAGTCACTTATCGTACCCGTCCTGCTATATGGGGCAGAAGCATGGACCATGCCAACAGCAGATAAAGCGGCATTGGGAGTGTTCGAGAGAAAAGTTCTACGAAAGATTTATGGACCTCTACGCGTTGGCTATGGCGAGTACCGAAGAAGATTTAGTGATGAGCTGACGAGCTATACGCAGACATCGACACAGTCCAGCGAATTAAAATGCAGCGGCTGCGCTGGCTAGGCCATGTTATGCGATTTAAAGATGTTACTCCGGCCAAGAAAGTGTTTCTTTCGGAACCCGCCAATGGAAGCAGAGGTAGAGGGCGGCCACCACTCCGTTGTAAGGACCAGGTGGAAAACGATTTAAACTCCCTTGGTGTGGCCAATTGACGCCGGTTGGCGGAGCGAACGAGCGACTGGCGTGCCTTGTTCGAGGGCCATAACCGTTTAGACTGTTAAGCGCCAATTAAGTAAGTAAGTAAGCGCTTTCACATTTGCATTACATGCCTTAAATAGTTTTTAATTACAAGTAAATAGGTGTTTGAATTATCAAAATCGGTGGAGCCTATCGGTTCCTATTCAACTTTAAAAGAAAAAGGACAAAGATAAATCAAATGGCGATAATTAAGGATACAGTTTTTTTGGGAAAAATCGAAGAGGAGCATTTGTTTGTATTATCGATAACTCTCGAATAATACGTTTGTTGCTCAAATATAAATTATGGCGTTTTTCGGTGATCACTTTCAGGAATTTTCACTCTGTGTCTTTAAACATAACATTTATTTACATTGTTATTATTATGGAGTCGGCCATAGTTCTATAGGTGGACGACATTTCGGGTGGACCAGGGGTGACTCTAGAATGTGTTTGTGCGATATGGGTATCAAATGAAAGGCGGTAATGAGTATTTAAAAGGGAGTGATCCTTAGTTCTATAGGTGGACGCCTTTTCGAGATATCGCCATAACGGTGGATCAGGGTGACTCTAGAATGTGTTTGTGCGATACGGGTATCAAATGAAAGGTGGTAATGAGTATATAAAAGGCAGTGGGCCTTAGTTCTATAGGTGGACGCCTTTTCGAGATGACGCCATAAAGGTGACCCGGGGTGACTCTGTAATGTGTTTGTACGATATGGGTATCAAATTAAAGGTATTAATGAGGGTTTTAAAAGGGAGTGGCCCTTAGTGGTATATGTGAAGGCGTTTTCGAGATATCGACCAAAATGTGCACCAGGGTGACCCAGAACATCATCTTGCCAAGATTCAAAGGGCTTTTGATTTCGCCCTGCAGAACTTTTTCATTTTCTTCTACTTAACATGGTAGGTGTAACACACATTTTAAATTTTTGGTTTTTTTTTTTAAGTGGGCGTGTTCCTCATCTCGTTTTGCTAATTTTTATTTAGCATATATATAGTTATAGTAGTAACGTTTCTGCCAAATTTCATCGTGATATCTTCAACGACTGCCAAATTACAGCTTGCAAAACTTTCAAATTACCTTCTCTTAAAAGTGGGCGGTGCCACGCTCATTGTCCAAAATTTTACTAATTTTCTATTCTGCGTCAAAAAGTCAACCCACCTACCAAGTTTCATCGCTTTATCCGTCTTTGTTAATGAATTATCGCATTTTTCGGTTTTTCGAAATTTTCGATATCGACAAAGTGGGCGCGGTTATATTTCGATATCATTCATTTTAAACAGGGATCTGAGATGAATATCCAGGAACCTACATACCAAATTTCATCGAGATACCTCAAAGTTTGCTCAAGTTATCGTGTTAACAGACAGACGGACGGACGGACATGGCTCAATAAAGTTTTTTTCGATACTGATCTTTTTGATATATGGAATTCTATATCTATCTCGATTGCTTTATACCTGTACAACCAACCGTTATCCAATCAAAGTTAAACATTTTGGTATTATTAAGCGCTGTACGCAAACAAAAGCAAACATTCAAGAAACATTTTGCATTTTTCTTGAGCATGAAAATAGCATTAGGCACAAAATTTAAGAAAAAAACTTTTTTAAAAATAAGCTTTTATTATTGGTTAATAAAATTAACTAAAAAATAAAAAATAAATTGGCTGTAAGGAAATATAACACTTTATAAGTTCATTGTAACCTTTAACGATAATTAGGCTTTTCGTCTGCGACAAAAAAATTCCATATTGTACATAATTATATATTTTTAACGTTAAAACTTTATACCTAAATTATTAAATCTTACAGTTTATATGACAGTCCTAATTGTTCTAATAAAGACAAAATTTAAAATAAAAGAAAATTGCTCACGATTCTTGGCTTATATTTGCGTTATATTTGCGTTTTACAACGTCGAAACCACAAAATTCTGAACTCCCTTAAAGTTTGAAACAAAATATAAACAATGTTGAAGAGGGCATGTCAGTGCGCACTTTTTAAAAATCATGTCTGTTTGTCATTAATAACAGAATTTTCCTATTCAAAATTTTTGATAGTGGAATTTTCAAAAATGAGAATTTTTAAAAAGCAGAAATTTTGTAAGCCGAATTTCATGAAGCAGAATTTTTTGTCCCAAATATTGGTCGAACGGAATTTCAACACCAACTCTATTAATTCAACATTTCGTTATCGAGTATTTCTTAAATTCCTAACAGTAATATGGATTAAAGTTTGTAGCCACTAGCAAGTTATTAATGAAAACTGCACATAATACCATGAAAAGGCTCCACATACAGTAGCATATACCCTTATTTGTTTATGCCAATTTTAGAATTTTTTTATTTAGGATTTTTTGTTTCTGTAAACTAAGGCTGTGTGTGAGTTTGCCTAAATTGCTACCTAAATAGAGAAAAAACCTAAATAACTGGAAACTGTCGGCAAGGCAGTGCAAAAGAAAAATTTAGAATTTTTTAGCATACTTTTCAACCAAAATTGAAATGTCAAATTTGAAGAACAAAATAAAATAGATTTTTTTTATTTTATTTCATAAATTTTTTTTTTATTTCTACATACATATGACCGATTTTCTGGGAAAGTAAACCAAGTAGTTGGGGTTTTGCGGGGTTCATGACATATTACAGTAGCTGCTGGAAATAGTGTCATTCAATTTTAGTCGTTTTAAATTAAACATTTCGCTCTTTTTATAAAACGTTGTGAATAAAAAAAATATGGTCGGAAGTAGTTCAGCAAACGAAAAGGTAAATATAACGTGTTTGTTGCAAATAAAATTAGTCGTTCAAGTTTTATCTATTACAAAATTTGCTATAATATCATAACACGTAAAGTTTTTAAAAAAGTTATGTTCCAACTAGCAGTTATGTGAAAAATAAATGTGCCGCAAAAATCGTATGTAACGTTAGCAGTGCAAAACCAAAAAAGTTTTTTTAAAACATGTTAAAATACGTTTTCATTTAATTTGTTTATATATTTTCTTAATAGTATACGTATGTATATCTCGCGTTCCAATTAGGTAGGTTGAACTGGCCGGTCCATGAGGACCTCACATAGACTGATTGAGTCCGTAGTGTTACCAGAAGTTTGTTTTAACGACCAAACTGAAAAACCCTATCAAAAACCAGGACCTATGTTATAAAATAACTCCGTCCTCTTGGCAAATACTAGAAGCTTCCTAGGACTTAAGCCACTTGCTGCTTCTAGATCTGACAGCTGTATCACTCCTAATAGCTGGAGTCTTAGCCTGGCAAGTGCAGGGCACGAGCACAGAACGTGATCGATCGTTTCCTCCTCCAACCCGCACTTCCTACACCTGCTATCACTGACCAAGCCTAATTTAAAGGCATGTGACGCCAGAAGGCAGTGTCCAGTCAGAATACCCGTCATGAGCCTACAGTCCTCTCTTTTTAATGATAGAAGCAACTGTGTTAGTCTAAGGTTGTAAGACCTACACATAATCTTCGACACTTTACAGCCCCGCGCTTGAACCCCCGCCTTTTCTGCTTGGTCGATCATGTCCACCTCTCGCCTTCGCTTAATCTCGCCCAATCTAATTGGGACGTCTACGGAGCAAGCTTCAAGGGATGCGCCCTTTTTAGCTAATTCGTCCGCTTTTTCATTCCCATCTATTCCCATATGCCCTGGGACCCAATATAGATGTATGCTTCTCCCTGTCCCGATTCTCTCCAGAGACTGCTTACACTCTAACACGCATTTAGATGCTGTGCTATGCGAGATTATTGCCTTAATTGCTGCTTGACTGTCAATATAAAAGTTAACACGGTTGCAGCTTAAGCTATTCTCTTCCAGGGTTTCTACTGCTTTGGTTACGGCTAATATTTCCGCTTGGAAAACGCTACAGTAATCCGGCAGCCTGTAGGATCTGCTTAATTCCGGATCAGCGCAGTATACCGCAGACCCTACTCCTTCCACTATTTTGGAACCATCGGTGTACACATGTATCGCCTCGTCCGCCATTTGCGCACCCTTGCGCCAACCGTCCACCTCTATTGTGGCCTTAAGATCTCCCTCAAAGTGCAGGTAGGGAATCATGTAGTCTGTTCGTCTTGTGACTGAGGACGCTATACTACTATGGCCATATGGTCGGCGCTCAAGCTGCCCCGAAGCACCGAGCCTGGTTGCGGTCGTTAATGCTTTGTTCTTTGCTACCAGGTCTACAGGTGGAATGTGCAGAATGGCATACAGTGTAGCCGTCGGGGTTGTTTTCAGGGCTCCCGTAATGCAAAGCATCGATAGTCTGCATACCCCCTCTAATTTTTTGAGGTATGTTGTTTTTTGTGTGGCTTTCCACCAAACAAGAACTCCATAGTATAGAATAGGGCTTACAATCGCTGTAAAAACCCAATGAGAAAGAGAGGGCGATAGGCCCCACGTACAACCCAGCATTCTTTTACATGCATAGAGTGCCGTTGAGGCCTTCTTGACCCTCTCCTCCACGTTGAGCTTCCATGACAGCTTACTGTCTAGGATGATTCCTAGATATTTTGTGCAAGGTTTCTCCTGTAAGGTCACCGCTCCTAACTTAGGCCTGGTCCAATTTGGGACCTTGTACCTCTTTGTAAACAAGACCATATCCGTCTTCTCCGCATTGACTTTCAGCCCGACATTAGATGCCCAGGTATGAATATCCCGAAGCGCCCGATCCATCAAAGAACTAATCGTTGGAAGGCATTTTCCACTTATGACAATTGCAACGTCATCTGCGTAAGCCGTAAGTTTTACGGGTCCCTCATCGAATTGCCTGAGCAGTTGGTTGATGACCAGTGTCCACAGCAGAGGTGATAGCACCCCTCCCTGCGGCGTGCCCCTGTCCACTGATTTCGTGGCCTCGTACAATCCCCATTGTGATGTAATCTTTCTGCAATTTAACATGCAGCCGATCCATCTGATTAAGGCAGGATGTACTTTAATGTAATTAAGACCATCCATAATCGCCCATTTTGCAACATTATTGAAAGCCCCGGCAATGTCCAAGAAGACTCCTAGAGCATACTCCTTATATTCCAGGGATTTCTCTATGCTTATTACCACCCTATGAAATGCGGTGTCTACCGACTTGCCTTTGGTGTACGCATGCTGTGTTGTGGAGAGCAGCTTTCCATCCACGTTGGACTTTATGTACACATCTATCAGCCTCTCAAAGGTTTTGAGCAGAAATGATGTTAAGCTAATGGGTCTATAGTCTTTGGGATACACGTGACCGATCTTCCCCGCCTTTGGTAGAAAAGCTACACGAGCAGTTCTCCAAGAGTGCGGAACATGATTCAGTCTTATGCACCCATCTAATATTATTTTAAGCCATTCCACGACCGCCCTGCTTGAGAATTGTAGCATGGCCGGGAATATACCATCTGGGCCCGGCGATTTAAACTTAGAAAACGTCTTCACTGCCCACTCGATCTTGGTATCGGTCACCAAGCCCGGCACCACTAGCTCCGTGATCGAAGTGTGAGTGATGTCTGCTGGTTCTTCTAAACCGTCTCCCGATGGGAAATGTGTATCGAGAAGCACCTCAAGGGATTCCTCACTATCACGTGACCATTCCCCGTTCTCTTTCTTTATTAGTCCCTGGACTATGTTTCCCTTTCACTGGAGCACTCTATGTCCGTACAGAAACTTTTCCATGAGTTTCTCTTCGCCCTGGTAATTTCACGCTTGTAGATCCTCAGTAGATCCCTGTACTCGTCCCGACACGCTTCGCTTTCCGCGGTCTTTGCGAGTTTAAACATTTCTTTTACCTGTCTTCTTAGAAGACTCAGCTCATTGCTCCACCATGGCGGCTTTGCTTTTCCTCTGAATCTTCTTAGAGGGCAAGCTTTGTTATACGCAGTCATAAGCGTCCTTGTTAGGAATTCATTCGACTCCTCCAGTTCCTCTACATTAGCAACCTCTTTGGGTTGTCCCAGTTTCGTTTCTACATGTTTCTGGAATTTAGTCCAATTCGTTGCCCTAGAGTTTCTAAAGGTTCCTCCCTTCTCTACCCTCTTTAGTGGGATGCTGAAGCTTATATACGCATGGTCGGAGAAGGATGGTCTATCGAGACCCATCCAATCATACCTTGATATATCACGCTCGGAGCTCAATGTAATATCCAGAACATTGCTGGATGTTGGACCAATGTATGTAGGAACATTTCCCCTGTTGGCTATCTGCAAATTGGTTTGCAGGATGTAACAAAATAGAGATTCGCCTCTCTCGTTCGTATCTGCTCCTCCCCACGCATTGTGGTGCGCATTTGCATCTGCGCCTATGACCAACCGCCCTTTGCGCCCTTCCACCTGTACTAGCCTTTTGCACTCCATCGGTGGAACCTCCGCAGCATGGGCCATGTAGCAGGACGCCAGGATAAATGCCTGCTTATTCTTTTGCTCAACGGCCACCGCTACGAGATCCTCGGTGGTGTAATTAGGCTGCATATATGAATGCAGCTGTTTCCTTACCATTACTACAGCTCGCACCCGTCCTTCCGTTTGTGCGTAGTAAACGCCAAACCCGCGCGCGCTAAGTCCAGAAACCTTTCTTCCCGATGAGAGCCACGGCTCCTGGATCAGCGCCACGTCAAACGAACCCTCCTCAAGGGTTAGGAGGAGTTCGCTCGACGCCACTTTACTGTGTTGGAGGTTTATCTGTAGGACTCGCAGCACCATTGGGCTGTTTGTCCCCCTCCAGCACCTTCGTCTTGACGTCGTCGTCCTCCTCTTGCCCTTTTGGTTTAGAGTATTCGAGGCCCCCTTCAGCCCCTCGTGAATGTTGTGCCGTGTGTTCCTCTGTGCGAGTCACAGCACCATTTAGCGGTTGGTCCTCTTCTAGCACGTTCGTGGTGACGTCGGGGACCTCCACCTGTCTTTTTTCCCTTAGGCTTCTGAGGTCCTTTTCGACTTCGCCCACTTCCAGCGTATTAGGATTTTTATCCTCGGGACTTCTTTTCCTGAGTCGCATGTAAATTTTGCCAGTGCCAAAGGACATTTTGCCAAGCTGCGTGTACAAAATATCCTCCGCCTGCTTGTTTATTTGGAAGATGTAGAACTGACCATCCTCGGTAGGCCGAGATACAGTAAGTACCTTCCAATCCTGTGTCGGTATGTTCGGATTCTGATTCTGCAGAAGTCGCAGTGTATCCTCCGACTTCATCACGCATGGTATCCATACCTTAACTTTTGGTACCGTGGGGATTTGCGCTTTATCCACCACCTCAAACCGCGCGTTCGTGCCTTGCCTTTGGAGGTTTGGAACGACTTCCTCCAGCCACCGCAAGCTCGCGATGTTGTCGCACGCTATCATCTTCACACCATTATACCATCCCCCCGAATCAAAGGTTGGAAGGGGCTTACTTGGTTGTTCCCGCATCATCTTAAGCATTAAGCTAATAAGCTCCCTTTCCACAGATCTCCACCTTTCAGTAGTCATTTGTCCGAACGGACTGCTACGATCAACCAGCGCCACAGTCAGTGACTGCTTTGCCACATCACTCATCTTCTCGGGAAAAGCAGGAGTCTTAGTGTTATCTCCCTTTAGAACCTCCGAGAACACCGGAGTCTTCGCGTTAACTCCCTTTAGCGCCTCCGAGAAAGCCGGAGTCTTAGCGTTATCTCCCTTTGGCTTATCTCCTACTTTCGTAGTTGGAACTTCCCTCTGACTGGCAGCTTTCGAGGTAGTTGCTACCTCGCTATTGGAACCCATCTGTCTTACAGCTTTGGGCCTACTTGTCTTGTCTATGCGACTGCCCTGCCTCGCGGCTCTAGGACTGGGTCCTTTCTGCCTCTTGAAAGCAGGCTTGTCGCCTTCTGCCGAACGTTGCCTCTTCATTCTGCCATTCGACGCTTCTTCCTCCTCGTACCGGTTGCAGAACCGAGGGTTTCTCGCAGCAAACCTTTTGAACTGCCTTCGACCTACTTCTACCGCTTCATGGGCCCATTCCAAGCGCTCGATCTCCACTTCTGTTGGGTCGACCACTGCTCCCAAGCGTTGTATAATTCTTAGTGCTGCACGGTACTGCGAGAGAGCTCTTTTACTTCCTCTGCTCCGTACCCTTCTCCACTCTTCTACTCCGTTTTCATTTGTGTGCTTCTCCAACACGGAGTTCATTGAATCAGCACTACTCTCGCTCCCCGAGTCCGACGCATCGCTTAATTCGTATTTGTCGTCCTTGGATTGCGACTCAGTCCTCCTCTTTACATCCTCCTTATTACATTCAGGTAATGAGTTGTTCATCTTGGTCGTACGACGACCTGCCCGACAAGGCGGGCTCAGCGGTCCAGTATTATATACGGGGAAAGAACCGTCCGCCACAGCAGCGCCCCTTACTGCGGTAAGGCCATAAATACTTCCCGAGATGGCCCGGTATCGGGAAGGCTCCGTTCGAATTTATCCCCTGGCTGCAAATCGTCCAATAGGCACGGTCCGCATAACACCCTGGATTAGGGGGTTGGCAGTTCTTGGTCACCGACATCCCGCCGCCCTCCTATGAGGCGAAACGGCGTAGATGTCAGTCCTAAACAGCTCCGCCTCATAGTCGGGCGCTATGGAGTTCGGCTAAGCCCTCACACCAACGACAAGGTGCCTACCCTAGTGAGCGTTCTAATTAAAAAAAGTTAAATTTCCAAAGATTTGAAGAAATTGTTAGCTTAAATAATATGTAACGTTAGCAGTGATTTTTTATTTAAAATAAAATTGTCCCTTTCCGTTCCCTTACACAGGAGAGGAAAGCTCAGCAAAATAAAAAATATAAAGAAAACCTGAAGTACTCGCCTCAATATAGGGACTACAAAAAAAAAAACAAGCGGCATTAATGAAGAAATATAGGGAAAAAAAGAGAGCAAATGTGAAAAAGGTACCACTCATATTTTTTTTAGGTCGTCAAATGAACTCGCACAGTTTTGACAGCTTTTTCCTAAATTATTGCAGTGACGGAAAGTTCCAGTGGAATATTGGTTTAAGTACTTAAAATTTAAGCGAACTCGCGCTCAGCCTAAATATTATTTTCTACAACCTGCTAAACTAAGATAAAAAATTGGGTATTTTGGTTCGGCGAGACGCCGATTTGACACAGGGTGAAATGTTATTTTTCGTGTACTTGTGAGCTGTCAGTCTGCAACGACAGCTTTGAAGGTCAATGCGCAGTGTTGTAATATCGTTCTTTAAAACATCCAAAAAATGTTTTTAAAATACCCAAAGGTTCAAAATGCTTCAAAGATTTCAAAGGAAAATGCTCCAAATTTAAAAGCTTCATATATATTTGGTATAATAATTAATCAAAATAGAATAAAATGAAATATAATTGAAAACAATTAAAAAATTAAATTAATTTAAACAAACTAGTGTGAGGTAAAATAAAACAAATAAAATAAAATAAAATAATTTGGGACAATTTTAAACAAGGTGGTATCAGAATGAACAAGACGACAACTGTTTCGATCATACCTTGTAAATCTCTTCAAAGCCTTTTCACACGGAAGTGGGATCCGCACCAAACGCAAAGCAAATACCAGTTTCTTTGGAACCACAAAAAACAAAAAGCATAAGTTCGACACATGATAATATACGAAAGTATATACTTTGCAAAGAATAAAATATGCAAGGAAGGCAATTGGGATAAGTTTACAACAACTAAGGCATGATGTGGCTGAATGCGTTGGTAAGAGTGCAGCCATCATAGGAATGCGGATCCGAATCCCACTCCTGTGAGAAAAGGCTTTGAAGATATTTACAAGGTATAATCGAAACAGCTGTTGCTCTGTCCGTTCTGATGTCACGTTGTTTAAACATGTTGTTAAACATGTACATAAATGTTTTCATAAATTTAAAAAGAAATGAGGGCAATCCCCACTTAATTCATAAAAATAAAATAAAACAAAGTAAATTGAAATAAACTAAAAAAACTAAAATAAAACCAAAGAAAATAAAACAAAATAAAATTAAATAAAACAAACTAAAATAAATTAAAAAAAAAATGAAATAAGAAATTTAATAAAACAAAATAAAAGAAAATAAAATTAAAAAGATATAAACAAAGAAATATAAAATAAAATAAAATAATTTGTATGAGTTAAGCGGGGATTGCCCTTATTGCTTTAAATATATGAAAACATTTAGTTGAAGCAATTTTTAATTTATAATTTATTTAATAGTTGGGGAAAATATAAACAACGTGACATCAGACCGGACAAGGCGACATCTGTTTCGATTATACCTTGTAAATCTCTTCAAAGCCTTTTCTCGCGGAAGTGGGATTTGAACCCGAATGCCTACGATGGTATTTTATTATATTGTATTGTATGGTATTGTATTTATTTGATTATCTCAAGTCATACATTAGGTTTAAGCTTTTGAGCTTGTCTGCGGGCAAAACATTCCTACAACATGATTTACAAAACATTTAACATAATTATTAGCTTAAGATTATAGCTAATTATTTAATAAAAATTATATCCTAGTAGCCTAAAATAGTCAAATTTGATATTAACACAGTTTATGATTAGCGCTATTAGATAAAAAGTAAAATTTTTTCAACACAGTTAGCGGCTAGCGACTTGCATTAAATTTGGACGAAATACTTGTAGTATAAGAATTAGGTATTAATTAAAGGTTTTTTAAGAAATAACAATTTTAAACGAAAAAATAAATCTTAAAACTAGGGCATGAAATTTCTACAATAAGCTTTTTATCTATTTATAAATAAGGTTTTTTCTATTAGGTACTTTTGGCCGGTTCATTTAAAAAGGTGCGTACTAGAACGTATAGTGTATTTTTTGAGTAATTATTCAAAAACCTTGCTACTCTGATTATCGTTATTTAAGAAAATAAAATTTAGGAAAAAAAACTTTTTTTAAAATAAGCTTTTATTATTGGTTAATAAAATTAACTAAAAAATAAAATAATTAAAAAAATTTTTATGTTAAACGGTTTTATTGAAAACAATACTTACATGAAGTAATAATAATACTAAAAGCTGGAAAATAATTAGGTAGGTCCTAGGTACTAGCCATCACACTCCTCACCAATCTAGGGTGTTGATCAGACTATTAAATAAAAGCGCTGGGCACGTGAAATTTGTAAAAGTGTGAGGCGTAGCATAACCTGATTAAGGGTCCGTTTGTCTTATATATGACTATCAATAGAAATTTGATGCGTCCAACGCTTTTATTTAATTGTCTGATTAACACCCTAGATTGGTGAGGAGGGTGATGGCTAGTACCTAGGACCTACCTAATTATTTTCTAGCTTTTAATATTATTATTACTTCATGTAAGTATTGTTTTCAATAAAACCGTTTAATTAAAAAAAATTTTTTTTATTATTTTATTTTTTACTTTTTAGTTAATTTTATTAACCAATAATAAAAGCTTATTTTTAAAAAAGTTGTTTTTCTTTTAATTTTATTTTATTGTGAGTTTGCCTATGTCGCGTTCAGTTTACAACTACTCATTGCAGATCTCTGCTCTGTTTTAAAATAAAATTTCAACTTTCGCTCAGCTAAAATTCCATCGCCAAAAATCTGTAAAACAAAATCAAGTGCGCAGAAAATTATGCAACATTTAGCGATAACAGCCTAACTTCTACGTTCGTTGTATACACAAACAAAGCGAAGTTACTTGCTTTCTTGAGGACTTAGGCTTTTATGCCAAGGTGAGCACAAATCTTTACCCATCACGCTGTTATCGATTAATTTATCGAATTATCGCAATGCAGTATTGCATTGTCATCGGAGTTATACATGCGTGCAAAATTCCAGCTCAATCGGACCCCGGGAAGTGTATCAAATTTAACCTGCAAGATTTGATTACAAACAACAGCCAAGTGAAACTAAATAAAAGCTTATAAAATAGACTTGATGTCTAGAATCCCTAGTTCCCTATTCAGCGGTGTATTAACTGTGTATACATTCAGCTCTCTAGCTAATATTTTCAAGCAGTAGTTTTGGCTTTTTAAGGCTGAAAAGGGTTCCCCATGTTGTAATGCCGTGTCGAATGTACGATTCCTATAATACTCTTTAGTTGAAGTGTTACAAACGAATTCAGCCACGTCATGCCTTAGTTGTTGTAAACCTTATCCCAATTGCCTTCTTTGCATATTTTCTTTATGCACAGTACATACTTCGTATGTACTCATGTGTTAAAGTTATGCGTTGGTAAGGCGGTTTTAAGGATTGGTATTGTTGTTTCGTTCTATTTATAGAACTACAACGAATTAACCAATTGTGTCTATTTGTATGAGTTTTTTAAGCTTTAAATGTATGAAAACATTTATTTGAAGTAATTTTTAATTTACAAATTATTTAGTGGTTTGGGAAAAATTTAAACAACGTGACATCAGGACTGACAAGGAGACAACTGTTTCAATTATTTTTATTATTTTTTTATTATTTTTTTTCCGAATCGAACCTTGAATCATGTTTCAATAGGCCGATAAAAACAAAAACAATTGTTAAAAAACCAAAAGCACTTGGGAATGTCAAAAAAAGTAATTGACAATAAACAAATCCCGCATTATCAGAGATTTGAAACAGATGGCGCAACACTGAATAAATATAGTTGGCAAGAAGGATTAGAAGTAGCAATTTATCCGTCAAACAAACCACCGCTGTATAGCTAAATAGTTAGCGCAGCATGCCTAAAGCGTACTGATGATGAAGGCTTAGCACCCTTCGAAATGGGTCCATCTGCGTAGTAGAGGTTTACGCTGATCGCTTTATCGGCGGCGGCGGCGTAGGCGGCGCGCCGGCGTACGCTGGTGTTCTTACTTTCAAAAGCTTGATTTTTCTATTTAAAAAAATAATATTTAGGAAAGGTTTTGTTTGTATGTATTTAAGGACATTTCGAAAAGATCCGGGGTTTTTGCCTCAAGATCTCGCAGACCGTTCAAAAATTTTCAGGAGTAGCTCCTTGCGGAGGTATTGTCCCTCATTCACTTACTCCAGAGAGGCTTCGAACCTAACCCCGGTATTTGGAATTGGTACTGCTTCTTTTGCTGAAAAGAAATAGAGATACATAAAATAGCCACACTTTTGTCTGCATATCTCGTGCAAAGCGTAGTTTCACCTAGGGTAAACTCCTAATAATCGTCGCGAACACAATCATTGTGGATCCTTGGCGGTCACGCACAAAGGCGACTTACGGTTGCTATTAATGGTCTATTAATACTCATGACTCTCGTATCACAGGGCACCTGCAGTGTTTTCGGCTGTTTTTAAGAGCTACAATTCCCGGCGTGCGAACAGTAGCAATCCCTACAACCAGTCGCTACCACGCCTCCTGACCCTCACACCATATGCCAGTACAGAAGCTAAAGGACTGCGACTTCGAACTCATACCTTCGTCGACTTCATTTTCCTAGAAGCTCTAGGTGTAGCCCCGAAGACTTTCCAACGGTTGCTTTTGTCGCGCTATGCTGCCGAGCTACACCACAGAAACGCCATGAAACGTTAGGGAGTGACTATTCGGCCAAGGATGCCGCCTTGATAAGTAATCTAAGTGGAAGTCATTGCGTAATGGGTAAAAATCGTATAATTCTCGGCGCATCTGCATGATTAAAAATTTACAAGGACCCTGGATAAAATTTTTAAAATGTGCACCAAAGTTTGCAGACGTTTGTGTTCACAACATTGATTTCAATAGTCTTCCTTAAATCAAAACGATATTTTAGAATGAGAGTCGACCGATTTTAAGTTGAAAATGTTTACTGCTGTTTTCCGGCCTTACGATACAACAGCTCGTTATGGATGACCGCGTAGCTTCAGTTTTCAGACTAGTTCGAATGTCCACTATGTTAGGGTAGTAGCACACACGGTCATTAGTTCGACTGTCTTCGGAAAGATTTTGCTTCACCACTTTCAGTGTTCTTGCGAAGGACAAAGCCTCACCTGGTAAATATATGTGCCTACCTATTCACATTTGTAAAAGGAGCCGTAACATGTAGTTGATATTTAAACTTGGTTGATAGGCTATAATCAATGTAATTCACTCCAAAGGACTAGTTTTCGATAGGACCGCCAACTTTAGGAAATGTCAAACCGGGAGACTTGGGTGTGGAAGGATGAAGTGTGAAAATCAAAATTAAAATTTCAGACGCTATTGTATAATTTCGCAAATAAACAACAGATGTTTGAATGTAAGCCCAAGCGATTTTTCGAACCCTTCTCATACATACATATATCCTCAACTTAAGTATGAGGTAAGACTCATTTCAATGGACTGTTTATGCCCCTAGAACCTGCTAAAGGATTTTTCATCACTAATTTCGATTATTCTTTCAGCCAATCGCAATATAATATTTAAAAAAAAAAATCGGAAAATTTTTTGGGTGTTTTGGTTTTTTTACAACTTGAGGACAATTTGAAAACAATTTGAAACGCCTTGGGTCATTTTATTTGAATTTATTGTTCATTATTAATTTTTTGAAAAAAAAAAAAAATATGCAAAGTGAGCATATAAATTTATTATATAACTTTTATTTGGGTGTTTGGTTTTAATAACTTGGTGAATTGGGTGATGGAAAGTCCGTGTTAAGCAGACATCGAAAACGCCTGTTTTTGTAAATAACTTTTGAACATTTAGAACGAGTTAAATTTCGCAATTAGTTTCTTATAACCGGTAGTTATGCGCATCCGTTGATACCACCTTCGACCATATCCGAACAATTTTCGACATGAACAATAAATGGCATAAACAGTCTTAAACGAGTAGAAAATATAGTAACGCGCCGGACGCCGCCGCCGCCGCCGCCGCCGCGCCGATATTTTTGACTTTCGGCAGCGGCGTGCGAAAAACGACCATACTCGGCGGCGGTGGCGGCAGCGTTAATCGGCGGCGTATATCTCTACTGCGTAGCTATGGCAGGTTGTCTCAAAGGTTTTCTACTTACTACTCCAAAAACAAAATACAATTTACCAATTATAGAAAAATAAAAAAATAACAATAATTACACAGTGCGACAGTGATTTTGCACTTTCCAAGTGACCTAGTTTACGTTGCAGGCCTTGACGAGTACATCATGATAATGTGTTTAAAAATTGTCTAACACCCCCAAATTGTCAAGTTATTGTCCAAAAACTGTCTTTCGTCTACTGCTTGAACTCTAAAAATCATAACATTATCACGTTTTAACCGATTTTCGACTTACGGTTTTGGAAAGGAGAAGATTAAAGGTTCAAGCAAATATATATATTTATACTTTGTACAAAAATACTGGGACGTTTTCCAAAAGTTATCTAAGATTTACCCATTTTTCCCCATTTTTCGACGTCTTTTTTATGTACCATATCAAACATAAAATTACTTTTTGACTAGCATTCTCAAAGAACTATTTATCCCGAGAAAAGTCATGGTTTATCAAAATCGGTTGATAAATGGTTAAGTTACAACGCTTATTGTAAACAAGAAAATTAATAAAAAAATTATTTCAATGATCTGTACTCTGTTAGTTGCTGTGAATCACATGTATAAATTGAAAATATTTTCACTTAGTTTTGGAAAATTAAAAAATTAAACTCGTGTAAAGGTCTATCGCTGTTTTATTTCTAATACAATGTATGATAATCGTAACAAGTTTTGTTCTATCTTGAAAAGCAACATTGCAAAATTACAGACCAGTAAAGCCGTGAAAGATGCTTTTAACAATTTCTTCGACCGCGCGAATAACATTTGTGAGCTTAAGCCATTTAAATAAAACACGAACTTACTACTCTGGAGGTTTATTCAAGAAGGAGGAAGTTTCCAACAAGTACATATATTTATATTCTTATTAACTAAGTTTAAAACTACGAGTACGTAAAACTAAGAGAAAACTTAAGAGAAATTATCATGTAAATTGAAGGTGGAAAAGGGATGGGAGTAATGACATGTAACTCCTCTACCCCTTGTTTTTAAAATACTCCTGGATTGTAAGGCGGATAATTTTAATAAAAATATAAATTAAATTTAAATGTATTTATACTTTTTCATTAATTAATTTTAAAATCAAAGTGAAAAATTAACGGAAATTGTTATTAGTTTGATTTTTAATTCAAGTGCATACATATATGAATATTTATACAATGTTTTTAAATTTTTAATTTACACTTAAATATACATTTTAATTTCATTGTTTCATAGCTACAAAATATTCAAATTTTTCATATAAGGAATTTATTTACACAGTATTCGTAAATTTCAAAGGACGTTTAATGTTAGACTCGTGGACATTTTTTAATTTTGCCTTTCTGAATTTTGGTTGTTCTTTATGCCTCAAATTCAAATAATTTTTTATATAACCTTCAGACCTTTTTTCGACAAAATCTTCTCTACATAAATTCGCTTTAGATATATTTTTATGTTTTTTTGTTTCGATTCTTTTTTTTATTACGTTCTTATCAATAATATTCATATGGACATTGTTCGGAGTTGTCTCTATTGATGAATGGTATGTGTTATTGTATATTTCAACAGCCTTACTTATTTGATCTTTGATTGGTAATTTATTTTCAATATTTAAAGCTCGTATTTTTTCTGTCAAAGTATTATTAAATCTTTCAGCATCAGAGTTGCCAGTATGGCTATTAGGTTTTGTAAAATGTATATTTATATCCTCCTCCTGGCAAAACTGTTTAATTTTGACAGAGTTGAATTCATTATCACATACTATTTTGTGCATTTTACCGAATATTGAGATATACAATCTAATTTTCTCGATTAATGTTTTGTTATTTCGATCCTCCAAATAAAATGCCGCCGCATGTTTGGAAAATTTATCAACAAAAACTATAAAAGAGTGTTTTGAATTTACATATGTATCTATATGGATTATTTCTCTCGTATCACATGGTGTTTCGGTTATTAAAAATTTCTTTTTAATGGGGTTTCTATCATATTTTGAGGAACTACAAATATCGCAATTATTAACTACTTTATGAATGATGTACTTAAGTTTAGGATAATAAATTTTTCGCTTGAGGTCTTGATAATTAGGTATTATCCCTGAATGTCCTGACTCTTTCGTGTGAAATAATGCCACTTGTTTTGTTGCTTCATCTTCGTTTCGCAAATCCCTAGCATAATATGAGCATTTAATAAATTTAATATTGCTACTATTTTGAAAAAGTTGTATTAAAGTATTTTGAACTATATTATAAAGCGATTCAGATAATTCTGAATAGATTGCTGTTTTACCGGATTTTATATGTCTCCTCACTATATCAGAAATTTTATCAGGAATATCGTTTTCCTCAATAAATACTCTTTGATTTCCCAATACCATTTCCTTTTCAACAGCTTTTCTTTTGACAATAAATATTTGCGATTTAAATCGGTTTACGACCGTGTCGAGGATAGGAAAATGATCGTTAAAATCTTCCTGTTGAGAGTGAATTGTGGCCATGGTTGAAAAGTTACCATCATCGTTTTCAAATAAATTGATTTCATTTGTATATGAATTTATCCTGCTTAAGAAATCAGCGATTGTATTATCCTTCCCCTGTATGTAATCTATTTTCGCTTCATATTCTCCAAGCTTTATAAGCCATCGTTGGAGACGAGGATTAATACTTTTTCCATTATATTTAGCTTGTAGCCACTTAAGTGGTTGATGGTCCGTGTGTAAGTCGAACTCGACACCATACAAATACGGTCTAAAATAATTAACGGCCCACACAACAGCCAAAAGTTCCTTTTCTACGGTAGCGTAATTTTTTTCGTTGTCATTTAATGTCCTTGAAGCGTAGCATATAGGGTGACAATCTTGAGAGAGTACAGCCCCTAGCGCAAAATTACTGGCATCCGTAGTTAGCTTAAATCTTTTACTAAAATTCGGGTATCTTAAAATAGGGTGATCAGTTATTAATGATTTAAGCTTTTCAAAAGCGGATATGTAATTTGGATCATTAACATTTATTTTAATACCCTTTTTTAGGTAATATATCATAGGATAGGCCACCTTTGCATAATCCTTGATAAATTTACGGTAGTATCCCGTTATACCTAAGAAAGATCGTATTTGTTTGTCGGTTTTTGGTAGTTTCAATTTTTGAATAACATCGACTTTGTTTATGTTGGGCCTAACTCCTTCCGAGGTTAATACATGACCCAAATACTCAGTCTCCCTACATAAAAAATTGCATTTATTAACTTGGATCTTAAGACCCGCCTTACGCAAAGCTTCAAAAATAAGTTTAAGATTTGTAAAGTGTTCTTCTAAAGAAGAGCTAAAAACTAAGATGTCATCTAAATAGACGACACATACCCGATTTTTGTATTTTTGGAGCACGGAGTTCATAAGCCTTTGAAAAGTCGATGGAGCATTTTTTAGCCCAAAAGGCATTCGCACAAATTCAAAATGCCCATCAGGAGTGGAAAAGGCGGTCTTTTTACGATCCTCCGGCTTTACCACAATCTGATGAAAACCTTTGGCAAGGTCCAGCGTGGTAAAGTACATGGCTCTGCCCAATTTGTCTAATATCGCATCAATATTGGGAATTGGGAATTTGTCAGAAATTGTATTTTCGTTTAATTTCCTATAATCTATCACGACTCTCCATTGCTTTAAGCCATTTTTATCATTTTTCTTCGGGACAATCCATAAAGGACTATTATATGGAGAACAGGACGGGGTTATTATATTTTGCTGTAGCATTTCATTGATTTGTTTGCTTATTTCCTGCTCATGGACTTTAGGATAGCGATAATTTTTTGAATAGATTGGATTATTAGTGGTTGTTATAATTTCGTGTTGAATATTATGTGTAGCTGTAAGGTTTTCACCCTCCTTATAAAACAAATCTTCATATGCAAATAATAGATTTTCGAGGTTTTTGCGTTCTTCTGCATTAAGATGATTTAAACTCAATTTTTCAATAATATTATCAGGAACTGGTTTCAATGCATATATATGGTGGATATCGAAAGGATATATATGGAAAAATATTTTGTTTTTATTAATTTCAAGACATTCGTTTTCAAAATCGATTCTCGCTTTAAAAGGCCTTAAAATATTTTGACCGATAATGGCATTGTAGTTTTCGTTTTTTAAATCTACAACTTTCAAAGATATTGTTCCATATGACTTAAATTCTTTAGGAAATGTGTAATAATTTTACTATTTACTTTATTTATACCATTTATAGTCTTAAAATACAATGTTTTTTCCAAACATTCAACGGAAAAGTTATTTAAAACATTTGGCCCTATTAAACTGGTTGTAGAACCAGTGTCTATTAAGCAATTTATCCTTTCATTTTCAATAGTGATAGTTATCACCGGTAGCAGTTGGTAGTACTCTCCTCGAGAAAATTTACCGATTGTTCAATATTAGTTACATCCATAGGTTCAATTGTATTATCTGAGAAATGTTGTTTATTTGTATTATTATAAGTATTTCGCGATTGCGCTGAATAATTATTTCTAGTAGGTGGTTGTATATGTCTATCACTATGTTGATACGTATTTTGGTATCTATTCGATTGTCCATATAAATATTTTTGATCAAGATAGCTATTTTGCATATCTTTTTGGTTATTACTTGAAAATTTTGTCTTAGGCCTATTGCTATTTGATAGCTGTGTATTTATTCGGTAGTTAGTATTGTTATTTATTTAAACCTATTTACTTCTTTTTTGTGGTTAAAATCAATGCATCTTGAATCATCAAGAAGTTTTAATTCAGAATATCTACGAACTACTTCACTTAAACTACTGTTTGGATTTATGTGAGCCCGAATTGGGCCATCTATTTTTTCTAATAAAATGTCCACTAAATCTCTATTAACGCATACTGGAGAATATAGTGACGATTGTCTGCCATCAAACTCGTACAATTCGCTTAAGTCGAATTTTGCTTTTTCAAAAACATTAAATAATTCTCTTAAATTTGATACTTTGACCATTCTACAATAATTAAATATCTCGCCATAAGTTTGACGAGGTCTAAAATGCTGTTTTAAGTTACTTTTTATTTGCTCCCAATTGGAAGTTTCGCTCAATTCACGAATACTTCTCCCAGCATCCCCCATAATTTTTTCATTCCTAATTATATGAAGGCCGTATTCCCTAAGTTGAACATTATTTGCACAAAGCTCAAAAGTTGTTTCTACTGACCTTATGAATGAGCCTACAAATTGTGTCTCATCTAAGGGACGTAATTGCCGAAATTGCTGTATAACATCCTTTGCACTCAGCTGAAAACAGTGACTTGCCAGTTGTTGTTGTTGTATTGCTGTATCTTGTTGTAGTTGCTGCATTGTTTTTTGCTGTTGTTGTTGAATTACTGCGTCCTGTTGTAGTTGCTGCATTGCTATTCGTTGTTGTTGGAAAACCAAAGCTTGTTCATTAACTACCTCAGTTAGCTGGGCAATTTTTTGCTCAAGATCTTCCATATTAAACAAGTTTCTATTGCGATCAAAGACACTTTGTCGTTTGTTCATTAAATGTTTCTTATTTAGTTATTTAGTTATTTTACTTCGTGCTGCTTTTCTGTGTGCTATTTTAACCATACATGTATTGTTTTTGTTTTTGGCTTTATTTGCTTATACTGGGTAATTCGAACCGGTTTATTACGTATATATATTTGTTGTTTTATTTTCACACTGCATTCGTTATTTGTTTGACACCTCCCTTTCGCTTGGATTGGTTGTTGTTGTTAAGTTAAAAAAGGTGCACACGTACTCAAAATAAAAAACGTGCTTATATTGTTCTTTTTTTTTTTTTCTTTATAACTTCTTTGTATTTTGTTGGTATTGTTTTATTTATGTATTCACAATTTTTCAAAACTAAAACTTTTCTTCACGTTGTCATGTAACTGGAACTTGTTTACCAAAGTTGGCAAAAAGTGTTCGGGTTCTTATTATAAGCGTCGTGTAGCGGTAACTTGTTTACTTAAAATGTGACAAAAACTGCCAGCCCTTTACGATAACTGTTTCTTGTTTACGAACAATTTTCGCCAAACGTGTATATCCACATATAACTATGTACACATTTATTTATATATGTATATATATATAACAAAAATTAAATATTAGTTATACAAAAGTTTAACAAAATGTTGTCCTCAATCTCTTATTAATGCAGCACTTTTATTTAAAATTTTTCAATTTAATAATTTTTGAAGTGTTCACTACAAAGGTTTTTTATGTTTCACGTTTTTATTAAAACTTTTATTTTCGCACAAACTTATTCCTTCACATTACTGATTATTATTTAGCCTTTTAAATAAAAAACACTTTCTTTCAATTTATATTTGAATTTTCTGGGAATTGAAGAAATTTAATTTCTTTGTTGGTTCCTTTCACGAGACTGCGCCAATAACATTTGTGAGCTTAAGCCATTTAAATAAAACACGAACTTATTACTCTGGAGGTTTATTCAAGAAGGAGGAAGTTTCCAACAAGTACATATATTTATATTCTTATTAACTAAGCTTAAAACTACGAGTACGTAAAACTAAGAGAAAACTTAAGAGAAATTATCATGTAAATTGAAGGTGGAAAAGGGATGGGAGTAATGACATGTAACTCGCGTATGATAAAAGTGCTTGGTATGAAATAGAATATGCCTGTCCAACATGCTCCTGAAAACACTGCACTGAAAAAATGCAACAAGTTAGAGCTGGATTTCGATTCGATTCTTAATCGAACTTTTTTTTTAGAGATGTAGAATCGATTTTTTTTTAAATCGTTCGATTCTTTAGGCATCGAAGTTTTCATCACTCTCTACTTTACGGACGCTTGAGGAAATACATATTCTGTAATTTTTGTTTTTATAAATATAGCTTTAATGTGTTGGTGGCTTCGAGAGAAAGGATAAAGATGAAGAAATTTCTTCGCACTTTTTTCAAGCAATATATTGAACATGTGTTTATCGAATTTGTGGTATGATATTGTGTTCAGTACGAAATGAAAACTAATTAATACCACATTTTTAGATTCTAGTAAGCCAATTGAAAGTGACTCTGAAGGGGAATTCAATCTTATAAGTAATCCAAAGACGCGGAGATCTGTTGTCTGGAAGTAATTTAGTTAAGTGCAGGGAGATTCTGCGAAATGCAAATCGTGCGGAAAAAATGCAAAACAAGTGGAAATACAACCATTTGTTAAATCACTTGAAGCGGTCATATCCAACGTTGATGGAAATGTCTTCATCAACAGCTCCTATATAATCCTTTTTTGAACCTAATAACACCAACATAAGGAATCTCAGTCTGTAGAGGAGCGAAAAAGACAACTGGATTGTGCTTTGATTAGAATGATTGCCACAGACATGCAAACCCTTTGGGATTGTCGAAGATAACGGATTCAGATCTTTTACACAATGCTTGGATCCGCGGTACTTTTTGCCTTCGCGAGTAACATTAAGAAACACACTTTTAACAAATATATAAAATTAATACTTTTAATGACATAGACAGCGGCAAACACTAAAACAGAAGTGACAATTTTTATGTAATTTCGTCAATTAAATTCCTTATTCCCTTTTATTTTCAAAAAGCTAAGAAAATACTTCCATAACGTTTTTAACTGAAACTACGCAAACCATGACACAAATTGCCGTATGTTGTCAATTGTAAGTTCCGTATACCTCATTCATTAAAAAGCTGCAAAACGTATACTGAGAACATGTTACCTTTCGTATGTAATAAATATTTCCTTTTGATATGACGCTGAATATAGATCGATACTAATGCCGTAAACGAAACGAGAACATTATACATATTGTAATAATAAGTATTAAAGAAGAAAGTGTATAGCTTAATGTTTCCAAGTTTGGTTTGCCTACATTTTGAAATAAAAGATTCAAAAAACGGAAAAAGTATGACATTTCGGTAAAGATTATTCTAATTATCTCACTCCGATGAAGAGATCAAGTGAATACCCATATTGCATTCCTTGATGCTTCCAATTTTGTCGACAGGCAACGAAACGAGAGAAAAACTGTCCAGCTTTATTTGTCGGGAAAAATTGTGTAAATGGTTAAGTACACTGTTATAGAAATATACTTTATAAATAAACTTTGTTTGGTTCAATTTAATCGATTAAATCGATTTTTTCTAGAATCGAATCGAAAAAATCGATTCTTAAAAAATAGAATCGAACACAGCTCTACAACAAGCGACCTTTACCATTTTTAACCCCAATGGCTTCTCATCGTCAAATTTTCCATAAGGAAGAAAATTGCTATTTCTGCCAAACAAACACCTTTGGTCATCACTATTAAACCCGCGACCGCATAAAGTAGCTGTTGCTGTTGTAGTAACCGTATCTCGCCCAATAAAGGAAGAAGAAACCAATACTCATGTTGTAATTCTTGAATCAAAAAATGCATTGGAATATGAAGAAGAATATTCTGACGGTTCAGAAATTGACAAGGAATTTCTTCCAACTGCGTATTTTAACAACGGAGCGTCATGTAGTCTAAAATGAAGATTTCCGTGACCTTGTGCATGATTTAGGAGTTTCTTTGAGGCAGACAGAAATTTTGGGCTAGAGGCTGAAACAGTGGAATATTGTGGAAAAGACCTTTAAAGGTACATTACCGAGGGATGACAACCTATCGTCCTTAGAAAAAATATTCCGAGCTCACGACATCAATAATCAACTTATTTATTGGCCAGATATAGTTGAGCTCTTTGTTTGTCTTGACCACGAACACCAACCAGAAGGATGTCGTTTATTTTTGGACGGTTCGTGCAAATGTCTTTACAACTGAAAAAAAGTTTACATACGTAATTTTTTTTTTGATCTGTCAATTTATTAGGTTTGAAAGCTATCCTACTGCATAACGAGAACCAGTTTCCATCAATTCCAATAGCATACGCTGTTTATATGAAAGAAACGTATGCGGCGATGAAGAAAATTTTACACTCCATTGATTATGATAAGCATCAATGGCCAATTGTTTGTGATTGGAAAGTTCTCACAATTCTTTTCGGAATGCAAGGAGGATACGCAAAATATCCTTGTTATCTGTGCGAATGGGACAGTGGAGGAAAAGATAATTTCAAACTCAGTGAATGGTCGTGCAGAAAAACACTCGAAATAAGAAAATAAGGTCGTTAACATTCCACTCGTTCAGAACGATACAGTTATTTTGCCACCGCTACACCTCAAGTTGGGCTACATGAAGAAGTTTGTCAAACGACTTGACAAAAACAGCGAGCCTTTTTTGCACTTCAGTCGTGTTTCCAAAACTAAGAGTATACAACTGATTCACAGCATAACAGAGTACTGACCATTGATAGAATTTTTTTATTAATTTTCTTGTTTACAATAAGCGTCAGAATTTAAACATTTATCAACCAATTTTGATAACCCATGACTTTTCTTACTCGGGATAAATAGTTCTTTCAGAATAAATGTAAAAAATAAATTTTTTTTATGACATGTTACATAAAAAGGACATCGAATTGTGAGTAACGATGTCCAAATATTTTGTATAAAGTATAAATAAATATATATCACCTTGAAGCTTGAATCTTCTTCCTTCCAAAACAACAAACAAAAGCAATCGCAAATCGGTTAAAACCTGACGACGTTATTATTGCTAGAGTGCGCGCAGTAGACGAAAAACGGTTTTTGGACAAAAACTTGAAATTTTGGGGGTGTTAGGCAATTTTGAAACACATTATCATGATGTACTCGTCAAGACCTACAACGTACACTACGTCACTGCAAAAGTGTTTTGCATTTTTTTTTGTAGCCCCGTGTTATTATTTGAAAAAAATTATTGTTATGGCCGTGAGCTCTAATCGAACCTTGAATCATTTATCAATAGGCCGATAAAATCAAAAACGATTATTAATGAGCCGAGATCACTTGGGAATGTCAAACAAAGTAATTGACAATAAACAAATCCAACAGTGAATAAATATAGTTGGCAACAAGGAATATAAGTAGCAATTTATTCGTCAAACAAACCACCGCTGTATAGCTAAATGGTTAGCGCAGTGTGCCTAAAGCGAACTGATGATTAAGGCTTAGCAGGTTGTCTGAAAAATTTTCAACTTGCTATTCCAAAAACAAAATACAATTTTTCAATTATAGAAAAATTAAAATTTAAAAAATAACAATAATTATCATTTCAAAAAAATTATTGTTCTGGCCTTGAGCTCGAATCGAACTTTGAATCATAAAAAATATAAAGTAAAATGAAAAAAATAAAAAAATAAAACAAAAACAAAAAAATAAAATAAATAAAGTAAAATAAAAATAAAATAAAGCAAAAAAAAAAAATGAAATATAATAAAGTAAAATAAAAATAAAATAAAGCAAAAAAAAAATTAAATATAATAAAGTGAAATGAAATAAAAAATGTGAACGAGCAAATAAAATGTACATATATATAAATTTGCAGATAAGCGAAAGTAACAAAATAACAGCGTGGCGTTAGGGTGACATACATACATATATACAAACAAACACACGCAATCCTTATATGTTACCAGGCCTATGAAAAGGTGGCTTATGACTCGAAAAAAAGAAAACTTCTAAGTAGCTCAAGAAAGGCATTGTTTATCTTTAACAGCTGTTTCTCGCAATTCCTTTTTTGCGTCATAAGCCACCATTTCATAGGCCGGGTCACATATTTTGTTTTGGTAATAGTCTAGAACAGGGCTCGACTGCTACACGCATACAAAAATGTCGGGAGAGGTGTCAAACGACGCATCTTGATATCTATATTAATAATCCCAAGGCGGAAAATAAAAATTTTAACTCTTCCAAAAGATATTAACAAAAAACCGAAAAATGGATGCGTATTAGTAGTCGACCCCTGTTGTGTTTGTAATTCTCTGGTTGGTTCCATGATAAAAAAATTAGTTGAAGCTTTTTTTTCAATCTCTTTGAAGCGTTTTTTAATCTCGCTTGCAAAAAAAGCAGCTATTATCATTAGTGACATAAACAACCGCACTGCTATACTTAGAAAAACACATCCCTTGACGGCTGTTTTCGTCACACCTAACTATATATAACAAGGTCACCACGGTCCTTACCACTATTGAGTAAATAGTCTATAAAAACTGAAGTTCAACATATTTAGTCTATAAAAAAATATTTAAATGCATTGCTTTGACATTGAATTTGTATGTACATATTTTATTTTCGTTCTCTTTAATTTCACATTTTGTAAAAATAAGTAAAATCATAATATAATAATTCTATCATGTCTAAAATATTTGTTTGCTGATGACAACTGCTTCGTTTCCATATTTTAGGTCTTTTTTTTTTTTTGATTTGCCTTCGCATACTTTAAGGCCCCAGTGAAAATTAAAAATATCCCTTAAATGTGCGCTGGTATTACTAATAAAAAAAATTAGATTGTTTTGGAATTTGAGGTGAAAATAGTGAAAAGCTGGTAGGCTTGGTTGTCAGAGTGGTTGGCAGCCGTATCTTCATTTATGTATGAACAAAAGTTTTTACAATTGTTTCACTTATACAAATGTAAGTGTATTGAATTTATTAACATCAATTTAGTTTCCCTGCAATAAAAGTTACAATCAAAGATTATGCGGATTTCTATGTATTTATAAATATGGCAAATACAAATACTTAAAGCTTCATGCCACATTCATTTTGATTTACTATCTTTAAGAAAAATTCACAAATTGTCTACAAAGAAAGCCACATTTATGAAGGTGTTGCTGTGAAAAAATACAAAATATTAAATTCGTGTATGAATAAGCAATAATTTTTAAATGAATTCACGTGTGCAAAATTTATTCGTAAATGCAACTATGTATCAGTGTGGCTGCTGAATTATTTCTTTGTTGCCAAAAAATGTTTACACGCGTAGCGCAAAAATGTGATAATAAACAGATGTACATAAATCTGTGTTTTCAATGGTTCAAACAGATGCGCAAAACTGCTACACATAAATTTATCAAACTCACGGTTTTTATTACGAATTTCGTTCCTGCGTACTACGCATTGCGCTGAGTGGCACTAAGTTTACTTAGTCTGGGTGCGAGTACGCACATGCACATGCACAACGACCTTTTCCACAATCTAGAATTCAATACTGTGATGTTGATGGGCCTCCAATAACTTCTTCAGGCCAATTAGTGCACTTAGTTGCCAAACATGTTCAGATTGTGGTCCATATTTGAGAACGATCCAATTCTTGTGACTCCAAAATCAGCTTGAATGAGCTCACGATCACTACAATGGATCGGACCTTAATCGCAACAGGGATCATCGATCTATGATATATGATTTACTTAAATTGAATGGACAAGAGCCATTTATTTGTATATACAATATTGAAAAATCAATATTTTTATACTCAGTTGAGCAGAGCTCACAGAGTATATTAAGTTTGATTGGATAACGGTTGGTTGTACATATATAAAGGAATCGAGATAGATATAGACTTCCATATATCAAAATAATCAGGATCGAAAAAAAATTTGATTGAGCCATGTCCGTCCGTCCGTCCGTCCGTCCGTCCGTCCGTCCGTTAACACGATAACTTGAGTAAATTTTGAGGTATCTTGATGAAATTTGGTATGTAGATTCCTGGACACTCATCTCAGATCGCTATTTAAAATGAACGATATCGGACTATAACCACGCCCATTTTTTCGATATCGAAAATTTCGAAAAACTGAAAAAATGCGATAATTCATTGCCAAAGGCGGATAAAGCGATGAAACTTGGTAGGTGGGTTGATGTTATGACGTCGAATAGAAAATTAGTAAGATTTTGGACAATGGGCGTGGCACCGCCCACTTTTACAAGAAGGTAATTTAAAAGTTTTGCAAGCTGTAATTTGGCAGTCGTTGAAGATATCATGATGAAATTTGGCAGGAACGTTACTACTATTACTATATATGTGCTAAATAAAAATTAGCAAAATTGGATGAAGAGCACGCCCACTTTTTAAAAAAAATTTTTTTTAAATTCAAATTTTAACAAAAAATTTAATATCTTTACTATATATAAGTATATTAAGTCAGAATTCAACTCCAGTAATGATATGATGCAACAAAATACAAAAATAAAAGAAAATTTCAAAATGGGCGTGGATCCGCCCATTTTCATTTAGTTTGTCTTGAATACTTTTAATGCCATAAGTCGAACAAAAATTTACCAATCCTTCTTAAATTTGGTAGTGGCATAGACTCTATGACGGTAACTGTTTTCTGTGAAAATGGGCGAAATCGGTGGAAGACACGCCCAGTTTTTATACACAGTCCACCGTCTGGCCTTTCTCTCGGCCGTTAACACAATAACTTGAGCAAAAACCGATATATCTTTACTAAACTTAGTCCACGCACTTATCTGAACTCACTTTATATTGGTATAAAAAATGGCCGAAATCCGACCATAACCACGCCCACTTTATCGATATCGAAAATTACGAAAAATGAAAAAATGCCATAATTCTATACCAAATACGAAAAAAAGGATGAAACATGGTAATTGGATTGGTTTATTGACGCAAAATATAACTTTGGAAAAAACTTTGTAAAATGGGTGTGACACCTACCATATTAAGTAGAAGAAAATGAAAAAGTTCTACAAGGCGAAATCAACAGCGTTTGGAATCTTGGCAGGAATACTGTTAGTGGTATTGCATATATAAATAAATTAGCAGTACCCGACAGATGATTTTCTGGATCACCTGGTCCACATTTTGGTCGATATCGCGAAAACGCCTTCACATATACATCTAAGGGCTACTCGCTTTTAAAACCCTCATTAATACCTTTAGTTTGATATCCATATCGTACAAACACATTCTAGAGTCACCCCTGGTCCACCCTAATGGCGATATCTCGAAAAGGCGTCCACCTATAGACCTAATGCCCTCTCCCTCCTAAAATGCTCAATAACACCTTTCGTTTGATACCCATATCGTACAAACATTCTAGAGTCACCCCTGGCCCACCCTAATGGCGATATATCGAAAAGTTGTCCACATATAGACCTAATGCCCACTCCCTCTTAAAATGCTCAGTAACACCTTTCGTTTGATACCCATATCGTACAAAGATTCTAGAGTCACCCTTGGTCCACCTTTATGCCGATATCTCGAAAAGGCGTCCACCTATAGAACTAAGGATTACTCCCTTTTAAAATACTCATTACCACCTTTCATTTGATACCCATATCGTACAAACACATTCTAGAGTCACCCTGGCCCACCCTAATGGCGATATCTCGAAAAGGCGTCCACTTATAGGCCTAATGCCCACTCCCTCTTAAAATGCTCAGTAACACCCTTCGTTCGATACCCATATCGTACAAACATTCTAGAGTCACCCCTGGCCCACCCTAATGGCGATATCTCGAAAAGGCGTCCACCTATAGACCTAATGCCCACTCCCTCTTAAAGTGCTCAGTAACACCTTTCGTTTGATACCCATATCGTACAAACACATTATAGAGTCACCCCTGGCCCACCCTGATGGCGATATCTCGAAAAGGCGTCCACCTATAGACCTAATGCCCACTCCCTCTTAAAATGCTCAGTAACACCTTTCGTTTGATACCCATATCGTACAAAGATTCTAGAGTCACCCTTGGTCAACCTTTATGGCGATATCTCGAAAAGGCGTCCACCTATAGAACTAAGGATTATTCCCTTTTAAAATACTCATTACCACCTTTCATTTGATACCCATATCGTACAAACACATTCTAGAGTCACCCTGGCCCACCCTAATGGCGATATCTCGAAAAGGGGTCCACTTATAGACCTAATGCCCACTCCCTCTTAAAATGCTCAGTAACACCCTTCATTTGATTCCCTTATCGTACAAACACATTCTAGAGTCGCCCCTGGTTCACCTTTATGGCGATATCTCGAAACGGTGTCCACCTATGGAACTAAGGATCACTCCCTTTGAAAATACTCATTAACACCTTTCATTTGATACCCATATCGTACAAACACATTCTAGAGTCACCCCTGGCTCACCTTAATGGCGATATCTCGAAAAGGCGTCCACCGATAGACCTAAGGCCCGCTCCCTCTTAAAATGCTCAGTAACACCTTTCATTTGATACCCATATCGTACAAACAAATTCTTGAGTCAGCCCTGGTCCACCTTTATGGCGACATCCCTAAATGGCGTCCATCCAAAGATCTATGGCCTACTCTCTCTTAAAATACTCTTTAATACCTTCCATTTGACACACATGTCATACAACCACATTCCAGGGTTACCCTAGGTTCATTTTCCTACATGGTGATTTCCCTTATTTTGTCTCCATAGCTCTCAACTGAGTATGTAATGTTCGGTCACACCCGAACTTAGCCTTCCTTGCTTGTTGTTTTTGAAATTTGAGATTTGAATTTAGGTTGAAAAGTATGCTCATAAAAATTGTAAATTATTATTTTGTACTGCCTTACCGACAGTTTCCAGTGATTTAGATTTTTTCTTTATTTAGCATGGCGGAACGATAAAAGGTGGCTGCATGGTTACATACATACAAACATATAAAAATTCTATGTACTTTGTTTTTGTAAATTCGATGGACAAATGACGAAATCGTTCTTCGCCGGAAGTTGATGTATCAAATCAAATAAAAAAGGTGTATAATCAGCTGTCCCATGCTGCCACCTTGTATCGTTCCGCCATGCTATTTAGGTAGAAAATTAGGTCAACTCAGCCTTAATGTGTTCGTAATATGTTTCATTTTAGCCATGTTGCCGGTTATTGTTTATTCGCCGCAGCCATACGGGGCGTAAGAGGCGGCATGGCTACCCAATCCGTATTATAGAAATTTTACTCAAAGGTACCTCTTTGGCAACTCTATCGCACTAGTTATAAACTGTGCCTCAGGGAGCAGAAAAAGTCAATTGTGAGATCTTTATATCGTTTTATTGCATACTTATATACAGCAGCCATCCTTTGTCCTTGGACTCGGATTTCTAGTGAGAGAATCGCGATTGCTTAGCTGTGGTTTATTGTCAAACAATTTTTTATCTTCGCACTTTGCTCCACCATTCCATTACCAAATTGAAATATCAGTCAAATTTAGTAATATATCACAAAGGTGTAAACTTTTTTGTGGACTTAAAAAAACAAACCAAATAAAAATGTAGGCGCGGTCGAAATCGGATTTGCAAATTTGCATAAACTGCATGCATTACATGGCTTTTGATTTGCGTGCCACGCCCATTTTACAACATTTCTATTTATTGCCCGCAAGCTAGCCATATCAAGTTTTTCACTTTATTTCTTTGGTATTTATATAAATCATTTTTTAATTTTGCGAAACTACGATATCGATTTTGAAAAAAATGGGCGTGGTCACTAAACCGATTTTATTATATTTCAATATATGTATATATATTGCAACGAATCTTGAGAAACTCCGCTTATTTCACACCTACTAACGTTCGTATCGCTAAACTGTTGAATAAATAATTCTAATATTCAATAATACAAAATGGTCTACATTAGACTACATTGAGAGTACAATAACACTTATACTTAGCCACCAATAGCGTGCTTAAATCATTTCTTCTAAGGTTCAGTATTTTCACGAACATGTGTTCTAGAACAGTTGTATCCCATGTTTGGTTATTTAGCTATCTACATCTATATCTCTAGTTTATGCTTTTTTCTAGCCATATGCGTATGTATGTGTAAGTAACAACTTCTACAATAATATTCTTCGTTGCCTTGCACATAACTGTGGCTGCTTGGTATAATGTGTACATGTACGTGTTTTTGTTGTTGTGATTATTTACTATCACCATAATTTAAAGATTGCTGGTTGCTTGCTTCAGCTACCGGCTGAATAATCGGTGGTTCAAACGACGGCTCACTTGTCGAAATTTCCTGTAATTTCGGTGTAAGTTTGCTTTTGAATTCTCACCATTCAGGAAAATGCTAGAACAGACCCAACGACAGCCGAGAATTCACGAAAATTATGACGATTGCCCCCTTCGGTGCAATTGAACTGATGAATACGGACCCACTACTAGGACGACTCTTGGTGATGTAGGAAGTGTCAGTTCACACCTTCTGCATCACAAGGGGGCGTTCTAATAGCAGTCCCACTTCACCAGTTCAATTTCCCTTTTAGGACAATTCACACCATTTGCCTGCAGGGTCATAATAGCTGTAAGCCTATTAGTCTCATTAAAGCCGGTTAATGTCCCTGTTACGCCGCTGTGCAAAACGAAATGCAGCGCCGTCGCTTATCTGCACCAAAGGGTTTCATCTTCTTCTTTGTGCTGCCTTCCGCTGTCATCGCTGTTTCATCATTATTGCTAAAGTCTACTAGTTTTCTTTCCTTTTATAAATTTTCTTTCGAAACGTGGATACTTAAGAGCTGCAGGTTAAATTATTTGTTAAATTACATTAAATTTGTATAATTAGAGTTTATATATTTAATAATTTAACTGCACGTTGATAAATACAGCAATTAAGTCTTTGTGAGCAAGCATATCGTTTGTAGATAAGAACACAAGTGTAAGATAGCCTAAATTTTACATGTCACTTTCCGGTGAGCCTGCGGCAACTGAGGCACACGCGCCAGCAGCTGAATCTTCGACGGCAGTACATGCACCTGTTATAGCGTCAACTCCACGCCAGGAAACCGGACAGCAGATTTCCTTTAATATAAAAGGTAACACTTCAAACCCTGATATGTCCCCTCCACGTAATCGTTCTGGAATTCGCCGTGTAGTTGGACAGAAAAAGCGTACACGTGTAACGCGCAATATCAGCGCAATTAACGAGGCGGATGAAAACGCATCACGGGCTACTATGTACCCTACTGCAGAAAATTCTACAGTAGCACCTAGTGCCAATAGTGCTTGTAACTTTAATATTTCTGGTACTAGTTTAAGTACTGGATTTGCTAGTCTTGGACTACCAACTAATACTACTTCTACACGAGTACACCAGCACAATCCGAATTTATATATAGCTCCTTATGCTTCGGCTAGTCAAAGTGTGGCACATAATAATATCGTTTCCCAAGGTGAGCCATATGGTACCAGCGTTTTCTCTAGGAGTATACAAATCCCAGCTAGCGTGCCAACCACTTCGGTCTTTTCACTGCCAGCCTCACATCCTAATTATATTTTTTCTGGTAGTTTGGCCAATGGGACTAGCGTGTCAAACACTTCGATTTTTTCCCTCGCGGCCCCGCATTCTAATGCGCCACATTCTAATGGCATTTTCTCCGGTAGTATGCACAGTGTAGCTAGCATACCAAATACTTCGACATTTTCACATAATGCGGCACCAACGGTTACGCCTATTAGTAGCATGCAGCATGCGCAGCCCGCATATGTATTTAACACTACAGGTTGCGCGCCTAATCTACAAGGCAACAGCACCTTTAATTTCGCTGCGCCATTTACATCGTATAATTTCCCGAACAAAGTTCGATGGCAGACATTACGCTTTCTACCTCCAATATCGCTGCACGTCATGTGATGAGTAAAGATTTACCTATTTTCTCGGGAAATCCAGAAGATTGGCCTATATTTATAACAAATTATGTCCAGTCTACTGAAAGGTGCGGATTTTCCGAACAAGAGAATTTGATACGTTTGCAGAAGTACCTTAAAGGAGCCGCGTTAGAAGCAGTGCGGGGAAAGCTTATGATGCCTAGCACGGTGTCGTATGCGATTGAAACCCTACGAATGCTGTATGGTCGGCCCGATATCATCCATCAATCTCTTCAGTGTAAGTTGAGACAGCAGCCAAACGTGAAGATGGAAAAACTGGAAACCATAATAAGTTTTTCACTGGCAGTACAAAATTATCGCGCGACTATGCAGGCAATTGAGCTGGGCTATTATTTAAATGATCCCATGCTCCTGAACGAGCTTTTGACGAAATTACCCAATGATTTAGGACTGGATTGGGGTCGTTATAGAATAACAAGGCCTCGCGTTGACATAACGGTTTTTGATGAGTGGCTTTTCAATTTAGCTACTTGCGCGAGTCAAGTCATGCCACTGAGCTGTACAGCTATACCAGCCAACACAAGCGAAGAGAAGAAGAGCGGCCGAAAAAAGCATCATACCAGAATAATGGTACACGACCTCGCTGTCAGCGAGCGAGAGAAGCATAGTTGCCCAAAATGTGTTAAAAGGCATTGCTTAACGGAATGTGAAGAATTTCTTGCAATGAAAAAAGACATGCGTTGGAAGTTTGTTAGAGATGCAAATTTGTGCATACGCTGTTTCAAAAAACATTTGATTCGTCGTTGCAGCTCTAAACAGAAATGTGGTGTGGATGGCTGTCAGCGAGCACATAATCCACTTTTACACACGCCACCATATGAGCGCTCTGCTACGCTTACATCTAAAGAAGGTAATGTTGAGTCCGTACAGAACCCAATTTTATTTCATAACAGAGAAAATAAGCGGACAATATTTCGCTATATTGGGGTAACTCTTCATGCAAATGGTAAGTTTCTCAACACGTGGGCCTTTATTGATGAAGGTTCGGCTTGTACACTTATGGGCAAGACTTAGCCACGGAGTTAGGTATTGCTGGTCCATCGGAGGAACTGTGCTTGCAATGGACAGGTGATATTAAACAAAATGAAATACACTCTCAATCTATGTCTTTGCACATTTCATCCTAGATACCTCAGGCAAAGAAATTTTATATGAAAAATGTACTTACCATAACTACACTGAAGCTTCCTTCACAATCATTAGACATCGATACTATTTCGACGCGAAGTCATCTAAAAAATCTACCAATTGCTACATATAATTCGCAGCGAGCACGCCTGCTTATCGGCTTGGATAATTTTAAGCTCGTTATTCCACAAGAAATTCGGCAAAGCGAAGATGATGAACTCGTTGCGGCTCGATGCAAAATCGGCTGGTCTGTCTATGGACGGGGCAATCCAAATAAAGAGCCATACCAACGAATATTGCACCTCGTGTATTTGTAATGGTGGCAAGCGTTTGGAAGAACTTGTAAAACCACACTATTCATTAGAGTCTGCCGGTATCCGCGAATCTGCTTCTTTGGTTTCAAAGGAAGACGAGCGCTCGCTGCACATAATGACGGCTACGACAAAGTATCTCCCTCTGGAAAAACGATGGGAAACCGGGCTTCTATGGAAGCATAATAAAGTGGAGTTACCTGATTCTCTACCAATAGCACGCCGGCGTTTACAATGCCTTGAAGCTAAAATGACTCGCGATCCCGATTTAAACAAATTTATGATGAACACCATTCACGAATATGAACAGAAGGGGTACATAAGAAAATTGAAGGAAAGTGAAATTTCCTTCGGGGTAAGGCCTGGTATATCCCGATGTTTACTGTTACCAATCCTAATAAAAACAAAAAATGATTGGTGTTGGATGCAGCTGCTTCAGTAAATAACGTTGCTCTTAACACGGCTCTTATGAAAGATCCTGACTTGCTTAGATCCCTAGTAGGTGTACTGATACGTTTCCGCGAGCAGCCTATAGCATTGTCAGGCGACATACGTGAAATGTTTCACCAAGTTCGTATCAGAAAGGAAGATCAAACTGCGCAACAGTTTCTGTGGCGCAATGGCGATTACTCAAAGTCACCGTGAGTGTACGTTATGCAGGTCATGACATTTGGTGCAACGTGCTCTCCCTCTCTTGCTAATTATATAAAAAATAAAAACGCACTTCGTTTTCAACAAGATAACTCTGCAGCCGTAAATGCAATTCTAGAAAGCACGTTCGTAGACGATTGGCTACAAAGTACCCAGCGAGAATGCGATATGATTGAGCTAGCTACTGCTGTACGACAAATCCACTCTGAAGGTGGGTTTGAGATGCGGAACTGGGTATCAAACTCAAAAAATGTTTTGATCGCTCTGACTGGCAAATGTGAGCAGGCTGATAAATACATTGAACAACCCGATCAGTATCATGAAAAGGTTTTGGGGATGTGGTGGTCGCCGGGGCCTGATGTGCTGCGATATTTTGTGAAACTCCCAAAGAAGGTCTTCGAAACGAGCGTTATACCAACAAAACGACAAATTTTGAGGGTCGTAATGACAATATTTGATCCATTGGGTCTTTTATGTTTTTTCATTATCTACGCAAAAATGTTGATGCAAGAAATATGGCGTTCTGGTATAACGTGGGACGAGCCTATTAGGCAAGAAGAACTGGATAAGTGGTGACGATGGATTCGATGTTTGCATTCTATTGAGGAAATACGCATTCCACGCTGTTATAGTGGGTTAAGTTCAGCAGAAAAAATTGAGCTTCATATTTTTGTAGATGTAAGTAAGGATGCTTACGCCGCTGCAGTTTATTCGCGCGCCATACAAAACAATAAAGTTTCCTGTAGTTTAATTGCCTCAATAACGCGCGTTGCCCCGCTTAGGCCTATATCCATCCCACGTTTGGAATTAATGGCTGCCATTTTAGGTCTGCGTTTAGCAAAATTGGTGGCCCACGAATTATCGGTACATTTGGTTCGGCGCGTATTTTGGTCGGATTCAAAAAATGTACTATATTGGATAAGGTCGGATGCAAGAAAATTTCACCAGTTCGTAGCAGTTCGCATCGGTGAAATACTCGAGGACTCTTCCGTTCAAGAATGGGGGTGGGTCCCTTCCGCAGACAACGTCGCAGATGAAGCCACAAAATGGTCCCCTCAACCCGAGTTTAATAACGCGACCAGGTGGTTCATTGGACCCGACTTTCTGAGCTTGCCCGAGGAGCTGTGGCCAAAAACAGACCTAAATGTCACTAAGGACAACGAGAACGATATGATTTGTCACGTGGAAGTGAAGCAACACACCTTTTCCTAATTAGCAGTTATCATTCCCGATCCGATGAGATTTAGCAAGTGGGAAAAACTTCGAGGCGCTCAAGGGTATGTTTTGAAATTTCTACGCATATTATGGCAGAAAGGTAGGCGATCCGCTAACGTTCTATTTTTGACAAAAGATAGCGACAAGAAGAGCATGGAGCATGTTATCATACGAAGTTGCCAAGAAGAAGTATATGGACAAGAGATAAAGCAATTGCATCTCGGTGAGCCAATATCTCGTAAAAGTGCAATATATACATATTCGCCCTACTTAGACGAATTTGAAGTGCTTAGAGTGAAAGGCAGGATTGACGAAATGAGATTTGCGGACTATGATACTCGGCGCCCGATAATCCTACCAAGTCGTCATCAAGTAACCTACCTTATTGCAGATTTTTATCACAGGAAATTTCGTCATCATCACAACGAAATTGTGGTGAAGGAAATGCGTCAGCGCTATAGTATTCCCGGCTTGAGAGCACTGGTCCGGGAAATCGCTAAGCAATGCCAAACGTGTCGTAACCGTCGTGCGCTCCCGCAACCACCAGAAATGGCCGCCTTGCCATTTGAAAGGCTTGCTACATTTTCTCAGCCATTCACAAACACTGGTATTGACTACTTTGGTCCCTTTGAAATAATCGTCGGTCGACGTCGAGAAAAACGATGGGGAGTGCTATTCACATGCCTTACTGTTCGCGCCGTGCAATTGGAAATAGCTCCTTCTCTTTCTACGGATTCATTTTTGCTGGTTATGAAACAGTTCATTGCCCGCCGCGGTGCACCCCGATGCATTTGGTCGGACAACGGTACAAGTTTTAGTGGAGTGAGTCGCATACTACAGAAGGAAATTGAGCTCTTCTCAACTGATGAGCTTACGCAACGTTATTCTGAAATCAAGTGGCATTTTATACCTCCAGCCGCGCCCCATATGGGAGGCTGTCGGGAGAGAATGATCTGTTCTGTGAAATTTGTGCTAATGGACATCTTACCGACTACTGGTTTACGCGAAGAAGTGCTAAGAGCAGCTATGGCTGATGTAGAGCATATTCTTAACTCACGTCCCCTAACATACGTTCCCCTCGATTCACCAGAAATGGAAGCGCTGACACCAAATCACCTTCTCGTAGGCAGCTCTAGCGGAATACGTGAACATGAGACAGAAACTGCAGACGGTAGTACCTTGAGCCGCAATTTTCGAATCACATGCCAACTTGCTGATCAATTCTGGAAACGATGGGTACGTGAGTATGCACCTTGCCTTACACGACGGTCGAAATGGTTTTAGAATCCTCCCGATCCAATAGAGAAAAACGATGTTGTAATTATCGTAGATGATAACACAAAGCGAAATACCTGGAGGAAAGGAGTTGTTATTTATATCAATTGTGGAAAGGATGGAATAGCGCGCAGCGCAGTTTTCCGAACAGCCGACGGATTATTTACAAGGCCATACGTAAAGCTGGCGAAACTTGATGTAAGGAAGTAAACCCCGTCCGTGTACGCACGAAGTTTACGGAGGGAGGGATGTTACGCCGCTGCGCAAAACGAAATGCAGCGCCGTCGCTTATCTTCACCAAGGGGTTTCATCTTCTTCTTTGTGTTGCCCTCCGCTGTCATCGCTGTTTCACCACTATTGCTAAAGTCTACTAGTTTTCTTTTCTTTTATAAATTTTCTTTCGAAACGTGGATACTTAAGAGTTGCAGGGTAAATTATTTGTTAAATTACATTGAATTTGTATAATTGAAGTTTATATATTTAATAGTTTAACTGCACGTTGATAAATACAGCAATTAAGTCTTTGTGAGCAAGCATATCGTTTGTAGATAAGAACACAAGTGTAAGATAGCCTAAATTTTACATGTTATACAAATCTGAATAAATTTCAATAAATTCCAGATTTTAGCCTACTGTCGCTAAGGCGATTGCTGAAAATACTGTTTTTTACTTGAACTCACAGTCCCTGTTTCAATTTAATTTAAATATACTTATAATCCTAACGGACTGAGGCTGATTGACTTTGCCGGTGCTCGAAACATTGTCATATCCAGCACGAGGTTCATGCATAAAAAGATGCATCAAGCTACATGGCTGTCTCCTGATCGAAATACTCGTTATCAGATCGATCACGTTGTGATAGACGGACGGCATGCATTCAGTGTTTTAGATGTGCGCACGATCCGGGGGGCTAAAAGCAAGGAACAAAAAACACAAGGAAAGCTAGACGTTGGAAAGCTTCAATCACAACAGACTGCCAATGATTTCGCAACTCGACTCTCACACCTGCTCTCTGAGACCACAACTCATCCAGTGGGAAGCATATCTCCAAAGCACTTCGTACTGCCGCTGAGGAAAAAATTGGTTACCGGCGGCCACAAAAAAACAACTGGTATGATGAAGAATGCCGCGTTGCAACCGAAAGAAAAGACGCTGCCTACAGGGCTAGTCTAGGCGCGACAAGAGGAGTGTGTGAACGCTATCGTGAGTTGAAAAGGGAAGCGAGATGCCTTTTCAGGAAGAAAAAAGCAGAAGCAGAAAGGCGTGAGTGCGAGGAGCTTGAGCTGCTAGCCACCAGGAATAACGCCCGAAAATTGTACCAAAAAATACGGCGACATACGGAAGGTTTTAAGACCGGGGCAAACACCTGTAGGAACGAAAACGGCGACCTTGTAACTGATGTCCAGAGAGTGCTTAGATTATGGAGGGAATACTTCTCTGTTCTCCTAAATGGAGCCAGCAATTCACCGCGCAGAGATGAAGAACCCGATTCCGCAATCGATGATGATGGAATATATGTCCCTCCGCCCGACTATTACGAAGTTAGAATAGCAATAACCAGATTGAAAAACAACAAGGCCGTGGGCGCTGATGGATTGCCTGCGGAGCTATTCAAGTACGGCAGTGAGGAGTTGGTAAGGCGCATGCAGCAACTTCTTAGCAAAATATGGGCGGACGAGAGCATGCCAGACGGTTGGAATCTAAGTGCTCTTTGCCCAGTCCACAAGAAGGGGATACTGCAAAATGCACCAACTATCGTGGAATCAGCCTTCTTAATATCGCATATAAGGTCCTTTCAAGTGTATTGTGCGAAAGATTGAAGCCCACCGTGAACCGGCTGATTGCACTTATCAGTGCGGCTTCAGACCTGGTAAATCTACCATCGACCAGATTTTCACAATGCGCCAAATCTTGGAAAAAAGCCGTGAAAAGAGAATCGACACACATCACCTCTTCGTCGACTTTAAAGCCGCCTTCTAGAGCACGAAAAGGAGCTGCCTATATGCCGCTATGTCTGAATTTGGTTTTCCCGCAAAACTTATACGGCTGTGCAAAATGACGTTGAGCAACACCATCAGCTCAGTCAGAATTGGGAAGGACCTCTCCGAAACTTTCGAAACTAAACAAGGTTTCAGAGAGGGTGACCCCCTATCGTGCGATTTCTTTAATTTGATGCTGGAGAAAATTATACTAGCTGCAGAACTTAACCGCACTGGAACAGTTTACTATAAAAGCGTGCAATTACTGGCATATGCTGATGACATTAATATCATCGGCCTAAACATCCGCCTTGTTAGTTCTGCTTACTCCAAACTGGAAAAAGAAGCGGTAAATATGGGTTTGATGGTGAATGAGAGGATAAAACGAAGTACCTGCTGTCATCGAGCAAAGAGTCAGCGCATACGCGCCTTGGCAACCACGCTACTGTTGGCAGCCATAATTTCGAAATAGTAAAAGACTTCGTTTATTTGGGAACCAGCATCAACACTAGCAACAACATCAGCACTGAAATCCAGCGAAGAATCAATCTTGCCAACAAATGCTACTTTGGACTAGGTAGGCAATTGAAAAGTAAAGTCCTCTCTCGGCGAACGAAAATCATACTCTACAAGTCACTTATCGTACCCGTCCTGCTATATGGGACAGAAGCATGGACCATGACAACAGCAGATGAAGCGGCTTTGGGAGTGTTCGAGAGAAAAGTTCTTCGAAAGATTTATGGACCTCTACGCGTTGGCGATGGCGAGTACCGAAGAAGATTTAATGATGAGCTGTACGACCTATACGCAGACATCAACATAGTCCAGCGAATTAAAACGCAGCGGCTGCGCTGGCTAGGCCATGTTATGCGAATGAAAGATGATGCTCCGGCCAAGAAAGTGTTTCTATCGGAACCCACCTATGGAAGCAGCGGTAGAGGGCGGCCCCCACTCCGTGGAAGGACCAGGTGGAAGACGATTTAAACTCCCTTGGTGTGACCAATTGGCACCGATTGGCGGAGCGAAGGAGCGACTGGCGCGCCTTGTTCGACGGCCATAACCGTTTAGACGGTTAAGCGCCAATTAAGTAAGTAAGTAATTATATTCAAATGTTTATTACAAAATAGCACAGATATATATGTATGTAAGTATACTGTGCTAACTAGGGCAAAAAAATACAAAATATTTTCTGTTTAGTAATTATTAAGAGCTGTATTGGCCGTGGAGCTTAAAGCAAAAAACTAAATTTTTCTTTTTTAACTCCGACGCGTTTCGACAATATATTGTGCCCTTTTCAGGGACTAATTATCTTTATTTCAAACAAGAAAACACAATTATTTAATATTTAAAACAATTACAATTTTTCACGTACATACCTTAATATATAGTTACACAATTTTAATGGGTGATATTTTTTTACAATTATACAAACATTTAAACACTTAACGTTAAAATCAAACATCCACACTCTATCCCAGCTGTTCGTCATTTGTTTTGTATCACAGATTTGTAAGCGCAATTTATTCCATCAACATCTTCTTTGAAGTTCATTGCCTATTTTATTTGTTGTTGGATACGAAGCCCTTCTATTGTTAGTCTTTTCTTCGTATTTCCTTCTATGTCTAATATTTGAGCGTTATCCAAATCAGCGGTATGTTCGCTTTTCTTCAGGTTTTGAGCCAACGCAGTGGACATCTTTTTGTTTTTCGAGTCTGCTTTGTGTTCGTTAATTCTTTCTTCGTTGTGCCTATGAATACTTTATTGCAATGTTCGTCATCTTTACCATTGCAGTTTATTTGATATACTAGCCTTTACCCGCGGCCCCGTCCGCAAGGAGAAAATAAAATATATGTGCTATTCACGTTAGCCTGCTTATCAAGTTGTCTGTTTAAAAATTTTTTCTGTCAATGTATTTTATTTTTTAATACAGTAAAAAAAAGAACTAACTGAGCTGATGGGCACGCTTACATGAATAGTACAATACACTTTTTTCGAATTAAAAAAAATACATTTTGTTTCTAAGTTAAATTAATTGATATGACAGGGGTGAAAGAATTACTACTCATAGAACAAAGGAGTGAAACTACAATTAGCTAAAACCAAAAAGAAGTTTTTAAATGAAAGCAGTGTTGCTTTTTCGGGTATTTAGTTGGTTAAAATATTACAAAAATTTTAATTATAGTTGTAATAGTTCGTTACAGGATTCATTTAAAAATATAACGAAAAAGCTGTGATATATTAAAGATAAAACATACCGAATTTTAATTACGAATAATTTGCGGTAAATCCACGGCCATGTGTGCTGAATTACCGGTTTCGAAGAGACCTAAAATGATCCCGGAAGTGTCCCTAAATGACACCAAATAGTCACGAAATGATGCCGACGGGATCCTGGACAAATCTCGAAAACTATCCAGAAATGATGCCGGAACGGTCCCAAAATAATCCCGAAGTAGTCACGAAAAGTCCCGAAATGACCCTGACGGGATCCCGGACGGATCCCGAAAACCATCCAGATTTGATTCCTGAACGGTCCGCAAATGATCCCGATATAGTCCGAAAAAGTCCCGAAAAAACTCTGACGGGATCCCGGACAAATCCCGAAAACCACCCAGAAATTATCCCGGAGGAGTCCCAAAATGATTCCGAAATAGTAGTCACGAAAAAGGACCGAAATGATCCTGACGGGATCCCGAAAACCATCCAGAAATGACTCTGGAGGGATCCCCAAATGATCCCGGAAAAGTCCAAAAACCATCCAGAATTGATCTCTGAAGGTTCCGCAAATGATCCCGAAATAGTCCCGAAAGTCACGAAAAACTCAGACCCATCCCGAAAATCATGAAGAAATTATCCTGGAAGGGTCCCAAAATTACCCCGAAATAACTCTGACGGGATCCCGGACAGATCCCGAAAATCATCCAGAACTGAGCTCTGAAACGTCCCCAAATAATCCAGAAATAGTCCGGAGAAAGTCCCGAAAAAACTCCGTCGGGATCCCGGACAGATCCCGAAAATCACCCAGAAATTATGCCGGAGGGGTCCCAAAATGATTCCGAAATAGTCCCGAAAAAGTCCCGAAATGACCTTGAGGGGATCCCAGACCGATACCGAAAACCATCCAGAATTGATCTCTAAAGGGTCCGCAATTTATCCCAGATAAAGTCGCGAAAAAACTACGAAGGGACCCCGAACAGATCCCGAAAATCATAGAGAAATTATCCCGGAAGGGTCCCAAAATGATCCCGAAATAGTCCCGAAAAGGCGCGAAATAACCCTGACGGGATCCCGGACGCATCCCGAAAACCACCCAGAAATGATCTTTAAGGGCAACTGACCCCAAAATAGTCGTGAAAAAGTCCCGAAATTACCCCGACGGGATCACGAAAACCATCCTGAAATTATCCCTGAAGGATCCCCAAATGATCCAAGAACAGTCTCGAAACTCCCTGACATTTTCCCGAAAAAGTAAAAAAATAAACCCGACGGTATCTCGGACGGATCCCGAAAACGATCCAGAAATGATGCCGGAAGGGACCCCAAATGATCCCGAAAAATTCCCGAAATTCCCCCGATGGGATCCCGGACGGAACCCGGACTATCCAGAAATGATGCCGGTTGGTACCCCACAATGATCCCGAAATAGGCCAGAAATGACCCCGTCGGGATCCCGGACGGATCCCCAAAAGTATACAGAAATGATGCTGGAAGGTGAAATGATCCCCTTAAAGAAAGATGAAAAATGAAATGATCCCCTTATAGTTCCGAAATGATCCTGACAGGATTCCAGACGGATCCCGGAAACTATCCAGAAATGATGCCGGAAAGGTTCCCAAGTTATCCCCAAATAGTCCCGAAATTACCCTGACGGTATCCCGGACGGATCACGAAAACCATCCGGAAATGATGGCGAAAGGGTCCCCAAATGATCCCGCATTAGTCGCGGGTTCCGAAATGACCCTGACGGGATCCCCGAAGGATCCCGGAAACTATCCAGAAATGATGCCGGAAAGGTTCCCAAGTTATCCCCAAATAGTCCCGAAATTACCCTGACGGTATCCCGGACGAATACCGAAAACCATCTAGAAAAGTGGCCGGAAGATACCCCAAATGATCCCGAAAAAGTCCTGAAATGATCCAGACGGGATCCCGGATGAATCCCGAAAACTATCCATCTAGGTACCCCAAATGATCCCGAAATAGTCCCGAAATGACCCTTCATCCAGAAATGATGAAGGTAGGTACCCAAATGATCCCGAAATAGTCCCGAAATGAAATAGTCCTGAAAAATAGTCCCGAAATTATCCAGACGGGATCCCGGACGAATCCCGAAAACTATCCATCTAGGTACCCCAAATGATCCCGAAATAGTCCCGAAATGACCCTTCATCCAGAAATGATGAAGGTAGGTACCCAAATAATTCCGAAATAGTCCCGAAATGATCCCGGCGGGATCCCGGACGGATCCCGAAAACCAACCAGAAATGATGGCGGTAGGTACCCCAAATGGTCCCGATATGACCCCGTCGGGATCCCGCACGGATCCCTAAAACTATCCAGAAATGATGCCGGAAAGGTCCCCAAATAACCCCCTAATAGTCCCGAAATTACGCCGACGGAATCCCGGACGGATCCGGAAACCATCCAGAAATGATGCCGGAGGAGACCCCAAATGATCCCGCTAAAGTCCCAAAATGACCCCGACAGGGTCCCGGACGGATCCCGTAAACCATCCAGAAATGATGCCGGTAGGTACCCCAAATGGTCCCGATATGACCCCGTCGGGATCCCGAACGGATCCCTAAAACTATCCAGAAATGATGCCGAAAGGGTCCCCAAATGATCCTGTATTAGTCGATAAAAAGATCCGAAATGACTCCGACGGGATCCCGGATGGATCCCGAAAACCATCTAGAAATGATGCCGGAAGAGACCCCAAATGATCCCGAAAAGGTCCCAAAATGACCCCGACAGGATCCCGGACGGATCCCGAAAACCATCCAGAAATGATGCCGGAGGAAACCCCAAATGATCCCGCTAAAGTCCCAAAATGACCCCGACAGGGTCCCGGACGGATCCCGTAAACCATCCAGAAATGATGCCGGAAGAGACCCCAAATGATCTCGCAAAAGTCCCAAAATGGCTCCGACAGGATCCCGGACGGATCTCGTAAACCATCCAGAAATGATGCCGGAAGAGACCCCAAATGATCCCGCAAAAGTCCCAAAATGACCCCGACAGGATCCCGGACGGATCCCGAAAACCATTCAGAAATGATGCCGGGAGAGACCCCAAATGATCCCGCAAAAGTCCCAAAATGACCCCGACAGGATCCCGGACGGATCCCGTAAACCATCCAGAAATGATGCCGGAAGAGAACCCAAATGATCCCGCAAAAGGCCCAAAATGACCCCGACAGGATCCCGGACGGATCCCGTAAACCATCCAGAAATGATGCCGGAAGAGACCCCAAATGATCCCGCAAAAGTCCCAAAATGACCCCGACAGGATCCCGGACGGATCCCGAAAACCATACAGAAATGATGCCGGAAGAGACCCCAAATGATCCCGCAAGTCTCAAAATGACCCCGACAGGATCCCGGACGGATACTGTAAACCATCCAGAAATGATGCCGGAAGAGACCCCAAATGATCCCGCAAAAGTCCCAAAATGACCCCGACAGGATCCCGGACGGATCCCGAAAACCATCCAGAAATGATGCCGGAAGAGACCCCAAATGATCCCGCAAAAGTCCCAAAATGACCTCGACAGGATCCCGGACGTATCCCGAAAACCATCCAGAAATGATGCCGGAATGGACCCCAAATGGTCCCGAAATGACACCGACGGGATCCCGGACGGATACCGAAAACCATCCAGAAATGATGCCGGCAGGTACCCCAAATTATCTCGAAATAGTCCCGAAATGACCCTGACGGGATCGCGGACGGATTCCGAAAACCATCCAGAAATGATGCCGATAAGGTCCCCAAATGATCCTGTATTAGTCGAGAAAAAATTCCGAAATGACTCCGACGGGATCCCGGACGGATCCCGAAAACCATCTAGAATTGATACCGGAGGGTACCCCAAATGATCCCGTAAAAGTCCCAAAATGACCCCGACAGGATCCCGGACGGATCCCGAAAACCATCCAGAAATGATGCCGGGAGAGACCCCAAATGATCCCGCAAAAGTCCCAAAATGACCCCGACAGGATCCCGGACGGATTTCGTAAACCATCCAGAAATGATGCCGGAGGAGACCCCAAATGATCCCGCTAAAGTCCCAAAATGACCCCGACAGGGTCCCGGACGGATCCCGTAAACCATCCAGAAATGATGCCGGAGGAGACCCCAAATGATCCCGCAAAAGTCCCAAAATGACCGCGACAGGATCCCGGACGGATCCCGTAAACCATCCAGAAATGATGCCGGAAGAGACCCCAAATGATCCCGCAAAAGTCCCAAAATTACCCCGACAGGATCCCGGACGGATCCCGTAAACCATCCAGAAATGATGCCGGAGGGTCTCGATATGACCCTTACGGGATTACAAATAAGGTGAAGCTAATTATAAAACCATGTTAATAAGGCAGCAGGCGCATTGGAGCGAATAAAAAGTTACATAGAACCATACAGGTAAAGCTAATAAAAGCGTGCTAATAAAAACAATTGATGGAGGGCGGATGGCGGGAGTAGAGGAGAGGACCACTGATCGTTCCTCCAAAATTGTCTAGATCTCGTTCTGTATGTACCAGATACCAAAAATTATTGATTTAGGAGAAAATTTAGATTGAGTTATAACAATTTATGGATTTTACACCAGAGGGGGAGATAAAGGGGGGCGGGCGGAGGGTGTCACTGCTTACTTTGTAAGCCCTCGACTTATTTGACCCCTTGAGTCTGTGATATTGGTGAAGGCCAGTCTACGTAAAGTTATAATGTGTAAAAACTATGAAAAATAATTTCTCGAGGGGTCGTGCGACCCCCACCCCTCTTTCCATGTTCGAAAAAAATTTCGCTAGTAGACTACTGTCTGTGTCCCAAATTTCATCAAAATCCGTGTAGCCATTCTGGCGTGATTCAGTCGCAAATACGAAAAAATATAATAATTAAATTATAACTGTTCCTAGGGGGCGGGGACCACGCCCCTTTTGAAAAATATATAGCTAGTAGATCCTTCTAGACTATTGGCTATATGTGTGCAAAATTTCATCCAAATCGGTCCAGCCGTTCTTGCGTTATTGAGTCACAAAGACAAACGTCTGGACAAACATCCAAACATCCAAACATCCAAACATCCAAACATCTAAACATCCAAACATCCAAACATCTTAACATCCAAACTTTCCCATTTATAATATATATTAGATATTAGATTTATTTTGCCACTAGCCTTTACCCGCGGCCCCGTCCGCAAGGAGAAAATAAAATATATGTGCTATTCACGTTAGCCTGCTTATCAAGTTGTCTGTTTAAAAATTTTTTCTGTCAATGTATTTTATTTTTTAATACAGTAAAAAAAAGAACTAACTGAGCTGATGGGCACGCTTACATGAATAGTGCAATACACTTTTTTCGAATTAAAAAAAATACATTTTGTTTCTAAGTTAAATTAATTGATATGACAGGGGTGAAAGAATTACTACTCATAGAACAAAGGAGTGAAACTACAATTAGCTAAAACCAAAAAGAAGTTTTTAAATGAAAGCAGTGTTGCTTTTTCGGGTATTTAGTTGGTTAAAATATTACAAAAATTTTAATTATAGTTGTAATAGTTCGTTACAGGATTCATTTAAAAATAGAAGGAAAAAGCTGTGATATATTAAAGATAAAACATACCGAATTTTAATTACGAATAATTTGCCGTAAATCCACGGCCATGTGTGCTGAATTACCGGTTTCGAAGAGACCTAAAATGATCCCGGAAGTGTCCCTAAATGACACCAAATAGTCACGAAATGATGCCGACGGGATCCTGGACAAATCTCGAAAACTATCCAGAAATGATGCCGGAAGGGTCCCAAAATAATCCCGAAGTAGTCACGAAAAGTCCCGAAATGACCCTGACGGGATCCTGGACGGATCCCGAAAACCATCCAGATTTGATTCCTGAACGGTCCGCAAATGATCCCGATATAGTCCGAAAAAGTCCCGAAAAAACTCTGACGGGATCCCGGACAAATCCCGAAAATCGCCCAGAAATTATCCCGGAGGAGTCCCAAAATGATTCCGAAATAGTAGTCACGAAAAAGGCCCGAAATGACCCTGACGGGATCCCGAAAACCATCCAGAAATGACTCTGGAGGGATCCCCAAATGATCCCGGAAAAGTCCACAAACCATCCAGAATTGATCTCTGAAGGTTCCGCAAATGATCCCGAAATAGTCCCGAAAGTCACGAAAAACTCAGACCCATCCCGAAAACCATGAAGAAATTATCCTGTAAGGGTCCCAAAATTACCCCGAAATAACTCCGACGGGATCCCGGACAGATCCCGAAAATCACCCAGAACTGAGCTCTGAAACGTCCGCAAATAATCCAGAAATAGTCCGGAAAAAGTCCCGAAAAAACTCTGTCGGGATCCCGGACAGATCCCGAAAATCACCCAGAAATTATGCCGGAGGGGTCCCAAAATGATTCCGAAATAGTCCCGAAAAAGTCCCGAAATGACCTTGAGGGGATCCCAGACCGATACCGAAAACCATCCAGAATTGATCTCTAAATGGTCCGCAATTTATCCCAGATAAAGGCGCGAAAAAACTACGAAGGGATCCCGAACAGATCCCGAAAATGATAGAGAAATTATTCCGGAAGGGTCCCAAAATGATCCCGAAATAGTCCCGAAAAGGCGCGAAATAACCCTGACGGGATCCCGGACGGATCCCGAAAACCACCCAGAAATGATCTTTAAGGGCAACTGACCCCGAAATAGTCGTGAAAAAGTCCCGAAATTACCCCGACGGGATCCCGAAAACCATCCAGAAATTATCCCTGAAGGATCCCCAAATGATCCAAGAACAGTCTCGAAATTCCCTGATATTTTCCCGAAAAAGTAAAAAAATAAACCCGACGGGATCTCGGACGGATCCCGAAAACGATCCATAAATGATGCCGGAAGGGACCGCAAATGATCCCAAAAAATTCCCGAAATTCCCCCGATGGGATCCCGGACGGATCCCGGATCATGCAGAAATGATGCCGGGTGGTACCCCAAAATGATCCCGAAATATGCCAGAAATTACCCCGTCGGGATCCCAGACGGATCCCCAAAAGTATACAGAAATGATGCTGGAAGGTGAAATGATCCCCTTAAAGAAAGATGAAAAATGAAATGATCCCCTTATAGTTCCGAAATGATCCTGACGGGATTCCCGACGGATCCCGGAAACTATCCAGAAATGATGCCGGAAAGGTTCCCAAGTTATCCCCAAATAGTCCCGAAATTACCCTGACGGTATCCCGGACGGATACCGAAAACCATCTAGAAAAGTGGCCGGAAGATACCCCAAATGATCCCGAAAAAGTCCTGAAATGATCCAGACGGGATCCCGGACGAATCCCGAAAACTATCCATCTGGGTACCCCAAATGATCCCGAAATAGTCCCGAAATGACCCCGCCGGGATCACGGGCGGATCCCGAAAAAGTCCTGAAATGACCCCGACGGGATCCCGTACGGATCCCGAAAATCATCCAGAAATGATGCCGAAAGGTTCCCCAAATGATCCTGATATGACCCCGACAGGATCCCGGACGGATCCCGTAAACCATCCAGAAATGATGCCGGAAGAGAACCCAAATGTTCCCGCAAAAGGCCCAAAATGACCCCGACAGCATCCCGGACGGATCCCGTAAACCATCCAGAAATGATGCCGGAAGAGACCCCAAATGATCCCGCAAAAGTCCCAAAATGACCCCGACAGGGTCCCGGACGGATCCCGTAAACCATCCAGAAATTATGCCGGAAGAGACCCCAAATGATCCCGCAAAAGTCCCAAAATGACCCCGACAGGATCCCGGACGGATCCCGAAAATCATCCAGAAATGATGCCGGAAGAGACCCCAAATGATCCCGCAAAAGTCCCAAAATGACCCCGACAGGATCCCGGACGGATCCCGGAAACCATCCAGAAATGATGCCGATAGGGTCCCCAAATGATCCCGAAATGACACCGATGGGATCCCGGACGGATACCGAAAACCATCCAGAAATGATGCCGGCAGGTACCCCAAATTATCCCGAAATAGTCCCGAAATTACCCTGACGGGATCGCGGACGGATCCCGAAAACCATCCAGAAATGATGCCGATAGGGTCCCCAAATGATCCTGTATTAGTCGAGAAAAAATTCCGAAATGACTCCGACGGGATCCCGGACGGATCCCGAAAACCGTCTAGAATTGATACCGGAAGGTACCCCAAATGATGCCGAAATAGTCCCGAAATGACATCGACGGGATCCCGGACGGATCCCGTAAACCATCCAGAAATGATGCCGGAAGAGAACCCAAATGTTCCCGCAAAAGGCCCAAAATGACCCCGACAGCATCCCGGACGGATCCCGTAAACCATCCAGAAATGATGCCGGAAGAGACCCCAAATGATCCCGCAAAAGTCCCAAAATGACGCCGACAGGATCCCGGACGGATCCCGTAAACCATCCAGAAATGATGCCGGGAGAGACCCCAAATGATCCCGCAAAAGTCCCAAAATGACGCCGACAGGATCCCGGACGGATCCCGTAAACCATCCAGAAATGATGCCGGAGGAGACCCCAAATGATCCCGCTAAAGTCCCAAAATGACCCCGACAGGGTCCCGGACGGATCCCGTAAACCATCCAGAAAAGATGCCGGAAGAGACCCCAAATGATCCCGCAAAAGTCCCAAAATGACCCCGACAGGATCCCGGTCGGATCCAGTAAACCATCCAGAAATGATACCGGAAGAGACCCCAAATGATCCCGCAAAAGTCCCAAAATGACCCCGACAGGATCCCGGTCGGATCCCGTAAACCATCCAGAAATGATACCGGAAGAGACCCCAAATGATCCCGCAAAAGTCCCAAAATGACCCCGACAGGATCCCGGACGGATCCCGAAAACCATCCAGAAATGATGCCGGAAGAGACCCCAAATGATCCCGCAAAAGTCCCAAAATGACCCCGACAGGATCCCGGACGGATCCCGTAAACCATCCAGAAATGATGCCGGAGGATACCCCAAATCAGGCATGCTTAACGAACGAAACGATATCATTTCGTTACGATAATCAACGTTAGTAAACGACACGAAGTCACTTCGTTTCGTTTATTAACGTTAAGATCGTCAAATTAACGTTAATTTGGCGTTCTTAACGTTAATAAACGAAACGAAATGACTTCGTTTCGTTTATTAACGTTGATTATCGTAACGAAATGATATCGTTTCGTTCGTTAAGCATGCCTGCCCTAAATGATCCCGCTAAAGTCCCAAAATGACCCCGACAGGGTCCCGGACGGATCCCGTAAACCATCCAGAAATGATGCCGGAAGAGACCCCAAATGATCCCCGACAGGATCCCGGACGGATCCCGAAAACCATCCAGAAATGATGCTGGAAGAGACCCCAAATGATCCCGCAAAAGTCCCAAAATGACCCCGACAGGATCCCGGACGGATCCCGTAAACCATCCAGAAATGATGCCGGAAGAGACCCCAAATGATCCCGCAAAAGTCCCAAAATGACGCCGACGGGATCCCGGACGGATCCCGTAAACCATCCAGAAATGATGCCGAAAGGTTCCCCAAATGATCCTGTATTAGTCGAGAAAAAGTTCCGAAATGACCCCGACGGGATCCCGGATGGATCCCGAAAACGATCTAGAAATGATGCCGGAAGGTACTCCAAATGATGCCGTAATAGTCCCGAAATGACATCGACGGGATCCCGGACTGATCCCGAAAACCATCCAGAAATGATGCCGGAAGAGACCCCAAATGATCCCGCAAAAGTCCCAAAATGACCCCGACAGGATCCCGGACGGATCCCGAAAACTATACAGAAATGATGCCGGAATGGACCCCAAATGATCCCGAAATGACACCGACGGGATCCCGGACGTATACCGAAAACCATCCAGAAATGATGCAGGCAGGTACCCCAAATTATCCCGAAATAGTCCCGAAATGACCCTGACGGGATCGCGGACGGATCTCGAAAACCATGCAGAAATGACGCCGGAAGATACCCCTAATGATCCCGAAATAGCCCCGAAATGGTCCCGACGGGATCCCGGACGGATCCCTAACACCATCCAGGAATGATTACGGAAAGGACCCAAACTGACCCCGAAAAAGTCCTGTAATGATCCCGGAAACCATCAAGAATTTATCTCTCGAAGGTACGCAAATGATCCCGAAAGTACCCCGACGGGATCCCGGACGGATCCCGAAAACCATCCAGAAATGATGCCGGAAGGGTCTCCAAATGATCGCGAAATAGTCCCGAAATGATTCCGGAATAGTCCCGAAAATGTCCCAAAATAACCCCGACGGGATCCCGGACGGATCCCGAAAACTGTACAGAAATGATCCCGGAAGGGTCCCAAAATGATCCCGGAAGGGTCCCAAAATGATCCCGAAATAGTCCCGAAAAATTCCCGAAATTACCTCGGCATAATCCCGGACCGATCCCGAAAACCATCAAGAAATGATCCCGGAGGGTCTCGATATGACCCTTACGGGATTACAAATAAGGTGAAGCTAATTATAAAACCATGTTAATAAGGCAGCAGGCGCATTGGAGCGAATAAAAAGTTACATAGAAACATTATTTAGCTAATAAAAGCGTGCTAATAAAAACAATTGATGGAGGGCGGATGGCGGGAGTAGAGGAGAGGACCACTGATCGTTCCTCCAAAATTGTCTAGATCTCGTTCTGTATGTACCAGATACCAAAAACTATTGATTTAGGAGAAAATTTATATTGAGTTATAACAATTTATAGATTTTACACCAGAGCAGGAGATAAAGGGGGGGGGGGGGCGGGCGGAGGGTGTCACTGCTTACTTTGTAAGCCCTCGACTTATTTGACCCCTTGAGTCTGTGATATTGGTGAAGGCCAGTATACGTAAAGTTATAATGTGTAAAAATTATTGAAAAATAATTTCTCGAAGGGGTCGAGGGACCCCCACCCCTCTTTCCATTTCCGAAAAAAATTTCGCTAGTAGACTACTGTCTGTGTCCCAAATTTCATCAAAATCCGTGCAGCCATTCTGGCGTGATTCAGTCGCAAAGACGAAAAAATATAATAATTAAATTATAACTGTTCCTAGGGGGCGGGTACCACGCCCGTTTTCAAAAATATATAGTTAGTAGATCCTTCTAGACTATTGGCTATATGTGTGCAAAATTTCATCCAAATCGGTCTAGCCGTTCTTGCGTGATTGAGTCACAAAGACAAACGTCTGGACAAACATCCAAACATCCAAACATCCAAACATCTTCACATCCAAACTTTGCCATTTATAATATATACTAGCCTTTACCCGCGGCCCCGTCCGCAAGGAGAAAATGAAATATGTGGGCTATTCACGTTAGCCTGCTTATAAAGTTATCTGTTTAAAATTTTTTTTCTGTCTAATGCATTTTATTTTTGTAATTGAGTAAAAAAAAGAACTTTATGAGCTGATAACCTGATAGGATCCCAAAATGATAACGAAATTATCCAGAAAAAGCCACGAAATGACCCCGACGCTATCGCGGACGGATCCCGAAAACCATCCAGAAACGCCCGGAAGTGTTTCCAAAAGTTCCCGAAGTAGTCCCAAAAAAACCCGAAATGACAGCGACACGATTCTAGACTTATCCAGATAACCACACAGAAATGATGCCTGAAGGGTACCAAATTGATCCCGAAATAGTCCCGAAAAAGTTACGAAATTACCCTGACGGGCTCCCGGACGGATCTCAGAAACCATCCAGAAAATATCCAGGAAGGGTCCCTAAATTATCCCGACTAACTCCAGAAAAAGTTCCGAAATGGCTCCGAGGGGATCCACGATGGATCGCGAAAACCATACAGAAATGATTCCGGAAGGATTCCAAAATGATCCCGAAATAGTCCGGAATTGACCCAGATGGGATCCCGCACAGATCCAGAAATGATCCCGGAAGGGTGCAAAAACTATCCCGGAAAAGTAACAAAAAATCCCGAAATGGCTCCTACGGCATCCCGGACGGATCCAGAAATGATTTCGGAAGGGTCCCCAAATGATCCCAAAATCGTCCCGAAATGACCCTGATGGATCCGGCAAACCATCAAGAAATTATGCCGAAAGGGTCCCAAAATGATAAAAACCATGGGACCCGGAAAGGATCCCGAAAACTAACCAGAAATGATACCGGAAAGGTCCTCAAATGATCTCCCAATAGTTCCGAAAAGACCCTGACGGGATCCCGAACGGATCCCGACAACTGTCCAGAAATGATACCGAAAGGGCCCGCAAATGATCTCGTATTAGTCGAGAAAAAGTCCCGAAATGACCCTGACGGGATGCCGGACGAATCCCAAAAACCATCCAGAAATGATTTTGGAAGGGACCCCAATGATCCCGAAAAAGTTCCGCAATTATTCCGACGGGAATCTGAACGGATACCGAAAACCATCCAGAAGTGATGCCGGAACGGTCCTCAAATGCTCACCTAATAGTCCCAAAATGACCCTGAGGGCATCCCGGACAAATCCCGAAATCCATCCAGAAATGATCTTGGAAAGGTCCCAAAATGATCCCGAAATAGTCTCGGAAAAGTCCAGAAATTACCCTGACGGGTTCCCGGACGAATCCTGAAAGCCATCCTTAAATGATCCCGAAAAAGCCCCGAAATGACCCTGACGGGATCCCGAAAGGATTCCAAAAACTATCCAGAAATGATGCCGGAAAGGTCCTCAAATGATCCCCTAATAGTTCCGAAATGACCGTGACGGGATCCCGAACGGATCCCGACAACTATCCAGAAACTATGCCGAAAGGGTCCGCAAATGATCCCGTATTAGTCGAGAAAAAGTCCCGAAATGACCCCGACGGGATCCCGAACGAATCCCAAAAACCATCCAGAAATGATGCCGGTAGGTATCCCAAATGATCCCGAAATAATCCCGAAATGACCTCGTCGGCATCCCGGACGGATACCGAAAATTATCCAGAAATGATGCCGGAAAGGTCCACAAATGATCCCCTAATAGTCCCGAAATTACCCTGATGGGATCCCGGATGGATCCCGAAAACCATCCAGAAATGATGCCGGAAGAGCCCCCAAATGATCCCGAAAAAGTCCCCAAACGACCCCGACGATATCCCGGACGGATCCCGAAAACCATCCAGAAATGATGCCGGTAGGTATCCCAAATGATCCCGAAATAGTCCCGAAATGACCTCGTCGGCATCCCGGACGGATCCCGAAAATTATCCAGAAATGATGCCGGAAGAGCCCCAAATGATCCCGAAATAGTCCGGAAATGACCCAGATGGGATCCCGCACAGATCCAGAAATGATCCCGGAAGGGTCCAAAAACTATCCCGGAAAAGTAACAAAAAATCCCGAAATGGCTCCTACGGCATCCCGGACGGATCCAGAAATGATCTCGGAAGGGTCCCCAAATGATCCCAAAATGGTCCCGAAATGACCCTGATGGATCCGGCAAACCATCAAGAAATTATGCCGGAAGGGTCCCCAAATGATCCCGAAATAAAACAGAAAAAGTCACGAAACGACCCCTAGAGGATTCCCAAATGATCCCGTATTAGCCCCGAAAAGGTCCCGCAATAACCCCGACGGGATCCCGAAAGGATTCCGAAAACAATACAGAAATGATGCCGGAAAGGTCCTCAAATGATCCCCTAATAGTCCCGAAATGACCGTGACGGGATCCCGACAACTATCCAGAAATGATGCCGAAAGGGTCCGCAAATGATCCCGTATTAGTCGAAAAAAAGTCCCGAAAGGACCACTACGGGATCCCGGACGAATCCCAAAAACCATCCAGAAATGATGCCGGTAGGTATCCCAAATGATCCCGAAATAGTCCCGAAATGACCTCGTCGGCATCCCGGACGGATCCCGAAAATTATCCAGAAATGATGCCGGAAAGGTTCCCAAATGATCCCCTAATAGTTCCGAAATTACCCTAATGGGATCCCGGACGGATCCCGAAAACCATCCAGAAATGATGCCGAAAGGGTTCCCAAATGATCCCGTATTAGCGGCGAAAAAGTCCCGAAATGACCCCGACGGGATCCCGGACGGATCCCGAAAACCATCCAGAAATGATGCCGAAAGGGTTCCCAAATGATCCCGTATTAGTCGCGAAAAAGTCCCGAAATGACCCCGACAGGATCCCGGACGGATCCCGAAAACCATCCAGAAATGATGCCGGATGAGCCCCAAAATGATCCCGAAAAAGTCCCCAAATGACCCCGACGAGATCCCGGACGGATCCCGAAAACCATCCAGAAATGATGCCGGAAGAGCCCCCAAATGATCCCGAAAAAGTCCCCAAATGACCCCGACGATATCCCGGACGGATCCCGAAAACCATCCAGAAATGATGCCGGAAGAGCCCTCAAATGATTCCGAAAAAGTCCCCATATGACCCCGACGAAATACCGCACGGATCCCGAAAACCATCCAGAAATGATGCCGGAAGGGTCCCCAAATGATCGCGAAATAGTCCCGAAATGATTCCGGAATAGTCCCGAAAATGTTCCAAAATAACCCCGACGGGATCCCGGACGGATCCCGTAAACTATACAGAAATGATCCCGGAAGGGTCCCAAAATGATCCCGAAATAGTCCCGAAAAAGTCCCGAAATTACCCCGGCGTAATCCCGGACCGATCCCGAAAACCATCCAGAAATGATCCCGGAAAGGTCTCGATATGACCCTTACGGGATTACAAATAAGGTGAAGGTAATTATAAAACCATGTTAATAAGGCAGCAGGCGCATTGGAGCGAATAAAAAGTTAGATAGAAACATACAGGTAAAGCTAATAAAAGCGTGCTAATAAAAACAATTGATGGAGGGCGGATGGCGGGAGTAGAGGAGAGGACCACTGATCGTTCCTCCAAAATTGTCTAGATCTCGTTCTGTATGTACCAGATACGAAAAACTATTGATTTAGGAGAAAATTTAGATTGAGTTATAACAATTTATGGATTTTACACCAGAGGGGGAGATAAAGGGGGGCGGGCGGAGGGTGTCACTGCTTACTTTGTAAGCCCTCGACTTATTTGACCCCTTGAGTCTGTGATATTGGTGAAGGGCAGTATACGTAAAGTTATAATGTGTAAAAATTATGAAAAATAATTTCTCGAAGGGTCGTGGGACCCCCACCCCTCTTTCCATGTTCGAAAAAAATTTCGATAGTAGACTACTGTCTGTGTCCCAAATTTCATCAAAATCCGTGTAGCCATTCTGGCGTGATTCAGTCGCAAAGACGAAAAAATATAATAATTAAATTATAACTGTTCCTAGGGGGCGGGGACCACGCCCCTTTTGAAAAATATATAGCTAGTAGATCCTTCTAGACTATTGGCTATATGTGTGCAAAATTTCATCCAAATCGGTCCAGCCGTTCTTGCGTTATTGAGTCACAAAGACAAACGTCTGGACAAACATCCAAACATCCAAACATCCAAACATCCAAACATCCAAACATCTAAACATCCAAACATCCAAACATCTTAACATCCAAACTTTCCCATTTATAATATATATTAGATTAGATTAGATTACGCTGTGTTGTTGGTCTTTCTTTACTTTGTCTTTGATTTTTGTAGATACTGATCTGGGTGTGAGATGTGGTCGAGAGGCAAAGTTTATTTTGTTTTTGGGTATGAATGTGCTTAATATTTTGTTATCTGTTAAACCTGCCAGTAAATCTTTTGGTATGTATGTTTGTTGTTCCATTATTACTGCTTCTTTCATTTCTATTAATATTTGTTGTTATCCATTTTTCTATAACTACGTTATGGTATCCGTATTTATACTCAGCGTGTTTTGCACACAGAGTATATTAACCTTGATTGGATAACTGTTGGTTGTACAGGTATAAAGGAATCGAGATAGATATAGACTTCAATATATCAAAAGCATTAGTATCGAAAAAAAATTTGATTGAGCCATGTCCGTCCCTCCGTTCGTCCGTCTGCCCGTTTGTCCTTTAGCACGATAACTTGAGTAAATTTTGAGGTACATTGATGAAATTTGGTACGTAGGTTCTTGGGCGCTCATCTCAGATCGCTTTTTAAAATGAACAATATCGGAATATAACCACGCCCACTTTTACGATATCGAAAATTTCGAAAAACATAAAAAATGCGATAATTCATTACCAAAGCCGGATAAAGCGATGAAACTTGGTAGGTGGGTTGACCTAATGACGCAGAATAGAAAATTAGTAAAATTTTGACAATGGGTGCGGCATCGCCTACTTTTAAAAGAAGATAATTTAAAAGTTTTGCAAGCTGTAATTTGGCAGTTGTTGAAGATATCATGATGAAATTTGGTAGGAACATTACTACTGTTACTATATATGTGCTATATAAAAATTAGCAAAATCGGATGACGAAGACGCCCACTTTAAAAAAAAAAAATTTAAAAGACAAGTTTAAACAAAAAATTGAATATCTTTACAGTATATAAGTAAATTATGTCAACATCCAACTCCTATAATGATATGGTGCAACAAAATACAAAAATAAAAGAAAATTTCTCTCTATCTGCACTCCTTCATTTAATTTGTCTAGAATACTTTTAATGCCATAAGTCGAGCAAAAATTTACCAATCCTTCTGAAATTTTGTAGGGGCATATATTCTATGACGATAACTGCTTTCTGTGAAAATGGGCGAAATTGGTTTGAAGCCGCGCCCAATTTTTATACACAGTCGGCCATCTGTCCTTCCGCTCGGCCGTTAACGCGATAACTTCAGGAAAAATCGATATATCTTTACTAAACTTAGTTCACGTACTTATCTGAACTGTCTTTTTCTTGGTATAAAAAATGGCAGAAATCCATGTGTGACCAGTCCCACTTTTTCGGTATCGAAAATTACGAAAAATTTTAAAAAATTCCATAAATCTATACCAAATACGAAAAAGTGATAAAACATGGCAATTGGATTATAATTTTCTATAATCGGGTTTCCAGTGAAAATAATTGGAAAAACGCCTTTATTATTTTATTTCCGACGTTTCGACCGTTTATTGTGGTCTTCTTCAGGGCCTAGTTACAATTTTAAAGAAATCAAAATAACTCAGTTTATTTTCGCAGTTCTATAGGATTAAAGTTACATATTACTTACTTAATTGGCGCTTAACCGTCTAAACGGTTATGGCCGTCCAACAAGGCGCGCCAGTCGCTCCTTCGCTCCGCCAACCGGCGCGAATTGGTCACACCAAGGGAGTTTAAATCGTTTTCCACCTGGTCCTTCCAACGGAGTGGGGACATATATATTATTTATATATATGGACATTCTGCGCGTTCTCTGCGTTCTTCTTTGTCAGGTTTTTCTTTATATATACGTTTTTTTAAATAAAACATAGTCACCTTACTGCTCAATTAAGGAAACGGAAATTATTTTACAATTTAAAATTACTATTTTCAATAGACAACCAACAATTTATATTTCAAACTGTTTTATTTAAAAACACGTATACATAAAGAAACGAAGAAGAACGCAGAGATTTTTAAGTAAGAAATGTTTTGTCAATCGAATGTCCATATATATATTTTAATTCTATAGAACTGCGAAACTAAACTGAGTTATTTTAATTTCTTTAAAATTGTAACTAGGCTCTGAAGAAGACCCCAATAAGCGGTCGAAACGTCGCCAATAAAATAATAAAGGCGTTTTTCCAATTATTTTGACTGGAAAACCGATTACAGAAAATTATACATAAGAACAAAACAGTCGGTAGTATCAACAAACTAGACGCAAAATATAACTTTAGAAAAAACTTTGTAAAATGGGTGTGACACCTACCATATTAAATAGAAGTAAATGAAAAAGTTCTGCAGGACGAAATCAAAAGCGTTTGGAATATTGGCAGGAATACTGTTCGTGGTATTGCATATATAAATAAATTAGCGGTACCCGACAAATGATGTTCTAGGTCACCCTGGTCCACATTTTGGTCGATATCTCGAAAACGCCTGCACATATACAACTAATGGCCACTCGCTTTTAAAATCCTCATTAATACCTTTAATTTGATACCCATATCGTACAAACACATTCAAGAGTCACCCCTGGTCCACCCTTATGGCGATATCTCGAAAAGACGTCCACCTTTAGAACTAAGGAGCACTCCCTTTTAAAATACTTATTACCACCATTTATTTGATACACATGTCATACAAACACATTCCAGGGTTGCCCTAGGTTCATTTTCCTACATGGTTAGTTTCTGTTATTTTATATCTAAAGCTCTTAACTGAGTATGTAATGTTCGGTTACACCCGAACTTGCCCTTCCTTAGGATAGGATAGGTTAGGTGGTAGCTGCCCTGATAAGGATAGCTCACTTGGACAACACGAAGTTCCGTTGTGATACCACATACACCAAAAATAACGGTGACTTAAATCTAGCTACTTAGAGAATTGTTGGGTAGCAACGATAAAGCTTTGAATGATACCGATCTCAACTTTGGATATATCCTCGGGAGATCCAAGAGAGTTGCCCTTCCTTACTTACAACAACAAATAAAATGTGCAATGAACTTCAAAGAAGATGTTGATGGAATAAATTGCGCTTACAAATCTGTGATACAAAACAAATGATGAACAGCTGGGATAGAGTTTGGATGTTTGATTTTAATGTTAAGTGTTTAAATGTTTGTATAAATGTAAATAAATGTCACCCATTAAAAATTTCGTGTAACTATATTTAATATATGTACGTGAAAAATTGTAATTATTTTAAATATTAAATAACTGTGTTTTCTTGATTGAAATAAAGATAATTAGTCCCTAAAGAGGACACAATATCGTGTCGAAACGCGTCGGAGTAAAACAAGAAAAATTTAGTTTCTTGCTTTAAACTCAATGGCCAATAGAGCTCTTAATAATTACTAAACAAAAATTTAACTTGGCCAAAACCAAACATTTTTCAAAATATTTTCCATTTCTTTAAAAACAGTGGCTTTCATTTCGAAGTATTACATACGTGTAAATAATTTACATACCCTGACGACTGGTTGGCATTAGTTGGCTAAAAATTGCTATAGGCAACATACATAAAACGCTTCCAAACCAAATGAAACCGATAATACGATAAGCGTGATTTAATGTTTGCCACGTACGAGACCTCAACGGATGGCAGATGGCATAATAACGTTCACAGGATATTGCTACTAGAGTCCATGAGGAAACGGCCACAGATGTTGCTGTAATAAATTTTGTTAAAATTATTCAAATAATGTAGTAAATTAAAGTTTATATTGTATGATAAAGGAAACTAATGCAAAGTTTTATTCAACTTGTTATTCTTATCGGTAATACATAATTACGAAAAGGAAATAAGAAACCCACAAAATTGTATGTTGCTTATATGCTCTTAAAATAACTATGCAAAATATTTGGTAGCCACAACAAATTAGATTAGTTAGCTTTGTCAAAAATAAATAAAACTTAATTGCCGCTAGCTGTAGCAAAGAAGCATATCTTATTAAGTAGATACAAATTTATTGCACACTTAGCTTCTATAAGAATATCTTTTGGATCTAAGTGCTAATTAGTATTTACCAGTTGAATGAAACTAACAAAGAAATTTTTGTTGATGGTGTAGTATTGTATTTTCGAACGCAAGAATATAAACATCAAAAACTTTTAGTAGAGAAAAATTACTGAGGTGATGGTAACTACACGCGAAAGCTGGCATTTCGAAATCAAGGGACGTAAATGTCTCAAGGTAAAAGCTATTTAGTGCATTTGCATATTGAGTTGATTAAGTAAAGGTGGGACGTGAATACGCACAAGTCTGACAAATGAAATATAATATTGTAACGGACTCTGGTGATTTCTGATAATTTTGCACCTTCTGCTAACGTTCGTATCGCTGAATTGTCAAATAAATAACTCCAATAATCACTGTTGCAAAATAGTCTTTATTTAGACTACTTTGGGGTGGTACAATTATATTTCAATATCACGCACTTTACAAAAGCGTGCATAAATCAAACTGATTACTGATTCCTCAGCTTGCGCTGCTTTTATACTCTCGGTTGTCTCGTTCGCTAATTCTCCTAAAGACTAGTCGTTTCGCGATCATGTGTTCTAGAATAGCTGCACATCGTGCTTGGTTTCTCAGCTACATACATGTATATTTGTAGTTTATGCTTTTCTACTAGCCATATGCGTTTGTATGTGTGAGTATCTATTTCTTCTCTTAGCTTATGACTACATATGTGTATGTGAGATATTCTTCGTCCCTTCTATGTACGTAAGTGTTGCTTGCCTTAATGTGTACATGTACGTAAGTGTGGCTGTTTCCCTCAGCAGGTTAGGGGGTCAGAATATACCCGCGGTAGGTATGCCGGTCATAAGAGGCGACTAAACTACCAGATTCAAGGGGCTGTGTAGCGCAACCCTTCAGGTTGCCAGCGCAATATATAGCTTCTCCAAATCCAATTGTCAACCTCACCTATCCGCGGCGAATCCTGCTTCACTTACAGACGAAACTCTGGTGACCCCAAGCTCCTTATGGAACTTGGGGGTGAGGAGGGTGGGGATGGCCTGAAGGGTTAATGTGGCCACATAAATCGTTACCGAGATGGTCGGACTAGCAACTTAGTGATGCTGTGGTACCGGAGCGTGCCGGATCTGTATCCGGCAAAGGCCCATCAGATCGATAACACTCCTCAAAGCCTTCGGGGAGCAACCTAATTGCTGCAACAACAACAACAAAAACAGTGGCTGTTTGCTGTTTTTTTTTTTTTTTTTTGTTGTGAATATTCAAGTAACTGCATAGTGCTGCTCATATTCGCCACAATATATATGGATACTCTCGTGAATATTCTTAGAATGATTTTTTGTCTTAGAGAAATATCACATCTTTATAAATATATAAGTGGCCCGACCTATGAAAAGGTGGCTTATGACTCCAAAAAGAAATTGGGAGAAATAGCTGTTAAAGATAAACAACGCATTTCTTCTTCTTAAAAATAGTAAAATTTATAAATTTTTTTGTTTACCAACACTTAATTTTTTTTCAGCATGGACATTTTTTTACAGCTCACACTTATCTTTGTAAATAATTCGGCAGCAAGAATGAGCAACGCAAAAAAAATATTTTACCTTGATATCATGATAAAAATATTACAAGGCAAACCGGTGAGAGCCAAGTGACGTTTGATAGAATTTTAAAATTCTCACCGCTCTCACATTTTTATTTTTATTCCCAGCTGTACTTGTACACAGGATATTATAACTTTGACTGGATAACGGTTGGTTGTACACGTATAAAGGAATCGAGATAGATATAGACTTCCATACATCAAAATCATCAGTATCGAAAAAAAATTTGATAGATCCATGTCCATCCCCCGTCCATCCGTCCGTCCACCTGTGTTTCCAAAAAGAGGAGAAACTTCAAATTTTAAAAAATGGGCGTGGCACCGCCCCTTTTATGACTAAGCAATTTTCTGTGTTTCGGGAGCCATAAAAGAAAAATTAGTTCAGATTAGAACCATATGTACAATGTATTATTGCGCTACAAGGCTGCGCTATTAAGCACACAAACCAAACAACAATAGCATTTCAAGTGTACAGCTGGGTATGTAATGTTCAGTTTCACCCGGACTTAGACTTACTTACTTCTTTTATTCTGATTTTGTTTTCACAACAAAAAATAAGAAGTACCTATAGAAATACTTTTTTAGATGTTATTCAAATAAATGTTTTTTCATACGAATTTGTTTTTTCTTGCAGAAAAGAATTCTTTATCGTTGAAAACCCCGAATTTCGGTACATTTCTAAAATCGGAATCATTATGTTTCTATATCAGGAACGATTTGAGGTGACTTTGTCTTTTCTGTCGCCTTTGGCTGTCGTTATACTTATCGTGATAACATTCCAAGTCCCCTAACCCGTAAGGAAATCCTCAAGCCGCTTGTATGAAGCACTTGGGTAGTAGACAAAGAAATTCTGCTGACCGCGCACAAAGGAAATTTGTATGACAATCAGCAGAAAAAGAACCCCCACTTTCTAGATAAATGCATGTGCCGTGGCTTTCCTTTGATCCATTTTCCATATCTCGAGGAATGTACTGAACCAGTATATCTCAAAAAAAAAAAATTCACACAACAGTAAACGCTTCAAAACATATTCTCTTGTTTTTTAGAAATGTAGGGTTGAATAAAACACCTGGATGTATTTTGAACTCACAACACTGCTTTATTGAATTTAGCTTTGTTGAGTTTAGCTTAAATATTAAATTGTAGAAGGATACGAGAATTGACCGGTATGTAGCTGTTGAACGTCCGTAGGCAACTGTCCGTTTTCGTTAGTTTGAAATCAGCGTCATGTATTTTTCGTCAAGTATTCGTTCGTATGTATCTAATGTTAGTAGAGTTGTATTATCTCGTAACTAATAGGTCTGTCCACTTCTTGTTGTCCGTTCCTGTGTCAATCCTACAGAAATTTTTTATCTGGCATTTAGAAAGTCAAATAAAGAAAATTTTTGTTTGTTTCCTTTGGTTTTGCATTTCCACAGAGTTTGGGAGATTGATTTTAAAATTTGTTTAAAAATCGAAAAATCATTATGGCGCCGGGAAGAGAATGGAGAATGGAGTTACCTTCTTATAATTTTATCATGGTAAGTATTTCATAATCAATTATATATAAATAAATTTTTTTTTAGTTTATTAACAGCCCATATAAGGTTTCGAATAACTTACTGAAAAACAGTAAAAGTAAATTTTTTTTACTATTTTTCAGCAGCTATTTCTGAGTTTCTTAGGAACATACAAACAATTGTGCTATGTTTTGTTCGTGCTGTCGCAATAGGCTCCATCGGTATCTTGCTGTAATGTTGTATTGGCTTCCGAGAGACTTATGACAGTACAATATGCGATGGTCTTTCTGAAAGATTCTGAGCGTCATCCATCTTAAACTAACCGGCACCGTATAAAAACGTAGGATAAGGTACCATCATACATAAAGTGTTCTGCAGCTTTCACAATGCCAGATATTTACATGAAGGGATGCGACTGTAATATGAAACTACATTTCAGTGAAAACTAGCAAAAGCTCACCTCATCGCCATTTGAGGGATGCGATAGAAGGGGAAATCTATACATATAAAAATGAAACCTTAATATTTTTAAATAAAACCGATACTATAGTACACTGCTCTCGGCAATTTTCGCATTTTTTTGGCGTTCTGTTTGTTCGAAAATGTTTGGCATGACTGTGTTTAAAGACTTAAATGGCTGAAGTGCCGTGAAAATCCCTACTTTTCTTCAAGCAGATTGGGCTAGTTATGTTTCACATCTCAGACCGTTTTACGTTCATGACGTTGGTTATGGCCTGCAATTTATGAGGCCGTAGCGAGTACGTGTGTGGCCACAGGTACATCAAATAGTAAGTAGGTATAGTGCTCTGAAGTACTTATTCCCGGAATGAAAGTAAGAACAATTTTTTCATTGCGTGTCTTAGTGTTGGACTGGGTTTACATGGTTACCCATTATCCTTTTGCTAACTAAAACAGAAAAGGTCTTTAGGTTGACGGCAGAGTGCTCGCTATAAGCTATGCTAAGCGGGAAGCAATTTTTATTCTTATAAGTTTTACAAGCTTCAAACGTTTCTGGCACTCTGAAAACATTTACAACTTTCCTTAAGAAATCTTGTCATAGATTTTATTATTTATATTATAGTAACGCTACTCGTTTCCACTCTCCCGTAAGCCTTACGTGCCTCTCTCAGTTCAGTTGTGATTACCCACAAAGTTACCCTGCTCTACACTCTTTTATCAGATGAGCTTTATTAGCTTACGCAAACATGAACAATTTAAGTTCCTTAAATCAAGTAAAAGGAAATTTGATTTCACTTAGCATGTGACCTTTGCTTCTTTGGAGGAGTTCCCCATAAGACTAAACCCAAAAGTCACATCTTACAATTAAAACCTAAAAAAATATTCAAGGCAGCCCACGACAGGGATTTAAGAAAATAACGCTGGGTTAATCCAACAAAGGCAACTACATCAAAAGCGTATCTACTCAGAGCTCTACTTTTCTTCAGCAGGATTTAAAAAAACTTATTCCCGAGTAGATGCAATACAGATTAAGACAATTTTTATTGTTAGCATTAACAGTCCCCTAATGACTTTATCCAATATCAAATAAGGATACTAAATCAGACCAAAATTAGCATGTAAAACTATTTTATTATGGGAAGCGAAATAAAGCCATATTGCTTCATTTCCTATGACTCTGTCTCTATTGCATTGAAATTTTCCATTGAATTTACATTAGCTTAAGACTTTAATAGAAAAAGACAAGTAAGGGCGGGACTGTTTTCGGGACAGCCTTTTATGAATGGTGTTGAACATTTATGTGTTGAAATTTCAAAATCAAATCTGAAGAATCAGTTGTGTGGAAGACATATTTTATATACGACCGATCTTACCGACTTTTTAGATATTGTTAAATTTATTATCTGAAAAATCGGTTGTATACGACAATTTTTTCAGACAATAACGTATGTTGCGTGTATAAGCATCTTGTGAAATTTAAGCTTCTATCCGTATAAAAGAGGAAGGAATTACGTCAAAACTCTTATCTGAACAATCTGTTGTCTCTCTGTGAAATTTCAATCTTTTAGCTGTTGAAATAATAAATAAATTACATAAAACCCTATTTTCAAAAAATCGGTTGTACATATATATAGCGGGGGATATTTGTTATAGTGGTCCGATCTGGTCGGTTCAGACAAATGATCAATCGGACAGACAAATATACTAGCTCACCAAATTTTATCAAAGTATCTCAAAAATTGAGGGACTAGTTTGCGTTCAAACAGACAAATAATAAGATGTGTAATATATAGAGACAAGATGTACATACATAAGCGACGTTTTCGATAAATTTGAATTAAACAAGTCAGGAAGTCTAAGCTCGGATGAAACGGAACACTACATACCCAGCTGTATATTTGAAATACTGTTGTTGTTTGTTTAGTGCGCTTAATAGTGTTACAAGGCTGCGCAATAATACATATACATATGGTTCTAGTCTGAACTAATTTTCATTTAAAAGACGCATACAGGACACAGAGGCTAATACCAATGACCTTGAGCGGGTAATAATGCAGTTTTCCTTCAGATATGGGGATTTTCCTAATGTTTATTTTAAACTAAAGATATAACAGAACAATAAACATAAACACGCAAGTACCATTGTACTAAAAATCGTTATTACAAAAAAAGGGCAGGGCTATTAACGAAATTTTACAACTTTTACTAGAAATAGCTTATTACCTGAATCTACGTAATTTTGCAAAATCTTTTATAAAAAGAAGGCGATTTAACCGATTTAGTCCATTTTTGCTGAAAATATTTCCGGTTAAACACCAAATTTTTCGTCAAGTTATGGCTCCAGAAACATTGGGAAATGCATTGTAAGAAAGGGGCAGTGCCACGCCCATTTTTCAAGATTTGAATTTTTTCCCATTTCTTGTTATAATGGCACAAAATACGATTGGTACAATCATATTTTTCGCTAAGATTTAACTTATAATTTTTGCCTACGACTCTTTTTAAGTCATTTATATAAAAGTGGGCGTGGTCCCTAAGCAATGTTATCAATTTTTACTAGAAATATTTCCTGCCATAAGAAAAATATGTGTACCAAATTTGGTTACGATATGTAAATCTTTCTGCGAGTTATTGCTCCCGAAACATAGAAAATTGCGTAGTCAGAAAAGGGCGGGCCACGCCCATTTTTTTAAATTTGAATTGTTTCCTATTTATTGTAATAAATCCACCATTGATATAAAGCTCGTTTTTGCAAAAATACAGCTTATCTGATTCGTCCACGACCCTTTTAAAAATCGTTTACATAAAAGTGGGCGTGGTCCTTAACCGATTTCGTTAAATTTTCTTCAAAGCATTCCCTAGAGTCAAGGCAACCTCCCTGCCGAATTTTGTTACGATAGGTTTAACGATTTTTGATTAATGATTAATAATATTTGTAAAATTTATTTATCACAAGTGGGCGGTGCCACGCCCATTTAAAAAAATTTTTTTAATTTTTATCAAGAGTCTCAATATCAGTCCACACGTAAAATTTCATTCTAGCTGTATTATTTACTAAATAATCAGGTTTTTTTTGTTTTCCAAAATGTTATATATATAAATGTGGGCGTGGTTATCATCCGGTTGCGCTCATTTTGAATACCAACCCATTCTGGGTCCAGAAAAGCTCGTGTACCAAATTTGGTGAAGATATCTCAATATTTACTCAAGCTATCGTGTTAACGGACAGACCGATGGGCGGACGAACGGACGGACATGGCTCAATCAAATTTTTTTACGATACTGATGATTTTGATATATGGAAGTCTATATCTATCTCGATTCCTTTATACCTGTACAACCAAACGGGTTCCAATCAATCTAATAATACCATGTGTACAAGTAGAGCTGGGTATAAAAATAGATCGGTAATCCTCACACAAAATCTCACGTTTTTTGTGGTCTGCATGTGATTGTTGCCACTATGAGTATCTTACCTGAAATATATATGATGTATACGTAAGTATTATATGAAATTTTAAGATTCTGTTACAATTAGTCAGAAATGGCGACAAACTTCTTATCTGAACAATCGGTTAGAATGGGCTGTATACTATCTATACGACCAATCTATTCCTTTCGAATAGCTTCTTACCAGAATAATGTGTTGCACCGGATTCATGCTATATATACGACCGATCTCTACGATTTATTCAGGCATCAATATGTGCTATACACGAAACAATTTGGTGAAATTGGAAGCCTCAATCTAATAAATTGAGGAAAATAGAACAAAAAACCTTTTTTCGGAAAAATCGGTTATATGGGGGATATATGCTAAGGTGTTCTGATCGAGCCACTTCCGGAAAATATCTAGTAGGACATCTAAATATACCATCTCACCAAATTTTATCATGACATTTAAAAAATTTATGAACAAATTTGCGTTCAAACAGACAAATGGATAAACAAACAGATGGACCGACATACAGATGGGCATGTCTTAATCAACTCAGCGAGATTCGTGACAAACTTAAAGTCCATTTCTTTTTCATGAAAGGTTGAAAAGCTATTGCATGCTTCCACCCTCCAGGCTAGTTTATTGGCACAAAGCAGTAAAGAAATGAAGCAGCGAGAATAAGTGTAATTGGAACTTGATAGCGGGTAATAGCCAAGATTCAATGAAAACTGTTACTAAGCTGCGTATCTATGCTGCCTCGCCCACGGTCATCAAATTTGAAACTTAATGCAATTCGTTCAACGCCAGAAATATACATAAAATTCTTCCAAGGTCATATTAAGCACTTTAAAATCTTTAGTCCGCTCAAATTTTAGTAGTCTTTTTATAACACGTTTATATTAGGTACACTCGTATGTTTGTATGTGTGCAATTCATATACATATACTAGCTTAGGTATTCGTACATATACTAAATAGTACAAAAAATTACGTATACACACCGGTGCCCGTCTCTTCAGATGGTACGGATAAGTTTGCGTGTTATTGTTTGGTTTTTAATAAAATAAAGTGATTATTCAATTTATGTTTATATCGTAGTAGAGAAAGACCAGGTGAAAAACAATTTAAGTTGCTTTGGTGTTACAATTCAGTGCCAGCTGGCCCAACGGAGAAGCGACTGGGATGCTTAGTTTGATGGCAATAACTGCTTAAACGGTTAAGCGCAAATTAAGAAAGAAAGTCAAAAAATCATTCAGGGGGATCATATTCTCTTAATCCAGTTCTGCAAACCACATACCAACTTTAACCAGGGAACAGTGGGTGAATTACCCAGATTGGCCCACTGACAGCATTCAGATCTACAAAGATGAATATAAACTGGTTAACATGGATAGAGGGGGTGTCTATTCGGAACAATTGGACATATAAAGATCGTTTGGCCTCCCAGATCACTGTAGCGTATTTCAGGCGGAGCTTGTGACCATACAAAAAGGCAGAAGGCAGTCTCTCAGAAGCACATTTATATTTTCTCAGACAATGAAGCAGCGCTGAAAGCCCTTGAATATGTCAGAACTTATTCTGAAACTGTAGTAGGCTGTCACAGATCACTTAAAGTAATGGCTGAAGAGTTTATTCTGCATCTGGTATGGGTTCCGGGGCATAGGGGCATACCAGGTAATGAAATGGCAGATGAGCTTGCAAAAAATGGTACCTGTTTTTGTTGTTGTTGTAGCGAGGAGGTTACTCCCCGGATGCTTTGGGAAGTATTATCGATGTGAAGTTCCTTTGCCTGATACAGATCCGGTACGCTCTCGTAACACAGCGCCATAAGATGCTAGCCCGACCATCTCGGGAACAATTTATATGGCAACATTAAACCTTCAGGCCATCCCTCCCTCCCCACTCCCAAGTTCCATGAGGAGCTTGGGGTCGCAAGAGCCTTGTCTGTTAGTGAAACGGAATTCCCCGCTCGAAGGTGAGGTTGACAATTGGGTTGGAGAAGCTATATATTGTGCTACACAGCCTCTTGAATGCCTGTTTTTTGTTGTTTTAACGCGAATAGTTTGGTGGTAAACAACAACCATGAAACAAAACAAATGTGAAACGTCCTCGCGCAGGAAGAATCGCAAGCGACATTTCCAAGCACCATCCCACATTCGCGGCCGCCTGATGTCAGCACCACTGTCTAAGGAACTGTGCCAGAAGTACAATGTCCGCTCACTGCCAATTCATAAAATAGGGTACCCCCTTCCAGTTTCGCCATCCTGGAAGAGGTTGGGTATGCCGCTCTCCACCTCCAAACTCAAGATAAAGGAGGATCTACAGATGGACGCGTTATGATAGATGAGCCACGGTAAAACTCCCGTGGCCGGAATGGAATGAGAAGAGATCGCGTGATTTTCTCGACCTCCGTAAGTGGGATCTTTCCTTAGTTGTGGGTCTTCTCACTGAGCACGTTTGTATTGGACCGCATACGGAAAGGGTTAGCGCTCCATTTAATGATTATAGAAGAAGCAGCGGCAACAAAGAAGAGCCTGAGACTGTTAGGTATTTACTCTGCGAATGTCCAGCGCTCTGCAGAAGAAGGCAACGTTTTATGGGCAAGATGTTTCCCTTAGATCTAACTGATATAGCTGAGGTCAATGCACGACGCTTAGTTAGCTTCACAAACTCAATAAAGTGGTTTGATTAAGAGAAGGAAAGAATTCTTGTGGTTTCACAATGGGCCTATAAAGGCCTAGGTGTCCTGCTCCGATGCGGACGGCAGTCACTTGAACCTAACCTAACCCATTCATCTGGCTATAGATATAAAGTAATTGCCTGTATAATCTGGTTAAGATCTGGTGCTAGAATAATTTTCTCCAGTATCAGGTCAAAGAATTTGTAAGTTGAAAGCTTGCTTTGTCGGAAGCCTGATGGTGTTGTTCATCGCTGGATTTAAACATTGCAGAATACAGAAAATTACTTTCCGCCCTGTCGAAAGCTATTACGATGTCTACAAGGTAACTGTGCTTGCGATTCATCCGATGAGGGATCTCTGCAGATAAGTTACAATCGACGTTGAATCTTGGCTATGATAGATTGAACCTAAATGTAATAATAGTGAAAAACTAGGCGTAACAACCCCGAAAAGTTTTGCAATTTGTGTTGTGCTGCTTTTTAATTTTGTCTTCATCTTTTAAGCCTACTGCTAATGGCATTTGCTTACACAGATCAACTTGATAAGAGACATTTTTTGTGATAAAAGACTGCGTAATAGTACATATATATATATGGTTCTATTTTGAACTAATTTTTCTCCGAGTTATGGCTCCCACAACATAGAAAATTGCTTAGTCACAAAAGGGGCGGTGTGTAATATAACAAATGAATAAAAGAATGTTTTGACTTTGGAGGTCTGATAATTATTCATTTTATTAAAGAAATTCATTACTATTTATACAGAAGTAATTAACCTATGCATATATACATACTTGCATTAATATTTACATTCTAAAGGTGCATGACTCAATAGTGAGGAATGCTTGTCAGCAAATTATTGACCTACATATTGTCAATATGATTCATGCATAAGTTGGTTGATCGGTATATTGAATGATTTGTTCAATGCAAATGAACTCAATGTATGATTCATACATATTGAATGGTTTGGTCAATGCGAATGAACTCAAGTGTTTATTTGAGTCAGTAAAAATGCATTGGCGTATAAGGCATACTGTATCATACTACAGGTGCCACGCCCATTTTTTAAAATTTGTAGTTTTTCCTATTTATTGTTATAAATCCACTTGGGTAATGAAAAACCATTGATATAAAGCTCTTTTTTGCAAAGATATAGCTTATTTTATCCGTCCGCGACTTTTAAAAATCTTTTATATACTAGTGGGCGTGGTCCTTAACCGATTTCGTTAATTTTATCTATCTCTATTCGTTTATACCTGTACAACCAACCATTATCCAATCAAAGTTATAATACTCTGTGTACAAGTACCGCTCGGTATAAAAAAAAGAAAATATTTGTTTGCTTAAATGAAACTTTAGCAGCGTTAAGTACATCATTATTTGTGAAATTGCCGATTGAGAGATTTAATTAAAAACCAAATGTTTAGTAAATTAATTAAATTAAATTAAAAATAAGTAGTCATCTGCTGGCAAATAATTTCCTTTTGCAATTAAAATATTTGTACTAACAGACGGTGTGAAGGGTGCTTATTATTGTAATTTCATTTGTTGTTATGTTTGTTGTTCGTATTAATAGTGATGATGGTTTGCAGAGCAATTGTTCTTATTGCATCCGCGAGACTTTTTCAAGTGAGGATAAGCGAAAAACATTAATTTACCTAGCTTACACTTTTCAAACCCATTATGCTAAAAGTTTAAGAACTTTAAAAAGCAAGCATAATTTTAAAGTGTTGATTTTGTAACGATTTCCAAAATAAAGCGTTTTCACATATCGATACCACCTGAAAAGATGTGTACCGATGCGTATACGTAACATTTTTTTGTTCTTGGTATCAAAGAATTACAGCACACTAACGTACAACTGAAATTAAGATAAGCGTATTAGAAAAGTAAGAAATTTATGATTTTTTTCTGAGGCAAAATTATAAAAGATGGTCAAATTTTATAATACAAGTAAAGGTGCTTAAGTTCGGGTGTAACCGAACATTATATACTCAGCGTGAGCCTCAATTGTACATTTCATTTCAGATAAATTACTTTTCTACACAACACGTGGCACCACCCTTTTAAAAGAAAAATGTCTCCCATTCCTTTTTAGAGTAAAACTTGATAAGTGAAATATCATTGATTCAAAACTATTTTTTGTTAAGTTATAGCTTATTATTCTAGTCTACGACCCTTTTAAACTTGTTTTATATCTAAGTTGCCGTGGTATTTAACTGATCCCGTCCATTCTTACTAGAAATATTTTCTGCTATAAGGAAAATGTGTGTACACAATTTCATTACGATATGTTAATTTTTCTTGGAGTTATGGCTCCCGAAACATAGAAAATTGCTTAGTCATAAAAGGGGCGGTTCCACACCCATTTTCAAAACTTTTAGTGTTTTCCAATTTAATGTAATAACTCAATTTAGAAAGTAAAATTCTATTGGTACAAAGCTGTTTTTCCCTAAGATATAGCTTATTATTTTCGTCTACGAACCTTTCAGAAATCTTTTACATAAAAGTGGGCGTGGTCTTTAACCGATCTCGTCCATTTTTTCAAGAAATATTTCCTGCTATAAGGAAAACATGTTTACCAAATTTTGTTACGATATGTAAATTTTTCTTCGAGTTATGGCTTCCGTAACGTAGAAAATTGCTTAGTCATAAAAGTGGCGGTGCCACGTCCATTTGTTAAAATTTTAAGTTTTTCCTGGTTATTGTTAAAATCCACTTGGCAAATGATATACCATTGATATAAAGCTCTTTTTTTGCAAAGATATGGCTTATTTTATTCTTCCACGACCCTTTTAAAAATCTTTTATATAAAAGTGGGCGTGGTCCTTAACCGATTTCGTTAATTTTTCTTCAAATCATTCCTTATACCAACTTCTCTGCCGAATTTTGTTACGATAGGTTTAACGGTTTTTGATTTATGATTAATAATATTTGTAAAATTGATGTTATCACAAGTGGGCGGTGCCACGGCCGTTTAAAAATTTTTTTTAATTTTTATCAAAAGTCTCAATATCAGTCTACACGTCATCATTCTAGGTGTATTATTTACTAAATAATTCAGGTTTTTTTTTGTTTTCCAAAATGTTATATAAATAAAAAGTAGGCGTGGTTATCATCCGATTTCGATAATTTTCATTACCAACCCATTCTGGGTCCAGATAAGCTCGTGCACCAAATTTGATGAAGATATCTCAATATTTAGTCAAGTTATCGTGTTAACGGCCAGAAATTTTTTTTTGATACTGATGATTTTGATATATGGAAGTCTATATCTATCTCGATTCCTTTATACCTGTACAACCAATTGTTATCTAATCAAAGTTAATATACTCTGTGTGCAAAGAAAGCTGTGTATAAAAAGGTGGGGTTGTGAGCGCGACGTATGACACCGTAAAAGTCCACTTTTGATGGCAACCCTAATAACGATACTGCATTAGTTGTGAAGTTTGTCAACTTGACAGTGGAGAGATGTCAAACCACCTACACGAGAAAGAGCAACCTCAAACTTCCGCTGGGGAGAGGTTCTTCTTCTTTAAGTTGGAATTTGACAGATAGCTTGAAAATTTTCTACGTTGGCGAGTAGTCGTGAGCAATAGAGCAAAGAACTCAAATTTTATTTTGTAAAGCGGGACACTTTAAAAACAATGATATAAACCGCATATATTTGTTTTGTTATGTCTCCATAAACAATCAAAAATTTTACAATTAACCACATAACGAATTATTAAAGTCGTACAAAGTGCTGCGTTGGGATGCACAAATTCCGCCGGAATAACACAAATGCAATAAAAAAACGTGGAATCTACGAGTTTGCTACATCTTAGCACAAAAGTTGGACAACAGATAAGTTTTGATAATTAAATATTTCATTCTAAATAGGCAACAAAAGTGAATTGGATGGAAATTTACTAGGTACAAAATAGATATAGATGGAACATATCTTCAGATGTGCTCAATGTAATCAAATTGGTATAAATCATGATTTATATTAATACTATAACGTGCATAAGCCATTGGTTATTCCATTTGCATCAATTTTTATTCAAATAAACTGACTTAGTATTTATGTATTTTATATATTATAAGCACATTATAATTACCATAGTTTTCTGCAAGGCCAATATAGATTCAGATTAATTATATTGTATAAACAAAAAAGCGAAATAAAGTTTGGCTCTATTTAAAATGCCACAAAAAAAAAAAAATTTATAATAGAATTCGCAATGTTCATATACATATATAGAATATTATGGTTATTATTCTATATTTATTAACTCAAATAAAACCAAAACTAAAAAGAACAATGTCTTATCTTAAAAGGCAAAGTCCCAAATTATATATGAGTTGGAATTCAAAGTTTTACTAGGCGTTGGATGTAGTTGCTAAAACTTAGCTGTTCTATGATGTTGCCACATATTGCGGAAGCGTTCGATTTGGGTAGTCACTACACATATATTTTTGTAGAAAGGATAAATACTATTTATATATGAAACGATATAATATTGGCCCAATAATTATCTTCTTTCGATTCAATAGTAATGGGCAATTCGACCCGATGCATTTAAATATTATGCGTTAGATTAGGTTGAATATTTGCTTTATTTTTATGCTTAGCTATATAGCGTATGATTAAACTTATAATTGCTATTTCGTATTAAACATGTAGTTGTAATGGTATTTTTATAATTTTTCTTAAAATGGTACAAGAGAATATGCGTTTGAGAAAAAGAATAAGGCAAAGCTAAATTAATTTATGAAAAATCAAATTTGTTTAATTAGCATATAAAAAAAAAAAAATAAAAAATAAATGTAAGGCGCGATAACCTCCGAAGAGATCTAAGGCCGAACTTCTCTTCCAATTTGCGTCGTGCTCCTCTTGATTTTTCCCTACAAATTGGCCGGACGGGACCTACATGCTTTATGCCGACTCCGAACGGCTTCTGCAAGGCAGATGAGTTTTCACTGAGAGCTTTTCATGGCAGAAATACAATCGGAGCGCTTGCCAGACACTGCCGAGGGGCGACCCCGCTTAGAAAAATTTTCTTCTAATTGAAAAATCTTATTTCTAAAATTTTGATGTTGCTTTGCCCGGGGAGTTGAACGCAGGGCATACGGTGTGATAGGCGGAGCACGCTACCATCACACCACGGTGGCCGTAAAAGGTAGCATATAAAAGGAGGAGCAAATATTTAATTCGCAATTTCGCTATAAATGTAGCCTAAACCATAAAAGTTTTTTTTTTAGATATTGTTACATCTTTTGTTTTAACAAATATCCAATGCTTCCCCCTTATATTTAAATTTCACTACGCCACTGTCGGCGTAAAGTGAAACCGGCATTCAGAGATAAATCTAACTGGAATAACGTAAAATATTATTAACAAATGTACATCGTAAGAGTGTACTTGTTTTAGTGAGAAAATCAAAACACAAAAAGAATGTGATATTTAATTTCAACAGCTTAAGAGAGATAAACAATCTCTTCGTCCACGATCATCTCACCAGGCGCTTGATGTCATCGATCGAGACCAAAACCATGTAAGTTCTTTAATATTTTGCATAACATTCTTTTTGTAGCATATATACTCTCGCTGCATATTTCTACGTGCATATATACGTATAATAAATCCCACTTGCGGCGATTTCTGAGCAAGAGAGTTTCATGATAGTTTTCATAATATAATCATTAAGCTGGGTTGATTTGCGTGGACGAAAGTTAACCCATATCGCGCCATCGATTTTTCGATAGGTTTTGGGATCAGGAAAAAAAGTTCCACTAAGCATACCCAAAAAAATAATTTTCGTGCCTGCAAAATTTGAGTTTTTTGACTTTTTTCTTTGATTTTTAAGGTTTTTTTCATGAGGGACTAGTTTGCGTTCAAACAAACGGGAGATGGACAGACGTACGGACGGACGGACAGACGGACATAGCTAAATCAACTTAGCTCGTCCCCTGATCATTTTGGTATACCTATTGGTGGGTCTAACGGAAACATGTACACAAAAAATGATTTGGAGCCTTGAAAATTAAAAAAATCGATTTCGACCAAAACAAGTCCCAAAAACCAAAAAAAAATTTTTTTTAAAAAACTGTTAATGCCAACGTTTTTATCGCATTATTTGAAGTGGGATAGGAACTATGAGACAAATTCGTTTTCATCGGCAACACTTTTGGACGTTTCTGAAGAAACCCTTAAAAAATGGCGAAAATATAAATTTGTTCAATAAAACACTCCTCAAAACCCAAAAAATATTTTTTTTTCAAAAAACTGTTATCGCCAAAGTTTTTACCGGACAATTTTGAGTCGGACAGGGTTTACATGAAAATATTAAAATCAAATGAAAATTTTTTAAGTAGGTCATGAAAGAAACCTAAAAAACCAAAGAAAAAGTCAAAAAACTCAAATTTTGCAGGCTCGAAAATTATATTTTTGGGTATGCTTAGTGGAACTTTTTTTCTGACCCACAAAACCTATCGAAAAATCGATGGCGCGATATAGGTTGGAGGGTGGAGCCGTGTGTAGAAGTTCACGAAAGTTTGGAAAGCTTCTGACCACCATTCACCTGGGAATGACCAGAGCGATTCTTTTGCATGCGGTTCAAGTAGCTCACTACTGCCGGTCGCTTGCGGCCAAGTATCCTCTGGGTAGCCGCTAAAAATCCGTTTAGCGGTGAGCTAATGTGAGAAGGCGACAACCTGGCTAGGCCACTATGACATAATCGGTTTAAGGTCTAGCCGGGGGAGATCTCATCGGCAGCGTCTGTACACCTCTAGGTGCGGCGACCGACTGTAGGAACGAAAACGGGGACCTTGTAACTGATGTCTAGAGAGTGCTTAGATTATGGAGGAAACACTTCTCTGCTCTCCTAAATGGAGGTAGCAATTCACCGCGCAGAGATGCAAAACCCGATCCCGCAATCGATTATGATGGAATATATGTCCCCCGCCCGATTATGACGAAGTTAGAATAGCAATAACCAGATTGAAAAACAACAAGGCCGTGGGCTCTGATGGATTGCCTGCGGAGCTATTCAGGTAAGGCGGCGAAGAGTTGGTAAGGCGCATGCAGCAGCTCCTTAGCAAAATATGGGCGGAAGAGTGCATGCCGACGGTTGGAATCTAAGTGTTCTTTGCCCAGTCAACAAGAAAGGGGATACTGCAAAATGCACCAAATATCGAGGAATCAGGCTTCTTAATATCGCATATAAGGTCCATTCAAGTGTATTGTGCGAAAGATTGAAGCCGACCGTGAACCGGCTGATTGGACCTTTTCAGTGCGGCTTCAGACCTGGTAAATCTACCATCGACCAGATTTTCGCAATGCGCCAATCTTGGAAAAAAACCCGTGAAAAGAGAATCGACACACATTACCTCTTCGTCCACTTTAAAGCCGCCTTCGACAGCACGAAAAGGAGCTGCCTATATGCCGCTATGTCTGAATTTGGTTTCCCCGCAAAACTTATACGGCTGTGCAAAATGACGTTGAGCAACACCATCAGCTCAGTCAGAATTGGGAAGGACCTATCCGAGCCGTTCGAAACTAAACGAGGTTTCAGAAAGGTTGACCCCCTATAGTGCGATTTCTTTAATTTGATGCTGGAGAAAATTATACTAGCTGCAGAACTTAACCGATGCTGATGACATTGATATCATCGGCCTAAACACCCGCGCTGTTAGTTCTGCTTACTCCAAACTGGAAAAAGAAGCGGTAAAGATGGGTTTGATGGTGAATGACGACAAAACGAAGTACCTGCAGTCATCGACCAAAGAGTCAGCACATATGCGCCTTGACAACCACGCTACTGTTGGCAGCCATAATTTCGAAATAGTAAAAGACTTCGTTTATTTGGGAACCAGCATCAACACTAGCAACAACATCAGCACTGAAATCCAGCGAAGAATCAATCTTGCCAATAAAGTTCTTCGAAAGCGAGTACCGAATTCGATGGCGAGTACCGAAGAAGATTTAATGATGAGCTGTACGAGCTATACGCAGACATCAACATAGTCCAGCGAATTAGAACCCAGCGGCTGCGCTGGCTAGGCCATGTTATGCGAATGAAAGATGTTGCTCCGGCCAAGAAGGTGTTTTTATCGGAACACGCCTGTGGAAGCAGAGGTAGAGGGTGGCCCCCACTCCGTTGGAGGACCAGGTGGAAAACGATTTAAACTCCCTTGGTGTGACCAATTGGCGCCGGTTGGCGGAGCGAAGGAGCGACTGGCGCGCCTTGTTGGATGGCCATAACCGTTTAGACGGTTAAGCGCCAATTAAGTGAGTAAGTAAGATATAGGTTAATAAATCGATCCATCTTAATAATCATATACATACCTTGTGACACATTTTTGTATGGCTTGCAACATGTTGTTAAAGTAAAGTCGCTATAAATTTTGTCTCATGCTACTCTTGCGCTCTAACTTTTGATGCTCTAATTATTTTAATAATATATGTACATACTATGTAGACCACTCCACATATAGTTATGTTAACTTTTTCTATTTAATTCCTATATAATATACATTAGGGTGACCAACCAATAAAATTAGACTAGTTAAACTTTAAAATTTAAAGTTAGACGTGAAGTCGGTTATCATAAAATTGTTAAATAAATATATTTGTATTTGAATTTGAAATATGTTTTCGTAAATTCAAACTTATTTTGTGAGATGGCTTAAACCTTAGGTTCGTAAGTATGGTTGGGTTGGTGATGCATAGTGTATCTCTTTATGGATGGGTAGGGAAGAGAAGGATGCTGTTTAGTAACGGCATTCCTGGGATTAGTTAGAGGACCTTTCATCCGAGCAGTCTTTCCGTTTTTAAGTGTTTATGTGGCTTGATTGGGGTAGTAATTTTTTTTGTCGTTGTTGTTAATAAAGAAGGGCATGATTTTCCTTATATGTATAACGAGTTCATAGGCGGCTAGTGGCGGAAAGGACCCACCCAATCGGGCGAGCTTTGGTCCGGATAATGTGCGCATGCACAGCCGGCCACGTTCTATGAGCGAGGTGTGTTACACTACATTACAGTGTGCCATTTTTCTGTTTAAATTGGGGGGGGGGGGGGGGGTGTAATTAATTATCATTAATTAGAACACTTCGGAAAACCAGGGTCACCCTAGTTTACATAGGCGCAAATGTTTATTTTGCAATTAATTTTTATATGTTTTATGTTTAGCCATGCTTCGTGATTTCTCCTTTCTGGTTTGGGACACTCTAGCCTTCTTACCAGTTCCGATACGTGGTCCCTATACAACCTTCACCCTAGTCATTCCATCGAGAGAGATGTGTGGCAGGGGACCGGTTAACTTGTTCACGGATGGGTCCAAGTTTGACGGAAAGGTTGGTGGTGGGGTCTTTTGTCAAGAGCTAAATGTAAGCCGGAAGTTTAAGTTGGCAGATCACAGCAGTGTATTCGAAGCGGAAGTTGTGATTAAGAATGTCGGGGATGAAATGCTATCCAGTGCTGCTACCGTTAGGGAATTTAACATCTACTCTGATAGCCAAGCAGCTATAAAGGCTTTATGCTCAACTACAGTGCGATCGACGGTGGATTGGGTGTGCTCGACGATGCTTGCGATTGAATCGAACTATTTTACAATTAAGTTTATCTGGAACCCGGGCCATAGTGATATGTCGGGTAACTGACAAGCGGATCTCTTAACCCGTTTTGGTATAACTGAAGCAGATGAAGATGGCTGTAGGGATTTCGGGATTCCGCTGGTCACCTGTGGATTTCTCCTCCATAGCTGGGCATCGAGTCAGGTCAGCAAACGTTGGGCCTTTGGGCGGACACCAGCTCTTGCAGAGTAGCATGATCTTTCTAACCGAAAGTGGATGGCAGGAGGTCTGCCGAAGTACTTGGGTTCACAAAGGCTCACCTATCAATGGCCATTGGGGTTTTGATAGGGCACTGTCCCATTGGTATCTTTGCGGTACGTCTCAATATACTGGAAACTCCATCCTGCTGCAGCTGTATGGAGGATGATGAGGTGGAATCGTCACATCACTATATGCTTTATTGCCCAGCTGTTGCCAGAACTAGGCGAAAGTACTTCGGTCGCGACTCACTTGGATCTCCCGAGGATTTATACAAGGTTTAAATCGGTATCATTCGGAACTTTGTCGTTGCTACCCAACGATTCTCCAAGTAGCTATATCTACGTCACCGTTATTTTATTTTCTTGTATGTGGTATCGCAACGGATTTTCATGTTGTCAAAGTGAGCTTCCCCTATCAGGGTAGCTACAACCAAACCTAAAGGTCGACGACGGAGAGCACCGAAGATGATTTAGTGATTAGTTTTACAAACTATATGAAGCATAGTCGAGCGAATTGTAAGACAGCCTCTTCGCTATCTAGGAAATTTTAATGCGAATGAAAGATGATAAGAAAGTATTTTTATGGGAAACCACCTATGGAAGCAGAGGAAGATGGCGATCCCACTCCGCCGGAAGGACCAGGGGAAAACGATTTAAGTTGCCTTGTTGTGACCACTTAACGCAACAAAGAAGCGACTGGCGTTCTTTAATGGACGGCCTTAAGTAAGTAAGAAGGTATTGCACTATTCAGCGAATGCAGAACATAATGTTCCACAATCATTCTTTTGCCACCCATAATTTTGCATTTAAATTTTTCCAATGACCACGTTTTCACAATCTTTCATCTACAAAAGTAACAAATATTTGCATATCATATAACCAGTACTAATACTTCATTCAAAGCAAAAGTGCTAAATTGCTGATACCGCCGTGCGAAGCCTTTGCGCTCAAACATCATATTGATTTATTTACAGACCATCAATTTTACTGAATATTTATCTATCTCTTGCAATCGACAACACGTTATACCACTTATGAAGCGCGTACACATGTGTGAGTAAATACAAACATCCAGGGCCGGCGGAAGGCGTTGGTATCAACTTGGAATGGATACAAAGATACAAAAAATTTCGTATTTTTGTATGCAGCTTTGATTGTGTTCATAGCGTTAGAGTATTGTATTACTCCTGTATTAAATAGAATTTTGTATTCCCCGGTGCTGAACAGTTTCTGACTGTTTCTTGGAGTACGAGAATAGACTGAACATATCATATGCATTCCCATTCATTTGTTTTGTTCTATTGTCAGATCAAAAAAATGTGTCTGGGAAAATTTCAGGGTTACAACAAAGGATTCAAGAAGAAGGGACCAGAGCAATTTTCGTATATTGTAACGCTCAAAATTTTAATGTTGTAGTAAAAGATGCAATCGAACAAGTTCTCACTGCCAGAAAATTCTTCGGTGAAGTGAAGGAGTTAATCAGTTTTGTGAGAGATTCGCCGAAACTTCTCGCTAAATTCCAAGAACTGCAGGCAGAACAGGAAGATAATGAAAAAATGATTTCTGCTCTTGCAGCGTACTGCCCAACAAGGTAAAATCATACACTTTAATCAACGAGGTAATGAAGAAAGTTGTAAAACTTTGTTTTGTGGGAATATTATTTTCTCTCAGATTTACATTGCGAATTAAGTCTCTAAAAACCGTATTGGCCAATTACGAACCTCTGATGGCATTCTTTGAAGGGCTGATCGAAGATCGGAAAGTAGATAGAACAATCGTCGACAAAGCTGCAGGTTTTTAGGACGTATGGACCCTTTCCCATTCTTGTTCCTTTTGAATGCTTTAATAGAGATATTTTATCGAATTGAAGTACTAAACAAAGAAAATCAAAAGGTAGAACTTTGTGCCCTAGATTCGTCTCGTAAAAGATAAGCTGTAACATACACTTTGGAAATTTCGCACGATTCAAAATTTGAATCAATTTAGCTAAAATGCATAGAGTTATCAAAGAAATTTGAAATTAGGGAACCGAATTTTATCGTAAAATTTATTGTGAAATTTATGACCGAGAGTTCGGACAAATTTTTTCTGACATTAGAACAATTTGCAGTCTGTGAAATAGTTACCTTGAAAAAAATAATCCTGTTTTATAAAGGTGATTTTGACGAGTTCAGGTTAGTTAGTGAGGCAGATGTGGCAATGAATTTAATGAAACGCACAAAAGTATTTCCAAAAGCATTGAAAGATATTGTGTAATTTATGAAAGAAAATAATTGGTGTAGAGGACATATTCCTGAATATTTAAGTTTTATACAATTGCTCATTACTATTCCGGGGTCAACTTGCTCTAACGAGAAAAGTTTCTCTGTTTTACGTAGAGTAAATAATTATTTCAGATCGACTATGGCGCAAGATCGACTGAACTACGTCGCGATTGTACATTCGTACTTAAAGGAAACTGACGGACTTGATCTTAAAATCCTCATGAATAAATTTATTTCTAAAAATTCGCGCTTCAACAATGAGATCAGTTTAAATTTTAGTTTTACGAAAATTATTTTTTGTAACTTAAAGAGATGAATAAAGTTCGTTGAAAACAGTAAAATCTTATCATTTTTTAACAATAACAGAAAATGTCAAAATAAGGGGAAGCTTTTCCTGTTCGAAAAATTACCCACCCGGATTTTTTATGTTTCGCCGGCCCTGCAAACATCAACATTCTCCATAGGCTTATGAATCGCATCATTTGATGTCGTATGCATATGTACAACTTTAAGCACGCATGTAAGGCTAACAAAAGCTTTTAACTTTAAATGGCTTTTGATGTTGATTGATATTTTTTTTTTGGTGTTTAGGTTCTTTAGTATGTTGGTTTATATTTTTGTAAAATTATAAGAAAACACGAAATTAAAGTGACAGTTAAACTACTACCTTTACATAAGGTCGGCTGCATGTCCACCTGCAAATTTCAAAACAAAATTGGAAAATCTTTCATTCGATTTTGGATTTACTTGAAGTGGAGCTTGAATCTTGAAGTTCTAAGAAACACATGACAATGCAAAAGCCGGAGTGTGCCGGGTCAATAAACGGCAAAGAACCATTAACATCGATAAAACTACCTACAAGCTTCGTGGAGTCTTCTTATCGTTACAATCATATGGAGAAAAGAAGTAGAAGAAGAATAAGGAGCAAGCTTTTCCGTTAGGTGTCGCAGAGATTGCTATATTTACAAAAATTTATATTCCGGGTTTAGAAATTTAGACGTATCTCACGATTGAGGAACAGAAAATAAAATTAAATGAAATGGTATCAAAAAGTTTCATAAATTTTGCTTTATTTTTATAAAAGCGATATTCATGTATAAATTGCCATCCATCGAGAAATACCAAAATTTTGTGCCTACTGCTATTTTCATGCTCAAGAAAAATGCAAATTTTTCCTGAATATTTGCCTTTGATCTGCGTACAGCGCTTAATGATACCAAAATGTAAGCTTTCGATTTCAAAGTATTTTCGAAAGTAGGCATGTATTCTGTTTTTAAATACTTTGTGTATTTTTTACTTCGTACTTTTATCATCACTGGGTGTGTATATTGCATACTTATATAATTTTATTAAAGCAATGTAATAATAACAATGTAAATAAATGTTATGTTTAAAGACACAGAGAGAAAATTTCTGAAAGTGATCACCGAAAAACGTCATAAATAATTCTTGATATTATTTGATAGCTATCGATAATACAAACAAATGCTCGTCTTCGATTTTTCCAAAAAATACTGTAAGCTTAATTATCGCCATTTGAATTTTCTTTGTCTTTTCTTAAGATTTTTTAAGAATTAGTGAGCTTAACACAGACAAATGATAATTGTTATTCAATTATTATTTTGGTTTTATTGGGAAAAACTGAAAAGAAGGAAATATTTACTGGCAATAAAACCAAAATAATAATTGAATAACAATTATTATTTATCGTTGTTAAGCCCATTAATTCTTAAAAAATCTTAAGTAAAATTGAACACACAATTAAACATACAAACATTGTCCTTTTTCTTTTAAAGTTGAATAGCAGCCGATAGGCTCCACCGATTTTGACAATTCGGTAAACGTTTACACCTTTTCCAATTTAAGTTCAGAAAATTAAAATTCAAGTTCAGAATTTCCAATTTAAATTCAGAAATTTACAATTCACGTTCAGAAATTTACAATTCGTGTTCAGAATTTTCAATTCAAGTTCAGAAAGTAACAATTCAACTTCAGAAATTCCAATTTAAATTCAGAAATTTACAATTCAAATTCAGCAAATTACAACTCAAGTTCAAGAAATTCCTATTTAAATTTAGAAATTTCCAACTAAAGTTCAGAAAATGCAATTTAAATTCAGAAAATTGCAATTGAAGTTCAGAAAATTACAATTCAAGTTCAGAATTTTCAATTCAAGTTCAGAAAATTTGTCGGGTACTTTTTTTTCGTCCAATGGAAATAAAGGTATGTAAGATGGTATCTATGTGTTAAGGAAGCATTGGACATCTTAACTCGTTTTAATCAATTTTGCGAGATACCGAAGAAAAAACTCTCGCTCATAAAAAGCAATTGCAATGCCATCCAGCTATATTCTTAGCGTCACAACCATTGATCTGCACTGAGTATGACAGCACTTAAACAGTCAATGAAGCGTCCACATTCCCGGAAGTAACGTATAGGTACTGTCTGCATAGATCTTGGCACCATATGTCAAAATATATCAACTTATCCGCCATCATCATCATTCATCATGAATTGGCACTAAATCGCGATTTTGCGAGTTTTGTAACAAATCATGCCAGCTTTCCCTGTTTCGCGGTAACTGACGGCGATTGGTAGCACAATAAGAGGTCAAGTCTTCCTCCAACTTCGCAACTCTGTCGAAGTCTCTCTCTTCCACTGCTTCCAAACTGCTGTTTCGACTGAAGTACTTTCTTGGCCGTAGCGTCATCATGCACTTGTTGAAAAGAATTATCCTCCATTTGATTTCAAGATCCGGGATGTACACACCTTGAAGAAAACTTGGGGTACACTATACCCAAGCCACCAATTTGATAACATGGTCAACGAAGCATCAACACTTCCGCAAGTAACATATAAGTATAAAATTAATTAATTAAAATAACTTTTGAAAATTAACACCCTACTTATAAATTTCTGAATTCGAACTGTAATTTGCTAGTAAACTTGAAATGTAATTTTCTGAATTTGAAATGTAATTTTCTGAACTTGAATTGTAAATTTCTGAACTTAAACTGGAAAAGGTGTAGGTGAGGGGTCGATTGCTAATACGCTACCAAAAATATCCAGAGAGGTGTCAAACGACGCACATTGACCCTCAGTATTAATAATCCGATGGCGGAAAGGAAAAATTTTAGCTCGTTCAAAAGATATTAAACCAAAGCCGAAAAATGACCGCGGGTCCCCCCGAAACCGGGGGTGGTACCCATAGTATTTTTGCGCAGAACACCTTTATGCATTGGTGGCCTTCGGCCGCGCTTATAAAAAATTGCCCTGGGTGCGTCCAACACCGGTTTGGAGACCAAACCTATATCCGCGCAAAACACTTATGTTTACAATTTTTTTTGTGGGTACAACAACATTACAACGACCACATAAAAATAGCCTACTTCAACTGCAAATATATCCCGGCAGAGATACAATTTTTCTTTTCCGCCTTCGGATTATTGTTGTCGAGGTCAATACGCGTCTTTTGACAGCTCTCTCGATATTTTTGGTACCGTATTAGCAGTCGATCCCTCAACTATACTTTTACCGACAATTCAAACACCAATTTGCTTGTAATTAAAAACTTTTTAAGAGCACATCTTTTATAAAAAATAAATAAATAAATGTAAGGCGCGATAACCTCCGAAGATATTTTAGGCCGAGCTGCTCTTCCAATTTGCGTCGTGCTCCTTTTTTAATTTTTCCCACAAACTGGAGGGACGGGAACTATATGTTTTAGACCGACTCCGAACGGTATCTGAGGGACAGATGAGTTTTCACTGAGAGCTTTTCATGGCAGAAATACACTCGGAGCGCTTGCCAAACTTTGCCGAGGGGCGACCCCGCTTAGAAAAATTTTCTTCTAATTTGATGTTGCTTTGTGAAATAAATTTCTATTTTTAAAACTGATGCAAAAAGCGTGCAAACAAAATTGTTCTGGAGCACATTTTTGCACGCATGGAAAACCACATATGCAAAATTTTACTCTCTATGATATTCCGTTGAGAAAAAATGGCCTGCAGTATTGATGCTAGATATTTTCATTTCCACACCTTGGACTTGAAGATTTTCCATACAATATTTTATTTTTCAAATACTTAAAGTATTGAACATTTGAATATTTGTTTTCTTTGGATATTTCATTTTTGTTCTGTAAAGTATTTGAAAAATAAAATTTCTCGACCTTTGAGGGGAGGGGGATGTCCCCTATTCCCAAAATGTCCCCTATTTTAAAAATGTTTACTTTGAGCTAAAAGCTTGCAGTCTCACATATTGTGCAAAAAGCCGAGAAGGAAAATACTCAGTTTGGTACTGCACTGCTCGAGATGCTTAGAAAATCCTTATGGGATCTAAAGTCTTTTGATCGCCTTTCACAAAGATTTCTCACAAATTTAAACGTATTTCTTGGGCGGTGCAAAAACTATGACAAAAAGTTAGGAGGCGCACGGAAAGAGGTATTTATTATATTATTTATATAAAGGAAGTAATAAAAAATATTTTATCTCCTTTTTCTGAGTGGATAAATTGAATTTAAAATAAAAGTGCTATCAATGCCATTATGAACTTGGAATAAAGAAATTTTCCCAAGGAGTTTGCTCTCTGAAATACATTTTTCAGAATTTGAACAATAAGTTGTTTTCAACTTAAATGAAAAGTTACGAATGTTATGAAGTTGCTTAATGTACAAAAGCCCTATAACTTTTCTCGCACCTATGCGCCTTCAAATCTTAGAAAAATAAATTCTCGAACGCAACGGAGATGTGACACAATGTTTGTCAGCATGAAAAAATTCGTAGTAAAATATATCGTCGGTCCAATGCCAAAGTCACGAATGCGCATATTTGATGTGTTGAGGAAAACGCGTAAGACATTGTTAAAAATAGATATTTAATTAATAGAGATTTAATTTTGTATTTTTCAACCACTATTGGAAGGTTTACTTTTGCAAACCACTATCTAATGTTAATTGAAAAATGATTTATTAATTTTTTTTTTTTCAAAAATATGCACATTTGTTGTTTTGGCTTTGCAAAATTTGACATATATAGTATTTCGTTAAAACAAAAATGGCACATTCTGACCTTGGCATTGTACCGACGATATGTCAGTTTGGACGATTCTGCAACTCATAACATGCCGTCGCAACTAATTTCCTCATGTTGGCACAAACCAAAAACAAAATGTCCCGTAAAATATATTTCGAGGTTATCTGCAAAGCAATTTCATGCTAAACTAGCATATCCCGTACATAAGTGATACTTTGAAACAGGTAGGCATTTGAAAAATGAAGGCCTCAGATGAGGCGGCTATGTGAATGTTCGAGAGAATAGTTCTTCGCAAAATGTATGAGCCTCTAAATATCGGCAAAGGCAAGTACTGAAAGAGATAGAGACAGGGATAAGCTGTCCGCTTACCACACCGTATGCCCTGGGTTCACACTCCGGGCAACGCAACATCAAAATTTTAGAAATAAGATTTTTCAATTAAAAGAAAATTTTTCTAAGCGGGGTCGCCCCTCGGCAGTGTTTGGCAAGCACTCCGAGTGTACGTCTGCCATGAAAAGCTCTCACTGAAAACTCATCTGCCTTGCAGATGCCGTTCGGAGTCGGCGTAAAACATGTAGGTCCCGTCCGGCCAATTTGTAGGAAAAATTAAGAGGAGCACGACGCAAATTGGAAGAGAAGCTCGGCCTTAGATCTCTTCGGAGGTTATCGCACCTTATATTTATTTATTTTTTATACTTTAGCTAGGCCATGTTATGCGAACGAAAGATAATGCTCTGGCTAAGGAAGTCTTATTACTGGAACCCTCTTTTGCACGCAGATCAAAAGGGCGGCCTCCACTTCACTAAAAGAACCAGGTGGTAATTCCTTCAGTGCAACCAATCGGCGTCAGATAACCCAACGATGAAGCGGCCGGGGCACCTTCTTGAACGTTCACAACCATTTAAAACGGCTCAGCACCAACTAAGTAATAGCGTTTTCTTTTCTGAAATAAATTATTGCCTAAGTAAATGGTAAAGCCTTAATAGTGTTACTCCTACCCCAGAAAATTATCCACATTTATAGTGCACACAAATACATTTCTGTGGACATTTGACAAAATAACCTGTTTCAAAAATGCAAACTTTTCAGGAGAGCAAAAAATCGCTTAAACCTGGATACTGGTAATTAACGAAGCGTTCTTCAATCAGTTCATTTATTTTAAACCTTTTACTTTTTTAAATAAATACAAAACAAATAAGTAAGTTGTTTTATCAAATCCCTTTCCTTACAGAAAATCATCCTACCTCATACAAGCTGTTTTTTCAAATTTCATTTTTGTAAAATAGGACATGGTTTTTTTGTCTTATGTCGACACAAGTTTTTTTGACGAAGGCCAATTAAAAAAAAAAAAGCCAAATTAAGATTTTTTTCTAGCGGCATTTATCTTTGAATTAATTTTATTAATGAATTTATTTTAAAATAAAGAAAATATTCCATTTATTTTTAATTAAAAAATTCAAAAACATCGCGTATAATATTAAGTTACTATTTGCATATGCATATGTAAGTATAGAAAATAATTGTAATAATTATTATTAAGTATACTTTATATCATCTAGGTCCGAATCAGCTTCGACTTCGCATTCACCTTCTGCTGGTAAATGTCTATAAAAATTATGAAAATCGGTGTTGATCAGGGGCAGCATATCCAATAAATCTTTCCTTTTGTTTTTTGTTATAGTCAACAAAGATGTATAGCTCGTCGGAAATATAGGAATCGACTTTCCTGGACGACGTGGGTTGATGTTTAACTCATTAAATTCCACTTCTGGTTTCAAAGACGTCTTATATTGTAAAACTTCAGGCTTTTGTTTCTCATAGCGCATTCAGCGAACGTTTTTCCCATCAAACTTGTCACCTGAAATTGACGAGATTAAATAAATAGGCTAAATATATACATATAAATAAGTATCGTTATATGTTTAATAATGAAAAAGTTGAAATTTATAAGTTACGATTTGAAAACTACCTTTTGCGTTTGTCGTTCTCCAAGTGTAGTTCATTTTAAGGAGGGCACTGAAGTCAAAAAACTCTTCCTGCTTCATTTCATGTACGACGTATTTACTACTTGTAGCAGCTATAAGGTTGGCCCAGTCGTGCGGATGCTGAATGGATCCTGACATATTTTTCCTTTTCCTTTCAATCTGTGCATGAACGGAATTACATTCAAGATGCGTGTGTCCCACAACTAGGAATTTATGGTCTATAACCGCTATACTAGGATGTTTTTCGATAACTTGTTCAAACATGGCTGAAATATAAGAGTTACGATTCTGCCCCGGACATGAGTCGCTGTACATAATAACATTACTAATAGATTCTGGCAGGCTCATCAAACATTTAAAAATTCAGGAGCCAATATCAATTGCCTCACGTTTTGCAATTACTTCGTGCCATATGTAACAGTTTGCTTTTTTCGTTTCTCCGTCGTGCACTGTTAAATTGAAAGTCCATAATGGACGTTTATAAAAAAACATTGAAGAATGTAGGTACGGAGTTGGCAAACATTGTTGTAAGTCAAACGAAAACATTTTTACATTCCCATGGTTAATGGCTATCTCTTTGTCGGCTTTTTTGCAGGTATATGCAAAATCTGCTTCATCTTGATGTCCTTTTTGTTCCATTAATAGTTGTTTCTTTTCATTTTCCTCCGTCGTGTTTTCTACACGGGATTTTAGGATTTCGCATTTATTGCAAAAATCAACTTGAGGCTTCTTAAACTTTATATTTAATTGTCGAAATATTTCTTGATATTTTGTTTCTGAAACCGGTTCAGAATACTTCTCTTTATACAATCTATATAAGTGAACAAGGTTTACGCCACGCTGGAAGTATAGCTGACTAGTGTGACGACGACTGTAATGGCTTTGGTACTTAGGTATACTGTGTATATGTGCAAGTACTTCATTATATTTTTCGATTGACAACTTATGATGAGGAGAATGCTTGCCTCGTTGGTCATTTGCGATATCTCCACCAAAATGGCCTTTGATCTCTTGACGACATACAGTTTTAATACTTTGATCAGTTTCACCAAATATTTTTAAAAAACACTTTTTGCATACTCGAGTTTTCTGTCCATTAATTTCAAAGTGATAAAAATAAACAAACTGTTGATTTCTTGGATTTGAGGCTTTTTTAAGCGTTTCAGTTTTTTTGGACTCTATGTGTATCATACGAGCAAGATAATAGCGTCGCTTGTTATAATCCCCGAGTTTCCAGTAGACTTTGAATATTTTTTCCTGTTGGTCCACGGTGATTTTTGTATTACACATTTTAAAGCAATCGACTAATTTTTCAGTTTTCTTTGCTGGAATTGTTTTATTCTTCCATGTAACATATTCCTTTCCCAAATTTTTGTTTAGTTTATTAGTTCTCTTAAAATTTGTTGGCTTCGAGTTATTCAGAAGTAGTTCCTCATTAAATTGTGGTGAAACTGTATCACTAAGGTTTGACTCAATTACACCTTCCATCATTCTGATACTTTCCGATGTAGTATTATGTCTAGAAATGCTCGAAGGTACATAATCTGAATAGCTGTAATCAGCTTCATGAAATATATCTTCTTCTGAGTGGTCGCTTTCAATGCTCCTAAATTGGGAAGTATTTAGATGTTGTCGCAACATAGAAATGTTATTAGTGTCGAATAGCACATTATAGGATGAAGCTGTTTCATTTGGGAGTTCATCCAATACTTCACCATCCACGAAGCTAAACGGATGAACTATTTTTTTATTTTGCACACTTTTACTAGGGCATATATTGGAAGTCACTTTTATTTTTTGGGCTAAAGCCACTAATTGTTTACCTCTACCCATTTTTTTCAATAAAACTTGTTTTATTTTCGAAAAGCAACTTAAATTTGCTTATTTTACTTCTATAAGTTTAGCTAAAGCACTTCTCTGCAAATAAGATTTCACTTTTTACACTGTTTTTCGCAATAAATAACCTGTATTGATGCAAGATGTTCTGTCACAATTTCATTTGGCAACTGAATGATTGAAAAATCAGCTTGTTCAAATTAAGAAAGTAGTTTTTTTAAGCATGCCTTTGACAAAAGAACTTCAATCGAAACAAGTTGTTTTGTCAAATTAAAATTGTTGAAGTTACTCAAACGATAAACAGAGACGAGTAATTTTGAAAAATTTCCGTTATGATTTTTACGTTGGAAATTCCAACTTAATCGAGACAAGCTCTTTTGTCACACGTAATTGTGAAAAACTACAAAAGAAGTTATTTTGATGACCGTTATAACTTTTGAACTAACGGTCCTAGGAATATGGCTGTAAGACAGAAATATGCGCCTTGAAATTTCATATACATGATAAAAATCTTGGAGTATTGTCTTATTTCGAGAGAAGTTGTTTTGTGAAATGTCCACAGATTTCATCTCACCATATTCACTCAGGTGAACTGTGCACTCATATTAACAGAGTATATGTGGAACTCAAGAGCGAATTGAGAGTTTCACAGAGTTGCACTGCCACACCGCCATTTTATACAGGGTAAAAGTGTAACGCTTTTGCGTTGCGAGCAGGCAACAATTTTCACAAAAGAACGAAATATCCCGTAAAGGCGTTGCCTGTTTTTTAGAATAGAACAACAACCCTTGCGCGGCGTACAAAAAGCGTAACACTATAGCCAGAAATGAAAAGGCTATAAGAAAGCATACCCCGCGCACGTTAACAAATTAAAGTGGAAGCAAGTAAGGAAGGCTAAGTTCGGGTGTAACCAAACACTACATACTCAGCTGCCAAATTACAGCTTGCAATACTTTTAAATTACCTTATTTTTAAAGTAGGCGGTACTATGCCCACTGTCCAAAATTTTACTAATTTTCTATTCTGCGTCATAAGCCCAACCCACCTACCAAGATTCATAGCTTAATCCGTCTTTGGTAATGAATTGTCGCACTTTTTCGGTTTTTCGAAATTTTCGATAGATATAGACTTCCATATATCAAAATCATCAGGATCGAAAAAAAATTTGATTAAGCCTTGTCCGTCCGTCCGTTAACACGATAACTTGAGTAAATTTTGAGGTATCTTGATGAAATTTGGTATGTAGTTTCCTGAGCACTCATCTCAGATCTCTATTTAAAATGAACAATATCGGAGTATAACCACGCCCACTTTTTCGATATCGAAAATTTCGAAAAACCGAAAAAGTGCGATAATTCATTGCCAAAGACAAATGAAGTGATGAAACTTGGTAGGTGAGTTGAACTTATGACGCAGAATAGAAAATTATTAAAATTTTGGACAATGGGCGTGGCACCGCCCACTTTTAAAAGAAGGTAATTAAAAAATTTGGAAACTGTAATTTGGCAGTCGTTGAAGATAGTATGATGAACTTTGGCAGGAACGTTACTCCTCTTACTATATGTATGTAGGATATTCAGTTCAAATAAAAGACTTTTGATTTTTAAGTTTTATTATAAGTAAAATACTTATCACTAGTTTTGTAAACTATTTTTAAGTTAATTAATATTCAGTTTAATTTTATCAATTCAGTTTTATTATTTCATTACACTCTTTAGAGCCTTTTTATGTTGCAACCTTTTCCTTTCACCGTCCGATCTGTACTGTCCGTTTTTAATATTTTCATATCTCTCAACTTTTGTATTTCGTTCTTTTCGTTCGTTAAGTGTTTTTCATAAGGTGAGTACGCATCCTACGTCATTACTTAAGGTGAGTACGTCTATGTCAGTAATAGGTCAAACCACATTCAGCGCTACATTCGGCCATCCTGCTTTCATTCGGCCTCGAATGAATCGGCCCATTTTTTCATGTACTCCGCAACTGTCGAAGTCTTTCCCGGTCCCTCATGAGCGCCTACCTTTACTACCTCATAGCGACCGTGACTAAGTAGCTTAGTTATCCTATAGGGACCTAAAAACTTTGGTTTCAATTTTAATCCCGAACCAAATTGGGTTCTTTTAATCGCTACCAAATCGTTTAATTTGTAAACTGTTTCCTTTTTACGGCGAAGGTTGTAACATCGGCGGTTTTCTTCCTGAATTTTTTTAATATTTTCTTTGGCTTGTCCACGTACTTCATCGCGATTTTCATTCAATTCATCTACGGCTGCGTCTTCTAGAAATTCTTTCAACTGTGGCATGTCGGCCGTACGCATATCGAGTCCTGTTAATATTTTAAACGGGGACTGCTTTGTGCTACGTGGTGGCGTATTATTGATAAATTGTTGGATTCGTTCTATGTGTTTGTACCAACTACACGGGGTTGATAGGCACAGTTTTGATGGCATAGGTATGACGACCTTATGCATCCTCTCGACCTGTCCGTTTCCACGAGGAACACCAGTCGTTATCAGCAAATGCTGGATATGTTCACCCTCGCAATATTCCTTAAATAAGTTTGATGTAAAGGCTGCACCCCTATCCGTAATTATGCGTCTGGGATTGCCAAACACCGCTGCCTGTTTCTTCAACCTTTCTACTACAGCTTCTGCTCCCGTATTCTTTGTTGGGTATAGCCATACGAATTTGCTAAAAGCATCGACTACCACTAAAATGTAGTTATACGACTTACTGGTCGCTTCCAATGGTCCTACGTGATCTAAATGGTATGTATTTAAAGGTGTATCTTCCTTATCAATGGCATTTAAAAACCCTTCTTTCCTCCCTAACTTTCCTTCACTGACTATGCATTCAACACAGCTTCGAACTATCTGTTCAACTTTAGTATTGACTTGGGGAATATAATATGATTTCTCTAGCATGAGTTGGGTTTTCTTTATTGAGAAATGTCCCTGTCTATGTGCTAGCTTAATAATCTCATCTTCCATAGTCTTTGGTATAACTATTAGTTCCTTATCTGGGTTCTTAAAAAGGATATCATATTGTATGTAATAATCTTCATAACTATCCTTTTCCAAAATTTTCCGGATGGCTTTCGTCCACTCGTCTTTGAGTTGTGCTTGCTTCAGTCGAAACTTTAGTGAGTCTTCTAACATTAAGCAATACACCCTACTTAATGCATCCACATGTAACATTTTAGATCCTGCCCTGTGCTCAATTTCATAATTGAAATCCTGAAGAAACAATGCCCACCTTGCAACCTTCGGTGGTACGTCATTTCTTTTAAGGGTCATTGTAAATGCGTTACAGTCAGTAACGATTTTAAATTTAATTCCTAACAAGTAAATTCTCCACTTCTTTAGCGCCTCAATAATCGCTAGTACCTCTAGCTCATACGATGGGTAATTTTCTTCCACAGGTTTAGTTTTACGGCTCATGTATTGCACCGGTTGCAGCTGCTGATCGTCGGGATCTTTTTGAAGCAATATGGCTCCATACCCGAATTTGCTTGCATCCGTATGAACTTCGGTTACTGCGTTTTGTGAGAAGAGTCGTAATACATTTGCTCTCTGTAATTGGGTTTTTAATTGCTCGAAAGCGGCAACTTCTTCATTTCCTAGCTTAAATTCTGCATCTTTCCTCAAAAGGTTTGATAAAGGCCTTGCTATTGTTGCAAAACCCTCTACAAAACGACGGAAATAGGACGTTAATCCTAGAAACCTCTGTAAACTCTTTCTGTCTCTGGGCAGAGGAAAGTTTCGTACCGCAGCAGTCTTCTCGTCTGATATCTTTACCGTGCCATTCTCAATGATGTAGCCCAAAAACTCGACTCTTCGTTTTAAGAACTGACACTTTTTCCACTTTATTTGTAATCCGTATGACGCACTAACCTGCAGAACCTCTTTTAATTTGTCCATTCCTTCAGCTTCGTCTATTGAGGGAATTATCAGATAATCCATGTACGTGATCACTTTCCCTTTTGCGATTAAATCTCTGAAAACTGCATTCACATACCTACAAAAAACCGCAGGAGAGTTTGAAATACCGAACGGAACTACCCGAAATTCATACTGGCCGGTCGTAGTAACAAAGGAAGTGTACTTTCGAGATAAAGGATCCACCGGTACATGAAAGAAACCGTTGGACAAATCTAACGTGGTGAAAACACGGCTACCTTGAAGTCTATCCAATACATCATCCATTAATATCATAGGGAAATTGTCTCTTATGATTTTTTTATTTAGTTGCCTATAAGCGCAGCATAAGCGTTTGCTTCCATCCTTTTTTGGTACAACTACCACTGGGGCAGCGTAAGTGGAATTACTAACTTGTATTATTTCCTCTTTTAACCATTCTTCTACTTGCTTATCAACAAAACAACGATCGTTAAAGGGAATACGTCTTGGTCGCTGATAAACTGGGACATCGTCGGATAGAACGATTTCCATTTTAACGGGTGCTACTAAATTTCCTATAGGTTTATATCTATCTACTAGACTTTCTACTTCTTTAGCCAAATTCTTATGTAAATGCTCCACGCTGAGACTGCTTCTTTCTTCAACTTCCCCTAAATTCAAAATGTCAAACTCTCTTATCCAACCTGTGGTTTTGTCTACTACTGAACTTGATTCTGTCAGTTTTCCATTTTCTGATTCCCTGCTTTTGAAAATTACCTCTTTATCGGTTAGGATAATGTCTACGTTTTTTAAAATTGCTTTTCCAATCATCGCAGCGAATTGTATATCCTGTTCTTTGACAACATGAAATGTAATATTTAGTGATAACTCATCTACATGGATCAAAGCTTCATAACTACCTATCGTCTCAATGATATTCGCGCAGGCGCTGTGAAGCCTGCGCTTATCATTACTTAATTTTCCTTCATACCCACTTAGTAATAGGGTGTCATAGCGTATTAGATTTAATGAACATCCTGAGTCTATTAATGCTTCGAATTTGAAGTCATTGATTCTAATAGTTTTAAAATGCAATTCTTCTCTGACTCTCTCAATAACCGGCTGAAAGCTCTCATTGCCTAAGGTGTTAATTGTGGTTGCCTCTTTCTTGACTCCTTTTTGGGCTTTACCCTTGCATTCGAATGATCGGTGTCCCATTTCATTCAATTAAAAACATTTATATTGCTTCTTTGGGCAATTTGGTGCAATATGCGACTTATCGCCGCACTTAAAACATCTTTTCGTTTGTTCATCTTTTGGTTTCACGGATACCACATTGCTTTCTTTAACTGTTTCGGTAGATGCTGCTCTACCTGACCCTATTGCCGGTTTGCGCACCTTTTCATAAACCTTAATTTGCTCCTTTAACTCTTCAATGCTCTTAGCCTGATACAACGTCGATTTGTTAAACCGTGAGTCAGGTATTCCCTCAATAAAATAATCGATTAAGCTGGCCTCATCTATTGTTATTTGTTTTCCTATTTCCATTAAACTATACAGATACTCGCGTAAGGACTCGTTGGCATGTTTACGTCGATTTCGTAGAATTTTGTGAACTTCAGACGTAGACAATTTTGAACCAAATTCTTTAATCAGCTCATTTTTCAGCGATAACCAGTCACTCACCGACGTTTGGCTTCTTATAAAAAGCTTAGCTGCTCCGCGTAGAAGCTGTTTACCATAAACAAATTTTTTCAAATCATTCCAACCTACTATAGCTGCATTATTTTCAAATTCCGTTATCCAAAACCATATATCTAGTGACCCTTCGCCTGAAAAAGTACTAACGCTATCGCCCATATCTTTAAGGGTAAAATGCTGTGGCTGCATGAGGAACTGAGGAGAACTTACGATACCGATGCCTTGAGTATCGTCGTACACGGACTGGGCCGACCCATTGCGACTAAGCTCATTTCGTGACAAGCCGTAGTGCTGAAGTAGTCTGTCCTGCAATTCGCATTTTTGTCCCGAGGTCGATAGATTTAATTCACGTAATTTGTCTTTAATACCACTAACAGTCAAAGCTAATATATCGTTTACTTCCATTTTAAAATATTTCGAAATTTATTTGTAATAAAATATAGTTTAATTTTGTGTTAAAAATAATACCAAGCAAATCTTCTTGTGCTAATTAATATGTGAGAAAAAAAAATACGTATAGCTCAATTCAATTTTGTGAAGCAAACAAGCATATGTATTAAATTCAAAATTCGTACATTTGTTCTTATAATAATTTTCTTTACGTTTAAATTACTGCTCGTCTTTTTTTTTCTCTAAGTGTGTGAACATACAAAACCCTTTCGTTTATTTTTACATATGTTTTCAATTCAATTTTGATTTTGTTTTTCTATTTACTTCTTCAGGCTTTTCACTTTTTCTTTGAATAGCTTTCTTTCTCTTACCAATGACAATGCATACATATATGGATGTATACATTATTGATTTGATTTTTACAACGAATGCAAATTTTGCTTTTAGCTTCTACTTCTTACCATTTATTTCTTCACATTGCTTCATTTTCTGTGTTTAATTTCATAAATTTTCGTTACTCTTTTCGTACTTTGCTTCTTTTTTTTTCAATCACGTTCTTTTCACTCTTTTCTCGCTAATAGCTTCTTACATCTTTACACATTGCTTCTTCTTACAACTTATTTCTTATTATTTTTATTCCTTTTTGTTTTGCTCTACTCCCTTTACTATTCACATTTTACTTCTTTTAACTTCTCTACGATATATTCTTCTTCTTTGCAATATCTTCTTCTTACCTTTTCTCAACTTCTTTACAAAATTCACTTCGTATTTCTTTTACCTTTTTTACAACTTTTTCTTCTTGCTTCTTTTGACTTCTTTAAAATATTTTCTTCTTGCTTTTTCTCTAATTACTTCTTGACAAAATTTACTTTGTGTTTCTTTTAACTTCTTTATATTATTCACTTCGTGCTTCTTTTAACTTCTTTACAATGTTCACTTCGTGCTTCTTTACAATATTTTCTTCTTGCTTCATTATACATCACTTTTCGCATTTCAGATTAGTAACAGCATACACACAAGGAATTTAATGTGTGCAAAAATTAAAATTTTCAAACTTATTGTACTGAGTTATAAACAATTTTAATAGATTCTGTAATCACATTAACTGCTTGACTTTTCGTATTGTTGTAGTTTCTCACCCTTGCTCTCGTTGCTACTGATTTCTGCTGTCTGTATATCTCTTTCGTGTTAATTACGCTTTGTCTCCTTCCTTCATATTACACCGACTAGCGTCGTCCAAAATTTGAAAATTTTGTCGTTGAGTAGATATTTTCATGTTCGGTTTTGCCGAATATACACTTTTGCTGTTTGATGTCGTCTATCGTCGGTTGCAATGGCTTTGCGTCGACTACTACGTTGCTGTACTGCTTTTGGCGTCACTGGTACTGCTGTGCATGGACAAACTCTTCCCGATTGATTAGCTTCGTTTCTAGAATTTTCCACTCGCGCATATTCATACATACAAGTGGATTAAGGCGTGCTGTTTTTTATGAGATGGTACAACTGTATTTGGCTTCACAAGCGTTTTAATTGCGTTTTTTTTTTTTTTATTTTCCAACTTATTCTTTATTATAACTTTTAGAAAAGTTTTTGTTCGCAAAATTAAGCTTATTGCGATTAATGAATTAAAAGTTTCGCTACTTTTATGTCACTTAAGCTCAATTGTTGGTAACAATCACGGGCGAGCCCCCAAATTTGTAGGATATTCAGTTCAAATAAAAGACTTTTGATTTTTAAGTTTTATTATAAGTAAAATACTTATCACTAGTTTTGTAAACTATTTTTAAGTTAATTAATATTCAGTTTAATTTTATCAATTCAGTTTTATTATTTCATTACACTCTTTAGAGCCTTTTTATGTTGCAACCTTTTCCTTTCACCGTCCGATCTGTACTGTCCGTTTTTAATATTTTCATATCTCTCAACTTTTGTATTTCGTTCTTTTCGTTCGTTAAGTGTTTTTCATAAGGTGAGTACGCATCCTACGTCATTACTTAAGGTGAGTACGTCTATGTCAGTAATAGGTCAAACCATATTCAGCGCTACATGTATGCTTAAAAAAAATTAGCAACATCGGAGAACGACCACGCCCACTTTAAACAAATTTTTTTTTTGAAGTCAAATTTTAACAAAAAATTTAATATCTTTACAGTATATAAGTAAATTATGTCAGTATTCAACTCCAGTAATGATATAATGCAACAAAATGCAAAAATAAAAGAAAATTTCAAAACGGGCGTGGCTCCGCCCTTTTTCATTTAATTTCTCTAGGATACTTTTAATGCCATAAGTCGAACAAAAATTTACCAATCCTTGTGAAATTTGGTAGGGGCATAGATTCTGGGATGATAACTTATTTCTGTGAAAAAGACCGAAATCGGTTGAAGCCACGCCCAGTTTTTATACACAGTCGATCGTCTGTCCTTCCGCTCGGCCGTTAACACGATAACTTGAGCAAAAATCGATATATCTTTACTAAACTCAGTTCACGTACTTATCTGAACTCACTTTGTATTGGTATAAAAAATCCGAAATCAGACTATGACCACCCCACTTTTTCGATATCTAAAATTACGAAAAACGAAAAAAATGCCATAATTCTATAACAAATACGAAAAAAGGGATGAAACATGGTATTTGGATTAGTTTATTGACGCAAAATATAACTTTAGAAAAAACTTTGTAAAATGGGTGTGACACCTACCATATTAAGTAGAATGAAATGAAAAAGTTCTGCAGGGCGAAATAAAAAACTCTTAAAATCTTGGCAAGAATAATGTTCGTGGTATTATATATATAAATAAATTAGCGGTATCCAACAGATGATGTTCTGGGTCACCCTGGACCACATTTTGGTCGATATCTGGAAAACGCCTTCACATACACAACTACCACCACGCCCTTTTAAAATTATACTCATTAACACCTTTCATTTGATACCCATATTGTACAAACATATTCTAGAGTCACCCCTGGTCCACCTTTATAGCTATATCTCCAGAAGGCGTCCATCTAGAGAACTAAGGCCCACTCCCTTTTAAAATACTCATTAATACCTTTCGTTTGATACCCATATTGTACAAACGAATTATAGAGTCACCCTGGTCCACCTTTATGGCGATATCTCGAAAAGGCGACCACCTATACAACTATCACCACTCCCTTTTAAAACCTTCATTAATACCTTTAATTTGATAACCATATCGTACAAACACGTTCTAGAGTCACCCCTGGTCCACCTTTATGGCGATATCTCGAAAAGGCGTCCACCTGTAGAACTAAACCCCACGCCCTTTTGAAATACAAATTTACACCTTTCGTTTGATACCCATATCGTACAAACACATTCGAGAGTCACCCCTGGTCCACCTTTATGGCGATATCTCGAAAAGGCGACCACCTATACAACTATCACCACTCCCTTTTAAAATACTCATTAACACCTTTCGCTTGATGCCCATATTTTACAACCGCATTCTAGAGTCACCCCTGGTCCACCTTTATGGCGATATCTCGAAAAGGCGACCACCTATACAACTATCACCACTCCCTTTTAAAACCTTCATTAATACCTTTAATTTGATAACCATATCGTACAAACACGTTCTAGAGTCACCCCTGGTCCACCTTTATGGCGATATCTCGAAAAGGCGTCCACCTGTAGAACTAAGCCCCACGCCCTTTTGAAATACTCATTAACACCTTTCGTTTGATACCCATATTGTACAAACGCATTCTAGAGTCGCCCCTGGTCCACCTTTATGGCGATATCTCGAAAAGGCGTCCACCTATAGAACTAAGGCCGACTTCCTTTTAAAATGTTCATTCACCCCTTTCATTTGATACCCATATCGTACAAACAAATTCTAGAGTCAACCCTGATCCACCTTTATGGCGATATCCCTAAATGGCGTCCACCTATAGAACTATGGCCCACTCCCTCTTAAAAAACTATCTAATACCTTCCATTTGATACAAATATCATACGAACACATTCCAGGGTCACCCTAGGTTCATTTTCCTACATGGTGATTTTCCTTATTTTGTCTCCATAGCTCTCAACTGAGTATGTAATGTTGGGTTACACCCGAACTTAGCCTTCCTTACTTGTTATAAATGCGTTTAACACAAGCTTATGCATTCCAATAACATCGCCACATTCAACCAAGATGTTGCTTTTGTAAATATGAAGGAACTTCAGACTTGGCAATTTAAGTTTATTACGCCTTGCCCATTAGCATACAAAATTTCGCGAAGCACTGTTATAAACATTCTCCCAATACAACACAAATACTTGCTAATATATCTAGTGTCATAATCGATTGTTATATTGCACTTTTTAACTGGGAAAAATGTTAGAAAATTTACCAACCAGTGGGAAAAATAATTTCACTTGCAAAGTGTGCCAACACCCTTATCCAAAGCAAATTTCAAATTCTCTTCTTATGATTTGTTGGAATATAATTTGGGAGATGGCTACTTTTCAATATCAGATGGCGCCAGTGTCGCTCATTCTACCGTTCTACATAAAAACACGTGCAATCTACTCATAATGCATAAGCTTGTGTTAAACTCATCTATATGAAAAACTGCTTATGTGTCGGAGCTATAATATTCTTTTAGTTAACATTAAACTACCGGCCCACGCGCATCGACCGTGCCCGCATCGCATCGCCCGCTCTTTTTTTATCGCCCGATAAGTGACGTTTTAATATTTAAGTTCAATTCCATTTTTATACTCAGTTGAGAAGAGCTCACAGAGTATATTAAGTTTGATTGGATAACGGTTGGTTGTACATATATAAAGGAATCCAGATAGATATAGACTTCCATATATCAAAATAAGCAGGATCGAAAAAAAATTTGATTGAGCCATGTCCGTCCGTCCGTCCGTCCGTCCGTCCGTCCGTTAACACGATAACTTGAGTAAATTTTGAGGTATCTTGATGAAATTTGGTATGTAGGTTCCTGAGCACTCATCTCAGATCGCTATTTAAAATGAACGTTATCGGACTATAACCACGCCCACTTTTTCGATATCGAAAATTTCGAAAAACCGAAAAATTGCGATAATTCATTACAAAAGAGAGATAAAGCGACGAAACTTGGTAGATTAGTTGAACTTATGACGCAGAATAGAAAATTAATAAAATTTTGGACAATGGGCGTGGCACCGCCCACTTTTAAAAGAAGGTAATTTAAAATTTTTGCAAGCCGTAATTTGGCAGACGTTGAAGATATCATGATGAAATTTGGCAGGAGCGTAACTCCTATTAATATATGTACGCTTAATAAAAATTAGCAAAATCGGAGAAGGACCACGCCCACTTTTAAAAAAAAATTTTTTTAAAGTAAAATTTTAACAAAAAATTTAATATCTTTACAGTATATAAGTAAATTATGTCAACATTCAACTCCAGTAATGATATGGTGCAACAAAATACAAAAATAAAAGAAAATTTCAAAATGGGCGTGGCTCCACCCTTTTTCATTTAATTTGTCTAGGATACTTTTAACGCCATAAGTCGAACAAAAATTAACCAATCCTTTTGAAATTTGGTAGGGGCATAGATTTTATGACGATAACTCTGTTCTGTGAAAATGGGCGAAATCGGTTGATGCCACGCCCAGTTTTTGTACACAGTCGTTGGTCTGTCCTTCCGCATGGCCGTTAACACGATAACTTGAGCAAAAATCGACATATCTTTAATGAACTTAGTTCACTTGCTTACTTGAACTCACTTTATCTTGGTATGAAAAATGAACGAAATCCGACTATGACCACGCCCAATTTTTCGATATCGAAAATTACGAAAAATGAAAAAAATGCCTTAATTCTATATCAAATACGAAAAAAGGGATGAAACATGGTAAGGTAATTGGACTGTTTTATTGAAGCGAAATATAACTTTAGAAAAAACTTTATAAAATGGTAGTGACACCCACCATATTAGGTAGAAGAAAATGAAAAAGTTCTACAGGGCGAAATAAAAAACCCTTAAAATCTTGGCAGGTATTACATATATATATAAATTAGCTGTATCCAACAGATGATGTTCTGGGTCACCCTGGTCCACATTTTGGTCGATATCTGGAAACGTCTTCACATATACAACAACCACCTCTCCCTTTTAAAACCCTCATTAATACCTTTAATTTGATACCCATATCGTACAAACACATTCTAGAGTCACCCCTGGTCCACCTTTATGGCGATATTTCGAAACGGCGTCCACCTATAGAACTAAGGTCCACTCCCTTTAAGATACTCATTAACACCTTTCGTTTGATGCCCATATTGTACAAACAAATTCTAGGGTCACCCCTGGTCCACTTTTATGGCGATACCTCGAAACGGCATCCACCTATGTGACTAAGGATTACTCCCTTTTAAAATACTTATTAACACCTTTCTTTTGATACCCATATTGAACAAACAAATTCCAGGGTCACCCTGGTCTACCTTTATGGCGATATCTCGAAACGGCGTCCACCTATGGAACTAAGGATTACTCCCTTTTAAAATACTCATTAACACCTTTCATTTGATATCCATATCGTACAAACGCATTCTAGAGTCACCCCTGGTCCACCTTTATGGCGATATCTCGAAAAGGCGACCACGTATACAACAACCACCACTCCCTTTTAAAACCCTCATTAATACCTTTAGTTTGATACCCATATCGTACAAACACATTCTAGAGTCAACCCTGGTCCACCTTTATGGCGATATTTCGAAACGGCATCCACCTATAGAACTAAGGCCCACTCCCTTTTAAAATACTCATTAACACCATTCGTTTGATGCCCATATTGTACAAACAAATTCTAGGGTCACCCCTGTCCCACCTTTGAGGCGATATCTCGAAACGGCGTCTACCTATGGAACTAAGGATTACTCCGTTTTAAAATACTCATTAACACCTTTAATTTGATACCCATATCGTACAAACGCATTCTAGAGTCAACCCTGATCCACCTTTATGGCTATATCCCTAAATGGCGTCCACCTATAGAACTATGGCCCACTCCCTCATAAAATACTCTTTAATGCCTTTCATTTGATAAACATGTCATACAAACACATTCCAGTGTTTCCCTCGGTTCATTTTCCTACATGGTTTTTTCCCTTATGTTGTCACCATAGCTCTCAACTGAGTATGTAATGTTCGGTTACACCCGAACTTAACTTTGCTTACTTGTTTCCTATATTTTACTACATATAATTTTTCTGTGAATTATAATCAATTTTAATGGTGTAAATTCTCGAATAATAAATAATACTAGAGTTCGCCCAGTGGTTGAAATTCAACCACATAAGCAGTTAAAATAATATATACAAATTTTATTGTTCATACTTAACGATATTTACCTTACTAAGAAAAAGAGTTATTTAAAAACGTTAAAATTTTTATTAATATTAATATATTGCTAAATTTAAATAAGGAAAGAAAGAAAAGAAATAGAAGGAAAGGAAATAGGGGAGAGGAAGTGGAGCGTTGTGATAATATGTGTGAGGTTAAATAGTTTTCCTGTTATGAATTTGATTTGTCATTATACTCAGTTGAGCAGAGCTCACAGAGTATATTAAGTTTGATTGGATAACGGTTGGTTGTACATATATAAAGGAATCGAGATAGATATAGACTTCCATATATCAAAATAATCAGGATCGAAAAAAAATTTGATTGAGCCATGCCCGTCCGTCCGTCCGTTAACACGATAACTTGAGTAAATTTTGAGGTATCTTGATGAAATTTGGTATGCAGGTTCCTGAGTACACATCTCAGATCGCTATTTAAAATGAACGATATCGGACTATAACCACGCCCACTTTTTCGATATCGAAAATTTCTAAAAACCGAAAAAGTGCGATAATTCATTACAAAAGACAGCTAAAGCGACGAAACTTGGTAGATGAGTTGAACTTATGACGCAGAATAGAAAATTAGTAAAATTTTGGACAATGGGCGTGGCACCGCCCACTTTTAAAAGAAGGTAATTTAAAAGTTTTGCAAGCTGTAATTTGGCAGTCGTTGAAGATATCTTCATGAAATTTGGCAGGAACGTTACTTCTATTACTATATGTACGCCTAATAAAAATTAGCAAAATCGGAGAAGGACCACGCCCACTTTTAAAAAAAAAATTTTTTTTAAAGTAAAATTTTAACAAAAAATTTAATATCTTTACAGTATATAAGTAAATTATGTCAACATTCAAGTCCAGTAATGATATGGTGCAACAAAATACAAAAATGAAAGAAAATTTAAAAATGGGCGTGGCTCCGCCCTTTTTCATTTAATTTGTCTAGGATACTTTTAACGCCATAAGTCGAACAAAAATTAACCAATCCTTTTGAAATTTGGTAGGGGCATAGATTTTATGACATTAACTGTTTTCTGTTAAAATGGGCGAAATCGGTTGATGCAACGCCCAGTTTTTATACACAGGCGTCCGTCTGTCCTTCCGCATGGCCGTTAACACGATAACTTGGGCAAAAATCGACATGTCTTTAATGAACTTAGTTCACGTGCTTACTTGAACTCACTTTATCTTGGTATGAAAAATGAACGAAATCCGACTATAACCACGCCCACTTTTTCGATATCGAAAATTACGAAAAATGAAAAAATGCCATAATTCTATACCAAATACGAAAAAAAGCATGAAACATGGTAAGGTAATTGGATTGTTTTATTGACGCGAAATATAACTTTAGAAAAAACTTTATAAAATGGTAGTGACACCTACCATATTAGGTAGAAGAAAATGAAAAAGTTCTACAGGGCGAAATAAAAAACCCTTAAAATCTTGGCAGGTATTACATATATATATAAATTAGCTGTATCCAACAGATGATGTTCTGGGTCACCCTGGTCCACATTTTGGTCGATATCTGGAAAACGCCTTCACACCATTCCCTTTTAAAACTCTCATTAATACCTTTAATTTGATACCCATATCGTACAAACTCATTCTAGAGTCACCCCTGTTCCACCTTTATGGCGATATCTAGAAAAGGCGTCCACCTATAGAACTAAGCCCCACGCCCTTTTAAAATACTCATTAACACCTTTCATTTGATACCCATATCGTAAAAACATATTCTAAAGTCACCCCTGGTCCACCTTTATGGCGATATCTCGAAAAGGCGAACACCTATAGAACGAAGGCCCACTGCCTTTTAAAATACTCATTAACACCTTTCTTTTGATACCCATATTGTACAAACAGATTCTAGGGTCACCCCTGCTCCACCTTTATGGCGATATCTCGAAACGGCGTCCACATATGGAACTAAGGATTACTCCCTTTTAAAATACTCATAAACACCTTTCTTTTGATACCCATATTGTACAAACAAATTCTAGGGTTACCCTTGGTCCACCTTTATGGCGATATATCGAAACCGCGTCCACCTATGGAACTAAGGATTACTCCCTTTTAAAATACTCATTAGCACCTTTCATTTGATACCCATATCGTGCAAACGCGTTCTATAGTCACCCCTGGTCCACCTTTATGGCGATATCTCGAAAAGGCGACCACCTATACAACAACCACCACTCCCTTTTAAAACCCTTATTAATACCTTTAATTTGATACCCATATCGTACAAACATATTCTAGAGTCACCCCTGGTCCACCTTTAGGGCGATATTTCGAAACGGCGTCCACCTATAGAACTAAGGCCCACTCCCTTTTAAAATTCTCATTAACGCCTTTCGTTTGATGCCCATATTGTACAAACAAATTCTAGGGTCACCCCTGGTCCACCTTATGGCGATATCTCGAAACGGCGTCCACCTATGGAACTAAGGATTACTCCCTTTTAAAATACTCATTAACACCTTTTTTTTGATACTCATATTGTACAAACAAATTCTAGGGTCACCCCTGTTCCACCTTTGTGGCGATATCTCGAAATGGCGTCCACCTATGGAACTAAGGATTACTCCCTTTTTAAATACTCATTAACACCATTTGAAACCCATATCGTACAAACGCATTCTAGAGTCAACCCTGATCCACCTTTATGGCTATATCCCTAAATGGCATCCACCTAAAGAACTATGGCCCACTCCCTCATAAAATACTCTTTAACGCCTTTCATTTGATACACATTCCAGGGTTTCCCTCGGTTCATTTTCCTACATGGTTATTTTCCCTTATGTTGTCACCATAGCTCTCAACTGAGTATGTAATGTTCGGTTACACCCGAACTTAACCTTCCTTACTTGTTTTAATATAAAATTTGCCATTTTAGTATAATAATAGGAACATTCGATGGGTAATATAATGAATAAGTAAGTTCAAAATAGGGAAATTTTATATTGCTCTGGCAGGAAGGTTATGACTTAATCAATCTGATTCTCGTAAACAAAAGGTAGGAAAAGAAAAGGTAAGGAAAGGAAAGGAAAGGAAAGGAAAGGAAAGGAAAGGAAAGGAAAAGAAGGGAAGGAAAGGAAAGGAAAGGAAAGGAAAGGAAAGGAAAGGAAAGGAAAGGAAAGGAAAGGAAAAGAAAGAAAAGGGAAGGAAAGGAAAGGAAAGCGAAGGAGAGGATAGCGTAGGATATTTGTACTTAATGCAAATACAATAATTAAAATCACAAATTTTAACATATTAATTAAGAAATATTTTACTTACTTTCTGTAAGCAAAATTATGATAGTTTTTTTTTAAATAAATTTTACTAATACGACTTATGTAAATCCACGTTTTATTTAATGTACTATTTACAGAGAGATAAAAGAGGTTTTCACTTTGGCAGGCGTATCGGCAAACTAATTAAATAAGTTAATCTAAAGTGAAAGAACGCCAAAACACACTTTTGGTGCTAACAGTATAAAGTTGTGAAAAAATAGCAACAAAAACACAGTATTTTTTCGAATGTCCAGAAAACATAAAAAACCAAAAACAAAGACTACAGTCGTACGCCGTTATTCTCTTGGAAATGATTTCGCTTAACTCATTCTCAATATAGATTATACAAAAACAATACTAACCCCTATTTTGAGTATTTTTACCATTGTTTACTATATAGTTTGGCAGCTTAAGTAGAGGTTATGTTGCGAATAGAGTGGAAGGCAGTGGACTAGGCAGTCGAATGTCATATAATGAAGGAATGGTGTTCGGAGATTTTTCCAAGTTAAAAAAAAAATGATAAAAGCTTTAATATAAATAAAACTATTGTTTCAATAACAACAAAAACGCCATATATATTCTGTATACATAAATTTGTAAGGATTATCTCACTTTAAAATTTGAATTAAATAATCTAAAGTTTTTTTTTGAAACTGAGTCGAGAACTGTGCGTGTGAATGTGCGAATTTTCACCGATCAGCTGTTAGTTGCGCTACTTGGTAAAATTTACAATGATTTTTACTGTGGTTGTTAACCACTTAGCAAATTTACTTTTGTATCAAATGAACGTATATTTATTATGCGAATAAATTATATATTAATTTACAAAGTGTGAAATTATTAAATATTGAAATCTTAATAATGTTGTAAAGAAGCGTCAGCTTACAGCTCCGACACATAAGCAGTTTTTCATATAGATGAGTTTAACACATGCTTATGCATTATGAGTAGATTGCATGTATTTTTATGTAGAATGGTAGAATGGGCGACACTAAGCAAATCATAAGAAGAAGAATTTGACATTTGCTTTGGCTAAGGGTGTTGGCACACTTTGCAAGTGGAATTATTTTTCGCACTGGTTGGTTAATTTTCTAACATTTTTCACAATTAAAAACTACAATATAACAATCGAATACGACACAAAGTATGTTAGCAAGTATTTTTGTTGTATAGGGAGAATGTTTACAGCAGTGCTGCGCGAAATTTTGTTTGTCAATTGCCAAGTCTGAAGTTCCTTCATATTTACAAACGCAACATCTTGGTTGATTGTGGCGATGTTATTGGAATGCATAAGCTTGTGTTAAACGCATCTATATGAAAAATGTCATTGTGTCACCGCCTTTAGTTCAGTTGGTAGCGATTCAATGAATGTGTCTCCGGAACTTGCAACCGCCAGCGAATGACAAGAGGAAGCAGAAGCGAAGAAGAACTGCCACATAGAATGGTGTTGTTAGATGCTGTGTGCTATGTGTGTCCCCACATTACTTCCCCCTAAGTGATGGTATTACTGTTGTAGTGGCAAACTTGTTGAAAGCGAGGGTTGTTGAGGCATGCTTGAATTGATGAGAGCACGTCGGTGAGGTAGTTCTCCAAAAAATCAGTCACTTGCTACATGAGCTGTCTTGAGACGTTCGATGCTAATTTGGAGTGCTTGCCATTCACGTCGACAGTGTAGACCAGGGATGCACTTCAACGTTAAGCTAATCGTTCATCAAAAAATTTCCACCGTTTCCGTTGAAACACTTCGAAATATTATCGATAAAGAAATTATCAAGATAAATTGTACCTCGTTTTTAGCCGAAACGAAAAGCTTTCGTTAACGTTAAAAACTTTATGTTTGAATTGTGCTGGCAATGCTATAGCAATGGCGAAGCCGTAAGGTGGTAACAGCGAGCGGACATACACACAAACTCCATGTAATTTGTTTGCGTAATTCGTTGGTGGTAATGTCAAAAATACTCTGAGAAATGTTCGTACTGTCAAAATTCATGAGAAAAGTTGCAATCAGCTTGGCTTATGCTTTCACCTTATTGACTCCGCCATCAATCACCTTTGCCAGCATAGTTTGAAATTAATAATCAACATAAATGATTTGATTTCGTTTTGATATGGCAGAAAACGAAACAAAATCATTTCGTTAATTTGACGTTCTTAACGTTAATAAACGAAACGAAATGACTTTGTTTCGTTTATTAACGTTAATTATCGTAACGAAATGATATCGGTTCGTTGGTTAAGGATGCCTGGTGTAGACTCGCTCATCTATTCTTTTGATTATTTTATGTGGTCCTGTATAGGGTTGATCCCGGGGACGCTTGGTTGCATCGACTCTTATAAAAACGTGGGTGCATGTAGATAAGTCCTCAAAGCAGAACGTTTTCTGTCGGCAATGGTGTGTGGTGGGAGCTGACCGAATAGTTCTCATATATTTACGAAAATCGTTGATGAAATTCTGTGAGTCTACTGGGCCTTCTACGTTCGTGAAGAATTCACCAGGAACCTTTAGTGTCGTTCCATATATATATAAGGCTGGTGATGCTTTTAGATCGTTTTTGTAGCACGTTCTCAATCCCAGCAAGACTGTTGGCAACGCTCGGGTCCACTGGGAAATTTGGTGGCACATAATGGACGCCTAGAGGGTACGATGCCATCTTTCAACCAATCCATTAGAGGCTGGATGATACGCCGTGGTTCGAATTCTTTTGCCTCCAACTAACCTCGACAGGATCGTGAATAATGCACTTTCGAACTGCATACTCTGGTCGGTTGTCATAAGCTTAGGACATTCAAAGCGTGCAATCCAATTAGAACAGAAGGCACTTGCGACTGTATCTGCTGTGATGTCCTTAATGGGGACGGCTTCCGGCCATTTAGTAAATCGGTCAATCATCGTGAGACAGTACCTATATCCTTCTGACTCTGGCAAAGACCCGACTAAATCCAAATTTACATGCTCAAATCTTTCATCGGGACTGTCGAAAAAGGTTAGTGAAGTGTGTACGTGGCGATTGACTTTTGAACGTTGGCAAGGGAGGCAGAGGCGAGCCCATCGGGTGATGTCTTTGTTCATGGGCGGCCATACGAATCGCTGCGCGACTACTTTGACTGTGGCTCTCCCACTGGGGTGTGCTAGATTATGCAGTGCGTCGAAAACCTTACGGCGAAGTTCTGATGGCACGAATGGTCTCACGTTATTGGTGGAAATATCGCAATGTACTACTTGTTGACTAGGGCCGAATGTCAATGAATGAAACTTGAGCGATGTGTCGATGTGAACCAACAGTCTTTGTAGCTCATCATCTGTTATTTGGGCTCGAGACAGTTCATCATGTTCAATTGCCAATGGGAGGTGCATAGTGTCAATCCGTGAGAACGTATCCGCTGCATTATTGTTAATACCAGAAGTGTATTGAAAATTGGTGGTGAATTGGCTGATAAAACTGAGCTGCCTGATTTGTCGAGGCGATGATTTGTCAGATTGTTGTTTAAAAGCGTAAATAAGGGGCTTGTGGTCGGTCCTGACAACAAATTCGCGACCTTCTACCCAATGGTGAAAATTCTTTATTGCTCGGTATAACACAGTCAATTCCCTGTCGTATGTACTATAATTCTTTTGTGCCGGTGACAGTTTATTTGAAAAGAATCCTAAAGGTTGCCAAGTGCTGTTGCTGTTTTGCTCGAGTACTGCTCCGAGCGTTGTGCTGGAGGCATCACATGTGATCCGAATGTCGGCTGACGGACATGGGTGTGCAAGTAAAGTGGCCTTCGCGAGATGGCCCTTTATGGAAACGAAAGCAGACTCTGCTTCTGCTGACCATGGCACTGACCTTCGATCGTTCTTCTTTGAATCGTTTAAAAATTCATTGAGTGGAGCTTGAACCGTGGCGGCATTTTTCGTGTGGCGTCTATAAAAATTCACAGCTCCAATAAACCTTCGTAACTCCAAAATGGTATTTGGCTTCGGGAAATTAAGCAGGTCCTTAACTCTATCCGGTAGTGGTGTTGACCCGGCCGCTGATAAACGATACCCCAAAAAATTCACCGTGGCTGCACCCAATACGCATTTGTCGGCGTTGACACATAGGACGTATTTGCTCAGATAGTGGAATACTGCTCGAAGATGTCTTTCGTGTTGCTGCTGTCCTGTTGATGCCACTAGCAGATCGTCTATGTATACGTATAAGAAGTCGAGACCTGCTAGTGCCTCATTAATGAAGCGTTGGAAGGTTTGGGCTGCGTTGCGGGGTCCGAACGGCATGCTTACGAACTCGTACAGTCCAAACGGGGTGATTATGGCTGTTTTTGGGATATCTTCCTCTGCTACCGGTATGTGGTGGATTGCGCGCTTGAGGTCGATTGTGGAAAAAATATTTTTCATTGTTAAAATTGTGGAGCAGTCATGAAGTAATGATCTCGGATGCCGATCAGGAACCGTTCGCTCATTCAGTCTGCGGTAGTCCCCGCAGGGTCTCCAATCCCCTGATTTCTTCCTAGCCATGTGTAAAGGGCTGGCCCATGGGCTGTTAGAAGGTCTGGCATGACCGAGTTCGACCAGTAACCGGAATTCGTCCTTAGCAACTTTAAGTCTTTCAGGGCATAATTGCCGCACGCGTTGTACGCATGGAGGGCCGGTGGTTGTAATTTAGTGTTTGACTAAATGTTTGGTTGCTGTGAGGTTGGACGGGTTACCTAACAGTTCAGCAAAGCTTTTGAGGATGCTTGTAAATCTGCTCGTACCGCTGAGCGCCGTAATGTCTGTGATAGGTGCTGAACGGCGCGCGCGCTTCAGATCCACCATTAGCCCATGTTCATGGATCAAATCTGCACCGATGATTGGGTATGGGCCATTGGCAATGCAAAATACCCACCGGATCGGATGTTGAAAGCCAAAGTCGAGCAAAATTTGTTTTTCGCCAAACTTTTCGATTTGAGTGCCGTTCGCAGCTTTAGGTCGAAGGGCTTTTGGTGAAAGGTTGTCTTTGTTAGTGGGTGGAGTTACAGAAATACCTGTGCCACTATCGACGAGGTACTTCGTTCCCGAGTTGCGGTCGTATATAAATAAACGGCGGGGTATATTTTTACCACCAGATGTCGCCGAATCTACTGGTGGCTGCTTGCGTTTCCCTGTTCCTTTTCATATGTACATGGTTGCGTGCACCTGTTTGCGCGCACTCCGAGCCTACGATAATAGAAGCATAATGTTGGTTGCCTGCTTGGTTCTGAGCTGAGCCGTGTACTTGTGGTATTGTTTAGGTTTTGCCGACGCCGAAAACAATTCACCGGTACTAATTGTGTAACCTTTGTTGTCAGGTCTTTAACTTGTTTCATCAGCTTGTCGATTTGTTCCGTTAAATTGCTATTGTTTTACGCAGCAGCTTGGGAAATAGGCATAACACATCGACTAGCAGCGTCGCGTTGTTCTTCCATCATTTGATTTGCTAGTTGAGCTAATTTGGCGTTATCTGTCTCGTGTATTCCAGCAAGTGCAAATTATACCTGTGTGGGGAGTCGCTCAAGCCAAATAGTGCGTACGAAAATGGGGTTGAGTTTGTTTCCGCCTAATCTATGTATTTCGGCCAGGAGTTCGGAAGGACGCCGATCACCTAGTGCCAACCCAGACAATAACATTTTGAACCGTCGTTACTGTGAAATACCGTAATGGCTTATCAGAATTTTTTTGAGTGTTAAATACTTACCAGTTGTTGGAGGGCCTATAATAATACCCTCGATGACAATAAGTGCGTCTTGATCGAGACGGGCGATAACAGCATAATTTTTGGTTGCGCCAGACGTAATCCTCCTCAGCTGGAAGTGAGCCTCCACCGTAATAAACTATAGTTCGACTTTTTGGCTCCAAAAAGGTGGAAGTTCCAGTCATTCATATTTATCGATGTGTGCGCCATGTTGATGCAAGATTTGAACACCCTTTGCTTCGAAAAATTCATCTTGTTGGTTTGCATTCACCGGTTCAGCGCTATCACCGAAGCAGAATCTCCTGCTTTTGCCATGGCTTTGTCTTTTTGCGATGTAGTTCCGCATGTACAAATATATCGGGGTCACCAATTGTGGTTGTTAACCACTTAGCAAATTTACTTTTGTATCAAATGAACGTATATTTATTATGCGAATAAATTATATATTAAGTTACAAAGTGTGAAATTATTAAATATTGAAATCTTAATAATGTTGTAAAGAAGCGTTAGCTTACAGCTCCGACATATAAGCAGTTTTTCATATAGATGAGTTTAACACATGCTTATGCGTTATGAGTAGATTGCATGTATTTTTATGGAGAATGGTAGAATGAGCGACACTAGCGCCATCTGATATTGAAAAGTAGCCAACTCCCCAATTTTGTTCTAAGCAAATCATAAGAAGAAGAATTTGACATTTGCTTTGGCTAAGGGTGTTGGCACACTTTGCAAGTGGAATAATTTTTCCCCCTGTTTGGTTAATTTTCTAACATTTTTCACAATTAAAAACTACAATATAACAATCGAATACGACACAAAATATGTTAGCAAGTATTTTTGTTGTATAGGGAGAATGTTTGCAGCAGTGCTTCGCGAAATTTTGTTTGTGAATGGGCAAGGCGTAATAAACTTCAATTGCCAAGTCTGAAGTTCCTTCATATTTACAAACGCAACATCTTGGTTGATTGTGGCGATGTTATTGGAATGCATAAGCTTGTGTTAAACGCATCTATATGAAAAATGTCATTGTGTCACCGCCTTTAGTTCAGTTGGTAGCGATTCAATGAATGTGTCTCCGGTTGCAATTCGAACTTGCAACCGCCAGCGAATGACAAGAGGAAGCAGAAACGAAGAAGAACTGCCACATAGAGTGGTGTTGCCAGATGCTGTGTGCTATGTGTGTCCAAACATTACCAACAATAAATTAGCATGCTTTCTTTGTTTTGTTTTTATTAACACTTGATGCATGATCAGCTATGTATTTTTGTTTCATCTTTATTTTTGTTTAATTTTTCCCAACAAAGCACCTCCTCGGCCATGCTCACGATTCAGCATAGTACACAAAAAGCAAGTACACACACACACAGCGTGTCTATAGTATGAATAAGTGCATATGCAGTGGTGTGACTTTTATGTTAAATTTTTTGTATTAAAATGATTTTTCAAATTTTTTTTATTTATGGATAACACTGCACCTCAAAATTTCCTATCAATACGTATATAATTTGTATACCTTAGAATTATAGTTTAGCAGAAATCGGTTCCACATTTTTTCATCTTGGCTATTTATATATATCCTAATATATAAAAAATACGTGTCACACAATTGAGGCCAATGGACTCCTAAACTGTTGAACCGATTTTGAATTTGTTTTGCACCCCATGTTTAGTTTGGTCTAACTTGAAATATAGGATCATTAATTTTCGCTTAACCACCTAGGCCCTATATGATTTTGGTCGTTGGGTAAAAGTTTAGGCCGGTTACCACTGCTCCGCAAAAACTGGCGCCGATCGTAATAACTAAAGGATATTAAGTCTTCCTTTACCTGACTCCCCCAGCTCAGTAGAGGCGTGTTCTTTACGCTGCTCCTTAACAAAAATATCGCTAGCAATACTTTCTTGGTCGCAGCGTCTTACGTCTTCCTCCGTTTACATAACATGCCTTATCCAGCGAATCGTTAGGGCTTTTATTAATTGCAATATCTTCATATCTGCGTAAAGCGTATACAGCTAGTCATCAAAGCTCCTCCGATACTCGCCATCGGCAACACGTACAGGACCATACATTTTAGGAAGAACTTGTCTCTTGAACACACGCTCCAAGGGCCATCTCATATATTTTCTACACCGTTCATAAATTTGAGCTATAAATCAGGACAGATATGACAAGCAACTGTTAGAGCGTAATATTTGTTCGTCGAGAGTGAGCCTTAGTTTTCAATTGCCTACTCAACTCTAAGTAGCTTTTGCTGGCAAGAGTTATTCCTCCTTTAATTTTTTAGCCGATATTGTTTTCGCTGCTGGTTTCCGGATAAACGAAATTCTTTCAGGTCTAGAATTTATATTCGTCAACAGAGACATAGATGACAGGAAATCGATACTTCGTCTTGTTCTTATTTACCTCTTTTACTATTTTGCATCTGTGTGCAGGCATGAGAGGTAGTATCATCAATGTAGGCACGTCATGCCGCTATACGCGGTATACATAAATATACTAAATTATCATTAAATGGCAGTTATTTCAAATACACGTGTTATATAATTGAAATGGCATAAGTTAGACGGTTAACGCTCATTAGCGCTGCAGGCATTGCTTGAAATTAAAATTATCTTACAAAGTTTTCATTGCTAAGGTAAAGTTAAAGTGTAGCTGAAACCGCTATTCCCTCACAGATATTAACGTAGTAATTCAGTTTTACATTTCCAGCAATTTATTAACAGCTTTTAAAATATGAAGAAAATTTCAACTGATACTTATCAGTTTTTATTTTTTTTTTTGGTTGGGAATTCCAAGGCAATAAACTGCAAAAAGGAATATCAATTAAGTAAAAATGGATGTAAGTTGGTTGTATTGCAAGGCCTCCTGTCATAACTTACTTACTTACTTACTTAATTGGCGCTTAACCGTCTAAACGGTTATGGCCGTCCTACAAGGCGCGCCAGTCGCTCCTTCGCTCCGCCAACGGGCGCCAATTGGTCACACCAAGGGAGTTTAAATCGTTTTCCACCTGGTCCTTCCAACGGACTGGGGGCGGCCCTCTACCTTTCTTTCCACAGGCGGGTTCCGATAGAAACACTTTCTTGGCCGGAGCATCATCTTTCATTCGCATAACATGGCCTAGCCAGCGCAGCCGCTGCGTTTTAATTCGCTGGACTATGTTGATGTCTGCGTAAAGCTCGTACAGGTCATCATTAAATCTTCTTCGGTACTCGCCATCGCCAACGCGTTGAGGTCCATAAATCTTTCGAAGAACTTTTATCTCGAACACTCCCAAAGCCGCTTCATCTGCTGCTGTCATGGTCCATGCTTCTGACCCATATAGCAGAACGGGTACGATAAATGACTTGTAGAGTATGATTTTCGTTCGCCGAGAGAGGACCTTACTTTTCAATTGCCTACCTAGTCCTAGGAGCATTTATTGGCAAGATTGATTCTTCGCTGGATTTCAGTGCTGATGTTGTTGCTAGTGTTGATGTTGGTTCCCAAATAAACGAAGTATTTTACTATTTCGAAATTATGGCTGCCAACAGTCGATTCTCTTTTCACGGGTTTTTTCCAAGATTTGGCGCATTGTGAAAATCTGGTCGATGGTAGATTTACTAGGTCTGAGCCGCACTGATAAGGTCCAATCAGCCGGTCCACGGTGGGCTTCAATCTTTCGCACAATACACTTGAAAGGACCTTATATGCGATATTAAGAAGGCTGATTCCACGATAGTTGGTGTCTTTTGCAGTATCACCCTTCTTGTGGACTGGGCAAAGAACACTTACACTTTCGTGGCCGCCGGTAACCAATTTTTTCCTCGGCGGCAGTACGAAGTGCTTTGGAGATATGCTCCCACTGCTCCTGTATTCCTTCAGGATGAGTTGTGCTCTCAGAGAACAGGTGTGAGAGTCGAGTTGCGAAATCATTGGCAGTCTGTTGCGATTGAAGCTTTTCGACGTCTAGCTTTCCTTGTGTTTTTTGTTCCTTAGTTTTAGACGCGCTGAGGCGGGTGCGTATTTTGGATGCAACGAGATAATGGTCCGAGTCGATGTTAGGTCCTCGGATCGTGCGCACATCTAAAACACTGGAGGCATGCCGTCCGTCTATCACAACGTGATCGATCTGATTGCGAGTATTTCGATCAGGAGACAGCCATGTAGTTTGATGTATCTTTTTATGCATGAACCTCGTGCTGGATATGACCATGTTTCGAGCACCGGCAAAGTCAATCAGCCTCAGTCCGTTAGGAAAAGTTTCATTGTGTAGGCTGAACTTTCCGACTGTAGGGCCAAAAACACCTTCTTTGCCCACCCTGGCGTTAAAGTCGCCAAGCACGACTTTTATATCATGACGGGGGCAGCGCTCGTAAGTGCGTTCTAATTGTTCATAAAAAGTGTCTTTCACCTCGTCGTCTTTCTCCTCTGTCGGCGCATGGGCGCAGATGAATGATATATTAAAATATTTTGCTTTTATTCGGATAGTGGCGAGACGCTCGTCCACAGGCGTGAACGCCAGCACTTGGCGACAAAGTCTCTCTCCCACCACGAATCCGACGCCGAAACTGCGCTTATTCGTATGGCCACTCCAATATATGTCACAATTTTTGATCTTCTTTCTTCCTTGCTTCGTCCAACGCATTTCTTGGATGGCGGTGATGTCAGATTTTGCTTTGACGAGGACATCAACCAGCCGGGCATCTGCACCAATCCCATTCAGGGAGCGGACGTTCCAGGTGCATGCCCTCAATTCATTGTCCTTCAAACGTTTGCCATGGTCGTCATCAATAGAGAGTGTATTTATCCGAGGCTTGTTGTTATATTTGCTGTCATAACAATGGGGGTTATTTGCTTGACTCATACTCGCGATGTCATTATTTAAAACACAACTCCTGTATGAATAAATTGATAGTTCACAGAAGTTTACAAACTGGACTTCTCTAGTTTTTCCAACAAGTTTCGATACTTGCGGTAATTTAGGTAGAAGCAAAAATTCACTAGCTTAAATTTCTCATTTTGTTGCATGAACTACGTGCAAGGTTTCATTCACTTAGCTTAACACTTAATAAAATAATTATAAGCAAAACTTTAAAGTTAGACAATTTTATTGAAAACAATACCTACAAGAATTTGTTTGACGACTAAACTGAAAACCCCCAAAAAGGTATTAAGACCTATGTTATAGAACAACATCAACCTCTTGACAAACACCAGAAGTTTTTACGTGGTTTGTAACCACCCTGGTTCCTGGGGGTCTTTTGACCATTTTTAAGAAACCACATAAATTTACAAAACACATGGATTTGTGGATCGGAATATTGGGCTGATGGTAGTAACATAATGTGTAACGGCATTTATATGTTTAATGCAACGAGTCATTTTTTATAGAGTAAACCAAACATTCTATCATAAAAGAGCATTCATTCACTTCAGTAAGTGGCAATGGACCTGAATGCTTTTATGAAATTTTGACAGCATCATACGTAATCTGGTACTAAATTTTCTAAGTCCCTCCCTTAAGTTTTCAGCCTGCCAGCAGTTCTTTGCAGCGGTAATGCTCCATAGACACTATCCTGCCCCGCGAAGGTGTTGAATCCAACACTGGTCCAGAGAAATTGTTCTGCCGCATGAGCCAGAAACGACATTTTATAGGACGTTCACACTCGTGCCAGTGGGTCACGTTTAAATGATGGGTGCATTGAACGGGCTGTTCTGGATTCCAACATACGTCGCACGGTGGGCTATTTGATCAATCTAGCTGGCCAAAAGTCGATTTTTCAAAATGTTCCAATTTTTTTAAAATGTACTCCCTGGCGTTCCTAGATGCCCACTGAATAGTATACATACTCCAAAACCCATCTGCAACATCAACGGAGCTAACCGCGCACGTTTAAAATTGTGTAAAAAATGTATGCAGTTCGATGTATTTTTGGATTAAAAAGCTATATAACTTTCTAATCTAAATACTTGTTCACTTGTTTAGCCTTACTGAAATCTAGTTACATTTTCGTTTAGGGCAGGTAAATGAGTTTTTAATTCATATGTTAGATTTTTTATACAGCATGTTTTAACTGGGTTGTTCTACTTGTAATACTACTCCTTTTCAATATTAAATTTTTTTAAAGCCTTGCAAACAGAAAGATATATCTTTTTTTCGTTTCATATCATGACAGTAATTATTTGGCAATACATAAGCTTGTGTTTATTTTAAAGTCTAATAATAAAAACGGCTGCGCACACCTGCGCTTTTTTGAGTGGTGATCAATTCTATAAGAGACTGATACCCCTATTGGCAAAAGGTGGTAACCTTGTGAAAACATCCTCAGTAGCAACACCTAGGTGAAAAGTTTTAAAATGTAATACTATATCGATGTACCAAATTTAATTCAAATTGGTTAAGCCGTTTCCGAGATGGTAGTGGATAGACAAAGAAATATATAAAAGGAGGTGAGGGGCAACCCTAAGTGGCAACGCTACTTAAAAGTGTCAATAGAAATACCTTTCGTTTGATACCCATATTGATATACATATGCCAAAAAATGGCCTCGGGTCCCCCCGAAACCGGGGCTCGATCCATAGTAATTCTGAGCGGAAGACCGCGAATTTACTGTCAAATATTTCCTTTCATAACAATGAAGTGAGACAACCACTTTTTAAATAGAAATAACTGCTGTTTTAGTTTTCGCCAGCTAGATTGTTCAAATATCCCACCGCGCGTCGACGCCATCATTTGTTCAAAACTTTTGTCACTCTTTGCTACTCACGTCCAAAGGCGTCCCTTAGTCAGAGCCATAGCAGTCTCTCTTATTAACTTTACTTACAGTCACTCCATGACTTAAGAAAACACATTCCTTCTAGCTTAATTTTCAATCAAATTTAGAAATTTTGAAGTCATGGTTTATGTTTTTGATTTTAATATATTGTTTCAAAAAACTATCTTTCTTATCTATTCCAACAGGGTCCTGCAATTTTTTCATTTACATAGTTTTAGTGCGAGCGTTATTTCATAAATCATCACAGTATATCGTTATATTCATATCAAATATTTACTTTTCGATTGCCAAGATAAATTAGCTAAAATCTGGGTCAAGTCAGGTCAAAATATCCTACCCGATGTTTTGGAGTACCAGCTTAGCCTTCTGTGGATTTTATTACCTGACTTACATAAACTGAAATTAATATCTGATATCCTTGATTGGGCACACAATTTGGCAAATCTTGAATATACGATGCTAGTGGGTAAGATAGTGTGAACTGGCTGTAAATTAGGTTGTCCCGTTAATTGCCAAGTTGGACTTTTTTACGAGATTTCCCCTTATAATTTTATTTAAGACTCAATTCGATCTTTCAAACGAGATGAAGGTATTCGCTTTTATTTTCAATGGTTCCATTAAAAAATTTTAATGGAATTTAAAAACAATTTACAAAAAACATATTACTTGTTCTTCAGAATTTTTGATTTATAACAATGCAACGATTTCCGTAAATTCGAATAACTAATTGTGCTTTGAGTGCGATGTTGTTTTTGTTTTGTTGACGATAAAGACACTCCCCGAAGGTTTTAGTACCGTCAAATTTTACTCAGCGTTACTTCACAATACTGGTCGGCCATCTGTCCTCCCGCTCGGCCGTCAAAACGATAACTGGAGCAAAAATCGACATATCTTTACTAAGCTTAGGTTAATTTTCCTACATGATGATTTTCGCTTATTTGACGAAGGAAAATCGTTCCAAAAAATGTCACCCTTGGTGTACAATTTCGGACTTTTATCGGACTCATAATTAGGAGCGCTTTGAAAATATTTCAAGGGTGATTTAAAAAGAAATGATAAGGAAATGCATTTAAATTTAACCAAGTTTTCATATTTAAAAAAAATATGCAAATAAAACGAATTCATAGCTGAATAAAGATAGCAAAGGCAAGTTGCTGCACTTTTTAGTATTACCATTTGTATGTATTCATGAAAAAGACAATTTTGTCTTCAAAGCGCTCAGCTGAGTATGTAATGTTCGGATACACCCGAACTTAGCCTTCATTACTTGTTTGACATAAATACAGACAGAGTATTGACTAAACCACTGGCGAGAAAAATGACCGCTGGAAAGTGCTTTCTAAAGTATTCTGATATTGCTTTTGTCGAAAGCCTAGGAAGTGATAGGCGGCATGCTGCCTTAATATCACGACGGATATTTCTACTTCCAATGTGGAAAACAACCTTTCGGTCTATCGTAATCAATACACTTTGACTTCGAAGTACAAGTGTATACCTACTACATTGGCAGAGTCTGAGCTATATCCACAACTGGAAATTGTAGAAATTTTTCTTTAAATTTACTTGTTTTAAAATGCACATTATTTTTCCATAGGCTCATTCCATTTCAAGACACCCGGTCCGCGCAGGACATGATTTTTGATTTCGATGAAATTTTAATATGTTGTTTTTTTGGTCAAAATAATGAAACATGTGTTTTTATTTTTGCCTCAAACAAATTTTTTTCGGATTTATCGGCAATTGAGTTCCATAAAATGCAATCGGTATTTTATTCACATATTTTTCCAACTGTCAATAACTTCGTCAAAAATTAGCCGATTCTCATGATTTTTCCTTTGAAATGTTCATTATTATATTTACTTTTATATAACTTAATAAACAATAGCATATAGCTTAAAAAAAATTTGAAATTAAAAAATAATAACAAATAGTTGTGTGTAAATGTAAATGTCCGATGACTTGGTAGGTGGGTTGACCCTATGACGCAGAATGGAAAATTAGTAAAATTTTGGACAATAGGCATTGCACCGCCCACTTTTAAAAGAAGGTAAATTAAAAGTTTTGCAAGCTGTAATTTGGCAATGGTTGCAGATATCATAATGAAATTTGGCAGGAACGTTACTCCTATTAATGTATGTGTTATGAATAAAAATTTGCGAAATCTGATGAGAACACGCCCACTTTTTAAAAAAAATTTTTTTTTTAAGTCAAATTTTAACAAAAAATAAAATATCTTTAGAGTATATAAGTAAATTATGTCAACAATCAACTCCATTAATGATATGGTGCAACAAAATACAAAAATAAAAGAAAATGTCAAAATGGGCGTGGCTCCGACCTTTTTCATTTAATTTGTCTAGAATACTTCTAATGCCATAAGTCAAACAAAAATTTACCAATCCTTGTGAAATTTGGTAGGGGCTTAGATTCTAGGACGATAACCGTTTTCTGTGAAAATGGGCGAAATCGGTTGAAGGCACGCCCAGTTTCTATACACAGTCGACTGTCTGTCCTTCCGCTCGGCCGTTAACACGGTAACTTGAGCAAATATCGATATATCTTTATCACTCACTTTATCGTGGTATAAAAAATGGCCGAAATCCGACTATGACCACACTCACTTGTTCGATATCGAAAGCTACAAAAATTGAAAAAAATGCATAATTCTATACCAAATATAAAAAAAGGATGAAACATGGTAATTGGATTGGTTTATTGACGCCAAATATAACTTAAAAAAAAACTTTGTATTATATTAAGTAGAAGAAAATGAAAAAGTTCTGCAGGGCGAATTCAAAATCCCCTGGAATCTTGGCAGAAATACTGTTCCGGTACCCGACGGATGATGTTTTTGGTCACACTGGTCCACGTTTTGGTCGATATCTCGAAAATGCCTTCACATATACAACTAAGGGCCACTCCCTTTTAAAGCCCTCATTAATACCTTTAATTTGATACCCATATCGTACAAACACATTCTGGAGTCACACCTGGTCCACCTTTGTGGCGATATCTCGAAAAGGCGTCCACCAATAGAACTAAGGCTCACTCCCTTTTAAATACTCATTAACACCTCTCATTTGATACCCATATCGTACAAACACATGCTAGAGTCACCCCTGGTCCACCTTTAGAACTAAGGCCCACTCCCTTTTAAATAATCATTAACACCTTTCATTTGATACCCATCTCGTACAAACACATTCTAGAGTCACCCCTGGTCCACCTTTATGGCGATATCCCGAAATAGCGTCCACCTGTAGAACTATGGCCCACTCCCTTTTAAAATACTCTTTAATACCTTCCATTTGATACCCATGTCATACAAAGAAACCAATGCCATACAAACAACACATTCCAGGGTTACCCTAGGTTAATTTTCCTACATGGTGATTTTCCTTTATTTTGTATCCAAAGCTCTCAGCTGAGTATGTAATGTTCGGTTACACCCGAACTTAGCCTTTCTTACTCTTTTGTCTAGGGATACCTTCTGCGACCTTTAGGCATTATGGATTTGATTTTAGGATCACTTACATCTTTTATGAATACAACATATCAGTATTAAGCGACTAAAATTTTCAATAGCAACAATTTTCCCTAAGCATATGTTTTTTCGCGCTTATTTGCTGATATTGCCTTTCAAAAATGCTAATGGTAGATCAACTGATAATTATTTTCACATTTGGAGCCAAAATTTTAACCATGTATGAAGTTTGTTAACGAATGTGTGGATATTGCTATGCGGCATATATTTGCGTAGATTTACTTGTGGAACCGATTAGCTTTCTTCAAACAATTTAATACTATCTTAGGCTCACAAGCTTTTTCAACATCTCATCGTGGTCATATCTGCAATTTATGGCTACATGCACAATTTAATTAAGGAAAGGAAATTGATTATAAATAAGTATTAGAGAAAGTGAAATAGAGCGTATTGCAATTACACAATGCCATGTACATAATCGTTTTTGGTTTACCTGAACTCTGCTTATTACTTCTGTTTCGTTGTTTTAATAGTTATGTAGGTACGTGAGTTTGTTTCAGTTTTTATTCAGTTTCACGTTCCACAGTACGACGAACATGCATTATGGGAAACAGTCTTAAATTCGAAGCACACAAACCATGAAATAAGAATAGCTAAATTGTTACTTGCTTATGTAACGTAGCATTACAATAGTACGTCCACCACTGTAACCGTTTTTCGCCTGCGACTGAAATTATCCAACATATAGTATTGTGACGAATATTGGCAACACTAAGGACTACTATCATCTCTAAGCCGATACTAAGCAGCGGAGAGATTCGCACAAACACAGGCATATATCTGAGATATTTACAAAAGTATGCAATCACACCAATCAATAATTATGTATACACATATGTACATACGGCAGCGGAGAAATACTCACAAAAGTATGCAATCATAAGCAAAGTAGTTCTCACACAAACACATGCATATTTCTTAGGTACTCACAAAAGTATGCATTCTTAAGCGAACAAGTAAATTCTAGAAGAAGAAACGCCTAGAAATTTGCGAACGAGGAAACCGAAGAGTATTAACGCAGCACCAGCTGGGGCATGAGCAATTCAGTTTGTTTTAAACACGCTATCAATTGCGAAGTGAAGTTTAATTATGAAGTACTTTCAAAGCAGTCTAATAAAGACCATTTTGTAATACAGAATATTGGAGTGTTTTATTCAACAATTTAGTGATACGAACATTAGCAGAAGGTTGCAAATAAGCGGAGTTCCATACAATTGGTGTCAGAAGAGGAATTGTTGAATAAATTCCGAAGATTTCGAGTATATCAAGGACATGGGAAAGTGGAGTGAATTGAAGATCCAGCAACTGAAGAAGGAGTTGGAGAGCCGTGGATTGAATACAACCGACGATAAGCAATGCAAGCAGAAGGAATTAACGTGGAAGAGTATGTCTTTCATCTTGATGGCGACGAGACAACAACAAAAATTGAAGAAAAAAACGAAACTTGAACACGATTTTGGCTGCAATATCTGCACAAATGTCGACACAGATTACATCCAAGATGGAAACTCAACTGGAAGAACAGAAGACATATATGACATCTTAGTTGGCTTAGCAATTGAAAGCACAAGAGGCTCGCATATCCTCGCAGCTGGAGGTGCACAAGATAAGGGTATCATCAAAGCTGGAGGCACAAGTTACAAAAATTTTACAACTCGAGGACAAAATCGATGCCGAGATTGAAACATTGGGAGGCCGTATACAGGAGCTGCAACTAAATCGCTCAGCTGTTTCAGCAAGCAATGCGAAGGCAAAAACTCCATCTTTTGATGGCTCTGTTCCTTTCCAGGTATTTAATCTGCAACTTGTGTAGACGTCAGCAGTGAACAACTGGAATGCGGAAGATGAAGTTGCTGCACTGTTCGTGTCATTGAAAGGGCCTGCAGCGAAAATCTTACATACTATTCCATAGAAATAGAAATGCAAAACCGTTACCAAACAGCTAAAAAGACTTTGCAAGAGTTTGCTTGGGATGTTGAAAGGTTGGCTCATTTGGCAAATGCGGACGCACCCGTACACCGAGAGGGTAAAAACCCAGAGTTTTATAAATGGCATACGGGACGTAGAAACGAAGCGAGCGACATATGCAAACCCAAAACCCACATTCACAGAAACGGCAGCCCATGCACTGACCCAGGAAACAGCGTCACTTTTGAGTAAGCCCGCATACAAAGCTCATCGTGTGGAAGTGGAGAGGCCAGACTAGGTAGACACAATTTTAGAAGCATTAAAAGGGACGCAGCGATGGTGCCGTCAAATGCTTTAAATGTGGAAAGCCAGGGCACATTGCACGTTATTGCAGTACCAATCCTAACAGTTCCAGCAATGTGGGTGGCCGTAAACGTAGAGCTGAAGGAGATGAGCAAATCTCCAAATCCCCTCAATCGTTAAACCGCAGGGGGCGACAGCTATCTCCCTCAACTGAATGCCCCATAATCTCTATCTCGCCAATTGGAAGAAGGTCAAGCAATCTTACTGTCGGAGGACATGTGGATGGAAAGGAACGTTTACTGACTGTAGAAATGGTGCATCTCATTCCATCATTCGATCAGATTTAGTCAACAAGAAGATAAGACCATTGCTTGGAGCAAGATTACGTACAGCCACGGGAGAGGACACCCAGGTAATTGGAGAAGTCGCATATGAAGTAGCAATTGGGAACGTCACGGTACTACACAATTTTATAGTGGCAGAGATTGTTGATGAAATCATAATTTGAGTGGACTTCTTAATTAACCAAGGCATAAACCTCGATATGCAAAGCAAGACGATGCGATATAAGAACATGCATATGCCACTTAATTTCGGCTACGAGAGAGGTTACAGCAGTAAACGAGTCCTGGTGGAAGGGAGTCAGCAAATACCACCAAAATCCGAAACAGTCATCTGGGCAAAGGTTGATGGAGATGGTGGGATAAACAAATTGTGGGTAGTCGAGGCAGCAAACAAACCAACACCGAACACACTATGGCTATGACAAAACAATATGGACTTATTCCGGTAAGAGTACTCAATGAGTTCAATTCACCAATCAAACTGACCATAGGTGCTATATTGGGAAGACGACAAGAGGCTGATGTAGTTATTAACTGTGAGCAGATCCAGGAACACGTTTCAACCAGCAACACTGATCTTTCAAATGACATCACGGTATGGACGGAGGGGCTAGAGGAAGACTATCAGATTAAGGCAAAACAACTGCTCCTAAAGTACACGAACATAATTGATCAAAATGGTTCCAAACCAGGCCACACCAACATTGTGAAACATCAAATTAACACTGGAGATGCGAGGCCGATCCGCCAAGCTCCACGTAGTGTTCCACTGGCGAAGCGGGAAGTTGTGAGTCAAATCATACAAGAAATGAGCGACAGCGGCGCCATCGAACTATCAGCTAGTCCATGGAGCTCAACTGTGGTATTTTGTGAAGTAGAAGGATGGGAAAATGAGGTCTTTCGTGGACTATCGAAAGTTGAACGACGTTACTAAAAAGGATAGCTACCCATTGACAAGAATTGACGATACTCTGGACTCGCTATTTGTTATGAAATGGTTTTCCACACTGGACTTGAAAAGCGGCTTCTGGCAAGTGGAGGTGAAGGAGCAAGACAAGGAGAAAACAGCCTTCAGTGTCGGAGATGGTCTTTGGCAGTTTACAGTAATGCCCTTTGGACTATTTAATGTACCAGCTACTTTTGAAAGATTAATGGATCAGGTACTGAAAGGACTACATTTGAAAACATGCTTAGTGTACCTAGACGACATCATCGAATTGGGAAAGAACTTCGAAGAACATCTGAAGAACTTGGAGGAGGTTTTCCAAAGAATAGCTGGTGCTGGTCTGAAGCTTAGTCCAAAAAAGTGTTCTCTGTTCAAGAAGTAAGATAGTTGCTTGGGTCATAAGGTAACGACCGAGGGCATCTGCACCGCGAATGAAAAGATAGAAGCAGTTAAGGATTGGCCAAGACCACAGAATCTGCATGAATTGAGAAGTTTTCTTGGGCTGTGCACATATTACCGGCGATTCGTACCAAATTTTGCCAGCGTAGCCCATAGCCTCCACGACCTAACAAGAAAAAATAATGCTTTTGAATAGAAGAAGGAGCAAGAAGTAGCTTTGCAAACATTGAAAGAGCGTTTGTGCACTGCCCCAATGTTGGCATATCCGATTCCAGGAGCAACGTTTATTCTAGATAGAGATGGGAGCGGATATGCTATAGGAGGCGTTTTGTCCCAACTGGTTGATGGACAGGAGAAGGCAGTTGCATATTACAGCCGATAAATTGGAAAACCAGAGAGGAACTACTGCGTTACACGGAAAGAGCTGTTGGCATTGGTAGAGTGCATTAAATATTTTCACAAATACCTCTACGGCCAGCGATTCCGCGTCAGGAAAGACCACGCAGCGTTAAAATGGCTCTTGCAGGTCCGTAATCCAGAAGGACAATTGGCACGATGGATCGAGCTACTACAAAGCTTTGACTTTTCCATTGAGCATCGAAAAGGCAGTACCCATGGAAATGCTGATGCAATGTCACGTAGACCATGTAGTTTGGGATGCAAGCACTGTTCAAAGGCCGAGGCTAAAGAAGACATTATATCCGGCTAATGACTATAACGTGTACGGATGAATGGGACAAGAAACAATTAACGAAGTGTCAGCTAGAAGATACAGATCTGTCACATGTTATGCAAGAGTTTGAACGAAACGAAAGACCAAGCAGAGAGGAGATTTCAGCAGAGAGTCCCATTGCGAAGTCATATTGGGCACAGTGGAACAGTTTAGAATTGATATCCGGTTGCTTGCATCGAGTATGGGACAGTGAGGATGGTCAATGCAAGAAGAAACTGATAGTTGTTCCCAGAAAGAGGATTCCTGACGTGCTCATCGAACTGCATAATGGTCCAAGCGGAGGTCATCTTGGAATCACGAAGACGCTCGAGAAGATTAAGCAGATATTCTGTTGGGTTGGTTGCCCTTCAGTCGGTCACTGAGTGGATTGCGAACTGCGACGGTTGCAGCAGAGCGAAAGGGCCCAAAACCCGAAGTCAACGCCAGATGAAGCAATATAACTCAGGTGCACCATTTGAAAGGATCGCTATGGATGTCGCAGGTCCATTTCCTACTAGGAACTGCGGAAACAAATATGTACTGATGGTTATGGATTATTTCAGCAAATGGCCAGAGGTGTAGCCAATCCCAAATCAAAAAGCGGAAACAGTAGCAAGAAGTGTTTATAAACAATTGGGTTGCAAGGTATGGTGTACCAATGGAGTTACATTCTGACCAAGGCAGGAATTTCGAATCAGCTGTGTTCCAGGAAATGTGTAACTCTTTGGGCATTCGAAAAACACGGACAACTGCATTGCATCCTCAGTCCGATGGTATGGTGGAACGTTTGAATAGAACATTGGAGGAGCACTTAAGGAAAGTAGTGGACAAGTTCCATAAGGAGTGGGATACCCGCATACCATTATTATTGATGGCTTACCGATCAGCAGTGCATGAGACAACGAGACAAACCCCTGCAAAAGTAATTTTTCGCATTGATTTTCGACTGCCAGCTGATTTAAAGGTTGGGATAGATGCCGATGCGGAGAGAAATATCAAGAAATCCACCGGTGTTTTGGAAGAAGAGCTGAGAGAAATACACGATCTGATAAGGCAACGAACAAAGGTTATGAGTGACAAGATGAAAGCCACATAGGATAAAGCAATTAATTCGGAAGGTTTTCAGGAAGGAGGTTTGGTGCTGTTATACAACCCACAACGGAAAAAAAGGTTTGTCCCCGAAATTGCAGTGTAACTGGGAAGGCCCATACAAAGTTGTAAACCGGATCAACGATGTAGTTTACCGCATACAAACCATTGGTAAACCACGAACCAAAATGAAAGTGGTTCATCTGGAAATTTCTAAAAATTTGAGGCTTGGCTTATTAAGGTTCAGTTGGTCTTATATATGACTATCGATAGAAATTTGACGCGTTCAACGCTTTTATTTAATTGCAAATTAACGGAGTGTGATAGCTAATACCTAGGACCTACCTAATTATTTTCTAGCTTTTAATATTATTATCTATATATATAAAAATGAAATGATGTTCGTTCCTGTCCATGTGTTGGAGCCGATACGAGGCCAATTTTATTCGTTCTTTTTTCATATAATAGGGATCAAATAGGGGAAGGTTTTTAGCAAAAAAAAAATTTAATTTCTAGGGTCTTGAGATATAGGTCAAAACGTGGACCCGGATAACCATACGATGTGTTTGTAAAATATGGGTATCAACTGGAAGCTTCTGATGAGTACTTTAATATGAGGTACTTTTCGTACCCCTAGGTGACTAGGGTCTCGAGATATAGGCCAAAGTGTGGACCAGGGTACCCAAGAATGTATTTATACAATACGGATATCAAATGAAAGCTGTTGATGAGTGCTTTTGTACATGATAATTTTTCGTACCCCTGGGTGACTAGAGTCTCGAGATATAGGACAAAACGTGTACCCAGAAACCCCTAGAATGTGTTTATACAATATGGATATCAAATGAAAGCTGTTGATGGTTCTTTAGCAGAGGGTAATTTTCATACATCTGGGTGACTAGGGCCTCGAGATATTGTCCAAAACGTGGATCAGAATAACCTTGGGATGTGTTCTTACATTATGAGTATCAAATGGAAGCTGTTAATGAGTACTTCAATATGGGTATAAAAAGGAAGCTCTGCTGATGAGTGGTAATTTTTCTCTGGGTGACGAGCGTCTCGAGATTATTTCATGTGTACAACATTTTTTGAATCAATATAGGAATTTTTTAATTTGTGTCGTGCTGCTAAGTTGCAAATTTTTTTCGAAGGACAGTAAACATAAACCGAGGTTTGTACACTGTTTATGAGGGATGCTTCATCACACATACACAAACGTATTTCACATTTCGTTGCTGGCTGAACATTCCCTGCAGTCAAAAGCCAAAGTAGTCAGCAGTTCATTGACTAGAATTTTGTGGGTTTATTCATACTAGTCAGCTTTTGAATAGTTCATTGACTATAATTTTGTGGTGTTATTCATACTAGTTAGTGTATGAGTAGTTAATTGACTAGAATTGTGTGGCGTTCATCATACTGATCAGTTTTAGAAAGGTTCATTGGCTATAATTTTGTGGTGTTATTAATACTAGTTAGTATTTAAATAATTCATTTGACTAGAATTTCGTCTGTCGGCTCGAGGAAATGGGCGAGTGCTTTCTGTAGCCAATTTGCAATGCATACTTCAGTTGACAATGCTATATATCGTCCAAATCAACGGGCACATAAACACAAGCATGACGAGTCAACCCTCACCGTATTACAGAGGTTAAAGAAGTTATTTAAAAGGCCAAGCCATCCATATCAATAGTCCCAGACGGAAGACCTATACCGATACCAAAACAACTGTGCCATGAGGGCATCAGTAGCCTAGGACATTTTTTCTACTTGTCGTTAAAAACCTATGCCTCTCCAGAATAACAGAGAAAGCCCGGAAACCCAGCCAGTATCTACCGATATTATCCCTCTAGTCAGTAACGAAAACGTTTAAAGCCGCTATGATTTCCTCAATTAAATGAAATTGTTCGATTATCCAGCCATAAGCATGACTTCCGTAAAGTGCATATCACTACCACCATTCTAAACTCCATTAACACTCATAACAGGAAGGCGCTAGTGCAGCTTGGCCTGTTTTTACACAATCAACCACTACTGGTTCGTCCCTTCTCCGTTAGATAGATAAATAATTTATTGAAGATTGCACTGCGACCTTTGGTCAGCACCTCATCCCATCCGACTTCCAAGATGAATCTCTTGGCTTGAGGGATTAATGTGGGAATGTTCTGGTCATGGTGTACCCATAAACTTAGCCATGCGTCTTGAGATTGCGTCACATTCGTATGTTTTTCCGTTACTTTTTAGTTTTCATATATATGCACGTATTTTTATTAAAATTTATTCCAAAGTATAATGTTTTGAAGTGATAAATTTTAAAGTTATATACATATGTATATATATACATACCTTTCATATATATGAAGTATAATGAATAACTTAAAATACAAAATCATGAACTGTGTACTATGCAAGGATAAAGTTGATCGCTTTGATCCAACTAAAGTTGGTTGTGTAGAATGCAATCGCATTTTTCACGGCTTATGTGTCAAAATAACTACAGCGGAGATAGAATATATGAAAGCCTCGAATGCTAAGTATCGGTGCGATTCGTGCTCATCTGCGCGCCGAAGCTCTCTACACCGAGATGCTTTGCCGCCAACTCAGCTTTTACAACAACTATTTCAACCCACAAATGTCAACCTGCAGAAAAATAGTAAGACAAAGACACCAAGCACAAACGGTTTTCCAAATGATCTGCAACAACAACAACATAACACCGTGCAGAGCAATGCTGATAACATGTCTAGCAGCAAAAACTCGGAAAACGAAAATGCAGTAAATAGCGTGGAGAGTGATAATGTAATAAATCTTGAACTCTTGTACAAAGATATCATTAACCTCAAAGGAATTAACACTGACTTTTTGGCAACAATAAATAGTCTAAAAGGGGAGAATGATGCGTTACAAAAGAGAGTCGCTAAGCTGGAGCATAAGCTGAATTGAAGTGAGCAGAAACACATGGAGAGGGACATTGAAATTGTTGGTTTGCCTAACTTAACTAATGATAAAATTGACGAATGTCTTGAACAAATAGTTGTGAGAGCGGTAGGTGTTTCTGTGTCGCCTGGCCAAATCGAGAGGCGATACATAACAATGGTCAATGGCTCTTCGTCTTCACCACGTAAAGTGCTCTGTGTTCGGTTCTCTTCAATGGAAGTAAAGCGCAAAGTAACGAGTGCAAAATCTAAGGCCAAGAATAAACTAACTTCCGGATTGTTTTCAGGGACCAATAATAAACAAAAAATTTACATAAATAATAGCTTAACTAATTACAATAGAGCTTTGTATGCTGCTGTTAGCAAAATTAAAAAGGAAAAGGGTTATATATATGTATGGTTTAGCAATTCAAGTATACTGCTAAGGAAAGCTGATAATGATAAGGTTGTTTTTGTGCGTTCTTTTGATGACTTGTCTGGGATTCCAGACTAGTTTTATTTCTAAATATTATTATTATTATTAAATTATTATCTTTAAACCAATGGAAATTAATGATATCAGCACCAACAACCTCATCAATAACAGCCCTTTAAATTCTGTAGATCAGGTTATTTCTGATAGAAATGCTCTTTATATTATTCATCAAAATATTCGTAGTCTACGGCAGAACTTCGACTCATTACTGTGTAACTTAGAAGCATTTTGCAGTCTACCCAGATGTAATATTTGTATCCGAAATATGGATATATTCTCATGAGATGAATTTTTACAATATTCCTAATTACGATATTTTTGCTAACTATAATGATGAATATTCTGCAGGTGGAGTAGGAGTTTTTGTACGCAATTCACTGGATTGCAAATTTTTTAAATATAGTTTAGCGAGCGCAGATATCTTGAAAGTTTCATTAAAATATGGTAATAACGTTTTAGCCCTGATTTGCGTTTACAGGTTTCACTCTGAATCTAGTCAATCCTTTCTGGAGAAATTCTCAAACCTTTTAATTAATGAAAAATCGAGTGTTGCAGTTGTACTAGGTGATTTGAATTTAGATATTTTACAATTTAATGCAAGTTCTGAGAACTATCTAGCATTAATGGTGAGTAACGGATTTATTTCCTATTTAAACGAACCAACAAGGATTTCTTCTGGCACCTGCTTGGATCATATTTTTTGCCGTTCCAACAGTTTGTGCACCTTCACTGGTATTAATCTGGATCTGGATATTACAGATCACTCCATGACTGGTGTCAAGATAGGATTTCCCTTTCAAGAAAAAAAAGGAGAAACCAAAAATAACAAAAATTAACTATTCACTACTAAATGAAAAATTACGTCAAGAGGATTGGGTTGATGTTTATTCAGAGACTGACATATCCAAGGCGTAATCTACATTTTTAAATTTGCTTCAAAATTATATCCAGTTTGCTAGCTTTACCCGCGCTCCACGAAAAAATAAAATTAAACTTAAACCTTGGATAAGCTTTGACCTTATCAAGAAGACAAAGCTTAAGAATAGACTGGGTGCAAAGTGTAAGAAAAACCCAAATAATCAAGAGCTCCATTCCAGGTATAAAAAGTTGTGTAAGCAATTAAAAAAAATAAAAAAATGTAAGGCGCGATAACCTCCGAAGAGATCTAAGGCCGAGCTTCTCTTCCAATTTGCGTCGTGCTCCTCTTGATTTTTCCCTACAAATTGGCCGGACGGGACCTACATGTTTTATGCCGACTCCGAACGGCATCTGCAAGGCAGATGAGTTTTCACTGAGAGCTTTTCATGGCAGAAATACAATCGGAGCGCTTGCCAGACACTGCCGAGGGGCGACCCCGCTTAGAAAAATTTTCTTCTAATTGAAAAATCTTATTTCTAAAATTTTGATGTTGCTTTGCCCGGGAGTTGAACCCAGGGCATACGGTGTGATAGACGGAGCACGCTACCATCACACCACGGTGGCCGCCAGCCGTGTAAGCAATTACAAAAGAATATTAAGTGGCAGAGAGATACTTATTTTCGTAATAGGTTACTAGAATGTAGCGGCAACACAAAGAAGGAATGGGAAATTTTTAATAGTATTATCAACCCAAACGGCATCGGTAATGAGAAGTCTATTGCTCTAAGTGATCATGGCAACATCATTGACGACTCCTCTGCTGTATCTAATATATTTAATGATTTTTTTGTTTCAGTCGGTCAATCTAATGCCTCTTCCTGCAATTGTGTGATGTCAGGTAGGGAAGGAACTAGTTCAGGCAATAGTTTTTTGTTTGAACCTTTCTCTGGCTCTGAGATCCTAACAATAATAAAACAACTTAACAACTCCGGTTCTTGTGGTCATGATGCTATTTCCAACCAATTGCTTAAAAATATAGCCCTTAACCTACTAGACATTCTGAAACATCTCTTCAATGCTAGTGTATACTCAGGAATTTTCCAGAAGACTTGAAATGTGCGATTATTATTCCTCTGTTCAAGAAGGGTAACAGGGAAGATAAAAACAATTATAGGCCAATTTCATTAGTACCTTCCATTTCTAAGGTTTTCGAGAAAGCCCTTAAAAGCCGTATTTTACTTTTTCTTGAAAGCAAGAGCTTTTTCAGCCCAAGGCAGTTCGGATTTAGAGCCAACCGGTCAACCGATGATGCTCTATTAGATTTTTGTATATTTATTCACCAAGAATTGGATAGTAAAAAACATTGCGCGAGTCTTTTCGTTGACATCACAAAAGCTTTTGATACTGTGGATCATGTAATTATACTTGATAAATTATATCATACTGGCTTTCGAGGATTTATACATGAGTGGTTCAAATCGTATCTTACTGGAAGAGTACAACGCTTTAAAGTCTGCGGAACCCTCAGTAGCTCTAATCTAATTAAAGTTGGCGTTCCACAAGGTTCCGTCCTCGGTCCTATTTTATTTCTGGTCTACGTAAATTCAATTTTCGACATGCCATTCTTAGGGAAGGTCACTGCATTTGCAGATGATCTAGCGATAGCTTACGGCTCATCAAATACGTTCGACTTGATAAGTAGCATAAATCATGATGTACATGTTTTAGGAACGTGGTTCGCTAAATACAAGCTCGTTGTTAGCAATAAAACCAAGCTAATGTTTTTTAGCTTGAATGCAATAATAAGACCAGCCGTAGACATTGTTTTCCACTCCTCCAGTTGTGAGCGTCTCGCTCTCCACGATAATTCGTGCCAAATGGCTCAGTATGGTATTTTTAATCCGCTCGCTGTTTGTAATAACGAGTGCTTTATAATTAACGTTGTTGAATACTTTCGGTAATTAGGTGTAACTGTATATCAAAATATGAACTGGGGCATCAACATATCCCGCCTAAGGCATTATCTCCAATATTCTTTACGTTGTTTCTATCATCTCAGAGGTTGCTGCTCTAACTACACCCTTAAAACAGTTTATTATGCGCTTGTTCATTCTAAACTGTTATATGGTATCAGCTAGTGTAAATCGACTGCATCCCTCAAGAGAGCTTTTTAGAGGTCTAAGGATTCTTCCAATAAGAGACCTTTATTATTTTAAAGTTTTAAAAATCTGTTTCATTAGGTGTGGTTATCTGCAGAGTATGAGGTCGGAAACTTATAACCTTAGGATAAACTTTAATCCTACAGTTATTGTTCCTCCTTCCAGAACCACACGCTCAACAAAGTTTTATACAATTGTATCCAGGAAACTCTTCAACATACTACCCTCCGAAATTCGGGCCATGAGGAATATTCGACAATTTACAAAATGTGTGAAATCCTTTCTTCTGAGTTTCTCACATATTGAAATCGAAGTTTTGCTACGACTTATTCAATAAGCAGCTTATTAACAGAGACTAAAAGCAAATAATAGTAGTAACTTTCTTTACTTTATTTTATATACCTACACCATTATTTTTTCTTTTACTTACTTTTAGCTTTTCCAATAGTAGGATCTTGTAATTAGGCTAAAAATCATATGTAGGTTTTAAAAAATTATAACTTAATTTCTATATTTAGCAGTCACCCCACTGCACTAATGTTTCAATATTTTTGATAGATATGACATCTGTCACTATGCTAAGCTTAACATAAAAAATGTCTTACCTTTTTCTAATATCTACACGGTCTCATACACATATTATGCATTCGTTAATTTATACTTCATAATGTTAAACTTTTTTATTTTTATTTTGCTATTGTAACTTTGCTACATATGTAAATAGATAGGTATAAGAAAAATGCTTAATAAAAAATAAATAATAAATAAAATAACATAAATTTAAGCTAATTTATCAATTTTCAAGTAATTTTTCAACCCAACTGAGACTAGTATATTAAATAGTAGGATGCTGATGCAAATATCGACTAGTATGTCAACCGTTATTACATTGTTGCATAGACTGAGTATGCCAACTGGTATGTTGATGTTGAATACACTGACTAGTATGTCAATTGGTATGATATTGGTGTATATAATAACTAGTATGCCATCTGGTATAATGCTGGCGCAAAGGCTGACTAGTATGTTAATTGGTATGAGTCTGATGGGTATGCTGACTAGTATGTCATCTGGTATGATGTTGGTGTATATAATGACTAGTTTGTCAATTGGTATGATGCTGATGCAGAGGCTGGCAATTGATATTTCGTAGGACATCGCCGTGTTAAAAATACCAGTTGGTAATATGGAAAAAAGACAGAACTCATACTAGTTGAGATTTTTGATAAAACTAGTATTCTTCTAGTATCCCTGCAGTCAAAAGCCAAAGTAGTTAGCAAACATTCTAGTTCATTGAGTAGAATTTTGTGGGTTTGTTCATACTAGTCAGCTTTCGAATAGTACATTGACTATAATTTTGTGGTGTTATTCATACTAGTTAGTGTATGAGTAGTTAATTGACTAGAATTGTGTGGCGTTTATCATACTGGTCAGATTTAGAATGGTTAATTGGCTATAATTTTGTGGTGTTATTAATACTAGTTAGTATTTAAATAATTCATTTCACTAGAATTTCGTCTGTCGGCTCAAGGAAATGCGCGAGTGCTTTCTGTAGCCAATTTGCAATGCATACTTCAGTTGACAATGCTATATATCGTCCAAATCAACGGGCACATAAACACAAGCATGACGAGTCAACCCTCATCGTTACCTCAACAGAGGTTAAAGAAGTTATTGAAAAGGCCAAGCCATCGATATCAATAGTCCCAGACGGAAGACCTATATTGATGCCAAAACACCTGTGCCATGAGGGCATCAGTAGCCTAGGACATTTTTTCTACTTGTCGTTACAAGCCTATGCCTTTCCAGAGTAACAGAGAAAGACCGGAAACCCAGCCAGTATCTACCGATATTATCCCTTTAGTCAGTAACGAAAACGTTTAAAGCCGTTATGATTCCCTCAATTAAATGAAATTGTTCGGTTATCCAGCCATAAGCATGACTTCCGTAAAGTGCATATCATTCCCACCATTCTGAACTCCATTTACACTCATAACAGGACAGCGCTAGTGCAGCTTTGCCTGTTTTTACACAGTCAACCACTACTGGTTCATCCCTTCTCCGTTAGATAGATAGATAATTTATTGAGGATTACACTGCGACCTTTGGTCAGCACCTCATCCCATCCGACTTCCATGATGAACCCTAGCAGCTCTCTTGGCTTGAGGGATTAAATGTGGGAAAAACGGAAATAATACTTTGTTTACTTAAGCCTCAATCTCTAATAAAAAGGGGGTTTTGTCCAATACCCAAAAAAAAAGTTTATTTTGTCGCATAACGTTATTATTGTAAATACGAAACTACAGGTTTGACTCACTTATTTACTTTGACTTCCCCTATTTCTGATATTTGGCATATCTTTATTAACTTTTCAATCCAAACCCTGCAATTTTTCCTACAAAAATATCATGAGTTTCAGGTCTATTTTAGTAATATGGTTTCAAAACAACATTTTCTTGAATTTTTAAGTACTTTCGTTTGGTAAGGAAAAAAACATACATTAGGGGGGGTAAAATTTTATTAGCTGACCTAATCATGTGAAAACGACTTCATAGCTTAAAAGGGCATTAAACGGAAATGTGGAGCTTCTCAAAGCCAAAATAATGACATATCAATTTTAAAAATCGGTCATCAAATAACCAAGTTACAACGAAAAAACCTTTTTGGCTGTATTTCGAAGGATCAAAAAAAATTAAAAAAAATTTTTCCGGAACCCTCTTAACATAATCTTCAAATTTATGGGCGGACATTAGCAACTTTTTTTTTGTATGGGGACCAACCCAGTCTACTGACTAGTATGTCAATTGGTATGATTTTGATGTATATAATAACTAGTATGCCATCTGGTATAATGCTGGCGCAAAGGCTGACTAGTATGTTAATTGGTATGAGTCTGATGTGTATGCTGACTAGTATGTCATCTGGTATGATGTTGGTGTTTATAATGACTAGTTTGTCAATTGGTATGATGCTGATGCAGAGGCTGGCAATTGAAATTTCGTAGGACATAGCCGTGTTAAAAATACCAGTTGGTAATATGGAAAAAAGACAGAACTCATTCTAGTATAGATTTTTGGCAAACTAGTATTCTTCTACTATACAACTAGTTGGTTTGACTGCAAGGATACAACTAGTTGGTTTGACTGCAGGGTTTCTACTGCTTTGTATTTGTTATACAAACGACGCTTATGTTCCGTTAATTTGTATGCAGTTCAACTGTGAGCAGTGTTCGGACTTATACCACTAAAGTGGTAGATCTACCACCTTTTTCCTGAAATATAAGTTCTACCACTTCTACCATGCAAACTTAAAAATAGGTGGTAGATTTTTATAGAAGTTTTCTGAAGAAACCTTATTTTTTCCACAATTATTCGGAAGAAAATCAATGCAGTGGAACGGTTTTATAAAACTCAAAATAACGTCTAGCTTAGCTCTGATCACCATATTACCTCTTTTCCTTCAGGTTTTTAGTACAAAACTGCAACGTACACCTACCTATATATATGGAAAAAAGTGGTTATTATTCATTATATCAAGATATTAAAAATATAACCCAAATCTAAAAGGGGGTGTGGCACGTCCATACAAATGGAATATATCATAGTACATATGTATCTCTCGATGTAGTAATGGTAGGATAATGAAAATTGGTAAGGAGCTATATGACGTTAAGTCCTAACACCTCCAGTAAAATGTGAAATTTGGAAAAAAGGGGCGTGGCACCTTCCCTACAAATGGGATTTTTCAGAACTATGGCTGCCGTACAAACCTAGGTTATTTTAACACCTAAAGTTTGACTACATTGTTGAGTTTGGCTGTTATTCCTTTTGGGCGTTTAGTAATCTGCCCCCGTTAAAAAAATTTATTTGCTTCAGTCTATCTACATCTTCTACAAAAATCAAGTTCTGCGTGTGTGTTCCCTACGGAAACGTATTTCCCACACTTCAATCATCACCAAATTTTGGGTATAGGTTCCTTCGTTCAAGCCGAAGGTTTTTCGGAATTTAGACCCACCAAAATTGTGCAATGGAACCAGATTTTTCGTTAAGAAATTAATGCCGAATGTAATCGAAGCAACAATCATCAGCGGTAAAAGCAAAGGGGAAGACGGGCTCATACCACGGATCCCAATGATTCCTACAGATTTGCCATTCAATTTTAAGCTCTTGCATTTGCATTTACAATCAACAAAACACAAGGACAATCGCTTACTGTTGCAGGATTAAATTTAGAGGGTCAATGATTTTCCAATGGCCAGCTATATGTCGCTTGAAACGCCAAAAAATGTGTTTATCTTTGCACCGAACGAAAACACCAAAAATATTGTGTACCCATATGAATTACAATAAGATGCAATAATAAAATATTTTAAACGAAAATTTCACCAAATATGCGTAAAAAATTCAATTCAGTTTACAGAACAGTAAACTAGATTATCAACAAACAAAACAGAAAAAATAACACAACACTCATTCGATCTCGGGCGTTACAACGTACGCCGGGTATAGCTAGTTACTTCATGTAAGTATTGTTTTCAATAAAATCGTTTAACTTAAAATTTTGTTTTTATTATTTTATTTTCAAGTTTTTAGTCTTTATTTAACTGCCTATTTTTTATCATTCTATTTAGTTAATTTAGTGACTCATTATTATACGGACTCTTTCCTAACAATTTGTTACAATCTAAGTCCTCAATCCATAATCTTTCCAAAGGCTTTACTCGACTCTGCGCCGCGTATGCTCCTCGAACTCCAAAATATTTTGATATCGCTTCTACCGGACTGTATGTAATATTTGTTTCAAATATGATATCATAGGTCGCTTTCTATTCATTGATGTATTACGTGTTCCAAACATGGACCAAATCGGACCACAAATACAATTTTTTAAATATGTCGATCCTTGCGCCACCTAGTGGCGCTTTTTTACAGGTCGCTTTCTGTTCATGTATGTATTATGTGTTTCAAATATCAGCCTAATCAGACCACAAATACGATTTATTTTAATATCTCGATCCTTGCGCCATCTAGCGGCTAACTTTTTTTAGGCCTTTTTCTATTCTTATATGTATTATGTGTTCCAAACATGAGCCAAATCGGACCATAAATACGATTTTTTTGATTATCTTGATCCTTGCGCGACATAGCGGAGATTTTTTCATAAATCGCTTTCTGTTCATGTGTATAATACACACATGTGTTCCAAATATGAGCCAAATCGGACCACAAATGCGATTTTATTGAATATATCGCTCATTGCGCCACCTAGCGGCGATTTTTTTTAGGTCTCTTTCTATTCTTTTATGTATTATGTGTACCAAATACGGGCCAAATCGGACCAGAAATAAGATTTTTTGAATATCTCGATCCTTGCGCCACCTAGCGGTGATATTTTCCTAAGTCTCTTTCTCTTGTATGTAAAATGTGTTCCAAGTACGAGCAAATCGGGCCACAAATGCGATTTTTTGAAATATTTCGATACATGCGCCACCTATCGGAGTTTTTTTATTGCACTGTCATCGGCTCCTAAACTATATTCCAAGTTTCAAGCTTGTAGCTTATCGGGAAGTTACTTAAATTTCAATTACAAAATTCATGCCGGCCAGCCAGCCAGCATCCAGCCTGTCAAGTCAAGCTAAATAAAACCGCTTAAAAATCGATCGCTAGATTCTAGAATTCTTAATGGCCTTTCTAATATATGTCAATTCCTATACCATCTTCAAAGCCCTTTAATTTTTAACATCACATTAGCTTGTCAGAACCCCAAATTTCGTTCAAAGTTTTCGGTTCCTGGGTTATCGGGAAGTTCCCTAAAACTCGAAAACAAAATTTCTATGCTCGGATTATTTTTTAAATTTTCACGATCCTTGCACCACCTATCGGAAGTGTTCCCTTCTGTTGCATTGCCACAGGGTTCTTAAGCATATTCTAAGTTTCAAAAACTTAGCTCTACGGGAAGTTACTCAAATAGCGTTCACAAGATTCCACATGTTGTAAATGGATTTTCTAAATATCTTGATCCCTATCCTATCTAGAAAACTTGTTTATCTTAAATATTAAAGCCTAATAGAGCCCAAGGAATGTTCAAAGTTTTAGGTAACTGGTTTGTTGGAGAGCTCCTTAAAGCTTGAAAGCAAAATTTTCAAGTTCTGAATTTTTCTTTAGAATTTTCACGGTCCCTGGACGACATAGGAATTTTTTTTTTTTTTGCAGTTACACCTCTGAAATTGATGAAATTTAAAGGAATGTGACAAAAAAGTCACAAGTTAAATATGCAGTTCGTTTGTATGAATTATACGATCTAACTTGCTTTGAGTGCGATGTATATATGTATGTAGATATATATATGTATTCAAAAATCAGCTATCAACAAAACTAGAAGTGCGCCTTTATATTTGGTATGGTATGATAAATTTGTAAAATTAGAAGATTTTATCCTATATATGTAATAGGCCGGGTCGATTTGTGGGGAGGCAAAAAATCGCCCATTGCTCTGTGAAAAACATATTCTAGGGATCAAAATAAGAAACTTTGCCGAAGGAGCCATACCTCTTAACCGAATTCTGATGTCCCCCCCTTTGGGTCGAACTTGCAAATTTTGAAAAATCCCACTTTGAAATGCCTATGTTTTTTCTTTTTCGAGTTTATTTTTCTCTTTAGAAATTCATTTAGTCAGAACATATGTAAATGAAAAAATGAATTTAACTTAGTAATAGAAAAGAAATTAAAAAAAAATTTATAGAAATTAGCGTTTTTACAACCCCCTTTTAAAACCAAGGCATCACTGTGATGCATTTGCATGTCATAAACATAGTTGTGTGGGTTTTTTATTCAACCGTTTTAAAAAAATGAAGGTATCACTGTAACACAATTGCAGATCGTAAAATGGCTTGTGTTGTTTTTTTAAGCCACCACAAGACACAGCAGGTAGAATTGAAATTGCCCCTACCCAAAAGTTCGACCCAAAGGGGGGACATCAGAATTCGTTTTAGAGATATGGTTTCCTCGGCAAAGTTTCTTATTTTGATCCGTAGAATACGATTTTCACAGAGCAATGAGCAATTTTTAAATCGAACCGCCCTAATATGTAATATATATGTAATCTGTACGCGTGTTTGTCACTGAACTTCGCCTAAACGACTTAACCGATTATAATAAAGTTTTCTGTGTATGTTCAAGGGTGTCTGAAGATGATTTAGATTCACCATTTGGTCCTGGAATTGGATCAAGACCGATTTATTTCAAAAACTGTTATTTATGGCGCAATTCGCTTGAAAGTTCGGTGCAGGCATACCTTTTTGACAAATGTAATATTTGAGGAGCTTTTCATTCCGGAGAGTGGACAAGAGACTGACCTTTTTTACGTTCATCCGTTTATATTGTAGGTTAGGATAGGTTGAACTGGCCGGTCCATGATACCTCACATAAACTGAATGAGTCTATAGGGTTACCAGAAGTTTATTTAACGACCAAATTGAAAAACTCGATCAAAAACAAGGACCTGTGTTATAAAATAAATCCGTCCTCTTGGAAAATAATAGAAGCTTTCCATGATTTATGTCACTTGCTGCTAACCTGAAAGCTGTATCACTCGTAATAGTTGGAGTTTTGGCCTGGCAAGCGCGGGCGCGAGCACAAAACGTGATCGATCGTTTCCTCCTCCAACCCGCACTTCCTATATCTGCTATCACTGACCAAGCGTAATTTAAAGGCATGTGACGACAAAAGGCAGTGTCCAGTCAGAATACCCGTCATAATTCTACAGTCCAGTCTTTATAAATATAGAGCAACTTTTTTAGTCTGGGTTGTATAACCTACATATAATCTTTCACACTTTACAGCCCCGCGCTTGAACCCACGCCTTTCCCGCTTGGTCGATCTTGTGCACCTCTCGCCTTCGCTTAATCTCGCCCAGTCTAGTTGGGACGTCTACGGAGCAAGCTTCAAGGGCTGCGCCTTTTTGAGCTAGTTCATTTGCTTTTTCATTTCCATATATTCCCATAAGTCCTGGGACCCAATATAGATATATGCTTCTCCCCGCCACGATCCTTTCTAAGATTGCTTACACTTAACACACTTTTAGATGCTGTGTTATGCGAGATTATTGCCTTAATTGCTGCTTGGCTGTAAATATAAAATTTAACACGGCTGGAGTTTAAGCTTTTCTCTATCAGTGTTTCTACTGCTTCGGTTACGGCTAATAACTCCGCTGGAAAATACTGTAGTGATCTGGTAGCTTGTAGGATCTGTTTATTTCCGGATCAACACAGTATACCGTAGATACTACTCCTTCCACTACTTTGGAACCATCTGTGTACATATATATGGCTTCGTCCGCTATTTTAGTACCCTTGCGCAAACCATCCACCTCCATTTTGACTTTAGGAGCCCCCTCGCAGCGCAGATAGGTAATCAGGTCGAAGACGTGAAAATATTAGATGTTGAGGGGATAGAACGAACACGAATGACGCTGGAAGCTCTACGAATACAACAAAAAATAAATACTGCATTGAATTTCAAAGAAGACGTAAACAATATAAACTGCGCTTATATGACGGCATTATCAGCCAAGGGACGAAGCAAGAAACATGAATGGAGGCAGTAAATTAAATGTAAAGTTTTGTTTTATTTATGTGTTAGATGTTGAAAGTTTCAATGTTATAAATTGAATGTAAGTATTATGTTACCAACAGAGAGATGTAAATTGTGTAATTCTAACTAACGTGTTAATGTTTGTTTTGTTTTATATCATATTTTATGATAAATATACAGTCTCCCTAATGAAGGTGAAACAATTTCATCGAAACGAGTAGGAGGAAAAGAGAAACCTTGTGTTTTGTCTTTAGTTTATCGGCCGAAAAGCTCCAAATAATTACAATTGTAACAAAAAATTGGCCAAAATAAATATATTACAAATTTATCGGAGAGCTAAACCGAAACACCCTTAAAACAAAGCAATCAAAATTAAACACTTCTTTCAACACATGAGGTACAAATATGACGACGACACCACCTACATCATCAAGCAGTACAGCAAGAACAACAAGAAACTAGCAAAGCAACAACAACGGCTTAAATTTCTTCTACAATGTAAAGACTACGGGATAACGCCATCACATCTAAAGGGTAAGACAAACAATATTATATATGGATTCAAATTGGACAAAACAAGAAAAGAAATGGAAAAAATACAGCAACAATTTTTACAAAAAGTCATCAACCTCGAAATAAAGGAAGCGAACATTCAAATCAAAATTGCTAGCAACAGTATGAACCATATTAGGGAGGATCTTAAAAAGAGATTAGAAGGACAGGACTTAAACTTAGTTTTGGAAAACCAAATACAATTTACTAAAAAATAAACACTGCTACAGAACAACATTTAAATTCAAAAATACGAGCGCACGTGGAAAAAGGTTTTGACACCTTTGGATTAAGATGTAATGAGTACTGGTTTGTGAACGAAACGGATATAATTGTACCCCCAGAGAGCCGTTGGTTGTTATCAATGGGGAAAAAGTTTGCACTGCCAATATCAAAGAAAATATTTTCTCCTATTCACTCGATTGCAGACCTGGAACAAGGTATTCAAGCAATAGGAGATGGCAGAAAAAGATGCACTTGATGCAATGTGGCAAAAAAATTAATACATTTAAAAACAAGATACGCAATAACGCGAAAGAAAAAATGGTACTTAAAATTTTTGATGACACTAGACAGTTCATAAAGAAGTACAAAGACATAGCTATCATTACAAACGCGGATAAAGGTAATAAAACGGTCATGATGTACGAGGTGGATTACAAAAATAAAATGGAACAATTACTACAAGACAGACAAACATACAAAATAATGCGGACGGATCCAACGCAACAATTGTTAAGGAAAAACAATAATATTATAAACGAGATATACAAACAAAAGAATATCACTCTGTATTTAAAAAAGCAATTAACTTGTACTGCAGCCACAGCCCCAAGACTATATGGCTTACCAAAAATACACAAAGATAACATCCCACTTAGACCTATATCATCATCAGTAAGTGTGACATGTTTCAAATTATCAAAATACATAGGGAAAACACTGAAACATATTATCTCGGATAGTCTCAATATAAAAAACTCTTTTCAACTGAAGCGCAACTTAAATGATATCACAATTGCCGAAGATGAAATCCTAGTATCTTTCGACGTGGTATCCCTCTTTGCTAATATACCAATTCATTTAGCGATAAATACGATCATGAAACAGTGGGGTAACCTAGAAATGCACACAACATTATTGAAGAAACAATTTCAAGCCTGTCTCGAATTTTGCTTGAGGGATAACAATTATTTAACCTATGATGGTACGTTCTACCAAAGGTGTACGGCATGCCTATGGGGAATCCTCTATCGCCCACTGTAGCTGATATAGTCTTAGACAAAATAATTGACGACAGCATTGCTGAGCTTAAATTAAAGGACATATATATCAAATACATAAACAAATATGTAGATAATATATTCGCTATAATTAAAACTAAGGACATGGTAGAAATACTTAAAACATTAAATAACCAACACACAAAATAAAATTTACAGTAGAGAAAGAAAAAAACAACAAGTCGCCCTTCCTATATATCGAAGTTATAAAATCGAACCAAACCCTAAAAACTAATTGGTATGCTAAAGCCGTATCATCATCTAGAATAATAAACTACCATTCAAATCACCCATGGATGCAAAAAAAGAACACGGCCATAAGCTTTATAAAGAAAATCTACAATTTAAGTGAACAGCAGTTCATGACCACAAATTTAAAAAAAAAATTTAAAATATTTTATATAAGAATGGCTACCCTAATACATTAATAGACGCATGGATAACAACAACAATTAGTCAAACAAATTGCGCGCAAAGCATCACTGAACAAAAGAATGTAAAAGAAAAGCAAATAAATGCAGGCGTCAATTACATACAAAACATTTTATAGCATCACATGCAACAACAATATAAAATTTGCGCATAAACCAAATCGAAATTTGAACACAATCTTTATACAAACAAAAACAAAATCGACAAAGAACAACAACATAATGTGGTATACGAAATAAAATTTAATGGAGCGCAGGAGAAACTTGCAATCAAATATACATTGGAACGACGAAGCGATCGCTAAGTGTACGAATAAGCGAACATAGACTAGATGCCAAAAATAGAAAAACAACAACAGCACTATGCGAAGATTTTACCAACAAAGGACACACAGCGGACTTCGAAAACGCGAAAATATTAGACGTTGAGGGGAAAGAACGAACACGAGTGACGCTGGAAGCTCTAGGAATACAACAAATAATCAATACTGCAATTTCAAAGAAGACGTCAACAATATAAACTGCGCTTATATGACGGCATTATCAGCCAATGGACGAAAGAGGAAACATGAATGGAAGCAGTAAATTAAATGTAAAGTTTTGTTTATTTATGTGTTAAGCCGTGGTTACTCACGAACGTACGTAGAAAAAACGTGTCAGCTGACACGACCTATCTTATGAGTGTGCAATGTAAACGAAAATTCACCGAAGTGCAACGCCCGTACGTACGTAGCCCGGAACGTAGAAATCAAAACAATTTTGATTTTTTCCGTAAGAACGTGTCAGCTGATCGCTCTCTCACTAGACAGAGTTGCCTAGTAAACTTTTGTGCGCTAATTTTTGACCGTTTGCAATTTTATGCAAAAACGCCTAATTAAAGTTTGAAAAATTGTGGAAATAATTCGAAATAATTATGTAAAAGTGCTGATTATAAATATTTAATCTATTTATACTTATTTAATATGTATTCCGGCCTTTTCCAATATCAAAAATTAAATTGGAAAAAGTTGATGTTTCCATAAGCATGCATGCAAACTGGCCAATGGCAACAGTGCTTTGTTGTAAACAATACACACACAAATATGTTATGTACATGTACACAGCCGCACACATTGATTCCTACGGGCTTGGGAGTTCGGTCAAACGTGCCTCGTACGACAAACGTCCGTACGTTCGGCACACGTCGGTGGGTAACTGCCGCATTAGATGTTGAAAGTTTCAATGTTATAAATTGAACGTAAGTATTATGTTACCAACAGAGTGATGTAAATTGTGTAATTCTAACTAATGTGTTAATGTTTGTTTTGTTTTATATCATATTTTATGATAAATATACAGTCTCCCTGATGAAGATGAAAAAATTTCATCGAAACGCGTAGGAGGAAAAGAGAAACCTTTGTTTTTTGTCTTTATTTTATCGGCCGAAAAGCTCCAAATAATTACAATTGTAACAAAAAATTGGCCCAAAATAAATATATTAATCAAGTAGTCTGTTTGTCCTGTAATTGATGACGCTACACAACTATAGCCGTACGGTCTGCGCTTAAGCTAACCCGAGGCACTGAGTCTTGTTACAGTTGTTAACGCTATGTTCTTTGCTACCAGGTTCATAGGTGAAATGTGCAGAATGGCATACAGTGTAGCCGTCGAAGTTGCTTTTAGGGCTACCGTAATTCTAAGCATTGATAGCCTTTTCTGTGTGGCGTTCCACCATTTATAGTGTGATTTGTTGAAATTGTTTTTGGGGTTACTTCATAAAGGAAGTAAAAATAGATGTAAGTATATTTTAGGGACATCCAAAATACCGTCCTCACCTTGTCTTTATAATCTTCATTAAATGTAAGGTGTGCTTTTTTTTATACTCAGTTGAGCAGAGCTCACAGAGTATATTAAGTTTGATTGGATAACGGTTGGTTGTACATATATAAAGGAATCGAGATAGATATAGACTTCCATATATCAAAATAATCAGGATCGAAAAAAAAACTTGATTGAGCCATGTCCGTCCGTCCGTCCGTTAACACGATAACTTAAGTAAATTTTGAGGTATCTTGATGAAATTTGGTATGTAGATTCCTGAGCACTCATCTCAGATCGCTATTTAAAATGAACGATATCGGACTATAACCACGCCCACTTTTTCGATATCGAAAATTTCGAAAAACAGAAAAAGTGCGATAATTCATTACAAAAGACAGATAAAGCGACGAAACTTGGTAGATGAGTTGAACTTATGACGCAGAATAGAAAATTAGTAAAATTTTGGACAATGGGCGTGGCACCGCCCACTTTTAAAAGAAGGTAATTTAGAAGTTTTGCAAGCTGTAATTTCGCAGTCGTTGAAGATATCATGATGAACTTTGGCAGGAATGTTACTGCATTTACTATATGTACGCTCAATAAAAATTAGCAAAATCGGAGAAGGACCACGCCTACTTTAAAAAAAAATTTTTTTTTAAAGTAAAATTTTAACAAAAAATTTAATATCTTTACAGTATATAAGTAAATTATGTCAACATTCAACTCCAGTAATGATATGGTGCAACAAAATACAAAAATAAAAGAAAATTTCAAAATGGGCGTGGCTCCGCCCTTTTTAATTTAATTTGTCTAGGATACTTTTAACGCCATAATTCGAACAAAAACTAACCAATCCTTTTGAAATTCGGTAGGGGCATAGATTTTGTAACGTTAACTGTTTTCTGTGAAAATGGGCGAAATCGGATGATGCCACGCCCAGTTTTTATACACAGTCGTCCGTCTGTCCTTCCGCATGGTCATTAACACGATAACTTGAGCAAAAGTCGGCATATCTTTAATGAACTTAGTTCACGTGCTTACTTGAACTCACTTTATCTTGGTATGAAAAATGAACGAAATCCGACTATGACCACGCCCACTTTTTCGATATCGAAAATTACGAAAAATGAAAAAATGCCATAATTCTATACCAAATACGAAAAAAGGGATGAAACATGGTAAGGTAATTGGATTGTTTTATTGACGCGAAATATAACTTTAGAAAAAATTTTATAAAATGGTTGTGACACCTACCATATTAAGTAGAAGAAAATTAAAAAAGTTCTGCAGGGCGAAATAAAAAACCCTTAAAATCTTGGCAGGTACTACATATATAAATAAATTAGCGGTATCCAACAGATGATGTTCTGGGTCACCCTGATCCACATTTTGGTCGATATCTGGAAAATGCCTTCACATATACAACTACCACCACTCACTTTTAAAACTCTCATTAATACCTTTAATTTGATACCCATATCGTACAAACTTATTCTAGAGTCACCCCTGGTTCACCTTTATGGCGATATCTCGAAAAGGCGTCCACCTATAGGACTAAGTCCCACGCCCTTTTAAAATACTCATTAAAACCTTTCATTTGATACCCATATCGTACAAACATATTCTAAAGTCACCCCTGGTCCACCTTTATGGCGATATCTCGAAAAGGCGAACACCTATAGAACGAAGGCCCACTCCCTTTTAAAAATACTCATTAACACCTTTCATTTGATACCCATATCGTACAAACAAAGTCTAGAGTCACCCCTGGTCCACCTTTATTGCGATACCTCGAAAAGGCGTACGCCTATAGAACTAATGCCCACTCCCTTTTAAAATACTCATTAACACCTTTCTTTTGATACCCATATTGTACAAACAAATTCTAGGGTCACCCCTGGTCCACCTTTATGGCGATATCTCGAAACGGCGTCCACCTATGGAACTAAGGATTACTCCCTTTTAAAATACTCATTAACACCTTTCATTTGATACCCATGTCGTACAAACGCATTCTAGAGTCACCCCTGGTCCACCTTTATGGCGATATCTCGAAAAGGCGACCACCTATACAACAACCACCACTCCCTTTTAAAACTCTCATTAATACCTTTAATTTGATACCCATATCGTACAAACACATTCTAGAGTCACCCCTGGTCCACCTTTATGACGATATTTCGAAACGGCATCCACCTATAGAACTAAGGCCCACTCCCTTTTAAAATACTCATTAACACCATTCGTTTGATGCCCATATTGAACAAACAAATTCTAGGGTCACCCCTGGTCCACGTTTATGGCGATATCTCGGAACGGCGTCCACCTATGGAACTAAGGATTACTCCCTTTTAAAATACTCATTAACACCTTTCATTTGATACCCATATCGTACAAACGCATTCTAGAGTCACCCCTGGTCCACCTTTATTGCGATACCTCGAAAAGGCGTACACCTATAGAACTAAGGCCCACTCCCTTTTAAAATACTCATTAACACCATTCGTTTGATGCCCATATTGAACAAACAAATTCTAGGGTCACCCCTGGTCCACCTTTATGGCGATATCTCCAAACGGCGTCCACCTATGGAACTAAGGATTACTCCCTTTTAAAATACTCATTAACACCTTTCATTTGATACCCATATCGTACAAACACATTCTAGAGTCACCCCTGGTCCACCTTTATGACGATATTTCGAAACGGCATCCACCTATAGAACTAAGGCCCACTCCCTTTTAAAATAGTCATTAACACCATTCGTTTGATGCCCATATTGAACAAACAAATTCTAGGGTCACCCCTGGTCCACCTTTATGGCGATATCTCGAAACGGCGTCCACCTATGGAACTAAGGATTACTCCCTTTTAAGACACTCATTAACACCTTTCATTTGATACCCATATCGTACAAACGCATCCTAGAGTCACCCCTGGTCCACCTTTATGGCGATATCTCGAAAAGGCGACCACCTATAAAACAACCACCACTCCCTTTTAAAACCCTCATTAATACCTATAATTTGATACCCATATCGTACAAACACATTCTAAAGTCACCCCTGGTCCACCTTTGTGGCGATATCTGGAAACGGCGTCCCCCTATGGAACTAAGGATTACTCCCTTTTAAAATACTCATTAACACCTTTCATTTGATACCCATATCGTACAAACGCATTCTAGAGTCAACCCTGATCCACCTTTATGGCTATATCCCTAAATGGCGTCCACCTATAGAACTATGGCCCACTCCCTCATAAAATACTCTTTAATGCCTTTCATTTGATACACATGTCATACAAACATATTCCAGGTTTTCCCTCGGTTCATTTTCCTACATGGTTATTTTCCCTTATGTTGTCACCATAGCTCTCAACTGAGTATGTAATGTTCGGTTACACCCGAACTTAACCTTCCTTACTTGTTTAATAATAAAAATTTACCATTTTCCATGGAATGCTCGTATTTTTGTATAATCATTAACGCCAAAGGTCAACCAGAAAGTTAACAAAACAAAGCTTTTGTAATATTTTTTTCTTTTTTTTTTAAAATGAGATCTGCACATTCTTATTTCCTATTCCGATGACACATCACATTGTTATCATCCTCTATTGAAGTTAGTAAAAATCCACTGACTTGACGGTAAAGCACATATAAAAACAAAACCACAAGTTTTGTTGATGTGTGCTCTTGTTGCACACTAAGCGGTCATTAAAAAAATAAATAAAACTTAAGCCTGCTGACTTGAACTTCCCCCTTTTTGGAAATAAATTGCCTATGACTATTAGCATAGAAATATTAGACAGCATAAATACATTGTGAAAAGGGTTCGCTTACGTGAACTTAAGTAAATTGCTTAAGTTCCATTATGGAAGCTTCAATATACTATAGAAACGCCTACGATTCATGTCTAGCCAGCGGCTGTTAAATGCTTATTTTATTTTTGCACATTAACTTATATAAATAAATAAATATGTATGTACAATGACAATGGTAGCTTAACTTTGTTTACTTCTCACTAGAGACGCACATTAAATTTTATTAAGTAAGTAGCTTAATGTAATCTTTCCCTTGAGGCTTTTACAAGTCTTCGTGCAGGGATTAGCAGCAAAACTAACTCTACGACTAAGAGAATCCAACATGTTGAAATCAGCTAAGCACAGACACGCGATGATTCTGGACGATATGACGATAATAACCGACCTAACATCCAAACAAGATCACATTACAGCAGAACTGGACTTCCCGGTTCAGAACATACGATATCCTTCAAGGGAGGAATGGGAAGATGGCCTATACAATGGCAGGGACATTACAATCAACACCGACGGCTCGAAAATGTAAAAGAGAACTGGAGCTGGGATGTATTCAATACATGTACAGTTAGGCTGATCATTCCGACTTTCTGACGCATGCAGAGTATTCCAAGCCGAGGTATGTGCCATAGACAGAGCAGCTAAGATGCTTCAAGATAGTGTAATCTCCAACACCGACGTAACAATCTTTGTTGACAGCCAAGCCGTCTTAAGGGCATTAGAGTCCAACATGGTAAAATCGGATATGATGCGGAGGTGTAGAGCCTCGCTGGCTTATATAAGCCATCTCAACGTCCCCCTTTGCTGGCTCGCTGGGCACAGCGGTATTGAAGGGAATGAACTCTCAGATGAGATTTCAAGGAAAGGTTCCTCTTTGGACAAAAGTGAGGTGGAAAGCTCCGTCCGCCCACCGCTGAGTTATCTTCTGGGGCGAATAGACTAATATGAGAACAGGGCAACAGACTTGCTATGGGCCGAAAGGGGTGACTGCGAAGTCTCAAAGTCCTTATGGACATGCTTAGATAGGAACGGCACCAGCTTCCTTCTCAAACTGAACAAATCCGAGCTGAGGGTACTTACGTGTGCCATCACAGGTCATTATTGTGTTATCGCACCAATGTTCCCACGGTGGCGAATACCAACAATCACCATCTGCAGAAGCTATCAGTCTGAGGAGGAAGAGGAGTCGATCTACCACTTTCTCTGCCGATGTCCGGGACTTCAAGGAAGAAGGCTCAGATTTCTGAGCTCATGGTTCTTCGACAGCCTGGCAGAGGCTGGAAAGGTGAACGTCTAGCTTGTTCTTGGGTTCATCAGGGAAAATGCAAGTGGTTCGTTGAGGAGCACAAGGAGATAATGGCGTTAAACGAATGTGCCCACACCCTGCATTTACTGAGGGCACTCACAATGGACAAAAATGTCTCCGAGTGGAAGTATCGGTAATACCCACGCACGCCCTCTTAACCTAACCTATGTAGCTAATTTATACAAATAAAAAAATCTTCTTGTGCAAAAAAATGGTGACATTCAACACATTTTTATTTCAAACTCTTATACTTACATTACAGTATAAAGTATGACTGTGCCATTATTCGAATTATTTGGTAAATCTATTGTTCAACTAATAGAGTGCTTGATTAACTTAAATTTGGATCAATCTTAATCGAACAATACTTGGGCATTTTTTACAAAATTTAATCAAAAAATATCCATTTTTATACTCAGCTGAGCAGAGCTCACAGAGTATATTAATTTTGTGCGCATAACGGTAATCCGTAACGGCATAAACAAATCGGAAGAGATATATATTTCTATATATCAAAACAATCTGGCCAAAAAAGATATTCCTTTAGCCATGTCCGTCCGTCCGTCCGTCTGTCCGTAAACACGATAATTAAATAAAAATTAAATAAATTTGGTATGTAAGTTCCTGGGCACTCATATCAGATCGCTACTAAAAATGAACGGAATCGGACGTAACCACGCCCACTTTTTCGATATCGAAATTTTCGAAAAACTGAAAAAGTTTAACGCTATTCTACCCTGTAGGGATATCAGATGCGGCCATGCCAGCATTTTGGTCACCATCCACGAAAACCTACGTCAACTAGATTACACCACATCGATCCTCTCCGTGGACAACAAGTTCTCAATCAGAATGCCAGAGAGGCACGTATGGGATAACGCCACTAACCTAGACCCAAAGTGCACGACCATTTTCACGGATGGCTCTGGGCTCAATGGTAACGTGGACAGTGGAATCTACTCAGACGATATTTCACTTTCCCTAAGCATAGGGCTGCCAAGCCACTGTAGACTTTTCCAGGTGGAATTAAATGCAATAATGGAGGCTGCCTATTGGCTGCTATCTAAAAACCCCACATCAGTCAATCGGCAATAAAAACCCTCCAAGCCAACAACACTTCATCGAAATAGCAAATACTTAGAATGTATACGGACCCTAAGCGAACTTACATCGCGGTGCGAGACAGCGGTTGCATGGGTCCCAGGTCATAGCGGTGTACCCGGGAACTGTGGTGCCTATGAACTAGCGAGGAAGGCTACTGAACATACAGAGCTAAGCCAGCTGAAGGACATTGCTCCCCCTCTTGCTGTGTGCAAATATTGGCTCACATCATTTTTCACCAAGATGGTGTCCAGACAAACGTGGCCTCGCATAAATGAGAATCAAACTGGGTTCCTCATTAACCTCAACCGTCTCTCATTAACCTCAACCGTCTCTCCTTACGTCTATTGATCGGGATACTAACGGGCCGTTACCTGATGAGAATACACGGCGAGCGCATGGAAATTCCAACCAACGATTTTTGTCCGACCTACAGGGATGAAGAAGATATAGAACGCGTCGAGCACTTCCTCTGCAGATGCCCTGCTCTGGTCAGTATACGTATGGAATGTCTGAATAAGTATTTTATCGAGTGCTTAGGAGAACTTGGTTCTGCGGAAATCGAAAATTATCTACGCTACATCACAATGTCAAATTTGTTAAAATTCCTACATATCATAAGGAGGAAGGGCTATAGCCCACACAGTGGTGTTACAATGGGCCAGCCGACCTAAGTGTGTCCCTCACATTTCTGGGGCAGCCACTTTAACCTAACCTAAGTTAAATCTATCCAATACACAAATTGGTCGTTTCTGTGAGCTGGAGGATGAAACACCGGTTCACATGCCAAGGCAGAGACTCTCCCATCTAGGTGTGACTCTTAATCCACATGAATATGGAGTAAAAAGCCTAAAGATGTAACTAGATACATTAAAAGCTTCCACCTACAAAATAAGGCTCAAAGGTCATGCACAATAGATCTACACAACAGTCACAGTGCCTCCGAGCTAATATTAGCCGGGTTTTTTTGTACACGCGTATACGTTTCGTTTGCGCGTGAAAAAAACGCCGATCCAGCTTCAGGGTGTACTGAAAAGTGGAGACACAACCCTCTGTTGTATTTCTGTGTATAACATATAGCTCAATCAGTTGGGATGGATAGTGGACGCGCATAGAATACATGGAATTAGTGCAGAGGGTGAAACATGGACACATATTTCAGTTACATCTGAGTATAATGCGTATTGAAATTTACGCCCCGATTCTAGTGTCGTAACAACATTCTTCACCACGGTAACGAAATCATGTGGCAGCTTTTACACCCTTTTGGTATTCTACCCGCTAAAGTAGCCGGATAATTTTTTACCCACAAAAGTAGGTAGTTACATCGAAATAACCACACAAAAGCTGTTGTTTAGAAAAAGGCAAAACGGAAAAATTAAGAATTGTAACCGCAAATAAGTAAAGATAATAGTAAACAAGTAAGGAAGGCTAAGTTCGGGTGTAACCGAACATTACATACTCAGTTGAGAGCTATGGAGACAAAATAAGGGAAAATCACAATGTAGGAAAATGAACCTAGGGTAACCCTGGAATGTGTTTGTATGACATGCGTATCAAATGGCAGGTATTAAAGAGTATTTTAAGAGGGAGTGGGCCATAGTGCTATAGGTGGACACCTTTTCGAGATATCGCCATAAAGGTGGACCATGGCTGACTCTAGAATTTGTTTGTACGATATGGATATCAAATGAAAGGTGTTAATGAGTATTTTAAAAGGGAGTGGGCCTTAGTTCTATAGGTGGACGACTTTTCGAGATATCGCCATAACGGTGGACCATGGGTGACTCTAGAATTTGTTTGTACGATATGGACGTCAAATGAAAGGTGTTAATGAGTATTTTAAAAGGGAGTGGGGCTTAGTTCTATAGGTGGACGCCTTTTCGAGATATCGCCATAAAGGTGGACCAGGGGTGACTCTGGAACTTGTTTGTACGATATGGGTATCAAATAAAAGGTGTTAATGAGTATTTTAAAAGGGAGTAGGCCTTAGTTCTATAGGTGGACGCTTTTTCGGGATATTGTTATAAAGGTGGACCAGGGTGACAGGTTGGTTGTACAGGTATAAAGAAATCGCGATAGATATAGACTTCCATATATCAAAATCATCGGCATCGAAAAAAAATTTGATTGAACCATGTCCGTCCACCCGTCCGTCCGTCCGTCTGTCCGTTAACACAATAAATTGATTAAATTTTGAGGTATCTTGATGAAATTTGGTATGTAGGTTTACGGGCACTCATCTCAAATCGCTATTTAAAATGAACGATATCAGACTATAACCACGCCCACTTTTTCGATATCGAAAATTTCGAAAAATCGAAAAAGTGCGATGATTCATTACCAAAGACGGATAAAGCGATGAAACTTGGTAGGCGAGTTGAACTTATGACGCAAAATAGAAAATTACTAAAATTTTGGACAATGGGCCTGGCACCGTCCACTTTTAAAAGAAGGTAATTTAAAAGTTTTGGAAGATGTAATTTGGCATTCTTTGAAGATATCATGATGAAATTTGGAAGGGACGTTACTCCTATTACTATACGTATGCTTAATAAAAATAAGCAAAATCTGAGAACGACAACGTCCACTTTAAAAAAAAAAATTTTTTTTAAATCAAATTTTAAACAAAAATTTAATATCTTTACAGTATATAAGTCAATTATGTCAACATTCAACTCCAGTAATGATATGGTGCAACAAAATACAAAAATAAAAGAAATTTTCAAAATGGGCGTGGCTCCGCCCTTTTTCATTTAATTTGTCTAGGATACTTTTAATGCCATAAGTCGGAGAAAAATTTACCAATCCTTGTGAAATTTGGTGGAGGCTTAGACTCTAGGACGATAACTGTTTTCTGTGAAAAAGGGCGAAATTGGTTGAAGCCACGACCAATTTTTATACACAGTCGGCCGTCTGTCTTTCCGCTCGGCCCTTAACACGAAAACTTGAGCGAAAATCGATATATCTTTACTAAACTTAGTTCACGTACTTATCTGAACTCACTTTTTATTGGTAAAAAAAATGGCCGAAATCCGACTATGACCACGCCCATTTTTTTGATATCGAAAATTTCGAAAAATGAAAAAAATGCCATATTTCTATACCAAATACGAAAAAAGGGATGAAACGTGGTAATTGGATTGATTTGTTGACGCAAAATATAGCTTTAGAAAAAAACTTTGTAAAATGTCTGTGACATCTACCATATTAAGTAGAAGAAAATGAAAAAGTTCTGCAAGGCGAAATCAAAACGCCTTGGAATCTTGGCAGGAATACTGTTCGTGGTATTATATATATAAATAAATTAGCGGTACCCGACAGGTGATGTTCTGGGTCAAACAGGTCCACATTTTGGTCAATATCTCGAAAATGCCTTCACATATACAAATACCACCACTTAAAAACCTTTTAAAACCCTCATTAATAAATTTATTTGATACCCAAACACATTATAGAGTCACCCCCGGTCCACCTTTATGGCGATATCTCGAAGAGGCGTCCACCTATAGAACTAAATCGCACTCCCTTTTAAAACACTCATTATCACCTTTCGTTTGATACCCATATTGTACAAACGCATTATAGAGTCAACCCTGGTCCACCTTTATGGCGATATCTCGAAAAGGCGTCCACCTATAGAACTAAGGCCAACGCCCTATTAAAATACTCATTAACTCCTTTAATGTGATACCCATATCGTACAAAAAATTCTAGAGTCACCTCTGGTCCACCTTTATGCCGATATCTCGAAAAGGCGTCCACCTATAGAACTAAGCCCACGCCCTTTTATAATACTCATTAACGCCTTTTATTTGATACCCATATCGTACAAACATATTCTGGAGCCAGTCCTGATCCACCTTTATGCCGATATCACTAAATGGTGTCCACCTATAGAACTATGGCCCACTCCCTCTTAAAATACTATTTAATACCTTCCATTTGATACGCATGTCATACAAACACATTCCAGGGTTACCCTAGGTTCATTTTCTGACATAGTGATTTGCCCTTTTTTGTCTCCATAGCTCTCAGCTGAGTATGTAATGTTCGGTTACACCTGAACTTAGCCTTCCTTACTTGTTTTCAGATATTTTACATAGTGTTGTATAACCGATCGAAATATCTAGTCGTTATTAATATTATTATAAAACAAGAGTTTTTTTTGATTAGTCGGTTATTTCATCATCAATTAACGGCAATGTGTTTTCCAACACTTTTCTTTTTAATACCTGGCATAAATTATATCCTAGATGAAATTTTATTGTTCTGGTACATTTTATTGACTGAGCAATTTTTTATGGTGAGAGTTCCATTGAAGTAAATTCAAAATTATATGGGGCTAACGAATGTGTGATGAAATTTTTGGCAATATTGTGAATTTTTACCTGATTTAAAAAGAAATAAAAGTACCAATCGTGGCTACTGCCTAAAAAGGACCAAAATTGAAGAAAAAGGACCAGCGGACCAAATGGGGTTGGAAGGGACCATTTTTGTCCAAATGGACCAAAGTGGCAACCGTGAAAGCGAAGAAAACTACCTTTAAAATTTCTCCACAGACACTGGTGAGTTTTTCGGTGATGACAGCGTTACCACTTGGGCCAGAATCGCAGATAAAAGAACTGGTAACAATATTCGGTTACATAATGTTCTGGGTACTATTTTACCGGTAACGTTCAGAATCGGGGCGTTAGTAGTACTAATTTTATGCGTAGCATCTCAGAGGTGTATTTAAAGTTTGTCGCTTAGCAGTCCATATAAAGTTTAAGGCTAAACGTATATAGAAGTGAAAAAAAACACAGCTAATAGTAATAATCTTTGACATCTACTCAACTCAAAACATTTTCAAATGTTCCAGTTATGTTTCTCTTAGAATTATATTAGTTTCTAATTTCCTTTAAATCCATGTTTATCATTGTAAATCAAAGAATGAATGAATATTTTGATATAAGCTCTTTATTCCGAAAATTTTATCATACATATTAGTTTTGTAAATACTGAAAATATTATTACTGCTAATTTTAAGAAATTGCGTTTCATATCTCCCTTTACGTTAATTGATAAGATTGCTTATTAGAATTCTGACTCAGTTTATTCAGTACATCATTGTCGATATTCCCATATTGAAATCAATGATATGCTCTGATCAAAGCAAATTTGAATAGAAGGAAACATCAGTTTAGTGTTTTCTTTTTTTTTTTTTTAATCAATTATAAAACAGCTTCCTCCATTTGCTGTGTGATTGATTTTTTTTTTCATTTCATCCTTGCTACTCGATGATTATTCACAGTAAATAAACTGTCATATGTATTTAAATATCCTTTTTCTGTTTGCGCGTTGATCATATGCTGTTTGTAATACTTTCACAATACCCCCAGCTATCAAAACAATTGGAACTATTCAAAGTCTGTTTGCATCGACTACAATTTCAAATGAAAACATATTTCACTTTCTTTTGAACTTTTTTGAAAAATTTACACGCATTTGGTGTATGTTTGTATGTATATGCATATTGTATGCATAACTGGGTACGTATTTCTCAATTCGTTTTTATATTCAGCGTGCATTGTAAGAATAGATAGGTATTGGAAATGAATGAAATCGAATGATAACCCACTTTTTAAATATATAACATTTTGGAGAACACAAAAAACCAAATTATTTAGTAAATAATACATCTAGAATGTTGATTCTTGATGTGTACTTATATTGAGACTTTTGATACAAATTTGACAACATTTTTGAAAATGGATTATTAATCATAATTCAAAAACCTTTAAACATATCACAACAAAATTCAGCAGAGAGTTTGCCTTTACTATAAAAATGCTTCGAAAAAAAATTAACGAAATCGGTTAAGAGCCACGCCAAGTTTTATATAAGAGGTAAAGCGGTCGTGGACGAATAAAATAAGCTATAAGAAAAAGAGATTTTCGCTTCCAATTTGCGTCGTGCTCCTTTAAATTTTTCTTACGAATTGACGGGACGAGATATACTTGTTTTATGCCGACTTTGAATGGCATCTGTAAGCAAGATGAGTTTTCACTGAGAGCTTTTCAATGGAGAAATACACTCGGAGTGCTTGCAAAACATTGCCGAGGGGCCACCTCGCTAAGAAAAATTGTATTATAATTGAAAAAACTTGTTTCTTTAATTTTGATGTTAGTTTGCCCGGGCCGTGAACCCAGGATCTTCGGTTTGGTAGACGGAGCACGCTGCCGTCGGTTAAAGACAACGGCCACTTTTTTATAAAACATGTTTAAAAGGTTCGTAGACTAGAATAATAAGCCATATCTTAGCGAAAAATAGTTTTGTTTCAATGATATTTCACTTACCAAGTTTTATTGTAAGAGGTAATTGGGAGAATTTTTTTTTTTAAATGTGCGGTGCCGCCTATTATGTAGAAAGGTAATTTATCTAAAATTAACAATGTTGCCAGAATATCTGCGCTTCGAGGGCAATTTTAAGGCCACAATAGAGGTGGACGGTTGGCGCAAGGGTGTTCAAATGGCGAACGAGGCGATAAATGTGTACACAGATGGTTCCAAAGTAGTGGAAGGAGTAGGGGCTGCGGTATACTGTGCTGATCCGGAAATAAACAGATCCTAAAGGCTGCCGGATTACTGTACCGTTTTCCAAGCGTAAATAGTAGCCATAACCAAAGCAGTAGAAACCCTGGAAGAAAATAGCCCAGCTTCAATCGTGTTAAGTTTTATATTGACAGTCAAGCAGCAATCAAGGCAATAATTTCGCATAGCACAGCATCTAAATACGTGTTAGAGTGTAAGCAGTCTCTGGAGAGAATCTGGACAGGGAGAAACATACATATATATTGGGTCCCAGGGCATATGGGAATAGATGGGAATGAAAAAACGGATGAACTAGCTAAAAAAGGGCGCATCCCTTGAAGCTTGCTCCGTAGACGTCCCAATTAGACTGGGCGAGATTTAGCGAAGGCGAGAGGTGCACATGATCAACCAAGCGGGAAAGGCGTAGGTTCAAGCGCGGTGCAGTAAAGTGTCGAAAATGATGTGTAAGTCTTACAACCTTAGACTAATAAATTTGCTTCTATCATTAAAAAGAGAGGACTGTAGACTCATGACGGGTATTCTGACAGTACACTGCCTTCTGGCGTCACATGCCTTTAAATTAGGCTTGGTCAGTGATAGCAGATGTAGGAAGTGCGAGTTGGAGGAGGAAACTATCGAGCACGTTCTGTGCTCGTGCCCTGCACTTGCCAGGCTAAGACTCCAGCTATTAGGAGTGATACAGCTGTCAGATCTAGAAGCAGCAAATGGCTTATGTCCTAGAAAGCTTCTAGTATTTGCCAAGAGGACGGAGTTATTTTATAACATAGGTCCAGGTTTTTGATAGGGTTTTTCAGTTTGGTCTTTAAAATAAACTTGTGGTAACACTACGAACTCAATCAGTCTATGCGAGGTCCTCACGGAACGGCCAGTTCAACCTAATCTAACCTGCCAGCATTTTAGAAAGGTTAGATTGGCTAAAATAAAAACCTAAAAAGGGCTAAGTTAAATTTTTGAAGGCTAAGAAAAGCATCTAAAAGTTTAAAACAACTTTCCATGCATTTTATAAATTTTTTTTTTTCATAAAACGCGTAACAGAATAAAAAGTTTAAATTAATTTTGATTCCAATGCCTTTTGATTTCGCCTTGCAGAACTTTTTCATTTTCTTCTACTTAATATGGTAGGTGTCACACCCATTTTACAAAGTTTTTTCTAAAGTTATACTTTGCATCAAAAACCAATCCAATCACCATGTTTCATCGCTTTTTTCGTGTTTGGCTTAGAAATATAGCATTTTTAAAATTTTTCGAAATTTTCGATATCGATTTCGCCCATTTTTAATCCCAAGATAAAGTGAGTTCAGATTAGTACGAGAACTAAGTTTAGTAAAGATATATCGATTTTTTCTCAAGTTGTCGTGTTAACGGCCGACCCGAAGGACAGACGGTCGACTGTGTATAAAAACTGGACCTGGCTTCAACAGATTTCACCTATTTTCACAGAAAACAGTTATCGTCACAGAACCTATGTCCTTACCAAATTTCAAAGGAATGGTAATTTTTTGTTCGGGTTATGGCATTAAAAGTATTCTAAACAAATTTAATTAAAGAGGGCGGAGCCACGCCCATTTTGAAATTGTCTTTTATTTTTGTTTTTTGTTGCACCATATCATTAATGGAGTTCAATGTTGGCATAATTTACTTATATACTGTGAAGATATTCAATTTTTTGTTAAAATTTGACTTTTGAAAATTTTTTTTTAACTGGGCGTATTCGTCATCCGATCTTGCTAATTTTTATTTAGCACACATATAGTAATAGCAGTAACGTTTCTGCCAAATTTCATGATGATATCTTCAACGACTGCCAAATTGCAGCATGCAAAACTTTTAAATTACCTTCTTTTAAAAGTGGGCGGAACTACGCCCATTATCCAAAAATTTACCATCTTTCCATTCTACATCATAAGGTAAACCCGCCTATCAAATTTCATCGCTTTAGACGTCTTTGGTAATGAATTATCGCACTTTTTCGGTTTTTCAAAACTTTCGATATCGAAAAAGTGGGTGTGGTTATAGTCCGATTTCGTTCATTTTAAATAGCGATCTGAGATGAGTGCTCAGGAACTTACATACCAAATTTATTTAATTTTTATTTAATTATCGTGTTTACGGACGGACCGACGGACATGGCTAAATGAATTTCTTTTTTTGCCCAGATCGTTTTGATATATAGAAGTCTATATCTATCTCGATTAGTTTATGCAGTTACGTTATGTGAACAAAATTAATATACTCTGTGAGCTCTGCTCAGCTGAGTATAAAAAAGTCAAAATGACAACACTGAAAATGAACGGTACACTTTAATACTAGGTTCAAACACACACCAAATTGGCAATTTATACTATTTGGGCAATTTATTACGCAATTTGTCATATAATAAATTGTAATAATAAATTGCCAATTTAAAAAAAATTGCATAATAAATTGTTTCAAACTGCAAATGCAACATTGTAAAGTGTGTTTATTGAGTATACTTAAACGTCAGTTACGCATGGCTGAACTATATGGTTGGCTCATCTAATCAGCTGATTTTATGTCTTTCATTTCACTGGAGTACGGATTTCAAAAGAAGATGGCAAAATCAAAATGAAACCAAAACATTGAACACATTTTCTTACAACACACAAAAATTTCAAAGTTTTATGTTTTCATTCCATTTCATTCGCCTAATAATGTGCGTGTTCATTTTGACAGTCTGAACAAAGGTATGTTCTTGCTGTAGAGATGAGCCAACCAGCTATCAAATTACTATTGTGTAAGCTAAATCGAGTTGTATGAACAGCACTCAATTCAAATCGAAATTTCCTCAATTTATTTTTCTGTTTGAACATAGTATAAGCTCACACGAGTATATGATGTTCAGTCACACCCGAACTTAGACACGCTTACTTGTTTTTTTTTTTTTGTCTCTTTCTAATACGAGCTTCACCTATCCATTAAGTATCATCAAAGAACACAAAACATACATTTAACTATATATATTTAAATATTTACATATGTATGTTTGTATAAGCGTAATGTTTTTACGCCTTTCATAAACATAAAATTGTAACATAATGTTAGTAGGCTCCAGAAAACGAGAGAAGAAATATAAATAGAGTCACTAATAACTTAACCAATATGATTCAGTTGATAAGCTGTGTAAATTTAGTCAAGTCGCCTTATTTAAATATAGGTCGTATCACACTTTTCAAAATACCTCTATGAAATTTTATAAGTGATTGCATTTTTATATCCCATTAATCATTTATCGAAGTATATTGGATCGGGCTTGAAACCAATTGTTTAGATATGTAACACTGTTGTACAAAATAGCACTGATTGCCTGTTGTGTGATGTTTCTCTTTTGTTTCCCCTAATTTGCATTCGTTGATTTCAAATTGTCCCTCAAATTTCTTCTAGCAGGTCAAGTTTTTGAAATACGAGTATCATGCAAAAACACTTCTCAGTTCACATATAAATTTGATAGGCGTAGTAACTGATGTACACTCAGAGAAAAACGCCGTTCTAAAATCCAGCACCACCGGACTCAATTCAAACTTTTCCGAGTCATCGGGATCTTACTCGTTTCTTATCGGCTTATACCGACCGGTTACAAATGGGTAATCGATTTTATATTGAAATTTTATCGGTATCCATTTCATAACAAACTTGTGAGTAGACGATAAAAAGTCGATAACACCGATCACAAATTGGCTACACACCGATAACTTTTAGTTTACAAATCAATCATTTCAACATAACAAATCAATAATTTTTCGTCAAATTTTTGATAACTTATCGATAACACGTCGATACCAAATTAATAACTCTCTGATAACATGTATTTAACTTATCGGAAAATAATTGACAAGTTTTAGATATTAGGTGAGTAACTCATCGAAAAATCTTTGTTATTGACAGCAATTTTATAGCACGATAGCAAATCGATAACTCTTCTATACTTCGTTCACAATAAGCGGATAGCACACCGATAACTCGACGATAAGAAATGAATATCACGCCTATATCTCGTGGACAAAAATCGATCATGAACCGTTCACACTTTGATGACAAATTGATGCGTCCAGTTTCGCTTTCGGCCTTGGTTTCGACTCTTAACCTTTCCTTTCATCTTCTCTACTTTTCATTTTTTTACTTCCATTATCTTTTGGCCTTTCCTGCCAAAAAAGAAAACTAGTATGCGTTAATATATGGTCAATTTACTCAATAAATGCCGACTGTTTATTTATTGCAATGGCCCTAAAACTTCAGAGTTGGGTATACCAGCATAACATAGCACCAAAAAACTAATGAGCGATGGCTGCTTTTTGTGTAAAGGTTTCATGAATTTACACCTCGTTTAATAGCTGTGCTTTTTCATTAAACTGAAAGTGAACTTTTTCTTATATTCCCGTTAACTAGTTAACGTCTAGTTGTATTGTTTTAAGCTATAACCAGTCTTTTTTCTGTATGGCTTGCTTTTCTTACTTTGCTTCCCTAACATTATCGACATTTTTATTATTTTTCCCTTTTTCTTCCTTCTCTTCATCTGTTTCATCTTTATATTAACTTTGTTTATTTTCGCGTTTCACTTTCTCCTTTAAATATTATCGATTTCGTTTTTCTGGCTTCCACAATCTCTATTAATTGATTTTGTGTCTGATTTCGCACATATCAACTCTACCACGTACATTGCTCCCACATCACGCAACAGATTCCCACAAACTGAGTAAAGATGCTTACATATAAACATAAATTAGATGAATTTTTCTTGAGATAGCGCTTTTTTGAAAAAAGTTATGAAAATAAGCATACTTCTGTAGAGTTCTATGGTGGTCTTCATTCGCATTTCATTATTAGGCGTTTTTCTTAGATTGGGGTTTCTTTAAAAAAACTTCCAGACAGGAGGTTCTCGAACTGGCAGTCGCCATAGGTTGCTATTCCACATTTATGTTCATAAAGTAAAGTCTTTGGCATAGCTGCACACAGTCAACTCCTTACTTGTTATCAGAAATACTTCAACATAAATGTATTTAGATTGAATTGAATAGCATGTGTTAGCATGCTTCGATAATCAATGATACGTAGACACCACTTTCCACTTTTCAAACTAAAATGATTACTGTTCACTCATGCGTGAATATTGCATTGCATAAATAAATTTTTAAAAAAGGATTTTTTGTTTAGGGTATTTTGTATTTTTATACTCAGTTGAGCAGAGCTCACAGAGTATATTAAGTTTGATTGGATAACGGTTGGTTGTACATATATAAAGGAATCGAGATAGATATAGACTTCCATATATCAAAATAATCAGGATCGAAAAAAAATTGATTGAGCCATGTCCGTCCGTCCGTCGGTTAACACGATAACTTGAGTAAATTTTGAGGTATCTTGATGAAATTTGGTATGTAGGTTCCTGAACACTCATCTCAGATCGCTATTTAAAATGAACGATATCGGACTATAACCATGCCCACTTTTTCGATATCGAAAATTTCGAAAAACCGAAAAAGTGCGATAATTCATTACAAAAGACAGGTAAAGCGACGAAACTTGGTAGATGACTTTAACTTATGCCGCAGAATAGAAAACTAGTAAAATTTTGGACAATGGGCGTGGAACCGCCCACTTTTAAAAGAAGGTAATTTAAAATTTTGCAAGCTGTAATTTGGCAGTCGTTGAAGATATCATGATGAAATTTGGCAGGAACATTACTCTTATTACTATATGTCTGCCTAAAAAAAATTAGCAAAATCGGAGAACGACCACGCCCACTTTTTAAAAACATTTTTTTTAATTCAAATTTTAAAAGAAAAGTTAATATCTCTACAGTATATAAGTAAATTATGTCAACATTCAACTCCAGTAATGATATGGTGCAACAAAATACAAAAATAAAAGAAAATTTCAAAATCGGCGTGGCTCCGCCCTTTTTCATTTAATTTGTCTACGATACTTTTAACGCCATAAGTCGAACAAAAATTTACCAATCCTTTTAAAATTTGGTAGGGGCATAGATTTTATGACGATAACTGTTTCTGTGAAAATGGGCGAAATCGGTTGATGCCACGCCCAGTTTTTATACACAGTCGTCCGTCTGTCTTTCCGCATGGCCGTTAACACGATAACTTGAGCAAAAATCGACATATCTTTAATGAACTTAGTTCACGTGCTTACTTGAACTCACTTTATCTTGGTATGAAAAATGAACGAAATCCGACTATGACCACGCCCAATTTTTCGATATCGAAAATTACGAAAAATGAAAAAAATGCCATAATTCTATACCAAATACGAAAAAAGGGATGAAACATGGTAAGATAATTGGATTGTTTTATTGACGCGAAATATAACTTTAGAAAAAACTTTATAAAATGGTTGTGACACCTACCATATTAGGTAGAAGAAAATGAAAAAGTTCTGCAGGGCGAAATAAAAAACCCTTAAAATCTTGGCAGGTATTACATATATAACTAAATTAGCGGTATCCAACAGATGATGTTCTGGATCACCCTGGTCCACATTTTGGTCGATATCTGGAAAACGCCTTCACATATACAACTACCACCACTCCCTTTTAAAACTCTCATTAATACCTTTAATTTGATACCCATATCGTACAAACTCATTCTAGAGTCACCCCTGGTCCACCTTTATGGCGATATCTCGAAAAGGCGTCCACCTATAGAACTAAGCCCCACGCCCTTTTATAATACTCATTTGCACCTTTCATTTGATACCCATATCGTACAAACATATTCTAAAGTCACCCCTGGTCCACCTTTATGGCGATATCTCGAAAAGGCGAACACCTATAGAACGAAGGCCCACTCCCTTTTAAAAATACTCACTAAAACCTTTCATTTGATACCCATATCGTACAAACAAAGTCTAGAGTCACCCCTGGTCCACCTTTATTGCGATACCTCGAAAAGGCGTCCACCTATAGAACTAAGGCCCACTCCCTTTTAAAATACTCATTAACTCCTTTCGTTTGATACCCATATTGCACAAACGAATTCTTCACCTTTGTTTTGATACCCATATTGTACAAACAAATTCTAGGGTCACCCCTGGTCCACCTTTATGGCAATATCTCGAAAATGCGACCACCTATACAACAACCACCACTCCCTTTTAAAACCCTCATTAATATCTTTAATTTGATACCCATATCATGTAAACACATTCTAGAGTCACCCTTGGTCCACCTTTATGGCGATATTTCGAAACGGCGTCCACCTATGGAACTAAGGATTACTTACTTACTTATTTAATTGGCGCTTAACCGTCTAAACGGTTATGGCCGTCCAACAAGGCGCGCCAGTCGCTCCTTCCCTCCGCCAACCGGCGCCAATTGGTCACACCAAGGGAGTTTAAATCGTTTTCCACCTGGTCCTTCCAACGGAGTGGGGGCCGTCCTCTACCTCTGCTTCCATAGGCGGGTTCCGATAGAAACACTTTCTTGGCCGGAGCATCATCTTTCATTCGCATAACATGGCCTAGCCAGCGCAGCCGCTGCGTTTTAATTCGCTGGACTATGTTGATGTCTGCGTATAGCTCGTACAGCTCATCATTAAATCTTCTTCGGTACTCGCCATCGCCAACGCGTAGAGGTCCATAAATCTTTCGAAGAACTTTTCTCTCGAACACTCCCAAAGCCGCTTCATCTGCTGTTGTCATGGTCCATGCTTCTGCCCCATATAGCAGGACGGGTACGATAAGTGACTTGTAGAGTATGATTTTCGTTCGCCGAGAGAGGACTTTACTTTTCAATTGCCTACCTAGTCCAAAGTAGCATTTATTGGCAAGATTGATTCTTCGCTGGATTTCAGTGCTGATGTTGTTGCTAATGTTGATGCTGGTTCCCAAATAAACGAAGTCTTTTACTATTTCGAAATTATGGCTGCCAACAGTAGCGTGGTTGCCAAGGCGCATATGCGCTGACTCTTTGCTCGATGACAGCAGGTACTTCGTTTTGTCCTCATTCACCATCAAACCCATCTTTACCGCTTCTTTTTCCAGCTTGGAGTAAGCAGAACTAACAGCGCGGGTGTTTAGGCCGATGATATCAATGTCATCAGCATATGTGAGTAATTGCACGCTTTTATAGTATATTGTTCCAGTGCGGTTAAGTTCTGCAGCTAGTATAATTTTCTCCAGCATCAAATTAAAGAAATCGCACGATAGGGGGTCACCCTGTCTGAAACCTCGTTTAGTTTCGAACGGCTCGGAGAGGTCCTTCCCAATTCTGACTGAGCTGATGGTGTTGCTCAATGTCATTTTGCACAGCCGTATAAGTTTTGCGGGGAAACCAAATTCAGACATAGCGGCATATAGGCAGCTCCTTTTCGTGCTGTCTAAGGCGGCTTTAAAGTCGACGAAGAGGTGATGTGTGTCGATTCTCTTTTCACGGGTTTTTTCCAAGATTTGGCGCATTGTGAAAATCTGGTCGATGGTAGATTTACCAGGTCTGAAGCCGCACTGATAAGGTCCAATCAGCCGGTTCACGGTGGGCTTCAATCTTTCGCACAATACACTTGAAAGGACCTTATATGCGATATTAAGAAGGCTGATTCCACGATAGTTGGTGCATTTTGCAGTATCCCCCTTCTTGTGGACTGGGCAAAGAACACTTAGATTCCAACCGTCGGGCATGCTTTCGTCCGCCCATATTTTGCTAAGAAGCTGCTGCATGCGCCTTACCAACTCCTCGCCGCCGAACTTGAATAGCTCCGCAGGCAATCCATCAGCGCCCACGGCCTTGTTGTTTTTCAATCTGGTTATTGCTATTCTAACTTTGTCATAATCGGGCGGGGGACATATATTCCATCATCATCGATTGCCGGATCGGGTTCTTCATCTCTGCGCGGTGAATTGCTGCCTCCATTTAGGAGAGCAGAGAAGTGTTCCCTCCATAATCTAAGCACTCTCTGGACATCAGTTACAAGGTCGCCGTTTTCATTCCTACAGGAGTTTGCCCCGGTCTTAAAACCTTCCATCTGTCGCCGTATTTTTTTTTAGAATTTTCGGGCGTTATTCCTGGTGGCTAGCAGCTCAAGCTCCTCGCACTCACGCCTTTCTGCTTCTGCTTTTTTCTTCCTGAAAAGGCGTCTCGCTTCCCTTTTCAACTCACGATAGCGTTCACACACTCCTCTTGTCGCGCTCGCTTTTAACGTAGCCCTGTAGGCAGCGTCTTTTCTTTCGGTTGCAACGCGGCATTCTTCATCATACCAGTTGTTTTTTCGTGGCCGCCGGTAACCAATTTTTTCCTCGGCGGCAGTATGAAGTGCTTTGGAGATATGCTCCCACTGCTCCTGTATTCCTTCAGGATGAGTTGTGCCCTCAGAGAGCAGGTGTGATAGTCGAGTTGCGAAATCATTGGCAGTCTGTTGTGATTGAAGCTTTTCGACGTCTAGCTTTCCTTGTGTTTTTTGTTCCTTGTTTTTAGCCGCGTTGAGGCGGGTGCGTATTTTGGCTGCAACGAGATAATGGTCCGAATCGATGTTAGGTCCTCGGATCGTTCGCACATCTAAAACACTGGAGGCATGCCGTCCGTCTATCACAACGTGATCGATCTGATTGCGAGTATTTCGATCAGGAGACAGCCATGTAGCTTGATGTATCTTTTTATGCATGAACCTTGTGCTTGATATGACCATGTTTCGAGCACCGGCAAAGTCAATCAGCCTCAGTCCGTTAGGAGAAGTTTCATTGTGTAGGCTGAACTTTCCGACTGTAGGGCCAAAAACACCTTCTTTGCCCACCCTGGCGTTAAAGTCGCCAAGCACGACTTTTATATCATGACGGGGGCAGCGCTCGTATGTGCGTTCTAATTGTTCATAAAAAGTGTCTTTCACCTCATCGTCTTTCTCCTCTGTCGGCGCATGGGCGCAGATGAATGATATATTAAAAAATTTTGCTTTTATTCGAATAGCGGCGAGACGCTCGTCCACAGGCGTGAACGCCAGCACTTGGCGACAAAGTCTCTCTCCCACCACGAATCCGACGCCGAAACTGCGCTTATTCGCATGGCCACTCCAATATATGTCACAATTTTTGATCTTCTTTCTTCCTTGCTTCGTCCAACGCATTTCTTGGATGGCGGTGATGTCAGATTTTGCTTTGACGAGGACATCAACCAGCCGGGCATCTGCACCAATCCCATTCAGGGAGCGGACGTTCCAGGTGCATGCCCTCAATTCATTGTCCTTCAAACGTTTGCCATGGTCGTCATCAATAGAGAGTGTATTTATCCGAGGCTTGTTGTTATATTTCATTGGAGTATGGTTTTACGTGGCGGGTCCCAAGCCCAGCGCACAACCCGCTCAGCGGGGGTGAAAATATTACTTGGCACGTTTATATAGCGAGCCGCTTGCTCCAAGACAGACGCCCGCTTGCAGCCGCACCTAGAGGTGTACAGACGCTGCCGATGAAATCTCCCCCGGCTAGCCCTTAAACCGATTATGTCAGAGTGGCCTAGCCAGGTTGTCACCTTCTCACATTAGCTCACCGCTAAACGGGTGTTTAGCGGCTACCCAGAGGATACTTGGCCGCAAGCGACCGGCAGTAGTGAGCTGCTTGAACCGCATGCAAAAGAATCGCTCTGGCCATTCCCAGGTGAATGGCGGTCAGAAGCTTTCCCCACTTTCGTGGACTTCTACACACGGCCCCACCCTCCACTAAGGATTACTCCCTTTTAAAATAGTCATTAACACCTTTCATTTGATACCCATATCGTACAAACAAATTCTAGAGTCACCGCTGGTCCACCTTTATGACGATATCCCTAAATGGCGTCCACCTATAGAAATATGGCCCACTCCCTCTTAAAATACTCTTTAATACCTTCCATTTGATAAACATGTCATACAAACACATTCGAGGGTTTCCCTCGGTTCATTTTCCTACATGGTTATTTTCCCTTATGTTGTCACCATAGCTCTCAACTGAGTATGTAATGTTCGGTTACACCCGAACTTAACCTTCCTTACTTGTTACATATATATTACATGCGCCAGTTTTATATAGAATTTTTTACAAGCGCCATTTGATTTTGAATTTATTTAAGCTTTTGGAAATATATTAAGGTAAACTTATGAGATCTAAAAATAAATAAATTTATATCTGAGAAGTTCCATACCAAAATGTAATAAGTGCACATATATATATATTTTTTTGGATTTTAATATAACCATATTCTAATTTACAATATCCAGCAGACAATTCACAAAAATTGAAAGAATAATTGTTCTCACTTATAATTCCGATTAAAAATATAGATTTGTACTGAGGCCTCAATATGGCGGCCTATAGACCCGGCTATCTTCAGCGGGTGATAGAAAGAGATAGAGAACGAGACAGGGATAGTCAATTACAAATCAGCTGATCCATTCTATTTGTAATTTTGAAGTCTATGCAGAAGTTATCACACTTGTCTTATCCACAATGAAGGGAACGACTGTCAGCAGCCCCAAAAAAATATTACACATCCACAAAAAAGTTAAAATGAATAGCAGCCCTTTCCTGCTCAACTATTAAGGCAATCAATCAATCAATGCGTGCGCAACTACTCATAAATATTGCAGTTATCCAAATATGTGCCTACTTTTGAAAAGGCCATATTATCTTTTGCTGCAAATATAGCGAAATAAAATTTTGAATTTTTTGGTGTTTTCCTATTTTTCGTAAATTATTGAAAAAAATTTATTTCTGATAGTGATTTGTTATATTGAAAATAAAATCAGACCCTTCAACAAAAACGTGCTAGATTTTTTACTCTATTAGGAATCTAATAAAGCAATAATGAGATAATTAAGAATTGTATTTTCAAACCACAAAATAACACTTTTTTCTTACACTAAGTGGTTAAGAATTATTGTGCTGTAAGTCATACTGAAAGCTCATAATTCAACTAAAATCAAAAATTTCATAAAAAAATTTATTTTTTGTTGAATAACGCTTAGAGGTATCTGACAATTCGTGATACAAAATTTACGAGATTTTCAAAGTTCTTATGGCTCAGTCTAAAAAGTTTCATTAATCATGTAGACCAGAGTTTCCCAAACTTGTTTGTGTCGTAGACCCCTTGCCATGTTATTCCGTGTTGGGTAGACCCCCTCCTTACCTGATATTGATTTCCTGGAAATTTCTAACTGTAGTGAAGTTTAGTGTTAAAAACTTAAAGTAAGAACACATGTTAATTTATACATTTATTAATTGAATTTAAATTAAAACTACTCAAAATAAAATTTTGTATCTGTTATGTAAAATATACGTAACATTAAATAAACATAAAGTAAACTATAAATAAAATAACATAAGCAATAAGTCAATATTTTTAGTGAGAAGGATGAACCTGATTCTTTAGTAATAAATTATCAACATTTGGCGTCAATTTTGTAAGGGTTAATCTTAAATCTCCTCGGCTAATGATGTCCAGTCTGCTTCTTTTTTTCGTTAGGAGATTGGTAACAGCGCTGAACCCCCTTTCCACTAGGTAAGACGACGGAAAGGAATTTAAAAATTTCCTCACTATATTCCATAATACGGGATAAGTAACGGGTATCTTGTTTTGCATCCAGAATTGCTGATATCCGTTTTTAAACTGAACCTTAAGTTCTTCGTTTGTACTTAGTTCAGCCAGTTCCTCTTGTATTATGACATTCGTTTCTTCTATGTCACTATATGGATTAATTATCCACGGTGGTATTACCATAGTCAAAATATCCTAAAACCTATATTCAAAATCTGAATAGAGGGCATTTAAATGTTGAACGTAAGTTGAAACGTCGTCTTCCTGGCAGCTTGTCTGTGACAAATTGGGGAACTGAGAAAATTCGCCCCGACCAATATTTTGCTTCATTAGTTTAACTCTGGCAAGAAACGCTGATAAGATGGACTTTGTTTTAATCAAATTTAAACTGTCGCCTTGTAATTGCAAATTAACCATATTAAATTTTGTAAACAAATCTGTTAAATAGGCGATGTCTGTTTTCCTCTTCATTAAATTTTCTTTTAAAATTTTATCTTTAGTATCCAGAAATTCTAAAATAGTCTCAAAAAGCGCAAAAAATCTTGTCAAACATAAGCCTTTCGATAGCCAGCGTACTTCAGTGTGAAGGAGTAATTGATGAAAGTGTTCGTCATTTTCTTCACACAACTGCGCAAATAACCCTGTATTCAACGCGTTGCTTCGGATTCGGTTTACTGTATCAATGACTAAATGAAGTGATTCATGCAATCTAACACTCAAATTTTTAGCAACTAAATGTTGTCGATGGATGACGCAATGTATTGTTAACACCCCTGACACATTTTGTTTTAAATAGCTTATAAATCCACGATAACGTCCAACCATGGTAGGTGCTCCATCTGTAGCTACTGATATTATATTTGATAAAGGAATTGCTTTTTCAATGAAGTAATCCTTCAAAACATGAAATATTGATTCACCTTTAGTGTCGGTTGTCAAAGTTTTTGCAAAGAGCAGTTCTTCGTAGATTTCTTCGTTCATAATAAAACGAACATATGCCAATAATAATGCTGCATTACCAGGTAAAGTTGACTCGTCCAGTTGTATAGAGAAATGGGTCATTTGCAAATAATTGCATAAGAAGCTTTCAACATCAGAACTCATTTCATCAATACGTCTTTCAACAGTATTGTTGCTTAAGGGAATTCTTTTAATGATATCAGATGTAGGTTTGTGTAGAACAGTTTTTAAAACCTCTTCAACGGCTGGCAATATTAACTTCTCTCCAATAGTATGCGGTTTTCCGGATTTTCCTATAAGTAACGAGATATTGTAAGACGCCCGCAAACCATCATCATTTCTTTGTGACGTCGAAGCGAACATTCCGTCCAGTGTAGGTCTCTTCTGAAGTGCATCTTTGAGTGTTTGAATGTATTACAACTCTTTCTCTGTTTTATCAGGGTGTCATCTTCTTAGATGATCTTGCAGTTTAGATGGTTTCATAGCGTCATTGCCCAAGACTTTGTTGCATAAAAGGCACATAGGCAATTGTTTGTTCGACAATGATGGAATGAAGCCAAATTTCAAATAATCAACACTGTACTGTCTATATTTCTTTTTAGATTCGGACATGGCATCAGTCATCTGTGGGCAAAATTACATTATTTAAATAAGGCAGAAAATCCAGTAGCTGTATATTAAAAATATTTTTTTATTTTTCCGAAAACATTCCATAATTCGAACAACTTCTTGCAACAATTAGCTCGAATTACGGAGATTGTACAGTAATTATAATACCGATTGCTAAAACTTTCAAAAAGAAACTATTGAGGACTACTGGTGTAATTTTGCTATGGATTGAATATTAACTAACTAAAGTCATGATTGGCGTAATTTATCTATCTTTGCTAACTACGAGTACAAACTAAAATTTAATAAAAAATAATGTACTTACTTTTCTCCAGCACTACCAAACAAAATAACACTGTCTCACTATAATTTGGGTGATATACTATCTGCTTATATTTTTTAAAGTATATTCTTAGCACTTTCCTTTTCAAGATTCAGGAAACGAATAAACGTATTTGTCCCACATTCGTATTTATAGAGTGACAAATTGAACAAGTCAGTGCAAGTTAGCGAAGCTCTGATACTGCGATTACGACTGCGACTCTGAGGTTTTTACAAGTTCAAAATGTATTGCGACCACAAAGCGAATACCAACATCCTACAACAGCATTGCTAGAAACGAACGCAAATTCAGTGCTGTAGCGGAAAGATGTGTAATGGTGTTAGTAGATCAACTGCCCGTCGTTTATTTGGCTAACGAATGGGTTTGTGGTGTATATTGTACTTTTATAAATAATGTATGTGTTTTGATATTGTAAGATAGTATGATGTAAGTAAATAGGTACTATCAGCGTATGTGTTGAGATCCACTATCGTGGACCGCCATTTTCATTTCATGGACCCCCAAGTTTTTTTTTTCGCTGACGTAGACCCCTTGCAGGTTGTCATAGACCCCTAGGGGTCGATATAGACCACTATGGGAATCACTGATGTAGACTAAAAGATATCCTGCATTTAAAGTATACTATCTTAGGCTTGATAACTAGTTTCAAGAATACTATTTTAGCTGCTGCCTTGTTATGATGGTAGTGTGCTCGCCTACCGCACCAAACATCCTGGACTCAAGTGCCACAAAAATCCAATTCAGAATACAGTAGAAACGTTCTTTTTTCTAATTGTAGTCGCCTCTTAGTAGAAGTTTGGCAAACACTCCAAGGAAATGAAGCTGTTGATGAGTGATTTAGTACTGGGACTGAGAGTCGGAGTGGGACTGAGACTCAGAATGGGACTGCAACAAAATACATTCCACCCTATGAGAATGGCAATAAGGGATGAAGAAGAATGAGAAGAACTTGAGAGAAGAGAAAAGAGAGAAGGAGAAGGAGATTGAGAAAGAGATAGAATGAGACGAAGATGGAGATAGATGAAGCGAAAAAGACGGAGGGAGGAGTGAATAAAAGGATTAGAAGAGAGGGGAGGGCAGAGCTAGACGAAACAGCTTATTAAAATGTATGCAGATAGACCGAATTTAGGGCAGAATAATGTCCTCTGGGTCTGCTAGTATAAAATAAAAAATAGATCGGTAATCCTCACTGCAAGTTTCACGTGCCTTGTTGCCTGCATGAGATATGTATGGATCATTTACGAATAAGTAAGTATTTGGTAAAATTTTATGAAATTTTTCGATTTTAAAATGGGGCGGAAATTACGAGCAATAATATGTATCATATGCGCAAACATGTGGTGAAATTTTAGGCTTCTATATGATAAATCGAGGAATATATGATATTGTGGCGAATATTAGCAGTTCTATAGATAACTATTACTAAAGCTGCTAAATAAATGCACAACAAGAATAAAGCAAGTAGCCACACTTATGTACATGAACACATCAAATTAAGCCATTTACGCAGATACATAGAACGCGAAGAAGAATATATCACACATATAGTCAGCTGCTTAAACCAAAGAAATTATCTCACATACATATATGGAGCCATCAGCTAAGAGCAGGAGTTGAAACTCAGAGATACACACGCATATAGCTAAATTACCAAGCAGGAGATAGAACTGTTCTAGAAGGTGAAACGTCTATACTTAAGGAGAAATATGCGAACGAGGCAACGGAGAGTATAAAAGCAGCGCAAGCTGGGGAATGACTACTCAGTTTGATTTAAACACGCGTTTAGTTGTGAAGTGAAGTATAATCGTACTACTCCCAAAGTAGTCTAAATAAAGACCATTTTTCAATACTGAATATTGGAGTTATTTATTCGAGAATTCAGAGACTCGAACGTTAGCAGAAGGTGCAATATAATAGGAATCCCCCAAAAGTCTTTACAATATAAAAACCTCTTTGCTGAAAAATCGGTTGTATAGGGGATATATGCTGTAGTAGTGCGATTCAGTTGATTCCGATAAAATATACCCGATGACCAAAACTTAATCACGATTCTCAGAAATTTAGGAAATCGTTTGCGTTCAAACATACAGATGAATAGGCAGGCAGAGATATGCTGCATCTATCTCTTCTTCTGTAGCGTAAAAAAAAATTATTAAATTATGTTCATAGATTTTGTGACCATATTTATATTCCTTGCGCTTGCCACAGCTTGTTGCATTTTAAATTATTTTCAAAGATATTGTGTTCCGTTGTGGAATTTCGTTTTCCTGTTTGTGCAATATGAACAAAGGAATCTATAAACTTTCAATATTTTTGAATGTATGTTGTGCTAACAATATATCCCACACAACATATTGTTCAGGTCAGAAAGTTTTCGGAACTTATGCTGCATTTTAAAAGGTGTACAGCCCAATTCTAAATATTCCCTCGGAATTTTGTTCTCGCGGATTTTTTTATTCCCGCGGAAAAATTCCTCCAATTCTTTTCTCCTAGGGAGAACAAAAATTGGGGAATAGAAATTTTGAATTTTCGAAGTCAGCCGTTTTGTTAATTGAAATGTCGTTGCGACTTTCTTATTTTGTTTAGAAAATTGCAAAGTTTAATTATTGTTGCGAATTTGTTTGAAATTAAGAAACAAAATATAAACAATGCACAGTATTGCATTTCATATGGTATTCACTGAAATGAGCAATGAATTGGTGCCACAGCAAAATCAAGTGATGAGCATAAGAATGTACATATTTTAACAAAAATTTGTACAAAAAAGAACCAATTTAGTTTAACTATTTTGACGCATTCTCTTTAATTTAACAAGTTAAAAATACTCCTACGAAATGGTAGAGCAATCTCCCTCTCACTCGCATTCATAATACCTACTTTTCCCCATAACCCGTTTCTCCTTTTTCCAACATTGTTCCGAATAAGAGGGGAGGGAGAAGTGAAAAAACTCACAAGGAATTTTTATTTAGAATACGCGGAATGGCAAGGAATTTTTTTAAGAATTGGGTTGATAAGCTTCAAATGCCATCATATTATTAATTACGCATTTACTGTTGAATTAAACAATCGTTTGTTCAGAAAAAAAAATCATGCAAAGAATAAGAAACGCAAAACCTTGTGTAAGGACTACCGGTCTGTTAGTTATTTGATAATGTATGTATGTATATCGGAAATTTCGCTTATGTATTTATGTCCTCTATATTATTATTCCGACATTACGAATGGCTTAAGATTATTGCTTAGCTCTATTCATGGAAGATAGAAAGTTTTCGGCAGAGCCGAAGACAGCCCCGTTCTTACTTGTTCTTCTTATTTCATGTAAATACTTCACTCTTATTCCAATTCCCGCGCCGGACTCCCACTTCCTGTTATATTTTCACTACCACTCCTTTTCTAACTGCCTTTCGCACTGTCACTCCTTCTCCCTCTCTAACTCCCCTCCAACTCTACCACCCACCCTCTCTTCTACTTTCACTCCCGCTTCCACTCCAATTCTCAATCCCACTTCCTCTCGAATTTGCACTCCCACTCCTGTTCCAACTCCCACTCGCACTACCACCCTCTCTCCAACTCTAACTCTCACTACAACTTTCACTCCCACTACCTCTTCTAATACCTCTGCCACTCCAATTTCATACCCACTCCCATTTTCACTTGCACTTCCATTACCACTCTCTCTCCCACTTCCATAGCCACTTCCGCTCCAAATTTCACTCTCTTTCCCAATCTAAGTCCTACTGCCACTAACACTCCAACTCAATCTTCCTCTCCCAGTCTCGCTCCCACTTTCGTTCTATCCACACTCATATATCCCTGTAATAAATTTGGGATGCCTTTATTCAGTAATTCCTTAGATACGGCGAATTTAAAATTTTCTTAAAAGATACGTCCACGCAGCGCCTACTTTTTCAACAGAAATTTTCTTCAACCATCCTTGGACCATAACGAATTAAACAAAAAAAATAATTATCGAATCAAGTCAAGCCGTTTTTGAGTTTTATCGAGACTAGCGCATAGCAATTAATTTTCATATATAGACAAACTCCGGTAATACTCTGGACACCTTCAGTCTATGTGAGGTCTTTATTGATCTGGCAGTTGAACATAACCTAACCAATATATCTGCTTAAATAAAAGTCACTTCGTCATAACCTCCTTTAAGCTCAAAATCTCATTCACTTTTTTCCATGCAACTTGTTAGTAGAAGGCATAATGTGTCACTTTAACCTCTATGAGTGGTTTTTTGTTATACGTTCTTCCTCTTTTCATATATTCTTACAAAATTGTCAGATTTATATACATGAAAGCAGCTTACACACGATGAGTGTGTGAAATGTAAATATTTTCACAAAGTCGCTAGAACAGTTCTCATTTGATTAGATTGGATTAAAGATAACTTATTCGAAAGCACATATGAATTTATATGAAACGTGCTCACACAATTATACCATGCTCGTTGATCCCCATGGCACGCAGAAAATGTTGAATGCATTTATGTGTAAATCTTATTAGGGTGGTTGAAAAAACTATTTTTTGAGGAAGTTCATAAACTTTACTTTGTTATACTCAGTTGAGCAGAGCTCACAGAGTATATTAAGTTTGATTGGATAACGGTTGGTTGTACATATATAAAGGAATCGAGATAGATATAAACTTCCATATATCAAAATAATCAGGATCGAAAAGATTGAGCCATGTCCGTCCGTCCGTCCGTTAACACGATAACTTGAGTAAATTTTGAGGTATCTTGATGAAATTTGGCATGTAGGTTCCTGAGCACTCATCTCGAGCACTTTTTCGATATCTAAAATTTCGAAAAACCGAAAAAGTGCGATAATTCATTACCAAAGACAGATAAAGCGACGAAACTTGGTAGATGAGTTGAATTTATGACGCAGAATAGAAAACTAGTAAAATTTTGGACAATGGGCGTGGCACCGCCCACTTTTAAAAGAAGGTAATTTAAAATTTTGCAAGCTGTAATTTGTCAGTCGTTGAAGATATCATGATGAAATTTGGCAGGGACGTTACTCCTATTACTATATGTACGCCTAATAAAAATTAGCAAAATCGGAGAAGGACCACGCCCACTTTAAAAAAAAAATTTTTTTAAAGAAAATTTTAACAAAAAATTTAATATCTTTATAGTATATAAGTAAATTATGTCAACATTCAACTCCAGTAATGATATGGTGCAACAAAATACAAAAATAAAAGAAAATTTCAAAATGGGCGTGGCTCCGCCCTTTTTCATTTAATTTGTCTAGGATACTTTTAACGCCATAAGTCGAACAAAAATTAACCAATCCTTTTGAAATTTGGTAGGGGCATAGAATTTATGATGCTAACTGTTTTCTGTGAAAACGGGCGAAATCGGTTAATGCCACGCCCAGCTTTTATACACAGTCGTTCGCCTGTCCTTCCGCATGGCCGTTAACACGATAACTTGAGCGAAAATCGACATATCTTTCATGAACTTAGTTCACGTAGTTACTTGGACTCACTTTATCTTGGCATGAAAAATGAACGAAATCCGACAATGACCACGCCCACTTTTTCGATATCGAAAATTACGAAAAATGAAAAAAATGCCATAATTCTATACCAAATACGAAAAAAGGGATGAAATATTGTGAGGTAATTGGATTGGTTTATTGACGCGAAATATAACTTTAGAAAAAACTTTATAAAATGGTTGTGATACCTACCATATTAAGTAGAAGAAAATGAAAAAGTTCTGCAGGGCGAAATAAAAAACCCTTAAAGTCTTGGCAGGTATTATATATATAAATAAATTAGCGGTATCCAACAGATGATGTTCTGAGTCACCCTGGTCCACATTTTGGTCGATATCTGGAAAACGCCTTCACATATACAACTACCACCACTCCCTTTTAAAACTCTCATTAATACCTTTAATTTGATACCCATATCGTACAAACACATTCTATAGTCACCCCTGGTCCACCTTTATGGCGATATTTCGAAACGGCGTCCACCTATAGGACTAAGGCCCACTCCCTTTTAAAATACTCATTAACACCTTTCATTTGATGCCCATATTGTACAAACAAATTCTAGGGTCACCCCTGGTCCACCTTTATGGCGATATCTCGAAACAGCGTCCACCTATGGAACTAAGGATTACTCCCTTTTAAATGCTCATTAACACCTTGCGTTTGATTCCCATATTGTACAAACAAATTCTAGGGTCACCCTTGGTCCACGCTTATGGCGATATCTCGAAAAGGCGACCATCTATACAACCACCACCACTCCCTTTTAAAACCCTCATTAATACCTTTAATTTGATACCCATATCGTACAAACAAATTCTAGGGTCACACCTGGTCCACCTTTATGGCGATATCTCGAAACGGCGTCCACCTATGGAACTAAGGATTACTCCCTTTTAAAATACTCATTAATATCTTTCGTTTGATACCCATATTGTACAAACAAATTCCAGGGTCACCCCTGGTCCACCTTTGTGGCGATATCTCGAAACGGCGTCCACCTATGGAACTAAGGAGTACTCCCTTTTAAAATACCTATTAACACCTTTCTTTTGATACCCATATTGTACAAACAAATTGTAGAGTCACCCCTGGTCCACCTTTATGGCGATATCTCGAAACGGCGTCCACCTATGGAACTAACGATTACTCCGTTTTAAAATACTCATTAACACCTTTCATTTGATACCCATATCGTACAAACGCATTCTAGAGTCACCCCTGGTCCACCTTTATGGCGATATCTCGAAAAGGCGACCACCTATACAACTACCACCACTTCCTTTTAAAACCCTCCTTAATACCTTTAATTTGATACCCATATCGTACAAAAAAACTCTAGGGTCACACCTGGTCCACCTTTATGGCGATATCTCGAAACGGCGTCCACCTGTGGAACTAAGCATCACTCCCTTTTACAATACTCATTAACACCTTTCTTTTGATACCCATATTGTACAAACAAATTCTAGGGTCACCCCTGGTCCACCTTTATGGCGATATCTCGAAACGGCATCCACCTATGGACACCTTTCTTTTGATACCCATATTGTACAAACAAATTCTAGGGTCACCCCTGGTCCACCTTTATGGCGATATCTCGAAACGGCGTCCACCTATGGAACTAAAGATTACTCCCTTTTAAAATACTCATTTACACCTTTCATTTGATACCCATATCGTACAAACGCATTCTAGGGTCAACCCTGATCCACTTGTATGGCTATATCCCTAAATGGCGTCCACCTATAGAACTATGGCCCACTCCCTCATGAAATACTTTTTAACACCTTTCATTTGATACCCACATTGTACAAACAAATTCTAGAGTCAACCCTGATCCACCTTTATGGCGATATCCCTAAATTGCGTCCACCTATAGAACTATGGCCCACTCCTTCATAAAATACTCTTTAATGCCTTTCATTTGATACACATGTCATACAAACACATTCCAGGGTTTCCCTCGGTTCATTTTCCTACATGGTTATTTTCGCTTATGTTGTCACCATAGCTCTCAACTGAGTATGTAATGTTCGGTTACACCCGAACTTAACCTTCCTTACTTGTTTTTTATTGCAGATTCCCGTATAAGTAATCCCATGGAAAATAAAAAGTAAAACATAATATTGACGATCAATGCAAATTAAGATCAAAAAGCCGTTTTTAACTTATGACCCTAAAATGACCATTTAGTTAGTTTTTAATTTATATGAGGTGATTGCAAAATTTTTATTCGCCCCACTCTTGTTTGCAATGTAAATTGCTATTGTTACGGATGCCACGGCGTATGAGCAACATATTTTTCTGAAACAATAAACACAAGAAAGAATGTAAACATATAACATTTTCATAATCTACGGACATAACGCTGCAAATATACGGCAGATAACTTATTTCGGCATTAAAAAATTGCATGTATCCCTTTATGCATGGTGACATGGGATTATATACGCATTTCTGCAATTTAAATATTTACCTGGGGCCTAAGTAGAGTTGAATAAAGTCAGGAACTATTTATATTTTCTTAACTATAGATAGGAGAGGTGACTCTGCCAGAGAAACCTTACGTAAAATATCTAGGAATCATTCTCGGCAATAAGTTGTCGTGGAAGGAGATAGTAAAAAAGGGTTCGACGTAACTTTATGCATGCAAAAGAATGCTGTGGTTTACATGGGGTTTGCCTCCCTCTCTGTCTTATTTTTATCTACAGTGATTGTAAAGCAAACCATAAGCTAAGTTGTTTACAGATGAAAATTAATTGGCGGTATACCAAACCTGAAGTTTATTAGGTTTTGTGGAATCACAAATCTCACTGTTTTAGACGTCATTTAATAATTTCCATAATAATACAAACAAAAATTTGGAGAGGCTTAAAAATTAGTTTAATTTGAAAATACGACCAAACGTTTTGTATACTCTCATATTATATTATCAATAAAGTGCGAGGCAGTATCATTTCAAAAGAGCACTTGAATTCGGTCATATTCCTTAACTTGAGAAATACAGGAACATTTTTTTAACCGCTCAAATAGCAGCCAGTTGAAAGATGCTACTAAACAGACGGGTAGGAAATTGCAAAAAAAATTCAGATAGCCACGACAAGCTTCATTCTCGTGGCAAACGTATATCACAGTGATGTCAAGAGTGTGCTGAAATTACGGACGCAACAATTTTTAACTTGCTGAGCTATTTAAAGACGCCAAAAAAAATAAGTCATGCGCAAGCTTTAAAGCTTTTGTAGCCTATTGCATGACTGAAGAGACATATCATTTTAAATACTAGCGTCCTATTTGACTTAAATTTTAAAATTTTTATTGGGTAAATTATTCTTTATCGCCCAAAGATCGAGCATCTGCACATGTTGGCCCCAAATATCTCAACTTGTTTCTAATAAATATTTCAATGAGGTTTCTTTAAGCGCTACAGTTAAAATTGGAGATTGTCCTGGTTTAGTTTCTAATACTTCATCGATATGAGTTTCTCTCTTCTTGACATGTGATGCAGGGTAATATGAGGAATTTTGAATGTTTTTAAAGTCGAGAAAATACCCACTTCTCCTTTCCTTATTGATTGTATATCTTTTTAAACGCTTTTATTTAGCTTAACTTGGCAGGCCGTTGTGAACGAATTTTGTAATTAAAATTTAAGTAACTTCCTGATAAGCTACAAGCTTGAAACTTGGAATATAGTTCAGAATCCGATGAAAATCAATAATAAGATAAAAAATGCGATAGGTGGCGCATGGGTCGAAATATTTAAAACAATCGTATTTGTGGTCAGATTTGGCTTATATTTAGAAAAAATATTACATACAGTCCGATAGAAGTGACATCAAAATACTTTGAAGTTCAAGGAGGGACAAGAATATGTGGCGCCGATTCGAATAAAATCTTTGGAAGGATTATGTATTGAGGATTTAGATTGTAACAAATTGTCATGAAAGAGTCCTTGTAATAATGACTCACTAAAAGAACTAAATAGAATGAGAAATGATAGGTAATTAAATAAAGATTAAAAACTTGAAAATGAAATAATAAAAAAATTTTTAGTTAAACGGTTTTATTGAAAAAAATAAGTACATTAAGTAATAATAATACTAAAAGCTAGATAATAATTAGGTAGGTCCAAGGTACTAGTCATCACATTCCTGTTCAATCTGGGGCGTTGATCAGAAAATTAAATAAAAGCATCTGGCGCGTGAAGTTTCTAAAAATGTTACGCATAGTACAACCAGATTAAGGTTCAGTTGGTCTTACTTATGATTAATAAAAGAAATTTGACGCGTCCAATGCTTTTATTTAATTGTCTGATTAACGCAATGACTAGTATCTAGGACCTACTTAATTATTCCCTAGCTTTTCGTATTAATATTGCTTAATGTAAGCATTGTTTTCAATAAAACCGTTTAACTAAATTTTTTTTTAAATTATTTTATTTCATATTTCTTCCTCCCCTTTTTTTAATTTCACTCTTTTCGACATATTTTCGATCGGTCAGGCTATTTGGTATACTATACCATAGACTTAATTGGTCCCCATACAAAAAAAAGTTGCTAATGTCCGCCCCTAAATTTAAAGATTATGTTTAGAGGGTTTCGGAAATTTTTTTTATTTTTTTATTTTTTTTTTTTTTGATCCTTTAAAATACAGCCGAAAAGGTTTTTTCGTTTTAACTTAGTTATTTGACGTCCGATTTTTTATATTTATATATCATTAGTTTGGCCTTGAGAAGCTTCACATTTCCTTTTAAGGTCCCTTTAAGCTAGAAGTCATTTTCATATGATTAGATCAGGTAACAAATTTGCCCCCCCAAATATCCTTTTTTCCTTACCAAACGAAAGTATTTAAAAATTCAAGAAAATGTTGCTTTGAAACCATATTACTAAAATAAAAAACAAAGAAGTTTTAGCACTTTCAATATCTATTACAACTGTTATTTTACCTGATTTTTATTATACTAAGACCTCAAATTCATTATATTTTTGGAGGAAAAATTATTATTAGGGTTTGCCTTGAAAAGTTAATAAAGATATGCCAAATATCATTAATAGGGGAAGTCAAAGTAAATAAGTGAGTCAAACCTGTTGTTTCGTATTTATAATAATAACACTATGCGACAAAATCAACTTTTTTTCTGGGTATTGGACAAAACCCACTTTTTTGTAGAGACTGAGGTTTAAGTAAGCAAAGTACTATCTCCGTTTTTCGAAGTTAGCCTCCAAAAAATAGATATCGGCTTACGGAGTTCTACATTTCGAAATTTTTTTTTTTGTTTTTTTTAACGCGTTCAGCAAATTGAAAAAGTAAAAATGTGGTCGTAATCCGCTCTTTTCCCTTATTTGCAGGACTGAACTCTTTTTTTGAGAAACTTGGTATAACAACTGTTATACTACAGTCAGACTCTGACTTCTGACTTTTCACCCCAGCTGTTATACTAAATTTCTCAAAAAAATAATTCAGCCCTTCAAATAAGGGAAGAAGAGCGGACCACGCCCAATTTTCTACTTTTCCAATTTGCTGAACGCGTTAACAAAAAAAATTTAATTTCGAAATGTAGAATTTCGAACTTCGAACTTCGGAAGCCGATATCTATTTTTGGACGCTAATTTCGAAAAACGGGTATAGTAATTTGTTTACTTAAGCCTCATTCTCTACAAAAAAGTGGGGTTTGTCCAATACCCAGAAAAAAAGTTGATTTTGTCGCATAGTGTTATTATTATAAATACGAAACAACAGGTTTGACTCACTTATTTACTTTGACTTCCCCTATTCATAATATTTGTCATATCTTTATTAACTTTCCAATGCAAACCCTACTAATAATTTTTCCCCCAAAAATACCATGAGTTTCAGGTCTAAGTATAATAAGAATCAGGTAAAATAATAGTTGCAATAAATGTTGAAAATGCTATAACTTCTTTGTTTATTTAATAATTTGGAAAAAATTTAAACAACGTGACATCAGGACGGACAAGGCGAGAGCTGTTTCGATTATACCTTGTAAATCTCTTCAAAGCCTTTTCTCCCGGGAGTGGGAGTCGAACCCGCACTCCTACGATAGTTGAAATGGATACAAACGCATTCAGCTACGTCATGCCTTAGTTGTTGTAAAGTTTTTCCCAATTGCCTTCTTTTGCATATTTTAATCTTTTACACATTGCCACCTTCGTACTTCTTTGTTTATTGTTTTAGTAATATGGTTTCAAAGCAACATTTTCTTGAATTTTTAGGTACTTTCGTTTGGTAAGGGAAAAATGATACTTTAGGGGGGTATAACTTTCTTAGCTGACCTAATCATGTCAAAACGACATCATAGCTCTTCTCAAGGCCAAAGTAATGACATATCGGTCGTCAAATAACCAAGTTACAACGAAAAAACATTTTCGGTTGTATTTCGAAGGATCAAAAAAAACATAAAAAAAATTTTTCCGAAACCCTCTCAACATAATCTTTAAATGTAGGGGCGGACATTAGCTACTTTTTTTTCGACCCAGTCTACTATACCACTCTACTTCCCTTAACCTATATAACAATAGCTGCCATAGAGTTTTAACACATTTTAATTAAAAATAATTTATTATACACAAATTAATACAAAACATTGCATGTACAGATCACTTTCGTAATACCTTCTGATTACTTCCCGATTAACAAATGTAGTTTTGAATTCTTGATTTTGCTTTAAAAAAATCGTTTTGTATGCTCGACAAAAAAGTCAATCACAGCACCACGCACTTTTAGTAGAACTAACTAATAACATCGCCCACAAAGCACATGGCATCACACATTATTATTATTCTGAGAGCGCCAAGCTATTTAAGTTAATCTCGGTTCTTTCAAATTTATATTTATTGCGAAATGCTGGTGTGTCACACACATACCCGCCTACACCACAATACTCGCAATTACTCTACGAATGTATATACAATTATGTTCACAAAAATAGCAGCGCTTCATTTCCTTTGAAATTAAACTTAAATAATTTTTGCAATTCAAATGAATTAAATACAGTTTTTTGATAATTATAATACAGCTAGAAAATGGTAAGTACTACACAATACTGGTTGTTTACTCTATCTTTTGAACATAACTTTCATGCTAAATAAGAAATTTAATATATCCGCAAAATATAGCAGCACTCTGCCTAAATAAATAAAAAAGTGACCAATTAAAGATTTTGGCCATTTTTTAAGTAATTGGGTTAACACTTTGTAGCATGGCTATCGTTTTTGGTTACTGCGTTACTAAGTTTGCCATATTTTTTTCTTCTAAGTTCTTCATCTCTTCAACGGCTAGCAGCTCTTACCACATTCCTTACAATTCCTCACAGATATTCCATTGAATTTAAGTCAAGTTATTGTGCTGGTCACTCCATCACTTGGACTTTCTTTTCACTGAATCGAGTTTTCACTCGTTTTCTGGTCTGTTTTTCCATATTATCCTACAGATGTATTCATCTGAACTGCTTGTTGGCTTCAACCTTTAGAAGCGCAGTTCACTTAAAGATATTTATATAGAGGCCATAATGAAAAATCCCCACCATGTTTCACCGTCTTAATATTGTTGGGTTTTGTTGAACAGTACGGTTAATAAAGACCTCTTATATACTGAACGTGCTAATAGTTTTACAAGAATTCATTTAACGATCAAACGTAAGAAATCCAATCAGATGTCAATACTTAAGTTAGAAAAAAACCATCCACGTGGCAAATACTAGAAGTTTTCTAATATCTAGCTTAATTGCTGCCTCGAGAGCTACCAACTCTGCCGCCCCTATTAACTGGAACTTTGACTTGTCGAACGTAGAAAACGAACATAGAACGTGCTCAACCGTTTATCCCTCATGTCCCACACAATCTGTTATTGATGAGGCCTAATTTATAAGCATGTGACGCCAGAAGGCAGTGCCCAGTTAGTGTGTCCATCTTGAGCCTTAAATCTTCTCTCTTCAGAGATATGAGCCACTTTTTGAGTCTAATATCGTTGGATTTGCACATGATCATAGAAATTTCGAAGCCCCGTGCTTCTGTTTACGCCTTTCTTGATGAGTCGTATGCAGCTCCTGCCTCTTTTTGATTTTTCGCAAATGGATTGGAGCATTTAAAGTTGCTTAAACGAGTGCTACACCCTCTTTTGTCAGCTCATCGGCCCTTTTGTTACCTTCTATACCTTTATGACCGGGAACCCAGTTTATATATATGGTCCGGCCTAATCGAGGATTTTCCAATATTTTTTTGAATCCCAGGACACTATTTTGCGAAGTACTGTGTGAAGTTATTGCCTTATACGCCACCTGACTATCAATATATATACATATATGTAAATACTGACGCGACTGCAGCTTAGGCACGCTTACAGTGTTCTTGGGAACATATTCTGTATTGATCGCCCTTCTGACAAGTTTGCGGTGTCTTCTAGAACCGAAAAGTACAATTTTCCCTCCGTCGATTGATAGAGTATTGCGCTATTTTCGTATCTATTAATCGGTGTACGCTATGGCAAACTCCATCTTAAAGGCAGTGTGATATATGGTGCCGGCAGGCAATTTTCTTTCTAATAATCCTCTTATAGTTGACTGCTCAAATCAAAATCAAATTTCTCTGGAATTAAGGATAGTGGTTTGTTTTGGTAGTTAAAAAATGTTCCGGTCAATACTTAAAGTTTTCGCACTCATTTATGCCCACCGTTTCTGATTTTTAATTTATTTTGGAGCCTACGCAACTATTATTGATATGCATCACTCAACTTTTTCTAATTCTTGGTACGATTTGAAATTTCTTGGATTTTTTTTACATACGATTAAAACAAGGTTTAGGAACGGTAAACAAAAAGTGTGCGGAAAAATAACAATTTGAAGCGCCACTATGAATAATTCGGTCAAAGTAGAAGCTCCACTGATATTTTTGTGAACAAAACTGTATGTCCGTTTTTAATTGCAATAATCAAGTTTCTGAGTGAATAATGATGAAAGGATTTTACAGCCTTTGTACTCAAAGGAGTGAGAACATATTTCTATTAGCACTTTTCTAACCATTTTATAAAATGCAAATATGTATGTGCTAATAGAAGGAAATGTATTTATTCCACATCTGAAACTGCGTGACTTCACAGATGCATACAATGAAAAAAAAAATTTAAAAAAATTTTAAGTTAAACGATTTTATTGAAAATAATACTTACATTAAGTAATAATAATACTAAAAGCTAGAATATAATTAGGTAGGTACTAGGTACTACTAAAATTGTGAGGCGTAGCATAACCTTATTAAGGTTCAGTTGGTTTTACTTATGACTATCAATAGAAACGCGTTCAACACTTTTATTTAATTGTCTGATCAACTCCCTAAATTGATGAGGAGTGCGATGACTAGTACTTACCTAATTATTTTTAGCTTTTGGTATTATTATTACTTAATGTAAATATTGTTTTCAATAAAACCGTTTAACTTAAACACACTCTGTATAACATACTCAATTGTTTTATTTGGATAAGGCCTCGAGCTTATAAAATAGTTTAATAAATTTAAATATTAAAGGCCAATAAAAATTTGTAAAATATATTTTATTTTCAAGTTTTTAGTCTTTATTTAGCTCCCTATTTGTTCTCATTATATTTAGTTCATTTAGTAACTCATTATTACAAGAAATTTTACGTCACAATTTGTTACAATCTATGTGCTCAATACATAATCATTCCAAAGACTTTAGTCGAATCAGCGCCACGTATGCTTGTCCCTCCTCGAACTCCAAAGTATTTTGATGTCACATCTACCGTTCCAAATATGAGCCAAATCGGACCACAAATACGAGTACTTTTAATATCTCGATCATAGTGCCACCTAGCGGGATTTTTTTCGTATGTCGCTTTCTATTCATGTATGTAATATGTGTTCCAAATATGAACCTAATCGGAGTAGAAATACGATTTTTTTTAATATCTCGATACCTGCGCCACATAGCTGCGATTTTTTCATAGGTCTCTTTCCATTCATGTATGTATTATACGTTCCAAATATGAGCCAAATCGGACCACAAATGCGATCTTTTTTGAACATATCGATCATTGCTCCACCTATCGGAGTTTTTTTTTTCTTATAGTTGAATTGTCATCGGATTCTGAACTATATTTCAAGCTTGTAGAATGTCGGGAAGTTACTTAAATTCAATTAGAAAATTCAAGTCAAGCTAAATAAACCCGTTTAAAAAACTAAGCAAATGTAATGAACTTAGGTTGTTTAAGAGAAACGAGCAAAGTGTAAGCCTTAACCAGCTAGTACTACGCCTTCACATAAATATGTACTTTTAATAGCCATAGGCTTACCAAAAGGATAAAAAAATGCACAAAGTTTAGCAAGAATTGATGATGATATGGTGATAGCGATATGCTATCCAGTTTCCACGAAGTGTACATGACAAAAGTGCGCCTTTCGGCTACGTTAAGCTTTGGCAAGAGCTCGAGTGTGAGGTTTATATCAGCGCATAAGGCACATAGAATATATGATGCTTTCAGATGGGAATATGCATACTTGGTTATACGCTATCATATTTATGCATTTTGGGCCGTCGCCACTATCACAAACATTGATTTCTCTCTGAAAAACAAAATGGCAAACATGTCCTGTATGTACTGTAAGGTTTCCGACAAGTGCAACAAATGCTGGCTCTTTATCTATTAGAAAAGAAAAGGGATATATTCTCACTACGTTGCTAAGTATATCAGAAGAGACATTTTCATTGCAAACGTTGCGCTAATACAAACTTTCGATGCAGTTTGCTTAATTTTGTTATTGGTGTTCTTCGCGTTGTCTTTGGCCACCAAACAAAGGAAACATGAGTGACTAGTACCATCACAGCAGTATCAAATGTCCAGTATACCATATTTGGAGATAGCGCCCATCTGTTACAGATTCGAGAGCACAGGAAAAAACTGTTGTTACTTTGTTTAAGGTAGCGTCAAGATGAATATTACAAGTAAGGTTTTTGTCTAGTCTAAGATAAGGTATTTTTCTTCTTTTGAAAATCGGATATTGTTGGCATGCAGATATGGTTCTGCCATGGATAGTGTCTTCTCGGGGTAAAATCATGAAGCCATCTTTGTTAGAATTAATAGAGTCATTGGTATGACAATACCTTTTCATGGTACGCAGTAACAATCCACATGCGATCGGATATTGTTTGCTCGTGCATCCTTGTGATGCAAAATTACTGGACATCAGTAACTGAAGGAGGTCATTTATGACTTGAGGACATCCACTAATGGCCACACTTGACTCAGTTTTCCTTTCCATCTCTAGTCTGCTTTTCTTCTCTTTAGCATGGATATCACTCGTTGAGCTTATATGTTCGACAATCATTGTTTGTTCGATAGTTTGATGTATTACGTTATCGAAAGCCCGTCAGAAATCAATTAAAGCGCAGAGTGCTATATTTTCAAATTTATCCGTGAGGCTATGAACAACCGACTCCATATACTTTCCCGACTGATTACTATACAAAGAGAGTCTAAAAAGGTTGACTTCCATATTCTTTAGGAGAAACGAACTCAACCCAATTGGTCGACATAACTATCGTAGCTAGAGCTTCCATGATTTTCCATACCTTAACCTATTTCTTGCTTAGGTGCGTTGAAAAGCTAAATCAAGTAGGAGCACACAACGAACTACTCTTGGCTTTGGTTCCTGGCCACAGGGAAGTTGAGGATAATGAGCAGGCGGACAGCGTGGCTAGAGAGGCAACAACAACACGACCCATTGATCCCGAGCAGTTCCTGCCAGTAGGCCCATAGGAAATTAGGGGGCATATATTAGTAGAAGAGAGGTAAAAGAGGGAAGAACACTGGCGCAATATGCCAGACCTGAGATAATGTAAGTTACTGTTAGGGGGTTACAGAACAACTCGATATAGGGCATTAATAGGCCTCTCGAAAGGTAACCTAAGAATCCCGACAGCTATTCTTACAGGACACTGTAGACTGAACAGTAGGGTGGTTACAAGGTATATGTTGAATTTTAATTTTTGTTCTATCTTTCGGGGCACCGTCGCAAAATATGCCAATAGATTAGAAAATGATACATACAAAGGTTCAGGCCAATCCGGTATTGTTAACACGTGCCTCATTGAGGTCAAAATTAGGAAAAACAACGATTTTTCAGAAAACATTTTAGTGTTTCGTCAGTAAAAGTGAAACAATTTATGCCAGGAACTTGACTCGTATACCATTGAATATTGTAATGTCCACAAATGTTTGCATGGAAACTCAAAATTAGCGATATCCACTATGACCTGATCTGATAAATGCTAAATACTGCTAAAAATAACGTTTTATAAAAATATTATTCAGACCAAAATCAATACAAATAAAATTACCTATCGAATGGTGTACGAGTCAAGTTCCTGGCATAAAGGGTTTCACTTTTACTGACGAAACACAAACAATTTTTTCTGAAAAATCGCCGTTTTTCCTAACTTTGACCTGAACGAGGCACGTGTTAACATTATCGGATTGGCATGGAGCTTTGTATGTATCATTTTCTAATCTATTGGCATATTTTATGGGAGTGCCCCAGCGGAAAACCTAAAATTAATTTCTTTTGGCCACCCTACTGAACAGTCACATGCAAAATCTGGGTATAATATCGAACAACACATGCCGATTTTGCGATCGATCAGCAAAGACGGCGGACCATATTATCCTGGAGTGTGACGCAATCTCAAGACGCAGGGCTAAGTTTATGGGCTCAACATGGCCAGAGCATTCTCACATCAAATCCCTTAAGCCAGGTTAACTGCTACGGTTCATCAGAGATGCCAGCTTGGATGAGGTGCCGTGAAATAGCTGAGTGCACAATAGACCAATTCGATCCTTAATTAATTATCTATCTACCTAACCTCTTTCTTGTAATGTAGCTGAGCAGTAGAGACATCTTATATTGGTTGTAAAAGGCTGGAGCTATAGGGTCTATTCATTACACATTCCTTTCATTCATCATACACATTCAAAAATATTTACGTCAAAATAATATGGCAGCCAAGCTAATAATTAAAAGTGTGACCTAATTCAAAATCTTGCTACTCGCGTTTTGTGAATAAAGCCATTTTCGTACTGGAAAACCCAATCTAACTCCAATACCGATGAGCGATTTCCATTCATACTTTACTCATTGAAAACATCTATTGTTCTGTATGCCGTGATTACACCATTTAATGACGGCCTGGATAAAATTCAGACTACTCTAAGTCATAAAAATAAAATTTACGGTCCTGGTGAACGGTCTATACAATTGCTTTAATTAAACCATGACAAACAGGCAATATTTTACTGTTTTCTTCTTTCTTTACTGCTTTCAAACAACCTAAAAAAAATTACTCATACGCCATGGCATAGATTTTTTTTATGAACGCAAAACAAAGTAGATGAGGGAAATGTTGAATTATGCTTTTTATTCACATTCTGCGACTGAGCAAATAGTTTGGGTGTACAACAAAATAAAAGAAAAAATTCTTCATCAAATCTTGTTTTTAATGCAACACACACTGCAACTGAATGAAAGATAATTTCTAAAAATTACCCCGTATATGTGCAGTGGGAATGTATAAAAATAAAAAATATAAAAAAATTCGCATACATATTTTGAAGCGACTAATCCAACGTTCGTTCAAGGGCAGTGAGTGTGGCACTTAGTTTCAATAGTTGGTTATGTATGTACATCATTAGGGTGGGTAAAAAAAAAAGTTTGTATTAAATGGCCTTAAACCATAAAATCAGTTAATATTTGGTTGAGAATTTCAAAAAAAAATTATGAGAAAAGACCGAAGAGGTACCAGAAAAATCACAGTAGTACCTTTACTAGAACTATTGGTGCCCATGCGATCTCTGTGGTGTGGTGGTAGCGCACTCTGACTATCATACTGAAGAATCCGTATTCGATTCCCGGGCACAGAAATATTAAAAATTTAGAAACAAGTTATTTCAATTAGAAAAAAAATTAAATTTTATATGCGTGGCTCCCTTCTGCAGTGATTTGGCAAACACTTCGAATGTATTTATGCCATGAAAAGCTTATCAGTGAAAACGCATCTGCCTTGCAGATGCCGTTTGGAGTCGGCGTTAAACATGGAGGTTCCGTCCGGCCAGTTTGTAGTCAAGATTAAAAGGAGCATGACGCAAATTGCAAGAAAGGTTCGGCTTCAATCTCACTGTATGTGTGAAAAAAAATAAAAGGAAAAGAAGAATTTGTTGTGATAGTCTGAAGTAAGAAAATTAATTTATGTAAAAAAAAAACGAAAAATATTTTTCAAAAGAACTATTTTTTTTAAATTGAAAAAAAAATAAATAAAAATAAAACAAGTAAGGAAGGCTAAGTTCGGGTGTAACCGAACATTACATACTCATCTGAGAGCTTTGGAGCAAAATAAGAGAAAATCACAATGTAAAATGTACCTAGGTTAACTCTGGAATGTGTTTGTATGACATTGGTATCAAATGGAAGGTAATAAAGAATATTTTAAAAGGGAAAGGGCCAAAGTACTATAGGTGGACGCCTTTTCGAGATACCGCCATAGAGTTGGACCAGGGGTGATTATAGAATGTGTTTGTACGACACGGGTATCAAATGAAAGGTGTTAATTAGTTTTTAAAAGGGAGTGGGCCTTAGTTCTATAGGTCCACTCCTTTTCGAGATACCGCCATAAAGTTGGACCAGAGTGATTCTAGAATATGTTTGTACGATATGGGTATCAAATGAAAGGTGCTAAAGAGTATTTTAAGAGAGAGTGGGCCTTATTTCTATAGGTGGACGAACTTTCGAGATATCGCCATAAAGTTGGACCAGGGTGACTCTAGAATATGTTTGTACGATATGCGTATCAAATGAAAGGTGCTAAAGAGTATTTTAAGAGAGAGTGGGCCTTATTTCTATAGGTGGACGAACTTTTGAGATATCGCCATAAAGTTGGACCAGGGTGACTCTAGAATATGTTTGTACGATATGGGTATCGAATTAAAGGTATAAATGGGGGTTTTAAAAGGGAGTGAACCTTAGTTGTATAGGTGAAGACGTTTTCTAGATATCGGACCAGGGTGACCCAAAACATCATCTGTCGGGTACCGCTAATTTATTTATATATGTAATACCACGAACAGAATTACTGTCATGATTCCAAGGGCTTTGGATTTCGCCATGCAGAACTTTTTCATTTTCTTCTACTTAATATGGTATATGTCACACCTGTTTTACAAAGTTTTTTCTAAAGTTATATTTTGCGTCAAAAAACCAATCCAATCACCATGTTTCATCCCTTTTTTATATTTGGTATATACTTATGGCATATTTTTCAATTTTCGTATTTTTCGGTATCCAAAAAGTGGCCGTGGTCATTCGTCCATTTTTAATACCAAGATAAAGTGAGTTCAGATAAGTACGTAAACTAAGACGGTCGAATGTGTATAAAAACTGGGCGTAGCTTCAACCGATTTCGCTCATTTTCACAGAAAACAGTTATCGTTAAAGAAGCTATGACCATACCAAATTCCACAAGGATTGGTGAATTTCTATTCGACTTATGGCATTAAAGTTATTCTGGACAAATTTGTTTTGAAATTTTCTTTTATTTTTGTATTTTGTTGCACCATATCATTACTGGAGTTGAATCTTGACATAATTTGCTTATATACTATAAAGATATTCAATTTTTTTTTTAAATTTGACTTTTAAAATTATTTTTTTTAAAAAGTGGGCGTGTTCGTTATCCGATTCTGCTAATTTTTATTTGACACACCTATAGTAATAGGAGTAACGTTCCTGCCAAATTTCATCATGATATCTTCAACAACTGCCAAATTACAGCTTGCAAAAATTTTAAATTACCTTCTTTTAAAAGTGGGTGATGCCACGCCCATTGTCCAAAATTTTACAAATTTCCTATTCTGCGTGATAAGGTCAATCCACCTAACAAGTTTCATCGCCTTATCTGTCCTTGGTAATTAATTATCGCAGTTTTTCGGTTTTTCGATATTTTCGATATCGAAAAGTGGGCGTGGTTATAGACCGATTTCGTTCATTTTAAATAGCTATCTGAGATGAGTGCCCAAGAACGTACATATCAAATTTCATCAAGATACCTAAAAAATTTACTCAAGTTATCGTGCTTACGGACCGACGGGCGGACAGACGGACGGACATGGCTAAATGAATTTCTTTTTTCGCCCAGATAATTTTGATATATACAACTTTATATCTATCTCGATTAGTTTATGCCGTACAGGGTACCGTTATGCGAACAAAATTAATATACTCTGTGAGCTCTGCTCAGCTGAGTATAGTAAGAGAAAAGAAGCCAACATATTTTGAAATATCCAGGCAAGAAAATGGTCCATATCTATTATTTATTATGCATTTTAAAATGTTCTACTATTTCGTTTCCTGAAGAAGAAAAATTTATTGTATTCCTTTGGTGAATGGACGCAATTCAAAAAAATTCCGTTTTCGAAAGTTTTTGAAACTTTTATTTAGTGCTAAATAAAAGCGTAAAATAATATAAATAAAAGAAACAAATATGAGGATATATTTTGAACCGCGCAACTATAAAAAGAAAGGATTAAATATTTTGTTAATAAAACAGACAAATTCGCAAACCCGATGAAGCCTATGTTTGAAAAAATGGTGTACTGTCCAGGATAATGGGAACAATAAACTATTTAGTTTCCACATCATACACATATGTGAACTTTTATCTCAAGTGATAGAAATACAGTTGAACCATTTTAGATAATCGGCTATTGGTGGACCTTATTCGGGACTCTCCCATTTATATGCACGGGTTTCTATTAAAAACCATTATTGTTAAAAAAACATTGGCTTTATAGCCATACAAAAATGCCTACAACTCAGAAACAGCTTTTAAGTAAGTCAATTAATTTGTTTGCTTCATTCATAAATGTTTATACAAAATAAGGCTGCAATTTTACGCAAAGGAATTAAGAATATAAAAATTTCCATACAAAATGACAGAAGCAGTGAAGAGGCGATTCTTCAAAATTTATGTGAATCTCACTACTCTTGAATGAGCAATTTCACGCTAGGAAGATACGATACAAAAGATTGCAAACAAAAAACTTGAAACAGTGAAGAGGAGCTGCTTTTAAATGTATTATGCATATGTAAAGTTGATGCGAGTCTTCTGTTGCATAAAAAGTATAATACAAAAGTGGAAAACACCTTGTCGATCCGATAGAGACTTAACGTGGACTGCGTGAATTCATTGCACGGCGATCACACAGAAAACATCTATCAAACTTCAGGTCATATGTTCTAAAACAACACCGTCCTTTTGGCAAATACCAGAAGTTTTCTTAGATTTAAGTCCTTCCTGCTATTAGAGAAGATAACTGTTCTACTCTTTATAGCAGGAATCTTAGATTTCTGATAGCAGGGCATGAGCACAACACGTACTTGATCATTTCCTCCTCCAATCTGCATGTCCTATACATACCTGATATCACTGACGAAACCTTATTTAAAAGCATGCGACGGCGAAAGGTAGTGACCACCCACAATACCCATCGGAAACCGCAGTTCTCTATATTTAATGAAGAGGGTAAACTTTTTTATCCAAGGTGCAGATGGCTCCATATTTTCTGGTCGGTCATATGCAGCCGTCGTCTTCTTTAAATATTGCCAAATCTGGTTAGCGGCCTCCTTTTAAATAGCTCATACACTTTATTATATACGGTGACTACCGTGGTGGGTTTACGCCCCGGGCAAAGCAACATCAAACATTTAAGTACAAGTTCCTTCAATTAAAAGAAAGTTTTTCCAAGCGGGGTCGCTCTCGGCAGTGATTTGGCAAGCAATCCGAGTATTTTCTGCCATGAAAAGCTTCTTAAAGAGAGCTCATCTGCCTTGCAAATGCCGTTAGGAGTAAGCGTATAACATGTAGATCAAGTCTCGCTAATTTGATAGGAAAAAATTGAAAGGAGAACGCGATTAATTCTGAATAACAAAGTGCGCCATGCGCTTTTTCCTCCGCTAGCTATCGCCAAATTGAAACTCCAAAAGAACTCATATTCCGTTTAATCTGATCCCGCAAATTGAGGTGGCCTACCTACCTCTTTGCATTTCTTTACATTGAAAAAACATGGGCTAGCCTTACTGACTTACTTAATTGGCACCCAGCCATTTGAAAAGTTATGGTTACTCAACAAGGTGCCCCAGTCGCTTCTTCTTTGAGTTAACTGGCGCCAATTGGTCATAACAAGAACATCTAAATCGTTTTCCACCTGATTCCTCCAGCGGAGTGGGGGCCATCCTCTTCCTCCGTAGGGAGATAAGAAAACATTTTTGGCCGGAGCATCATCTTTCATTCGCATAACTTAGTTATGTTGGTGTATTCATTAGGCTCGTTCATCTCATCATTAAATCTCTTTTTATACTTGACTTCGCCGGTGCGCAGAGGCCCATAAGTCTTTCGAAACAAATTTCTCTCGAACACTCTCAAAGTCGCCTGATCTGATGTTGTAATGGTCCATGCTTTTACATAGGGTGGGAACGATAAATGACTTTTAGAACATGATTTTCGTTTGCTGAGAGAGGACTTTAATTTTCAACTTCCCGTCTAGCCCAAAGTATCACTTATTGGCAAGAGTGATTTTGCGCTTGATTTCAGAGCTGTTGCTGTGGTTTGTGTTAAACCTGGTTTCCAAATAAACGAAGTACTTTACAATTTCGAGGTTATGGCTGCCAACAGTAACACGATTTCCAAGGCACACATGCTCTGAATCTCTGCTCAGTGACAGCAAGTACTTCGCATTTTTCTAATCCACCATCAAGCCTGTTTCTTTTTCTAGTTTCCAAACAGCAGGTGATATCTGTGGTCGTAAACAATAATCGCCCAAGGTCCCATCAAATCAAATAAATCGCATGATAAGGCGTCACCCTTTCTTATACCTCGTTTAGTTTCGAACGCTTCGGAGAGGGTTGATCATGACTGAGCTAATAGTGTTGCTCAACGTCTTTTTGCATAGCCATATAAGTTTTGTTGACATTTCAGACATAGCGGCATATAGACAGCTCCGTTTCGAGCTCTCAAGGGCGATTTTAAAATCGACGAAGTGGTGATGTGTGTAAATTCTTATTTTGCGGATTTTTTCTAAGATTTGTCGCATAGTGAAAATCTGCTCGATGATTACCAGTTCCGAATCCGCACTGAAAGGATCCCATGAGCCGATCCACGATGAGCTTAGATCCGTCGCACAATATGATTGACACGACCTTTTATGCGATACTAAGATGGCTGATTCCGCGGTAGCTGGCGCAGTTTGCAGAATCCCCCTTCTTGTTGGCTGGGCAAAGAACACGTATATCCCAATGCTCAGACATGCACTTGTTCGATCATGTTTTGCAAAAAATTGATGCATGTGCCTCTTCCCTGGGCGTTTCATCGCTCTCTCCATTTAGAGGTACGGAGAGGTGTTTCAATAGGCTTGTCATTGTCGATTTCTATCACGACGCAAATGCAACTTGAAAAATCTCGTTTTTTTGTAAACACTTTGAATATTAGCAAGAGAATTGCACAGTTGGTCGTATTTACTGATTATCGCACTATACCTTCAACGTAATAATTAAATACAAACTCTTCGCTCATTTGCTTGCACTATTAAGTCTGAGTAACAACACAATTTCTTTGTGTTGGTCTTTTTAGCACAATAACATGAAATTAAGCAAAACAAACACACGTAGTGTGCGTGTAAACAGTGTGCCAAAGTTCAAATACGTGCTTGGCATTTGAAATGGTGTGATTTTTAAATTGATAACTTTCTTCCTTTCTTTCTTTAATTCTTTTGAAGTTTTGTTAATGACCTGCACTATTCAAGAAAATAAAATAATTAAAAAAATGTTTAACACGTATGTGTCCCTACTCCAACTCAAAAATATTTTGATGTCACTTCTACAGGACTGTATGTAATATTTGTTCGAAATATGAGCCAAATCGGACATCATAGGTCGCTTTCAATTCATGTATATATTATTATGTGTTCCAAATATGAGCCAAATCGGGTCAAAAATACGATTTTTGTGAATACCTCGATTCTTGCGTCACCTAGCGTCGATTTTTATACTCAGTTGAGCAGAGCTCACAGAGTATATTAACTTTGATTGGATAACGGTTGGTTGTACAGGTATAAAGGAATCGAGATAGATATAGACTTCCATATATCAAAATCATCAGTATCGAAAAAAAATTTGATTGAGCCATGTCCGTCCGTCCGTCCGTCTGTCCGTTAACACGATAACTTGAGTAAATTTTTAGGTATCTTGATGAAATTTGGTATGTAGATTCCTGGGCACACATCTCAGATCGCTATTTAAAATGAACGATATCGGACTATAACCACGCCCACTTTTTCGATATCGAAAATTTCGAAAAACCGAAAAATGCGATAATTCATTGTCAAAGGCGGTTAAAGCGATGAAGCTTGGTAGATGGGTTGACGTTATGAGGCAGAATAGAAAATTAGTAAGATATTGGACAATGGGCGTGGCACCGCCCACTTTTACAAGAAGGTAATTTAAAAGTTTTGCAAGCTGTAATTTGGCAGTCGTTGAAGATATCATCATGAAATTTGGCAGGAACGTTACTACTATTACTATATATGTGCTAAATAAAAATTAACAAAATTGGATGAAGAACACGCCCACTTTTTAAAAAAAAAATTTTTTTAATTCAAATTTTAACAAAAAATTTAATATCTTTACTGTATATAAGTAAATTAAGTCAAAATTCAACTCCAGTAATGATATGATGTAACAAAAAAACAAAAATAAAAGAAAATTTCAAAATGGGCGTGGCTCCGCCAATTTTCATTTAGTTTGTCTAGAATACTTTTAATGCTATTAGTCGAACAAAAATTTACCAATCCTTCTCAAATTTTGTAGGGGCATAGATTATATGACGGTAACTGTTCTCTGTGAAAATGGGCGAAATCGGTGGAAGTCACGCCCAGTTTTTATACACAGTCCACCGTCTGTCCTTCCGCTCGGCCGTTAACATAATAACTTGAGAAAAAAAAATATGTCTTTACTAAACTTAGCCCACGTACTTATCTGAATTCACTTTATCTTGGTATAAAAAATGGCCGAAATCCGACCATAACCACGCCCACTTTATCGAAATAGAAAATTACGAAAAATGAAAAAAATGCCATAATTCTATACCAAATACGAAAAAAGGGATAAAACATGGTAACTGGATTGGTTTATTGACGCAAAATATAACTTTGGAAAAAACTTTGTAAAATGGGTGTGACACCTACCATATTAAGTAGAAGAAAATGAAAAAGTTCTACAAGGCGAAATCAACAGCCCTTGGAATCTTGGCAGGAATACTGTTAGTGGTATTGCATATATAAATAAATTAGCAGTACCCGACAGATGATTTTCTGGATCACCTGGGCCACATTTTGGTCGATATCGCGAGAACGCCTTCACATATACATCTAATGGCCACTCGCTTTTAAAACCCTCATTAATACCTTTAATTTGATATCCGTATCGTACAAACACATTCTAGAGTCACCCCTAGCCCACCCTAATGGCGATATCTCGAAAAGGCGTCCACCTATAGACCTAATGCCCACTCCCTCTTAAAATGCTCAGTAACACCTTTCGTTTGATACCCATATCGTACAAACATTCTAGAGTCACCCCTGGCCCACCCTAATGGCGATATCTCGAAAAGGCGTCCACCTATAGACCTAATGTCCACTCCCTCTTAAAATGCTCAGTAACACCTTTCGTTTGATACCCATATCGTACAAACATTCTAGAGTCACCCCTGGCCCACCCTAATGGCGATATCTCGAAAAGGCGTCCCCCTATAGACCTAATGCCCACTCCCTCTTAAAATGCTCAGTAACCCCTTTCGTTTGATACCCATATCGTACAAATATTCTAGAGTCACCCCTGGCCCACCCTAATGGCGATATCTCGAAAAGGCGTCCACCTATAGACCTAATGCCCACTCCCTCTTAAAATGTTCAGTAACACCTTTCGTTTGATACCCATATCGTACAAACATTCTAGAGTCACCCTTGGTCCACCTCTATGGCGATATCTCGAAAAGGCGTCCACCTATAGAACTAAGGATTACTCCCTTTTAAAATAATCATTACTACCTTTCATTTGATACCCATATCGTACAAACACATTCTAGAGTCACCCTGGCCCACCCTAATGGCGATATCTCGAAAAGGCGTCCACTTATAGACCTAATGCCCACTCCCTCTTAAAATGCTCAGTAACACCTTTCGTGTGATACCCATATCGTACAAACATTCTAGAGTCACCCTTGGTCCACCTTTATGGCGATATCTCGAAAAGGCGTCCACCTATAGAACTAAGGATTACTCCCTTTTAAAATACTCATTACCACCTTTCATTTGATACCCATATCGTACAAACACATTCTAGAGTCACCCCTGGCCCACCCTAATGGCGATATCTCGAAAAGGCGTCTACCTATAGACCTAATGCCCACTCCCTCTTAAAATGCTCAGTAACACCTTTCGTTTGATACCCATATCGTACAAACATTCTAGAGTCACACTTGGCCCACCCTAATGGCGATATCTCGAAAAGGCGTCCACCCATAGACCTAATGCCCACTCCCTCTTAAAATGCTCAGTAACACCTTTCGTTTGATACCCATATCGTACAAACATTCTAGAGTCACCCTTGGCCCACCCTAATGGCGATATCTCGAAAAGGCGTCCACCCATAGACCTAATGCCCGCTCCCTCTTAAAATGCTCAGTAACACCTTTCGTTTGATACCCATATCGTACAAACATTCTAGAGTCACCCTTGGTCCACCTTTATGGCGATATCTCGAAAAGGCATCCACCTATGGAACTAAGGATTACTCCCTTTTAAAATACTCATTACCACCTTTCATTTGATACCCATATCGTACAAACACATTCTAGAGTCACCCCTGGCCCACCCTAATGGCGATATCTCGAAAAGGCGTCTACCTATAGACCTAATACCCACTCCCTCTTAAAATGCTCAGTAACACCTTTCGTTTGATACCCATATCGTACAAACATTCTAGAGTCACCCTTGGCCCACCCTAATGGCGATATCTCGAAAAGGCGTCCACCCATAGATCTAATGCCCGCTCCCTCTTAAAATGCTCAGTAACACCTTTCGTTTGATACCCATATCGTACAAACATTCTAGAGTAACCCTTGGTCCACCTTTATGGCGATATCTCGAAAAGGCGTCCACCTATAGGACTAAGGATTACTCCCTTTTAAAATACTCATTACCACCTTTCATTTGATACCCATATCGTACAAACACATTCTAGAGTCACCCCTGGCCCACCCTAGTGGCGATATCTCGAAAAGGCGTCCACCTATACCCCTAATGCCCACTCCCTCTTAAAATGCTCAGTAACACTTTTCGTTTGATACCCATATCGTACAAACACATTCTAGAGTCACCCCTGGCCCACCTTAATGACGATATCTCGAAAAGGCGTCCACCTATAGACCTCATGCCCACTCCCTCTTAAAATGCTCAATAACACCTTTCGTTTGATACCCATATCGTACAAACATTCTAGAGTCACCCTTGGTCCACCTTTATGGCGATATCTCGAAAAGGCGTCCACCTTTAGAACTAAGGATTACTCCCTTTTAAAATACTCATTACCATCTTTCATTTGATACCCATATCATACAAACACATTCTAGAGTCACCCCTGGCCCACCCTAATGGCGACCTTTCGAAAAGGCGTCCACCTATAGACCTCATGCCCACTCCCTCTTAAAATGCTCAGTAACACTTTTCGTTTGATACCCATATCGTACAAACATTCTAGAGTCACCCCTGGTCCACCCTAATGGCGATATCTCGAAAAGGCGTCCACCTATAGACCTAATGCCCGCTCCCTTTTAAAATGCTCAGTAACACCTTTCATTTGATTCCCATATCGTACAAACATATTCTAGAGTCACCCCTGGTCCACCTTTATGGCGATATCTTGAAAAGGTGTTCACCTATAGAACTATGGCCCACTCTTAAAATACTGTTTAATACCTTCCATTTGATACACATGTCATACAACCACATTCCAGGGTTACCCTAGGTTCATTTTCCTACATGGTGATTTTCCTTATTTTGTCTCCATAGCTCTCAACTGAGTATGTAATGTTCGGTTACACCCGAACTTAGCCTTCCTTACTTGTTTTCTTTCTTATTATTGCATTGTCATCGGGTTCTGAACTATATTCCAAGTTTCAAGCTTGTAGCTTAACGGGGAGTAACTTAGATGTTAATTACAAAAATCGTTCACAACGGCCGTGCAGCCTGTCAAGTCCACTTAAATAAAACCGTTTAAAAAAGAATTACCGGAAAAAAATTATGAATCATGAGCTTTTCACACGTAAATGTTCTTAATTATATAGAGTAACTTAATATATGTTAACATGTTTGTGGTAGTACAACAAGCCTGCATTTAATTGTTGTTGTGTTTTTGTTGGCATTTTTTTACATGGAGCAGATATGCTGCTGCCACCATTTTATACCCAACTTGTACTTTCAAACAAATGTATCTTAATTTTGATTGTATAACGATTGTATGAAGGTAATTGCGCTAATGAGTCCAAACAGATATCGACTTCCGTATAACAAAATTATCAGCATCAAAAAAGTTTTAATTGAACCATGACCACACAAAAAAATGCATAAACCAACAAACAATATGGGGGTATGCTGATTACACTGGTTTACAGCCAAAATGCACCAGGGACGCCGTTACGAAATTCCTACGTAAAATCACTCCCTGATTCCGAAAATTAAGGTTATTTTTAATTCTATGGAAACGTTTTTGAGATATTTACGAATTACCGTTTTTCAAAAATAAAAAAAATTGGGTCCACTTAATCATATAACTTAACAAGGGGGCAGACACACTTACTTGTAAGAATGTGCTGACACCACACTTCAACAAACACAATCAAAGCCAACGATCCGATATCATATTGCGTAAGCAGACAAAATGCAATCCATGGGAACTGCAGCGTAAGCGATATGATATGCGGACAAAATGCAAGCCGTGTGATTCGCCACGCAAGCGATAAAATATTATTTTGGCCAACCGTGGGAAGTTCAGTGTCAGCAATTATGAAATCACTTAGATTAATGTAGAAGCTTAGAGCTTAGTTTAAGTTAATGATAAAGTCAGTCTGTTTTTGACATTGAACGGAAATAAATGGTAAGTATTGTAAAGCGGAAAAACCTATTTTTATGTGGATCTTTTCAGGTTGCAATGGGGCCGCGGGGCAGCCCCCAACTTTAACTTTTTGGAGCCCTAGTCCTTGGGCTCCTTAACTGGCGCCCGAGCAGGGACCCACTGGCAAGTGGGTCCTTCAAAAAGGACCTCCTTAAATGTGAGGTCCATAGTGATTAGTGACAAAGTGATAGTGATAGTGGAGTGCTAAGAAAAAAATAATAATAGCAATTTTACCGATAAAGGAATAAAAAAATATATAGAGAGGCAAGACCTCAGCTTAGATAATTTAAGGCTTGTACAGCCAATAACGAAAATACCAAAACCGAGATTCACCTTCGAGAGGACCCTCCGGTTATAACGATAGCTTAACTCTGCTATTCCCTTCGGAACCCTCCAGGGTATAAAAGCTCCTCTCCCCAGGAGGGGTAAAACGAATAATAAAAAAACAAGTGAATAACAAAAAGTTGAGTGAAAAGTGATGCTACACGCAATAAATTACTACGTCCAATCCTAAAAGCCCTCAGAGGGCTATACAGGAATAATATTAAAAGAAGCGAGCCTGTGACCCCTAAGATCCTCTGGCGCGCGAATAAAATTCAACACGAAAATTGAAACATTTTATAAGTGAATTATCCTACGGCCCCACTATTGCTATTCCAAGTGCACGTATAATCACACTGGCTGGGTGAGTCCGTATACCTATACTTCTAGGACGGACCTCACCACACCAAAGGCCGATAAATGGGTAACGACTCCTGTGACCGTGTCATGTACACAAAATTTTTTTTTTTTTTGCAATATGCAACTTGCCGCTCCCTTCAGGATACGGCAAAAATTTCCTTCTGAAAAAGTTAACCCGAGCGTACACATAAGAACACACTTGGGCCGGCTTTAAAAGTTAACCCGAGCGTACACATAAGAACACACTTGGGCCGGCTTATCCTTTTGTGGAGTTTCCAGGATACACATCAGCACACACTGGAAACGGTCACTCGTTACTTGCGATACTTTCAGCGTACCCATAAGAACACGCTAAAGATTCGCAATATGTCCAGGGCGTTGTGGAGCAACTGTGCCTTAGTAGGTTGCCTTCAATCTGATTGTCGACGACTAAAAAGGAGTGACACAGCCTCCCCTGACCAAAACCATAATTATTTAAAGACTAATGTACTGTGAAACGCCAACTTGGTACATGTCGCCGTTGCCATAAGAACACGGTAAAAGTTTCACAAATGTAACTAAAGTCCTTTTTTTCTTTGCAGGAAACTGTCAAAGTGTAAGGACAACCTTAAAACTAAAACAAAAAACAAATAAATCGTCTGTGCTATAAGGACTATCCCGTCAGGTGATCGCGAACGCCAGTAAGTAACACAAAAAATAATAAAAAACAATTTTTAAAGAGCCACCGTGTGCCAAATTAAAATTTAAAAATATATTTTTTAATCTCAAACTAAATTTTTTTTAATCTGAAATGGACGCTTTAGCCACGAAAGTTAATGAACTTAATGGGGGCATTAATGCTCTCCTCGAGCAGATTAGGCGGCTTGAGACACGCCTTGGGGGTATAGAAAGCAACGGTGTTGCTCTGAACTCTAGGCTAGGGGAAATTGAATGCAATAACGCGAGTTTAGAACAAAATCTTGCCAGAATTGATGAGCGATTGGGAAGAGTAGAACAGGGTGGCGTAAGAACGCAGCCACAGGGGGTATTGGCAGCGGTGCGAACACCACTGTCGGAGCAAGACCTAAAGGATATTGGCAGACTCCCCGACTGCGTGAAGGAGCTGCAAGTTTTTGAAGGCAGCCCTTCTCAATACATCTCTTGGGTTCACAGCGTTGAAGGAATTCTGTCGGACTACGATATCGTCAAGGAAAGGCCCCTGTATCGTGCCATCCTGCAACATATTAGGCAGAAAATCCGTGGCTTTGCCGATGCAGCACTGGTAGCGTATAATGTTTTCGATAGCGATTGGGTAGAAATAAAAAAGGGTATTATCGCTGCATTATGCAGACAAAAGGGACATTAGGACTTTAGAGCACCAACTGAATCAGCTAGCTCAGAGAGGTTCAAAACTAGATGATTTCTACGCAACGGTCAATCATCAGTTGTCTCTAATAGTGAACAAAATCAAGTGCGATGACTATAGCCAGGAAACCGTGTCGGTCCTTGTGGAAACGTACCGTAACAGGGCACTCGATGTTTTCATACGGGGCCTCAGTCCAGAATTGTCACGTATGCTTATAGTGCAGAAGCCAAAAACACTGCCAGAAGGGTACACGGCCTGTCTTGACATCCAGAACCTAACGTTAAGGAACACAATAGTCCATGCAAACACTCCAAATAGAGTAGTTGTCCCCACCAATACCCTGTCGCAAGTTACTCAGAGACCACCGTTACCTCCTCGATCACGGTCTACATACAACTGGACGAATCGGAACAATACTCAAGGGAATGGCCGGTCATCCTACAACAGATTCCAAGGCAATCAAGGGACGAACACCGCACCTCCTGCTAGACCCGCAGCCCAAAACCTGCGGAAAGAATGGATGTCGACGACAGTATTCATACCAGACAGGTGAACTACATGAACCGACCGACGAATAACAACGCCTTCAAAAGGGGACCTGCATCATCGATTGAAAAGATGCCCAAACAGCAGAGGCTCTACAACATGGAAGCCAACAGCGCAGATGTAGAAAGTGGACCTTCGACGTATGCTGAATCGACAGAAGACAACTTCCAGCAGGTAAATTTTATGGCGGACGGTCCACCAGCCTATTTCATATGAGGACTCCCGCGCAATACAGTATACCCTATCTCACTTGTTTGACACCAAAAAAAGTAGCCCTAAAGTTCTTAGTTGACACAGGGGCAAATAAAAATTTTATAAGACCTGAATTGGCAACTAATACAGTCCCAGTCAATCCACCTTTCTCAGTAACCACCGTAGCAGGACCTGTAGTAATAAACAAAAAAATCAGTGGGAGATTTTTCCAAAATGCTGGTAACGAAGCTATGGTGACCTTTTACGCACTTCCTGGTTTAGGCTCGTTTGATGGGATAATAGGCGATGACACCCTCAAAGAACTGGGTGACGTCATAGACAGGAAAAAACATGTCCTTACAATAGATCCCAATATAAGAATTCCGCTCAAAAACAAAGTCGTAGGAAGCCTAAATTTTTTCGAAACTGACGATATACCCGACGCAATTCTCCCAAGCCTAAAAGCCATGATAGAAAAGTATTCTCATTTGTTCGGTCCACTTAACATCAAATCAAATATTAAAACCACAGTTCGAGCTGAGACAAAGACTACCACGAATGAGCCCATATACACGAAAAGTTACCCATATCCTGCAAACAAATTACTGAGTTGCTTGAAGAAGGAATTATACGACCATCCAAAAGCCCGTACAATTCTCCTATTTGGGTAGTTCCGAAAAAACCCAAACCCTCTGGTGAAAAGCAGTATAGAATGGTAGTGGACTTCAAACGTCTGAATGCAGTCACCGTGCCAGACGCCTATCCTATCCCAGATATTAATGCAACGCTGGCCAGTTTAGGGAACGCAAAATATTTCACAACTATAGATCTGACCTCAGGCTTTCACCAAATCACAATGAAAGAAACAGATATACCCAAAACAGCGTTTTCAACAATGAATGGAAAGTACGAATTTCTGAGATTACCTTTTGGGTTAAAAAACGCTCCGGCTATATTCCAGCGAATGATTGATGACGTTCTTAAAGAGTATATAGGGAGGATATGCTACGTGTATATCGACGACATTTAATGTCTTTGGAAAAAGTACCGACGAACATTTAGTAAATTTAGAGATAGTGTTTAAACGCCTTGCGGATGCTAATTTGAGAGTGAATTTGGAAAAAACTAAGGTTATGAGAACGGAAGTAGAATTTCTGGGATATGTAATAACATCCGACGGGATGAAGGCAGATCCTTCAAAGGTCCAAGCTATAGAGAACCTCTCACCCCCAGAAACGCTTAAGGAACTAAAAAGCTTTTTGGGAATGACGTCGTATTACCGAAAGTTCATTCGAGATTACGCTAAGGTTGCTAAACCCTTGACCAATCTCACACGCGGTGAGAATTCGCAGGTCAAGGCAAACCAATCTAGAAGAGTGCGTATCAAAATGAATTCCGAGGCCCTTCAGGCCTTCGATACTCTAAAAAAACTACTCGTTTCCTCAGATATTCTCGCATTTCCAGATTTCGAAAAACCGTTCAACCTTACCACCGACGCCTCAAACTATGCCATTGGTGGGGTGCTATCCCAAGGAGAAACAGGGAAAGATCGACCTATCGCCTACATCTCAAGATCTTTAAGCAGAACAGAGGAAAACTATGCCACAAACGAGAAGGAAATGTTGGCTATAGTTTGGGCTCTAGACAACTTCAGATCCTACCTCTATGGGGCGAAAAAAGTTAGAATTTTCACTGACCACCAGCCTCTCACTTTTGCGTTAGGAAGTCGAAACTATAACGCCAAGTTGAAGAGGTGGAAGGCTAGAATAGAAGAGTATAACCACTAATTGATTTACACTCCTTGTAAATCGAATGTCGTGGCGGATGCTCTCTCCAGAATTCCATGCCAGGCAAACCATTTGACAGCACCGTCGGAACCCAATGATGCACCAACAGAAGCTAGAAGTGACGAGGGGACAGCTCACTGTGCTGAACAGGATTCTTCGGACCTTATTCCACACGTTGAAGCCCCTTAGAACGTTTTCCGAAACCAAATAATTTTTACGGAGGGAAATGCAATGACTTGTGTTGAAAACCCACATCCAGGATTCACTCGTCATTATGTGAGACTAGATATAATTTAAAAGGCCAGCTTAACCGAAGCCTTGAAGGAACGCCTAAACCCAGCATTCATAAATGGAATAAAGATTCCAGAAAGTTACTTGCAACTCCTACAAGAAGTATATATAGAACATTTCCTTTTATACAAAATTAGGATAACTCAGAGGGTGGTCGAGGATGTGGCCAACGAGGATAGGATTTGCGGTATAATAGAGACAGAACATAGGAGGGCCCATAGAAACTCAAAAGAAAATAGGGAACAAATCTTGGAAAAGTATTATTTTCCCAAAATGGCTAGTAAGATAAAAAATTTCACTTCTAACTGTGAAACCTGCCTTGCTAACAAGTACGATAGGCATCCGGCAGTACCACCGATAAAAGAGACTCCAGTGCCGAAATATCCATGCGAAATAGTGCATGTGGACATTTTTGAAATGCAAGGGGAGAAATTTTTATCTTGCATAGACAAATTTTCAAAATTTGCCAAGCTTTTTCACATTAAAAATAAAGCATCCGTCACTCTCCGCGCTAAGCTAGCCAAAGCAATACACTATTTCACAACTCCTAAAATGATAGTCACCGACAATGAGAGGGGATTTATGACTCCATTGGCATGTAACTACATAAGAGGTTTGGGAATCGAACTATATCAGACTCCAATTCAAAGAAGTGAAGTAAACGGCCAGATCGAGAAATTCCACTCTACCATTATTGGGATTAATCGGTGCCTCCGGAAAGAAATAAATAACGCTAGACCAAAGGAATTGGTGTATATTGCTGTCGATCGTTACAACACAACAATACACTCTGTAACGAAGAGGAAGCCTAGCGACATATTTTTCAACAGAACCGAAAGAATTAACTACCAAGACCTGACCAGCTTCAAAAGTAGGGTCCACAAGGAGATTAGGGAACAAATCAAGAGAAACCAGGAGTTAAGAAATCTCCGATTGAATAAAAAAAGGAAAAGAGCTAAGGAATTTAGGCCAGGAGATGAGATTTACGTCAGGGATAAACAGATAAAATCAAAACAAAAGGCACTTTACAAAAAGGAAACGGTTGGTAAAGACAATACAGTGACATTGCTCACAGACACTGGCAAAAGGATTCATAAAGCGCAGATAAAAAATACGCCAACATAAGGAAAAAAAAAAGAAAAAAAAAAAAAAAAAGATAATAAGGTCACCACGGGAAGTCAACAACAAAAAGATGTCCCAATAAGGGACCCAAAGATTTGAAATTCTATAGCACAGACGACGCCAAGAAGGCGTCAATTTCAAGATCAAAGATCTTTTCTATAACAAACCACATAAGCGATTAAAGAGGCAACATAAAATATTGCAAAAAACAAAAGGGAAAAAAAAACAACAAAAAAATACAAAAAAACAGAGGAAACGATTTTTCGTTTAAAAAATTTTTAATGAAGCAATATCTGCCCACAAGAATATTAATTACACGCTTAATAAAAGAGGCAAAATAAAAAATAAATTTTTTTCTTAAGAAGAAATCTGCCCACAACAAAAAACTAATTATGCGCTTACTAAAAAAGGCAAATTAGACAAATAGAAAAAAAGAAAAAATAAAAAAAAAATAAAAAAAAAAAAACATAAAAAACTTTAAAGAAGGGGGTAAAGAGGAAACATTTCAGTAATTCTTAGAAATATTATCCTCTTTCCTCAGCTTCTTTACCACGAGTTTTTGTAAGGCGGCAGGATCCAAGGGTAGTAGCCTTTAACGCTACCTTTCAAACTAAAGTAAAGAATTACAAACTACCTCCCTTTCATATCCATGCTCTCGGATCCTGTGGACCTTCCAAGTACCACGATGGTTAGCCGGGGACGGTGGTAGGATATAGGAATACATTTAAACGCAAAAAAAAACACATAAATAAAATAATAAAATTCAAAAAAGCACACAAAAAATTTAATTTTTTTAACTCTTCCCTTAGTGTGGAAAGATTTTTTTATTATACAATAGAATATTCTTTAAATAATAATAATAAAAGGAAAAATACAAAAGAAAACAAGATTTACATTATGTAACCATTTATTATTAGTTCACCGTCCCTGGGATAAATAATAAAAGTGCCTAAAAACAAAAAATGGTCAATACTAATCTTACCAACACTAATGAGTTTTTTTTTCTCTCCATAATGGAACACAGTTTATTTTTAATATCTGGCGTGTACGGCCTCAATATCTACAATTATGGCTCCCCACTAGTAACTATTGAGCACGGGCGTGGTTGGATCCTGAACGGACACTTCAGTTTAGTCCATGTGGTCGACCTAAACTACTTCAACACGGCTTTGGTCAAATTGATGGAGTCAACAGAGCACGATATTACAAGCAGGGCTGTGCGGACTGTGCTACAATTCCACCTAAATCAAACTAAGCTGCGTCTTAACGAACTACAGATAAGCAAATCACGAAGGGTACGTTCCATTGACTGGATTGGTTCAGCATGGAAGTGGATAGCTGGGTCTCCAGATGCAGCGGATTGGAATATATTCTTCGAAGCATGAATGACGTGATAATAAACAATAATCACCAGTACCGGGTCAACGAAAAACTATTCAACGGTACCCGCGAGGCAATCGAGAAAGCAAACGAAGCAATGCTCCACATTAACGCTATAAGCAAAAACATTAGCGAGGAGAATATCGAACTTCTTGACCTAAGCAAAGTCCTTATCTTGAAGGAACAGGTGTCAGAAGTCGTCCAAGCGTGCCAAATGGCGAAATCTGGCGTAATCAACACAAATCTTCTTGATCGAGACGAGATTGGAAGGCTCATAATGGAGGAAGATTCCCTACCATATCAGAACACCATTGAAGCCATAGAGTACGGGTCGGCCTCCGTGTATTCAAACGGTAGCACACTTTTGTACGTACTCTCAATGCCAAAGGTAAAACCAGATGGCTACCGACTCCTAATAACATGGGCCGCTGTTATAAATGGACAACACGTTGACCTCAGCTATAAAAAAATGCTAATAAACGAAGTTGAAACGTTCGGGGTGACCGAGGATTGCCCTTCGATCAGCAACACAACAATTTGCTCTCCCAAATCCCTGACTAAACTACGGGAAAACGGGTGCCTAGCTAGGCTAGTTAAAGGTGGCGATGCCAAATACCGCTTTGAACCAGACAACACCAAAACCGTCGAGATGATCACAGACTCAACAATATTTGTTACAAACTTTGAAGGCCTATTACAAGGGAAGAACTACTCCACAACCATAAATGGAACGTACGTCATTATTTTGAACAACGAAGCAGTCACGGTGGGAAATCAAACATTCACCAGCAGATCAGTACGAACAGCGCAGGCCCTGCCACCGCCCTTGGTAAACATCACGAGCGAAGGACTAAAATTGAACCTTAACTACATTCACGGCCTGAGCATGGAAAATATTAATCAGCTTAAACAACTTGGCAACAAAATTTCACTTTTCGCTAATTTTTGACGCACTTGCCTTGGCCGTTCTAGCAGCCGTATGCTACATTATCTGGAGATTACTTACTACTACAATCAACTTTCCTAGACTAAATCAGACCACAGATCAGGACCAGCCAAGCCATGCAAAGGATCCTTCTGAAAAAGGAGCTCATCTGCGGGACGCAGATGTTTAAAGGGGGGGTACTTAACAAGGGGGCAGACACACTTACTTGTAAGAATGTGCTGACACCACACTTCAACAAGCACAAGCAAAGCCAACGATCCGATATCATATTGCGTAAGCAGACAAAATGCAATCCATGGGAACTGCAGCGTAAGCGATATGATATGCGGACAAAATGCAAGCCGTGTGATTCGCCACGCAAGCGATAAAATATTATTTTGGCCAACCGTGGGAAGTTCAGTGTCAGCAATTATGAAATCACTTAGATTAATTTAGAAGCTTAGAGCTTAGTTTAAGTTAATGATAAAGTCAGTCTGTTTTTCACATTGAACGGAAATAAATGGTAAGTATTGTTAAGCGGAAAAACCTATTTTTATGTGGATCTTTTCAGGTTGCAATGGGGCCGCGGGGCAGCCCCCAACTTTAGCTTTTTGGAGCCCTAGTCCTTGGGCTCCTTAACTTATATATTTCAAGAACGTATATCAATTAGTTAGCGAATACTAACAACTTCCCTGTCCAATCAGTCATATGTGACTCACAAGAGCGTATTGAAATAAGTTCATGAGTCACATGTGACTCATTTCTTTATACAACTTACGACGCTTTCTTGGTATGAACGTGTCGTTATATATTTGTAAATTCTATGTGAGCGTATATGAAAAGACCTAAACTTTAGGAAAATGAAAGAAAATTTCGAAATTTTTTTTCGGATACCTTTTTCTCATTTTCTTCACACTAATACACGCCTTTGACATTTATATATCAATTTACCGTTATTGTGATTCGAAAACTTAAAATATTTCTTATGGTCCTATATGTTCACATGTGACTCATTGAACGTGGTAAACAAAATTGTTTTTGCTAAGTTCAGGAGTCACATTTGACTAACAAAATATAATAGCCAAAATAAGGTAAATATATGTCAAATCATTTATAAAAATAATATTTTATTATATATATTCATACCAGAAGACCAGGCAGACGTTGTTCTGCCTTAAATTTGACCTATCTGCATACATTTTAATAAAAATTTTTCCGTCTGACTCTGCCCTGCCCCCTCTTCACTTTTTCCTAATCCTTTTATTCACTCCTCCTTTCTTCTTTTTGCTTCATCTATTTCCATCTTCGTCTCATCCTATCTCTTTCTCAAAATCCTTCTCTCTTTTCTCTTCTCTCAATTTCTTCTCATTCTTCTGCATCCCTTATTTCCTGTCCCAGAGGGTGGTATGTATTTTATTCCAGTCCCAGTCCCAGTCCCACTCCGAATCTCAGTCCCAGTCCTAATCCTAATCCCAGTCCAAGTCCATTTCTGGATAATATATTACTCTGTACTAAAGCACTCATCAACAGCTTTCATTTGATATCCATATTGTATAAGCACTGTCTGGGCATTCACTGGCCCACGTTTTGGTCTATATCTCGAGATCCTAGAAAATTACGCTCTACTCTCATCAAAATCTTTCAGAAACCCCGGGCCCGGGGCTAGTCCCCTCCTCCCACCTTCTCGGCGGGCCTGGTGATGTGCTATACTTGATATCATTCGCTATAATATTTTTTATTGATAAGCACGTTGTTTAATTAAACACCAACCGATTACACGGAAGTATATCCGCACCACCTGAAAATGTGAATTCCGCTGCGTATACGTAACATGGGGGCATTGGGCATTCTCAAAGCGCTTTGTATGTGGACAGGGGAGTTGCTAACACATATGTACCAGTAGGGTACTTAAGTATTGAATGGATACATTTACTCGAATGCTTATAACTTTTGTATTAGTCCATCGATTTTGTTGAGCGAAAGCTTATTTTTTTTTGTAATAAAACCGGGATTAGAGTGAAAAAAAATCTGCAAAAACTAAATAACTGATATACGAATACTAACAAATATGTGCCAGTAGGGTACTTAAGTATTAAATGGATATATTTACTTGAATGCTTATAACTTTTGTATTAGTACATCGATTTTGTTGAATGAAAGCTTATTTTTTTGTAATAAAACAGTGCTTAGAGGGAAAGAAAAAAATCTGCAAAAAAATAAAAAGTTTTCGAGATCCTTCCTCGCAAAGTACACATTTTTTTATAATTTAAAAAAAAATTGAAAAAAAATCCGTAATGATTGTTCGTTATCTTTGAATCTGCAGGGTCTAGCAAAAAGTGTTGTATGCAAAGTTTATTACCTTTTAAAAGCTTTGGAATTCCTCTATTCGTTCTTGAGATATATATGATTAAGTGGACCCAAGTATATATATATATATTTTTTTTTTGAAAAACATTAAAACGTAGATATCTCAAAACCGTTATCATAGAATTAAAAATAACCTTGATTTTCGGAATCAGGGGGTGATTTTACATAGGAATTTCGTAATGGCGTCTCTGGTGCAGAAAAACAAAAGTTGGAATTTATGATGCAGTTTTATCAATGATAAGCATAACGGGAGCCCTAAACACAACCCATACGGATGGTTCCAAATTAATTGAAGGGGACGAGTCTGCTCTTTTTTGTGTTGCTCCGCAAATGAAAAGAACTTATAGGCTTACAGATTATTGTAGCGTCTTCCAGACGCAAATTATATCCGTGAAGAAAGCAGCAGAAATTTTAGAAAATGCGTGCTTAAGCTGCATTCGCGTCAATCTGTATATATAGACAGACTGTTATTAAGGCAATAATCTCACACAGTGCTTCATCAAGAACTATCTTGTAGTGCCAAAAAGCATTAGAAAAACTTTAGCTCAGACCGAAGCAAACATCTTAACTGGGCTCGTGGTCATAAGGGGATATATGGTAACAAAAATTCCGATGAGTTGGCAAAGATAGGTGCAGCGCTTGCTGAATCAACGGCAAACGTTCCAATCCTCTAGAGATAAATTAAAGGGAGATAGGAGTTGAATATGATTAATCAAGCAAGATGGGCGTGGACAACAGATCTGCCTAAATCATGCGCAAATCCTACGATATTATACTCACAAAGTGGCATATGTCTCTGAAGAGAGCAAACTTAAGGCTCACAATATTCATACTGACTGCACACTGCCTTCTTGCGTCACTTGCTTATATGTTAGCCCTCGTCATTAACAAAAAATGTCGGAAGTGCGACCTGCAGGAAGAAAAGGTTGAGCACGTTCTGTGTTCATGTCCTGCGCTCGCCAGGTCAAGGTTCCAGCTATAAGGGGCAGCAGAGTTGCAAAGTCTCGAAGCAGCTATTCAGATAGATCCTAGAAATCTTCTAGTATTTGCCAAGAAGAAGGAAATATTCTAAAACATAATACCTGGCACCTGATTGCTATTGCATTCTATTGATACATTCATTCTATGTGGTGTCCTTTAGTATAATAAATAAAAAAAGCGACAATTAATTGCCAAAGACTGATAGATTTATCAAACTTATTATGTGGCTTGCCTTGATGATGAAATACTGAAACATTTTGTAAAGTGGGCGTGGTACCGCCCACCTTAAGAAGGAGAAAATTATAAAGTTTTGGAAACCGTTTGTGAATTTAATGAATGGCTTTAAAGACAAAGTTTCTCAGGCTTAGAATATTGGTACCTTCTAGGCACATTTAGCTCATGTAAGGTTTTTATAGGCCCGGCCGTGAAGACCAAACAAATCCAGCTCACAATTGTTTACAGAATAGAAAGATGCCTGTAACCCAAAGCCCGTAATACACCCGTTTCACTTTTGCTGACGTTTTTATATATCATGCTTGTGCAAAAAAAACTTCTTGGTACTTTCAAGTGACAAAATATTTCTAGACTTGCTTCAGCTTAGTAAGGTACATCAATTCCCAGAAGAAGTATTACATAAAAAGATGAACTGGAAAGGTAGCGTCATTCAGCGTCAGAAGAAATCACGTATTGCTATAAAAATGTGTAAAAACCCTAGATCCACGATACCGACCAGTTTAAGGTCAACATTTTGTTTAAGAAAATCGTTAAGTGTACTCCAACTAAGTCCATATGAACTTTAGCAAACTAGCACGCATAGTTTTCTTTCTCGAAACATAGGCTAGTGAGCGCCTTCAACAGTTTCGGAAAGTAACTTCATCAGGAATGGTTGAGTGGATTCGGATCAATTAAGCGCTGCTGACCATATACACCAATGATTGGGTTGGATGAAGGATCTACTCAAAGTTCCAAGAGCACCATCTCTCTTTCAGACTACTTACTTATAGTCTTGTTTTTCTGGCAGAAGTATCGGCTATCATGAAAGCCATGGTTTCGTTACGAAAAGCCACTTTCCGCATGGAGATTATTATTTTTGGCGACAATCCGCAGTTGTTGTTGTTGTTGTAGGGATAAAAATACTCCTTACTTCCATGACGAGCTTGGGGTAGCCAGAGCCCCGGCTGCTTAAGAAGCAGCATTCACCGCGTATAGTTGAGACTGAAAATTGGATTGGGGAAGATATAATACACAACCTTTTCCAAGGGTTGCGTTACATAACCCCTTGAATCATTTGGGTATTTTAGTCGCCTCTTTCGACAGGCAAACCTGCCGCCGGTATATTGTAAGCCCCCTAATGTCTTGGCATTTATCCTTTAAATACTGAACCAACACTTAACCGGCGCCGATAGCATGGGACAGGGGATGGCCCAACAGAACAGCGCACACTTAACAAATGTTCCGAGACCCGACCCAAGTATATTAAAGGAAACTGTATTGCAGACAAACAAAAGACGCTCATGTATACCCTTTTTCGTATGAATTTTAATGCTAAATCTAGTAGCGAGTGAACTAACAACTGGAGAGTGGCGAACATCTAAGCAGTTCTTACCAAATGAGATATTTAAAATGCCATCACGTTAACACCCTAAAAAGGCATAAGGTTAAGCATAAAATTTCCAGACTTTTTGGAGTAGATACTACCTTGACACTGCCTTAGTAGAAGGCATTCAGAAAAGCTAGGAGTGCTCTATTTTGTTGTTGGAGTTGTAAAACAAAGATCTAATCTGCGCCGAGTCGTGGTAATGGTGTATTGTTGTGGTACTGGAACGAGTCTCCCCACGCTGCACAAAATGGCCTTTGCTACAGCCAGAAACCATTTTGTGCCATTGAACTTATATAATTCAAAACATTTTAAGGCTCAAAAAATGGAAGTTGTATATGTAGCTACAAATATATCAGTAGTTCAACGTGAAAACAAAAAGCATCATCAAAGCGCCTAAGGCAATCCCAAAGAACACAAAAACTTTTATTTGAACACCACAGTCATAAATTGGTTATTTTAATTTTGTTGTTTGGGAATAACGCAAACAAGAACATTAAGAAATCACGGAAATTATTATTAGAGTAAGGCTTTAAAGAGAAAGCCACTTAAGTGTTATCAACTAAAAGAATACAATAAAAACCACATATGAGATAGATAGTCTTCCGCAGCCATAAAGGCAAACACGACCAATGCTCTATTCAAACCACAAAAACCAGCAAAATACAATAAATGCAAGTTAGGCTATCAGTTATATGAAAACCTATTCCTCAAGAAAATATTTCAAGCACATAAACAGATCCTATTCTTAATGCATTAGCAGACAAGCACATTTATTTGTTAGTTTCTCACTTTAAAAAAACGTAAAGATACTGTGACGAATATTAGCAACACTAAGGGGTGCTATCATCTCTAAGCCCATACTGAGCAGTGACTTGTATGCACATAACCAAGTTAATCATGTCTACACATGTGTCCATACAAGCAGCGGTGAGCAACGCACAAACACATGCATATACCTGAGATACTCCCAAAAGTATGCATTCATTTGTGTAAGTATCAATCACATATACATGCGCATGAGGTATGAGAGAAGCTATAAAATCGTACATCTGTAGTTATAGCTGAGAAATTTATAGCTGATAACTAACTAGTAAATTTTGGAAATAGAAGCGCCTAGAAATATATCGGTGAGGAAACCGGACAGTATAAAAGCGACAACGGTTGAGGCACGACAAGTCTGTTTGAATTAAGCACGCTATCTGTCGAGCAATAGAAGAGTTATTTTGAAAGTACTTTAATAAAGGCCATTTTGCATTATTGAATATTGGAGTTATTTATTCAAGGGTTTAGTGACTCGAACGTTAGTAGAAGGTTGCAAATAAGCAGACCTGCACTAAATTCCTTACAATACCAACGCAATAACAGAAAATTTCTTATTGAAACACAATCACAGATACAGGCTGGCAAATTGAGCAAAACTCCCAAAGCATATTTATTTTGTTCCCATAACGGTAATCTCTAACCGCACTAACTAATCGAGATATATATGGACTTTCATAAATCAAAATGATCAGGTTGAAAAATTCATTAGCCCATTCTTCTTGGGAATATTTCAAGTTATCTAAGTTGTAGCTTATTTGCAACTCATCTCCCATTGCTACTTAAAATGAGACCAAGTAAAGGTGTTTCAGTTCGAGTGTAACCGAAAAATATATACTCAGCGTGAGCTTCAATTGTACACTTCATTTCAGATAAACTACTTTTCTACATAACACGTGGCACCGCCCGTTCAAAAAAAAAATTTCTCCCCATTTCCTCTTACAATAAAACTTGATAAGTGAAATTTCATTGATTCAAAACTATTTTTTGCTAAGTTATAGCTTATTATTCTAGTCTAAGACCCTTTTGAACTTGTTTTTAAATCTAAGTTGCCGTGGTCTTTAAACGATCCCGTCCATTCTTACTAGAAGTATTTTATGTGCACATAATTTCATTACGATATTTTAATTTTTCTTCGAGCTATGGCTCCCGAAACATAGAAAATTGCTTAGTCATAAAAGGGGCGGTTCTACACCCATTTTCAAAAAATTTAGTGTTTTCCACTTTAATGTTATAATTCAATTTAGAAAGTAAAACTCTATTGATAAAAAGCTTTTTTCGCTAAGATATAGCTTATTACTTTCATGTACGACCCTTTTAAAAATCTTTTATATAAAAGTGGGCGTAGTCTTTAACCGATCTCGTCCATTTTTTCCAGAAATGTTTCCTGCTATAGGAAAAATTTTTGTCCACAATTTTATTACGATCCATTAATTTTTCTTCGAGTTATGGCTCCCGAAACATAGAAAATTGCATAGTCATAAAAGGGGCGGTGTCGCGCCCGTTTTTTATTTTATTTTAAGTTTTCCTACTTCTTGTTATAAATCTACTTGGAAAATGAAATACCATTGATATAAACCTCTTATTTGCAAGGATATAGCTTACTCTATTCGTCCACGACCCTTTTAAAAATCTTTTATCTTTTTTTTCGAATTTTTATCAGAAGTCTCAATGTCAGTCCGCATATAAAATTTCAACATTCTAGGTGTATTACTTACTAAATAATCCGGTTTTTTGTGTTTTCCAAAATGCTATATATCTACGTGAAACAAGCAGGGTAGTTTAAGTTCGGGTGAAACCGAACATTACATACTCAGCTGAGAGCTTTGGAGACGAAATAAGGGAAAATCACCATGTGGGAAAATTAACCTACGGTAACCCTGGAATGCATTTGTATGACATGGGTATCAAATGGAATGTATTAAAGAATATTTTTAAAGGGAGGGGGCCAAAGTTCTATGGGTGGACGCCATTTCGGGATATCGCCATAAAGGTGGACCAGGGCTGGCTCTAGAATGTGTTTGTACGATATGGGTATCAAATCAAAGGTATTAAAGAGTATCTTAAAAGGGAGTGGAACAGGGTGACCCAGAACATCATCTGTTGCCAAGAACATAACTCCTGCCAAGATTCCAAGGTCTTTTGATTTCGCCCAGCAGAACTTTTTCATTTTCTTCTACTTAATATGGTAGTTGTCACACCCGTTTTATAAAGTTCTTCCTAAAGTTATATTTTGCGTCAATAAACCAATGCAATAACCATGTTTTATCCCTTTTTTAATATTTGGTGTAAAATTATGGCATTTTTTTCATTTTTCGTAATTTTTGATATCGAAAAAGTGGGTGTGGTCCTAGTCGGATTTCGGTCATTTTTTATACCAAGATAAAGTGAGCTCAGATATGTACGTGAACTAAGTTTAGTAAAGATATATCAATTCTTGCTCAAGTTATCGTGTTAAAGACTGAGCGGAAGGACAGACCGTCGACTGTGTATAAAAACTAGGCGTGGCTTCAGCCCATTTTCTCAGAAAACAGTTATCGTCATAGAATTTATGCCCCTACCAAATTTCACAAGGATTGGTAAATTTTTGTTCGACTTATGGCATTAAAAGTATTCTAGACGAATTAAATGAATAAGGGTGGAGCCACGCTGGAGTTGAATGTTGACATAATTTACTTATATACTGTAAATATATTCAATTTTATGTTAAAATTTGACTCAAAACTTTTTTTTTTTTAAGTGGGCGCGTTCTTAATCCGACTTTGCTAATTTTTATTTAGCACACATATAGGAATAAGAGTAACGTTCCTGCCAAATTTGAATTCTGGACCCAGAATAGTTTGGTATTGAAAATGAGCGAAATCGGATGATAACCACGCCCACTTTTTATATAATATATATATTATACTAGAAGACCCGGCATACGTTGCCCTGCCTTAAATTTGGCCTATATGCATACATTTTAATAAACTTTTCCCGTCTGACTCTGCCCCCCCCCCCACACTCTTCACTTTTTCCTAATCCTTTTATTCACTCCTCCCACCGTCTTTTTCGGTTCATCTATCTCCATCTTCGTCTCATTATATCTCTTTCTCAATCTCCTTCTCTCTTTTCTCTTCTCTCTATTTCTTCTAATTCTTCTGCGTCCCTTATTGCCTGCCCCAGAGGGTGGTGTGTATTCTATTCCAGTCCCATTCCCAGTCCCACTCCGATTCTCAGTCCCAGTCCCACTCCGAGTCTCATTCCCAGTCTTAGTCCTAATCCCAGTCCCAGTCCGTCTCTGGATAATATATTACTCTGTACTAAAGCACTCATCAACAGCTTTCCTTTGATATCCATATTGTATAAACACTGTCTAGGCATTCACTGGTCCACGGTTTGGCCTGTATCTCGAGACCCTAGTCACCCAAGGGTATGAAAATGACCCTCTACACAACTAAGGACACTCCTGAGTTAAAAAAAATGTCATAGTACCTCTAAATCGCGGACCTCCTCAGAAACCCCTCGCCCCCTCTCTCGGCGGGACTGGTGATGTGCTATACTTGATATCATTCACTATAATATTTTTTATTGATAAGCAGGTTGTTTAATTAGACACCAAGCAATTACACGGAAGTATATCCGCACCACCTGAAAATATAAGTGCCACTGCGTATACATAACATTTTATGATTATGTATAAACAAATACAAAAATTTGCAATAAAATAATATTGCGACTATAAACTGAGATATAACCTATCCTATCTCTCAAGTTAGATCAAACTACACACGGGGTGCAAAACAAATTCAAAATCGGTTCAGTAGTTTAGGAGTCCATGGCGGCAAAAAATGTTGTGACACGTGTTTTTTATATATTAAGATAACATTTTGGAAAACACAAAAAACCTGATTATCTAGTAAATAGCACACCTAGAATGTTGAAATTTGACGTGTCTACTGATATTAAGACTCTTGAAAAAAACATTTTAAAATTGGCGTGGCACCGCCCACTTGTGATAAAATCAATTTTACAAATATTATTAATCATAAATGAAAAATCGTTAAACCTATCGTAACAAAATTCGGCAGAGAGTTGCCTTTACTATAAGAAATGCTTTGAAGAAAAATTAACGAAATTGGTTAAGGACCACGCCCACTTTTAAATAAAAGATTTTTAAAAGGGTCGTGGACAAATAAAATAAGCAATTTATTTGCAAAATAGAACTTTATGTCAATGGTATTTCATTTTTCAAGTGGATTTATAACAATAAATAGGAAAAACTTCAAACTTAAAAAAATGGGAGTGGCACCACCCCTTTTGTGACTAAGCAATTTTCTATGTTTCGGGAGCCATAACTCGAAGAAAAATTAACGGATCATAATAAAATTGGGACCAAAAATTTTCCTGTAGCAAGAAATATTTCTAGAAAAAATGGATGAGATCGGTTAAAGACCACGCCCAGTTTTATATAAAAGATTTTTAAAAGGGTCGTAGACGAAAATATTAAGTTATATCTTAACGAAAAAGAGCTTTGTATCAATAGAATTTTACTTTCTAAATTGAGTTATAACATTAAATTGGTAAACACTAAAATTTTTGAAAATGAGTGTGGCACCGCCCCTTATTTGCCTAAGCAATATTCAATATTTCGGGAGCCATAACTGGAAGAAAAATTTGCATATCGTAACAAAATTTTCCTTATAGCAGCAAATATTTCTGTTAAAAATGGATAAGATTGGTTAAGGACCACGCCCACTTTTATATAAATGACTTTAAAAAGGGTCGTAGGCAAAAACAATAGGTTAAATTTTAGCGAAAAATAGTTTTGTACCAATCGTATTTTGTGCCATTGTAAGAAGCAATGGGAAAAAATTAAAATCTTGAAAAATGGGCCTGGCACTGCTCCTTTCTTACAATGCATTTTCCAATGTTTCTGGAGCCATAACTCGACGAAAAATTTGGTGCACATGTATGTTTTTAAAAGGAAATATTTTCAGTAAAAATGGATTAAGTCGGTTAAATCGCCTTTTTTATATAAAATATTTCTAGTAAAAGTTGGAAAATTTCGTGAATAACCCAGCCCCTTTTTTTTGTAATAACGATTTTTAGTACAATGGCAAATGTGTGTTTATGTTTATTGTTCTGTTATATCTTTATTTTAAAGTAAACAGTAGGGAAATCCCCATATCTGAAGGAAAACTGCATTATTATCCGCCCAAGGCCATTGGTGTTGGCATTTGTATCCTTTTTGCTTCTTTTAAACGAAAATTAGTTCAGAATAGATGTATTATTGCGCAGCCTTGTAACACTATTAAGCACATAAAATAAACAACAACAGCTTTTCAAGTGTACAGCTGGGTATGCAATATTCGGTTTCACCTGAACTTCGACTTCCTCACTTGTTATATATAGAAGTTTATATTTATCCCTATTAATTTATGCGGTTACGATCAGCCGTAATGTTACCAAAGTTAATATATTCTGCCCAATTTTAAGAAGCATGCTCCGGTGAAGGACCAAGCCTCCGGTAAGAGCAATCGTTCGATGGAGGCTGCGCAGAACGCTCCCAAGAGGTTTAGAATCAAAGGCCCCTCATTCGCGAATTTTGCTAAAAGTAGCATCTTTGTGGGGCTGTTTTAATCTAATCCTGAGAAGGAGCAGGTCTTTAAAGACAAATGGGACGGGATAAAGACCGAAATGGTCAGGTTTGCAGTCGCCTTGCTAAGGGAGAATCCTGGACATCCACCTACTTGCAATGAGTTGGGTTGGTACCAGGGACAAGTTAAGTTGGTGGCCTGCGATGACCAGAGGTCAGCCGATTTATACAAAAAGGCGGTGGCTAGGTTGAGTGAGTTCTACCCTGGTGTGATGCTCAGGGCTGTAGACTTTATGGACATCCCATCTATGCCGAGAGCTAGGGTCTGTATTCCATCGAAGCCGTATGATCCAGAGAGAGTGTTTGAGGTCATAAGGACCTTCAACCGAGAGCTTACTTGGTGTGGTTGGAGAGTCCTTAAGCTGGAGCATAGGCGACGCCTCAGGCAGTACTCCTGCTCAACAAGGAGTCACTCCCTTTTTTGGAGCGCGGGGATGGCGCTATTAAATTTGGTTTTGACACGGTGAAGGTCAAGGTGTTCTCCAATGATTTAAAGGCGGCCTATGATCCGGAGCTGGATATAGATCCCGAAAAAGCGGAGAGCGAAGAGGAAGAGGATGCAAAACCTAACAGGGTCAGTCCGACGGACGCTAGGCGGGGACGCATCTTCGCTCTCCTAGCAAAATGTGGACACACTCAGTGTTTACACTGGAGAGGAGCCAATATATGATGAATACAGCGATTCGACAGTGGTGGAGGTGATCGGTGCTCGGCTTAGTGCGAGTACTACAAATAAACCTCCACCACTATAAAGCAGCATCTGCTGGGCTGCTGCTCCAGTTTTCCAGTGGGGTGGCTGACATAGCCCTTATCCAGGAGCCTTGGGTAGTAGGGCGAAAGATATGCGGTCTGAAAGCAGCAGGATTAACGTTGGTAAGTGGTACCACACGTGGGACCCCAAGAGCTTGCATCTTGGTAAGATCTAATATAAATTTTCTTTTTCTTCCCCAGTTTAGCAACGAGGATGCTAGAACTTTGATGTTGACGGTCGGTGGTACGGATGGTACACTGATGTCTTTTAACTTCCCCCATGAGGTGTCGGCTCCGACGGAGCTAGTCTGCAAGATATCTCGGTAGGTGAAGGATCCACTATTACTACGGGAGATGTCAATGCGCACCACGAAGCGTGGGGCAGCAGAGACACGAACGAGCTTTTGTTATTTATCATAACTTTAAGATTTGCAATAGGGGATCGGTACCCACGTTTGTTACCAGGAGCAGACAGGAAGTTCTGGAAGTCAGCCTGATCTCGGGTAGCGCTACCTTGTTCGCTTCTACCTTGGCGGAGTGGCGCTCAGAACTGGCTGGCACGGAAACCTAAAAAACGCCAATTGGCGTATCTGTAGTGAGGAGCTTCAAAACAAGCTCTCAGGATCTAGTGTTCATATTCCCCAGAACTCTGCAGAGCTGGATAATATGGTTCACTTGTATATGAAGGCTTGCGGGGAGGCTCTTAATAGGGCCTACCCTAGGAAGAAATCTAGGGGCAAAACCAAACCACTATGGTGGTATTGTAAGTAGTGGTAAGTATTATAAGGAGCTGCTAAGGTCGTCGAAGGGGACCTCCTGGCGGAAGTTTTGTAGCGAAATGGAAACGGTGTCTGAGGGATCCAGGCTCAGGAAGTTGCTCTCTGGTACTCCAAAAAGTGTCCCTGGATGCCTGAAAGGATCTGATGGGACATGGACAGATTCGGCAGAGGGAATCCTACGCCTGATCCTGAGTGCGTACTTTCCGGGCGCCACTTTTATGGGTTGCCACAATTAATGAGCTCTTGGTTCTTCTTGAGAAGGACGGATGCAGCAAGGTAATCGCATATGCAGATGACCTCGCGCTGTTAGTTAGGGGGAAGTTTCCGCAGACGCTATGCGATCTAATACAAACTGAGCTGAGACTGGTGGAGGAATGGACCAGGAGTAAAGGTCTATCGGTCAATTCAGCCAAAACTGAACTGGTTTTGTTTACTAGGAAATATAAGATTCCTGTGTTGCAGCTGTCGGTGCTAGCGGGTCGTACCCTGATGCTTAGGTACTCTGCCTAATACCTAGGAGTAATTTTGAATAGGAAACTATCCTGGAGGGAGAACGCTTAGGAGCGTGTGAGGAAAGCAACGGTGGCACTGTACACCTGTAAGGGAGCTGTTGTACGATGATGGGGACTATCGCCGGATATTACCCTGTGGCTCTACACTGCTGTGGTTAGACCAATTCTTCTATACGGGGCTTTGGTCTGGTGGAAGAGCTTAGATACAAAATCGAACCTACGGGTATTCTAGATGGTACAAAGAAGTGCTCTAGTTTGCGTGGCTGGCGCTCTACACACCACCCCTGAGGGAGGGGTTGGATACTCTTTTTAATGTGTTGCCAATAGATTTAATGGCCAAGCAATGTGCGGCCTTTTCTGCTCTACGGCCGCGGGAGTAATCCGGCTGGAGCGATAATGTGGCTGGCCATGCAGCCGTCCTTTAGAATCTGGATTCACCTTCGTTGGACTATTGCGCTCGGACTGCATTTTTCGATATGAAGTAAGAGGTTGTTACCCCGGATAGGGATTATTGGTCGAAGGAGCAGCCGGAACTGAGCGATAGGCTGCAGATATATACTACCGGCTCCAAACTGGATAAAAAGGTGGGCAGGGGGTATTTGCACCTCAACTCCGATCCGCTTTCGTCGTCCTGGAAGGGATTGAGCATGCCGCTCGCTACCTGTAAGTTCACTTTGAAAGGAATTTTCCTTAGGGAAGCGGGTGTAAGATGGAGCAACCTCGTATCCTGCTACCACACTAAGCTCGTGTGGCCTGAGTGGGATGCCAGACGTACAAGAAGTCTCCTTCTCTTAGAAGGGGGGGACATATCTCTGGTGGTTGGACTGAGAACCGGCCACATAGCAATCAGGAAGCAAGCGCAACGGCTGGGTGATTCTTATAATGATTACTGCAGGAGCTGCAAAGACGAAGAGGAGGTAGAAACAGTCAAGCATTTTCTGCGAATGTCCTGCCTCTGGCGCAGGAGGAAGGAATCTCTGGGATCTCCCTTCTTTGACGATCTGGCTAAGTTGAAACCTAAGAAATTCCTGACATTTGCTGAATTGACCTGTTGGTTTGAGTAGGGGAGAGATCCACGTGGTATCACAATGGAACCTTTTTGGCCTAAGTGCACTAGTGCTCGCACCGGTGGCCACTCTAGCCTAACCTAACCTAATATACTCTGTGTGCGAAGTAGACTTGTGTGTATAAAAATTTTGCTATATAAAGCCAAATGTCATGGCATGATACTCTCCTCGAATTCAACTGGAAGAGAAAGTATGATGTGAGTTCAAAGAGATCTCTGACATTTTATTACACCTGCAATAGGGCTTTCAGGGGGAACTGGGGATCGTCACCGCATATCATCCACGGCATGTACAACACAGTCGACCGATACTAATGAATGAATGAAGCACTTGTCTGGTAGAAGGCGCTCGACAAAAATAGCAATTAACATAGAGTTGGGAAAACGCAAAGGCTAGAATTCCTGGGTATGTCAAGAAAGGGGCTCTACGATTATGGGAATCTAACATGTTGGTTTCAACCGAATACCGCCATGCTACGATATTAGATGAGGATGATTAAAGTGTATCACAACTATTTTTACGTTCAACACCGACCACAAAAGCGGTTTTTCACTTCCATTTGCGGAACATAAGACATCATTCAAGGCAGGAATAGGAGACAAGTCTAGATGGTGCTAGGGACATTACAAACTACACAGATGACTTAAATGGGTAAAGGGTGCTGGAACTTGAATGTACTCAAAACACAAGCAGGCAAATATATTTTACTGTTTCTGTGACACATGCCTTGTCCTCCAGACGGAGATCTTAGCCATAGATATAGCATACAGATTTTTCGGGGACCTTACGATCCCAGATATTAATGTCACTATCTTTGTTGACAGTTAGGCCAAATAAAAGCATTATCGGCCACCGTGGTGTAGTGATAGAATAATTCACCCATCAGACTCCCGGGCAAATCATCATCAAAAATGAAGGAGTAAGTTTTTTTAATTAGAAAAATTTTCCTAGGTGGGGTGGCCCCTCGGCAGTGATTTGGCAAGCACTCCGAATGTATTTCTGCCATGAAAATCTTCTCAGTGAACAAATTTTTTTCGGAGCTATATTGAACCTCATATTTATCTGTTTAATTTATTTTAAAGGCATACAAATCCAACTTCCCGGCGGCGGTGTAGAGCATCGCTGGCATCCCTGGTGCACCTAAATGTTTCCCTTTTGCTGGATTCCAGAGCACAGCGATGTTAAATTGCAGATATGATGGCCAAGGCGGATAGTTCAATACAACCAATGCTGGGCTAACTACTGACGATGATCGAAGAATATGAGATAAGAACAACGGACTTGCTGTGGAACAATCTGCATGATTGGGATATCTCTTGATCCTTAGGGCCGTGTTTGGACAGAAATGCAGCCTCTTCCTTCTCAACCTAAAAAATTGGCAGAGGAACTATTTACGGCTGTCATCTAAAGTTATTGCGCTATTGCGCCAATGCTCCGACGGTGGGCATATCAACAAGATCCCTCTGCAGAACCCGTCAGGATTTAGAGGAAGAAACGTGGCTGCATCATATTCTCCGCCTATATGCAGGACTGCGAACAAGATAACTCAGATTTCTGGGATCGTGGTTTTCGACAGTCTAGCAGACGTTGGGAACGTGGATCTTTCACTCCTACTTAGGTCCACCATAGAAGGAAGATGGTTCCTTGAGGACCACAAGGAACTTATCTAGTTGATGAATGTCTACTAAAACTAGTGATAAATCAATAACCGTTTAAGTTATCATCACAAAACGCGTCAACCAATTTATTCTTGAAATGTTATGTACTTCAAAAATATGATCAAAATTGGTTGAGATCATGCCCACTTTATTATAAAATAGTTTAAAAATAATTCCAAAAGCACATGATAGCCAGTATTTATGACAGGAATAAGTTTTTGTCAAAGATTTGTAATCTTCAGGAGTCAAGATTCGAATGAGACTTAAACTATCGTGAAAAATTTGGTAACTTGTTTTTTTTTTTATAGCGAAAAATATTTATAACAAATGTGAGAAAAATCAATCAAAAAACAATCCATATTTTTATAATACTTGGCTTTAAAAAATAAACGAATTGGGCTCTACGATAAAAGTTCACATTTGAGTATATAATATTCGGCTTCACCGAACTTAGACTTCCTTACTTGCTCACATCTATTTTCGTTGAAGTGTGTCGACGACAGTTGGCCAAGAATAGTAAACTGAAATATAAAATTCTAAGAATCTCAATTTTGTAGAGGAAGTTGGCTTGATTTCATTTCTGCTGATAAGCAGCGTACTTAAGCAATAAAATCCATAGGCTAGTGTGAATCGATACAATAAAGATGTTATTGACAGCTCCGACACATAAGCAGTTTTTCATATAGATGAGTTTAACACAAGCTTATGCATTATGAGTAGATTGCACGTATTTTTATGGAGAATGGTAGAATGAGCGACGCTGGCGCCATCTGATATTGAAAAGTAGCCAACTCCCCAATTTTGTTCCAAGCAAATCATAAGAAGAAGAATTTGACATTTGCTTTGGCTAAGGGTGTTGGCACACTTTGCAAGTGAAATTATTTTTCCCACTGGTTGGTAAATTTTCTAACATTTTTCACAATTAAAAACTGCAATATAACAATCGAACACGACACAAAATAAGTTAGCAAGTATTTTTGTTGTATACGGAGAATGTTTACAACAGTGCTTCGCGAAATTTTGTATGTGAATGGGCAAGGCATAATAAACTTCAATTGCCAAGTCTAAAGTTCCTTCATATTTACAAGCGCAACATAAAACATAAACATCAAAATTGTGGTGACTTATCAACACGCTCGGCATGTAGCTTTCACCAACACTTCAGTCCACTGCGGTCGGAGAGTGTCCGATTGACAAACCCAAACAAAGATATTCTTTTTCTGGTCCGTGGGTGAAGTTTCAAAATACTCCCACATGAACTGTCCTTAAACGAGACATAATACTGATCAGGCGTGGATCTACGGGGGAAATAGGGCACACACCCCCCCCCCCCCCTAAAGGTCGAGACATTTTATTTTTCAAATACTTTACAGAAAATTAAATATCCAAAGAAAACAAATATTCAAATGTTCAATTGAAAATCTTCAAGTCCAAGGTGTGGAAATGAAAATACCTAGCATCAATACTGCGGGCCGTTTTTTTTTGTTCTCAACGAATATCACAGAGAGTAAAATTTTGCATATGTGGTTTTCCTTGCGTGCTGCAAAACAATTTTTTTGCAGGCTTTTCCAACAATTTTAAACATAGAAATTTATTTCACAGAAATAATTTATTTTATTTTTTTAATTTAATTACAAGCAAATTGGTGTTTGAATTGTCGGTAAAAGTCTTGTTGAGGGGTCGACTGCTAATACGCTACCAAAAATATCGAGAGGGAGAGGTGTCAAAAGACGCGTATTGACCTCGACAACAATAATCCGAAGGCGGAAAAGGAAATCTGTATCTTTGACGGGAGATATTTGCAGTTTAAGTTGGCTATTTTCATGTGGCTGTTGTAATGTCGTGTACCCACAAAAAAATTGTAAACATAAGTGTTTTGCGCGGATATAGTTTTGGTCTCAAAACCGGTGTTGGACCCACCCAGGGTAATTATTTATAAGTGCGGCCCTAGGTCGCCAATGCCGAAAGGTGTTCTGCGCAAAAATACTATGGACACCACCACCGGTTTCGGAGGGACCGCGGGCCATTTTCTGTTTTTGTATAATATGTTTTGAACGAGTTAAAATTTTTCTTTGGTGGTGATAATTAAGGATACAGTATTTTTTGGATATATATCTTTGTTGCTCAAAAATAAATTATGACGTTTTTCGGTGATCAATTTCAGAAATTTTCACTCTTTGTCATTAAACATAACATTTATTTACATTTTTATTATTACATTGTTTTATTAAAATTATATAAGTATGAAAAGTACACACCCAGTGATGATAAAAGTACGAAATAAAGAATACAAAAAGTATTTAAAAACAGAATACATACATACTTTCGAAAATACTTTGAAATGGAAACCTTATATTTTGTATTATTAAGCGCTGTACGAAGATGAAAAGCAAACATTAAAGAAAAATTTTGCATCAAAATAGCAGTAGGCACAAAATTTTGGCATTTCACGGTGTGAAGATTTTATCTAAATCCATTAGAAACATGAGTTGTGAATTCAAGTAATGGTAGATTTGTCTTTTGTTATAGAACCCGTTCTGTGAATCCAACGTGGAAAATGTTAGCTGATTAGTAACAATGGCTTCAAATATCTATGGAATGGCAGACAATTTTTCAATTCCTCGATAATTTTCTACACATGACCTACTGCTGTTTTTGTGGAGGGATATTAGAAAAGATCCCTTCCAAACAGCAGGAAAACACCATGTTTTAGGGACATGTTGAATAAATCATTTAGGGGCTGATAAATGTTTTCAGCGCATTTTTTAAGAAAACATGTGGAAATTAGGTCAGGACCGTATTTATAAGATTCCCTCAAAGACATTAAATATGTAAACACCTCCTACGGAGATATTGATGTAATATTAATTGCGTTAAGTGAGTTAGGTTTAAACGGGTATTCATTAGACTAAGGGCTCGAAGAGGTCCTTTCCAGTACTAACAAAACTGGTTGTGCTGCTCAACGTCATTTGGCGGAACCTTATTAATTTATCTGGAAACAGTCACAGCAGCATACAATCAACTTTTCTTCGTGCTGTTAAAGGCTGTTTGAAGCCAAGAAAATTTGGTGGGTCTTCTTCAGGATCTGACGCATCGTGAAGATATGATCAATAATAGATTTATCAGGTTTTCCAGGGCTTGATTTTATATTTATTTTATATTTTCCGGTCTTAAGGACTTAACAATTCCGTAGTTCGCACCGTGTTCGACGGCATTCCGAGATGTAACCTTACAGCAGGAATGAGATGATGGTGAATGAAATAAATAGCACGAATTTGCGCAAAACCTACATACACATACTCTATTCATTGCAGCGATCAGCTGAATTCGTGAATATACAAGAAGCACTGCCAGCCTTTTTGCTGCACTTTCAGTCCCGAATGATGTCCGTCAAGGGGAAAGTGCTTTTGCAAGGTAATTGAAACTAAGTCGAATGTTTTACTCACGCTGCAGCGAGGCAGCAAAACTCTGCGAACATAAAGTCAGGGCCTTTTGCCTGCGGATCAGAGAGTTTATGGATAGAAAAAAACGGGTGAAATATGCGGCACTTCTAAGGAACTGTTATCTCTCACCGATGTTGGTATGCTATGGTGAACCGTAAGTCCACTGAAATCTCAACCAAATACAACGACAAAATATCGAGCTTCTTGGCAGTAAAGTGCTATCTGATGCGAACGCTTTCTACCGGCCATACATTATGAATTCTTTCGTTGACAAATCCAGATGGCAAGCCAATAGACGCGCATAAAAGCATAAATACAGTGCTTCTCCTTACCATCACCACTGAAGTGGTGGAAAAAAGCATAAAACTTGCTAATCTATCTAAAGCAGAATACCCGACGGGATTGCTGATGGTTGGAAATCATGGCGATGAGGTTTCCAGTTACCTGGCGCGTGTCTTCGACCTTTCTTTCTTCATCTCTAGGAGATGCCAAAAAAGCCATAAACACGCAAATGAATTATGGATTGAACTGAAAACTCGACCACAAAATTATCCTCGTAGCGTTAGGCTTGTAAAAAGCTTTTGGCACATTTAATCACAGCAGACACTGAAATACTCGGAATTTTTCACGCTTATGGCTAGCCTCAAAAAGTTGACCGCAAAATGTCTGTGTCGTTGTCAGGCATCGGCACAGTTCAAGAAAGTATCATCAAAACAGCGTGAATAACACAACGAATGTCGCATTGTGGGCTATCTCAAGTTTTGTTTTACTTTTATATGTCGAAACAAGCTATACTCATGGAAACTGCGGTATTCATGTACAAATTACCATGCATCGTGAAATGCAAGAATTTTCTTGAGCATCAAAATAGCAGTAGGCACAAAATTTTGGCATTTCACGATGCATGGCAATTTATACATGAATACCGCTTTTATAGAAATAAAACAAGATTTATGAAACTTTTTGATACCATTCCCCCCCGCCACCCCTCCCCCCCCTCCCGTCCCCCCCTCACACCCAAACACACGATCAGCCACTGATACTGATACGTTTTTGTTTTTTTTTTTTAATGTTAATAATAGCTTTTGTAAACAGCTTATCAGTTAGCATACTTAAATGGAAGAGCGCAGATGAGTTTCCACTGAGTAGTATAGCTTGTTTCGACATATAAAAGTAAAGCAAAAATTGAGATAGGCCACAATGAGACATTCATTGTGTTATTCGCCCTGTTTTGATGATACTTTCCTGAACTGTGCCGATGCCTGACAACTACACAGAGATTTTGTGGTCAACCTTTTGAGGCTAGCCATAGGGGTAAAATTTCCAAGTATTTCAGTATCTGCTGTGATTGAATGTGCCAAAAGCTTTTTACAAGCCTAAAGCTGTGAGGATAGTTTTGTGGTCGAGTTTTCGGTTCAATCCGCAATTCATTTGCGTGTTTATGGCTTTTTTGGCATCTTCTAGAGATGAAGAAAGAAAGATCAAAGACACGCGCCAGGTAACTGGAAACCTCATCGCCATGATTTCCAACCATCAGCAATCCCGTCGGGTATTCTGCTTTAGATAGATTAGCAAGTTTTATGCCTTTTTCCACCACTTCAGTGGTAAGGAGAAGCATTGTATTTATGCTTTTATGCGCGTCTATTGGCTTGCCATCTGGATTTTTCAACCAAAGAATTCATAATGTGTGGCCAGTAGAAAGCGTTCGCGTATTTATTTGCATTAGATAGCACTTTATTGTCAAGAAGATCGATGTTTTGTCGTTGTATTTAGTTGAGATTTCAGTGGACATATGGTTCACCATAGCATACCAACATCGGTGAGAGATAACAGTTCCTTAGAAGTGCCGCATATTTCACCCGCTTTTGTCTATCCATAAACTCTCTGATCCGCAGGCAAAAGGCCCTGACTTTGTGTTCGCAGAGTTTTGCTGCCTCGCAGCAGCATGAGTAAAACATTCCACGTAGTTTCAATTACTTTGCAAAATCACCTTCCCCTTGACGGACATCATTCGGGACTGAGAGTGCAGCAGAAAGGCTGGCAGTGCTTCCTGTATATTTGTGATACTTTCCTTTTTTGAAGTTGAATTCACGAATTCAGCTGATCACTGCAATGAATGGAGTATGTGTATGTAAGTTTTGCACAAATTCGTGCTATTTATTTCATCTCACTCCTGCTGTAAGCTTACAGCTCGGAATGCCGCCAAATACGGTCGAACTACGGAATTGTTAAGGCCTTAAGACCGGAAAATATAAAATAAATATAAAATCAAGCCCTGGAAAACCTGATAAATCTATTACTGATCATATCTTCACGATGCGCCAGATCCTGAAGAAGACTCACCAAATTTTCTCGGCTTCAAGCAGCCTTTAACAGCATGAAAAGAAGTTGTTTGTAGGCTGCTGTGACTGTTTCCTGCTAAATTAATAAGGTTCCGCCGAATGACGTTGAGCAGCACAACCAGTTTTGTAAATACTGGAAAGGACTTCTCCGAGCCATTCGTCTAATGAATACCCGTTTCAACTTAACCCATTTAACGCAATTAACGTCTTTGAAGGAATCTTATAAATACGGTCCTGACCTAATTTCCACATGTTTTCTTAAAAATTCGCTGAACACATTTATCAGCCCCTAAATGATTTATTCAACATGTCCCTAAAACATGATGTTTTCCTGCTGCTTGGAAGGAATCTCTTCTAATATCCCTCCACAAAAACGGCAATAAGTCATGTGTAGAAAATTATCGAGGAATTGAAAAATTGTCTGCCATTCCAAAGGTATTTGAAGCCATTGTTACTAATCAGCTAACATTTTCCACCTTGATTACAGATTCACAGCTCGGGTTCTATAACTAAAAGCAAATCTACCATTACTTAAATTCACAACTCATGTTTCTAATGGATTTAGACAAAATCTTCACACCGATGTTATACATACTGATTTCAGTAAAGCATTTGATAAAGTTTCCCACTCCTTGCTTATCCACAAGCTTGACCGACTTGGCTTCCAACCTGGTCTCACCCAGGGGATATCTTCGTATCTCTAGAACACAGCAAGTAATTTTGAAAAATACTCTTTCAAATGTCGTTAGTGTTTCCTCTGGTACCCCAAAGGGCAGTCATCTCGGTCCAGTTCTGTCCTTGCTATTTATTAATGATATTTGTACCACAATAAATATTCCAAAATTTTATTTTATGCTGATGATGTAAAAATTTTTAGTTCCTATGCGTCTATTGAAGAACTTTCCTTAATTCAGTTGGATTTAAACTGCTTAGTTGCTTGGTGCAACGCGAATTCAATGCCGCTGAATGTCAATAAACGTAAATTCTCGAGCCTCTCTTGGAGATCTTAGCTAGCAGCCTCTTTCGTAATTAATAATGTTTGTCCTGTATCAGTAAATTATTTTGTTTACTTGGAAGTCACGATGGCTGCTAAACTTAGTTTCAATCTTCATATTATGACTGCTGTAATATTAAACGTTAAATGAAAACGAAATGTGACTTAGTTCACCAGTCGATAAATTTGATGATAGTTTGATTGGTCATTGACGATTGAATCTTTATTAAAGAAATTCTTTCTTTTATACACAATTTCTTAACCTATACATACATAATTACATTAATGCTTACATACTACAGTGTACATAGTTTCATAATAAATAATGGTTATTCAGCATAATGTGTAGTGACCTACATACCGTTAATATGATTCATGCATACGTTGGTTGATCGGTATATTGAATGGTTTGGTCAATGCGAATGAACTCAAGTGGTTAGTTGAGTCAGTAAAAATGCATTGGCGTACAAGGCATACTGTATCATACTACACCATCCGCCTTAGAAAAAGAGGCTTGTATAATTGTGTGGACAATTGCGTAAGACTCTTTGTTTGAGTTTATAAAATTTTATTTCCCTTTTTTCTCTATTGTAATTTTATTGCGATTGAAGAGTTTGTTTACCTAGTCTTACCTCTATTTGCATTTGCTTAACATGTGTGATTTTTTGCTGACATTTTTCTATCTAACATGTTGTATTTTTTTCTTTTGCTCATGTGCACACTTTTTATATGCTTTTAAGTGAGGAACGTATGTATATAATTTGAGCCCTTAACTACATACGGCCATCCTCTTGTCATAGAAGTGTGCCATGCTATTTCATTTTACTTTTAAAGATTCAGTCAACTTGCTTGGTGTTACCAAATTTCATATTCTGTTTTTTTTTTTTTTTTTTTTTACATTCAATTGTAATTTATGCCATAGTGGTACCTTGATGCTATAAGTAATGAATTGTTTGCTTATGTGTTCTTTGTTTTTATTTCTTCACATTGCTTTTCGAAGTACACATTATGCTGATTATCCCTTTTTTTGCTTTTCGTTATTATTTGTACCCAACAATTTTTTTTTTATAGTTTTTTTTTGTGTTTTTAAATGTGCTGAATATGAATAATGTTTTGCATCAAGTGTTATTGACATTTGCTGTAACATATCAGAATTTTAAGTGTGTCGACAAATTTATTATGAGGTAATAGTCACTTGACGCCAATATGGGTTTGTATTTATTATATTATTATAATATTATACATTTTTATTGATGAGTAAATTGGAATATTTACAGTGTGATTGTTTTGGATTTTTTTTTCAAATTATTTGGGTTTACTAGCAAATGTTCTATACTGTTTTAAACCTATTCTTATGAATTATATGTGTGGGTTTAATTAAAGTATTTTTTCCTAATATGTAAAATTATGACCTCTTGGATTGTGAGGTTTTCTTTATTGAGACACAGGCAATAAATATTTGTACTTATTTTTTTTTTTAAACTAATTCCGCATATTATTAAAAAAAAAAAACATTTTTTTTTTTGACATTTTTTCATTCATAATAAGGTAAGGTAAATCTGTAATAAATTGCATAGCCAATAGATGGGTTGCTGACGGAAGAGCGGGGTAGCTATGTATTGGTAGTAGTTCTATTAATGGATAAGTGGAAGGTACAGTGGGTGCAAAAATGTTTCGTATCTTTAAATGTTCTTTTTATATTTTCGATAATTTCCCTATTTTCCAGCAATTTCTTTGATCTTATTTGTCATGCGATTTCTGCGGCGGCCACCAAGACAGAATCGTCATGACTTTTATGAAGAATTATTTTTATTTCTATACCGGGATTGTCACATGCACAACCTCTTTGGTTAGTGCAATTATTTGATCTTTGAGAACTTGGGTACCAATTATTATTTTATAAATTCGCCTACTGCAGTAAATATTCAATTCTTAACCACCAATTTGTCCCTCAGGACAACTGTGTTTTTCCTTATAAATTTCAAGTCCTGGATTTCCGGCTTATTTCAGCCTGGTCGAATATTGACCTAAGTCAATAACTTCCTCAACAATCTGGTTGCTTGAAAATTTTCTACGCTACCATTTTTCAATCCTAAGATGAAAACGAGCGCTACTAGTCTTTTATTGCAAATTTATATAGCTCTTATATATATATATATATATATATATGTTCTCTTTGTGACTTTTTCTTCTTGCTTGTTGTTTTAGTTTTTATTTTTTTTTTTTTTGCATATCTCCACTGGAACGGAGTTTTGTTTTTTGAAGTATAATTTGAAAGAATTATTCTTTTTGGTATAAATTTTCTACCGTGCTTGCCTTCGTGGTTGGTATTTCCATGTGAACTACTGTGAGTTTTTGCTATTGCTTTCTGATTATCTTTGTTTTTTAAGATATCAGGAGCATTCATAGGAATTATGCAAATTCCGTTGAATTTAGGGGTGGCTTATAAAGCTGACTTTACTGTCAATTGCGACATTTGAAGGTTACTTTTACTTGACTTGTTTATTGCTCTTCCTCAACTTTGAGTTTGGAAATTTGGACAGAGAGAAAAAAAAATTTTAGACGCGCTGTTGCACGTTATTCAATTGCCTATATTTAAATTTCATATAGTTTTTAATTATAGCGGTTATCGCTATGATTAATAGCCCTATCGTGCATATTAAAGCACCTAGCCAAATATCTGTCGTTTTTGTGTCCACTTGGGCTTGTGGCTCATATTTTATCAATTTGTTGTCAACTTTTTCCTCTTCAGAGGTTTCTTTACACAATTCATAGCCAGCTATCGCTATTATTATGCCTTGGGCTATTTTTGTCCACCAAGACATTTCGATTGAAAGAGAAAATTCAAGTGAAAATAAAAATTTATTGCTGATTCCTTGGGGGAAAAAAAATTTGCTAATTTAAGCTTTAATTTTAATCTTTATTCAAACATTCCATTTTACTCTTGACCTTCATTAATTTTTAATAAATTAATCTTATTTAATTAATAGGTATTTTAACAATTTATTTCTAAAATTGTAATTTTTGTTTTACTTTAGTATTTTCATTTCTAATTTAGATATTTAAAATTTTTTCTTAAAAAAAATTTCTAATTTTATTTTTATTTTTTTTTTTTTTTCAAATTAATAGCTAAGTACACTTTTATTTTCTTTTATCTAATTTTACTTGTTTGTTTAGTTAACATTATTAAAGTCTAAGAAAATGTTTGATCATAACGGAAAAATTTGTTTTAAAAAAATTTTGGGCATTTTAATATAATTTAGTTTTTCTTTGATTTACAAAATATTTTTAATTTTTATGCCATTTTCGTCGATAACGTTAATATCTTTTTTTCAAAAAAATTCTTTTAGATTTTAACATTAAAAATTTTTTTTTCAATAGGGCATTTTAATTTAAAAAAAAATATTTTCAATTTTAATAGTTTTGACATTTTATTAAAATTGAAATAAATTTTTTTGGATTTTACTTTACAAAGTGTTGTCTAAAATTTTTTAATTAAAAATATTTTTATTTAGGTTAAAAGGATTTTAACATTTCAAAAAAAAATTTTATAATCTACAAGCTTAGTATAGTTTATTTTCTTTCATAGTCAAAAAAAAGTTTCAACGCTATTAAAATTTAATTTTAAGCTCTCTCGGTGAATACCATTCGAATCATTCTCACGGTTTCTTCTTCCCTGGTTATGGGATTTTTTACATCCTCAATTGTGGGTTCCCTATTCATGCCTATCTTTTTCCAAAATGGTTTTAACCGTTTTAATTCCTTTTCGTAATCTACTGTTCCTGCGTCTAAAATTACTTTTTATTCCCCCACAATGGTTTTTCCGACATTCCAATTTACTTATTTAATTCAACAATCACTCTATAATTGAAATTTTGGATTTAAATTTATTTTTCTTTTACATTTAATTAATTCTGTTCATTCTAAAATCTCCTACTATTTAAAAAAAAATCCTAAGCAAAAATGGAATTTTTGTTAATGGTTAAGCGTCGCAAGGCCGCTCAATTTATTCTAGAAATTTAAAAATATACTTATAAAAGATTAATTTTTTCCGCTTGCTGCTGGTCCTTGTGCTATATAAAAGGTTTCTTTATTTGTTGTTCCTCTACTGATGATCTTTATTTGGTAACATATCCCCTTTTTATTCCACTTGAATTATGCCCGCTGGTTGCCAGTGGGTAATGCTGATCTTCTTCACCTTGAGATTTGTTTAAAATTCGCACGAAAAGGCTCCATTTGTTGAAATTACAATTTCTGCTGTTGCCAAATATTAGTACCATTTATATTGTTTAAATGTCCTGGATTGTTGCGAAGGCTGACTTTGCCCACCAGTATGAATACTCGCTTAAATTTGAGCGTTTATGTAAATAGAATTTTTCCTTTTTGCCTGGTAAGGAATCCTGGTAAGTAATCCTGAATTTTACTTTTTCACTTTTAGGCTTGGCGGAATTTCTAGTCAGTTACATTATTTTGGCAGTTTTGCGATACTAATCTAAACTGGCACGATCGCCATGTAGAATAAAGTTGAACAAAAATGATTAAGAGCCGAACGCTGATGAGTATCGTAGGATCGCATTGTTGCAATTGTTGATTGCCTCTATTTGAGTCAGTAAAAATGCATTGGCGTACAAGGCATACTGTATCATACTACACTGCTGTCAATAAGGTTAGACGCTATCTATCATGTAACTAAAGCCCTTTTTATGACATCGTTAGACTGATATTTGAATACGGATCAATAGTCTGGAATCCACGATATCAATTTCATGCTGATAGACTAGAGTCGATACAGAAGCAATTTTTACCTTTCTCTTTAAGGAATTTTCTTTGGGACTCTGCGCATAATCTGCCACTTTATACTAGTCGGTTCAAGTTTATCAATCTTCCAACTCTATCAAGTCGTAGAGAAATGCTAGGCGTATTATTTATGGCTAAACTACTGAATGGATTAATTTCTAGCTCCTTTCTTTTGAACGATGTAAACTTCAATGTCCCACCACGAGCGTCAGGACACCAAAAATCTCTTCTTTTGAGGCAGTGCAGAATTAATTTCGAATTAAGTGAAACCTTTCGCTGTATGTGTCATGATTTTAGCTCTAATTCGAATTCATTTGATATAACGAATTCACTTTTTACTATAAACAAAACTGTCTTAACTAGTAAAAAAATAAAAAAAATGTATATAATAAAAGTGTTCACTTATTTAAAAATGCAGTATATGTATAATTTCCAGCTGTTATGTATAATACTCGGCTGATGATTTTTATTCTGTAGCCAAGTATTTTTAGATCTCGACGTTTAACAAACCTCCGCCTATCAACAACTCGGCAAAAGCAAAATCCGTTCGTCCGTTCACGCCCCTCGTGTCGGTTGGGCGAGTTTTGGATGGTGTTAATCAGTTGGGTTTTGTTATTATTATTTTCTGGATTAGATAAAAATTATATTTTCCTGCATCCACACATGTCGGTGTTTGTAGTTCATTCCGTCGATTTTCCTAATCTCTTGGAAAAAATATACTGCAATTCCGGACCTTTTTTGATATTGATCCTGTAAGATTCAACTATGCAAAATATGCACCACTTATGAGAACCTTTGCGGAGTAAGGTTGAACCACCCGATATTGTTGTTGTTGTTGTTTTTGTAGCGATAAGGTTGCTCCCCGTGGGCTTTGGGGAGTGTTATCGATGTGATTGTCCTTTGCCAGTTACAGATCCGGCACACTCCGGTACCACAGCACCATTAAGGTGCTAGCGCGACCATCTCGGGAACGATTTATGTGGCCACATTAAACCTTCAGGCCATCCCCTCCCTTCCCAACCCCAAGTTCCATGAGGAGCTTAGGGTCGCCAGAGCCTCATCTGTTAGTGAAACAAGATTCGCCGCGGATAGGTCAGGTTGACAATTGGGTTCGGAGAAGCTATATATTGCGCTGGCAACCTGAAGGGTTGCGATACACAGCCCCTTGAATTTATTATTTTAGTTGCCTCTTACGACAGGCATACCTACCGCTGGTATATTCTGACCCCCTAACCCGCTGGGGTTGAAACCACCCGATCAATAAAGACCTTGCATAGACTGATGAGTCCAAATTGTTACCAACATTTGTTTGACGAGCAAACAGAATAGCCCCCTTTAGGAACCAGAGCTTACGGTACAACTCCGTTTTCTTGGCAAGTACTCGAAGTCATCTAGGACCTAGCTAGTAAGTTTCCTCGAGATTTGACAACTCTGCCGTCCTTAGAAGCTTGGGCCTTGACGTCGCGAGTGCATGACACCAACATATAATACACTCAACCGATTCTTTCTGGTGCTCTCTCCCCATGTGGGCATGTGTCGCCAGAAGGCAGTGTCGAGCTAGTATGCCCATCGTGCGCCTTAAGTTTTTTTTTTTTTTTAGGTATGATCAATTTTATGAGCTTAACGCCATAAGATTTGTACATGATATTAGAAATTTAGCCGACTCGCACTTCTGTCCAAGCATTTCTTGCTTGATGGATCATATGCAACTGCTGTTCCCATCTGCTTTCTTCCAGAAAGATGGGGACGACTACCATCGATTCGTTGTGTGCTGGGCCTTCTGTTGCCAATTCATCTGCTCTTTTTTACCCTTGAACATTTTTTTACCGGGAACCCAATAACCGCGTATGGTCCGGCCTGAGCAAAAACTTTCCATTTCATCTTTGTATTCCACAACACTTCTTTATGGATTACTGTGTGAGATCATTGCTTTGATCTCCGCCTCACTATCAATTTTTTTTTATATATATATATATATATATATATATATATATATATATATATATACTAGCAGACCCGACAGACGTTGTTCTGTTCTAAATTTGGCTTATATGCGTACATTTTAATAATCTTTTTCCGTCTAACTCTACCCTCCCCCCTCTTCACTTTTTCCTTATCCTTTTATTCACTCCTCCCTTCTATCTCTTTCTCAGTCTCCTCCTTCTCTCTTTTCTCTTCTCTCAAGTTCTTCTCATTCTTCTTTATCCCTTATTGCCTGTCCCAGAGGGTGGTATGTATTTTGTTCTAGGCCCAGTTCCAGTCCCCCTCCGATTCCCAGTCCCAGTCCCACTCCGAGTCTCAGTCCCAGTCCGTTTCCGGTCTAGTTCCCGGAAAAAAGGGTCATAAGTATTAATATAGTCAAATTTATATACCAAATTTCAGGCAAATCGCATAGGACATATGTAAATAGGTATTTGGGTATTATTAATTCATGTCCTTATTTCAGATTCGCATGCATATTTATCAGTTTTGCCAGGTTGATGCGACTAAATCGAATATCACAATGAAAATTAATTTAGAGCTCTCAGCAACGGCTTTCATTTGATATCCATATTACCCACACATTCTAGGGGTACCCGGGTCCATTATTCGGCCTATATCTCGAGACCCTGCATGTCGATCGCAACCAAACCTATGTAATAACCACCGGCTGAGGTATACGCAATTTGTGTGAAAGCTTGAAAAAAATCGACCGATGCATCTCTGCAAACACCGGCGACCAACTAACACACATTTTAGCCCTTCTTTTTATATATATAGATTTTTATTTTTCACACTTCACTATAATATTAAAACGAAATGCAGATATTCGTTGCTTTTGAAATTGGGCTTAAAAATTGCACATGGGACAACTAAAGACTCTCCTGAATTAAAAAAAATGGCTTGGACCTCTAAGCCGCGGGCCCCCTCAGAAACCCCGGGCCCGGGGTAATCTCCCAATTCCCCCCCCCCCTGGTGATGTGCTATACTTGATATCATTCGCTATAATATTTTTTATTGATAAGCACGTTGTTTAATTAAACACCAACCAATTACACGGCAGTACCACCTGAAAATATGAGTGCCGGTGCATATACGTAACATTTTATTAATACATATAAACATTAAAAAAAATGACAGTAAAATAATATTGCGACTATAAACTGAGATATATCCTCTCATATATTTCAAGTTAGATCAAACTATATACGGGGTGTAAAACAAATTCAAAATCGGTTCAGCGGTTTAGGAGTCCATCGCGGACAAACATTGTGACACGTGATTTTTATATACAAAGATATATATTAACGCGGCTGCAGCTTAATCACGCCTATTCCAGTATTTATGCAGCTTTTTGCCCGGCTACAATGTCCCCCTGAAAAACACTGCAGTGATCTGGCTGCCTGTATGATATACTTATTTATGGATCGTTAATTTGGAACTATCGGTATACACTTGTGCTGTCGTTTCCACATCATTGCCCTATTCCTCTGACTCTAATGTTACCCCAAGAAGTCTTTCGAAGCTCAGGAAAGGTATCATTTAGTGCGTTCGCCCTTAGTTGGATGGTGCTTTACTGCTATGCACACAAGCTGCTCCGAGCCCTTAAACCTTTTTCCAGTTGTTAACGATATATATGTATTTGGTCATTACGTCTGCAAGATTAGTGTTGAAGAGCTCTGTATCTTCTGCATCTTTTCCTCATAAAAAGTGTTTAAGTAGCCCCTTAAGGAATAACGAAGAGTTCCCTGACGTGTGACTGCTTCCTGTAGTGGTTTTTAAACAGTCCCAGGACTGCATTTTCCTTAGGAAGCGTTTTTCTCATTCTCACCGTTTTGCTGGACCATTCTATTGCGGCACAGAAATTTCCTATTAAAACCTTTAGAGCTGCTGACTTAAAGTTTTAGATCCTCAACAGATTTTCATATTCATCTCAGCACTCCTAGCACGATGGAAGTTTAATTATTTTTTCCTCGTTCAAAATTCGGAAGGCGAAGAGCATTTCCACTATAACGAGTTATTTGGACGTCAGAAACTTTTTTAAAATAACCAATCTAAGTTTTGAGCATTGGAAACAAATTTTCACTGAAATTGTCACAAGTTCTCCTCTTGGTATCACGCTCCCATTAGACTTTGTATGCGTTGCCAAAGTTACTTTTCTCAATTATAAGAACTAAAAAAACCTTTTATTTTCACACACAAGAGATGTAAATTTCCAAAAATATTTTTTTTATTGCCTTAATATTTCATTTGAACTGTAACCACATATATGTGGTAAATATAGTGCGAAAGCTTTCCGATGTTCAATTAACAAAGCGGCAGCTTACTTTCCGATAAAGTTCTACATTTCATTTGGGAATAGTCAGCTGGCGCAAAAATTACTTTATATTATTCATTGTTTCTGTAGTAAGGATTTCGTATAGGCACTTGTTTAAGGGCAAACAAGTTTCTTCTAAAGCTTGAGTATATATGTACATATTTTCATCGTCCTTATAAATTACGACAGAGAAGTAACTGTAAAAACGCCCAAGTGGTTTGTGTGAATCGTTTTTGCTCTTAAGTAGTTACACTCGTTAGTGGAATGTGGAAGGCAAAGCAATAAGTCGATTAAAGTTGCTGGAATCCTCATCGTTTTCATAGCAAGAGTTTGTACATATATTATCAAAGAGGATAAATATAATAAGAGCCACCAGTCTGCTATGAGTGGGGAGTAACTCGCTGTAAATTAAAAAAAAATTGATGCCTAATGTTTTCCATGAGGCACATTTTCAATTGTCTCGCATTTATCCATGTCGTGTAGGCACCTGATGCAAACTAATTCTTGGAAAGAGAATTAATTAAATACAGTCGGAAAAATAAACACAAATACCCCACGAAAAGGTATAAAGACATTTATGCACATCTCGCCAAAAAAACATCCTGCGATTTCCCTAACCAAAAACATCACGCAAAATAACGGGTGACGTCTCTTATTATATTTATCTTCTTTGGTAATATTATCTATAAATAAAATTTCCAAATTTTGTTAAGGACACGTAGAAAAAAAATTATATAAGGCGTGACAACCTCCGAAGGGAATTAAGGCCGAGCTTCTCTTCCAATTTGCGTCATGCTCATTTTAATTTGTGTCCGACTCCGAACAACCTATGTAAGGCAGATGAGTTTTCATTTAGATATTTACATGACAGAAATACACTCGGAGTGCTTGCCAAACATTGCTGAGGGCCGACCTTGCTTAGACAAATTTTCTTTAAATTGAAAAAACTTGTTCCTAAAATTTTGATGTCGCTTTGTCCGGGGCGTGCAACCAGGATATTCCGTGTGGATGGCGAGGCACGCTACCATCACACTACGGCGGCCACAAACTTTTATGTTATTATTAAGTAGACGTGATTTCCTGATTTTGGGAATATATGACTGGTAGAATTGTGAAAGCCACAATTTAAGTGAAACGACAAGGCAAAAGTAATATATGTAAAGAAAATTAATTATATGAAATGAAAGAAAATAAAGATTTGATTATCATGAGAATAATAATAAATATACTGTAACGAATTTACTGCAATTCCCCTTATTTGCAATCTTCTGCTAACGTTCGTATAGTTAAATTGTTGAATAAATAACTCCTATATTGAATAATGGAAAAATGGCCTTTATTAAAGTACTTCACAATAACACTTATACTTTGCAACGAATAGCTTGCTTAATGAACAAACTGATTGATAGCTTAAATAAAACTCACTCTCAAAATAATACTGCTATGGCTCGCTAGATAGCGTCTTAATCGAAACTGCTTGATAGCCCAAATCAAACTGAGTTCCAGCGCCTCTACATTTGCTGCCTTTTATACTCTCTGATTTCAACGTTCGCATCTTCTAGGCGCTTCCATTTCCAGAATCTACTAGTTGCCATCAGCTCTCAAACTTCTCGGCTGTAACTACAATTGCACGATTTTATAGCATCTCTCATTGCATACTTCCAGGAGTATCTCAGATATATGCATGTGTTTGTGCATTGATTCTCCGCTGCTCGTATACGTACATTGTACATATGTGTAGACGCAATTATTGTTTCGTTTATGTAGATACATAATGATTGATCTATGGATGTGCATGATATCACTGTTTAGCATCGGCTTAGAGATAGCAGCACCCCTTAGTTTTGCTAATATTCGTAACAATACTTATGTTTGTCGTCACGATAACGAAGATAAGGTAAGGAAAGGCAAGGAAAGCAAAAGAAGAGAAGGCAAAGGAATGGAGCATAAGGGTAGTAAAACGAAAAAAAAAGTATGGAAGAATAAGAGAAACATTTAAAATCGATGCTGGCATCAATCCGTTCATCGTGTTATCAATTTTTTATAGAAGCTATAACGCTTTGTTATCGATGAGTTATCGGTTTGTTTTCTATGTGATATGAGGGATTTATTCAACTCTTTTCGACTATTTTTCAAGTTCTTATCGGTGTGTTATCGAAGACGTTAAGACAAATTATCAATTTTTTGCGAGGTTTTATAAAGTCGCTATCGGCAATAAAGGCAATCAATAATTTAGCGTTTTTTAACGACATATTGCCAGCTGAATCGATTTAATACTTTTTGAATATTAAAAAAAATATATTAATGTGTCATCGAAACCTTATCTATTTGCTTTCAAATGTTATCGCCTTTCTGTTATAAGTAAAGGGAAGGAAGATGGGTGATAAAATGAAAAAAGGGAGGAAGAGGGAAGGAAAAATTAGAAGTCGAAACCGAAGCCGGCACCAAAGCGGCCACCGTGTTAGCAATTTGTAAAAGAACTGCTAACCCTGTATTTTGGACGAGTCATCGCTATGTTATCAATGGTATTTGCGCGGTGTAATCAATTCCTATCTACTGGTTTTCAAACTGTATCGACTTGCTTAAGAAAAAATTATAGATTTGGTTTTGAAAAGTTATCTACTTTTGATAGAATATCTTCCGATTTATTATAGTAAAGTTGTCGAATATCTGTCCAAAAACTATCGATATGTTACCGAAAAGTATTTGATTTTGATCAAAAAGCTATCGATCTTTTTTTGTTGAAAAGTTATTTGTTTGTTATCAAAGTATTTCAAATATGTTATGGCGTGTTATCGATTTATTGCTGACAACTCACCGATTTGTTAATCAATGGCTTGATCTGTAATTCGGCTATATCAAGCCGATAAGGAACAATTTAAGAAGCCGATGTCTCGAAAAGAATAAGTCTATAGGAAATCAAAAAATTGATAATAATTTCGTTTTCGGCAAAAATCCAGTAAGTAAAAAACAACTTCTCGGTATAAAAAGCCGACGAAGCATTTCTCAGCTGACGAAGCATTGCTCAGAAAGTCCAAGTATATTTGTTTCTTGTAAAGTAACTTTCATTGTGGTTTGGTTTCATCCCCTAGGCGTGCTTTTGTTTATTTAAAAACATTAGTTTTCTTGACATATATTTACACTTTGTGTTTGTTTTTCGAGTATTTGGCACTAACGATAGAGATAGTACAGACAGAGTTTAAGACGCCTAATGTTCGACATAATTCTATTAAACCAGAAGATTTGAAAATTGTTGACCGATTCCGCTTTCGCTCTTTTCTTTCCCATTTAGTTTCTATTCTAATTCTATGCCTCTATCTCACTACCTACTCCTCCCCCTTTCTCCTTTTTAACTGCATTCTGCCAAGAATTATACCGCTTTTCTCACAACTCGTTTCCCTTCTTTGTCTCAACCTACATTTTTTTTTTCAAACTCTCTCCCCTCAAACTATCCCCCATTACCTCGACTAAGCCCTCCAATCCACATCCTCTTCCCTTCCCCGGTATCGTATTTCATTCACTATTATACTTTACCCCAACTGCCGATGATTAATAGCACCACCAGTGCCTTTGGGAATAGGAAATAAACAGTTTTCCCATACCAGATGATACCAAACGGCTGTTGGGATATGCACAAGAATAGTATTAGTAGTTTGGGTTTACGTCTTCAAGCGAGCTTCATATGGATTGAGTTAGAGTCAGTTTAAGTATAACCATATTTTAAAAATTATAAAGTACACCTCCCTCTTCCTTCTAATATTTTTCCTACATCCAAATTTTACCAAAAATAGCATGTACATTAAGAAGATCCTTATACATCGAAAAAACAATTTTATCCAGTATCGCCATTTCAGATGGTAATTTCTAAAACTGGCATAAAAATGTTGGTGCTGAATAAGGACGGTTTAGAGGTTTCCGATAGTGGTCAGGGCCAGCTTTCTCTTAAAAAACAAAATTTATATAAGGCAGGGATAATCTTCGAAGAGACGCTACCACCACACTACCGCGGCCGCCAACTTTTTTCTTTACGGAGATTCAAAAAATTTATATATTTTTTTTTTTTTTGATTTTCAATACCCGAAGTCGATAATATTATAATTTTCCAAATCATATAAATTTTGATCTCGATAAAAACTGATTAAGAGTAAGAAGTTCAAGTTCAAATTTTAATACAGAGCAATGTGAGCTATAGTGATATCGAAATTGGGTATTAAAAATCAAAAAAAATAAAGATTTAAATTTTTTGTGTCTACATAGAGAAATCTCAACTTTGCCTCCTACACTTCACCCAGTTTGGCCCAAAATGTATATGCGATATTTTCGACCTACACATTACATTTCGAAGGGTTGAGTGAGACCGTAGAAAATCGTTTATTTTATGTATAAGGATGGCCCTAATATATGCACGTCTACATTTTATTTTCCTACTATTCAAAGGGGAATCGCAATAGCCAAAGCACAATATGCTTGTTAAGTCTGCTTAAATTCCTATTTTTTGGCAGCTGGATGAGCATATACATAAATTAAAATTTTTCCAACACAAACTCTCCTAAGGAGCGTGGTTAGTGGTTTTCTTTTCCACTGGTTATGCGGTTCATTCACACTGTCGGTGTTATGGCCACATGCGGATTATCTGTAGGAAGATCTTCTTGTGTTAGTCTGATTATAGTTTTCATTTTATTAAGTTTAGCGTAGTCTTTACGTTGGAAATAAAACTAAACAAAAATTTACAAATTCGAGATTCAAGGCATATAACATTCAAACATACACGTTGGAATGTATGTATATTAAGCTGGGTTGATTTGCATGGACAAAAGTTAACCCATATCGCGCCATCAATTTTCCGATAGGTTTTGGGCTCAGGAAAAAAAGTTCCACTAAGCATACCCAAAAAAATAATTTTCGGGCCTGCAAAATTTGAGTTTTTTGCCTTTTTTTCTTTGATTTTTAAGGTTTTTTCATTAGCTACTTAAAAAATTTTCATTTGATTTTAAGATTTCATATATACCGTTCCCGACTCAGAATTGTCCGCTAAAAACTTTGGCGATAATAGTTTTTTGAAAAAAAAAAAAATATTTTTTGGGTTTTGAGGAGTGTTTTGGTGATTTATTTTTTCGCCATTTTTTTTAAGGGTTTCTTCAGAAACGTGCAAAAGTGTTGCCGATGAAAACGAATTTGTCTCATAGTTCCTATCCCACTTAAAGTTATGCGGTAAAAACGTTAACAGTTTTAAAAAAAAAAAATTTTTTTTGGTTTTTGGGACTTGTTTTTGTCGAAATCAATTTTTTTTCATTTTCAAGGCACCAAATCATTTTGTATGTATATGTTTACGTTAGACCCATCAATAAGTATACCAGACGGACGGACGGACGGACAGACGGACATAGCTAAATCAACTCAGCTCGTCCCCTGATCATTTTGGTATACTTATTGGTGGGTCCAATGGAAACATATACATACAAAATAATTTGGAGCCTTGAAAATGAAGAAACTCGATTTCGACCAAAACAAGTCTCAAAAACCAAAAAAAAAATTTTTTTTAAACTGTTAATGCCAACGTTTTTATCGCATAATTTTAAGTGGGATAGGAACTATGAGACAAATTCGTTTTCATCGGCAACACTTTTGCACGTTTCTGAAAAAACCCTTAAAGAAAATGGCGAAAAAATTAATTTTTTCACCAAAACACTCCTCAAAACCCAAAAAATATTTTTTTTTTTTCAAAAAACTGTTATCGCCAAAGTTTTTAGCGGACAATTTTGAATCGGGCAGGGTATACATGAAAATTTTAAAATCAAATGAAATTTTTTTAAATAAGTCATGAAAAAAACGTTAAAAATCAAAGAAAAAAGCCAAAAAACTCAAATTTTGCAGGCCCGAAAATTATTTTTTTGGGTATGCTTAGTGGAACCTTTTTTCCTGAGCCCAAGTCTAATGTATACAGCAATAGGCTATTTTGAATCCCTTACCTTTAACTTCGCACAAACTTTCCGGACACGCGTCTTACTGACATCAAATCAGAACTGCAAGCCTTTAGATGGGACATGAATCACCTAAATATATTGTTGAAAAAAAAAAAAAAATAAGGGTAAATGGGCGAAATCGAACGACAACTATGCCCAATTTTTCGATATCGGAAATTTCGAACACTACAAAAAATTCGATAATTCTTTACCAAAGACGGATAAAGTAACTTAAGCTTGATATGTGAGTTGACTTTATAACAAGAAAGGGAAATTAAAAATAAAAAAATTTTAAATGTACGTGCCACTGCCCACATTGAGAAAGTTGAATACTTTTCAAGCCGTAAGTCAAAAACAGTTGCAGATATCATGTTAAAATTTGACTTAAAGAAAAATAACTAAATCCGTTAGACACTACGAACACTAAAAAAATGAATATCGAAGTTGGATAAAGTAACGAAACTTGACATACAGGTTGACTTTTTGACGAAAAATTAAATCTTTTAAAATGTAATAAAATGGGCGTGGTACCGCCCACATTTGAAAGAAATTTTAAAAGCTTTAAGCCATAAATTAATATCCGTTGAAGATAAAAAGATTAAAAATGCCAGGCGCGATAATCTCAGGGAAGCTTTTAGGCCGAACTTCTCTTCCAATTGGCGCCGTGCTCTTTTAAAATTTTTCCCACAAATTGGTGGACGTTACCTAAATGTTTTACGCCGACTTCAAACGGCATCTGTAAGGCAGGTATGTGTTCACTGAGAAGCTTCTCATGGCAGAAATCCACTCGGAGTGTATGCCAAAGCACGTCCTCGATTTGAAAATTGTTTTTTTTTGTAATCGAAAACATTTTTTTCTAAGTTTTGATGTTACTTTGCCCGGGAGTTGAACCCAGGATCCTTGGTGTGGAAGGCGAAGCCCGCTTTCACCATACCACGACGGTCGCAGTCGTTGAAGATATCACATGGAAATTTGAAGTATGGAAAATCCCTAGCTCAAACCTAGTGCGCTTCTAGTTCCTTATTTGCACTTTTTCGATAGCTAGGAACTGGTGCAAAAACTTACAACTAAGATCTAGCTCTTTTCTCGGTACTATTTCGTTCGCTTCGAACCGAACCGAAACTTTACATGTTGCTTCTGGTGGGAAAGTGTGAGCAAAATAGGTATGTATGGAGAAAAAGGCATGCGCATAGCCATAGGTTGGTCCTTACGGCTGGTCTACACCAGAAATAACGCCCGTAAATTTAACAAAAAAATTAGTCCGACATACAGAAGGATTTAAGCCCATGTCAAACTCGTGTAAAAGCGAAAATGGCGATAGGGTAAACAACATCCATAGAGTACTTAAATTATAAGGGGGTAGAAACTTTTCTGTGCCTCTAAATGGTGATAATGATAAAAAAGCCAGAAAGATGATGAATCCGAAACCGCAGTCGATGATGATGGAACAAGCCACCTACGACGAAGTAAGGATAGCGGTATTAAGGTTAAAAAACAAAAAGGTCACTGATGGATTGCCTGCGGACCTAATTAAATACAATGGCGAGGATTGGGTAAGATAAATGCATCAGCTTCTGTGTAAAATATGGTCGAACGAGTGCATGCCCGACTTTGAGTTGATTACAAAAAGTCAGCTATAAACTGGTTATACAGTCATGCAGCGTTTCCATGGTAACCATTGTAACTAAGAAAATGAAAGATTCAAATCGATCTATTTCTACATATCTCAGAAATTCATTTGCCAAAAAAAGTTTAGAAATAAAGGAAAAATTTAACCATTGATATTAGAAAAAAATTACGAATTATACAAACGGCGATGGTTACTAGGACATGCGTCTGAATTTCACTTCTTCATCAGCTAGTTTCTCGGGAGTTGAGTATTGAACTCGAAATCTCCAACATTCATACCTTATACTAGTGTAAAGCAACAACATCTAACTATTATAGTTGGTTGTGATTGCAAAGCGGGGATTTCCCATTTGCTTTTTTTTAAATGGACGTTGTGACAGCGCACTGTCCTCAAGTAGTCCATTGAAACCAGGCTAGGGTTTGTCAACCATCGAAATCTAAAACTGTTCAGCTACAGAGGAAACCTCATCAACTAAGTAAAATAAATGCCGTATTAGTAATTAATATACAAACATATAATGGCTAGAATGGGTGGAAATTGAATTCAATATGTGATGTGGTGGTAGCGTGCTCTGCCTACCATGCCGTAGATCTTGGGCTCAACTCCTGGTCAAAGCAACATCGACAATTTAGAAACAAAAATCTTTAAATTGGGAATAATTGTTTTTCTAAGCGGGGTTGTCTCTTGGCAGTGATTTGGCAAAAACACTCCGAGTGTATTTCTGCCATGAAAATCTTTGCAGTGAAAATTCATCTGCCTTGCATATGCCGTTCGGAGTCGGCATAAAACATGTAGGTCCCGTACCGCCAAATTGTGTGAAAAATTAAAAGGAGCACGACGAAAATTGGAAGAGAAGCTCGGCCTAAAATCTCTTCGGAGGTTATCGCGACTTGCATTTATTTATTTATTTTAGGTACTATTAAGAGAGGAAAGAACAGACTCCTTTATGCAAAAAATCGAGTCCGAAACATCAAATGTGCTGGAGTGGGAGTTGTATTCCTGACGCAAGCACCGCAGGGACTCATTCAATTCAATATTTTTTCTACAATGTTTTGGGTAGAGAGTTTTAAAATGCTTTGAAGGCCTCGAAGGGACAATAAAGTTAACTTCGCTCAACAGAAATGAGCTAGGGAATGAATCATTTATTAATTTAATCATAAATACAATTCCAAATATTTCCATACTACTATCAAGGGTGGGAAGATTAATAAGTTTCAGGCGAATAGTATAAAGTCGCAGATTATACGTAGGGTTCCAATGAAAATCTCTTAAGGAGAAAACTAAGAATTATTTTTGAACTGATCTTAGCCGATCAATATGAACCTGGTAGCTCGGGTTCCAAATTATTGCACCATATTCAGTAACGCAGGGTCGCTAAATTTTTTAGACCATCGCCTTACAAACGCCAGAACACCTCTAGCCCTATTAATGGTTGCAGCAATATGAAGGTTTCAGATAAGTCTACGGTCCATATTAACCATTAAGTGTATAAAACTATATACCTATTCAAGATTATAATTTTTAAGAGTGTAGAAAGCTGGCTGAAGTAAACTACGAGAAAAGCACATTAATTTCCATTTTTTAAGATTAAGTGGCACATAGTTGATGGTGCACCAATTGAGCAATGTATCCTGATCTGATTGTAAACAAGACCTTTCTTCGCTTGACACAGGATCAAAAAAATCATATAATTTCATCAGCGTACATCAATATTTTAGAAAATTTTATTTTTGTCCAGAACAGCGGACAAAGCATTTTTTAAGATCACAGATTGAATGCTTTTACACATTTTTTGCATCATATCATGGTTAGTTTTGTTGTTTCTAATCAACATAACAAATAAACAAGTAAAGGTGTCTAAGTTCGGGTGTAACCGAGCATTATATACTCAGCGTGAGCTTCAATTGTACATTTCATTTCAGATAAATTACTTTTCTACATAACACGTGGCACCGCCCGTTTAACGTCTCCCCATTTCCTCTTACAATAAAACTTGATAAGTGAAATATCATTGATTCAATACTATTTTTTGCCAAGTTATAGGTTATTACTCTAGTCTATGACCATTTTAAACTTGTTTTATATCTAAGTTGCTGTGGTCTTTAACCGATCCCATTTTTACTAGAAATATTTTCTGCTATAAGGAAAATATATGTACACAATTTCGTTCCGATATGTTAATTTTTCTTCGAGTTATGGCTCCCGAAACATAGAAAATTGCTTAGTCATAAAAGGGGCGGTTCTACGCCCATTTTTTTTTTAATTTGAAGTTTTTCCTATTTATTGTTATAAATCCACTTGGCAAATGTAATACCATTGATATAAAGTTCTTTTTTGCAAAGAAATATCTTATTTTATTCGTCCACGACCCTTTTCAAAATCTTTTATATAAAAGTGGGCGTGCCCCCTAACCGATTTCGTTAATTTTTCTTCAGAGCATTCCTTATAATAAATCTCTGCCAAATTTTCTTACGATAGGTTTACCGATTTTTGATTAATAATATTTGTAAAATTGGTTTTATCACAAGTGGCCGGCTCCACGCCTGTTTTAACATTTTTTTTTAAATTTTTATCAAGAGTCTCAATATCAGTCCACACGTCAAATTTCAACATTCTAGGTGTATTATTTACTAAATAATCAGGTTTTTTGCGTTTTCCAAAATGGTATATATTGTGACGAATATTAGCAACACTAAGGGATACTATCATCTGTAAGCCGATACTAAGCAGTTACGTGTATGTACATAAACAAGTCAATCATTATGTCTACTCATATGTACATACAAGCAGCGGAGAGATACGCACAAACATATGTATATATCTGAAATACTCACAAAAGTATGCAATCATCAGCAGATTAATACTCACATATACACACGCATGACCAATCAGTTTGATTTAAGCACGCTATTAGATTAGTTGAGCTGAAAGGCCTCGGTTAATGAATAAAACTTCCTTTTGGTTTGATTTATATTCATAAATTTTAATTTTGGTCGATATTTTGACTTCAATCTGAAGTCATCATCAGGGCTGAAGACAAAACAATAACAATAGTTAATTACACAGAACATACATATGAACACATGAATAACAAAATATGACTTATACATATGGACATGTATGGTCGACTGATTGGGAATATGACCAAAAAATTAAAAAGAGGTCGAGGAAAACAAAAGAAGAAACCAAAATATAAACAATTTGGAAAAGTCACGTAAAAATAAACAATTTTCATAAACAGTAAGGGTAAACAAAAATCATGTATACAATAACAACATTGATATGACAACTAGACTTAGCTTAACACATATGTACGTATGTATGTACATATTTCATCCCATTTAACTATTTGACAATATTTCAAATGACCGCCTTGTGGTGTTGTTGCTTCAAAATTAAATTCCTGTAAGACTGCGCACAATTGTCTGTGTCCATTTTGAAGTTCATTCTTTTTATACTCAGTTGAGCAGAGCTCACAGAGTATATTAAGTTTGATTGGATAACGGTTGGTTGTACATATATAAAGGAATCGAGATAGATATAAAATTTTAGGTATCTTGATGAAATTTGGTATGTAGGTTCCTGAGCACTCATCTCAGATCGCTATTTAAAATGAACGATATCGGACTATAACCACGCCCACATTTCGATATCGAAAATTTCGAAAAACCGAAAAAGTGCGATAATTCATTACAAAAGACCGATAAAGCGACGAAACTTGGTAGCTAAGTTGAACTTATGACGCAAAATAGAAAATTAGTAAAATTTTGGAGAATGGGCGTGGCACCGCCCACTTTTAAAAGAAGGTAATTTAAAACTTTTGCAAGCTGTAATTTGGCAGTCGTTGAAGATATCATGATGAAATTTGGCAGGAACGTTACTCCTATTACTATATGTCCGCTTAATAAAAATTAGCAAAATCGGAGAAGGACCACGCCCACTTTTAAAGAAAAAATATTTTTTTAAGTAAAGTTTTAACAAAAAATTTAATATCTTTACAGTATATAAGTAAATTATGTCAACATTCAACTCCAGCAATAATATGGTGCAACAAAATACAAAAATAAAAGAAAATTTCAAAATGGGCGTGGCTCCGTCCTTTTTCATTTAATTTGTCTAGGATACTTTTAACGCCATAAGTCGAACAAAAATTAACCAATCCTTTTGAAATTTGGTAGGGGCATAGATTTTATGACACTAACTGTTTTCTGTGAAAATGGGCGAAATCGGTTGATGCCACGCCCAGTTTTTATACACAGTCCTCCGTCTGTACTTCCGCATGGCCGTTAACACGATAACTTGAGCAAAAATCGGCATATCTTTAATGAACTTAGTTCACGTGCTTACTTGAACTCACTTTATCTTGGTAATTCTATACCAAATACGAAAAAAGGGATGAAACATGGTAAGGTAATTTGATTGTTTTATTGACGCGAAATATAACTTTAGAAAAACTTTATAAAGTGGTTGTGACACCTACCATATTAAGTAGAAGAAAATGAAAAAGTTCTGCAGGGCGAAATAAAAAACCCTTAAAATCCTGGCAGGTATTACATATATAAATAAATTAGCGGTATCCAACAGATGATGTTCTGGGTCACCCTGGTCCACATTTTGGTCGATATCTGGAAAACGCCTTCACATATACAACTACCACCACTCCCTTTTAAAACTCTCATTAATACCTTTAAATTGATACCCATATTGTACAAACTCATTCTAGAGTCACACCTGGTCCACCTTTATGGCGATATTTCGAAAAGGCGAACACCTATAGAACGAAGGCCCACTCCCTTTTAAAAATACTCATTAACACCTTTCATTTGATACCCATATCGTACAAACAAAGTCTAGAGTCACCCCAGGTCCAGAAAGGCCTACTCCCTCTTAAAATACTCATTAACTCCTTTCCTTTGATACCCATATTGCACAAACGAATTCTAGAGTCACCCCTGGCCCACCTTTATGGCGATATCTCGAAACGGCGTCCACCTATGGAACTAAGGATTACTCCCTTTTAAAATACTCATTAACACCTTTCATTTGATACCCATATCGTACAAACGCATTCTAGAGTCACACCTGGCCCATCTTTATGGCGATATCTCGAAAAGGCGTCCACCTATAGAACTAAGGCCCACTCCCTCTTAAAATACTCATTAACTCCTTTCGTTTGATACCCATATTGCACAAACGAATTCTAGAGTCACCCCTGGCCCACCTTTATGGCGATATCTCGAAACGGCGTCCACCTATAGAACTAAGGCCCACTCCCTTTTAAAATACTCATTAACACCTTTCGTTTGATGCCCATATTGTGCAAACAAATTCTAGGGTCACCCCTGTTCCACCTTTGTGGCGATATCTCGAAACGGCGTCCACCTATGGAACTAAGGATTACTCCCTTTTAAAATACTCATTAACACCTTTCATTTGATACCCATACCGTACAAACGCATTCTAGAGTCAACCCTGATCCACCTCTGTGGCTATATCCCTAAATGGCGTCCACCTATAGAACTATGGCCCACTCCCTCATAAAATACTCTTTAATGCCTTTCATTTGATACACATGTCATACAAACACATTCCAGGGTTTCCCTCGGTTCATTTTCCTACATGGTTATTTTCCCTTATGTTGTCACCATAGCTCTCAACTGAGTATGTAATGTTCGGTTACACCCGAACTTAACCTTCCTTACTTGTTTCATTGGGGGTGTTCAAAATATGTAGCATTTCTAAAGTGTATCGTTTGCTGTAATGTTTTCCATTGTCCAGTATAGTTACATTATCGAAGTCGGGGAGGTGCCCTGTGTCCTTGCAGTGGGATGTTAAAGCCGTCTTGTTGTCTGAAGCATTATTCCTTAATTTAATGTTAGATCTATGAGCGGAAATCCTTGTCTTGAGGTTTAATTTTGTTGTCCCCACATATACTTTCTCGCATACATGGGACCCGTCGCCGTTGCAAGGAATTCTGTAAATAACGTTAGATTTCTCCAGTTTTGAAATTTTGTCCTTAGTTTTGCTGAAAACTTGTTGCAGTGTGTTATTGTATGTAAAGGCTATTTCATATTTTTCTTTGTCATATATATTTGACATCTTGATCCTCTCTGAGGTTCCGGGAACATAGGTGATTGACTTGTATATTTTACAATCTTTCTCCTTTTTCAAATGTTCTTTTTTATTATTGGCATGATAATTCCGGAGCAGCTTGTCAATTAAGTTTATGGGAAAATCATTTTCTTCTAAAGTTTTCGTGATTATCGCAATATTTTTGCTATGAAACATTTTATCACTTATCGTGAGTACCCTTTTAATAAAGTTTTTCGCAGTATTTATAATGGTTTTACGTTCATGCTTTGAATTATAATTGATTAGTCTCCCTGAAGCCGTAGGTTTTTTGTACCAATCAATATATATTTTATTATTTTTCCTAATGATGAATATGTCCATATAGGGGAGTTCGTTGTCTTTTTCCACCTCCATAGTAAACTGTATGTTTTTGTAATACCTATTGAGTCGTGCAAGCATGGTTTCTATTTCATCTGTTTTGACGATGGCAAATAGGTCATCTACATATTTGGTCAACAGGCGTGGCTTGGCTGTTGACTCTTCCTCGAATTCCGTTAGCAGTTCTTCCAGAACTATGTCCGCTATGACTGGAGAGACTGGTGAGCCCATTGGCATTCCTGACCGTAATCCGTAATCCAGAAGGACAATTGGCACTGTGGATCGAGCGACTACAAAGCTATGACTTTTCCATTGAGCATCGAAAAGGTAGTACCCATGGAAATGCTGATGCAATGTCACGAAGACCATATAATTTGGAATGCAAGCACTGTTCAAAGGCCGAGGCTAAAGAAGACAATATAGATGTCCGGCTAATGACTATAACATGTACAGATGAATGGGACAAGGAACAGTTAAGAAAGTGTCAGCTAGAAGATACAGATCTGTCACGTGCTATGCAAGGGCTCGAACGAAACGAAAGACCTAACAGAGAAGAGATGTCAGCAGAGAGTCCCATTGCGAAGTCATATTGGGCACAGTGGAATAGTTTAGTATTGATATCTGGTTGCCTGCATCGATTATGTGAGAGTGAGGATGGTCAAAGTAGGAGGAAACTGATAATTGTTCCAAGGAAAAGGATTCCCGACGTTCTTAGTGAACTACATAACGGCCCAAGTGGAGGTCATCTTGGAAACACGAAGACGCTCGAGAAAATTAAAGTCAAAAAAATTATTTTTGTACCAAATGAAAAATTATAACTTATTTCTCGTTAACTTTTGTGCTTATATCTGCAAATTGTGCGAAGCCGCGGTTAAAATCTAGTGTGTAAATTAACTGGGTCGATTTATAACCGATATCACACCGTCGGTTTTTCGATAGGATTTGGGCTCATACCCAAAAAAATAATTGTCGAGACGGCGAAATTAAATTTTTTTGAATTTTTTTCGACTTTGATTTTTAAGGTTTTTTTCATGACCTATTAAAAAGATTTTCATTTGATAGTAAATTTTTCATGTATATAGACTGGGTTGGTCCCCATACAAAAAAAAAAAATTGCTAATGTCCGCCCTAAATTTGAAGATGATGTTGAGAGGGTTTCGGTAAATTTTTTTAAAATTTTTTTGATCCTTCGAAATACAACCTAAAAGGTTTTTTCGTTGTAACTTGATTATTTGACGTCCGATTTTTAAAATTGATATGTCATTATTTTGGCCTTGAGAAGCTTCACATTCCCGTTTAATGTCTTTTAAGCTATGAAGTCGTTTTCACATTAGGTCAGCTAACAAAATGATATTTGGCATATCTTTATTAACTTTTCAATGCAAACCCTGCAATTTTTCCTCCAAAAATATCATGAGTTTCAGGTCTAAGTATAATAAACAGTAAAATAAGAGTTGCAATAAATATTGAAAGTGCTATAACTTCTTTGTTTATTATTTTAGTAATATGGTTTCAAAGCAACATTTTCTTGAATTTTTAAGTACTTTCGTTTGGTAAGGAAACAAACATACATTAGGGGGGAGGGTAAAATTTTGTTAGCTGGCCTAATCATGTGAAAACGACTTCATAGCTTAAAAGGACATTAAACGGAAATGTGAAGCTTCTCAAGGGCAAAATAATGACATATCAATTTTAAAAATCGGACGTCAAATAACCAAGTTACAACGAAAAAACCTTTTTCAAAAAACTGTTATCGCCAACGTTTTCAGCGGACATTTGTGGGTCGGAAATGAAAATTTTTCTAGTAGGTCGTGAGAAAAACCTTAAAAATCAAAGTCGAAAAAAAGTAAAAAAAATGAAATTTCGCAGGCTCGAAAATTATTTTTTTGGGTATGCGTAGTGAAATTTTTTTTTCCTGGGCCCAAATCCTATCGAAAAATCGATGGCACGATATCGGTTAACTTTAGTCCATACAAATCGACGCAGTTTGGTGTACATATATGAGTGAAAATACTTCTTTTCAACTGCAACAAAAAGCCGGAAGCTAAATGGTTTCCTACATAAAAGCATTCAAACAAAATCAAATATTTTTGAGTGCATGCATTAGTAAGGACTGTTTCGAAAAAGAAGTGCACACTTGAATTTTTCTTGTGTGTACGTTTTTTCTTGCAATTTTCCTGCAGATGAAACAAGCATATTTAAACTCGTTAAATATTAAAGAAAGTAAGCAAAAAAATTTAATTTTAAACTTTCGTAGAATTTTTGTTTATCAGATTTGATTAACTTTTGTTCACCTTTTTCAAGAAAAGCACTTTTTGCTTTCGTACATTATTATTTTTTTTTTCAAGTTCTGTGGCAGCATGAACTACTCAAACTGATATGGACATGTTGTGCATGTCATTACTTCAGTACCGTTCAGTTGAGCACAATCATGGAAAGCTTAGTGGTTTTTATTCTTTCTAACCCTTCTGTTACCTTAAGAAAAACTTACACATGTGCTATTAAGGTCACGAAATGCCCATCCCTGTGTTTTCTATGTATTTCGGCTAAAAGTTTTATAATTACAGATGTAGTTTTCAAAATTTATAAATTGTATTCAATAATCTTAGGTTTATAGAACAATTTTATTGCATTTTATTTTACATGTGTGCTTACAAGCGTGATTATCGTCGGATTTTTATAGTTTTTGCTGGAACAGATAAACTTTAAATAGAGAATCTGCTCACCGGATCTCGCAATTTTAACTTTAACTGTCTTGAAGATATCGCCAGCTAAAGCAAATAAAAATCTTCTTTAATAAGTGGGCTGCCATGCCCATTTTTTCAATTTTTATGTTAATGTAGCCCACCTACATGCCAAGTTTGAAAAAAATAGCTCAATTAGCCATCGAAATATCGAATAGATCAATTAATAGGAAATAGTTCATATAAACAAGTAACGAAGCACAAGTTCGGGTGTAACCGAACATTACATACTCAGCTGAGAGCTTTGGAGACAAAATGTGGGAAAATCACCATTTAGCAAAATGAACCTAGGGTAACCCTGGAATGTGTTTGTATGACATGCGTATCAAATGAAAGGTGTTAATGATTATTTAAAACGTAGTGGGCCTTAGTTTTATAGGTGGACGCCTTTTCGAGATATCGCAATAAGGGTGGACCAGTAGTGGAATTCACTAACTTATAACGATGCGATTTGTCGGGATTTTAATTAACGATTTTGTCGCTTGCCTTATCGATTGTACTATTCGCTAACTTAGTTTTAACGACTCGAAATAAATGACACTTATATTTCCTTTTAATAGTAGAAAGAAGGCAGCACAACTTAACGAAACCTATAAAATGCGAAAAGCACAAAATGAATGCCAAAAATAAATAAATTCCGTATACTAAGCGCTTTTAAAAGTAACAATTGTGCAAGTTTTTACATATTTTAACAAAAGGTAAGTAAATGCCACACCATGTTTTCGTTTGGGACCAAAATTCATCGAAAAAAGGACCAAATTTTAGTTTTATTTTATTGGTATACAAACAATTTGGCAAATTACTTCACTGTCGTATTCATTATAAAATGTAAAAACTTTAGGGTGTTTCCGTGGAGACACTTGGCTTTCATTTAAACTGCACAAACAAAACTAAGGTGCACCTTTAGTTATTACATTTTCACATTTCTGGGATTAGTCTATGTCTTTCACCAACCAAAAGTTGTGAACCTAGTTTTGCTTGATGGCAATGAAAAACTTATAGCGCTTCAGGTATTAGTAAGGAACGGTTCAAAAATTAGCGTTGTTGCAAAATCATTAAATCGTAAAAGGAACTAAGCAATTGTGTTAATGCTTTTTTTATAGATGCCTACTTTTTCCCTAACAGTTTAACAGTGCCTAGATTCAGTAAATGTGAGTTTTGAACTCAGACTCAAAATCAAGCGTCTTAAATGTTTCAACTGTGTAATAACTGAACCGGATAACACGAATTAGTTACGAGAAACTAGTTAACAATTTAGAGGTTGAAATTTATGGGGTTCTGTAAACACCTAAGGAAATAATTTTACACAAAACACTTCTTTCCGAATCAAATCTCTTTTGCATTTGCTTCAAAAGCTGAATATAAAAATAAATTTTTTAACCGCAATTCGCTCCACATTTATAAAGCTATCACTTTCAAAAAGTATATCTATTCTAGTTAAAATATTTATTGTGGAAATATGCTAAGTTTTCAAGTATCTTTCGTGGTTTTACACCCTAATAGTCCTAGAATTCCTTTAAATCATTGAGCTGCTTTGAGCAGGGCGAGAAAAACTTAAATATCGGTATTCCAAACGAAGAGTAACGCTTTGAAAATTTTTGCATAGCATTTTTAGTAAACATTGTAAAGGTATTACTTTCTTTTGGCACAAATTAGTTTCATTCTTTTACTTAGTTTTCAGTTCATTGTCATATTTCTTAGACACTCACGTGGATTTGAGGTAATTTTTTTTTCCTCGACTAGTCTCAAAAATCTATCACGAAAAGTTTTTGATAACCAATCGAAATATCTAACCACTAAAATACGATGGCTTCATCAAAAATTAATGATAATGTGTTTGTCCAAAGATTCAACACTTCTCTTTTAAATGCTTCGTCTAAATTATCTCCCAGGTAAAATGTCATTGTTCTGCTAAATTTTATTGACTGAGCACTTTTCGTGGTAAAATTATATTGAAGTAAATTGAAAATTATATGAATTTGTGCCAAATTTTATGAGCAGTATTTTGAATTTTTGTTTCAGTGATAAAAAAAGTAAAGTAACAAAATTGTGGGTACTACCGGAAAAGGATCAGAATTTAAAAAAAAGGGACCAGCGGACCAAATGGCGTGGAAGGGACCATTTTTGGTCCAAATGGACCAATGTGGCAACCGTGGTGGGTAGTGTACTTTGTAACTCTATATTCCGAAGGTGAATGGTACACATTAAGCGTTAATTAAATATTTTAGATTAAAGTGACATTTAAAAGGAAATAAAAGATAAAATTTTAAAAAGAATTTGAAAAAAAAAAAAAATTAAGTAAAACATATTTTTTCAAGTGCAAAGATGTATGAAAATTAAAGTGAATAAATGTTTATTGTTTTTTTTTTTTTTTTTGTAAAAGTCGCCGAAGTGGAATAAACTGTTGTTTTTTTTTTTTTATTTAATAATTTGGGAAAAATTTAAACAATGTGACATCAGGATGGAACAGCTGTTTCGATTATATCTTTTTTAAATCTCTTCAAAGCTTTTTCTCCCGGGAGTGGGATTCGAACCCGCACTGCTACGATGGTTGAAGTGTTATAAACGCATTCAGCCAGGTCATGCCTTAGTTGTTGTAAACCTTATCCCAATTGTCTTCTTTACATATTTTCTTTGTTCATAGTCCATACTCCGTATGGCATCATATGGTAAAGTTATGCGTTGGTAAGGCGGTTTCAGAGAAGTTTTAAGTTTTCTAAGACGTTTCAAGTATTCTAGGAAAAATTTATATAGTTTATTTAACCATTGACACTAAACAAATTTTTTTGTTTATTACTCCATTAAACAAACTTTTTTTAGTATCAATGGTGAAATAAACTTCACCAATTTTTCCTAGATTATTTATAATGTAAATGTTTTGCTTAAGAAGCAAAATCGAAGTGGTTAGTTGTATTTTAAATTAAAATCTCGCTTTAGCCATTATAATCAAATGCACAATGTAAATATAATATTTTGGTGTGACCAGTAAGCAAATGCATCGTTTTTGCATGAATCTCCATACAAAAAGGAAAATAAAATTTTTGCACAAATTATGTAACCTTAATATTAGCAACTTAATAAAAAAAAATACAAGGCGCGATAACCTTCGAAGAGATTTTAGGGCCAGCTTCACTTTTAATTTACGCCGTGCTTTTTTTTAGTTTTTCCTACAAATTGGCGGGACATGACCTATATGTTTTTACACCGAATCCGAACAGCATTTGCAAGGCAGATATGTTTTCCTGAGAAACCAACCCCGCTTAAAAAAACTTATTCCTAGTTGAAAAAATCCGTTTGTTAATCTTTGATATTGGTTTGCCTGATTATCGAACGCAGGATCTTCGGTTTGGTAGAATAAGCATGTCACCACCACACCACGGGGGCCGCCGTAAGATATATTGATGAAATTTGACGACGAGGTATGTTCTATTCAGACCAGACAAATTTGAATTAGCTTTAGTAATCAATTAATTAGATGCCTATTTTAATTTCCAATGACTATTTCAATTGTTTTCAATTACTAATTGATTACCATTAGAAAAAAATCAAAAAAAATCATGATTTTTTGCGATTATTGAAAAAAATCAAAAAAAAAAATTATGATTTTTTCCGATTATTAAAAAAAATCAAAAATAATCAAAAGTAGTCAAAAGTAAAAATGATTACTTTTAATTATTTTTGATTTTTTCGATTATTTTTAATTTTTTTATTATTTTTTTTCTGCTTTGTTGAAAGAAAAATTTGTTGCATGCATGGGACAATTTCTACATACAAGTACATTTTAGGATGCAATATTAAATCTTAAGCGCATATCGAGGCAAATATATACATGCAACATATAGGGCGGATGGTATATGAGCGTTGATCTCAATATATTCACCGGTAAGTATACTCACATGTGCATATTTTACTGAACTCATTATATAAAATAATGTGGTATCGAAAACGGCGGTTTTTCTATTTGGGCAGACAATATGTAAAAAACTGTTGGATTCAAAGTTTGGCGTCCAAAAGCTTTCATTTAGCAACGATCCTTTATGGTTTCATCCTTAAATCTAGCCAATTTTTTTATATCCAAAATAAATATATTCACTATTTTGGATTACTCTATCGCTATGCCCTGACCATTTTGTACATACAAGTACATTGGTGGATGTAACGGTATATCGTGAGTGCTTATCTAGGCATATGGGTACATACATACCCACCTACAAATTATCGTGTCTATAGATGTATCCGACGAATACTTTGAGGGGGAGTGCGTATTGTTTTTCGACAAAACAATATGATCCAACAATATGTATGAGTAATACTACTTAGGTTGATAGCTTCACTTCCAACTGGAGCGATCCTCTAACTTATCATTCATCATCATGATCACTTGTCTAACCAAAGTTTGTTATATCCCAGATAAATTTATTAACATATGTCCATGTACATTAGATTGAAACTTCTTTTTATTTCCTTATGATCACGTCTAGGATATTTCCTATAAAATTTTAAATTCTGCATAGAGTGCCATATTTTTATTACTAACAATGGAAATTCCAAACACATTTGTTTGCCATGTCCAAAAAATAATGTATGATAGGCAAACAAATGTGTTTGGAATTTCCATTGTTAGTAACAAATATATGGCACACTATGCAAAACTTAACATTTTATGGGAAATATCCTAGACGTAATCATAAGGAAATAAAAAGAAGTTTCAATCTAATAGTCCCGGAATTTCAATTTACATCTATTCAATTTATATATATATATATATATCCTTGAACAATAAAAAATTAAAGGGCCAACTTGCCCTGAAATGAAACACATAAAAGTTAGATTTACAGTAATTTATTGAAATAGAACAAGCGGGTTAGTAGTCCACGATGCAACTGCCACTTTGATGCGCGCTGCTTCCTTATATAGAATTGTTGCTCTGCTGCCTTGGGGTGCGCAGTATTTGGTACGCTGGCTTAGGCCCTAGCTTCTCACGGTTGACATTCACTGAGGGCATGTGCAAGTATTTCACAATCGTGTGAAACATTATTTGCTGACGCTACTGTCTGGCCCTGTTGGTATGATTATTGTTGATGTGCACGTATTTCACAATCTTGTGAAACATAATTTGCTGACGCTACTGTCTGGCCCTGTTGCAATGGTTCTTATTGCGTAAACATTAGTACGTGGTACTAATCATGAACTTGGTTTCCCACAGGTGTATATGGTGAAATATCATTGGCCTTGAATTAGGGTGTTGGGTTGCAAAATGGTATGACTGCAATTATGCTGATACAGCGGCACGCGTACAGGTAGAATTTGGGAATGGAATGTGTTGGGTGCCGCAGCGTGTTAACTCCTCCCCCTTTAAATATCTGCGTCCCGCAGATTAGATGGCGAAGGAGGTTTCTCGATCCTTGGACTAAGTCGGTTCTCGATTTTCATTTCGGGTAAGTGGATCCTTGCTGTGAGTTTCCTCCAGATAAACCAAATTAGTGACATAAGTAGTAGTAGTCCTGATCCCTCGGATAGCATGAACCAATTCGTCTCAGACTTAAGGAGTTTCAATATTTTCAAGTTGTCTATTGCCATTCCATGTACCAGATCGAGGTTTAAAGCCATGGTGTGATTCGTGACACTAGTTAGGATTGGTGGGAGCACCTAAGCTCCTGAGGTTGTAATGCTTGAATATGTCTGGTTGTTGATCACTACCGTCTCATTGTCTACCTGTAGAATATATGATCCGTTAAGATTAGCAGTGGTTTTACCTGAACTTATGGTTCCAACGAAATTGTCCAGGAAAATTGTATCCTCTTTGATTATTTCGATGGTGGATGCGTTGCTTGTTAGGTAAGGGCAAGTTGTTTCTCCGCCCTTGAGAAGGCGCGCCAAACAACCGGCCTCCGGTAATAATTCCAAGGATTTCCTTTCGCATACCATTGCAGAGGATAGGTGCAAGCAAAATCCCTTTATGCCATACGTCTCGCGTTTGCTTGTAAGAATAGTTTTGTAGGCCAATTCTATCCGGTGGCCCCTCCGAATATTAGCTCGTGTGATAAGATGGTTGAATCTTTCTTCTGTGACTTTAGGCAGAGATAAAACATACAGCAATAGCGTGTTGTTAGTGTAGATCGAGGGTTTACTATACTCGATGGCTTCGATGGCATTACTGTAGGGAAGGATGTCGATCTTTCAAACAAGCTGGTTAACTTCTTCCTTGTTTAAAAGATTACTGTTGACGATGCCAGCCTTGGCCAATTGGCAGGCGCGTATCAGCTCGTTTATATCTTCCTTCAGGATGGTTATTTTACTTTGAACATCTTGTTCGAGCCTTTCCCTGATTCTCCGCTCAAGGACGTCACAATGGTGTTTAGCTTCTGCAATAATTCGTTAGTTTTCTTGAAGATTGCGTTATTTACCTTGTATTGTCTGTTATTATTTTGATTAAGGGAGTTCTGGTTGCTGAGGACCTTATCCCAGTCGGTGGCATCTCGTGATCCAGCTACCCATTTCCAGGCAGACCCTATCCAATTAATGGATCGCTTCGATCTCGCAAGGTTATGCCCTCTTAGCTCGTTTAAGTGCATGTGAATTCCATTTAGTTGGAACAGTAGTACCTCCGTTGTTGTTGTTGTTTCATTGAGGTTGATTAATAAACGCTCCAGTTGAGCCGTTTCCAAGTCATAGCGCTCCAGATCTATTATGTGAATGAGCTTAAAGTGTCCATCGATGATCCAACCGTACCCATCTCGTATAGAAGCCAATGGTGAGTCTATTTTAAATATCTCATAAGAGTGCGCCGTTGCGCAGAGGCAGATACTATGAATTATAGTAATGTTAGTAAAAATTGTATCATCTTAGTGTCTATTTTGCTAAGCTAGTCTATGAAATTTCATACAATAAATTTTTTAAGAATATTCTAGGAACTTATCCTAATTCGAGTTGCATAGTGGAAGGTGAATTAGTAAAAGTTGGTGAAGTCTATTATGTTAGGAAGGTTTTTCTATTTCTATTAGTTGGGAACCCAGTAGTGAAGTAGTTGGTTATATTAGTTGCAAGTTTCTAATTCGACTAGTGTTATTGGTTATGGAAAAGTTTAGAATTGTTAATTTGTTAGTAAATTTCATGCAAAAGAATTTTTTCTTTTCCTTTTTTTCTTTTTTTGAGAGAGAATCTCCATTCTCATTTTTTTATTATATTTTTTCTTTATTTTTTTCCTTTTTATTTTATTATTTTTTTTCATAAATTTTTTTTTTTTTTATTTTGGCGTTTCTTTTTACGCATGTTTGCCGCCTTTTTCGTAGCTTATACTTGCATTTGTTTTGCAATTTGTATTTTGTGACGCATATTTTTTCATTTGCATTGGAACATAGGTGTTAACTTGACTATCGAAGATCCGCATTGATCCCTTTTATTCGTAAGCGTTTATAATTGCAAACGACCTACTCATGGCACGGATGACTTCACGCAAGTAAGCAGAAGATCATTTTGGGGGAATTGAACCCCTCCGCATCAGTTATCCCACACCAGTGAGAAAAAGGGAATAATTGAACCACTATAACTTCAACGGCTACAGGCGCATTAACGCTCGCGTCCGGACCTCCGGATTCTAATGATCTTAAGCTTCTCATTAACCTCTTGACCAATATTATCTTATACGTTCTTTAAATCCACTTTGTGGAATTTTTTTCCACTTTCCGTGGTAATGGTAACATTTCTGTTTTCGGCAACGGCTTCTTTTTTATATAGTGCCTTTTGTTTCCCTTTTATTTGTTTGTTGGCGTTTAATAATTCATCACCACTATTAAAGTTCCGAGGGGGCGAGCGGGTTATATTTTTCCTTGCATTTCTACTCTCTTGTTCGTGGAATAAGAGAGCCTTGATATTTGCGTGCGTTTGGTCCCTAAAGTCCCTTAGGCCTTGATAGTTTATTCTAGCCGTTCTGTTAAAGAATACATCCACCGGTTCTCTTTTTGTTATAGAGTGGATAGTATTATTGTATCTATCTACAACAATCGCCACCCTCTCCTTGGGAGTCATTCTGGGAAGATCCTTAGACAGACAGCGATAAATTTCTATCAGGGTTGAATGTAGCCTTTCCACCTGGCCATTGGTCTCGCTCCGTTGTGTAGGCGTCTGGTAGATTTCAATCCCGAGAGACCTAATGTAATTGAGAACGAGTGGTGTTAGGAATCCCCTCTCGTTGTCCATGACCAAGGTTTTTGGCACGGAAAAATAATGCAAAACATCGGTAAGTTTCTTTCGGATATAAATGGACGACTTATTCTTGATAGGGAACAGTTTGGCAAATTTCGAAAATTTGTCTATACAACTAAGGAACTTTTGTTTTTCGATTTCAAAAATATCCATGTGGATGATCTCACATGGTTGGCTGGGAATCGGTGTCGGTTGGAGATGAGGCTTAGCCGGGTGCCTGTCATATTTGTTAAGCCTACAGACTTCGCACTGCTTAACGTAATCCCTAATTTGTTTTGACATACCTGGGAAGTAGTATTTTTCTAAAACCTGTTCCCGATTTTCTTTCGGGTTCCTGTGTGCTCTGCGATGCTCTTCCTGGATTATATTGAAAATTCTGTCAGGGATAGTTACATCTTCCACTAGGCGCTGAGTTATCCTGATTTTGTACCTGTGGAAATTATCCGTATACACGTTTTGCAACAGTAGGATGAATTCCTCATAGATTTTTATGATATTTATGACATTAGGATTAAGGCATTCCTTAAGAATTGGAATGAGGTTCGATCTATCGATGTTTGGTAAAGAAATAAAATATCTGCGGTAACCGTGATGCGGTTGCTCATGGCATCGAGATTCTTGACCTACCCTAAATATTAACTGATTCCTAAAGACTTTTATTGGTACCTCTACATGCGGTACCAGATCGGAATTATCTTGTTCAGCGGAGTGCATCGTTGCTTCCGATGCAGCACCTTCATCATTATTTCCAATTTCGCTTCCTGACGGTTGAGCCACCACAGAATCCGTTAAAGCGTTTACTTCGGTCTTCAGACGTGAAAGAGCATCTGCAACCACATTAGCCTTCCCTGGCTTATAAATTATTTCGCAATTATACTCCTCGATTCGTGCCTTCCACCTTTTTAATTTCGCATTATAATTACGGTAGCTTAAGGAGAAGGTTAAAGGTTGATGATCAGTATATATCCTTATCTTTTTGGCACCGTACACATACGATTGCAAATTGTCAAATGTCCATACAATAGCCAACATCTCGTTTTCGTTGGTGGCGTAGTTTTCTTCAGTTTGGTTTAGGGAACGAGAGATATATGCAATTGGTTTATCCGTACCCATATCCCCCTGTGATAGAACTGCCCCAATCGCGTAGTTCGCTGCGTCAGTTGTTAGGCTAAAAGGCTTGACGAAATCAGGAAATGACAGAACATCGGCGGAGGTCAGCACACGCTTCAGGTCAGTAAAAGCTTACAAAGCAGCGCTGTCAAGTTGTATTGCTACATTCCTCGATGCACTGACCTTTATTTGTGCATTTTGCCCACGCGTTAGGTTTGTTAATGGCTTAGCTATTTTGACATAGTCCCGAATGAACTTCCGATAGTAGGAGGTCATTCCCAAAAACTTTTTAGATCCTTCAAATTGCATGGTGGCAAAATTGAGTTCATGGCCTCCACCTTTTTTGGATCGGGACGAACTCCTTCGGGAGTGATGAGGTACCCTAAAAATTCAACCTCAGTCTGCAGGAAATGTGTTTTTTCCAAATTCACTTTAAGATTGGATCGTAGCAATTGGGAAAATACCATTTCCACATTCTGCAAATGATCATCAACATCTTTACCAAACACAATAATATCGTCTATGTAAACATAGCAGATTTTCCCGATATATTCTTTCAATACGTCGTCGATCATGCGTTGAAAAATGGCCGGTGCGTTTTTAAGGCCGAAAGGTAATCTCAAAAACTCATACTTTCCATTCATCGTTGAGAAAGCAGTTTTTGGTATGTCGGATTCCTTCATGGGGATTTGATGGAACCCAGAAGTCAAATAAATAGTTGTGAAGTAGCGAGAGTTGCCAAGACTACACAAGGTGGCGTTTATATCCGGAATAGGGTAGGTGTCAGGGATCGTTACAGCGTTAAGCCTTTTGTAATCTATCACCATTCGGTACTGTTTCTCCCCATCGGGCTTAGGTTTCTTAGGAACCACCCAAATAGGAGAGTTATATGGGCTCTTGGATGGTCGGATAACTCCTTCTTCTAACAACTCGTACACTTGTCGGTCGACCTCTTCCCTCATACAAGAAGGATAGGGATAGCTTTTGCTGTAAATGGGTTCGGGGGTTGTTGTCTTAATTTCGGCTCGTACGCAAGTATCTACTAATTCCGTCCCGTTAAGGGGTAAGAAAAGATCGCTAAATTTATCAATAAGGTTACACAATTTTCCTTCTGTCTCAGGAGGGAGATCTTTAGACAACGTATAATTCACTTGCGTAGATGTGCGAGCTTTCAATGGAATTTTGATTTTGTTTACTTTCAGGATGTTCGATTTCCTATCAACTATAGCGCCTATATCCCTAAGTGTGTCGTCTCCTATTATCCCGTCAAATGACGTCAATCCTGGGAGCACAAAGAATGTTGTCTCAGAGTCATTACTTATGTCTTTAAATAGTTTTAAATTAATTTTTTCTTTTATAAGAATATTCCCGCCAGCTAATTTTACGGAGAAAGGGTTTTCGACCGGATTACCTTGCTTTACGACCGTTCGGCTGATGAAATTTTTATTGGCACCGGTGTCGATGAGAATATCTAGGATACGGCCGTCAGGGAGTACGTACTCTATGTAAGGTACGCTAGATGGCCGTCGGATAAAAAATTCTCCCCTTGTGTGCATCTTGTGCCTTCTGTAGGTAGTTATTCTGTTCGTCGTTGGTGCTTTCTGTTTCTATATTGAACAGCCTTTGCTGTTTCCGCGGAAGATTGTCTGACTTTGCACCTCGTTTAAAAGGATTCGGTATATTCATATAATTTACCTTACGGGACTGGGTGGATTCGTCTACGTCCATTTTCTCGATGGGTGGCTGAGAGGTTGTTGGAGGATCTCGTTTTGGTACGGTGTATCCACCTCATTTTTCGAAGGGATATCGACGCTCCTGGGGACGGTAGTTCATCCTATGTGGTATCGGAGGTGCCTTGTTGCGCTCTAGGCCATGCATGCGTTCTGACATGGTGTTCATTGGTGCGATGATGCTATTATTGAATCGCGTAGTATGCACCGTGTAATTTCTTAAGTTTGATTTTGTAATTCGAGGCACCTGGAATATGCTTCGGGTAGAGTCTTTGGACGCTGAATCAGGAGCATCTTTGAGAGATCGCCATTCAATCCGCGGATGAACACATCCAGCGCGCGGTTCCTGTACGTGTCTATAAGTACCCGAGCTGTCTCCGGATAATATTTCTCAGTTTTAAGTTTATTAATTATTAGAGCAAATTGGTGATTCACGGCTCCGAAGAAGTCATCAAGCCGTGAATCCTTTTGAGAGAGTTGGTGTAGTTGGTACTCCAAGGTTCAGATGTCACGTTTGTCCGCATAATTGAGTGATAGACATTCTTTCATGTCGGCCCAGTCAGTATCAAAAATACTATAGGAAACGAGGGCGGTATCGGCGGGCCCTCGTATCTTTTGGCGAACGTGTTGTAAAATTGCCCGATAGATGGGCTTATTCTTCACTGGCTCGAAGTCCTTAAGGATGCTTTCGACAGCGTGCACCCACGACGCAAACATCGCTGGATTACCATTAAAAATTTGTAACTCTTTTACGGAGTCCGGAAGCCTCGAGATATCCTTTAATTCCGCCTCAGTTGCTGGGGCTAGGGGTTGAACAGGAGCTTCTACCGTTTCTCGCACCGGGGTAGAAGCTTCTATCGAAGCGATTCTGCTTTGCAGAGTGTCCAAGCACGATACACGCCTCTCCAAACCATTTATTTGGTCCATACGTGCATTCACGGCACCTGTCAAATTTGTAACTGTAACCTGGAGTGAATCCATCCTGGAAGACGAAAGAGAAGAAATAAGTATTACTCACGTAACCAGGATTAGCATTTAATTGTTCACTTAATTCCCTTTTTTTTAAATATAGCTTTAATTTAGCTAATTTTTTCTTTCACCTATTGGCTTTTAATTCTTTTTTTATAATATAGCTTTAATTTAGCTAATTTTTTCACTTCACTCCAATTTGCTTCACTACTGGTCCCTGCTCGGGCGCCAGTAAAGGACTGAGGGTCTTTGAACAATAAAAAAATTAAACGGCCAACTTGCCCTGAAATGAAACACACAAAAGTTAGATTTACAGTAATTTATTGAAATAGAACAAGCGGGTTAGTAGTCCACGATGCAACTGCCACTTTGATGCGCGCTGCTTCCTTATATAGAATTGTTGCTCTGCTGCCTTGGAGTGCGCAGTATTTGGTACGCTGGCTTAGACCTTGGTTTTCACGGTTGACATGCACTGAGGGCATGTGCAAGTATTTCACAATCGTGTGAAACATTATTTGCTGACGCTACTGTCTGGCCCTGTTGGTATGATTCTTGTTGATCGTGTGAAACATAATTTGCTGACGCTGCTGTCTGGCCTTGTTGGTATGATTCTTGTTGATGTGCAAGTATTTCACAATCGTGTGAAACATAATTTGCTGACGCTACTGTCTGGCCCTGTTGCAATGGTTCTTATTGCGTAAACATTAGTACGTGGTACTAATCATGAACTTGGTTTCCCACAGGTGTATATGGTAAAATATCATTGGCTTTGAATTAGGGTGTTGGGTTGCAAAATGGTATGACTGCAATTATGCTGATACAGCGGCACGCGTACAGGTAGAGTGGGGGAATGTATTGGCTGCCGCAGCGTGTTAACTTATATATATATATATACAATTGTAAAGGTATATAACAACTGTCGACTGCTAATACGTGTCTTTCAAAATATACTAACGAAAAAAATGCTTATTTATGATCAAGCTCTCTAAATGGGACGAAGAACACTCACATAGTGGCTATGATATGAAAACAATTTTACTAAAATAAAGCGAACAATATGATAAACTTTGATTACAAAACATCTGTACATAGCCATAACTTAATCCAAAATAGCGGATATATTAATTTTGGATACAACACAAAATTGGCTTGACTTAAGGATGAAACCATTATCTTAATCTAAATAATAAAAAACACGTGTCACAACATTTTCGGCCGCCATAAACTCCCAAACTACTGAACCGATTTTGAATTTGTTTTGCAACCCGTGTGTAGTTTGATCTAACTTGAGACATAGGATAGGTTATGTCTCAGTTTATAGTCGCAATATTATTTTATTGAAAATTTTTTTATTTCTTTATACGTAATAATAAAATGTTACGTATACGCTTTGGTGTACCTCTTTTTAGTTGGTAAGGATATGTTTGTTCACGTGCTTATTTAACTTTATATAACTATATATATATATATATATATATATATAGCAGACCTGGCAGACGTTGCTCTGCCCTAAATTTGGCCTATTTGCATATATTTTAATAAGCTTTTTCCGTCTAACTCTGCCCTACCCCTCTACACTTTTTCCTGATCTTTTTATTCACTCCTCCCTCCGTCTTTTTAGCTTCATCTCCATCTTCATCTCATTCTATTTGTTTCTCAGTCTCGTTCTCTCTTTTCTCTTCTCTCAAGTTTTCTCCTTCTTCTTCATCTCTTATTGCCAGTCCCAGAGGGTGGTATGTATTTTGTTCCAGTCCCATTCCGAGTCTCAGTCTCAGTCCCACTCCTAGTCCTAATCCCAGTCCCAGTCCATCTCTGGTATACTTCCCGGAAAAAAGCATCGTAAATACTAATATAGGCAAATTTATATTCGAAATTTCAGGCAAATCGAATAGGACCTATGTAAATAGGAATGTGGGTATTATTAATTCTTGTTTTATTTCGGCTTCGCATTCATATTTATCAGTTTTGCCAGGTTGATGCGACTAAATCGAATATCACAATGAACTTTAGAGCTCTCAGCAACAGCTTTCATTTGATATCCATGATACACACACATTCTAGGGGTATCCGGGTCCATGTTTTGGCCTATATCTCAAGATCCTAGTCACTCAGCGGTGTAAAACTTACTCTGTATTATAGCACACATCAACAGTTTCAATTTGATACCCATAATATAAAAACACATTCAAGGTGTATCCGGGTCCATTTTTTGGCCTATATCTCGAGACCGTAGTCACCCAGCGGTGTAAAATTTACTCTGTACTAAAGCATACATCAACAGCTTCAATTTGATACCCATAATGTAAAAATACATTCTATGTGTATCCGGGTCCACGTTTTGGCCTACGTCTCGAGACCCTAGTCACCCAGCGGTATAAAACTTACTCTGTACTAAAGCATACATCAACAGCTTCAATTTGATACCCATAATGTAAAAACAGATCCTAGTGTTACCCTGATCCACGTTTTGGCCTATATCTTGAGACCCTAGTCACCAATAGGTATGAAAACTACCCTGTACCAAAGCACTCAATAACAGCTTCAATTTGATACCCACAATGTAAAAACATTGTCTAGGTGTTTACGGGCCCACGTTTGGCCTATATCTCCAGACCCTAGTCACCCAGGCGTATGAAGATTATCCTCTACTAAATCACACATCAATAGCTTTCATTTGTTATCCATATGGTATAAACACATTCTAGGGGTAACCGGATCCACGTTTTGGCCTAGATCTCGAGACCCTAGTCACCCAGGGATATGAAAATTATCCTGTAGTATAACACTCATCAACAGTTTGCATTTGATATCCATATTGTATAAACACATTCTAGGGGTACCCGGGTCCACGTTTTGATCTCAAGACCCTATGCACGTAGCGAAAAAAAGGTAGACGTTGGCCGATTCTCAGACTTACCGATTATGCTCACAAAATTTCATGAGAATCGGAAGAATTTTATATATTAGATATATATATATATATATATATATATATATATATATCACATCACCAGGGCCGTCGAGAGGGGGCCCGCGTTTTTTTTTTTGGAGGCCTGCGATTTAGAGGTACTATGACATTTTTTTTAATTCAGGAGAGTCTTTACTTGTTCAATGTGCAATTTTTAAGCCGAATTTCAAAAGCAACGAAAATCTGCATTTCGTTTTAATATTATAGTGAATTGTGAAAAATAAAAATCTGTATATATTAAAAGAAAGGCTAAAATGTGTGTTAGTTGGTCGCCGGTGTTTGTTCAAACTTTCACACAAGTTGCGTAAACCCCACGCGGTATTTACTACATAGGTTTGGTTGCGATCGACGTACAGGATCTCGAGATATAGGCTGAAACGTGGACCCGAGTACCCCTAGAATGTGTTTATAGAATATGGATAACAAATGAAAGCTATTGATGAGTGCTTTAGTAGAGGGCAGTATATTATCCAGAGACGGTATTAGGACTAGGAATGGGACTGAGACTCGGAGTGGTACTGGGACTGAGACTCGGAGTGGGACTGGGACTGGGACTGGAATAAAATACATACCACTCTCTGGGACAGGCAATAAGGGATGCAGAAGAATGAGAAGGGATTGAGAGAAGAGAAAAGAGAGAAGGAGATTGAGAAAGAGATAGAATGAGACGAATATGGAGATAGATGAAGCGAAAAAGACGGAGGGAGGAGTGAATAAAAGGATTAGGAAAAAGTGAAGAGGGGGGGGGGGGGGGGGGGGAGGGCAGAGTCAGACGGAAACGGCTTATTAAAATGTATGCAGATAGGCCAAATTTAGGGTAGGACAATGTCTGCCGGGTCTTCTAGTTATCTTATATAATGAGTGTAGCAACAAATACAATTGTGTTTGTACTTACCTGAGAATATGTTTGAATCAACGCTCATATACTATTCGCCCTATATGTTGCATGTATATACATATTCGCCTCGATATGCACTTACGATTTACTATTGCATCCTAAAATGTACTTCTATGCAGAACGAGAATTTTTCATTCAACAAAGCGGAAATAATCAAAAAAAAAATTTTTAAAAATCAAAAATAATCAAGTACTTTTATTATATAAATTTTTTTTTTTTTTTGATTTTTTTTTTTCAATAATCGGTAAAAATCAAAATTTTTTCCTTTTTTTATTTTTTTTTTATCAGTTGAAAAGTAATCATTAAAAATAAAAAATAATGGCAAGTAATAATTATATGGCGTTTAAAGAAAATAATAAATGGAACTGCTAATCATTAACATTAGTTATCATTATTTAACAGATCTGGTTCTATACCTGCTCTGTACTGCAAGACAGATGAATTTTAACTGAGAAGCTTCTCATTGGAAATATACACTCGGAGTGGTTGCAACACCACTGCTGAGAGAAATTTGTTTTTCAAATTAAAAAAAAATGTGTCTTGTTGTTTAAGTGACTTAAAATATGGACATTTCTCTTTCGTTTGTTTCATTAACCATTGAGTTCGCTTGTAATTCTCAACTATTTAGTGAAATATTCTAAAGACATACATAGCTAAAATTTTTTATCTCAAGGCCGGATTTTTCAAAGTAAAATTAGTGCTCGCCCCCAATGAATACATACAAAGGTGTAACAGGTGTATAGTGACCTCTCTTCTTCTACAAGAATAAGCAAATAAAATAAACATCAAAAATAACAGTAACAAATTATATAATTATAAAAAACCATTCGCCCTCCGAATCATTAAATCTTAGACACTTATATTTTTAGTATTGCTTTGCCTAGAACTTGAACGCATCAACTTCGGTGTAGTGGGCGTAGCACGCCACCACTACATCACTGCGATCGCCAGTTACTTCCTCTATTGTATATGAAAAATGCTGTATTTATTTGGCCCAAGTCGTGAACAAGGAAATATTCATGTAAAATAGGAATGTTGAATCATGAAAGCCGGTACGGGATTTATTTATTAAAGTTATAAATGAGACCTCATTAATTGCATATATTATTTTAGAAATAGCAACATGCATTTTCTTATTATTCCCCACTCCTTGCTTTCCTTGAATTCCTATCAATCACTACTCACGTACTCTCATTCTCCATATATTCTTATTCCACCTTCCTTCGTTTCCCAATCCATATTCCACTCCTCATAAATTTACTTCCTACACTTTGCAATAAAAATTTAATATCAAATCTTTTTAACCTTAAAAGCTTTCATTTCATTCAAATTGGATAAAGCACCTGAATTTCGAAACACTGTGCAATGGTAGAAATGATTGCTCATTATTCATTTTTTTAACCCCCCACCCATAAAAAACTGTACTGTGTATGCATGCATGCTGGCCTAAATTCGGGCTTTCTCTTTTTACTTCCTCTACATAAGGTCGGTTTAATGTTTGTCTGCTTTTCATTCAAACCTTGCAATCGATTTTTAAGTAACTTCTGATCAAGCTACTAACGTCAAACTTAACACATAGGTTAGAACACCGTGACAATACAACAAAATGGACAAAACTCAACGAAAAATGTCTCCTTATATAAAGACATATTCTTGCTAAACTTTGATTTTTAAATTTTGACATAGAAATTGCAAAAATATTTATGAACGGTGGAGCGCGATTGACTGACTGATAATGTCCACTTTCCTAACAACTTTCCAATCCAAGTAATGTGCGCTCCACTTTTATATTTTTACTTCTCATAAATATTTTTGCAATTGCGTTGTCAAAATTTAAAAACCAAAGTTTTAGCAAGAATGTATATTTGAAAGTCTGTTTAGCTTTTTTGCTTCCAGATTTTTTTTTTATATTTCATGAGAAGGTTGATTGTACTTGTGAACACAGTCTATCATTTATCTCTGTAGGCAACTTGGCTTGCTTTTAGCTGACTAATTTTTAGTTGCGATAGCGCGAAGATTGTCGGAATGTTTTCTGCTAAGCACACGCCAAAACACTGCACTCCGAACTGTCAAGGGAAGTCTTATCACTACTCATGAACATTTTTATGCAGTAAATAAAATAATTAAAATGTTCGATATACCTATGAGGTGATTAAGATGGAACTTATCTTCCAATTTGCGTCGTGAGAGTAACAGAGGCAGGGAGCAAAAGGGAAGAGGGAGTGGAATAATTATAAGGATGGGAGAGAGATAAAGGAAAACGTAGGAAAGGGAGGAGAAAGTAAAATAGGAAAAATATGGAAGAAAGGAAGGTTCAGGAGTAAAGTAAGCAAAATAACCTTTCTCTTGTAGAAGAGAGACAACCACGAGAGCAGGGTGAGCAATGAGTGTGCAAGAGTGAGTAATGAAAACCCTCGTCAAAAGTTAGAGCTTAACCAAATGGATTTTTCAAATAAATATAAATTTATTGAATACGTTTTTGTACGCCAGCAAACACGCTGGATTAGGATTAGTTTTTTTATAAAAGCACATACACCAGTTGTTTTTTAATAATACGTAATCTTAACTATTTAAGCAGTACTGGCATTAATACCTTAACCTCAGCTGTGTACGTGTTGTATATCATTTAATTAGCTTTAATAACAAAATTTCAGCCCCTTCGATGAAACTTTCCTCATTAAAAAGTTTTAGCATACACATTTGTATCCTTGTAGGTTATACTAACAAAGTGCGATTACTTTAACAACCTAAATAAACTGGCCGCAGAAATTTTAAACGGTTTGCATACATTAATGCATTACACCGTTTCGAAAAATGTAATTAAAGCTTTTCAGTAAAAGGGAGGACGGACAAAACAAGAATTGTTTAATTTTTATGGAAAAAATCTCCCGCCCTCTTGCTATAATATTTTTGTTAATATTACATCTCAACATACTAAATAACTAGCTTTATCCGGCGTACGTTTTAACGCCTGAGATCGAATGAATATTGTTTAATTTTTTCTGTTTTGTTTGTTGGTAATTTAGTTTATTGTTCTGTAAATTGAATCGAATTATGTACGCATATTTGGTGAAATTTTCATTTAAACCATTTTATTATTGCATCTTATTGTAATGTAAGTGGGTACACAATATTTTTGGTTTTTTCGTTCGGTGCAAAGATAAACAAATTTTTTGGCATTCCAACTCTAGAGCAAGCAACCTAAGCATGATTGGTGGCCATGGGAAAAGCACGGACTCTGTAAATGTAATCCTGCAACAGTAAGCGATTGTCCTTCGTTGCTTCGATTACATTCGGCATTAATTTCTTAGCGAAAAGTCTGGTGCCATTGCACAATTTTGTTGAGTCTAAATTTCGAAGAAGCATGATTGGTGGTTCTAAAGAGTTTAGAAATTCAATTGGATAATTCACAATTTGATTTTCATCTGTAACTGTGTCGATAGATTTATATTTCGTCACTTCACCAGGAATTTGGTTTTAAATGCGATCATTGATTTTGTTAACATGATCATTTTTGGGACCTAAGATTGCTCGTTCGCATAGCCAAAAAAAAATTTCAATTTAAAATTCTTAATTCTGAAATATGAAAAACCTTCGTCTTGATCGAAGAAACCTACAGCCAAAATTTGGTGATGATTGAAGAGTGGGAAATACGTTTCCATAGGTAACACACAGATACACAGAATTTTATTTCGATATATATAGATGTAGATAGACTGAAGCTAACACATTTTTTTAACGGCGGCAGATTACTAAAGCTCCAAAAGGAATAACAGCCAAAATCAACAATGCAGTCAAACTTTAGGCGTTAAAATAATCTAAGTTTGTACGGTAGCCATAGTTCTGAAAAACCTCATTTGTAGGGAAGGTGCCACGCCCCTCTTTTCCCAATTCCATATTTTACTTCAGGTGTTAGGACTTAACCTCATAGAGCTCCTTACCAATTTTCATTATCCTACCATTACTACATTCAGAGATATGCAGTATAATATATTCCATTTGTATGGGAGGTGCCACGCCCCCTTTTTCCTAATTCCACATTCTCTTGGTGGTGTTAGGGATTCACTTCATATAACTCCTTACTGAATTTCTATGTTCTGGCATGTATACATTCAGAGTTATGAGTACCAACGATTTCATTTGTATGGGAGGTGCCACGCCCCTTTTATATATATCGAAATTACTTTCAGCCTAAAAAATTATAGTTGATCGAAATTGAAGTGTCGGAAATATGTTTCCATACCGAATACACACATACACACACACACACACAGATAGGGCCCACGTTTTGGCCTATATCTCGAGACCCTAGTCACACAGGGGTACGAAAAATACCCCATATTAAAGTGCTCATAAATAGCTTCCATTTGATACTCATATTGTACAAACACATCCCAGGATTACCTAGGTCCACAGAACGGGATAAGAAGTATCCTATATCCGTCTCCTGGTTTTAAGCTACCTTTCCACATATTTTCATCTAAATCGGTTCAACCGTCCTTGTGTTATAAATAATGTAAGTAATACCACTTTCTTTTATATGCATGTTATAGAATTATCCTGGTCCACATTTTGGTCAATATCTCGCAAACTATGATGGATATTGAAATGAAATCAACTCTACATTAAAACCCTCGTCCATACCTATCGTTTGATAACTATATCGCATGACCGCATTTTAGGGTTACCCTGGTCCACATTTTGGTCGATATATCTAAAACGTTTCTAATCTTTGCAATCTTTTTACCCTTTACCCATGTCTAGCCACCACCAAATCTATGCTCAAAATTTCATCTCAATCGGTTCAGCCGTTCTCGAGCTTTGCGGTCCAGAAAAAAGAGCTTCCAAAATATATATTAAATTTTTCTAAAAAAAAAAATCATAACTCAAGAATGACTAAACCGATTTGGGATTTCAAAATCAACTAACCATCATCTCTCCTTCCTGTATATTTCATAAAAATTTCATGGCAATCTGTCGAGCCGTTCTCGAGTTATGGAGTGACAATCAAAATGTACACTTCTTTTTATATATATAGATTAAAACATTTCATAAAATAAAATTTAAAAAATTTAACAACTTCCTTTATATAAATGGACGAAAATTTGCGAAAAATGTATGCTTGTACAAAAACGTATTTCTGCTGAACTTTGATTTACAAATTTTGACATATAAATTGTTAAAATATTTATGAGAGATAAAAATGAAAAAGTGGAGCGCACATTACGTGGATTGGGAAGTCGGCAGGAAAGGAGTCAACTTATCAATATATAGTCAACTGCCTTTGTATTTTTATCTCTCATAAATATTTTAACAATTTCTGTGACGCAATTTTAAAATCAAAGTTCAGCAAGAATATTTTTTGGTTAAGGACATATTTTTCGCTAATTTTTGTGCATTTATATAAAGGAAGTGCTTACAATTTCTTTTCTTTTCTTTTTATTTTCTACTGCTTATTTCTAGGTGGAAAACTTACTTGTATTAGTTCAGAATGCATAAAATACCTGTACTAGAAGAAACTTTCGATTACTGTATTACATATGTCGGCTCGGGATCAACTCAGTAACTCAACACAAATTTGTTTAGGTTCATAATTGCCAGTCTATCATAAACTAAAGTTAATTTGAAAATCGATTGGAAGTTTCCCCTTGTTCTGTATGTATTTTTTAAACACTCCAATTATCTCTATTTGAATGCAAATATTAAATCTTCATTGGGTTCTAAGCTCTGTTCAAAGTTTCAGGTCTCTAGCTCATATCGAAGCTTTTTAAAACTCCACGGCAAAATTTTCCAAATTCGAACGGGTTTTAAATATCGCGACCGGCGCACCATATATTGAAGTTTTTCCCCCTTTTATGCATTGTCACCGACTTCTCAATTACGTATGAAGATAGTAGCTCTCTTAAAAATTTATCGCGAGATTTCCACCGTTCCGTACGATTATTCTTAACGTATTATGTTTTATACTGTCATCGGCCTCTGAATTCCGTTAGAAATTTCAAGTCTCTAGCTCATCGAGAAGTTACTTAAAAGCCGGTTTCAAACTTCCAAATCCTCATCTAATTATTTTGATCCATCTAACGGATTTTTTGTTTCCTTTTGTTCCTTTGTCGCAGTATCTTAACCTATTTGTGAAGTTTCACATTTGTAGCTCAATGTGAAGTTATTTCAAAATGGATTGGATCAGTATTCAAAATTGTCCAATTGCCAATGGATCATTTCGATACATGCGCCACATAACGAAATTTGTTTCCCTCTTGTTGTATTGCCTCGGTGTCTACAACCATGTGTGAAGTGTTACGTTTGTTAGCTCAATGAGAACATACGTAAAAATAGATTGCAAGATTTGTATTGAATATGCGGAAAAACATTCAACCGACTTTATATAAAGGAAATAAAATAGTTTTCTTTGTTCCAACCCTGCAGTCAAAATCCAAAGTAGTTAGGAAACATTCTGGTTTATTGAGTAAAGTTATACAATCTAGCATTATATCATATACAAATCAACAGGCACAAAGACAAATACAAGCACATAACAGCTCACTGTTACTTCTGCAGAATAAAGAAGCCATTGAAAATGCCAAGCCTTCTAATCAATGGGCCCAAAAAAAATAGCTCTGCTGATGCTAAACCACCTTGGGCATATGGGCATCTGCTATCTAAAGCATGATTTCCACTCGTTGTTTTAGCCTATGACATTCTAGAATAATGAAGATTGGCAAGTATAATCTCGATACCGAAACCTGGCAACCCAGCTAACGATAGTGAATCGTATCTACCGAAATGATATCTACCGACATTCTGATCACAGCACGGTGCACGTGGCACTTGACCTGTCAAAAGCTTTTGACGTAGTCAACCAAGTCTTTCTATTTTTTTCACCTCGTGTGATCCTACCAAGTTTACGGCCATTCTTTTTAAGACATGTATCTAAGGAAGAGATGATGCAAATATTGCACACTCACGTCGATGGCGTTACGGCATTAACTGTTAGTTGTTGTTAACCAAAGATCATATATTAAACGCTCGACAGGAATTTTACCTTTAAGACATTTGCCTCCAAAATTGTATCTAAAAAGCAAAGCCGCAAGAAAATCTCCAAGTCGCTTGCCGGCAGAACTACCTATGAAGCAATTGGTCTGCCGCTATAAATAATTTACACCAGCCACCTTTTTCTGCTCAATGAGCCTACTTCAACGCCTGGTTTACATAGATAAGTTCGGGAGTATACCTTCGGTCCCAAGTTTTCGTATTACAAACCACCCATGTACTCATCCCCAACTTCATGATATTGTGCCAGGTCGTCAGTTATCGTATTGACGTCAGTCATATCTTTCGTTACTTTTGGACAATGTAATACGCTAAAGATTCAGCCGTTCAATTGCTTTGACCAAAACTTTTCCATTTCCTCCCAGGAAAAGGAAATTAATCCACCCTGTACTTCAGAAAGGCAATAATGTAGTATTTTGTTATGATATTGAAAAAATCAGTGCTGCTGATTAGTCAAGAAGCAACACTTAAACTCATGAGGGCGAGTTTTTTCAAATGCGACACCATTTTGTAATAATGACTTCACCGGTCTGGTTTAATAGCGTCATGGTCTTAACCATAACTTAGACTTCGCTGCATGTCGAGGTTACTTTCTACGTCGGTAGATATTTTTGCATAAGAAATAAACTTGAACAAATAAAAAAGTTTTTTCTAACCCGTATAATGTATATAAGTATTCTTATAAATATTAGTTGTGTCGTAAATGTTGTTCGGTTAGGGATGAAAAGTTTGTACAAACACAAAAGCTGCAGCGGTGCGCATTCCATCTTACACATCGATACACACAAGATACAAAACTTGAGGGCACCTGCTTCAAGAATGTCAAGATAAAAGCATATGCAATGCACGGTTATCGGATGACTTTAGTTCTAAATAAAGTAAGTAGAAGGAGCAATACAAATGTACGTACTTGAATAAATGTATATGCACATATTTTAGTGGAATTGAAGTCATCATTTTTATTTTATATGAACATTATTCCAAAAATTACGTTAACGGTAGTAAAGATTAGACTTAAACTAATCGACGAAGCTTCTGTATTGATGTCGCGGATTCCAGACTATTGATCCGTATTCTAGTATCGGTCTAGCCAATGTGGTAAAAAGGGCTTCGCTTACATAAGGGTCACTAAATTTTTAGACCATCGCCTCACGTATGATAGAATAACTCTAGCTTTATTGACAGTTGTTATAATATGAAGGTTGAAACTAAGTTTAGCATCCATTGTGACTCCCAAGTCAACAACAATTTATTGATACAAGAAAGTACCGGCGCTCTCGCCTGTGGACGAACGTCTCGATGCTACCGAATAAAAGCAAACATTTTCAATACATCATTCATTAAGCCCGTGCACTGACAGAGGAGAAAGACGATGAGGTGAGAGACGCTTTCTATTAGCGTTTAGAACTCACATTCGAACGCTGCTCCCGCTATGATATAAAAGTCCTGCTTGGCTACTTTAATGCCAGAGTGGGCAAAGAGGGTTTTTTGGTCCCACAGGCGGTAAGTGCAGCTCAAACAATGAAACTTCTCGTAATGAACTTGACTTTGCCGGTGCTCGAAACATGATCATATCCAGGATGAGCTTCATGTACAAAAATATACATCAAGCCACATGGTGTCCCCCGATCGAAATACACGCAACCATATCGACCACGTTGTGATAGACGGACGGCATGAGTCGGACCACTATCTCGTCGCAGTCTAAATACGCATCGCCTCTGCGCGGCTTAAACTAAGAAAAAAAAGGAGTCAAGGAAAGCTGCAACAGCAACAGACTGCCAATGCTTTCGCGACTCGACTCTCACACTTGCTTTTTGAGAACAAGTCAACCCGACGGAATGCTGGAGCAGTGAGAGCATATATCTAAAGCACTTCGTACCACCGTAGCGAAAAAATTGATTAACGGCGGACCACGTAAAAATAACTGGTACGATGAAGAATGCCACATTGCAACCGAAAGAAAAGATGCTGCCTACAGGGTTACGTTAAAAGCGAACGCAGCAAGAACAGCATGTGAACGCTACCGCGAGTTGAAAATGGAAACAAGACGCCTTTTCAGGAAGAAAAAAACAGAGGCAGAAAGGCGCTAGTGCTAGGCGCTTGATCTACTAGCCGTCAAATATAACACCCTCAAATTGTACCAAAAAATTACGCGACAGACGGAAGGTTTCAAGTCCGGGGCAAACTCCTGCAAGAACGAAAACAGTGACTTTGTAACCTACGACGAGAGAGTACTTAGATTATAGAGGGAACACTTCTCTGCTCTCCTAAGTTGAGACCGCGATGTACCGCACAGGGCTGACGAACTCGATTCCACAATCGATGATGGTGGAATTAATGTCCCGCCATCCGATTATTACCAAATCAGAAGAGAAATAACCAGATTAAAAAACAAAAAGGCTTCGATTGCTTGCGGAGCTATTCAAATACGGTAGGGAGGATTTGGTAAGGCGCATGCATCAGTTTCTTTCCAAAATATGGTCGGATTAGAGCATGACTGAGAATTGGAATCTAAGTGTTCTTTGCCCAGTCCACAAGAAAGGGGATACTGCAAACTGCGACAAAGCGAAACCGTGGAATCACTGGCGTATGCTCATCACATTGATATCATCGGCCTGAACACGAGCGCCGTAAGTTCTGGTTATTCCAAACTGGAAAAAAAGAGAAATATAGGGGTCTGATGGCGAATGAGGACAAAACGAAGTACCTGCTGTCATCGAGCAAAGACTCAGTGCATATACCCACACATACACATTCAGTGCCTTGGCAACCACGCTACTGTTGGCAGCCATAATTTCGAAACAATAAAAGACTACGTTTATTTGGGAACCAGCATAAACACTAACAAAAAACATCAGCTCTGAAATCCAGCGAAGAATCACTCATGCCAATAAATGATACTTTGGACTAGGTAGGCAATTGAAAAGTAAATTTTCTCTCACGGCAAACGAAAATTATGCTCTATAAGTCAATTTTCGTCTCCGTTCTGCTATATGGTGCAGAAGCATGGATCACTGTCAACAATGAAAATGTTGTCTGTCAACACTGCCTTGCACTTTCTCTAAGTAATGAAGTTTTGCTTTGCCAACATGAGTACAAGAGATGAAAAGCAGTTGTTGAATTTTGAAAGCTAAGTCAGCTCAGTTGAGTTGTAAGCAAAGTGTGACAACATATCAAAGTCAACGAAAATCAAAAAGTTGGGTGGCATTGTGGATATAACAAGTGTGATATCTTATTCGTCAACTGTCTGAAAGGATGTTCAAGATGGCTACTTTTTAGCGTTTTGACAGCGTTTGGTAAGGATTTTCAACATGGCGGCGCATAGGACCGGCTATCTTCATCGGGTGAAAGAAAGAGATACAGAATGAGACCACGATAGTAAAATAAATATCAAGTGATCGGTTCTATTTGTAATTTTGACGTTTAGAAAGACACTTTTATTATCCACAATGTTGGGTTGAGTTGCACCGCATATAGCAAATTTTAAATTTACTAATTCAGTAATGAATTCAGTTTTAAACTTAAAACATATATATATGTATTATTGCGCAACCAACAACACAACAGAGCTGGGTATATAATATTCGGTTTCAAAAGAACTTAGACTTTCTTACTTGTTTTCATTTACGTTTGACGCTTTCGCATTTACATTTGCCGCTTTCTAATTTAGGTTAGGTTAGGTTGAACTGACCGATCCATGAGGACCTCACATAGACTGAATGAGTTCGTAGTATTACCAGTAATTTTTTTTAACGAACAAACTGAAAACCTTTATCAAAAACCATGTCCTATATTAGAAAATTACTCCGTCCTCTTGGCAAATACTAGAAGCTTCCTAGGACTTAAGCTACTTGCAGATTCTAGATCTGACAGCTGTAATCTTAGACTGGCAAGCGCAGGGCGCTAGCACAGTACGTACTCGATCACTTCCTCCTCCAACCCGCAGTTGCTACATCTGCTGTCACTGACCAAACCTAATTTAAATGCATGTGACGCCAGAAGGTAATGTCCAGTCAGAATACCCGTCATGAGTCTACAGTCCTCTCTTTGTAATGATAGAAGCAACTTTGTTAGTCTAAAGTTGTAAGACCTACACATAATCTTCAACATTTTACAGCCCATCGGTTGAACACAAGCCTTTCTCGCTCCGTCGATCAAGTGCACCTCTCGCCTTCGCTTAATCTCACCCAGTCTAATTGGGACGTCTGCGGAGCAAGCTTCAAGGGATGCGCCCTTTTTAGCTAGTTCGTCCGCTTTTTCATTCCCATCCCAATATAAATGTATACTTCTAATTTACAGTGGAAAAATTTTAGAGACTTAAAAATAAAATTCAAAATTAGTAATAATTTGTTTCTTAGTTAATGATTACTCAGTGATAGAAATGCGCTAAATTTAGAAAACGCACCCAGTGGTATTAAAAAAATATGTGTGATTCTTGATCATTGTAGGACAATTTTGGGATGGCTTCGACAATATATAGGCATATATTCGACACTATTTTAAAATAATTTCGTAATCATTTCAGGAGTATTTCGGTATCGTTTTCAAAAATGTATTTTAATAGAAGGATATATTCCATATTATAGTAAAAACAAAATTTTTGTGTCGCTTTAGACAAGTCAGCACGATACCGCTTAGAGGGAAGTAAATATGTGGAGTGATGTCCACACAAATTTATGGCAGTCCCGAAATTATTAGATATTTTGCCGCTAATAAAACCACCCTTATGCGAAACAGCTAAAGTCTCAAATGGGTTAGGAATACAATAACGAAATAGTATTAAAGTGTTTCTAAAAATGCTAACGAAATTGTCACCAATCGGTCAAGAAAACAATCCTTAAGTAATTAGAAAAAGTGCCGAATTGATGCTTAAAACCATCTCGAAATAATTTTTAAATAGTTACAAGTTGAACCGAAAAACATATGTGAAGCCATCTTGTAACAGCACTCAATCCAACCTGAAAGCAATTCTGAAATATTCCTAGGAAAATCTTAATCTCGTATGGGTGCATGGTACATACCTTTTTCAAATAAAACTTATTAAAAAAAATTTGCTACATTGGTTTCGTACGATTGTATTGCGAGGAAATTCCTTGTTGAAATTGTGATCCTAATTTAAGCCAGGGACCCAAAATTTAATTACTTTCATAATAAAAGTCCCTCAGAAAAAATTATTTTTGGACTTTTAATTTTCTAGGCCGAAATAAATGATTAAAACCGGACATTTATTTTTTAAGGACAGAAAAAAAATACAGTGCCATAACTATGCGATGGCTTATCCAAATGAGACGATATTTTTTCCATACAGAATCGTTCTTGTTTCAACTGAAAGCGGTGTAAAAAATTGTAAAGCAATATCTTAACTATTTTATACTAAAAAAATATAAAAAACACACACCTTAATGTCACTTAAATTATTTAAGTGACATTAAGGTGTGTGTTTTTTATATTTTTTTAGTATAAAATAATTGAACGTTGTCACTTACCACTCAAAACAAAACATTCAATAATATCTTAACTGTATCAAATTTTACGTCGAGAAAACAGATGCAAGTTTACTATTGAAAAGTACTAGTATAGTACTCTTTGAGGGTTGGTTTTAGTTTTTCTGTGACAAATTTCCGGTAGTACTAAAAAAACTTTCAAATGACCATATAAGTTTCAAATCTTCGTTTCATTGGGATAAGGCGTTCCATAGTTAATTTTTATTTTTGGTCTATTAAAATAAATGTTCGGATTTAATTTTATGGGTGGATTTTTTTGAAAAACTTCCAAAAAAAAGGACGCTTGATTCTTCATTAAAATGCTATGGGAATTCCCGGGAACTCATCAAATTTTATATAGGACAATTTTCTGACCCGAACTTTTTCCACCCAAAAAAAGAAAAAAAAATAGTAAACATACATGACACAATTTCAAGCTTGAAAAATCGACGAAACGTTATCGGAACCTCAAATTTCAAAAACAATTTCGCACAGAAGAAAGCGAGACCAATATTTCCCCAAAATGAGTGAGTTTGACAAGTTATTTTTATTTCCAAAATTGTATTATTCATTAATTTATTTTTATAATAAAAAGACTGCAAAATTTTCAAACCATGATTCAATCAGAAGAGGTATGCGCGGTTGACACGTTTTTGGACAATTGCAGCAAAGGAATGGATGTTGTTTCTTAGCAAATGTAAGAAACATTTTAGTAGTAGAAATAGGACGCAAACAATTTACAATTGCCTGGTATGCACTACACTGCATAATTCTTTAGCATTACTTTTTTCGATTCTATAGAAAATTTATTACATTTACTGGATTCGTGGAGCTGAATAACGAAAACTTTTATGAAAACCCTACACCTAGAAGCATACGAAACCTAAATCGAAATTTAAATGCATTCTTAAATGTCAAAAATTTGTCAAGGTAGGTTGAACTGGCCGGTCCTCACATAGACTGAATGAGTCTGCAGAAGCTTGTTTAACGACCAAACTCGACTAGAAAATTGACTACTTTAAAAATAGTATAAGAAATATTAGAAATTCCATAACGACATGTTTAACTCATTAAGCGTATAAATTTATTCATTCCGGATGTTCGGAACATTTGTCTTTTTATAAGTTATTATGGAATCTTTTTTTATCTTTGGACCTCGTGAAGTAACATCAAACGAACGTTTTCTGAATATTCCAAATTAACGATATCGTGAGTGCTAAAAAAGGAAATGTGCTTTTCGAAGTTTCAGGACAAACAAACCCTTCTGTCCAAGACATGGCCGGAATATAGAGTTCAAAGACAACTAGCCATTTTTTTTTTTTGTGAGTTCATTTCGACTGCTGAATGGGCTGCCGTTTCGAAATCGCCCTATCCCAACATTTATTTCAAAAATTCCTCATTTCAGGACTTGTCTCGAAAGCGATCTATTTTATGTGAAAATATATTGCAACGAATTTACTTGCAAATCCTCTTATTTGACCTTTTGCTAAGTTGGTATCACTAAACTGTTGAATAAGTAACTCCAATATTGAATAATGGAAAAATGGCCTTTATTAAAGTACTTCACAATAACACTTATACTTTGCAGCTAGCTGGCTTAATAACCAAACTGATAGCTTAAATGAAACTGACTTTCCAAATAATACTGTTATGGCTCGCTAGATAGCGTCTTAATCGAAACTGCTTGATAGCTCAAATCAAACTGAATTCCAGCGCCTCTACATTTACTGCCTTTTATACTCTCTGATTTCAACATTCGCATCTTCTAGGCGCTTCCAGAATCTACTAGTTGCCATCATCTCTCAAACTTCTCAGCTGTAACTACAATTGCACGATTTTATAGCTTCTCTCATTGCATACTTTCAGGAGTATCTCAGATATATGTATGTGTTTGTGCATTGACTCACCGCTGCTCGTACATATGTGTAAACGCAATTATTGTTTCGTTTATTTAGATACATAATGATTTATCTATGGATGTGCATGATATCACTGTTTAGCATCGGCTTAGAGATAGCAGCACCCCTTAGTTTTGCTAATATTCGTAACACTGCCCTCCACCTAAGTCTGATCGTCCCGAAAAATCTCGCGATCTAAACGTCGCTAGCATCTCCAAATGTACCACTCTTATACTTCGTGGTTTCTCAATGCTTTGTATGCGGTAGATGGTATCACTGATCTTCTTCACAACCTTGTACGGCCTTTCCCAACTGCACCGAAATTTGGCTGGAACACATTTCCGCCGGTGAGGGCTGTTTAATCTTCCTCCAAGAAACCTTCCGAATTTTTGTTCTTATTGCACCCGCGTTTCATTTTACTACTCATTATTCTTGATGGTTCCCTCGCACTCTGTTGTTTGGCCAATGGAGAACTACTTCGCAGAGCTTGATCTTGACGGATTGACTTTGTATAATCAGTATCGTCTTGACGTTTGAAACCACCCTTGCATTCTTTCTGCGAAATTCTTTCTCTCGTTTTAGTGCGTCCGTTAGGGCTTTTCAATTCCATTGCTTCTCTCACAGGTACCATCGGTTTTGATTTGTTTGGCCCATTTGTTCGATCTACTTTCCTTGACTTTCGTGATCTCTGTCGAATCTCCTTCACCAGCACTCGCTTACTGCTGAACCCTTTTTCCAAACTGAAGTTAAGCGGCACAGCCTGGTTCTCATTACGCATCACCCTTCTCTGCATATCGATCTTGATGTCATGGTCAACCAAGAAGTTCATTCCCAATATGACTTCATTAACAATATCTACCACAAAAAATTTGTGTAGAACCATGACCTTCCCAATTAAGACTTCACATATCACTTCTCCCTGGACTTTGTTATACTCGCCTGTGATCGTACGCAAAATTGCTCCAGGTAACGGTTTTACTCTCCTGTTGACTAAATCAGATCGAATCAAGGAATGAGATGCGCCCGTATCTACAGTCAGTACACGCTCCTTACCATCCACATTCCCTCTGACGGTAAGACTGCTTGATTTTCTTCCAATTTGCGACACAGATATCACAGGACATTCAATAGTTGGAGCTAGCTCTCGATTTTTCGATCTGGCACGCTCTTGCTCATCTCCTCCAGCTTTGCGTTTACGGCCACCCAAGTTGTAACTACCAGGACCAAGATCGCAATGACGTGCAATGTGACCGGTCTTCCCGCATTTGAAACATTTTATAACTTTTTACTCCGCTTTTGCGATCCTTTCAGCGCCTCCAATATTGCATCTACCCACTCTGGCCTTTCCACCTCCACACGGCGTGCTTTGAAAACTGGTTTACACAGAAGCAATGCTGTTTCTTGAGTCAGTGCATGGGATACCATTTCTGCGAATGTGGGTTTTGGGTTTGCATATGTCGCTCGCTTCGTTTCTACGTCCCGTATGCCATTCATAAAAATCTGGATTTTTACCCTCTCGGTGTACTCCACGGGTGCGTCTGCATTTGCCAAAAGTGCCAACCTTTCAAGATCCGAGGCAAACTCCTGCAAAGTCTCATTCGCTCTTTGGTGACGGTTTTGCAACTCAATTTGGAATATCTGTTTTCTATGCTCTATTCCATAACGTCGTTCTACAGCGGCCTTCAGTGCTTCATAGCTGTTCCGTTCGTACTCTGGAATAGTCTGTAAGATTTCGGCAGCTGTTCCTTTCAATGCTACGAAGATTGCAGCAACTTTATCTTCAGCATTCCAGTTGTTCACTGCTGCGGTCTTCTCAAACAGTAGCTTACAGACCTGGAAAGGAACAGAACCGTGGATGGATGGTGTTTTTACCTTTGGATTGCTTGCTGAAACAGCTGGGCGATTTAATTGCAACTCTTGTATACGACCTCTCAAAGCATCCACCGCGGCTTCGATTAATTCCTCAAACTGCGTTATCTTCTCGTCCATACGCGCTTCGAGTCTCGATGATATACGCTCCTCTTGCTCTTCGAGTTGTACTGTTATGCGTGCCTCTTATTCTTTCAGTTGTGTTTCAATCTTGGATGTTATGCGTGTCTCCTGCGATTCCTATTGTGATGACATGTTGGTAGATATTTGTAATGACATTTCGGACATTTGTGCCGATATTGCAGCCAATATCATGTTTAGGTCTGTGTTCGCCATTGTCTGCGGTGTTTCTTCCATGTTTGTTATTTCCTCGCCATCAAGATGAAAGTCGTACTCTTCCTAATAAATTCCTTCTGCTTCCATTGCCTCTCGTAGCTGTGTCTGAAGTTCAAGTTTAACGCCGCTTGTATTCAATCCACGGCTCTCCAACTCCTTCTTCAGTTGCTGGATCTTCAATTCACTGAACTTTGCCATGTTCTTGTTGTCCTCTGGAATTTATTCAACAATTCCTCTTCTGACACCAATTGTAACGAATTTACTTGCAAATCCTCTTATTTGCCCTTTTGCTAAGTTCGTATCACTAAACTGTTGAATAAATAACTCCAATATTGAATAATGGAAAAATGGCCTTTATTAAAGTACTTCACAATAACACTTATACTTTGCAGCTAGCAGGCTTAATAACCAAACTGATAGCTTAAACGAAACTGACTTTCAAAATAATGCTGCTATGGCTCGCTAGATAGCGTCTTAATCGAAACTGCTTGATAGCTCAAATCAAACTGAATTCCAGCGCCTCTGCATTTGCGGCGCTTCCAGAATCTACTGCTTGCCATCAGCTCTCAAACTCCTCAGCTGTAACTACAATTGCACGATTTTATAGCTTCTCTCATTGCATACTTTCAGGAGTATCTCAGATATATGCATGTGTTTGTGCATTGACTCTCCGCTGCTCGTACATATGTGTAGACGCAATTATTGTTTCGTTTATGTAGATACATAATGATTGATCTATGGATGTGCATGATATCACTGTTTACCATCGGCTTAGAGATAGCAGCACCCCTTAGTTTTGCTAATATTCGTAACAATATTGAATGAATTCCCAGATACAGATTTTTGAAACAAATTTGAGATAGTGTATTTTTAGATAAAACTCTGAAATACGGGGTGGAAAACAAACTCTAAAAGAATGATCTATTGAATATAACTCTTTAAAATTCCGCAAAATATTTATATTTTATAATTAAATTTCCCAAAACCTTTCATTATTTACAAATTTAGCATCACTTCTAATAAACTGCTAAAGGTAGTTTTCTAACACAATTTTGGCTGAAGGGGGGTTTTTGTCCTTCGTAAAAGCAACAAGCCCTAATTTTTAAATTTGGGAGTATCAAATGGGAGCCTGATGAAATTTTGGAAAATGGGCGTGGCACTTCAAAGATTTATTGGAAGGAAATTTTAAATTTTACAAGGCGTAATTCAAAAGCCTCCTTGCCAAATCCTCAATTGGCATGGAGGTTGTAATTGCTGTTATACACCTTGCTAAATTAACAAAATCGATTGGCGACCACAACCACTTTGAAAATGATCGAAATTTTAAAAAAGTAAAAAGCGTTATAGTATAAAAAAGGTGGATTTTATTGCGTGCATATACATCTGCACTTAAACTTTGTATCAACTCTTAAGTTATGCAGAACTATGAAATAGGTGTTTATAAAATCAGTACATTCAAGTTTTATTGTGTAGTTTTTATCGACTTTTTTAATATTTTACCTTCGCTGATTCAAAAGCGAAATTTCCAGTGTGGAAATGTAAGTAATATAAATTGGTTTGACAAGCGAGGCAAGTGCCGCCAAATGTTTTATTTGATTATGCGTATATGTCGAAGAGCGTTTTTTTAGTCGCACATTTAGATGTATATACATATAAAAAAGTACACGGAAAAATTCACCAATAATAAGTGATGAAACTTGATACTTATGTGAGTTTGCTTAATGAAGAAAAATTTAAATGTTGTATTATTTTTGGAAAATAAGCATGGCACTGCACAAATTTTGAACAAGAAAATTTTAAAGTTCTGCAAGCCGTAAATCGAAATTCGTTAGTATTAATTTGCAATTTTGCCCCTTTTTTTAAAGAAGTTGATGTGGCTATGAGTTTTTCTTTTACAAAGAGTATTACTGGCAAGGGACTTGAGGTTTTTGTTACGGATCGGAGTTTTGGATACATTGCTACATGCTCGGCAGAATCAAGTTTCTGATCTAACTTCACTTTAAGTAACTTTGGGTGAACGACAGTTGGTAGCATACATTTTTTTTTTTACAAAATAGTACTTTTTGTTGCTCTGGTTCAAAAAGAGGGGTATGTCCTCAAACTACATATTGAACAACTTTGCTCAAGTTACTATTGCGCCGGCTAAGTGGAAGATAACTATATCTGGGTTATCTTTTCAAAAACGTCGGATCTCAGAATTTTTGTTTAAAAGCGGTTACCTGAGATTTTTGTTGAAGGCTGCCTATCTCACAATTTCTATTCCTGCAAAAATTGTTACACAATATTAAAATAACACGCTGCTTTGCTTAGTTTTTCGTTAGTATTTATTACAATTAAGGTAACAAAAATTCATAGGTATACATGTAGCCATGCATTTAAAATAAAAATAAAACTTGAAAATAACGCCCCAGTAAGAAAATTTTAAAATGATTAATAATTGATAATATAGAACCAAGTGAATAAATAAAACAATCAAATTGTTTTCCCTAGATTTTACTTAAATTGTAAAGCTTTTTCCATCAAACCCCCGTAATCCCCCCTGGCTACGGATTTGGTTGGTAGCCTAATATAATCGATGTAGATGCCCGATATTGCCGACATTTGCCGCGTCCACGATGTACATAAGTTTTCCGAGGATATGGTCGGTAAGAGTGCCAAATTTCGAGAGGTGACAAAACTCAAAAGACTATGCTCATCGAAGTTTGCCGTAACTTCGAGAAGGCTTATAAAGATCTACTCCTTAAATCTGTGGTGTGTTACCGTTTTTAATTTTTCCCACAAATTATAGAAACCTACAGATCAGAAACTTCCAAGTAGCGACATCATATCATCGCTGCGCTCACAAAAACAGTTATGTGTTTTTCAGTAACTTTTCAGGAGATCAAAAAAACTTATTTCTGGTGTCCATTTGCAAAATTTTGCAAATGTCGTATTTTTGAAATATTTTATGAAAAGTATGTTATTGATGTGTGAAGGAAAAAAACGTGTTTTTTAACCCATTACGACGTGATAAATATTTGCGCCGTTTTGTAGCACATAGCTGCTTTCAAACACGATTCAAATTTTCTTCTGGCGGTAGGGAAATGTATGAAATTTTTACCGTATTTCCTCATAATGCTTACGGAGATGACCCCTTAAGCCACTGGGAGGTGTAGCTTCATCAGTCAGATGTCTTTTGGGGTGCCCAGGTTTCTGGGTATTCAACAGAAACTGTTTGTTTAGTATTTCATTTCTCTCCCTAATAGGGATTACTCTCGCCTCATTGGGTACGTGGTGTTCTGGGGACATAAGAAGACAGCCCGTAGCGGTTCTGAGGGCAGAATTTGGCAGGCCTGTATTTTCTTCCAGATAGTATAACCTTTAGGCTTGGCAACCATATCGGGGACGCGTAGCATGCAATCGGCCGGCCAATTGCTTTGTAAGTAGCTATGAGCATTTGTTTCTCTTTACCCCAAGTGCTGCCGGCAAGAGATTTGAGGATTTTATTACGGCTATGGATTTTCGATACAATTGCGGTTGCAAACTCTCCAAAATGTAGAGCCTCATTGAACGTCACACCCAAGATTTTAGGGTGTAAGGCAGTCGATAACGTGAACGTATGGAACAAATAGATTATATTGCACTGAGTGGTGGGTGACAAACGCGAGACCGCCCCTATTTCCGCTGTCGGGATCTTTTCTGTGGACTATATGTCCAGAGCAGGTCTGTAGAATGGATCTCGCTGTGTGTTTGGTCTCTTGGATCGCTGTAATGCGGATATTTTGCCGTTTCATTAAATCACCAATTAAGTGACCGTCCTAAAAATAATATTTTCCGGCAAACGCAGCAAAACCATTTCTCTGGACCGGGATCAGGTACAGGTCCCGGATTGAATTCGATACCTTCTTGGAGCAGGAGAATATGGCGCAGTCCCGCTGCAAGGATCTGCTGGGAGGATGAAAATTTGTGGGAATGACGCATCAAATTAAATGGGGTTACACTGAAATGGTAGCCCTTGGTCGGGAAAAATCCCGAGTCGCTCCGGTTTATAGAACCGGCTACCTTGGGAAACGAGATGGTTTGCAATTATTTTTACATTGAAATCAAAGCACTTTCGCTAGCGATTAAAAAAAAATTATAAGCAAGTAAGTACATAACCGTTTTTCAGAGTACTTCTAGTACTTCGAGCACATAGCTGTTTCCGATCACTTCTAAACCAAAATAGATATAAAAAGCGGCATATGCAGAAATATGGGCTCTATATAGTGATAATAAAATATGCTATAAAAAGCGACGATATTTTTTAAGAGAAATATACTGAGGCATATTTCATTAAGGAATTGAAAGAAGTACCCAATTTAAAACGGCAGCCACACCTTAAAACGCATACGAAAAATATATGTAATTTACAATTAAACAACGCTTTTGTTTGTGGAATGTTTATTACCAGTTTATGTGACGGATTTCGAAACACTAAGCATTGTAACCACATACATATGTATATACACCCACATTTCTACAATGCGTACATAGCTCAAGCGTACACAGCTTTTGTTTTCATGAAAATAGTTTGCAAAACGTTTACCATTTACGCAATTAAAATTGTCATGACTCCCATTTGTCATTGTGGATAAATCCACAAAACCACACATACAAAAAAGAGCAATTTATGTACAGTCATTTTGTAGATTATTTATTGCAACTGCGTTTCTTGCGAAAAGTTAAGACAACAAATTTGCGTCGTGCTCCTTTTAGTTTTTCATACAATATTAGGTTCCACATGTTAAATGCTGACTCAAAACGGCATCTGCAAGGCGGATGAGCTTTCATTGAGAAGCTTTTCATTTACACTCATAGTGTTTGCCAAATCACTGACGAGGGCGATCTCGCTTAGAAAATCTTTTTTACTTTAACTGAAAAAAACGGAAAAACAACTGGTATGATGAAGAACGCCGCGTTGCAACCGAAAGAAAAGCCGCTGCCTACAGGGCTACGTTGAAATCGAGTGCAACAAGAGGAGTCTGTGAACGCTACCGCGAGTTAAAAAGGGAACCGAGATGCCTTTTCAGGAAGAAAAAAGCAGAAGCAGAAAGGCGTGAGTGCGAGGAGCTTCAGCTGCTAGCCACCAGGAATAACGCCCGAAAATTTTAGCAAAAAATAAGGCGACAGAAGGAACGTTTTAAAACCGGGGCAAATTCCTGTATGAACGAAAACGGCGACTTTGTAACTGATGTCCAAAAAGTGCTTATATTAAGGAGGGAACAATTCTCTGCTCTCCGAAATGGAGACGGCGATTTACCGCATAGGGATGATGAACCCGATCACACAATCGATGCTGATGGAATAAATGTCCCCCACCCAATTATGACGAAGTCAGAATAGCGATAACTTGATTGACAACAAACAACAAGCTGCGGGCGCTGACGGATTGCCCCCGGAGCTATTCAAGTACGGCTGCAACAAGTTGGTAAGGCTGATACATGCGCTTCTTCGCAAACTATGGGCGGATGAGTGCATGCCCGACGTTTGGAATCTAAGTGTTCTTTGCCCAGTCCACAAGAAGGAGGATACTGCAAAATACACCAACTATCGTGGAATCAGCCTTCTTAATATCACATATAAGGTCCTTTCAAGTGTATTGTGTGAAAGATTGAAGCCCACCGTGAACCGGCTGATTGGACCTTATCTGTATGACTTCAGACCTGGTAAATCTACCATCGACCAGATCTTCACAATGCGCCAAATCTTGGAAAAAAACCGTGAAAAGAGAATCGACACACATCACCTCTTCGTCGACTTCAAAGCCGCCTTCGACAGCACGAAAAGGAGCTGCCTATATTCCGCTATGTCTGAATTTGGTTTCCCCGCAAAACTTATACGGCTGTGCAAAATGACACTGAGCAACACCAACAGCTCAGTCAGAATTGGGAAGGACCCCTCCAAGCCGTTCGAAACTAAGCGAGGTTTCAGACAGGGTGACACCCTATCGTGCGATTTCTTTAATTTGATGCTGGAGAAAATTATACTAGCTGCAGAACTTAACCACTCTGGAACAATATTCTATACAATCGTACAATTATTGACATATTCTGATGACGTTGATATTATCGCCATGAACGCCCGCACCATGAACGCCCGCACCACTCCTCACGGAACTTGGGGTGGGGAGGGAGGGGATAGCCTGAAGGTTTAATGTGGGCACATAAATCGTTCCCGAGGTGGTCGGGCTAGCACCTTAATGGTGCTGTGGTACCGGAGCGTACCGGATCTGTATCCGGCAAAGGACCATCACAACACTCCCTAAACTTTCGAGGAGCAACCTTGTCGCTACAACAACAACAACAAAATGGTAAATGAGAACAAAACGAGGTGCCTGCTGTCATGGAGCAAACAGTCGGCGCATATGCGCCTTCGCAACCACTCTGCTGTTGGCAGCCATAATTTCGAAATAGTAAAAGACTTCGTTTATTTTGGAACCATCAACAAAACTAGCAAAAACATCACTCTGAAATCGAGTAAAGAATCACTTTTGCCAGTAAATGCTACTTTGGACTACGTAGACAATTGAAAAGTAAAGTCCTCTCTAGGCAAACGAAAATCATACTCTACAAGTCACTTATCGTATCCATCCTGCTATATGGTGCAGAAGCATGGAACATGACCACAGCAGGTGAAGCGGCTCTGGGTGTGTTCGAGAGACAAGTTCTTCGAAAAATATATGGACCTCTATGCGTTGGCGATGGCGAGTACTGAATAAGATTTAACGATGAGCTGTACGAGCTTTACGCAGGCATCAACATAATCCAGCGAATGAAAACGCTGCGGCTGCGCTGTCTAGGCCATGTTATGCGAATGAAAGATGACGCTCCGGCCAAGAAGGTGTCTCTATCGGAACCCGCCTATGGAAGCAGAGGTAGAGGGCGGCCCCCACTCCGCTGGAAGGACCAGGTGGAAAACAAATTAAACTCCCTTGGTGTGACCAATTGTCTTCGGATAGCGAAGAAGAGGAACGACTGGAGCGTCTTTTTGGACGGCCATAACCGTTTAAACGGTGAAGCGTCTATTAAGTAAGTATGTAATGAATGTTTCTTTGTTGCACGCACACTTCTATAATCACTCAAACTTATGTAGGCTGTATCCCTTTCATAATAAGTTCAACACACATTACAGGCACATTCTACTAGCAATTATTAAAAAAGAACTAAGTAAAATAGCAGTCTTTCATATCGAACAATCCTAGCTATTTTGCTGTTCTTACCACAAAAACAATCTTAATAACAGTTGGTTATACACTAAAATCTTCCTACGAATGCGGAGCACCAAGGCTGCATCTCAACAGCGACCCAATAATTCATTTCATTTCACTATTCGCCGTAATATTGTTATGTACTCCAAATATTTTTCTTTGAAGTTGAAGAGTTTTGCAAAATTTGTACTTATAAAAAGTATGCAATGAATTCTTTTGATAAGGAGTAATGACAGTATATTTTTTCCAATAAAATATTTGTTTTAGCCAGTGGTGTACGATGCCAGCAAAGTATCGAATACAAACGCATAATTGCTTATACCGAGCAAAAATTAGGAGTTCCAAAAAAGTTTACACTCATTATGAGCTCATTTAAGAGGCCGAAATGAGTGTATTTCCCTTCTTGCAATGGTCGTCCATTATGAGCATTATTTCAATCAGTTTGTGAGCCTTAATAGGAGCCATAAAAGGTGGGGCATACCGACGTCAGCGCTAGTCGAAGGCAAACGAAAGCTCGATACTCCAAACGGGGAGGCGATTAGTTGTTGCCATCAAAACAGTACAAAATACTTACATAGATTGGTAATAAGCGGATAACAAACAAATGATTAAGCGAAGCGTCCATTAATGAAAAAGCGCCCATTTAAATTTACTTTTTTTTTTTTTGGGCTCTAAAGCTGTCAGAACAGCTGATTATGGCAGAGTAGATATGATACTCCAAACGCCAGGTTATTCTTGTGTTTTTAGATGCTGTCATTTACAAAATGTGGACGACGAATGACAGCTGGATACGCTGTCGTGTGCTGACTGCATCCACAGTGTTGTAGCAAGTTAATGATTCTCGTTCTCGTTGTCTTTTATAAATATTACTTGATAGTTCATAAATGTATAATATTAAAGTTAGGTTTTTTCCTGGCACCACGCCATTTTTTCAATGTCACTGATTCCTATTAGGAGTGCATAAAACTGCCCTAACTCCAGGTCAGGGAGGCACTGCATTTCCTAACTCCGCCAAAACGCCCGAGGGAAGCACAGAAGCCAACCTTGTGGCCTATTTCATTTTTCACTCAACGCAAAAAGCCCGAAAATTAACGTTGAGTAGAGGATGACCCGAACGACCGCTTGCGCGAAAAGACAAGGTTCCAATTTACTTGCAGTAGTCCAAAATCGCACTCTTTATTAGCTCTTTTATGAGTCTAAAATAAATGCATTTCACTTCTTGCGATGGTCGGCTTTTTTTTCATGTGTCATATAAGCTTAAAAAAGGGTCATATATGACACCAATTTTATTCATAAACAGCTTATTTTCAGCACTTCTTGGGCTCCGAAATGACTCCTTTGCCAAGGTTTTTGGTGTTATTCATGACTCTCACAAAACTCATTTAATGCTTTTTGTTCCCATATGACACCTTTTAGGCATTGGAATGAGGGAAATAAAATAGGGGAAACATGTCGGAGAAAATTTTGGAAACGATTTTTACTGTTGAGGTCACCACAGGCATTTCAAAGGGAGTCCTTGTAACTAAACGAGCAATTTGCAAATGGAGGACCTCCGATTGGGGCGATTCTGCGGTGAACATCGATTTGGCCATGAACGAAATACTTACATTTTTCAGATTTTATGCTTATATTAGGCTAGCGATTTCCGTTCACAGTCTGACCTTCCAAAGTATGAGATCATGGATACATGATCTCCTATCTTTAGCATTTATACACCGATGTTTTGCTTTCTTAAGGCATCGCTGTAGAAAAAAGGTAGATTGTGGAATGCATGGAGCCTGAAATTCATGCATTTCTGTACATTATTTTTTCCACTTAGTGGTACCTGCCTGTTAAAGTATAGAATGATAGAGACCGCATTTCGTTGGAGGAGTCATATAAAATAATGTGAGCTCCCTTAGTGTTACCCATTCGTATCAGTAAGGGCGATGAAAGAGTGGCGAAAGTAGAATAGAATCCTGCCACTTAAAAATAATAATTGGGATATTTTTTATATATTCAGTCAATTCTACACACAGAAATTGTGTGCCAAACTTAATGGGAATCCCTCTATTTGCTATTGAAATATCGAAGAAAAACCTATATGCGAAATATTAGAGACATAAAAATGAGCGGGGTTACATCCCAATTATGCCTCATTTTACTGGGCACATTACTTGCAGTCGGAATAAGTTGTATGCTAAATCCATTACGATATATTTACTTGTTCAGGCATAACTCCAGAGGCCGCATTTTACTAATACTAAAAATCCAAGATATCGACAGGGACCAACATTTTGGACATAAAGAACTCAAAAAAATGTCTCGCCTGAGCATTATTTGGAAGCTGATAGGGACAATGAACGAAAATGCAAAAAAATAATTCGGCGAATCACGGAAATTTTAAGACTAATGTGCACGATATACTTAAGCTATGGAGGTAGGTAATACTTATTCTCCTTACTAAGCAACAAAAAAAGAATAACATCCATGCCATGTTAACCACGACCACAAATAAAGTCATAAGCAATGCTTTTTATACTCAGCTGAGCAGAGCTCACAGAGTATATTAACTTGGTTCGCATAAGGGTAATCCGTAACGGCATAAACTAATCGAGATAGATATAGACTTCCATATATCAAAATGATCTGGGCGAAAAAAGAAATTCATTTAGCCATGTCCGTCCGTCCGCCTGTCCGTGAACACGATAACTTCAGTAAATTTTGAGGTATCTTGATGAAATTTGATATGTAGGTTCCTGGGTGCTGTTAAAATGAACGAAATCGGACTACAACCACGCCCACTTTTTCGATATCGAAAATTTCGAAAAACCGAAAAAGTGCGATAATTCATTACCAAAGACGGATAAAGCGATGAAACTTGGTAGGTGCGTTGACCTTATGACGCAGAATAGAAAATTAGTAAAATTTTGAACAATGGGCGTGGCACCGTCCACTTTTAAAATAAGTTAATTTAAAAGTTTTGCAAGTTGTAATTTGGCTGTCATTGAAGATATCTTGATGAAATTTGACAGGCACGTTACTCCTATTACTATATGTGTGCTAAATAAAAACTAGCAAAATGGGATGACGAACACGCCCAATTTTAAAAAAAAATTTTTTTTAAGTCAAATTTTAACAAAAGATTTAATATCTTTACAGTATATAAGTAAATTATGTCAACATTCAACTCCAGTAATGATATGGTGCAACAAAATACAAAAATAAAAGAAACTTTCAAAATGGGCGTGGCTCCGCCCTTTTTCATTTAATTCATCTAGAATACTTTTAATGCCATAAGTCGAACAAAAAGGTGCATAGATTCTATGACGATAACTGTTTTCTGTGAAAATGGGCGAAATCGGTTGAAGCCACGCCCAGTTTTTATACACAGTCGGCCTTCTGTCCTTCGGCTCGGCTGTTAACATGGTAACTAAAAATCGATATATTTTTACTAAACTTAGTTCACGTACTTACCTGAAGTCACTTTATCTTGGTATAAAATATGGCCGAAATCCGACTATGACACATTTTGGTCGATATCTCGAAAACGCCTTCACATATACAACCACCACCACTCCCTTTTAGAACCCTCATTAATACTTTTAATTTGATACCCATATCATACAAACACATTCTAGGGTCACCCCTGGTCCACCTTTATGGCGATATCCCGAAATGGCGTCCACCTATAGAACTATCACTCTTTAATACCTTCCATTTGAAACCCTTGTCATACAAACACATTCCAGGGTTACCCTAGGTTCATTTTGCTAAATGGTGATTTTCCTTTATTTTGTCTCCAAAGCTCTTAGCTGAGTATGTAATGTTCGGTTACACCCGAACTTAGCCTTCCTTACTTGTTGTAATTGAAGTTGCATTGCTTTAAATTAACCCGCCGATAGATTGTAGCCTGTGGCCAGACGAGAAGGCTTTAATTTTGTGAATAACTTTACTACACCTACCCACCTACCCACCTGATCATGAAAAGCTGTAGTGACTTTTTAAGCTTAGAGGCGAACTTTATAATAATTCGAAAATCGATATTTTTTCTTCATTTTATTTATTTTTTTTTTTTGCACCAAAGTTGATTATGTCACATTTTAGTGTTGTCGTCTGGCCAGGCGAACATATTTTTAAGCTTATAAAACCTCATAATGCGTGTTCATTTCAAAATTTATCAATAAAAATTCAAACCTATATCACAATGTGCAACGAGTTTTCTTCGAAATTTAAATAAAAATTCAAATATTTGTGGATAAAATCCAAGTGACAAATTTCGTCTGGCCAGACGACAACGCTAAGATGTGTTTAAATTATTCACCGCTAATCGAAGGGTTAAACTATTTTATAATAAAATATGAATATTTGTTAAAAGGTTGCTTTGGTGAATATAAACTTTCGGCATGCGGCTCATAATTTTTTTCATATCAGAGTCATAAACGATCAGGTTCCTGAGGCTTAAATTATTCAAATATTCTAGCTTTATCGGATTATATTAACAGCGCTCCGTGAATATTCGTGGGAACGCTATTGATATAACGCTCAAATTTGTACTTATTAGACATAGAGAATAATCAAACAACTATTGCCCGTCGAACCCAGTTCGGAGTTGAGGAAAGTAGTATTTCTAAAGAAATCTACTCGAATAGCTAATAGGCGCAAAATATATAGTGAACTCAGCAACATACACGATGAAAGAATTCACTACACGAATATATTAAGCATAGTATATTTATGATTCACACAATCACACTTCTTGTCTCTACGACGCTCGTTTGTAGTGTAGTGACTACCCAAATCGAACCCTGCCGCAATATGTGGCAACATCATAGAACAGCTGAGTTTTAGCAACTACAGCCAACGTCTAGTAATACTTTGAATTTCAACGCATAATATAATTTGGGACTTTCCATTTTAAGATACGACATTGTTCTTTTTATACTCAGTTGAGCAGAGCTCACAGAGTATATTAAGTTTGATTGGATAACGGTTGGTTGTACATATATAAAGGAATCGAGATAGATATCTACTTCCATATATCAAAATAATCAGGATCGAAAAAAAATTTGATTGAGCCATGTCCGTCCGTCCGTCCGTCCGTCCGTCCGCCCGTTAACACGATAACTTGAGTAAATTTTTAGGTATCTTGATGCAATTTGGTATGTAGGTTCCTGAGCACTCATCTCAGATCGCTATTTAAAATGAACGATATCGGACTATAACCACGCCCACTTTTTCGATATCGAAAATTTCGAAAAACCGAAAAAGTGCGATAATTAATTACAAAAGACAGATAAAGCGACGAAACTTGGTAGATATGTTGGGCTTATGACGCAGAATAGAAAATTAGTAAAATTTTGGACAATGGGCGTGGCACCGCCTACTTTTAAAAGAAGGTAATTTAAAAGTTTTGCAAGCTGTAATTTGGCATTCGTTTAAGATATCATGATGAAATTTGGCAGGAACGTTACTCCTATTACTATATGTACGCTTAATAAAAATTAGCAAAATCGGAGAAGGACCACGCCCACTTTTAAAAAATTTTTTTTTAAAGTAAAATTTTAACAAAAAATTTATTATCTTTACTGTATATAAGTAAATTATGTGAACATTCAACTCCAGTAATGATATGGTGCAACAAAATACAAAAATAAAAGAAAATTTCAAAATGGGCGTGGCTCCGCCCTTTTTCATTCAATTTGTCTAGGATACTTTTAACGCCATAAGTCGCACAAAAATTAACCAATCCTTTTGATATTTGGTAGGGGCATAGATTTTATGACGTTAACTGTTTTCTGTGAAAATGGGCGAAATCGGTTAATTCCACGCCCAATTTTTATACACAGTCGTCCGTCTGTCCTTCCGCATGGCCGTTAACACGATAATTTGAGCAAAAATCGACATATCTTTAATGAACTTAGTTCCCGTGCTTACTTGAACTCACTTTATCTGGGTATGAAAAATGAACGAAATCCGACTATGACCACGCCCACTTTTTCAATATCGAAAATTACGAAAAATGAAAAAATGCCATAATTCTATACCAAATACGAAAAAGGGGATGAAACATGGTAAGGTAATTGGATTGTTTTATTGACGCGAAATATAACTTTAGAAAAAACTTTATAAAATGGTTGTGACACCTACCATATTAAGTAGAAGAAAATGAAAAAGTTCTGCAGGGCGAAATAAAAAACCCTTAAAATCTTGGCAGGTATTACATATATAAATAAATTAGCGGTATCCAACATATGATGTTCTGGGTCACCCTGGTCCACATTTTGGTCGATATCTGGAAAACGCCTTCACATATACAACTACCACCACTCCCTTTTAAAACTCTCATTAATACCTTTAATTTGATACCCATATCGTACAAACTCATTCTAGAGTCACCTCTGGTCCACCTTTATGGCGATATATCGAAAATGCGAACACCAATAGAACGAACGCCCATTCCCTTTTAAAATACTCATTAACTCCTTTCGTTTGATACCATTCTAGAGTCACCACTGGTCCACCTTTATGGCTATATCCCTAAATGGCGTCCACCTATAGAACTATGGCCCACTCCGTCATAAAATACTCTTTAATGCCTTTCATTTGATACACATGTCATACAAACATATTCCAGGTTTTCCCTCGGTTCATTTTCCTACACGGTTATTTTCCCTTATGTTGTCACCATAGCTCTCAACTGAATATGTAATATTCGGTTACACCCGAACTTAACCTTCCTTACTTGTTTAGTTTTAGTTTTAGTTTAAGTTTATTTTGAGTTAATAAATATGGAATAATAAACATAACATTTTATAGTAGCAATGCTGTGCGTAGTTTAAAAAGTTAGAATACTTAAATATCAAATGTATCAAAAATAAATGAACTGATTATCATTTTAAGTACATATCCTTATAGAGCTAAATGTAAGCTTTTTTGAAAGTAGTATCTCAATCCGTTTAGTGGTGTTCGAGAATATCTTGTTTGTTTGTTTATTCGTTATTTCCTTATAATAGTTAACAATTTTCATAAAAATCTTATTAAAATAATACCAATAAGAAAATAGTTAATACCATTAAATGTTCATTTTAAGAACAGTGGAAATGTCATATCCTTCATTTTTTATTATAGATGCTTGTGGGGCGCATACTGATAATACAAAAAAAGAACAAAAGCAAAGAAACGGGAAATATCTTTAAGTGAGCTTAATATAACTACTGAATATAAAAAAACTGGAGGTGCAAAGTAAATACTTTCATATAATTAGTTATTACTATATTTTAAAGACATCGAGAAATTACATTATAGGTCGCAGCAGAATTTCAATATCCTCATGTTTGAAACCAAGAAGCCACTGCTTCACTTCCATTAGGAACACAGTTTGCCTTCTAGTCGTTTGTAACTCTGTAGGTAGTTTATTAAATAATTTACATGATATTTTGGTGTAGAAGTTACGAAAATGAGTGGTCCGAAAACTAGGCATCGTTATGTGAGAAGACGATTTGCTTCTTAGACCGTAGCGATTGTACATAGGGCTTTGTGTATACCCGCCTCTATTAAAGAAAATTTTTAAAACTTTAAAATAACAAGTAAGGAAGGTTAAGTTCGGGTGTAACCGAACATTACATACTCAGTTGAGAGCTATGGTGACAACATAAGTGAAAATAACCATGTAGGAAAATGAACCGAGAGAAACCCTGGAATGTGTATCAAATGAAAGGAATTAAAAAGTATTTTATGAGGGAGTGGGCCATAGTTCTATAGGTGGACGCCATTTAGGGATATAGCCTTAAAGGTGGATCAGGGTTGACTCTAGAATGCGTTTGTACGATATGGGTATCAAATGAAAGGTGTTAATGAGTATTTTAAAAGGAAGTAATCCTTAGTTCCATAGGTGGACGCCGTTTCGAGATATCGCCATAAAGGTGGAGTAGGGGTGACCCTAGAATTTGTTTGTACAATATGGGTATCAAAAGAAAGGTGTTAATGAGTATTTTAAAAGAGAGTATTCCTTATTTCCATAGGTGGACGCCGTTTCGAGATATCGCCATAAAGGTGGGCCACGGGTGACTCTAGAATTCGTTTGTGCAATATGGGCATCAAACGAATGGTGTTAATGAGTATTTTAAAAGGGATTGGGCCTTAGTTCTATAGGTGGATGCCGTTTCGAAATATCGCCATAAAGGTGGACCAGAGGTGACTCTAGAATGTGTTTGTACGATATGGGTATCAAATTAAAGGTATTAATGAGGGTTTTAAAAGGGAGTGGTGGTTGTTGTATAGGTGGTCGCCTTTTCGAGATATCGCCATAAAGGTGGACCAGGGGTGACTCTAGAATGCGTTTGTACGATATGGGTATCAAATGAAAGGTGTTAATGAGTATTTTAAAAGGAAGTAATCCTTAGTTCCATAGGTGGACGCCGTTTCGAGATATCGCCATAAAGGTGGAGTAGGGGTGACCCTAGAATTTGTTTGTACAATATGGGTATCAAATGAAAGGTGTTAATGAGTATTTAAAAGGGAGTAATCCTTAGTTCCATAGGTGGACGCCGTTTCGAGATATCGCCATAAAGGTGGAGTAGGGGTGACCCTAGAATTTGTTTGTACAATATGGGTATCAAACGAAAGGAGTTAATGAGTATTTTAAAAGGGAGTGGGCCTCAGTTCTATAGGTGGACGCCTTTTCGAGGTATCGCAATAAAGGTGGACCAGGGGTGACTCTAGACTTTGTTTGTACGATATGGGTATCAAATGAAAGGTGTTAAAGAGTATTTTTAAAAGGGAGTGGGCCTTTGTTCTATAAGTGTTCGCCTTTTCGAGATATCGCCATAAAGGTGGACCAGGGGTGACTTTAGAATATGTTTGTACGATATGGGTATCAAATTAGAGGTATTAATGAGAGTTTTAAAAGGGAGTGGTGTGAAGGCGTTTTCCAGATATCGACCAAAATGTGGACCAGGGTGACCCAGAACATCATCTGTTGGATACCGCTAATTTATTTATATATGTAATACCTGCCAAGATTTGAAGGGTTTTTTATTTCGCCCCGCAGAACTTTTTCATTTTCTTCTACTTAATATGGTAGGTGTCACAACCATTTTATAAAGTTTTTTCTAAAGTTATATTTCGCGTCAATAAAACAATCCAATTACCTTACCATGTTTCATCCCTTTTTTCATATTTGGTATAGAATTATGGCATTTTTTCATTTTTCGTAATTTTCGATATCGAAAAAGTGGGCGTGGTCATAGTCGGATTTCGTTTATTTTTCATACCAAGATAAAGTGAGTTCAAGTAAGCACGTGAACTAAGTTCATTAAAGATATGTCGATTTTTGCTCAAGTTATCGTGTTAAAGGCCATGCGGAAGGACAGACGGACGACTGTGTATAAAAATTGGGCGTGGCATCAACCGATTTCGCCCGTTTTCACAGAAAACAGTTAGCGTCATAAAATCTATGCCCCTACCAAATTTCAAAAGGATTGGTTAATTTTTGTTCGACTTATGGCGTTAAAAGTATCCTAGACAAATTAAATGAAAAAGGGCGGAGCCACGCCCATTTTGAAAATTTCTGTTATTTTTGGATTTTGTTGCACCATATCATTACTGGAGTTGAATGTTGACATAATTTACTTATATACTGTAAAAATATTAAATTTTTTGTTAAAATTTTACATAAAAAAAATTTTTTTTTTTAAAGTGCGCGTGGTCCTTCTCCGATTTTGCTAATTTTTATTAAGCATACATATAGTAATAGGAGTAACGTTTCTGCCAAATTTCATCATGATATCTTTAACGACTGCCAAATTACAGCTTGCAAAGTTTTAAATTACCTTGTTTTAAAAGTGGGCGGTGCCACACCCATTGTCCAAAATTTTGCTAGTTTTCTATTCTTCGCCATAAGTTCAACTCACCTACCAAGCTTCGTCACTTTAGCTGTCATTTGTAATGAATTATCGCACTTTTTCGGTTTTTCGAAATTTTCGATATCGAAAAAGTGGGCGTGGTTATAGTCCGATATCGTTCATTTTAAACAGCGATGTGAGATGAGTGCTCAGGAACCTACATACCAAATTTCATCAAGATACCTCAAAATTTACTCAAGTTATCGTGTTAACGGACGGACGGACATGGCTCAATCAAATTTTTTTTTCGATCCTGATTATTTTGATATATGGAAGTCTATATCTATCTCGATTCCTTTATATATGTTCAACCAACCGTTATCCAATCAAACTTAATATACTCTGTGAGCTCTGCTCAACTGAGTATAATAAGTGACGTAAGGTAAGAATATTAAGTTTTCTGAAATGATCCATAGAGTTCGTTAGACGACCAGTGTGGCAAGTTCTTCGAGTAAGGCACTTCTGAAGGACTAACAGAGATCTAATCTTAGTGCGGTAGGCACCAGCCCATCAACTGCCCCGTATTGCAATTTTGAGTGGATTAATCCATGATACACCAATGTCAGTAATCTACTTATTAGAGCATACTTTTCTTAAAGTATAGAAAGAACGTACGGCTGATAGCATATATTGTTTGACAGCAGAGATATGCGATGACCAACTTAGATTTTAATCTATTATAATACCCAGATATTTAAAATTAGGAACAATTTCGATCTCGAAGCATTTCTTGTCGCATCTTGTTATCTGTTCAAAAATTACAGAAGAGTTCGGCTGAGTACAATTTGTTGAGCACAACCTGTGACGCATGCAATCTGACGCATGAAAGATTATTTCGGATCTTGGTATTTCTTTACCGCAAAGACTAAAACACATTAACTTAGTTTTGCTGCTTACCACGAGTTTATGGCTTGCAAACCAAGATATTAACAAATAAATATCATTATTTATATCAGCAAAAAGGTTAAAAGAGTTATTGGACTCGTATGCGATGGCAAGGTCATCAGCAAAGGCTGTAACTTTACCAATAAATGGTAACGAAAATATAGAGTTAATGTAGATTAAAAACAAAACTGGTCCAAGAACCGAGCTCTGGGGTCCTCGTTATTAAGCTTCTTGATTAGAATATTGTGGTCCACCATATCAAGTGCCTTTCTGATGTCCACAAAAAGACTTGCACAACTTTTCCTATCATCAATTGCCTCATAAATAAATGAACAAAACTCTAAGAGAGCATTTTCTGTAGAAAAACCGGATCTAAAACCAAAATGCATTGAGCTAAATTAATTTATTTTCTCTAGATAGGCTAATATTCTGCTTTTGACTGCCTTCTCGAACACTTTTGAAATAGAAGATAGTAGAGATATAGGCCTGTAATTATTTTGGTCTTTTTTATTTCCTTTTTTTAAGTGCGGTATTACAGTGGCACATTTTAAGTCTTCTGGAAAACCCCAAAGTCTATACTTGAATTAAATAAATATTTTAAAATGTCGACAATGTAAAGGAATATGCTTTTCAACGTTCAATTTGGTATATTATCGCAACCACTTGAGCCGGAATTTTTCAATGAATTGATTATACTAAATATTTCTGAAACTGAAATCGGATCAAAAAAAAAGCTATTGCTGAGAGGTGGGAAACCTAAGAGCATTGGGTCAGAATGACACATGCAAGGCATTAAGTTACTCGTTGTAGCAGAGGATGTTCCAATACTTACAAAAAAGTTATTGAAAACTTCAGCAACTTCCAGAGGTTTCGAGGCGTCCACACCATTCAAGCTCAACTTCAACTTCCTGTTCATAAGTCTATTAATAGCGTCCCATTCTTTTCTAGTGTCACCTTGTGCTGACAATACTAAATCCTGGAAATATTTGTCGCGCCTTGAACGGATGCTTTTATTAATTTTATTAGATAAGCGACGTTTACGATTCCGAAGTTCAGTGTTTGTAGCATTTTCTGCGTAATTTATTCTTTAGTTGTATCCTTTTAATTAATGAATTAGTAACCCAATGCTTACGAGATAGACTGGATTTTTTCGGCAAAAAAGAAAGACTGCAAAAGGTTATGTAACTCGTAAGTGTATATAGAAATAGGCTATATGGCAAACTAGGGAGTCAAAATTCCGCCTTAGACTTCTTACATTCTGGTGCACAACAGTAAAAGTGCTGGCCTCTGATGCTAGAATATGAGAATTATTAATAATGTTTATAGTAGGGCTGTTGTTTGTAAGACGGATCTTGAATTCATACTTTATGTATTTTTACAAAACTTTTATTACTAATATTAAATTTAAGTTTCAGATAGATCACTAAACATTCTTATTTTCACAGCACTACCATTTTCATTTTTTTTTTTTCATTGATATCCTGGAGTTGCTAAACCATAAATATTTATATTGCTTTTCTTTTTTAACTTTACTGGCCGCTAAGAACAAAGATCTGTAATAGCCAGTAAAGCTGTTATTAATATAAATATTATTATTACTATTATTGCAAGCATCAGAAAACAGCGATGAATTCCGCTTCTTCCTAGCAGTACGTTTGGCAACCATGATTTTTTTCTTAATTTCTTAGTTTCTAAGCATCTCTTCCTAAAATTCAAAACAATAACACAGCTTCCATTGTCTCAACCAGTTGAGATCTAGTCACAATCGAGCTACCTCTAATTTGATTGACTCTATAGTCAGTTTCGAACAAAAGTTTCGATCACTAAAAATTGATTTCCCTACAGGATTACAACTTTTTATCGCAACTCATATTTTTTATTTCATATAACTTTTATGCTCTACCAATCAGTTTGAATAAACATTTATATTTCATGTTTTATTTAAACAATTACTTCTTCAAACTTTTCAACTTAGTTTGACATGAGTTATTAAACAAAAAGAAAAACATAAATGTACTTTAAAATAATTTACAACTTTCGTATAACTTTTCACATTTATTATAACTGTGAGCTTTCGTGAGTGTGATTGTCAGGCTTGCATATCCCACCCACATAAAAGATTTTACAAAACAGCTACCATATAAGAACAATGCACATCTGAGTAGCGCTCCTCTCACAGTATTCCCTATGCACTTTCATTTGAAAGCGAGCGAACCAGTTGCATAAGCTTTTCCGCGGAAGCAAGATGGCAAGTCTTTCCAATTTGCCCAATTTTATATAAAAAGTAATCTACGATGTTGTTGTTGTAGCAGTGCTTCGCCCCATCCAATAGGTGCGGCCGATCACAAATTGTTATCAATATCCTCTAAAGGGAGTCCAAGGAAACTTGCTGTTTCAACAGGGGTGGACCATAATGAGAGGGGTGTTAGAGGCGTTGGTTCCACATTACAATTAAAGATATGGTTGGTGTCATGTGGGGACACATTGCAAGCGGGGCATGCATTTTGTATGTCGGGGTTGATTCTGGACAGGTAAGAGTTTAACCTGTTACAGTATTCAGATCGAAGTTGAGCTAGAGTGACTCGTGTTTCCCTGGGGAGTGTGCGTTCCTCTTCCGCAATTTTGAGTACTGTTCTTTGAGTACTGGATTCACCGGGCAATTCCCGGCATAAAGGTTCGACGCCTGTTTGTGGAGTTCACTGAGGACCTGCTTGTGTTTTTTGGCTTCATACGGCTGAGTTCTCAGGTGACGTATTTCCTCATAATGCTTACGGGGATGACTGCTTAAGCCCCTAGGCGGTGTTGGTTCATCAATCAGACACCTGTTGGGATGCCCAGGGTTCTGGGTATGCAGCAGGAACTGTTTGGTTAGTATCTCATTTCTCTCCCTGATGGGGAGTATTCGCGCCTCATTATGTAGATGGTGCTCAAGGGACATAAGAAGTCAGCCCGTTGCGATTCTGAGAGCAGTATTTTGGCAGGCCTATAGCTTCTTCCAGTGAGTAGTTTTAAGGCTTGGCGACCATACAGGGAACGCGTAGCATTCAATCGGCTGGCCAGTTGCTTTGTAAGTAGTAATGAGCGTTTCTTTATCTTTTCCCCAAGTACTGCCAGCAAGAGATTTGAGGATTTTATTACGGCGCTGGATTTTCGCTAAAATTGCGGCTGCATGCGCGCCAAAATGTAGGTCCTCATCAAACGTCACATCCAAGATTTTGGGGTGTAGGACAGTCAGTAGCGTAGTGCCATCGACGTGGATGTTCAAAATGGTCGACATTTGGGACGTCCAAGTTGTAAATAAGGTCGCGTATGATTTAGTCGGTGATAATGCCAGATTTCGCGAGGCGAAAAAACTGGAGAGATCAGGGAGGTAGCCCTTTATTCTGTTGCAAAGCTCATCGATCTGTGGGCTGGCCATTAATGTGCAGTCATCGGCGTAAGAAACGATAGCAACTCCTTTCGGTGACGAAGGTAGTTTTGATATGTAGAAATTAAACAAATGTGGGGATAGGACACCACCCTGTGGCACTCCTTGTTTAATTCTTCTTGGCTTTGCTGTTTCGTTTCTGACTTGCACAGATGTTGCCGACCACCCTGATAATTTGCGGTCCACCTTTTAAGACATGGGGGAAGGTTAAACCCTTCCAGGTCTTGAAGTAACGTGCCATGGTTGACCGTATCAAAAGCTTTTGATAGGTCTAGCGCAACGAGTACTGTTCTATGGTGTGGCTTCTGATTAAGCCACAATTTATCTGGATGCTAATGGCATTTATCGCGGTGGTGGTGCCATGGAGTTTTCTAAAGCCATGCTGATGCCAGGCTAGCTGCAAAGTAATTTACGATAGCATCCAAACATTAGGCTCTCCAGAAACTGAGCAAAAACTTTTGTAAGTTCTTTTTACTCATTTTATTTCCTACTATATCTTAACTGGCTCAGTTTTAGTTGGTTGTGAAATAAATGCAGCCAGACTTCAACGCTGTTGGTACAAATGTGGCTACCAACTGTCTCGCTCTGCGTCTGATACGAACTAGTTAAGAATTGTTCCATAAACCCATATTCCAAAACTGTGGCGTTTACTGAGTGTCTCCTCTTTGTTCTACAGGGCTTCATTTTCGCGTACGCTCCAATAGACAATGTTGACGAAAAAGATACGAACTCGTACTTTAATAACATTGAAAAGCCCCATGATAATTGTCTCACCACAGTATCAAAGTCTTCAATGACTTCAACACCAAGGTAAGGAAGTGCATTTTGTCTTACAGTGGAAAAATTTAGTACCACGATAAAGAATCTCCCAGTGGTTTGAGGCTAATTGATTTAATCGCGGTTTGAAATTTGATGACATGCACTTTCAGGATCCAACATAAAAAGATAAATCAAGCTACTTGGCTGTTGGCTTGTCGAAGAATATGAAACCAAATCGACCACATAGTAATAGGCGGCAGGCACAGCAATAGAGCCGTGGATGTTCGCGCTCCACGAATTCCAAATATCGTCTCAGACTTTTAGCGCCTCTGTGTAGGCAGAAAACTGCACGCAGTGATACATAGCTTGCCATCGAGAAGCTGCTCCCGAAACAGACTACAGATTATTACTCCACTGGAATGTCACACCTGCTCACTGAAAGTTATCTCTGACCTGACGATGTACCGGAGCAATGGGAGCGGACACCCCAGGTCACAAGTAACCGAGCAAAAACAAATGTTGGAATGAGTCATGTTAAGCTGCTTAGGAAAAAAGGATGATTCTTGAAGCACCACTCGAATATGGGTGCATCAACGCAATTTATATTGGAGTTGTATTATAACGCGAGTAAGGAAGAAAAAGTTTATAAAAACGTGAGGTAGAATAGGGTAAGTGCAGGGAGATTCAGATAAGATAACAAAAAAATTGGCTTCTAGTCCAAACATTTGAAAGCACATTCAAGAGAAACTAGGTTTAAATCTTCTTGGAGGCATATCGCACGAAGTCATTACATTTTATAAACGAACAGCTTGGACCTTAACTGTGCGGCTTCAAACCTAGCTAATCTAATGTAGACCAGATCTTCTTAATACCCGAAATCATATAGAAAACTCAAGCAATTTTGACATTGCGTAATGGTGTTGCTAATAAACTACTATGTCTGAATTGAAATTTCCTGAAAAGCTACTGAGGCAGGAGGTAAGCAGTAAAGGAATTCTCTGAACCATTTGCAGACTCAAGGTGACTACTTTACATAGGTCCTTCAAACCCCTTTTTTCGGGCGGAACTTGGGATCGCCAGAGACTAGCCTGCTAAATAAACAGGATTCACTACGGGTAGTTAAAGTTGACAATCGGGTTAGAAAAGCTATACGTTGCGCTTGAAATTCCTTTAAATCCGATTTAGCCGAGTCAGTGCTGACGTGTAGCATACCTAGCCTTGTTAAAAAGATTAAGCCCTCTAAACAACAGGCCTAGGCGAAATAGCTATGTCGATGCTAAAATAACTAGAGAACAACAGCATCAGCTATCTAACGCATATTTTTCACATGTCGTTTTAGGCTTTGACATTCCAGAACAATGAAGAACGGCAAGGATAGTAACACTGCCAAATACTGAAAACCCAGCCTATGATAGTGGCTTGTATCTATCGATATCATTCCTTTAGCCAGTGGAAAGCCATTTAACTGTTCTGCTTCCCTCATTTTGTTTAGCACGTGCAAGGAACAGATTACGCGGATATTGGACATTCACGTCGATGGAGCTACGCTATCAATTGCCAGTCACCCAGATATCTTAGGTATAATTCACAGCATTTTACCTTTATGCACATGCCTCCGAAATTGTATCTAAGGTGCAAAGCCTTAATACCATCAAACAACTGCTTGATCTAGCAACGCTTCTCAGATGGATAAGGAAATATCTCTGTAAAAACTACGAAGAGACACAGAACCGACCAACTCAGCTGGCTGATCTAGATAAATATAAGGAGACCCTAAGCCTCATACACACTGAGTTGTTATCAATATATCAGAAAGCGGTGCATCCCAGCAAACAGCTGCTTGATCTATTCCTATCTATACAATGAGAAACGGTGCCTACTAGAGTCCTGCATGAATGCATTACACGTGAATGTACAATGAGACATACTGATACTGTCTCAGTATCCATTGTACTACACGCCAATGAGTTTGTATTGTATGAGTAATGGTATGCAAAGAGAAGTTGTATGTACCCGCATTCGTTACCAAAGAAATTCATACACACACATGTCTCATCGAGAAGCACAATGAGATAAACGTTGTTCAAGTTGTATCAATGAATATACTATGAGTACTAAGTACCTACTTGCTTTCGCTCTTAAATGATGTGTACATTTATTAAAAGTTAAATGTCTGCGTTCAAACTATGAAAAGCGTAACAAAAAATATGGGTATTTTTAAGCGACGAATGCAAAATTGTTTATCTTAATATATAAAAAATACGTGTCACAGGTTTGAGGCCAATGGACTCCTAAACTACTGAACCGATTTTGAATTTGTTTTGCACCCCGTGTGTAGTTTGATACAACTTGAAATATAGCGATAGGTTATATCCCAGTTAGTTATATTAGTTTATTGCAATTTTTCTTATTTGTTTATACGTAATATTAAAATGTTACGTATACGCAGTGGCACTCATGTTGTTGTTGTTGTTGTTGTTGTAGCGATTAGTTACTCCCCGAACAGTGGCACTCATATTTTCAGGTGGTGCGGATATACTTCCGTGTAATTGCTTGGTGTTTAATTAAACAAACTGTTTATCAATAAAAAATATTATAGCGAATGATATCAAGTATAGCACATCACTAGGCCCGCCGAGAGGCGGGTTTCTGAAGGGGCCAGCGATTTAGAGGTACTATGACATTTTTTTTAATACAGAAGAGTCTTTTGTTGTTCCATGTGCAATTTTTAAGCCCAATTTCAAAAGCAACGAATATCTGCATTTCGTTTTAATATCATAGTGAAGTGTGAAAAATAAAAATCTATATATATAACAAGTAAGGAAGGTTAAGTTCGGGTGTAACCGAACATTACATACTCAGTTGAGAGCTATGGTGACAACATAAGGAGAAATAACCGTGTAGGAAAATGAACCGAGGGAAAACCTGGAATATGTTTGTATGACATGTGTATCAAATGAATGGCATTAAAGAGTATTTTATGAGGGAGTGGGCCATAGTTCTATAGGTGGACGCCATTTAGGGATATACCCATAAAGGTGGATCAGGGTTGACTCTAGAATGCGTTTGTACGATATGGGTATCAAATGAAATGTGTTAATGAGTATTTTAAAAGGGAGTAATCCTTAGTTCCATAGGTGGATGCCGTTTCGAGATATCGCCACAAAGGTGGACCAGGGGTGACTCTAGAATGCGTTTGTACGATATGGGTATCAAATGAAAGGTGTTAATGAGTATTTTAAAAGGGAGTAATCCTTAGTTCCATAGGTGGACGCCGTTTCGAGATATCGCCATAAAGGTGGACCAGGGGTGACCCTAGAATTTGTTTGTTCAATATCGCCATAAAGGTGGACCAGGGGTGACTCTAGAATGTGTTTGTACGATATGGGTATCAAATTATAGGTATTAATGAGGGCTTTAAAAGGGAGTGGTGGTTGTTGTATAGGTGGTCGCCTTTTCGAGATATCGCCATAAAGGTGGACCAGGGGTGACTCTAGAATGCGTTTGTACGATATGGGTATCAAATGAAAGGTGTTAATGAGTATTTTAAAAGGGAGTAATCCTTAGTTCCATAGGTGGACGCCGTTTCGAGATATCGCCATAAAGGTGGACCAGGGGTGACCCTAGAATTTTTTGTTCAATATCGCCATAAAGGTGGACCAGGGGTGACTCTAGAATGTGTTTGTACCATATGGGTATCAAATTAAAGGTATTAATGAGGGTTTTAAAAGGGAGTGGTGGTTGTTGTATAGGTGGTCGCCTTTTCGAGATATCGCCATAAAGGTGGACCAGGGGTGACTCTAGAATGCGTTTGTACGATATGGGTATCAAATGAAAGGTGTTAATGAGTATTTTTAAAAGGGTGTGGGCCTTCGTTCTATAGGTGTTCGCCTTTTCGAGATATCGCCATAAAGGTGGACCAGGGGTGACACTAGAATAAGTTTGTACGATATGGGTATCAAATTAAAGGTATTAATGAGAGTTTTAAAAGTGAGTGGTGGTAGTTGTATATGTGAAGGCATTTTCCAGATATCGACCAAAATGTGGACCAGGGTGACCCAGAACATCATCTGTTGGATACCGCTAATTTATTTATATATGTAGTACCTGCCAAGATTTTAAGGGTTTTTTATTTCGCCCTGCAGAACTTTTTTAATTTTCTTCTACTTCATATGGTAGGTGTCACAACCATTTTATAAAGTTTTTTCTAAAGTTATATTTCGCGTCAATAAAACAATCCAATTACCTTACCATGTTTCATCCCTTTTTTCGTATTTGGTATAGAATTATGGCATTTTTTTCATTTTTCGTAATTTTCGATATCGAAAAAGTGGGCGTGGTCATAGTCGGATTTCGTTCATTTTTCATACCAAGATAAAGTGAGTTCAAGTAAGCACGTGAACTAAGTTCATTAAAGATATGCCGATTTTTGCTCAAGTTATCGTGTTAACCGCCATGCGGAAGGACAGACGGACGACTGTGTATAAAAACTGGGCGTGGCATCAACCGATTTCGCCTATTTTCACAGGAAACAGTTAACGTTATAAAATCTATGCCACTACCAAATTTCAAAAGGATTGGTTAGTTTTTGTTCGACTTATGGCGTTAAAAGTATCCTAGACAAATTTAATGAAAAAGGGCGGAGCCACGCACATTTTGAAATTTTCTTTTATTTTTGTATTTTGTTGCACCATATCATTACTGGAGTTGAATGTTGACATAATTTACTTATATACTGAAAAGATATTAAATTTATTGTTAAAATTTTTTTTGTAAAAAAAATTTTTTTTTAAAAGTAGGCGTGGTCCTTCTCCGATTTTGCTAATTTTTATTGAGCGTACATATAGTAATAGCAGTAACGTTCCTGCCAAAGTTCATCAAGATATCTTCAACGGCTGCCAAATTTCAGCTTGCAAAACTTCTAAATTACCTTCTTTTAAAATTGGGCGGTGCCACGCCCATTGTCCAAAATTTTACTAATTTTATATTCTGCGTCATAAGTTCAACTCCTCTACCAAGTTTCGTCGCTTTATCTGTCTTTTGTAATGAATTATCGCACTTTTTCGGTTTTTCGAAATTTTCGATATCGAAAAAGTGGGCGTGGTTATTGTCCGATATCGTTCATTTTAAATAGCGATCTGAGATGAGTACTCAGGAATCTACATACCAAATTTCATCAAGATACCTTAAAATTTACTCAAGTTATCGTGTTAACGGGCGGACGGACATGGCTCAATAAAATTTTTTTTCGATCCTGATTATTTTGATATATGGAAGTCTATATCTATCTCGATTCCTTTATATATGTACAACCAACCGTTATCCAATCAAACTTAATATACTCTGTGAGCTCTGCTCAACTGAGTATAAAAAGAAAGGCTAAAATGTGTGTTAGTTGGTCGCCAGTGTTTGAAGAGATGCGTCGGTCGATTTTGTTCAAACTTTCACACAAGTTGCGTAAGCCTCACGCGGTGGTTACTACAGGTACAGGGTCTCGAGATATAGGCCAAAACGTAGGCCAGTGAATGCCTAGACAGTGTTTATACAATATGGATATCAAATGAAAGCTGTTAATGAGTGCTCTGTTACAGAGTAATATATTATCCAGAGACAGACTGGGACTGGGATTAGGACTAGGACAGACGGAAAAAGCTTATTAAAATTTATGTAGATAGGCCAAATTTAGGGGCAGGACAACGTCTGCCGGGTCTTATAGTAAGAAATAAAAATACTAAATATCTTTTCTTAAGAGCTAATAAACGTTTACAAATCAGCCATGGTGGAGAAATTTGCAATGTTTCCCGCCTTTCATACAAAAATTTCAAAAATTAAAAAGACCTGGAAATATATATTGCTTCGTTATCCCTAATCACCATCAACTTGTATGATGTATATATAGAATTATTCTAGGCTGAAAGTCATTGATTTGGTAAAACGTTATTTCCCTAAAATGAATTCACATGCATACATACATTAAACTATTTTCATTAGACAATGAAAATCCGCGATACAAAACAATGGTAGGCGTTCTCAATTTATGTGGAGATTTCCCATAATTAACGATCCTGAAACATGTATGTTGTGCATAGCTAATCACCATACACACACTTGTATGATGATAAACACTTGCCTGCCTGAAGGCCATCGAATATGGCCTTAACAAATGGGTTAGGATATATTTATGTATATACATATTGTATTGTAGAAAAATTTCATTATTTATTTCTTTAACTATTTATATAATTAAACACACTTCAGTGTATATAGAATACATATACATACGCTTTGGAATAAAGCGCGGAATAGAACTGTATAAATAGAGAAGCTAACTGAAGAAATATCATACCAAGGGATAACGACATTGAAGTATCACCAATTAAACAACAATACATTTTCTGAAACCTTTTAATGTTTAGTGCACAAATGTATACACATATCATGGACCAATTAACATGAGCCAATTCACCGATATCCGTAAAAAATCTCCAATTTGCCGAAATAAAAGAAAAAATAGTCAAGGGAGACTATAAAATCATTTTATTTGCCGGAAATAGCAAAGTTTGCAAGTGTTACAAAACTTTTACAGATTGGGTTGACAATAGGCCCCGAATAGATATTGATGACGAAACAAGAAAGGACGTTGTCCGATCTGTTACAGGATTGGTTGTAAATTGGTTCAAATTGTTGATGTTGAAGGTCTGCAAGAATACACAGAGCTAATATTGTCAATGGGAGCCAAATATGGGCCAAATGTGGACGTCGAAAAATTATTACCACACCCTACCACTGTTTCCAGAAACATAGACAAGCTCTACAAAATTTCGTACGATGAAAAAAGAACAGAACTAAAGGAACTAAGTGGCGGATTTCTGGAACTTACTTCGAATTTATGGACAGACACTGTTTCAAAGAATTCCTACTTATCATTAACGGTGCACTTTATTACAAATGCAAAATTAGTCACAAAATTGGCTGCTTTTAAGGCCATGGACTCCGAGCCTTGTACCAGTAAGAATTGCCGATATCAATACCCTGATTTATATCCTGATTGTTTTTTCACGAACTTTTTCACAATAGATCAAAGGATTCTGGAAAAAGTGACGGAAGCCCTGGACGAATGTGATTGCTCCTTGGATAAAGCCATTATTGTTACGAATAGAGGAACCAACATGACAGCCGCTTTCCACCATCACAACCACATATTTTGTATTACCCATTTATTGCACAACGTCGTGGAAAAATCTCTTAACGAGTCAGCCAATATTAGCGAAATGAAATAAAAATGCTCACATGTCGTCAAATATTTCAAAAAATCTGGAGCCAATGCACAATTGACAACAACCCTTAAAAGTATTTCTCCGACAAGATGGAACACGGTTTGCTACATGCTATAGTCTCCCGAAAATAGCTGGGTTGCTGTGTGAAATATTTTGGAGGAAAATCGTCAACTGAGCCGTATTAGTGGAATAAGCTTAAATACTTTAAAAGATACCCTTAAAGTGCTGACTAAATTTGAGGAAACATCAAAAGAGCTAGAAGGCGACAACCAACCTTATCCAACCTTATATTTAGTAATAGTACATGTTTACTAATTAATGCGGCATTGTGAATCAACCAACGATGAGTTACAATGCACACAGGATTTAAAGCTACGGCTTAAGGATACTGTACTTAGTAATTAACAATGATTCATAAAATAGCCCTATTTCTGTTCCCACCGACTAACAATCTGTCCCAGTTTACTGCTGTTGAGGAAAATGAAGTCAAACAACATTGTAAAACTTTGCTTGGAAAGCTAATAAATGAAGACATTTTGATAAGTAATGAAAACTGTCAGCAGAATTCTCTTTCAAACGAAAAAGAATGCCTATTTTTCGGATTTCACCAGCCTCAAAACATCCCTAGTAATATTGACCGAGTACAACAAGAATTGATGCTATATGAAAATATGTCCAAGGTCATGCACAACAATTTTGATGTTCTAAAGTGGTGGGAGTTTATTAAACTTAAATATCCTCTGTTATTCAAGCTAAGCCGAAAATATTTGCTACTCCTGCTAGTAGTGCCACTTCAGAAAGAGTATTTTCAATGGCCAAGCAATTACTTTAAGATAAGCATAGTTTCCTAGGGTTAAACCCGACATGTGTTGAAAAAATTATGTTTTTATATATCAGTATGCAAAATATTTAGAACATATCATATAAAAAAAACTTGTTTGCTTAAATAGTATAAGTTAAATATACTTAGTTAAATAGATATTAAGATCTAACATAAGAAAACGCATTAATATGAAAAATAAATAAAATACTAAAATGGCAAACGGGCAACCAGTGTACATTTTTATAATTCCTTAAAATTCACCAAACTGTAGTTGTATACACAAGTATACCTGCGATTCAAGTTGTACTACTGAATATACAAGTTGTACTACACACATGCGTTGACGCCATTGGTTGTAGTATGAGACGAGACCATGCAAGTACTTGTATATTTTGCTACTCACAGCCTTTCGTACGCATACACATCAGTTCTCGTGCCAGTGAATTGAATGAGCGCTTGTACAAAATTTGTGTGAATGCATTCTTTGGCATATTTTTGTGCATTCATTCAGGGGTCTAGTGCCTACCAACTAGACCGGATGAACATAAGGAGGCCCTTAGTCGAATCCACACGGAGTCAGTAAATTGCTTATAAGGGAAATTACAGAACTTTAACTAAATAAGATTTTTCGCAAACTTTTATTTTTCTAGTATACAAGAAGTTGGTTTGTCTGCAGAGTAAGGATAAAATGCAATTTTCATCAGTCTCTCCGGACCTGTTTTGTTCGTTTTTATATTAACAATAAGGACACTCCCCGAAGGTTTTGGGAAGTGTTACCGATGTTGCTGGTGCTTTGCCAGATATAGGTCCGATATATTTCGGTAACAATAACCACTGAGATACTAGCCCGACCATCTAAGGAACGATAAATATAAACACATTAAATTTTCGAGCCCATCCAGCCTTCGCACTCCTAGTTCCATGAGAACTTTGGGTGGCCAGATCCTCGCGTGCTAAATATGTGTATGATACTTTTATATTTGTAACAGGATTCTCCCCGCGTAGGATAGGTTGAAAATTGGGTTTTGGAAGCTCTGGAGATATAAGGCTTTGCATTGCGCTAATGAGCCCCTTGAAACACATCCGGACCCGTTGTTGTTGTTGTTGTTGTTGTATCTATAAGGACAACACCCGAAAGCCTTGGAGAGCGTTATCGATGTTGATGGTCCTTGCCGGATGCAGATAACAAACACCATTAAGACACTAGCCCGACCATCGCGGGAAAGATTTTGTATGACCACATGAAATTTTCTAGGCTATCTCGCCTTCCCACCGCCTTGATCTATGAAAATCTTCTGGTCGCCAGAGCCTCGGCTGTTAAAAAAAACAGAATCCGCAACGAGTAGGTGAGGTTGACAAGCTACATATTGCGTTGGGAACCCCTTTAAGGGGTATTTGAATTTGATATTTTAGTCCCTCTTACGACAGGCATACCTGCCGCGGGTATCTAAACCTCCTAACCCGCTCGGCGCCACCCAGGCCCGTATTTGGTAGCAGTGGATACCTCTACTCCTTTGGCAAAGAGAGGTTATGATAAGTTGATCTTATGTAGCAGGCATGACTGGACTAATTTTGGAGGCAACGAATCCCCTGGGGAAGTTAAGCACCAAATATTTAATGAAAATTCATCTCCAACTCCTTTTGCATAGGTCTCAAATTATTTCATTAAACATTTATGAAAAACAATGCCTTGTACGACTGCCATTGATTCCTACCATCGGCCGAGGGGAATACAGATCCGCCCTTTCTTATTTTACACTTTTTAGTTTTTCGTTAGTTTCAGTATGGTCATGCTTGGCAGTCTTCCTAGACATAGAAGGAGCGTTCAATAGCATTAAACCCGACTCAATCATTAAGGTACTGACTGATCTGGGCATCGAATCTCAGCTGGTGAGTCTTGTGCACCAATTGCTGCTATGCAGGGTAGTACAGGCAGAACTTGCAGGGGTATCGGTGAGCAGGTTCGTCAGTAGGGGAACTCCCCAAGGTGGAGTCCTCTCCCCTCTGCTGTGGGCCTTGGCGGTGAACCAGCTGCTAAGGGATATGGAGGAGGGGAGGGGCTGTAAAGCTATAGCATATGCTGACGACCTTGCCTTGGTGATAAGTGGGAAGTTTCCACAAACTCTCTGCGATATGATGCAGGTAGAATTAAGAAGGGTCGAAGCATGGGCCGTTGATAATGGTCTGGGCGTGAACCCACATAAAACGGAGCTGGTGCTCTTTACGAAGAGGTATAAGATACCACGTCTCTCAACTCCAGTGCTGGCAAACACATTGCTTAAGATAAGTGAGTCCGGCAAGTATCTAGGGCTGACACTTGATAAGAATTTGAACTGGACAAAAAACACCACGGAACGTGTCCGTAAGGCCATGTTTGTCCTCTACACATGTAAAGGGACAATTGGACGGAAATGGGGTATGTCCCCTATGATAGTACATTGGATATACACGGCCATAGTTAGGCCAATATTGCTATGCGGGGTGGCGGTATGGTGGCCCGCCCTGAATAAATCCTCGACGGTTCTTGCTCTGCAAAAGGTGCAAAGATCTACACTACTATGCATAAGCGGAGCCATCCGCACAACGCCAACGGAGGCTATGAATGTAATACTGAACCTACTTGCCATAGATATATTAGGCATTAAATATGCAGCCGACAGATTCTGCATACCAGAATGGACAGATTTGTGCAAACCACATACCAACTTTAACAAGGGATACGAGATATTACTCCCTGAGAAGGAACAGTGGGTGAATGACCCTGATTGGCCCACTAACAGCATTCATATCTACACAGATGGATATAAACTGGATAACAGGGTCGGAGGGGGTGTATATTCGGAACGATTGGAGATACCAAGATCGTTTCGCCTTTCAGATCACTGTAGCGTATTTCAGGCCGAGCTTGCGGCCATACAAGACGCTGTGGACTGCAGAAGGGAGAAGGCAGTCTCTCAGAAACATACTTACATTTTCTCAGACAGTCAAGCAGCACTGAAAGCCCTTGACTCTGTCACAACTAATTCTGAAACTGTAGTAGGCTGTCGCAGATCACTTAACGTGATGGCTGAACAGTTTACTCTGCATATAGTATGGGTTCCGGGACATAAGGGCATACCAGGTAATGAGAGGGCAGATGAGCTTGCAAGAAAGGGTACCTCCCTTCCACTTTCGCCATCCTGGAAGAGGTTGGGCATGCCACTCTCCACCTGCAAGCTCAAGATAAAGGAGGCTCTACTAATGGAAGCAGGAGCCAGGTGTAGGCATCATGACAGATGCCACACGGCCGGAATGGAATGAGAAGAGATCGCGAGAGCTTCTCACCCTCCGTATGAGGTATGTTTCCTTAGTTGTAGGTCTTCTTACGGGTCATATTTGTATTGGACCGGATGCGGAAAGGATTTGCGCTCCATTTAATGATTATTGTAAAAGCTGCGGCAACGAAGAAAAACGTTTTATGAGCAAGATGTTTCTCGTAGATCTGACTGATATAGCTGAGGTCAATACACGATGCTTAGTTAGCTTCATAAACTCAACGAAGTGGTTTGATTAGGATGGTGGGAACAAATCCGTGTGGTTTCACAATGGGCCTATAAAGGCCTAAGTGTGCCGCTCCAATGTGGACGGCAGCCACTTGAACCTAACCTAACCTAACCTATCATTAACAGTCACACTCCATACTGTTTTAACTCAGGGATCCAAATTTTTATTCCTTTTGTAATGAAATTCCGTTAAAAACAACATATTTTCGGTCTTTTTTTTTTTTGAGTATGAAAGATATTATGAAATCCGTACTTTTAACTTATAAGGACATAGTAAAAGTCCGACCCTATAACTATGGAAAAGCTCACCGAATAGTTAGGATATTTTTTCATACAAAATCCTTCTTGGCTAAGTAGCAAACCGTGCTCAAAAAAATTGCAAATCTTTATCTAAATTGGATCAAACTCTATGGTGAAAAAACCGGTGCAAGCTTACTATGGAAGAGTATAGTACTATGAAATTTGGTTTAAGTTTTTTTATGACGACAAAATTCAGGTATTAGTAACAAAAACTTTCAAGAACTGTATTAAAAGCTACAAATCTAGACATATAGGATAATCGACTGATGAAAAATCCATTTCATTTGGATGAGCCGATCCATAGTTATAGAGCCATATTTTGTATTTATTCATAAATAAAAAACCGGCCTTAACTTTTATTTCTCGCCTCATAAAATAAACGGTGGATTTTTTTCAAAATAGCTCGAAAAATAAAACGATGCCTTGGCGATTGCCATTTCTTATTATTCTTATAATTTGGATGACGTTTCTCCAATAATACTTAATGGGAATGTTGTGAAATTTGAGAAGACTGTTAAAACGCTTGGATTCATACTAAATAAGCATCCTACATGCGCTGATCATGTGAATTCATCAATTAGTAGGTTATATTATATATTGAGACATTTATGGAAAAAGGCCAATTTTATTAGTTAAGATACCAAACTTAAACTTGTTAAAACTCTATTACTGCCAATAATATCGTACCATGAGCTGATATATGGTTGCCCTGATAAAGTTTCCATGAGGAAGTATCAAATTATAATGAATAATTGCGCCAGATATAATTTTCTTAAAAGGAAATACGCTTCTCAAAAACGATTCTTGAATGTAGTTTTTCTTCGTTCTTTGATCGTCGTATACTATTTTTATACTCAGCTGAGCAGAGCTCACAGAGTATATTAACTTTGTTTGCATAACGGTAATCCGTAACGGCATAAACTAATCGAGATAGATATAGACTTCTATATTTCAAAATGATCTGGGTGAAGAAAGAAATTCATTTAGCCATGTCCGTCCGTCCGTCCGAATGTCCGTCTGTCCGTAAACACGATAACTTGAGTAAATTTTGAGGTATCTTGGTGAAATTTGGTATGTAGGTTCGTGGGCGCTCATCTCAGTTCACTATTTAAAATGAACGAAGTCGGACTACAACCACGCCCACTTTTTCGATATCGAAAATTTCGAAAAGAAAAAAGTGCGATAATTCATTACCAAAGACGGATAAAGCGATGAAACTTGGTAGGTGCGTTAACATTATGCCGCAAAATATAAAATTAGTAAAGTTTTGGACAATTGGCGTGGCACCGCCCACATTTAAAAGAAGGTAATTTAGAAGTTTTGCAAGCTGTAATTTGGCAGTCGTAGAAGATATCATGATGAAATTTGGCAGGCACGTTACCCCTATTACTATAAAAATTAGCAAAATCGGATGACGAACACGCCCAATTTAAAAAAAATTTTTTCTAAGTCAAATTTTAACAAAAAATTTAATATCTTTAGTGTATATAAGTAAATTATGCCAACATTCAACTCCAGTAATGATATCGTGCAACAAAATACGCCCTTTTTCATTTAATTTGTCTAGAATACTTTTAAAGCCATAAGTCGACCAAAAATTTACCAATTCTTGTGAAATTTAGTAGGGACATAGACTCTATGACGATAACTGTTTTCTGTGAAAATGGGCGAAATCGGTTGAAGCCACGCCCATTTTTTATACACAGTCGACCATCTGTCCTTCCGCACGGCCGTTAGCACGATAACTTGAACAAAAATCGATATATCTTAACTAAACTTAGTTCACGTACTTATCTTAACTCAGTTTATCTTGGTATAAAATATGGCCGAAATCCGACTATGACCACGCCCACTTTTCCGATATCGAAAATTATGAAAAATGATAAAAATGCCATAATTCTGTACCAAATATGAAAAAAGAGATGAAACATGGTAATTGGATTGGTTTATTGACGCAAAATATAAAAAACTTTCTAAAATGGGTGTGACACCTACCATATTATGTAGAAGAAAATGAAAAAGTTCTGCAGGGCGATATCAAAAGCCCTTGGAATCTTGGCAGGAATACTGTTCGTGGTATGACATATATAAATAAATTAGCGGTACCCGACAGATGATGTTCTGGGTCACCGTAGTCCACATTTTGGTCGATATCTCGAAAACGCCTTCACATATACAACTAAGGGCTACTCCCTTTTAAAGCCCTCATTAATACCTTTAATTTGATACCCATATCGTACAAATGCATTCTAGGGTCATCCCTGGTCCACCCTTATTGCGATATCTCGAAAAGGCGTCCAACTATAGAACTAAGGCCCACTACGTTTTAAATAATCATTAACACCTTTCATTTGATACCCATATTGTACAAACGCATTCTAGTCACCCCTGGTCCACCTTTATGGCGATATCTCGAAAAGGCGTCCACCTCTAGAACTAAGGTCCACTCCCTTTTAAAATACCCATTAACACCTTTCATTTGATACCCATATTTTACAAACATATTCTAGAGTCACCCCTGGTCCACCTTTATGGCGATATCCCGAAATGGCGTCCACATATAGAACTATGACCCACTCCCTTTCAAAAAACTCTTTAATACCTTCCATTTGAAACCCATGTCATACAAGCACATTCCAGGGATACCCTAGGTTCATTTTGCTAAATGGTGATATTCCCTTATTTTGTCTCCAAAGCTCTCAGCTGATTATGTAATTTTCGGTTACACCCGAACTTAGCTTTCCTTACTTGTTTATACATAAAATTATTTACTCGCGTTCCCCAGAATATCTGTTTTCAAAGCTTTCATTTGCGCGGTCAACTCGTACTTGCAACCTTATTATACCGCACTTTAAGTACTAGGTGACATCCAGAATGTTTTTCGTTAGAGCTGTGCAATTGTGGAATGCGTTGCCTTATAAAGTAAAGTCAGAACTAAATCCTAAAGGCTTCAAGTTAGCTATACACCATATCCTTTGTTAATGAACTTATGAAAAATATCTATGCTTTTTTTTTGTCTTACTTCATCTCACTTTTTGAATTGATCTCAATTTTTGAATCTCGCTTTGTTAGTAACTAATATTAAATATATAAATAAGTAATAAATTTATACTAGTATTAAATAAATATTTAAAATATGACACTGTAACCATGGCTTATATATGCATTAAAGAAATGAATTGAATTGAATTGAATTAATGCAGTATTCGTCATGAAAATGCTTTGGCTATATCCGGCCTCCCATAAGCTTTAACCTAGAAACATTTTTTGACCCGGTTTTCTTCTCAAAAATAATATAATTAACATAAAAATTGTTTTCTGGTTTAACAAATATCATCACAGCTGACCTTTCCCAAGACATATTTAGCAATTTAAATTTATGTTCACAATCCACCCTCCTAGCTTTACCATTTTAAATTTGTTTCAAGTGTAATATTTGATTAGGGGTGGGCTGTACAAAACTCGCCGTTGAAAGCTGTAAGCCCAAAGTACTTATGAAATATTACCCATAATGGCTGTCATCTTAGCGCGACCATTTGTAACGCTATTGTATAGAACATTTTGAGCGTTAACCTATTTTAATACTAAGTAAGGCATTAGGGCGAACAAAAATAAACAGCAAATGCAATTAAACTTTTAAGATTAAATTTTGTTTAGATACAGAAAAAGGGACACTTTTGCTCATAGCGCAAAATATTTATATATTTTTTTGTGTCTTTAGGACACTTTCTACCCGATTTCAATCTTATGCTGAATTTATGATTAGAGGGAGGCTTACTATTAAATAATACTTACTGAATTAGTAACCGGGTGTAACCGAGCATTATATACTCAGCGTGAAATTTAATTATACATTTCATTTCACATAAATTACTTTTCTACATAACACGTGGCACCGCCCATTTAAAAGAAAAATGTCTCCCCATTTCCTCTTACAGTAAAACTTGATAAGTGAAATATCATTGATTCAAAACAATTTTTTGCTAAGTTATAGCTTATTATTCTAGTCTACGATCATTTAAAACTTGTTTTATATCTAAGTTCGCGTGGTCTTTAACCGATCCCGTCCATTTTTACTAAAAATATTTTCTGCTATAATGAAAATATATGTACCCAATTTTAACACGATCTGGTAATTTTTGTTCGTTTTATGGCTCCCGAGAAATAGAAAATTGCTTAGTCATAAAAGACGCGGTGCCACGGCCATTTTTTAAAATTTGAAGTTTTTCCTATTTATTGTTATAAATCCACTTGGGAAATGAAATACCATTGATATAAAGCTCTTTTTTGCAAAGATATAGCTTATTTTATTCGTCCGCGATCCTTTTAAAAATCTTTTATATAAAAGTGGGGGTGGTCCTTATCCGATTTCGTCAATTTTTCTTGAATTATTCCTTATAGTAAAGGCAACCTCTCTACCGAATTTTGTTACGATAGGTTTAACGATTTTTCAAAACAATTTTTCAAATTTTTATCAAGAGTCTCAATATCAGTCGACACGTAAAATTTCAACATTCTAGGTGTATTATTTACTAAATAATCAGGTTTTTTGTGTTTTCCAAAATGTTTTATATATAAACAGTGGGCGTGGTTAACATCCTATTTCACTCATTTTCAATACCAATATATTCTGGGTCCATCTAAGCTCGTGTACCAAATTTGGTGAAGATATCTCAATATTTACTCAAGTTATCATGCTAACGGACAGACGGATGGACGGACATGGCTCAATCAAATTTTTTTTCGATATTGATGATTTTGATATATGGAAGTCTATATCTATTTCGATTTTTTTTAATACCTGTTCAATCAACCGTTATCCAATCAAAGTTAATATACTCTGTGTGCAAAGCACAATTACATGTTAGTATCAAAACTCGTATTCCTGGCAGTATATATTGTGAATAAGACGAGTTTGTGACTATTTTGTGAGTGTTTTTTGAGCTCAAAAAGTTTCTTTTGCATAAATCGTAGCGTACGGTCGTAGCGTTTCCTTATTCGCATGAAAACTACCACAGTTCGTAATTGGCGTCGATTTATAACGAATTTCGTCGAAAGCTAGCAAGTTTGAAACACGTAAGCCTTCAGCATACTCAAATGCAATGTGCTGGCCTCCCACCCTCCCACTCGAGTAAAGAAGTGTGGTAATCTCTCCTGTTCGTAGGGCTGTCACTTTTCGACTTTGCGGTGGCTACGGCTTGCTCGTGTACGAGGAATGTTTACTTTTTTCCGTTCTATAGTTGAAAATAAAGTACGTAGAACTATGGAATATGTTTAACTATGGTAACTGGTGGAAAAACGTTAAGAAACTGGTGCAGCGAACGTTTTTTGTTAGTTGGTAAAAATAGATTATTGTAGGAGTAGAGAAAGACAGGCAACCTATGTGAATTCTTCTATTATATGTCTATTGGGATGCCCAGTTTTCTGGTATGCAATATCCATTAGAAACTGTATTTCAGTATTTAGTTTCTATCACTTATGGGTGGTACACTCGCCTCACTGAGTATATGGTGTTCTGGCAAAATAAGAAGACAACACATAGCAGTTCTGAGAGCGGTGTTTTGATAGACCTGTACTTTCTTCCAGTGTGTGAGGGCAAGGGGCCCGACATTTGCTTTGTATGTAGAAATGAGTGTTTCTTAATCTTTACCTTCAAGTGCTGCCGGCTGGAGATTTGACGATTTTGTTACGACTCTGGAATTAAGGTGCAATTTCGGATGCATGCTCCGCTAAATGTAGATCCTGATCGACTATCACACCCAGTATTTTTGGATGCTAGCCAGCCGGTAGTATTATGCCATCGACGTTTATTGTCTCAAAAGCTCTTGATAAATCTAGCGTTTCGAGCACTGTTCTGTGGTGGGGTTCTTGACACAATCCGCAATTTATCTGTGTGCTGATCTATGGAGTTTTCAAAAGCCACGCAATTCGCAGGTTTTCTGTGAAATAGGGGTGTAGAATGGCTTCGGTTATCGTATATAAATAATCTGAGGCAAAGGACTACCGATGTATATGCTAAATTTCAAACAAATCGAACCGTGTATAGAATTTGTTCAAATTGATCGGTCCTGGTCCACTTTATGGGAAACAACTTCACAGGAACACGGTTTGTGATGAAGCTGCCCTGCAAATATGAACTAAATCGGGAAGAATTTTCGGAGTCCATAAGCTGCATACAAACATACATCCTTCCTTCTATGTATAGAGATAGATTAGATCTCCATAGTGCACAAACATAAGCATGTACATTAGACTGGGTCGATTTATTAACCGATATGGCGCCATCGATTTTTTGATAGGATTTGGGCTCAGGAAAATATTTCCACTATGCATACCCAAAAAAAAATAATTTTCGACCCTGCGAAAAAAAATGGTGAAAGGGTAAACTTTTCGACTAAAACACTCCCCAAAACCCAAAAAATATTTTTTTTTTTCAAAAAGCTGTTATCGACAACGTTTTTATAACAAAAAAATTGTTTTTGGGTCGAAAAGTTTACCCTTTCGCCATTTTTTTTTCGCAGGGTCGAAAAATATTTTTTTGGGTATGCGTAATGGAACTTTTTTCCTGAGCCCAAATCCTATCAAATAATCGATGGCGCGATATCGGTGCGTAGTGGAACTTTTTTTTCTGAGCCCAAATCCTATCAAAAAGTCGATGGCGGTATCGGTTAACCTTCTTCCATCCAAATCGACCCAGGTTAATATACACACAAACATACCAAAAAAATAGAACCTTTGTTGGATAAGAAAATATAACTTGTTATATACTGTTTTGTAATCAATCAAATATGCTTTTATTTTTATAAAAGCATATAAAAAAAGACAATCAGGGAGAATATTGTAAGTCAGTCAGAAAAACGTTTTGAAATAAATATTAAATTATTCATCTTTGTATAAACTCTTTACTAATTATCCTGTTTTGCTGGCTCGAGGTCCGTGTTTTATAAATTAAACACAATTGTTTCTTTTTTCAAAAAACCGATATATTTCGATTGCTCTACGGCAATCGTCTTCAAGGTTACAGAGCTAATAAAAACATAATAACAACAATTAACAAATATACAAATCAAACATTTAATATATTTACATACTTTTCTTAACACGTTTGCTCTGTGTGTATGGTACTGGCATTTCGTTAGCAGGTGTTTGTAAATATGAGCGGAATGGTCCACATTACCCTTATAGTTGAGTCGTATGTTTGTCGGTACGTTTATAATATATAACATTTCAAGAGTAAATCGTTTATTATAGTGTTGTTCTTGTTGCAGTATTTTGGTCTCGTCAAAGTTAGGTATGTGGCCGCTAGTTGCACAGTGGGCCATGAGTGCAGTTTTGTGATTATTTAGTTGATGGCATTGTTTTAAATCAGATTTGTGTTGTGATAATATTGTTTTTAATTTTGACTTGGTTGTACCAACATAAATGTTATTGCGCGTTTCCTCAACATTGCCTTTACAGGGAATTTTGTATACAACGTGGCTTTTGTCCATATTTGATATATTCGATTTGGTGTTATTGAAAATACTTTTTAATGTGTTAGAGGGCTTATGTGCTATTCGTACCCTTTCTTTGTTATAACAGTCAGACTTAGCCAGACGCTTTGACAGTTGTGGTACATAAGCCAGCGACTTAAAAATAAATGGTTTCTCGGCGTTTTGAATGTTTTTTGGAAGTTTAGCTTTTTTTATTAATTTTTAAATTGTGTATTTCGGAAAATCGTTATTTCTTAATATTGTGAATATTTCTTTCTTTATTTCATGGTTTTTTTTTTTTTCATCGTGGTATACTTCGTCCGAGGTGTGCAGCGTTCTACGTATACAGCCCACTGCTGTATTAATAATAATAGATTTAGGATGTTTTGAATTAAGACTTATTATTCGTCATGAAGCTGTGGGTTTGTTATACCACTTTAATTTAAGTTGATTTCCACGTCTATTTATTTCGGAGTCCAGATAAGTTAATGTTCCATCATTTCCTATTTCTAAAGTAAATTGTATACTCTTATAAAAATTGTTAAGTGTGTCCAGTATATTTTGTACCTCATTCTCACGTACTATGGCGTAGAGGTCGTCGACATATTTTGTAAGTATCCTTGCTTTGTAGCGTAATTTTTCAATACTATTATCTAAAAGTTTTTCCATAATAATATCCGCTATAATTGGAGATGTTGGTGCTCCCATAGGCATACCTTTCAATTGTATGTATATGGTATACTTAGACTTGAAATATCTGCTCTCTTGAATGCAAAATTTTAATATTTCCATGAACAGCTGTTTCGGTATCTTGGTATATTCTTTAATTATTTCCCATTTTTCTTGTATTGTGTCAAGAGCCAGCTGTATAGGTATGCTCGGAAAGAGTGATACGACGTCGAAGGAAATAAGTTTCTCGTCGTCAAATACGTAAGTGTTGTCCACCCTTTCCTTAAACTGCAGTGTATTTTTTACGTTATATGTCGAACTTGCCGTTACGTTTTTTAATATTTCCGCGATATATTTGCAAAGTCCGTACGAGGGCGATCCAATGGCTGAACAGTTTGGGCCTAATGGAGTTCCTTCTTTATGGATCTTCGGGAGGCCATAGATTCTGGGTGGCAATTCTGTGGTTGTTGTAAGTTTATTTCTATCCGTTTTTGTTACTAATTCCATTTTTAATAGTTTCTCTACTAGGCAGTTGTTTTTGTTCTGTATTCGGGATGTTGGATCTTGCTTTTGCACCCTACATGTTGTTAAATCCATTAAAATATCTTCAATTTTCTTATTGTAATCATCGACTTCCATTGCTACCGTTTTATTCCCTTTATCAGACGTTTAAATTCGTATATTATTTTTTCCCTAAGAAATTTCTTGGTGTGCCCCACCGTATCTGCAATTGCACTTAGCTTGTTTGTTGTTGTGTGGTTTGTTATTAACAACGAAAGTTTTGTGCGAGCTTCTTCTTGCTGATCTTTATTTTTTATGGTTTGTACTAACTCTTCGCTATCCGCAATATACTAAAAGAGCGGGAAACTCTTGTTATACACAGGTAAACCAAACTTCGCTCCCTTTACCAATAACGCCTTCACCTCTTTCGGAAATTCTAATTTCGTTTTGTTTATAAACCACTCATCGTGCTTGTTGTTACTAGTAAGTATTTCTTTGCGTTTCGCTCGGATTTTCTTGTATTTTAACTATTGGCGCTTTTTGAGTTTTGTTTTTGTTTTGTTTGCGAGATTATTTTCCCTTTCCATTAGCTCTTTGAAGTCGTTCTCACCCCTTTGTTCTCTAAGTTTTTTTTTGTTGTTTGATCCATTCGCTGATTTAATCTTTGTAATATGTTGTGTTTGTGTTTTATCAGTAGGCTCAAGATTTTCATGAGGTAAAGCTGCGTATGTCTGTGTAATATTTTATCTATGTCCATGTGTCTGCCCGAGTCAGATACAAATAATTTCTTACATTTTGTGGAATTACTTATAAACTTAGGAATAATTCTTGTTTTTCTACACGGACCTCGAGCCAGCAGAACAGGCTATTAGTTAAAGAAAAAGGTCGCCAAAAATTATAATTTAAAAAACTTTTTACTTTAATAAGATACATTGAGAGGAATTCAAGAGGTTATGGGCGATATCAAGGATAATTCTTACGGTATAAAACAGTTTAACGGCTGTGAATATGACGATTGGGAATTTAGGATGAAGATCCATTTTATTACAATTGGATTGTGAAGATGAAGAAAAGTATGAGGACTACAAGAAAACGCATAAAACGGCTAAGGAGCGCCTTGTGACCTTTATTCATAATGATTGCTTGTCGTATGTAAGGGACCAAGATACTGCACAGGGAATGTGGCAGTATTTGCAAGAAAATCGGTGATTAATCAACTAACGGTGCGCAAAAAGCTACCTACGTTGAATGTGGGTGAAAATGAGTCTGATGCTTCTCATTTGCTGAGTTTGTGGGGCAGCTGAAAGAAGTGGAGCTGATTTGAAGGAAGAAGATATCCTGGCGCAGTTTTTTCTTACTTTTCTTTTTTCAACGTTGTAAAAGATAGTTTGTTCTTGGAAGAGATCAAACTGGGAAGCAGAGTAGAGGAAGATTCTGAATTGAACTGGATGCCCCTGTCGTGATTCATGTGGCAAAAGATTCACAATGCTTAGAGGAAAACTTTGTTGGAGAATTGAATGGACTTACGTCTTTTGGAGTTGCAGTGAGTATGAAAAATGTGTTATATGTACCGTAGTTGCGAGATAATCTGATTTCTGTTAGTAAAATGACGAAAGCTGGATTAAATGTCGTATTTGAATCAAATGGAGCATTTTTTCAGAATGATGGTAAGATTATTGCAAATTCATATCCAAGTGGATTGTAGTAAAGGAGAAATATTTAGTAATGACTCGCTATGAAAGTAATTTAGTGAATTGGCACAAAAGATTGGGTCATACAGGAAAATAAAATTTGAAGAATTTAATAAGCAGAAATTTGATAAGAATATTAATAGCATCGATAAATGTGAAATTTGCTTGAAAAGTGAGCAAAATAGATTTCCTTTTAGTGCAACAAGACATAGAGACACAAGTTTTAGAAAGGCCACACATTATCGTTTATTAATGATTTTAGTCATTTTGCATTTATGTATCTTTTGAAAAAGAAGTCGGAAGTATTTGGTAAATTTAAGGAGTATGAAGCAATGACGTCAGCAATGTTTTCAACGAAAATATCAAGATTAACTGTTGACAATGCACAGACTATTTTTCAAGAGATCAGAAAGATTTCTATGTTTCGAAAGGAATTCAGGTAGAAACCGCCATAGCGTATACGCCTCAGCAAAATGGGGTTGCTGAAAGGTTTAACCGAAAACTTACAGAAAAGATAAGGGGTATGCTTTTACAGTCTTCTTTACTGCGTTGACTGGACTGTATATCATCAATCGATTGCCAACTAAATCACTTAAGAAGGATACTATACCTGCGGATATTGTGTATGGGTAGCGTTTGCTTGTGTACCGTATAAAAAGGGAAGTAAATTGAGCAATAGAAGTACTAAATGTGTATTTGTTGGGTATACACCGAATGGTTATCATCAGTGGGACTTGTAGAATTATAAATTAATAGTAGCTCGAGATGTGATTTTTGATGAAAATAATTGTCCATTTATAGAAAATATCAAATATAAGCAAAACACAAATGTAATAAGATGTATCAAGCAAGAGGGGGAACTAAATGAAGATGTCAAACCATGCATTGAATCAATCGAGAAAGTTGTGGAATCTCATGAAGAAGAATTGACTGATGATATTTTTCAAGATTCAAGTGAAGTTCTGGAGGACGATGTACAAGTGGTGGAAGAACCAATTTCGGGATCTTACAATAGAGTTCAACCAAGAAGAAGCGAACGTCTACGTCAAAAGAGTTTCCTAAATATGTTTGGCTATGCAAATTTAAGTGCATCTTCCAGCAATATTCCATTGAAATACTCTAAAATATTCGGCAGAGATGATACAGAACCTTGGGTCAAAGCAGTCGAGGATGAATTGAATTCTACGAATATTAATAAAGTTTGAAAATTAGTAGAGTTATCACGATGAACGTGTACCAGTGAGATATAAAGCGAGACTTGTAGTAAAAGGATATATGCAACAAGAAGGAGTTGATTTTTATGAGACATTTGCTCCTGTAGCAAAGTTATCTACAATAAGATTAGTGTTAGCTGTTGGCGTAAAAAATAACTTATATTTTCATCATCTTGATGGAAAGACGACTTTCTTGCTGGAGTTTTGAAGGAGGATATATAACCTGCTTTATCACTTATCCTGTATTCATTGGTCATAATTGCCCAAATAATATTTAACATTAAATAGTTTTGCATAGCTTTCGATTTGTCTTAGGAAATTTTTTTTATTTTAAGTAATAATAAAACTCAAGTTCAAAAACATTGATTTTGTTATTTTCTACTTCATGGGATACCCTAGACAAAAAAACTTACATATACTGTATTTGTGGGTCAAAATTGCCCAATACGATAATGAGCATGTGTTCGAATTTCGGGATAGATTACGTCATGTTTTTTTTTTTTTTTTTTGTTTGCGGTAGAATACCGTAACATTTTTTGTATTTAATTATCTGGAACTGTCAACCTTTCACTAACTCGTAAAATTATTTTGAGCTGTGCGGTTGTGGTTTTTGTAGTAGCGTAAAAGATAATAAATAGAAGTTCTCGATAACATAGATTTATAATACAAGTATTTGCGAATTTGTCAAACGATTTTTTATAGTACGGTAGCATGAACAGGGAAGAAACTGAAAACTCTGATTTGTATGACAAAGAGGATGAAAGATGAAATGTTGGACGTGGGATCCTTTTATGGCCCTAATTTATCTGAGGTAACAGCCAGAGAAGGCGACATATCTGGCAATTAGCAAGAGCAGGACTTTTTCCATCAAGGAATGGTAAATATATGTGGTCAAATAGTTCAGTTGTAAGAGGATCTGGCAAATATTCTAAAGAAAATGTTATTGTAAATAATATACAATGCCGGATTGTTACGTGTGACAACGTTTTCACGAGTTGGGTACTGAATAGTTGAGGTGTAGGCTAACCTAGCAGTGCGAAACAGCAAAGCATTCTTGCCTGTAGGAATCACAGAAATTAAGAAGCCAGAAAATTATGCATATTTCTTCTTTGACAACAACAAAAAACCTCAATCGTAAGATATGTGCCTAAAAATTGGGAAGTATATTTGCTCAATGCATTGCACATACTGAAATCAATGACAACACTAAAAAGCCTGAGATCAAAGATTTTTACAACAAAACCAAGCCTGGTGATGATACACTTGATTAAGTAATCAGGACATACACTTACAAGCGTATAACCGGTTTGTTTGGCCTCAGGCTCTATTTTACAACATGCTGAATATAAACGCCTCAAGGGTACATCATTTTCAGAGAAATAGAGCTTGAATGGAATATAAATAAGAAATTTAGACGTCGCATATTACTAGAAGAGTGAGGAAATGAACTTGTTTCTAAGGAAATATCGCTCAGGACTACACCTCCTCGTAGCAGTACAGCTAAAGCTGTTGTACGCAATCTACAAAATAGAGCCGAAACTACAAAAAAAATCTGCAATCGATAAATCTTTAACGAAGGCATTGCCACATGTGCCCAAATCGATCAACCAGCACAAAATACAGCAATAAATGTCTCAGTTGTGAAATATTTATTTGTAAGGATCACTCGGAATTGTCGATCAAATGCAATAATTGTTCTATAAATACTGACACTATTTATTATATTCTTTCAGCAATAAATTGTATGTTTATTAAAAATTATAATTGTTTTCAAACTTGAATTATAATCAACAGGCGTTTTTTTACATTAGGGAAAATTAACCAATGACGTTCATACATACGATTGGTACGTTTAAAAGTACGATATTTTTTTGGAGTATAGAGTAAGAGTTAATGTTTTTGTTGTTGTGCCTTTAATTACTAACAGCTTATAAATAAATAAATAAATGTAAGGCGCGATAACCTCCGAAGAGATCTAAGGCCGAGGTTCTCTTCCGATTTGTGTCGTGCTCCTCTTGATTTTCCCTACAGATTGGCCGGACGGGACCTACATGTTTTATGCCGACTCCGAACGGCATCTGCAAGGTATATGAGTTTTCACTGAGAGCTTTTCATGGCAGGCGGAGCACGCTACCATCACACCACGGTGGCCGCCACTAACAGCTTAGTGATGCTAAAATTCGTCACAATAGAAATTGTAATACTAAAAACTGGAGCAGCATGCCTTTAATATCTTTCTTCAGCTACCAATTCGTTTTATTCGAATATTTTTTGCAAAATGCAAATATACATATGTGTTAATAAGTATTTTAAAAGGGAGTGTGTGTTAGTTCTATAGGTGGACGCCTTTTCGATATATCGTCATAAAGGTGGACCTTACTATACAATGTATTTGTACGATAGTGGACATCAAATTAAGGGTATTAATGAGGGTTTTAAAGGGGAGTGGCCCTTAGTTACATATGTGAAGGCGTTTTTCGGATACCGACCAAAATGTGGACCAGGGTGACCCAGAACATCATCTGTCGAGTACCGCTATTTTTTTATACTAAGCGTTCTCTGCACACAGAGTATATTTACTTTGATTGGATAACGCTTGGTTGTACAGGTAAGGAATCGATATAGATATAGACAACCATATATCAAAATCATCACTATCGAAAAAAAATTTGACTGAGCCATGTCCGTCCGTCCTTCCGTCTGTCTGTCTGTCCGTTAACACGATAACTTGAGTAAATATTGATATATCTTCACCAGATTTGGTACTTGACCCAGAATAGATTGGTATTGAAAATGAGCGAAATCGGATGACAACCATGCCCACTTTTTATATATATAACATTTTTGAAAACAGTACCCCTAGAATGTTGAAATCTGACGTGTGTACTGATATTGAGACTTCATAAAAATTTGGAAAAATGTTTTTAAATGGGCGTGGCACCGCCCACTTGTGATAAAATCACTTTTACAAATATTATTAAACATAAATCAAAAATCGTTATACCTATCGTAACAAAATTCCCGGAGATGTTGACTCTACTATATATGGAATGCTTTGAAGGAAAATTAATGAAATCGGTTAAGGACCATGCCCACTTTTATATAAAAGATTTTTAAGAGGGTCGTGGAGAAATAAAATAAGCTATAGCTTTGCAAAAAAGAGCTTTATATCAATGGTATTTCATTTCCCAAGTGGATTTATAACAATAAATAAGAAAAAATTCAAATTTTAAAAAATATTTGTGGCACCGCCCATTTTAAGACTGAGCAATTACCTATGTTTCGGGAGCCATAACTCGAAGAAAAATTTACATATCGCAACAAAATGAATACACATATTTTCCTTACAGCAGGAAATATTTCTAGAAAAATGGACGAAATCGGTTAAAGACCACGCCCACTTTTATATAAAAAAATTTTAAAAGGGTCGTGGACGAAAATAATAAGCTATAAAAAATAAATGTAAGGCGCGATAACCTCCGAAAGATCTAAGGCCGAGCTTCTCTTCCAATTTGCGTCGTGCTCCTCTTGATTTTCTCTACAAATTGGCCGGACGGGACCTACATATTTTATGCCGACTCCGAACGGCATCTGCAAGGCAGATGAGTTTTCACTGAGAGCTTTTCATGGCAGAAATACACCCGGAGCGCTTGCCAAACACTGCCGAGTTGCGACCCCGCTTAGAAAAATTTCCTTCTAATTAAAAAACCTTGTTTCTAAAATTTTGATGTTGCTTTGCCCGGGGTGCGAACCCGGGGCATACGGTGTGGTAGGCGGAGCACGCTACCATCACACCACGGTGGCCGCCAAATAAATAATAAGCTATATCTTAGCAAAAAAGAGCTTTGTATCAATAGAATTTTACTTTATAAATTGAATTATAACATTAAATTGGAAAACACTAAAATTTTTGAAAATGGGTGTGGCACCGCCCGTTTTATGACTAAGCAATTTTCTATGTTTCGGGAGCCATAACTGCAAGGAAAGTTAACATATAATAAAATTGCGTACACATATTTTCCTTATAGCAGAAAATATTTCTAGTAAGTTTAAAAAAATCGTAGACTAGAATAATAAGCTATAACTTACCAAAAAATTGTTTGGAATAAATGATATTTCACTTATCGAGTTTTACTGTAAGAGGAAATGGGGAGACATTTTTCTTTTAAACGAGCGGTGCCACGTGTTATGTAGAAAATTAATTTATCTGAAATGAAATGTACAATTGAAGCTCACGCTGAGTATATAATGTTCGGTTGCACCTGAACTTAGACACCTTGACTTGTTTATATATATAATACCCCGAATAGTAATCCTGCCATGATTCCACCGGTTTTTCATTTCGCCCTACAAAACTTTTTCATTTGCTTCTACTTAATATAGTAGGTGTCACACCCATTTTACAAAGTTTTTTCTAAAGATATATTTTGCATCAAAAAACCAATCCAATCACCATATTTCATCCTTTTTTCGTATTAGATATAGAATTGTGGCATTTTTTCATTTTTCGAAAATTTCGATATCGAAAAAGTGAGCGTGGTCATAGTCGGATTTCGCCCATTTTATTTAAGTTATAGTGTTAACGGCCGAGCGGAAGGACAGACGGTCGACTGTGTATAACATCTTGGAGTGGCTTCAACCGAATTCTCCCATTTTTACAGAAAACCGTTAGCGTCATAGAAGCTATACCCTTAACAAATTTCACAAGGACTTTTGTTCGACTTATGACATTAAAAATATTCTGTTTTTGGGTTTTTTTTATTGCACCGTATAATAACTGGAGTTGAATGTTGACATAATTTACTTATAAACTGCAAAGATATTCAATTTTTAGTTAAAATTTGACTTAAAATTTTTTTTTTAAGTGGGCCTATTCGTCATTCGATTTTGCTAATTTTTATTCAGAACACATATAGTAACGTTCCTGCCAAATTTCATCACTACATCTTCACCGACTGCCAAATTACAACTTGCAAAACTTTTAAATTACCTTCTTTTAAAAGTGGGCGGTGCCACGCCTATTGTCCATTTTTTACCAATTTTCTATTCTGCGTCATAAGGTCAACCCATCTATCAAGTTTTATCGCGTTATCCGCCTTTGGTAATGAATTATCGCAATTTTTCGGTTTTTCGAAATTTTCGATATCGAAAAAGTGGGCGTGGTTATAGTCCGATTTCGTTCATTTTAAATAGAGATCTGAAACTTATTTCTTTTTTCGCCCAAATCATTTCGATATATTGAAGTCTATATCTATCTCGATTAGTTTATGCCTTTACGGGGTACCGTTATGCGAACAAAATTAATATACTCTGTGAGCTCTGCTCAGCTGAATATAGAAAACCGTTTTAAAAGGTAACATTCTGTGTGAAGTGACATTTTGCGACTTTATTTTATAAGATTTACAGATTATTATTATTATTATACAGATAAGCACGTTGTTTTATCAAAGAGGATAAGTTATGAAAACAAACGTCAATCTCCTTTTGCCATTTGCTCGATGTTTTCTAAGAGGTAGTCTCTGGTTTTTTTTTTTTTTGTGGGCGAGATGGGCATAAAATGTCATCTATACATTTTCGTAGCGTATTTGTGTTTATTTCTCCGACTGTATTTAATAAATTAATTAATTCCCTTTCCAAAATTCACAGCTAGAAAAGATACCTGCAACACATCGAAAAATGAAAGATAAAATGTTCGTCTTAGAAACCATTTGGCATCAGTTTTTTGATTTCGAGCGATTTAGTCGCCACTCGTAGCAGACTGGTGGCTCTTATTATATTGTAACGAATTTACTGCAAATCCTCTTATTTGCAACCTTCTGCTAAGTTCGAATCACTAAACTGTTGAATAAATAACTCCAATATTTAATAATGCAATATGGCCTTTATTCAAGTTCTTTACAATAACACTACAACTGATTTTCAAAATAAGACTGCTATTGCTCTACAGATAGCGTGCTTAATCGAAACTGATTGTACCGCCTTTATGGTTGAGGCCTTTTATACTCTTTGATTTCCTCGTTACATCTTCTAGGCGCTTCTGTTCCAGAATCTACTAGTTTGTTATCTGTTATAATTATAACTACATATATACGTGTATAGCTCTCATATGCGCGTGTGTTTGTGAGCGACACTTCCACAATTATAATCTCATATCTCAGATAAGATGTGCATGTGTTTGTGCGCTGCTTCTCTGCTGCCAGTACGTATATACATATGTGTAGACATAATGATTGAATTATTGATGTGCATTCATGTCACTGTTTAGCATCGGCTTAGAGATGGCAGTACCCAGAGATGGCAGTACCCCTTAGTGTTGCTAATATTTGTAACAATATTTATCCTCTTTGATTTTATAACTTGAAAATACCGTGGCGTATACGTAACTGATTTTATTTTTTTGGAATAAAAGAGAGTTTCGTATATGCATCTTTAGTCAATAAATTGTTTTAATACATTTTTCTCATGTAACCGAAGTTACTTGACAATTGACCAATGTCTTATTTAAAGTTGAAGATGTAAAGCGTTTTACACTAAATAATACCCAGTTCCGGCAGGAGCCGCATTGAAAGATAATATATTGACGGCCATGACGCGATCGATTTCTCTTTAATAACCTGAAATCTAAAACGCTCGTTAAATAAAGAACAACTCGAAAAATATTGCCCCTATTACGGTTCACCACTCAACTTCGTTGGATTCTAATTAAAACAACTCAACTTTAAGACAAATCAATTCCTGTTTGTTATTACGAATTACAACTTATTTCAGTTGAAGTTGAAGTGATGTTGCCAACCTAAAAGAGTGATCATTTGACAGATAAATGAACGGCTGATCAATTTGTAGCGGAAATTTAACCATTTTAAAAAGTGATTTTTTTTTATTAATAGCTAAATGATGAGCTTGTAATGAAGTTATTTTGCAGATTTTTAAGTAATTTTCAGTTAAGTAAGGAAATATTTTGCTTCTTACTAAATAAAATGACGAACCACCTCCGTAAACCCGTTCGAGGGACGGTTTTTAAAATTATGCGCTGCACTTCGATTCCTTGCTGATGGCATCTATGAAAAATGCTGTGGAAATGATTTTAGTGTTTGACTGGACAACATCTGCAGTTATTAAAGTAGCCTTGTTGAACGGTCATAACCGTTTGGACGGCTAAGCACCAATAAGCAAGTAATATTTTTACTCTAAAGAGGATTCCCAGAAATAATGGGTAGTACTAATGGGACTCACGTTCGCGTAATTTCACCTGTTGTGGCTGCATCCGAACTACGGCGTGCCTCATCCAACTGCGGGATTTCGTCCCATAAGGTCAAACAGTTTATCAATGTCATCTTCCTTGAACCTTGTTTTTTCTATGTATAAATATTTACAAAATTGCTGTTATAGTTTGTTAAAATTTTTAGAAAAGGTTAGAGGGCAATACAATTTTTCTTTTTTTTTTTTTCTCATAAAATGGCCCCGAGAGGGTCCGAAATATGAGGCCGGGGCCATAGTTTTATTTGCATAGAACACCTTTCGACGGTGGCGGCCTTCGGCCTCAATTTATAAAAATATCGTTGGTGGGTCCAACACCATCCTGCATTAGTGTGTGAGTGTCCAACACATCTGTTAAATACAACAACCACATGCAAATTTTAACCGATTTTTTGCTTATATCTTTTGACAGAAGTAAAATTTTTCATTTTCGCTTTCAGACTCTAAAAACGGAGGTCGAAACGCGTCTTTTGATAACCCTTTGATAAGATTTGATAAGAATTAAGTAGTACACCGTCTTGTAAAACGTTACCCATTTTTCCAAACAACTGCAAAATTTTCTGAGACAACTGCTATCAATCAGTTGCCAGATTTTGATGTCTTCGACAACTACGCCAACACAAAATTGTAAACGGTAATGCCACAAAAAGTTTTTAGACCAGGCAACTTCATCCGATATTGTTTTTGACAAGTTGAGTTGTAATTCGTAATACCAAATTGCAAAATTTCAATTGAAATAGAGTTGAGTTGTAAACCGTAATAGGGGTATATAAACAGAAGAAAATACAAAATTTTACTAGAGACTTTTTGTTAATTGGGTTATATATGCATAGCCTTGAAACAACACTTAAAGGATGATTGGGAAAACAAGAAAACTACCAAAACAAGACTAGGTTATGGTTTTTGTTTGTCATGGCGTGTAACAAAAACATTTCTGACTCATCATGAAATAGTGCTAATGAAAGATTTTTATTATTTTTTTTTTTTTTGTTATTGCGTTGGCTATTAAATGCAGAACAAATTTTCGCCATTGGTTAAAAATAATTATTTTTGTGTTTATTTAGGCTCCTTCATATCAATTTGAGTACTTTTAAGCTCGTCCAACCGTTAAACAAAAATTTATGAAATGCAGGAACTGCTTAGATATGACAACTCCTGTAACAAACAGCTTTAAATGCATAATATTGAACACATCTCATCTCCCAAGTATTTTATATTAATTTTGGGATTGGAGTTCATTATTGAATAAATCCATACAAACACATTCCTGCCTCTTACAGCCTCTTTCCTGATCAGTGTTGATGTGAGATGCATTAAAAAAAAACCCTTCCTACATTTTATGTTTGTGCAAAAAGGGAGAAAACATTGAAAGAGGGCACTCCGGTATACTCTGCTTAAGAGCTCATCGAGGTTAGCAGCCCTTGTTACCCGTGACATTTTCAAAGGAAGGTACCAACGTCCGACGGTATTGGTGTCTTCTTCCATAAGATGCACGATGATGGGATTAGACAGTATGAGGGATGCTTAAGAAAAAGGAATATTTCCAACATGTTTCCCATACCGAAGCGAGCAAAAATTCTCATTTTATTGAAAAACCCAGCAAAAGGCATAAGATTGATTCCACCTCTCTGACATAAATATATTTCTTGATGACTTAATGCCAGGATGAGCAGGGAAGTGGTTTAAATTGTTGCTCTCATTGTACTCCTGCATTACCTCCTTCTGGTACTCACCCGATTCCATCTGGAATAATTTTTACCTCTTAAACTTTCGGATCTTTGGACTTTATTCGTTTCTTACGGCAGCCATACCTACGAAACAAAACGAGACTAAATCTGTTATATCGTAATAGACAGAAGTCAAAGCACTACTTTCGTGTAAAGAGGCTTACCCCTTATCTTGTAGCATCCAAGCCACCCCTGAGGGAAATTTGGCTGTAAAAAGTGACTTTCTTTCCACTTTGCGCTTGCAACTTCTTTTAAGTAGGGACAATTAACAACCCAACGATATATCCTATCAGTGGGAGGGCATGTCTCACTTACTACGTACTGCTGTGGACGTTATGGTGACGTGGTATCACGAAGCAAATAGGGGCAAAGAGGGAAGGTAGGGCCTAAATAGAAGAAAGAAACATAACACCGAAAGGTGTGAGAGCAAGGAGCTTCGGAAATAACTTTGTCCCTAAAGTTTAAACTTTTTCGTACCACAGACATGTTCAAACCTAACTTGGTAATGACAGTTTAGGACAAAGCTTAAATTAAAGTAATACATACAATTTTATTTATCCTTCTCAAAGTCAAGCAGGTTTATCTGTGTGTTCGGATGGCAAACTGCAGGCTCCATGGAACACGAACTGCATAAATTTCGTACTATACACCTTTATGAAAATATGTGTGCTTGATATTTCATCCTATTACTGCATGTGTAGTAGGGTGGATCAAATTTGTTGTTGAAAAGGCACATCCAGTTTCTGAATCTGTGGTTCATACTGAGTAATATTGCCCATGGGACCATAGGTCTGAAACGAATTTCGAGCCTCTCTAATTTTGTTAGAAAATATGTTGTTTTTTTTTTTTAGAAATTTCTGCCAACTTAAACTTTTAGGCTACATTTCTTAACAAAATATCCACCGAACTTTCCGTCCAACTTTGACTCATCCGTTAACAAGTTAACTCATCCCCTGTCCCAGATGAATGCCCTTCCCCATCCCAATCTCGCGGGGAAATGACTGAGTTGAAAGTTGCACAGGTAGCAGGTTTTGGAACACAATATCCATTTTGTCAGGAATAAAGTAGAGCCTGGTAAAAAGGTTAGAGTAACAGATTTTAAAAAGCCTATAGCTCATACCACAATGCCTGCAAAGGATACACGATCAGTATGACATTCAATGTCAAGCTAAGTGTTGTTCTAATAGCGTCGCTGATACCAACCAGTGCCGTCCGTTTTATTGACACTAATATTTGGCATTCCACCAGACCAGCACCCCATAGAGCAGAAGCGGTGTGTCTATCATCACATAAAGCCAGTGTACTCCTCTTGGCGAGAACTTATATATCGTGCCTATAGACCCCCTGTAGCAGTACAAATCAGCTGTGGCCTTTCTGTCCCTATCTTCCACATTGGGTCTCCAGGCGAGTTTCTTGTTCAAAATACTCTCAAGATACTCTCTTGTATCAGCTGTGCATTACAGTACATGGATCTTCCAAACTATTAATCTGTGCTTCTTATATACCGCCAACTAGTGGGGATTTGCTTTACAAATATCATGTTGATAATATTGTAGCCTTAGCATCTGATCACGAAAACGTTTGCGTAATCGGAGATTGCAACCTTAGCAAATTAGAATGGTCTAATATAAAGGGTGGCTTTGGGCTCTACCCAAAATCTATTAATACTTTTGCTGAAACATACTTGATTGATAATTTTTCAAAATGTGACCTTAGTCAAGTAAACAGTTTTTATAATACTTTTCATAAAACTTTGGACCTTATCTTTTTAAGCGATATAAATTTTTCTATCCAAGAGTTCCTCGACCCTTTGTCTACTCCTGGTTTGCATCATGTACCGCTTGTTCTTCGTTTGGAATTTTATGAATTTAATACTTATTTTGAGGACTCTTTTTCAAAATTTTGCTTTAAAAATTACGATGTCGATGTTGTCAATACGGCAATTGATTCTATTGACTGGGATATGCTATTTACTGGGGTTAAAGTCTCAGGTTGGTTTGATATATTTAAGAATAATTTAAGCACTATCTGTAGTTACAACATCCCGAGAGCCAATAAAAGGGCTTATAAAATTCCTTGGTTTACTAAGGAGTTGAAAAAACTTAAGAATTTAAGGAACAAGTTTTATAAAAAATTTAAAATATCAAACTTTCCTTCTCATAAAGAAAAGTATTTGCAGTACTCAAAAGAGTTTAAGTCATTGAGCAAGGATTTGAAGAAGAAATATGTGTGTAACTTTGAGGCAGATATAAAATTGAATCCCAAGGCTTTCTGTCGTTATGTTAAGTCTATAAAATCCTGTTCAATTATTCCCTCCGTTGTGTTCTTCACTGATAATCAAGCAGACTCTTCACCTGATGCTGCGAATCTTTTCGCTGATTTCTTTAGTTCAAATTTTGACCCAGACTCGGCCGTGAGTAATAACTGGCTTCCTCCTGCTGATTCTATGTTAAATTTTGGTGGTCTCGAGCTCACTTTAGACGATGTTGAAAGGGGGATTCAACAAGTAAAATTGTCATCACAGACTGATGTTGATGGATTGTCGTCTCTCCTTTTCAAAACCAGTTCTGCTATCGCCTACCCTCTATGGCTGCTTTTTAATAAATCCCTCGCGCAAGGGGAGTTCATTGATGCATGGAAAATTACGTTTATCACTCCCATTTTCAAAACTGGCAATAAAAACAATATTGTTAATTACAGACCGATCTCTAAATTATCTACTGTCTCAAAAATTTTCGAATGTATTGTAAAAGAAAAAATTATTTTCTCAATAAGTCGTCTAATCTCTGTAGATCAGCATGGTTTCGTGTCGGGAAGATCAACCACGTCTAACTTGGCAGTGTTTTCGGAATACTGCATCGACGCTTTTACTAATCGAACCCAAGTAGATACCGTGTATACCGACTTTTCAAAAGTCTTCTATAAAGTTAATCATAGTATTCTACTATCGAAATTACATTCTTTTGGTTTTCATTCTGTTTTTTTGAAATGGATTAAATCATATCTCTCCAACCGTAGTTGTACCGTGGTAGTTGATGGTATGACCTCATATCCCTTCATAGCTTCTTAAGGCGTTCCTCAAGGAAGCATACTGGGCCCTATTCTTTTCGTGATTTTGATTAATGATATTGCCAGCTGTTTTGAATCTTCGCAATTCCTGCTATACGCAGATGGTATGAAGATTTTCAACAAGATTACTTGCCTCTCCGATTCATTTAAACTTCAGAAGGGCCTAGATAATGTAGTTACTTGGTGCAAAAATAATAAACTTGCGTTAAATATTAAAAAATGCTTTCATGTCCCTTATTATAAATCCCGTTTACTTATTCCTACTTCCTACCACATTGGGGGCGCGCACTAAGCACTGTGTCCGAGGTCACTGATCTTGAGGTGGTCTTTGATTCTAAGTTTTCTTTTCATAGTCATTTAAACTTTACAATAGCTAAGGCTTACCCGATGTTGGCTTTTATTCAACGATTCAGTTCTGATTTCACTGACTTATATACTTTAAAATCACTATATACTACTTTCGTACGTTCGAAATTGGAATATGCCGTATTCATTTGGCGGCCGTTTTATGCTTGTCAAATTTATCGTCTTGAAAAAATTCAAAAAGTATTTATTAAGTACGCTCTACGTCCCCTTCATTTTGATCCTCCTTTTCCTTCATATGAATCCAGATGTTTGCTTATCAATCTTAAGACCTTGAACTGCAGGAGAACTTTTCTCTCTTTAATATTTGTTTTTAATTTAATCCGTGGGGCTGTTGATTGTCCGTACCTGTTAGAACGCATTTTCCTTGCTATTCCACATATATGCCTAAGAAATAATGCATATTTTTTTGTGGGATTGGCAAGAACTAATTATGCTGCAAATGCTCCTCTTTCCAGAGCTCTTAAAGAGTTTAACTTGTCCTCAAATTCGTCAATTTTGGACTTTTCCTACTCTGAAAATACTTTTAAATTGTTACTTAACCAAATACTAAATTAGTGGTTAAGTCTTTATATATGTCATTAGTCTGTAAGAAATGTAACAATTTCAAGATGAGTAAATAAATAAATAAATAGTCCCTATAAGAAAGTACCAATGGGTAAATGCGGGCATCTTATTTCTCCTTGTAAAAAGAACAATTTTCGTTTTTCCCGGGTTGATCGCCAGTCCACTTGATTAAGCCCACCTAGCCATAGCGCCCAGCTATCCCTGCAGAACATCGCGCAGAGTGCCCAGAAAATTGACCCTGACTTGGATAGCCAGGACATCTGCATATGCAAACACCCTACAACCATTAGCTTCCAACACCAGTAGAAACTTGTTTGGATCAGGATCTTTCGATGGCCCAAGTTGTTAAGTGCACCATCGATGTCTAAGAAAACACCCAGAGCAAGCTCTCTGCAGGGACTCTTCGATTTGCTTCACAATCGAATGGAGAGCCGCTCTTGTTCATCTGCCTTTACGATAGGCATTCTGCAAAGCTGAGATAAACCTTTTTTGAGGTTATCGCGTCTTGCATTGTTTAATATCAATTTTAAAAAAATGTTTAACTCGATAAATGAATAGAAATTTAAACTTAAATTTTTAAAAGAGTTATATGTTTGATTTTAGAATTGCCGTTTGACGGAGAACGGTCAAAACGTTCAAAATGAAAACCAATTTTTTTTTTTTCACCTTTCACTACATCTCATAAAACATGATATCGTTTGAATTTTTTCCCTTTCACATTTTGTTCGTCATGACAACCATAAAATAACTAAGCTTATTTTATTGTCAGTCAAATATCGCAACGGTGAAATGCACCAGACGTGCACTAATGGCCGAACCACAATCAGAAAATTTGCTTTTTCATATAGAAGCGTTCAACACAATCTTATGTATGACAGTAACCACGCTACAATCACGCAAGATGGCGCGTTTTTAAATATGAAGGAACTGCAGACTTGGCAACTGAAGTTTATTTCGCTTTGCCCATTCACATACAAATTTCGCAAAGTATTGTTATAAACATTATCACTATACAAGAATAATACAAATATAGTTTAAGCAAGTAAGGTAGTCTAAGTTCGGGTGAAACGGAACATTACATAATCAGTTGTACACTTGAAATGCTGTTGTTTGTTTTGTGTGTTTAATAGTTTTACAAGGCTGCGTAATAATACATATACATATTGATCTATTCTGAACAATTATTTTTTCTTCGAGTTATCGCTCCCGAAACATATAAAATTGCTTAGTCGTAAAAGGGGCGGTGTCACGCCCATTTTATTGTTATAAATCCACTTAGGAAATGAAATACCATTGATATAAAGCTCTTTTTTGCAAATATATTTCTTATTTTATTAGTCCACGACCCTTTTAAAAATCGTTAAAAGTGGGCGTGGTCCTTAACAGATTTCGTTAATTCAAAGCATTCCTTATTGATATTAGTATGGGCAAACTCTCTGCCGAATTTTGTTACGATAGGTCTAACGATTTTTGATTTATGATTAATAATATTTGTAAATTTGATTTTATTAAAATTAGGCGGTGCCACGCCCATTTAAACAATTTTTTCAAATTTATATCAATAGCCCCGATATCAGTCCACACGTCAAATTTCAAAATTCTAGGTGTATTATTTACTAAATAATCAGCTTTTTGGGTTTTCCACATGAGCTTTCCGCATGAGCTGTTCCACATTCGCATGAGCTCTTCCACATTTATTTGCTTCAGTTCAAAAACACTTCTCCTAATATCCTCTGTGGCTTCATCTATTGTAGTTTGTTCGATGGTATTACATATTGTTGTGATGCTCTCGAAAAATAACTTATTCAATTGGGCCGGGATTTCGTGGTCTCATTCAATGGCTGTACTATTAATTACTATACGCTTTACTTGGGCTGTGTCGTTACTCAAATTAATGGCATCTTTAAGACGTTTCCACATAAGTCTTTGATTGTTACATTTAACTGCTATTTTATTTTCAATGTATGGCTTCATTTTTATTTTTATAAGTTTTTTATATTTACGTTTTGTATGACTATAACTATCCCACTCATTTGTACTCATTGCTATCTTGTAAAGATCATATTTTAATGTGTTTGACTCCGTAATCTCTCGGCCATACCATTTATTTACTAAATTAATTTGCACTTGTATGAGAAGGTAAGTGTTGCCATTATATTCCCTAAAATAGTATTAATAGTTTGAACTTTAACTCCTATGTCATATTTATTCAATTCCGATATATTGTAACTCCTAAGGAAAGCAAACAGACTTTCCTTTTGTATAATTTTCCCAGCATACGCGATTTTAGCCACCGTGGTGTGCTGGTAGCGTGCTCCTCCTACCACACCGTTTGCCCTGGGTTCACACCCCGGGCAAACCAACATCAAAATTTTAGAAATAAGGTTTTTCAATTAGAAGAAAATTTTTTAAGCGGGGTCGCCCCTCGGCAGTGTTTATCAAGCGATTTCTGCCATGAAAAGCTCTTAGTGAAAACTCATCTACCGTTCGGAGTCGGCATAAAACATGTAGGTCCCGTCCGGCCAATTTGTAGGGAAAATCAAGAGGTTCACGACGCAAATTGCAAGAGAAGCTCGGCCTTAAATCTCTTCGGAGGTTATCGCACCTTACATTTTTTATTTTTTATACGCGATTTTCATATATTCTCATTTTGTGTCTTTCTTGAACTGGCATTTTGAAACAGTTCGTTTCATGGTCTGATATTCTATGGTTTTCTAGATTTTTTATTTCTATTTTATCATTATTACTATAAAGAAGGTCTATTTTTGTTTGTAGCATTCTATTATCCTTGTATTATACTTAATTAGTTGGTGCAGTGATGCTATCGCGAATGTGTGATTCGGCTGGTTTGTGTAAATGGAATGTACATTTATGTTAAAATCGCATATCACAATATTATTTTCATTTCACTAAAATATCTTTTGGCACCTCACCCATATGGTTTATAAGTTCAGCATCGCTTTTGCTTGCTGAGTGGTGTACTACACCAATTTTCCATTTAATCGTATTTTTTAGTATTTTAAACACAATAAACCATACGTTATTATGTATACTGTTTTTAAATACTACTTTAAATTGGATCGATTTAAACCAGACATTGGTACTATGCGTATAGCTGTAATAGTGCGCAGCAAATAGAACTGTGAGCCCGCTATGTAAATATCAGAAATAAACTCGACAACACGCAAAACGAGTGAGGTGCCCTTCAACGATGCTCACGCAAACTTTAAAGGCTGCGCTCACCTGAGCATGTCCTATACGAGTAAATAACATGGTTTGCATTGCCTGACCTGAAATGCAATGCCGAAATGAATGATATAAATACAAAGGTTTATTTACACAAGCAATTGGCTTGAGCAAATCCACAACCAGTGAACAACAACTTATTATTGGTTTCAGGGCCAATGCTACAATACGCGCGTCTTTGCCACGTCCTTTGTTTGGCGCTTCAGCCTATCAGGTAACCACCAGAATTTGTAAGGTGTTTACTCTGTTATCGAACTGGGTCGACATGGTGAAATATCCAGGTGAAGTAAGCCGTCAATAATCTCGCTGTAAATTCTTCTTTGTTCTGTCATTCCGCTATCTGAAAAATTTTGAAAAATGTTGTCTCCGAAAAAGTGTTGTTTTTTGCGTTTTTGGGATAATTATGCCACTTTTAGAACTTTTTTCACATAATATAATATGTGAATATCGACAGACCATTACTGGATGTAATTACAAATTATCATCATTTGAGTATCTTTGTTGTTGGCTTCCATAATTAAAGCCGTACTAAACTATTACGTCCATATTTTTGATGTTTCCATTTTATATGTAAGTTTCATTTGTTCCCAAAAAAAATTGAAATAAGTCTTTGCTAAAACAAACTATTTGTATTCACGTCATATCCAATTAAGGATTTTCCCCTGTGCAGCGCTACTGAAGACTTTGAGGAATGTTCTTGTCATTCCTATAACAAGAACACCAAAACTGTCATACTATACCTTACTTATGTAAAAAAATTCGCTAAAACAATGGTATTCTAAATATAGTTACAAAAAATTGTAGTTCACAGTTGTTGTTTTGCCCAAAAGGTCAGACCACTAAAATAAGGGAAATTTTACAGTTATGGATAGTAATTTAGAATAGATGAATCAGGCTCGCTTCGAATCAGCATTTTCTGGTTATAGGCTGTCTGCAGAGGGACTAGTATATCCCCTGACGTATTTTAGTAAATAATACCTCGGTAACGTTAGTAATACATCAAGAGCTCAACTGTCAAGTTTTTGAAGGATTTTCTGATAAAGTTTGATTGAAGTAACAATTGATTTTTAGGGATGGAGACACTTTTAAAAGTATTACGATCACTTCTGCGTGACTCTAAAATTTTTCACCGACCTCGAAACCCATGTAAGTGCCGCAAAGTCTGTAAAGTTCAACTAAATAATAGATAACATCTCTCCCTTTTATGTCCGGGTTTTCACACATAGTTTATGTGGCCAAATTGTATTTTTTATTTTTATTCGATGCTAAAAGTAATTTAAGCTTGTAGTGGTCATATGTATCCCCTTTGGCGTTAGTGCTAGGTGGCATTGATATTCTGAAAAAAAAAAAACAGTTTTTGTAATGGGTTTCATAGCAAGATATTTATTTTTATACTCCTATTTTTTCAAAGCGGGTGAAAAATTTACCCTCTCCTGACTGTTTAAAATACATTCCTACCGTGTCAGATAGTGTACATCTGCTGTTTTTTATACTCAGAGTATATTAACTTTGATTGGATAACGGTTGGTTGTACAGGTATAAAGGAATCGAGATAGATATAGACTTCCATATATCAAAATCATCAGTATCGAAAAAAAATTTGATTAAGCCATGTCCGTCCGTTCGTCCGTTAACACGATAACTTGAGTAAATTTTGAGGTATCTTGATGAAATTTGGTATGTAGGTTCCTGAGCACTCATCTCAGATCGCTATTTAAAATGAACGATATCGGACTATAACCACGCCCACTTTTTCGATATCGAAAATTTCGAAAAACCGAAAAAGTGCGATAATTCATTACAAAAGACCGATAAAGCGACGAAACTTGGTAGCTGAGTTGAACTTATGACGCAAAATAGAAAATTAGTAAAATTTTGGAGAATGGGAGTGGCACCGCCCACTTTTAAAAGAAGGTAATTCTAAACTTTTGCAAGCTGTAATTTGGCAGTCGTTGAAGATATCATGATGAAATTTGGCAGGAACGTTACCCTTATTACTGTATGTGCGCTTAGTAAAAATTAGCAAAAGCGGAGAAGGACCACGCCCACTTTTAAAAAAAATTTTTTTAAAGTCAAATTTTAACAAAAAATTTAATATCTTTACAGTATATAAGTAAATTATGTCAAGATTCAACTCCAGTAATGATATGGTGCAACAAAATACAAAAATAAAAGAAAATTTAAAAATGGGCGTGGCTCCGCCCTTTTTCATTTAATTTGTCTAGGACACTTTTAACGCCATAATTCGAACAAAAATTAACCAATCCTTTTGAAATTTGGTATGGGCATAGACTTTATGGCGTTAACTGTTTTCTGTGAAAATGGGCGAAATCGGTTGATGCCACGCCCAGTTTTTATACACAGTCGTCCGTCTGTCCTTCCGCATGGCCGCTAACACGATAACTTGAGCAAAAATCGATATATCTTTACTAAACTCAGTTCACGTACTTATCTGAACTCACTTTGTATTGGTATAAAAATGGCCTAAATCCGACTATGACCACGCCCCCTTTTTCAATATCGAATGTTACCAAAAATGAAAAAATGCCATAATTCTATACCAAATACGAAAAAAGGGATGAAACATGGTAATTGGATTGGTTTATTGACGCAAAATTGAACTTTAGAAAAAAACGTTGTAAGATGGGTGTGACACCTACAATATTAAGTAGAAGAAAATGAAAAAGTTCTACAGGGCGAAATTAAAAGCCCTTGGAATCTTGGCAGGAATACTTTTCGTGGTATTACATATATAAATAAATTAGCGGTACCCAACAGATAATGTTCTGGGTCACCCTGGTCTCATTTTTGTTCGATATCTCGAAAACGCCTTCACACATACAACCACCACCACTCCCTTTTAAAATCATCATTAATCTTTAATTTGATACCCATATTGTACAAACAAATTCTAGAGTCAGCCCTGGTCCACATTTATGGCGATATCCCTAAATGGCGTCCACCTATAGAACTATGGCCCACTGCCTCTTAAATACTCTTTAATACCTTCCATTTGATACACATGTCATACAAACATATTCCAGGGTTACCCTAGATTCATTTTCCTTCATGGCGATTTTCCCTTATTTTGTCTCCATATCTCTCAAATGAGTATGTAATATTCGGTTACAACCCAACTTAGCCTTCCTCACTTGTTTTTTGTTTACTTTGCCTGGTGATTCCACCATGGTCCGCCCCTAAATTTGGAGTTTATATTAAGAGGATGTCAGAAAAATAAAAATAAAAATTTTTAAACCTTGTAAGTACAGCCCAAATAAATTTTATTTTTTTGTAGCTGGGCTATTTATATCTGACTATTAAATATGGTTTGTCATAATTTTTGCCTTGTTAATCTCTTTTTTTTTTTCTTTTAATGACCTTTTGAGCTCCGAAGTCGTTTTCTTATAGTTTTTCTTCCAAGTCAGTTGTAGTCCCTTAAAGTATGATCTTCCTTTCACCAAAAAATGCAAAAAACGAGAGGTCTTAACGGAATACCCGGCGAACTGTTCAAAAATGGGATCGCATGAACGAGTGCCTTCAGATTGGAACTTAAGTCTGCTCTGCGCCCAATCCACAAAAAAGGCGATCCCGCAAACCGGACAAGTTCTCTTGGAATCATATCGGGTGTAAAGTTCTATCTAGCGTAATGTGCGCAAGACTGAAGCCTTTCGTCAACAAACTGATTGGTCATTATCAGTGCGGTTTCAGACTTTCATTCACAATAAGAAAAGATTGGAAAGGACCTCCCCGAGCGATTCGGAACCAAACGAGACTTCTGACAAAGCGACTCCCTTCCATACAGTTTCTCTAACATAATGCTGGAGAAGATAATACTAGCAGCAGAGCTAAACTGTGATGGCACAATCTATTGATGTGTCATAAGATATTGTTATTATTGACCTCAAAAAAAGCGCTGTGAATTTTGCCTTCTCTACACTTGATAAAGAAACAAACAAAACTGGATCTTGTGGTAAATGATAACAATGTGCAGCACTTGCAGTCATTCAACAAAGAATCGGCGCTTTCACGCCTTAGCAGCTGTATCACTACTGATGGATATAAGCTCGATGCTGTGAAGGATTTCGTCTATTTGTAAACCGGGATTAATAGCAAAAATAAAGTAATTTCTCGACAAACAGAAATCATGCTCTAAAAGTCGCTCATCATACCTGTACAGATGTATGGCTCAAAATTATGGATGGTGTCGAGAGAACAAGAGATGGCTTTTGGAGTGTTCGAGAGAAAAGTTTTCCGGAAGATTTATGCTACTGTCCGTAATGCCGACGGCAAATATCGAGGAGTTATAATGATGAGCAACCGCAGCTTTACGCAGATATGACAATAGTGTAGTGAATAAAACACAAAGGCTTCGCTGGCTAGGTCATTTTATACGAATGGGCAAAGACGCTCCGGTCAAGGAAGTATTTATATCGACCCAGAAAATTGGAAGCAAAGGAAGGGGGACACCTCCACTGAGTTGAGAGAGGCTTCAAGATAAGATACTACGGGCCAATTTAAAATGTGAGTGTGTTTTTGTGATTTGAAACCTTACATTACATATCAGCGATTTTAAAATCTTCCACCACTTATGAGACCCAATTCATAAATTATAGTACCAAAACGCAGTATCTTATGAGAACATCTTACATAGGTGTACAGTCAACTATTTTTAGTGGCATGAGTTACATTGTTCATGTAATATCGCAAGACTTTAAAACCAGCGAGTTGTCGATGCCTTTCCTGCTCCTATCATCATTTTAAAATGCTTTCTTTCTAACTCGCCAAAATTAGTTGAGACACCTACTTTGTAACTACTAGAAATGTAGTCTTCCGTCTGCAGATGACTGGTTTTTCCCGCAATTCGTATGAAGACCATTCGAGCCGTTCTCCATGATTGCGGAACCTGGTTCAGTTTCATGCAACCCCCATACATCCCATTATTATGTAGTTTTCTCTCTATCTCTAGTTTTCAATTACCTTGGAACCCTGGGAGTACGTGAATCTTGCTGTCTGCCATTTCAATTAGCTGCAAACCACTATTCTAATGGGGTTTTATACTCAGTTGAGCAGAGCTCACAGAGTATATTAAGTTTGATTGGATAACGGTTGGTTGTACATATATAAAGGAATCGAGATAGATATAGACTTCCATATATCAAAATAATCAGGATCGAAAAAAAATTTGATTGAGCCATGTCCGTCCGTCCGTCCGTCCGTTAACACGATAACTTGAGTAAATTTTGAGGTATCTTGTGAAATTTGGTATGTAGGTTCCTGAGCACTCATCTCAGATCGCTATTTAAAATGAACGATATCGGACTATAACCACGCCCACTTTTTCGATATCGAAAATTTCGAAAAACCGAAAAAGTGCGATAATTCATTACAAAAGACAGATAAAGCGACAAAGCTTGGTAGATGAGTTGAACTTATGACGCAAAATAGAAAATTAGTAAAATTTTGGACAATGGGCGTGGCACCGCCCACTTTTAAAAGAAGGTAATTTAAAAATTTTACAAGCTGTAATTTGGCAGTCGTTGAAGATATCATGATGAAATTTGGCAGGAACGTTACTCTTATTACTATATGTACGCTTAATAAAAATTAGCAAAATCGGAGAAGGACCACGCCCACTTTTAAAAAAAAAATTTTTTAAAAGTAAAATTTTAACAAAAAATTTAATATCTTTACAGTATATAAGTAAATTATGTCAAGATTCAACTCTAGTAATGATATGGTGGAACAAAATACAAAAATAAAAGAAAATTTAAAAATGGGCGTGGCTCCGCCCTTTTTCATTTAATTTGTCTAGGATACTTTTAACGCCATAAGTCGAACAAAAATTAACCAATCCTTTTGAAATTTGGTAGGGGCATAGACTTTATGTCGCTAACTGTTTTCTGTGAAAATGGGCGAAATCGGTTGATGCCACGCCCAGTTTTTATACACAGTCGTCCGTCTGTCCTTCCGCATGGCCGTTAACACGATAACTTGAGCAAAAATCGATATATCTTTACTAAACTCAGTTCACGTACTTATCTGAACTCACTTTATCTTGGTATGAAAAATGAACGAAATCCGACTATGACCACGCCCACTTTTTCCATATCGAAAATTAGGAAAAATGAAAAAAATGCCATAATTCTATACCAAATACGAAAAAAGGGATGAAATATGGTAAGGTAATTGGATTGTTTTATTGACGCGAAATATAACTTTAGAAAAAACTTTATAAAATGGTTGTGACACCTACCATATTAAGTAGAAGAAAATGAAAAAGTTCTGCAGGGCGAAATAAAATACCCTTAAAATCTTGGCAGGTATTAGATATATAAATAAATTAGCGGTATCCAACAGATGATGTTCTGGGTCACCCTGGTCCACATTTTGGTCGATATCTGGAAAACGCCTTCACATATACAACTACCACCACTCCCTTTTAAAACTCTCATTAATACCTTTAATTTGATACCCATATCGTACAAACTCATTCTAGAGTCACCCCTGGTCCACCTTTATGGCGATATTTCGAAAAGGCGAACACCTATAGAACGAAGGCCCACTCCCTTTTAAAAATACTCATTAACACCTTTCATTTGATACCCATATCGTACAAACAAAGTCTAGAGTCACCCCTGGTCCAGAAAGGCCCACTCCCTTTTAAAATACTCATTAACTCCTTTCGTTTGATACCCATATTGCACAAACGAAATCTAGGGTCGCCCCTGGTCCACCTTTATGGCGATATCTCGAAACGGCGTCCACCTATGGAACTAAGGATTACTCCCTTTTAAAATACTCATTAACACCTTTCATTTGATACCCATATCGTACAAACGCATTCTAGAGTCACACCTGGTCCATCTTTATGGCGATATCTCGAAAAGGCGTCCACCGATAGAACTAAGGCCCACTCCCTCTTAAAATACTCATTAATTCCTTTCGTTTGATACCCATATTGCACAAACGAATTCTAGAGTCACCCCTGGCCCACCTTTATGGCGATATCTCGAAACGGCGTCCACCTATAGAACTAAGGCCCACTCCCTCTTAAAATACTCATTAACACCTTTCGTTTCATGCCATTAACACCTTTCATTTGATACCCATATCGTACAAACAAAGTCTAGAGTCACCCCTGGTCCCTTTTAAAATACTCATTAACTCATTTCGTTTGATACCCATATTGCACAAACGAATTCTAGGGTCACCCCTGGTCCACCTTTATGGCGATATCTCGAAACGGCGTCCACCTATGGAACTAAGGATTACTCCCTTTTAAAATACTCATTAACACCTTTCATTTGATACCCATATCGTACAAACGCATTCTAGAGTCACCCCTGGTCCATCTTTACGGCGATATCTCGAAAAGGCGTCCTTCTATAGAACTTAGGTCCACGCCCTTTTAAAATACGCATTAATACCTTTCATTTGATACCCATATCGTACAAACGCATTCTAAAGTCAACCCTGATCCACCTTTATGGCTATATCCCTAAATGGCGTCCACCTATAGAACTATGGCCCACTCCCTCATAAAATACTCTTTAATGCCCTTCATTTGATACACATGTCATACAAACACATTCCAGGGTTACCCTCGGTTCATTTTCCTACATGGTTATTTTCCCTTATGTTGTCACCATAGCTCTCAACTGAGTATGTAATGTTCGGTTACACCCGAACTTAACCTTCCTTACTTGTTATTTTTAATATTATCTAACACAATCATTGAGCCTAGAATTAATGGATTGCAGATAAAATTTAATAGACTCAATAACATGAGTCTATGCCAAATTATATGCCGGCTTTTGACTAGTCCTCTAATTGTATAATCCCATTTTGTTATGTGGCTTTTGTTAACAAAATTTTCATGTTGCCTAATTTTGTTCGACATGTTTATATAATTGTTTTACAAGAACACAAAGTTACGATGGAAGGCTGCTCTCGCTTTGGCGCCTAAATGCGCGCTATGCTTGTTCATGCTCTGCTTGTAAATGACTAATGCACACTAATGGCGTTTCCTTTTCTGGCAAAAGTGTTACGCTTTTTGTACGTCGCGTAAGGGTTGTAAATATATTTTGTTCTGTTCTAAAAAGCAGGTAACGCCTTTACGGGATATTTCGTTCTTTTGTGAAAATTGTTGACAATTTATTTTCGTAACTTCACATATTTTTAGGCGAACAAAATTGAAATGAAGGAAATAATTGCTAATGAATTTTTATTATCATTGACAGCGCGTTTGTGAAAATCAGCTTATACACGGGGTAGCCATTTATGTTCTTTGTAGGGCTGGGACTATCCGCATATTCGAATATCCGGATATCCATACGGATATCCGTTGACACGGATAAATTCCGGACGGGATGGATATCCGGTTAATATTCGTTTGTGAAACTATCCGGATATCCGGATTTATGAAGATCCGGTTAATAACCATATTTTTGGATATCCAGTGAAAGAAATAAATTGATGTACCATATATGTTTATTTAACATTAATAACAATAAATGGGCATTTAAATCAATTAACATCGTTTTTTCACAATATAAACAAATGGCACTGTTCTTATTTTCACTTGTTTGTAAAATTGTAGCCTTTTAATTTTTGACGTTAATTTAATAATCTACAAACATATTTTGTGAATAATTTTTCGATGTTTGCTTCATTCAATTCTGATATGCAGATATTCAACTTTTATATTACAGTATCCGGACACACGGATATCCGGATTTTCCGTTTACGTATTCGGATAGCGGAAAAGCGGATATCCGGATTTCCCATTTGTGAATCCGGATATCTTGAGAGCAAAACTTTTTGCTTAGCTATCTGGTTATTCGGATAGTTGAAAAATCCGGATGCAGTTCACAGCTCTAGTTCTTGGCATGCACTATAAATGTTCAAAATTTTCTGGGGTAGGAGTAACTCTATTAAGGCTTTACCATTTACTTAGGCAACAATTTACTTGAGAAAAGAAAACGCTATAAAAGTGATAGATGGTGTTTAGCACATTTAGCGGCATGTGTGGAACCAGTGCGCACCACCTGAGTACTCGTTTGGGCCGCGTATTCACATATCCACACGCAGCCATAATGTTTTTAAACGTGAATGTGACATAGTGCACACGAAGTGCATTGGGTTTATATTCGTGAAAAGAATTTGTGGCACCAGCAAAACGTGAAAATGTACTTGGCCTGAGCAATTTGCATACCCATAATTCGTCAGGGGCGGAGAAAATATATATATTATAGCCCTTGGTCCAATGAGAACAGGTGGATGGATTTTGTAATAGCATTTTTCCTTTTTATATTGAAATAAACAATTCTTTACCATACCAAAACAATAATAACATTCAAATTCATTCTTTTTTTTTCAAATTTATATATTAGGCAAAAAAAAAGTAAATTCAATCTCAAAATTTCAAAATATACTCTATACATGAACTAAGCAAAGTGTTGTTCAAAGGACTTGATAGAGAATGTAATAATCATTTTTGCAGTGCTTCGTGCACTCGAAGGAGTAATGAACGATATCGGACTATAACCACGCCCACTTTTTCGATATCGAAAATTTCGAAAAATCGAAAAAGTGCGATAATTCATTACAAAAGACAGATAAAGCGACGAAACTTGGTAGGTGAGTTGACCTTATGACGCAGAATAGAAAATTAGTAAAATTTTGGACAATGGGCGTGGCACCGCCCACTTTTAAAAGAAGGTAAATTAAAACTTTTGCAAGCTGTAATTTGGCAGTCGTTGAAGATATCATGATGAAATTTGGCAGGAACGTTACTCTTATTACTATATGTACGCTTAATAAAAATAATAATAATAATTTTTAAAGTAAAATTTTAACAAAAAATTTAATATCTTTACAGTATATAAGTAAATTATGTCAACATTCAACGCTAGTAATGATATGGTGCAACAAAATACAAAAATAAAAGAAAATTTCAAAATGGGCGTGGCTCCGCCCTTTTTCATTTAATTTCTCTAGGATAATTTTAACGCCATAAGTCGAACAAAAATTAACCAATCCTTTTGAAATTTGGTAGGGGCATAGATTTTATGACGTTAACTGTTTTCTGTGAAAATGGGCGAAATCGGTTGATGCCACGCCCAGTTTTAATACACAGTCGTCCGTCTGTCCTTCTGCATGGCCGTTAACACGATAACTTGAGCAAAAATCGACATATCTTTAATGAACTTAGTTCACGTGCTTACTTGAACTCACTTTATCTCGGTATGAAAAATGAACGAAATCCGACTATGACCACGCCCACTTTTTCGATATCGAAAATTACGAAAAATTAAAAAAATGCCATAATTCTATACCAAATACGAAAAAAGGGATGCAACATGGTAAGGTAATTGGATTGTTTTATTGACGCGAAATATAACTTTAGAAAAAACTTTATAAAATGGTTGTGACACCTACCATATTAAGTAGAAGAAAATGAAAAAGTTCTGCAGGGCGAAATAAAAAACCCTTAAAATCTTGGCAGGTACTACATATATAAATAAATTAGCGGTATTCAACAGATGATGTTCTGGGCCACCCTGGTCCACATTTTGGTCGATATCTGTAAAACTCCTTCACATATACAACTACCACCACTCCCTTTTAAAACTCTCATTAATACCTTTAATTTGATACCCATATCGTACAAACTCATTCTAGAGTCACCCCTGGTCCACCTTTGTGGCGATATCTCGAAAAGGCGTCCACCTATAGAACTAAGCCCCACGCCCTTTCAAAATACTCATCAACACCTTTTATTTGATACCCATATCGTACAAACATATTCTAAAGTCACCCCTGGTCCACCTTTATGGCGATATCTCGAAAAGGCGAACACCTATAGAACGAAGGCCCACTGCATTTTAGAAATACTCATTAACACCTTTCATTTGATACCCATATTGCACAAAAGCATTCTAGGGTCACCCCAGCTCCACCGTTATGGCGATATCTCGAAACGGCGTCCACCTATGGAACTAAGGATTACTCCCTTTTAAAATACTCATTAGCACCTTTCTTTTGATACCCATATTGTACAAACAAATTCTAGGTCACCCCTGGTCCACCTTTATGGCGATATCTCGAAAATGCGACCACCTATACAACAACCACCACTCCCTTTTAAAACCCGCATTAATACCATTAATTTGATACCCATATCGTACAAACACATTCTAGAGTCACCCCTGGTCCACCTTTATGGCGATATTTCGAAACGGCGTCCACCTATAGAACTAAGGTCCACTCCCTTTTAAAATACTCATTAACACCTTTCATTTGATACCCATATCGTACAAACGCATTCTAGAGTCAACCCTGATCCACCTTAATGGATATATCCCTAAATGGCGTCCACCTATAAAACTATGGCCCACTCCCTCATAAAATACTCTTTAATGCCTTTCATTTGATACACATGTCATACAAACACATTCCAGGGTTACCCTCGGTTCATTTTCCTACATGGTTATTTTCCCTTATGTTGTCACCATAGCTCTCAACTGAGTATGTAATGTTCGGTTACACCCGAACTTAACCTTCCTTACTTGTTTAAATTAACTTAGATGGAAGGTGAATATGATTTGAAAGAGAAACGCAAATTTTATTGTCATTTGTTCTCATGATTTTATTCTCACCCATTCAAATCCACTTTAATCAACGAGTGCAGCAAAGTGCAAAAATCATAGAAATTTGTATTAAGTTTTGAAAAAACTTTTTGCTGCTAGTTTCGATCTTATGTGCAATGAGAAATTGAATAATATTTTCAACATTATCATTGACACTGCAGCGACAGAGTGCTTGCTATTAGCTAAGTGCCAAGCAATTTTTATTTTCTTACATTTTAAAAGCATATAATGTTTCTAGCAATCTGACAAGTTTTACAGTTTTCCATTAGAAATAATTTGTATAGTTTTCTATCTTTATGTTTTAGCAACTCTTCTCGCTCTATTCTTTAGTCAGCCTTAACACAAATTTCGCTAAGATAGATAACTCTATCAGACTTGCAAGTAGAAAGATGAAGCCGTGTATGAAAGTCCACGTTAATGTAGAAGGTTTCTGTGAGCAATATGCCATGGAATAGCCATGGCTCATGTTTCAGATTTCATCAAATCGGAGACAGTGCTAGATAAGCAAATATAAACAACTTATCTTGTTTCGTTGATTTTCCGACAGGGTGGATAAATGATGTATATTGGAACGATTTTCCGTCATCCCTTGTCAAATTTGGTTTTGAGACAAACCGGTTTCGGCGTTGTGCCATCATCAGTGTCGATTTTCGTTTTCGAAAACTCCATCATTTATGCCATCATTCGTTCTCGAAAACGAACGAAAATCGACACTGATGATGGCACAACGCCGAAACCGGTTTGTCTCAAAACCAAATTTGACAAGGGATGACGGAAAATCGTTCCAATATACATCAAATATAAACAACTAAGGAAGTCTAAGTTCGAGTGAAACCGAACATTACATACCCAGCTGTATACTTGAAATGCTGTTGTTGTTTGTTTTGTGTGCTAGTAGTATTACAAGGCTGCGGAATAATACATATATATATGGTTCTATTCTGAGCTAATTCTTCTTCGAGTTATGGCTCCCGAAACATAGAATTCTTAGTTATAAAATGGGCGGTGATACGCCCGTTTTTTTAATTTGATATTTTTCCTATTTCTTGTTATAAATCCACTTGGGAAACGAAATACCATTGATATAAAGCTATTGTTTGCAAAGATATAGCTTATTTTATTCTTCCACGACGCTTTTAAAAATCTTGTATATAAAAGTAGGCATGGTCCTTAATCGATTTCGTTAATTTTTCTTCAAAGCATTCCTTATAGTAAAGGAAACCTCTCTGCCAAATTTTCTTACGATAGGTTTAACGATTTTTGATTTGTGATTAATAATATGTGTAAAATTGATTTTATCACAAGTGGGTGATGCCCGCCCATTATAAACAATTTTTTCAAGCTTTATCAAGAGTCTCAATATCTGTTCAAACGTCAAATTTTAACATTCTAGGTGTATTATTTACTAAAAAATTAGGTTTTTGGTGTTTTCCAAAATGTTATATTTATAAAAAATGGGCGTAGTTATATATAAAAAGTGGGCGTGGTTATTATCCGATTTTGCTCATTTTCAACACCAATCTATTCTGGGTCCCGGTAAGCTCGTGTACCAAATTTGGTGAAAATATCTCAATATTTACTCAAGTTAACGAACGGACGGACATGGCTGAATCGAATTTTTTTTCGATACTAATGATTTTGATATATGCAAGTCTATATCTACCTCGATTCCTTTATATCTGTACTACCAACCGTTATCCAATCAACGTTATAATACCCTGTGTACAAGTACAGCTGGGTATAAAAATTACTCATTTAAAGTTATAAAATACCGCCACAAAAAGCGAATATTCTACATTTACAGTAGTGCTCTTAAAAGTATTCGAAAAAATTGATTGATTGAATATTCTATTATAAAATTTTGGACGTTTATTAAGCAAATTTCGCTATTCGAATAGTTGATTAATTTAGATTATTCGAAAAATCGCCAAATCGAACTTTTAATTTCATAATGTTCATACCAAAAAATTACGTATACGCCATGTATGTACCACATGTGTGCTGTTCGTTGCATCTTTGCTAGGTTAATCGATTACTAGATATTGAAACCTTGGAATGGTATGTCTCAAAAATGCTATCCAAAGTAAAATTTTCCGAACTTTCCAATTCTGGTGAGAAAAGCATAAGTAAACATACAAAGCTTTCGAGAAAAGTAACTTTTTTGAAAGGAATGTAAAAAACTGGTCAAAAATCAAAATTTTTACAATTTCGGTTATCTATTTGTGGTCATCGTAAATATCTTTAGTTTTAGAAGTAAATTTTTTTTTCTTGTATCATATCTGAACTTTCTGCGATGAAAAGTGCTCCTGAAAGTGGCACAATATATAAACAGTGACGGTGGACATGAGATCTTTGAACACCGATTTATCGAGAACGTTGTATAAAACTTAAAAATAAATATCTTATAATTTTGTTCTTCCTCGCTCCAGCAACACGTGAACAAATTATTTAAATGTCACTTTAGATCTCATTGTACTAAAGCTTGTGATATTCGAGTAATCGAACTAGTCGCAAGTGGTTAATAAGCGAGGACCTGGGGTTGCGAAAACTTAAAATAGCACCACAAATAGTGCAGGCAACCGTTTCTTCCTGCTGCTCGCACTTCCCATATCTGCTGTTATTGACGAAGCCTAACTTATAAGCATGTGACCCCAATGTTCAGTTACTATGCCAATCGTATGTCTTAGGTATTGTCTCTATAGAAAAACTAACCACTATCATAAGATTTGCAAATGATCTAAGAAATTTGAAACGCCGCCGTTTTGTACATACCTTTCTGGCTTGACAGATCATATGCAACTCCTGTCTCGCCTTGATTTCTTCGAAACAGATAGGGAGGTGTACCGTCGATTCAGCAAATGCTGCACCCTCCTTTGCCAACTTGTCGGCCTCTTCGTTATCTTTTATCCCTTTATGACCCGGAACCCAGCAAAGATATATGGTCCAGCCTGAGCAAAGTTTGTCTAATGCTTCTATACATTCCACCCTTTGTTCGGCAGCGATTATTCGAATAGTCGGCAACGAGCACCTATTTGATTATTACACGATTCACGACCATTCGAATTCAGCAAATCGAATCCTAAAAATCGAATATTAAACCATCCGAATAATTCCAATAATCGAATATCTCAAGACAAAATACATAGTTCTACCTTTCAGCAATTGGTAATCAAGTCATGTCAAGATTACAGAGATTAGGTGAAAATGTATGTCGTTACCTTTTTCAATTGTAAGATTTAATTTAAACTGAAAAAGATACTGGTATAGCTTTTTTCACTTTCGTGGCTTTTCATTTGCAATTTTTCTTTTTATTGAAAAAAATTGCACACTTTTTCATTAGATTGTTGAAACCAACATTTATTTCGACCTCTTGATGTCTACTTTTTTCCTTCAATGACGGTTTTGTGTCGTAAAATTTTAAACTCATCTACAGCAAATAAGGGGCCATAAATTCTTTGCTGTATTGAGGTAGGAAATACAATTAAATTTTATTTATGTAACAACTTAAGCAGCTGAGATTTGCGATAAACTTTAAATACCACTGATTTTGTGTAGGTGTTTCACTTTGTCTGCTCAATATATTTGTATATACTTATAGTGCAATTAAGGTGTCCCAAGCTCAGAAAAATGAATAACCTATACTTTCAGTATTAAGTTTGCTTGAAAAGTAATTTTATACGTTTTATTTAAATGAGTAGTTAGATACTATTTAGATGGCGTTTTGCGCGTTATCCGCTACTTCTATAAAAACTTTGCAGATAAATTGGAGGCAACCAATGGAGTACGACGACACTTCTACATCATTTTTAAACGGTTTTATTTAGGTTGACTTGACAGGCAGGCCGCAAGGCCGCATGCATGGCCGTTGTGAACGAATTTTGTAATTAAAATTTAAGTAACTTCGCGATAAGCTACAAGCTTGAAACTTGAAATATAGTTCAGAATCCGATGACGATGCAATAATACGAAAAAAAAATCGTCACTAGGTGGCGCAAGGATAGAGATATTCACAAAAATCGTATTTGTGGTCCGAATTGGCTCATGTTTGGAACTTATAATACATACAAGAATAGAAAGCGACCTATGAAAAAAATCGCCGCTAGGTGACGCAAGGATCGAGATAGTCACAAAAATCGTATTTGTGGTCTGATTTGGCTCATATTTGGAACACATAATACATACAAGAATAACAATCGCCGCTAGGTGGCGCATGGATCGAGATATTAACAAAAAACCTATATTTGGCCCGATTTGTCTCATAAGTATTTGAACACATAATACATACAAGAATAGAAAGCGACTTAAGAAAAAAATCGCCGCTAAGTGGCGCAATGGTGGAGATATTCACAAAAATCGTATTTGTGGTCCGATTTGGCTCGTATTTGGTACACATAATACATACAAGAATAGAAGGCGACCTATGACCAACGCTTTTATTTAATTGTATGATCAACGCCCTAGATCGATGACGAGTGTGATGATTAGTACCTAGGACCTACCAAATTATTTTCTAGATTCTAGTGTTATTATTATTTCATGTAAATATTGTTTTCAATATAACCGTTTAACTTAAAAATGTTTTTAAATTATTTTATTTCTATTTCAAACCTATGCTACTTTGTCTAAATTTTAGTTTTCTGCAAAGCTAACAATGATTTTCCAACTGACATTGAGAAACACCACCAGCCCTGTAGGAATAAGAACAGACCTCTGCGTGCCATTCCAAACCAAACGAAGTATTAGGCAGATCGTCTTTTTATACTTTTCATGAAAATGAAATGGTATATTAACTTCGTCCAGATTCTCAAAATTGGAAGTCCTTAAAGGAAAATAGATAGACCCACCATTAAGTATACCCAAATTAATAGGATGAAGAGCTGAATTGGTTTAGCCATTTCCGTCTGTCTGTTTGTATGCAAACTAGTCCCTTAATTTTTGAGATATCTTGATAAAATTTGGTGAGAGTGTATATTTAGGTGTCCGATTAGACATTTGTCGGAACCGGGTGGATCGGACCACAATAGCATATATCCCCCATATAACTGTTTATTCAAGAAATATGATTTTTGTCATATATTCCCCAATTTATCTGGGTGAAGCTTCAAACTTCACCATATGCTTTCGTATATTGCACATATTATTGTCTTCCACGTAAGAAGCTGAAATATGTTAGTCTTCCACGTGAGAAGCTGAAACGTGTTAGTTTTCCATTCGAGCAACTGACTGTACTATTCTTCCATAGGACTGACTATATAAAGTAGCCAGCTTTAAGCCATAGTATCAGGGTTTAATATTTGAAACTTAACAGCTTCACCTAGAGCTAGAAAAGAGGCTCCAACAAGAAAAGACTTTCACTTAATCAGTCCTTTCTTTAAGCGGTGCTAAACCGAACTGTGTTATCTACACGAGATGAAAATATTTAGAAAAAAGTTGTTCAGTTAGAAACACATTTTTTATGTTTACAAGCACCTCAACTGTTTTTTTTTTTGCCATGAAAAGCTTCACAGCAAAGTTCACCTGCTTGCAGATGCTATTCGGAATCGACATACAACATGCAGGTCCCGTCTTTGCAATTTGTAGGACAAATAAAAAAGAAGTACACTAAACAAATTGGAAGATAAGGTCGGCCCAAAACTCCTCGGAGGTATATCGCGCCTTGTGTTTATATTTCCTATCTTTACGCTAACATACCGTTTACTTTTTTATAAAAAAATTATAATTTAACATAACATACCGATCATTTTCTGATTATGAATTAATAACATTTTGATAAACAATCGATAACTTATCATTAAAATCGATAATTTTTCGAAAAAAATTGATTACTTTTCGATTAAGAAATCGTTATCTTTTCGATAACAAAAAGCCGACAACAATTTGGTAATATTTTTTTTTCATAACAGATCGGTAACTCTATGATACATAATGGCTAATAAATGAATAGCTTTTCGATAACAATTTAATAGGATATCGATAAAAATTTATATCGAGTCGTTAACATTAGCTATCGATAGCCTTTCCCTGCTTTTCCTGTATTCACATAGGGTATGCATACGCTGTTTATAAATCATCCCCAGCGGATTAGAGGGCTTAAGATATAGCCGCGGCGGCGGTAGGGGGCGGGATTGCCTACACATTCAATGTGGTCATATCGATTTTGAAGATGGTCGGGCTTGTATTTAAATGGTGCTTATTACCACAACGTGCCGAATCTATATCCGGCAAAGATTCATCAACATCACTAATACTCGTCAAAACCTTCGGGAAGTGTCCTTAATGCTACAACAACAACAGCATAATCACACATTGGAAAAGAAACGAAATTTTAAAATTGTATAGCAAATATCGTTCCATTCATTCTTTAACCACGTAACTATACTTTTCCTGAAACTCGATTTTTATGTCACTCTCTCACAAGAAATCGTTAAAAGCGGGGTAGAAGTCACTTTGAATAAATTAATTACCTTCATGGTTTCATGTATTACATATCTACATTTTTTGCATGCAGTACGCAAGTTTTTCAGTTAGTTGTCTTAGCTATTTCGAAAATTACTCAATGTTAGATGTGTGGTTAACGAAAAAACGGGATGATAATAGGAATGAAACTAAAACTAAATTTTAAAATCCTTATTGTTTTGCTTTGGCCTTGTTGTTGTATTGCATACGCCTAGGACGTATGTATTCGAATTCAGCTGTTGGCGCAACGTAAACGCTAAAACTATGCAAAAGTCAAATATGTACTTGCCGTAAGGAATGTGGCCAACAAACAAGTCAGCATATCAACTTAGAAGATTACTACAATAAGGGAGTTCAGGATTCTGTGCAAATGGTGTAGCATAATTGCATTGCAAACTTCCGTAGCATATTTTTACAGTACACTAACAAACTACACGTCTATACAATTGCTACGTCATTGCAAAAAAAACACATCAAAACCCGTAATTTATTTTTCCAATATTGAATAGCAAATCATCAACCGTCAAAACAAAATAAAAAGTGTAAAAAAAAAATTTTAATGAAAAAGTTGCTCACGATCGGTAATATATATTTGCTATGGCAACATTTCCAACGTCAAATGCACAAAATTCTGAACTTCCTTAATACGTCGATGTCAAAATTGTCCTATATGCCATGCGTCTAGAGAAAATCTGACGACACTTGTTTCAAAAGATGTTTTTCGGACTGCCTCTTTTCCCGACAGGGCATTGTATGCATGTTATAAGCACTCAGGTACACTGTTACGCTTATTGTCTTTCGTAGTTTGTATTAACTGAACAAAGGAGTTTAAGGAATTGCATAAACCTCAGCCACTCAACCTTTTTCGAAGGAGAGCTCTGTATACAGAAGGGGAAAGTAATACTCAAAGGCAGCGCATTAAAGTGTTTGTTCATTCGGTTGTTTCATTTGGCTTTTAAGTTTTTTTTTTGCTGATGTTTATGCTCTTGCATTTAAACAACATTCTGAAAAAATAATCAAATTGCAAGAAGTCGTATTTGTAAGTGTATATAGATGTGTTCTAATAAAAGGTAGAGCTAGTAATTTTCTATTAATCGAATACTCGAATGTTTTAACACTCGATTTTCCGAATTCGATTAAAATCGAATTATCGAACATTGTGCATTATATGAATAGCTTTTCGTTGTCGATTATTCGAATAATCGCTGCTGAACGATTATTCGAATTTTGAAATGTACATAGGTAAACTTGAAGTATAAATACTCAATATTTTTAATTTTAAACCAATATTTTTATTTGCTACTCCAGAACTGCAGTAGCAAGGAAAAATATGTTCTGTTACTGTTTTGGCTCTGAATATGAAAAGATTATAGACTACGGCAATTGCATAAGAAGTGATAGTAATCGTCTAGCAGTTATATGAGCTACATCTTGTGTCAGAGCGCGTAAGGAGCAAAACAATAACTACGAACAATATTCTCATTCGTCTCTTCATTTCGATTACTCACAGAAAGTTTTAGTACTATTTCGTTGTAATTTGAGGATGGTTTTCGAGCCATTCGGCGTTATATAGGGATGGTTGTAAAGACTGTCGGAATCATTTGAGAAGTATTTCGTCGTTCTTCCGAAGCAACTGCGGGGTCAATTTATGATAATTCTTGTTGATCTAGAGGACTATATCAGGGTACTTCCATAGTAATTTTCGCCAAAATTTCGGCACAGTTTTGGAGACTATATTGGGGACCTTACATGGTCATTTCGGACTCAATTTGAGGACTATTTCAGGGTACTTCCGTGGTCATTTATCCCCAAATCGTACAGCAGTTGCTTTCTCAAAGCGCTTAAACATTTTATCTAAATTACTTAATTCTTCTCACTTGTAGCCCTCAGGCTCCTTTTATCATAAGATATACGTATGAGGTTTCCATTATGTTGTCTAATGGTACAAACATCTAAAATCGAATACTCGATTAATCGAATTATTTTCATATTTTTAAATTCCACTGTTTGAACTGAATGAAGTGAATCAATTTGCATACAAACATATTAGAGGATCCGACATTTACCCACTTAATTTTATCACGTAGCATCCATTAAATTTATATAAAAATCAAAAACAAATTATATGACTTGAAAATGCAGAATAATAATCATCCTAAACCATTTCACCAACGATATATGAGTCGTTCATTTTGAATTTGGTACACATAAATTTTAATTGAATATGCATATAAATGTATCAAGTAATTGGCAATAAGTAAGGGTCGAATGGCTAAGGTTTATTTTAAAATATTGAGTTTAAATAGATATTTTTAAATATGTAAATTAAATTGTTTTCTATAGCTTAACAAAAAGAGATTTTGATTGAAAATATTTTTAAGGCAATTTTATTTAAAGTATGCATTTAAAAAAACATTTCAAAGAAAACTGCTTTACTTTGATACAGTGATGTGCGGATGCGATTACTAAGGGATGCCAATGACGGTTACAAGTGGGTTCCTTTGGGCTAATTGCGCTAGAAAGGTTTTCCTTAGCATTTTTCTTTTTTCAGTTCAGAAAAAATGTTAACTATAAGTTAGTTTCAAATTATAGTGGGTGTACTACTTTTTTTTTTTTTTTTTTAACAAACCTTGTTTTGCGACCTTTTACTTTGTAAATATGTTTTAAACTGGCTTGAGGTGGATGGTAAATTAAAACGGAACTTTTATTTATTTGTAACGTAGCGCGTAGCGTTGCAATAGCATAACCCCCCTGTACTTCTTCTTTCACCCTACGCCTGAGCCCACCTGAGCCTGTACTTCTTTTTATAGCATAGCCAAAAATCCAACTACAGATGGCGGGCGGCAACAATACCAATATATGGTAAACGGCCATACGCGACCAACAGCTCATGGCAGGCCAATGGTGTGTTTCGTCAGCAAAATCACCACACGTGACAATCACAATAGTGGTGTATTTATTTCTCAAGCAGCTTGCAGCACAACCCGTATAAAAAATGCAAATTTGCATTTTGCAATTCAGTCCTCGCAGGTGAGACAGCGGGAGTGGATGTCTTTTTAAAAACATACTTTTCCCTCCTGCTAACCAGCTGAGTGGAAGGGGCGCCGTCATAGCGCGGGTCACCCTACTTTTCCCCCGCGCCCTCCTAGTGTTGAGTGGCCCGTCGCCTTCATGACCATTCGACCCTTTCCCTTCAGTTCTGGCTTCGGCCGTGAACCGATGCGTGTGCACAAAGGGCTACCGCTGTGCCGTTAAGGTGTACTTCTCCTTCGCCCACGGATCGATCCACGGTGTCCCGGCTGGTACAGCCCCGCCCTCCTTAAGCACCTTCTGTCTAGTGTGTAAGTAGGGAGGCGGGGGTGTACAGCGGTGAAGCCAGCACTAACGAGTCCTCGCAGTCTCTTCCTTAGGTGACCGACCCTGCCGACTATCGATCCTGCCGAAGACTACCGATCAATCCGATCCCGCCGATACCGCCATCGGACTCCATCGCCAGCCTACTTCCCCTCTCACCACGGCCCTGGTACGCGCTCCTTAGGCCACCGCCGCTGCCGTCGCATCGTCTCTCCTCTGGTGCCGCCGCTGCTTCCACCACGCCGGTGCTACGCCAACCGTTGGCCGTCTGTAATACTACCGCCGTGCCGATCCCGCCGTGCTGGTGCCGCCGCTGCTACACCAACCACTGGCCGTTCGCCATCCTACCGCCTTTACGCCGCCGCTGCTACGACGACCGTTGGCCGTCCGCCATCCTACCGCCGTTAAGCCGCTGCATCTATCCCGCCGATGCTTCCATACCTCCGTACCAATCGGTCCATTACTCGTCCGTTCAACCGTCCTGCCGAACCTCCTCTGCTCCGACGACCGTTAGCCGCCTCTCCGCCCCCCTCACCATCTTGCGACGGAAAGCTGCTGCCCGCCTAATATCTCCAGCCGTGTGTGCGTGTGCTCGTAACATATAAATATTGTGTTCTTATTCAATAGGGGTTTGTTGGACCTTTACTCGACTCTGAATTGACTGAGCGTTACCCCAGCCTTAGACAAAACCCACCTAATATAATTTATTCCCAATATATTTCGATTACACACGGTAATCGTCTTCAAAGGAAATAGTTATCACGTCTTCATTGTGATAACCTCCACGTCAGCAGTGAAGACGTGTAATCGATATATATTTGGTATAAAATAAATAAAACTTGCATTTTATATTATCATGCACGGACTTCAAGCCTCGGACTCGACTCGATTCTCAAACCTCTTTGAGAGCACAACCCAGCCTGAAGGAATACAAGAGCAGTGGGAGCATATCTCCAAAGCACTTCGTACTGCCGCCGAGGAAAAAATTTGTTACCGGCGGCCACGAAAATAACAACTGGTACGATGAAGAATGCCGCTTTGCAACCGAAAGAAAAGACGCTGCCTACAGAGCTACGTTAACAGCGAGCGGAACAAGAGGCGTGTGTGAACGCTACAGCGAGTTAAAAAGGAAAGCGAGATGCCTTTTCAGGAAGGAAAAGTGTGAGTGCAGAAAGGCATGAGTGCGACGAGCTTGAGCTGCTAGCCACCAGGAATAACGCCCGAAAATTTTACCAAAAAATTCGGTGACAGAAGGAAGGTTTTAAGACCGGGGCAAACTCGTGTAAGAACGAAAACAGCGACCTTGTAACTAATGTCCAGAGAGTACTTAGATTATGGAGGGATCACTGCTCTGCTCTCATAAATGGAGACAACGATTTACCGCACAGAGATGACCAACCCGATCCCCCAATCAATGCTGATGGAATAAATATCCCCCCACCCGTTTATGATGAATTCAGAATACCAATAACCTGATTGACAACAAACAACAAGCCGCGGGCGCTGATGGATTGCCTCCGGAGCTATTCAAATACGGCGGCAACGAGTTGGTAAGGCTGATACATGTGCTTCTTCACAAACTATGGGCGGACGAGTGCATGCCCGACGATTGGAATCTAAGTGTTCTTTGCTCAGTCCACAAGAAGGTTGATACTGCAAACAGCACCAACTATCGCAGAATCAGCTTTCTTAATATCGCATATAAGGTCCTGTCAAGTGAATTGTGCGAAAGATTGAAGCCCACCGTGAATCAACATATTGGACCTTATCAGTGCGGCTTCAGACCTGGTAAATCTACCATCGACCAGATTTTCACAATGCGCTAAATCTTGGAAAAAACCCGCGAAAAAAGAATCGACACACATCACACAGCGTGTAATTACTGGCGTATGCTGATAACATTGTTATCATCGGCCTAAACACCCGCGCCGTTAGATCTGCTTACTCCTAATTGGAAAAACAAGCAGTAAAGATGGGTTTGATGGTGAATGAGGACAAAACGAAGTACCTGCTCCCATCGAGCAAAGAGTGAGCGCATACGCGCCTTGGCAACCACGCTACTTTTGGTAGCCATAATTTCGAAACAGTAAAAGACTTTGTTTATTTGGGAACCAGCATCAACACTAGCAACAACATCAGCTCTGAAATCCAACGAAGAATCACTCTTGCCAATAAATGCTACTTTGGAGTAGGTAGGCAATTGAAAAGGAAAGTCCTCTCTCGACAAACCAAAATCATACTCTAAAATTCACGTATCGTACCCGTCCTGCTATATGGTGCAGAAGCATGCACCATGGCAAAAGCAGGTGTAGCGGCTCTGGGTGTGTTCGATAGAAAAGTTCTTCGAAACATTTATGGACCTCTACGCGTTGGCGATGGCGAGTACCGAAGAGGATTTAACGATGAGCTGTACAAACTTTACGCAGCCATCAACATAGTCCAGGGAATTAAAACGCAGCGGCTACGTTAGCTAGGCCATGTTATGCGAATGAAAGATGACGCTCCGGCCAAGAAAGTGTTTCTATCGGAACCCGCCTATGGAAGCAGAGATAGAGGGCGGCTCCCACTCCGTTGGAAGGACCAGGTGGAAGATGATTTAAACTCCCTTGGTGTGACCAATTGGCGCCGCTTGGTAGAGATAAGGAGCGACTAACGCGATTTGTTGAACGGTCATAACCGTTTAAACGGTTAGGCGCCAATTAAGTAAGTAAGGACCTCAAGCCAGTTAAAACATAATTACAAACCTTTTTATACGAAAATGGCCAAAAAAAAGTCAGTGGTGATTATTTCTGCATTACTTGTCGATTAATTACTAGTCAAGTAATTTCAATTTCAAAAAAAAGTTAGCCTTGTTTCAGATGTTATACATATGTATGTAGCTATTAGGATAAAAACATAATCCCGATATTGATGCTTCACATCAAAATAAAATCTAATCGCAACTGGCTTTCATTCTGAGCTAGCTCGCCCTGTTTGCACGAGACTTCGCCAAGTGCCTAATGTGCACTTCCATGTATGTAGAAATTACTTACGATCATTACCTGTGCTTCTGAAATTTTTGATTTTATCTTTAGGGTTATTCCTCCCTCACCAGTGTAGGCACGTTTCCGTTGGTGTAAGGGTTTAGCTGAACTCCATAGCACCTGACTATGTTCAAGTAGAGCGTTCTTGGAATGGCTTAAAATAATATTCGATAGGTGCATAAGACTGAATCATGATCCGCACTCTTACGGAATTGCTCGTATAGATTTCCTATTAAAGGCTCCGAAGGTCTCATATGTATCTCAATGATTACAGGCCAATAAGCTTAACATAATTTCTGCTGAAACCCTTTTTAGAGGCTGATAGACATGTATGCTGTACATAAAGCGCAAAGTGGATTAAAAACTGCTCTTCCCAACACAACGTGCGTGCACAAACGCAAGTCGGTAGACACTGCACTACATAAGGTGATTATAAACATAGAGAAACAAGCATACTACTGGTAGCTATTCAGTAATTATCAAATAATTTACCAGTAGTTCTTCACTTAAACAAAACTAACCTTGGAATAGAATTACCCTATATACTTCATGTGTTTATGATTTTTATAAATTTCATGAAAATCAAATGGTATATCAAGTTTGTCACGAATCTCAAAATTGTAAGTCCTTAAAGAAGACGATATAGACCCAGCAATAAGTATACGGAAATGATCAGGATGAATAATTTCTATTGCTATTCATATATATGACCAACTGAACCTTAATTAGTTTATGTTACGCCTCACATTTTTGGAAATTTCATGCGCCCAACGCTTTTATTTAATTGTCTGATCAACGCCCTAGGACCTAGGACCTACCTAATTATTTTCTAGCTTTTAATATTATTATTACTTCATGTAAATATTGTTTTCAATAAAACCGTTTAACTTAAATTTTTTTTAAATTATTTTATTTATTTTATATTTATTTTAAAAATCGCTTAGGTGTGTGCGTCTGTTCACTATATATTCCATATCTTATACAGCCGATTATTTGGATATTACGAACAGGATAAAATTTTTGTTAAGCCCCATTCATGAAAGTCATGAGGTCTTCGGCAAAGCCGAATAAAGTCCCGTCCTTATTTATTTTTAATTTCAATATCTAATAGTAAAACTGGAAGACATAATACCATATACAATGCTTATTTATTTATGGTTTAGGGTTTTGCTAGCCTACATTAAAAGATACCGCTACTTAATGTGTTAGGTACATGTAACATTAGGGCGGCCACAAGAAATCAGTTTTAGATTTTGCGCTGGGCCACCCCATAAAATATGCCTATAGATTAGAGAATGATACGTACAAAGTTTCAGACCAATCAGACAATGTCAACACGTAGAGGTAAAAATTAGGAAAAACAGCGATTTTTCAGAAAAAAATGTTTGTGTTTCGTCAGTGAAACCCTTTATGCTAGGAACTTGAATCGTATACCATTCGATAGGTAATTTTATTTGTATTGATTTTGATCTTAATAATATTTTTATAAAACGGTTATTTTTAGCAGTATTTAACATTTATCAAATCAGGTCATAGTGGATATCCCTAATTTTGAATTTCCATGCAAACGTCTATGGATATTACAATATTCAATGGTATACGAGTCAAGTTCCTGACATAAATTTTTTCACTTTTACTGACGGAACACACAATTTTTTTTCTGAAACAACGCCGTTTTTCCTAACTTTGACCTCAATGAGGCACCTTTAAACATTATCAGATTGGCCTGAAACTATGCAATAATCATTTTCTGATCTATTAGCATATTTTAGGAGGGTGCCTCGAAATATAGAACAAAAATTTAAATTCACCATATACCTTGTAACCACCCTAATGTAACAAACACAAAGGTATGGCTACAAATTCCGGTAGTATTTTTCAATGAATTACTCTGTAGCTTTTTTGTAAATTTTCCTTAAACTAAAGTGTAAATTACTGGTTTTTCCCAGAAAGTTAGTACTAAAATGTGACTTTATATTCCGTTAATTTACTTGTTTATAACGAGTAACGAGTTTTCCAGTAACTTCCTAGATATTCCAAGAAAAACCAATTTTTTAATTTTTGTGAGTATTTTTGCAAACAATTTTTATTTAAATTAAATTGAACTTAACAAAAGTGTTTATCTAAAAATATTTTGAAAACAAAGTAAATTTATTACTATTATATGGCAACCACCGGTAGCTGAGGGCTTCGGTTCTTGATAAAATGCATAGCCATAGAGCCCCTGCAAATCATACATGGATGACCTAATTTCCTTACGATTTTCTGAAAGGAAGTAATTCTAGGTTATCGGAACCATTATCCAAATAAATGGGCTGACATGCGAGCATTGCAAACTTTTGAAAGATCATTTCATTCGTTTCTATAAAGCCTTGTTGGGTTTTGTATATTTTCTCGAAAATTTTAGTAAACATTAATAAATTTATTGTGAAAATACTTGGAGTTTATTACAAAAAAATACTTAGTGAATACTCCAGTTCTTCGTAAAGCATATAAAATGGAAGAATGCCAGGACCCCTATCGTGCTATTCGATACGTGATCAAAATCACTTGTTTAAATATCTCTGAAATGACTGGCATTCAATTTAGTCAACCACGAGCTATTGTGCTGGAAACTCCGTCACTTTTTCTGATAGTTCCATTGAAGTCATGGCTAGTTACCTCCAAGGTAGGGAACAAAAGGTCAGAGGTCAGAGGTTTCACAAACGGCCTTAAAGCTATGAAAATTAAAATATTTAAATTTCAACAATTGGCCCAAAAATTATAAAAGTTAAATTTAGGCTTTTGTATTAAATAACAAATTAACTTCTTTCGACCATGTTAATAAAGTAGTCAGTAATGTTTATGTAATACTGCGGACCTTATGTATATCGGCACCGTTCACACCACAGGAAACTCGTCGCAAGCTTGCAATGCAGCTAATGTACCCCACTTTACATACTTTGAACATGTGTATACTAAACTTGACTCGGACACAAGATCAATAATGTAATACTTCAATAATGTTACTAGGTACGAGTTTGGAGTAGATCAATACGATCACATATCACCCTCGAGGGATAAAATCTGGGATACAACATCCTTAATTATTTAGCTGCCAGAAACTGCATGTTCATATTTAAACTGTTAGAACGTAAGGTCCCCAAATATCTTTATGACAAACTGCATTTTAACAGCTCTCAAAGAAACCGTAGATTGGTGGTTCCAATGTTGAAATACTTAACGCCTAGCAGATTGGTTTTTATTAGCGCTTTTGGATTTTGGAACTCAATTCCTGAATCAATTAAAGTAGGGATGAATAATAGCAACTTCAAAAGCATTATATTGAAATACTTCACTAATGTTGATATCTCTTCTATATTTTGACTAAAATACTATTTCTAAAATAATCTTTCTGTCTTCTAATTTCCTTGTTTCTCCTTTCATTGTTTTCTGTTCCTTCACTATTCATGTATCTAGATTAATTTGTGATAGTTATAAGATTAGTTTAAGGAAATGCATATATAAAACGCATACTTTTATGTCAGTACGTAAATTTAAATTTTCCTTAAATTTTATATAATAATTTATATAATTATATAATTTTACATAAAATGTATTAGCATAAGTTTTTAATGAAAGTTGGTGTACATATAAAAGACTTTAAGTTCTTAGTTGTACAAATTTGTTAAATAAATGAAATGAAATGAAAATAATCCACTGGGTGTTAGCTTGTAAAATGGTGATATCTTGTGCAAGGTTTCTTTATATAAGGATTGCACAACCTACCTGAAGGTTTCTTTCCCCTGTCACAGCTACAACTTTAACAAACTAATTTCATTAATTGCCTTTCTGCATATCGACTGGAGATCTAGTCGCCAAGAACATAGCTTCAAATTAAGTTGATGAATATGGGCTTATGTATGTTTGACTCTCAGCATGCTCCTACAGCAATAAGTCACTCAATACAATGCCACGTTTTATAAATCACATTTCATTATCATGCTCTAATGTTGATATAATCACCAATTTCATGCTTGCCTGGATTACGCTTATACTGGGAATTGTGTCATTTGGTTAAAGTCACAAATAGATATTATGATTGGTACATACGTGGAAAATGTAATAATTACATACTAGATAAGTTTATACGAATATGCGTTAAAATACCTACCCCACCCTCCAACATCGCTTTAGCATCGGCACGCTTTATTCCGGCCGGTCGCAGCTGCAAACCCAACATGAGAACGTTACCTACCGATACAGCTCGCATAAGCATAAAGCAAATCTACATAACACGTAAATTAATAGAGACAGAATGTCTCAATTGTGTTGTTAGTGTAGAAATGAGATAAACTGAATTAAGCAAGGAAACAAACACAAGCAAAATAGCCTAGTGGTTAAGGCAACTGAAGTTTCACCGTGAGATTCGCGTTTCGAATCTCGGGGAAACCTTTGATAACGTCACGAAATTACCTGATGATGATTACGTGGCGGTTTTCGAAATAATACCATCGCAATATGCCAGTAAATGTTTCTTTCTTTCTTTTCAGTTTCTTTTAGAAAAACATAATAATTGAATATCACCGGTGTTAAGCTCGTAAATTCTTAATAATAAGAATTTTTTGTCTGTTTTTATTTTTATAGCTTTCATGAGCATGAAATGGTGCATTAAGGTTGTCATGAATCTCAAAGTTGAAGAAAAGACAGACCCACCAACAAGGGAACCAAAATGATCAGGATGACGAGCTGAGTTGATTTGGCCTTTTTCGTCTGTTGGTGTGTATGTTTGAGCGCAAACTAGTACCTCAATTTTTGAGATATCTTTGATGATATTCGGTAGGCGGGTATATTTTGGTCACCGAGTAGACATTTGTCTACTGAAACATGTGGGATATGTTTGGGGTATTCCATCCCATTTCGACCAATTTTGAACCCGACCCCTTTAGAATTAGCTGAAAGTTTTTCTTCTTTTTCTAGCTTACGAAAGACGTTTTTCAGAAGTTTTTCAAATTTTTTCATCCAACTCAAAAAAAGTTATGAATTTAAAAAAAAACACCGTTTTTGTTTTCAAAATGCTATAACTTTTTCAAAAATTGACCGTTTGGGATCTTTTTTTTTTTTAAATTTGTTTTTAAATGTACCTTTCGGAAAAAATTCAAAAAAAATTTTAGTTTTTTTTGTAATTTTTCAGTTTTTCGAAATTTTTCGAATTTCGCTCTTTTTTTTCTCATAAAAAACTTCAAACAATTCTGCAATCATCTCCACTATCCCGGAGTGGACCGAGAATTTTTTTTTTTTTGTTTAATTGAAAAAAAAACTTAAAATTTTTTTTTGTATTTTTCCGAAAATTACATTTAAAAACATATTTAAAAAAAAATGATCTCAAACGGTCAATTTTTGAAAAAGTTATAGCATTTAACACTTATTTTGAGTCATAAATATTTTTGCAATTTCTATGTCAAAATTTAAAAATCAAAGTTTAGCAAAAATATGTTTTTATATAAGAAGACATTTTTCGCTCATTTTTACCCATTTCTATAAAGGAAGTGCTTAAAATCTTTTTTTTCTTTTTTTCTTTTTCTCCTTTTCATACATTTTCTCGCTGTTGTAACGTATCTGTTAAGTTTTACGCTTGTAGCTTAATGTGAACTTACATAAAAATCAATCCCAAAATTCCCTCCGTTTCGTACGATTTTTCTAAATATCTCATTTCGTGCGGTCCCTAGCGAAACTTTTTGTATTGTGTCATCGTCTGTAATCGAACTGAATTAGGTTTGAAATTTCAAGCCTCTAGCTCATCGAAAAGTTACTTAAAAGCTGGTTTGAATACTTTCAAATTCTTATATAATTATTTCGACCCGTGCAACACCTAACGAATTTTTTTCCTTTTGTTGCGTTGTATCGGTGTTCTAACCTATGTGTAAAGTTTCACGTTTGTAGCTCAACCAGAAGTTACTTAAAACATTCAATCGACCTAATATAAAGGAAGTAAAATCGTTGGGATGGGTCGTATATATAGCATAATTCCATACAACCGATTGTTTAAACAAGAAGCTTTTCGTAATTATACTCAGTTGAGCAGAGCTCACAGAGTATATTAACTTTGATTGCATAACGGTTGGTTGTACAGGTATAAAGGAATCGAGATAGATATAGACTTCCATATATCAAATCATCAGTATCGAAAAAAAATTCGATTGAGCCATGTCCGTCCGTCCGTCCGTCCGTCTGTCCCTTAACACGATAACTTGAGTAAATTTTGAGGTATCTTGATGAAATTTGGTATGTAGGTTCCTGGGCACTCATCTCAGATCGCTATTTAAAATGAACGATATCGGACAATAACCACGCCCACTTTTTCGATATCGAAAATTTCGAAAAATCAAAAAAGTGCGATAATTCATTACCAAATACGCATTAAGCGATGAAACTTGGTAGGTAAGTTAAGCTTATGACACAGAAGAGAAAACTAGTAAAATTTTGGACAATAGGCGTGGCACCGCCCACTTTTAAATGAAGGTAATTTAGAAGTTTTGCAAGCTGTAATTTGGCAGTCGTTGAAGATATCATGATGAAATTTGGCAGGAACGTTACCCTTATTACTTTATATCTGCTTAATAAAAATTAGCAAAATCAAAGAACGACCACGCCCACTTTTAAAATTTTTTTTTTTTTTAAATTCAAATTTTAAAAGAAAAGTTAATATCTTTACAGCATATAAGTAAATTATGCCAACATTCAACTCCAGTAATGATATGGAGCAACAAAATACAAAAATAAAAGAAAATTTCAAAATGGGCGTGGCTCCGCCCTTTTTCACTTAATTTGTCTAGGATGCTTTTAATGCCATAAGTCGAACAAAAATTAACCAATCCTTGTGAAATTTGGTAGAGGTGTAGCTCCTAGGACGGTAACTGTTTTCTGTGAAAAAGGGCGCAATCGGTTGAAGCCACGCCCAGTTTTTATACACAGTCAACCGTCTGTCCTTCCGCTCGGCCGTTAACACGATAACTTGAGCAAAAATCGATATATCTTTACTAAACTCAGTTCACGTACTTATCTAAACTCACTTTGTATTGGTGTAAAAAATGGCCGAAATCCGGCTATGACCACGCCCACTTTTTCGTTATCGAAAATTACGAAAAATGAAAAAAATGCCATAATTATATACCAAATACGAAAAAAGGAATGACACATGGTAATTGTATTGGTCTATTAACGCAAAATATAACTTTAGAAAAGTAGAAGAAAATGAAAATGTTTTGCAAGGCGAAATCAAAAGCCTTTGGAATCTTGGAAGGAATACTGTACGTGGTATTACATATATAAATAAATTAGCGGTACCCGACAGATGATGTTCTGGATCACCCTGGTCCACATTTTGGGAGATATCTCTCACATATACAACTAAGGGCCACTCCCTTTTAAAACCATCATTAATACCTTTAATTTGATATCCATATCGTACAAACACATTCTAGAGTCACCCCTGGTCCACGTTTATGGTGATATCTCGAAAAAGCGTGCACATATAGAACTAAGCCCACTCCTTTTTAAAATACTCATTAACACCTTTCATTTGATACCCACATCGTACAAACAAATTCTAGAGTCACCCCTGGTCCACCTTCATGTCGATATCTCGAAAAGGCATCCACCTATAGAATTAAGGCCCACGCCCTTTTAAAATACTCATTAACACCCTTCATTTGATACCCATATCGTACAAAAAAATTCCAGAGTCACCCCTGGCCCACCTTTATGGCGATATCTCGAAAAGGCATCCACCTATAGAACTAAGGCCCACTCCCTTTTAAAATAATCATTAACACCTTTCATTTGATACCCATATCGTATAAACAAATTCCAGAGTCACCCCTGACCCACCTTTATGGCGATATCTCGAAAAGGCATCCACCTATAGAACTAAGGCCAACTCCCTTTTAAAATACTCATTAACACCTTTCATTTGATACCCACATCGTACAAACAAATTCTAGAGTCACCCCTGGTTCACCTTTATGTCGATATCTCGAAAAGGCGTCCACCTATAGAATTAAGGCCCACGCCCTTTTAAAATACTCATTAACACCCTTCATTTGATACCCATATCGTACAAAAAAATTCCAGAGTCACCCCTGGCCCACCTTTATGGCGATATCTCGAAAAGGCATCCACCTATAGAACTAAGGCCCACTCCCTTTTAAAATACTCATTAACACCTTTCATTTGATACCCATATCGTACAAAAAAATTCCATAGTCACCCCTGGCCCACCTTTATGGCGATATCTCGAAAAGGCATCCACCTATAGAACTAAGGCCCACTCCCTTTTAAAATACTCATTAACACCTTTCATTTGATACCCATATCGTATAAACAAATTCCAGAGTCACCCCTGGCCCACCTTTATGGCGATATCTCGAAAAGGCATCCACCTATAGAACTAAGGCCCACTCCCTTTTAAAATACTCATTAACACCTTTCATTTGATACCCATATCGTACAAAAAAATTCCATAGTCACCCCTGGCCCACCTTTATGGCGATATCTCGAAAAGGCATCCACCTATAGAACTAAGGCCCACTCCCTTTTAAAATACTCATTAACACCTTTCATTTGATACCCATATCGTATAAACAAATTCCAGAGTCACCCCTGGCCCACCTTTATGGCGATATCTCGAAAAGGCATCCACCTATAGAACTAAGGCCCACTCCCTTTTAAAATACTCATTAACACCTTTCATTTGATACCCATATCGTACAAAAAAATTCCATAGTCACCCCTGGCCCACCTTTATGGCGATATCTCGAAAAGGCATCCACCTATAGAACTAAGGCCCACTCCCTTTTAAAATACTCATTAACACCTTTCATTTGATACCCATATCGTATAAACAAATTCTAGAGTCACCCCTGGTCCACCTTTATGTCGATATCTCGAAAAGGCATCCACATATAGAACTAAGGCCCACTCCCTTTTAAAATACTCATTAACACCTTTCATTTGATACCCATATCGTACAAACAAATTCTAGAGTCACCCCTGGTCCACCTTTATGACGATATCTCGAAAAGGCGTCCACCTATAGAACTAAGGCCCACACCCTTTTAAAATACTCATTAACATCTTTCATTTGATACCCATATTGTACAAACGCATTCTAGAGTCAACCCAGGTCCACTTTTATAACGATATTCCGAAATGCGTCCACCTATAGAACTTAAGCCCACTCCCTTTTAAAATACTAATTAACACCTTTCATTTAATACCCATATCGTACAAACAAATTCTAGTGTCACCCCTGGTCCACCTTTATGGCGATATCTCGAAAAGGCGTCCACCTATAGAACTAAGGCCCACACCCTTTTAAAATACTCATTAGCACCTTTCATTTGATACCCATATTGTACAAACGCATTCTAGAGTCAACCCAGGTCCACTTTTATAACGATATTCTGAAATGCGTCCACCTATAGAACTTAGGCCCACTCCCTTTTAAAATACTAACTAACACCTTTTATTTGATACCCATATCGTATAAACAAATTCTAGAGTCACCCCCGGTCCACCTTTATGTCGATATCTCGAAAAGGCGTCCACCTATAGAATTAAGGCCCACGTCTTTTTAAAATACTCATTAACACCCTTCATTTGATACCCATATCGTACAAACAAATTCTAGAGTCACCCCTGATCCACCTTTATGATGATATCTCGAAAAGGCGTCCACCTATAGAACTAAGGCCCACACCCTTTTAAAATACTCATTAACATCTTTCATTTGATACCCATATTGTACAAACGCATTCTAGAGTCAACCCAGGTCCACTTTTATAACGATATTCCGAAATGCGTCCACCTATAGAACCTAAGCCCACTCCCTTTTAAAATACTAATTAACACCTTTCATTTGATAGCCATATTGTACAAACGCATTCTAGTGTCACCCCTAGTCCACCTTTATGGCGATATCTCGAAAAGGCGTCCACCTATAGAACTTAGGCCCACACCCTTTTAAAATACTCATTAGCACCTTTCATTTGATACCCATATTGTACAAACGCATTCTAGTGTCACCCCTAGTCCACCTTTATGGCGATATCTCGAAAAGGCGTCCACCTATAGAACTTAGGCCCACTCCCTTTTAAAATACTAATTAACTCCTTTCATTTGATACCCATATCGTACAAACAAATTCTAGTGTCACCCGTGCTCCACCTTTATGGCGATATCTCGAAAAGGCGTCCACCTATAGAACTAAGGCCCACACCCTTTTAAAATACTCATTAGCACCTTTCATTTGATACCCATATTGTACAAACGCATTCTAGTGTCACCCCTGGTCCACGTTTATGGCGATATCCAGAAAAGGCGTCCACCTATAGAACTAAGGCCCACACCCTTTTAAAATACTCATTAACATCTTTCATTTGATAGCCATATTGTACAAACGCATTCTAGAGTCAACCCAGGTCCACTTTTATAACGATATTCTGAAATGCGTCCACCTATAGAACTTAGGCCCACTCCCTTTTAAAATACTAATTAACACCTTTCATTTGATACCCATATCGTACAAACAAATTCTAGAGTCACCCCTTGTCCACGTTTATGGCGATATCTCGAAAAGGCGTCCACATATAGAACTAAGGCCCACGCCCTCTTAAAATACTCATTAACACCTTTCATTTGATACTCATATCGTACAGACAAATTCTAGAGTCACCCCTGGTCCATCTTTATGGCGATATCTCGAAAAGGCGTACATCTATAGAACTTAGGCCCACGCTCTTTTAAAATACTCATTAATACCTTTTATTTGATATCCATATCGTACAAAATAAATTCTAGAGTCACCTCTGGTCCACCTTTATGGCGATATCTCGAAAAGACGTCCACCTATAGAACTTAGGCCCACTCCCTTTTAAAATTATCATTAACACATTTCGTTTGATACCAATATCGTACAAACAAATTCTCGAGTCAGGCCTGGTCCACCTTTATGGCGATATCCTAAATGGCGTCCATCTGTAGATCTATGGTCCACTTCCTATTAAAATACTCTTTAATACCTTCCATTTGATACACGTGTCATACAAACACATTCCAGGGTTACCCTAGGTTCCTTTTACAACATGGTGATTTTCCCTTACTTTGTCTCCACAGCTCTGAACTGAGTATGTAATGTTCGGTTACACCCGAACTTAGCCTTCCTTACTTGTTTTAGTTCCATTTTAACAGCTTAAGGATTCAAATTTAACTAATTTATTGTCATAGCTATCGGATGTTGAAAACAAGAAACGTGAAAGTTTGTGTGAGGATTACCGATATTTTGTTTATTTGATATTTATCCAAAATGCTGTTTAAGTATGTACATCTGTTATACATCCGATTATGGATGGGATGAAATTATTGCTTAGTAACATCCATGAAAGTTGTGAAATCGTTGGCACAGCCGACGACAGTCCAGTTGTTATTATTCTTGTAGCGATAAGGATAATCCCCAAAGGACTTGGAGAGTGCTAACGATGTTGATGGTCCTTTGCGGGATGCAAATCCGGTATGTTCCGGCAACAAGCAGAATTAAAGTACTAGCCCGGTCATTTCGGGGACGATTTGGTATGACCACATGAAACCTTCTAGGCTACATAACCCCTTGAATTAATTTGGTAATTTAGTCGCCTCTTCGACAGACATACCTATATATATATATTCTAAGCCCCCTAATCCGCTGGGGGTTAGGATAGTCCAGTCCTTACGTGTTTTATATACACTTGTTTGATTTGAAAACTTGTTCGGGCAAACCGGTATAATAAATAACTCATATCATCAATCAGTCTATTACAACCTCATGCTTTCCGGATGTATGGAAAGTGGCCAAGATTCTACCTCATCCTAAAAATAGGAAGGCAAACTCTCCGGGAGACTTTAGAACTATAAGCATTTTACCAATTTTGTCTAAAGCATTCGAAGGTTTACTAGCGGAGCAAATTGCACACACATACTTAAACCTAACTTATTATCTCCGTGTCAGTCCGGATTCAGAGCTGGACATAGCTGCTCAACTGCCCTAATAAAAATTTTGGATGACATACGTGTGCCCTTTGACAAAGGCCAATTAACGCTTCTATGCTTACTCGACTTTTCCAAGGCATTCGACTCTGTTAACCACTCATTGTTATGTTACAAGTCGCAACGATACTTTAGATTCGGTAACAACGCTCACAACTTGATAAAAAGTTACCTATTCGGCCGGTCACAATTCGTGAGCAACGGTGCTGATGTATCGCAGCCAAAGGAGTTAACAGCTGGTGTTCCTCAAGGGTCTATACTTGGTCCTTTGCTATTTATTCTCTTTATAAACGATGTGTTTAATGTGCATGCGTACGCTGACGATATTCAGTTGTATTTGTCTAGTGAGTTTACTGATATATGTGACGTATGTTGTCGAGTAAATAGGGATTTGTCATCCATATTATGTTGGGCGAATGACAATGGCCTATGTCTCAATGTTTCAAAATCATACATGTTACCTATTGCTAAGAAATACACATCGAGCCTTCAAATACCTGCAGTAATTATTGGCAACTCTAACGTGAAGACCGTCAATAAAGTAAAGAATCTTGGTATAGTGATTAATTCCAGTCTTAATGGCAGCGACCATATTAACCCCGTGATGGGTAAAGTTTATGGCACTTTGCGTAATCTGAGGCAGTCTGCGCCCTACACTCCCTTTCAAATTAGGAGAAAGCTAGCCATACAGCTCATTATGCCAATCATAACATACTCAGAGTTGATATACAATGCATTAGACTCGAGCTCTGCCCATAAAATGGAGGTTACTTTCAACCACGTCACTCGGTATGTGTATGGCTTGCAAAAATTTGACCATGTATCTGCATGGAGATCTCGTCTATTAGGTTGCCACATAACTGAGTATCAAAGGGCAAGGAGTTGCATATTTTTATTCAGACTAATCTTAACGAAGTCTCCCCCATACTTGTATGACAAACTTGCGTTTAATAGGTCCACCAGGTCATGTACTCTGAATATACCCAGTTTTAATTATGTGGCATCGGCTAGGCTGTTCTTCGTCAACACCATACGTCGCTGGAACTCAATACCGTCTACTGTGAGAAACTCTTCAAACCAAAACAACTATAGACGTGTTCTTTATAGTTTTTTTTCTAATAAAACATAAACCAACCATCAGCATAATGCTCTACTGACTTCTTACCTTTCTTTTTCTATGCTTTTATACTTAAGCTATTTATTCTGTTTAAAATTTGTTAAATTAATTATATGTATGTATATTTATAAATGAATACGATTCACTTGACTTGTAATAATTTTGTGTTGTACGATAAAAGGTTATGTTATCTTACTGTACTAATAACGAACTCTTAAATAAATGATGATGATGAAATCCTTTCATATAGATGTGAAATGCTGTACGGGGTCGGAGCATAACGTCTAAACCATACCACCGAATAAAGCGAACATGTATAGAGTTTTATATTTTGCCCTCATAACGGTAAAAGGCATGTTTTTTTCTAACAAATTTCGCAAAGTGTACCAAGGGCCGAGATATTCTAAACAATATAATGTGTATGCTAGAAGTTTGGTGTAGGAATAAAACCAGGTTCTACCACGTTATCCCCAAAATCAAAATCCCCAAAACAAAATCCCCAAATCCAAATCCCCAAAATCAAAAACCCCAAAATCAAAATCCCCAAACTCATAATCCCCAACACAAAATCCCCATTTTATGTGTGAAATAAATTCAAATTAGGTTTAAAATCGCCGCGACCAAAAAAGGCTAATAATCCACACCAACTTTCTGCATAGGCGGCCTTCGGCCGCGCTTATGAAAAATAACCCTGGGCTACGCCATGCCAAGTCCGGGTGTGTGGTGTGATGTCCTTCTGCGTAGTACACGCTTCTGTTAGCTTGTTCGAATTAGAGCGACTAGCAGTCCTATATATGGATAAGTAAAAATACGTATTGCCAAAACGTGAATATATAGTTATACATACATAAATATGAATGAAAGAGGAACGAGATATTGCTATTTTTTACACGGTCATGATGTTTATCATAGCACTGGGATTTTGTGTTTTTGATTTTGATTTTGGGGATTTTGAATTTGGGGATTATGTGTTTGGGTATTTTTTTTTTTTGGATTTCGTGGCACTCCCATAAAACCACGACCATCTCATTATTTTTCTTATGGATGTGCACCAGGGACGACCTATTCCAAAAATCATATTTATGGTGCGATTCTCTTTAACAAATATAATATTTGAAAAACTTTTCAATGCCGTAATTGGGCCAAGGGCCGACTTAACTTAATATATATATTTTTTCTGTATGTGTGTTTGTGACTGAAACCCGCCTAGGCTGCTGGACCGATTTTGATGAAATTTTGTGTGGGCTTACATTTTATCCTTTCACTTTCTTATTTTCCCGGGAAGAGAACCAGGGCCGACTCATTCAAAAATAATAATTTATGGTGCGATTTGCTTAAAATATGGTACAGGCGTACTTCCTTTACTAGCTTATTATTAGGAAAACGTTTGTTCCCGGGAATTATACCAAAAACTGGACTATTAATAGTGGAGCGATTTTGTAAAACGTTTGTACAGGAGATTTTCTGCGACAAGGTTCATATCTGTGACCTTTTCTTTCTAGCAAGGCGACCAAGTTTCAAGCAATTTGTTTTCGATGTTAAATCAGTAAGAAACTTTATAGCTCAAGTTCTTAGATTGTTTGTAAGTGGATTCCAGTTCCATATGTTAACCAATTTCTTAGATATTGACAAAAATATGGACCAAGGTTATATATATTTTTTTAATATGGGTAAAAAAAATGGATGTGGAAGTGAAGGTGGCGGTGGTTAAGAAAGCGTGGGAGTTAGAAAAGAGAATTATACAAAAAGTCTTAGGTAGAAAAAGATAAAACGGAAAATAAGAGATAGAGGTGGGTGTTGGAGAGGGGGAGAAAGAGAAAGGGAAGAAGAAGTTAATAGAGGGTAGGTGAGGGTGAGGGGGAGGAAATAAATAAGGAGAAGTGAATGGAAGCAAGTGAAGGGGGCAAGATAAAGAAAATAGAGGGAGATTGAGGAAAGAAAGTGGAAATACAGTAGGGAAACATGACGAAAGTCAAATGGAGAAAATCCCAAGGAAACGCCTCTGTTCACTGGGAAAGTAGTTACGTACATCGCAGGACTGTTATTCGGCAGAAAAACGTCGCATTTATTTATTTTTATATCGGGCAGCTACAAAGTCTTCTGGGTATCGCTAGTCTTAATATGAAACCAAATTTGGTTCGCTCATATATGTAGCCTAAAAAAAGTTTAAAATTGGGCTCAAACATTACACCGTGTTGAATCTACTTCAAATCTTCAATACATTGCAATACGATAGTGAGCGCATGCCCCAATTCCAATACTGCCTCTCATACGATCAGAAATGTAATAATTTTCCTTAAGATTGATCGAGCACTGGATTTCGTGCATGTCCCATATAGAAAATTTTATTGTACGCTGTACTTACACAGGGTATCATAACTTTGATTGCATAACGCTTGTTACCTGTACAACAAATAAATCAAGATATAGACTTCAATATATCAAAATCATTAGTATCGGAAAAAATATGATTAATCCATATCCGTCTGTCCGTCCGTTAACACGATAACTAGAGAAAATATAGAGATATCTTCGGTATATGGACTTATCTGGACCCAAAGAATTGGTATTAAAAATTTGCGAAATTGGAAGATAGCTACGCCCACTTTTTCGATATCGAAAATTTTGAAAAATAGTAAAAATGAGATAATTCAAAAACGAGTACCACTAAGCTAATAAAAGTTTATAGTTGGATTGGTTTTATGAAATTTTGGAACATGGGCGTGGCAACGCCCACTTTTAGCAGAAGCAAATCCGGAAGTTTAACAGGCCGTAAATCATATTCCGTTAAATTTGTTACATTGAAATTTGGCAGAGACACTATTCTTGCCAAATTATAAAGACTGAGTGAAGATAATCAACAATCTAACAGAAATTCTTTTCAAAAGCTGTCAAATCTCATATAATTTTTTTCAAATCCTAAAGAAATTTCTTTCGAATCGAATTACATACATAATTAATTTATTATTATTTTTATTTATTACAGCCAAAAAAGCCTAATTCATTGTATAGTACAATTCATAAATTCATAATTGTTTCTTAAAAATATTTCATTAAAAAGAAATGAGTAAATTCATTGTTTAACTAGTATTACATATTTAAATTTTTACAATATAGAAATATTTTTTCTTTAATCTTAGCAACATTTTCACAGTCTTTTATCTCTGCTGGTAGTTCATTATACATTTTATAACCTACGTATTCTAAGGTCTTTTTTTGCGAACTCGGTTCTTACTTTGGGTAGTCTTAAATTTCTGCTACACCTAGTTCCATAGCTATGGATCTCATGATTGTACTGTATCCTTTCACTCAGATAATTTGGTAACATTCCCTGTGTTATGTAATGTATAAACTACAAAGAGTAATAACAAATTAATTGTTTAATACTAAGCCAATTTAACATAGGAAGCATAATACTTTTTGATGTTCTATAAGAGCATTTTAGTATCAAACGCATTGCTTTGTTTTGCTATATTTGGATCTTATTAATTAACGTATCATTTGCTACTAGTAGTATTGTTGGGCAGTAAATAAAATGTGGTTCTACAATTGATCTATATACTAATATTTTGTGATGTTGGCTAATATGCTTACATGTTCGATACATAAATCCTATTTTCTGTGCAATTTTCTTCTCTAAATGATTCATATGTTCTGTGAAGCTTAGTTTCTCATCAATTATTACACCTAGGTATTTCATTTGATCTACTCTTTCAATTGCATTGGTTTTTATTTTCAGACGAGATTGGGTTAAGTTATTATGGTTCTTGTGAAATGTGATTTACTTAGTTTTATCAATATTAAGTTTTAGCTTTCTGCTGCACAGCCACTTATATAAATTATTTAAGCCTTCTTGTATTTTCATGACAGCGCAATCTACATTTTTGTCACTAATGCTAACTAATGCATCATCCGCAAAAAGACTTATTTTACAATTTATCAAACAAGTTTTTATATCATTGATGTAAATTATAAACAATATCGGAGCAAGTACTGAGCCTTGTGGCAGCCCAATTTTAAAATCAACAACTGATGAAACTGCGTCTCCAATTACCGTCCTCTGCTTTCTGCTACTCAGGTAACTATGAAACCATTCCAAAGCTTTTCCCTTGATCCCAATTTTATCCATTAACTTCAGCAATTCATTTTGATCGATTGTTTCAAACGCCCTCTTTAAGTCTAAGAAGCAAGGCCTTAAGAAAATTGTATGTTAATTCAAATATGTATAAAAGACTTTGGTTTACTGATGCTGTCCCACACATATGCATACATACCTGAAAATTTTTCACACACGTGCACGGGGATTTGAAAACCAGATGTCTTTTTATGTTAGCTCATCTAACTTACATTATTTATGCAAAAAATACTTTTTTGGTCTTTAGTTAAGGACGAGCGCTGCAATAATATGTAGGATTTGTCACGTACCAAACGTGCAATTTATGTATGAATGTATGTACTCAATTGAAAAATTTAACATTTGTGAAAAAGAGTTGGAGGAAATCCGGCAGTTATGGCAAATCGCCAAATTTTCCAGAATGCATAAAATGGCTGCATTTAGCAGAAAACCGACTAGTGATTTATTGCAACGATCATATTTCAGTAAGCGTGGATAATGGAAATTATGTTTTATAAGCGGTGTGTTTAGTCAACTTTCGAACGAAAATAGTAGATAACTGTGACGCAATCCATAGCTCTAAATTTATAATAACCATTGCGTGGCAACGGTGTAGTTAATGCCGATCACGACACGGGGGAGATCCTAGTGAGCCAAGACCGAATAATTTCGCGTAGCTCTGCCAAATGCTAGAGAGCCAAGCATGAACGCTTCATCGATTTTCCATATATTTAACAGTTTGCTAGGGATGTCAAAACCCTAATCACCATTAGTGGATGAGTCTTGGTAAACACAATAATTTAAGCAAATAGATTGCTATCCACTTCCAGCCAAAGGTATCTCACCGCTATGCACCGTGGTCGGTTCCATAGGCCAAAAATAAAAAATGAAAGTGAAAAGTTTGTCACCAAATTTATCGTTAGTATCCCTTATTAGAACAGCCTTTTAAAAGATATATTTTTTTTTTGGTGTATTCGAACTGTACTCTTTAAGAATGGCTTCATATATGAGGCTATGGTATTAGTTGGTTTTTGCAGTGTTAAAAGCAGCAAGTTAAAAATAAAGTGCAAGCTTAAGCTATTTAAAAATACATAAAATATCACTGTATTGAAATCACTAGAAATGAGTATTGAAGTCAAAGGTATTTACTTCATCTTGAAATAATTTTAGTGTTTTAAGCTTGTTGTGTTTTTTTTTTTTTTTTTGACATTTAGAATTTTACAAGTGCATTTATTAGTGTTTATTTGCACAAATATTTCAATTTCAGCTAAAGTTTTAGTTGGGTTCCTCACCGATCCTCACGTTGGGACTTATATCCTGTTATTAGTCAAAGTTATAAGATTCTAAAGTATTAATATCAGCTGCCACCTTCTGCCACTAATTATGTTTTGCGACAGTTTTCTGATAGCGTCACCCTGATAAATTATTGTCGTATGTTATATGTGCTCACATGTAACATACGACACATTATTTTATCCTGTCGACGATATGCAATTGTAAACTTTTGTATGTGTTTGTTGTTTTGTTATTGTTATGTATGCAATAACTTTTAATAACTTTTATTACTTTATTTAATCCTATTAAACATTGTATTTGCGATAGACACATCTTACCACTTTTTCTCCCACGTCTACTTACTTTTTGTATGCATGAAAGTGGATGGTTGTGGGTCGGTGTGAAGGTAGGACCCGCACCAATTTTATGAAAAAATAATTCTCACATATATGTAAAGCGGTGACCAAAGTTTCACGTTGATATCTCTACTGCAAGTATTTTTGGTCACCAACTCCATATAAGACAGACCAGTGTGCTATGCAAGAAGTAGTGTCCGACCAGCGTTTGTTAGTTAACTCGAAGCGCATCTAAAGAAAATCAGTTCACAGTGCCCAGTGCTATTTCGAATTTCCTACAGCCATCCATATTCGATTCAGTTTTACGCATGCGCCCTTTGAAGTATGTGTAAAAGTTGTTAAACTAGCGAGGTCAGGCATTCACATCACACCCTCGATCGCACCACAGTTAAACTAAGGCCTCTAACAGCCACCTGGATATCGGAATGGATGTTAAGTTCTCTACGTGTAGTAGCACTAGTCAGCATTGTATCCACCACATCGTTAATTGCGACTACCTCCACTTGAAAGACGCGGACGACTCAAATTAGCGGCTAACATCGAACTTGTGACAGAGAACCTCTCATCCAACCCTTTCGAATTGCTATTTTCGAATTATCTGTTACAGATTAGCTATCGATTTTACATTGAATTTCGTCGTGCACATATCCATAACATTCCCAAAATAAATTGCCAATACTCCTATAAGATATCGATAAATGTTCGATAGTTTATCATTAATTTTTAGATAAAAATCGATACCTTTTCTGTAACAAGTCGTTTGCACGAATCGATAACTTTTCGTAAATTTTTTATGAACATATTTATAGTTTTTGAAAAAGAAATCGATAACTTTTGATAATAATTAAAAGCTTTTTGATTATTTATGATAACGAATAAATAATTTATCGATACTTTTTTTGGTAACATTTTACATATGAAAGTTTAATGCACTGTTTACTTCAAAGTTTCGGGTCTTTGAGTGATCCGGAAGTTCCTTAAAATTCGAAAGCAAAATTTTCAAGTTCGGAGGATTTTTGAATTTTGAAGATCATTGGACCGCCCGGCGTAAATTAATTTCCCTGATGTTGCATTGACATCTAGCTCTGTGGGAAGTCGTTCAAATAGCGCTCGCCAGATTCCACAAGTTCTAAATGGATTTTTTAAATATCTCGATCCCAGTCTAATACAAAAAACTTTTTTATCCTTAGGACTATGTCCAAATTAAACGCAAAGTTTCATGCAAAGTATTAGTTATCTGAGTTGTCAGAAAGTTTCTTAAAACTCGAAGGCACATTTTACAAGTTTGGCAGATATTTTGAATTTTCACGATCCCTTGACCACTTAGCAAAATTTTTTTCCCTAATTGTGCATTGTCATTGGGGTCTAAGGTATGTTCTTTGTTTCAAGAATCTTCGGGAACTTACTCAAATAGCGGTCGTAAAATTCCACATGTTGTAAAGAGGCTTTCTAAATATCTCGATACCTGCCCAATCTAGAAAACTCGTTTATACTTAATTTTTAAACCCAACAAAGTCTTAATCTTCACTCAAAGTTTCAGGTTACTGGATTATCGGAAAGTTCCCTAAAATTATATAGCAAAATTTCCATGTTTGAACGTTTTTTAGAATTTTCAAGATTCTGGCAAGTTGTTTCCCTCTTGTCAAATCGCCATGTTTCTGTTGTTGTTGTAGCGATAAGTTTTCTCCCCGAAGGCTTTGGGGAGTATTATCGATGTGATGGTCCTTTGCGGGATACAGATCCGGTACGCTCCGGTAACACAGCACCATTAAGGTGCTAGCCCGACCATCTCGGGAACGATTTATGTGGCCACATTAAACCTTCAGGCCATCCCTCCCTCCACACCCTCAAGTTTCATGAGGAGCTTGGGGTCGCCAGAACCTCGTCTGTTAGTGAAACAGGATTCGCCGCGGATAGGTGCGGTTGACAGTTGGGTTTTGAGAAGCTATATATTTCGCTGGCAACCTGAATGGGTTGCGCTACAGAGCCCCTCGTATCTAGTATTTTAGTCGCCTCTTACGACAGACATACCTACCGCGGGTATATTCTGACACCCTAACCCGCTGGGGCGTTAAATCGCCATCGATGTGTTTTCTTGAAACGTGAAATGTGTTTTCCACGTTTCAAGACCCTTGCTCGCCGGGAAGTAACTCAAACATGGATTGAAAGATTCTCCAATTTTATATGGAAACTGGCGGAAATGTGACTTTTTTAAGGGAAGCAAAAATAAGATTGTGGTAAAAAGGAGTAACAGCTGGTAATACGAGATATTAAGTATGCCACAGGAAAAATTATTTTAGTGTATTTTCTTCTTATTTAAATAATTAAATGTGCATGCATATATACACATGTATATATGTATTTATTAAATATTATGTCAACGTTAACACATATTTTAGTTTTCTCAAAAAAAAAACGCTGACTAAAAATTCAAATTTTATCCGTAATTTTTTGATATGACATGCTTGATATGAGTGCCATGATAGTAAGCGTGAGACGAACTACGAAAAAAAGCTTTCACATATTCATGCAGGATAAGTTATATATGTATGAATGTTATACCCAGCTGTACCAGTGGCCGCCATAGTGCGGTGGTAGCGTGCTTCTCCTATCACTTTGAGGGTCCTTGGTGCAACTCCCGGGTAAAGGTATATCAAAAGCATAGACAAATTTTTCCAATTAGAAAACAAATTTTCAAAACGGGGTCGCCTCTTGGAAGTAAATTGGCAAAAAAAACCCGAGTGTATTTCGGCCATGAAAAGCTTCTCAGTGAACACTCATCTGCCTTACAAACGCATTTCGGACACCACATACCAAATTGTAAGGAAAACAAGTAAAGGTGTCTAAGTTCGGGTGTAACCGAACATTATATACTCAGTGTGAGCTTCAATTGCACATTTCATTTCAGATAAATTACTTTTCTACATAACATGTGGCACCGCCCGTTTAAAAAAAATGTCTCGCCATTTCCTCTTACAATAAAACTTCATAAGTGAAATATCATTGATTCAAAACTATTTTTTGCTAAGTTATAGCTTATTACTTTCGTCTACAACCCTTTTAAAAATCTTTAATTCTTTTATATAAAAGTGGGCGTGGTCTCTAACCGATCTCGTCAATATTTTCTAGAAATATTTTCTGTTACAGGGAAAATCTGTGTACCCAATTCTATTACGATCCGTTAATTTTTCTTCGAGTTATGGCTCCGGAGACATAGAAAATTGCTTAGTCATAAAAGGGGTCGCCACGCCCATTTTTTAAAATTTGAAGTTTTTCCTATTTATGTTATAAATCCACTTTGGAAATGAAATAAAATTGAGACAAAGCTCTTGATTGCAAAGATATAGCTTATTTTCTTCGTCCACGACCCTTTTAAAAATCTTTTATATAAAAGTGGGCGTGGTCTTTAACCGAATTCGTTAATTTTCTCCAAAGAATGCCTTTTAGTAAAGGCAACATCTCGGCCGATTTGTAACATTGATTTTACCACAAGTGGGCGGTGCCACACCCATTTTTTTCAAGAGTCTCAATATCAGTCCACACATCAAATTTCAACATTCTAGATGTATTATTTACTAAATTATCAGGTTTTTTGTGTTTTCCAAAATTTTACGTATATAAAAAGTGGGCGTAGTTATCATCCGATGTCGCTCATTTTCAATACCAACCTATTCTGGGTCCATATAAGCTCGTGTACCAAATTTGGTGAAGATATCTCAATATTTACTCAAGCTATCGTGTTAACGGACAGACGGACGGACGAACGGACATTTCTCAATCAATTTCTTTTCGACACTGCTGATTTTGATATATGGAAGTCTATATCTATTTCGTTTCCTTTATAACTGTACAACTAATCGTCATTCAATCAAGTGTGAGTGCCCTTAGTAATTACAGGGTGGCGGAAAATTCGTTTAGGCCCATTACCTCCTAGTGGTTCTCAACGAACCACTTGATTTCCCTGAAGAACCCAAGAAGAAGCGAGACGTCCACCTTTCCAACCTCTGCCAAGCTCTCGAAGAAGCGTGAGCCCAGAAATTTGAGCCTTCTTCTTTGAGGACAGACAATGCGTGCTTACAGGAGTCCCTGTCTTCGTAGACCTACCTCCGGTGTAAAAAACAGATCAATGTCCGTTGATCTTCGGCCCAACAAGTTGGTACCAGTCGGTGAGCTGGGGTGTTCAAGTCAACCAGCCTTGGTTTGGCCGAGGAGGACTATCCATCCTCCTCTTCCATTTTCGGGTAATGGCACCCGGTTGCACGGCAACTCCACCGCGAATTCCGTGCTTGCCTCAGAATCCCTCTTTCATTGATTTTGATATCTCGATATCTGATTAACAAGTTAACCAGATTGAAATATTGTGTTTTTGTCGCAATTTGGGAATGTGACCAACCTTTTCTGTCCTGCAGTATTACAACAATGTATAAATACATTGTTAACGACGGAGCTTGGTTTTGCTTAGATATTGCTTAAAGAGCCGCACTACGTTGACAAACAGAGTGAGCTTGGCATCAAATTATGCCCCGTCTTAAAACTCCATAACAATTAAAGTCAAGAGGTGTGACCAACCTTTTCCACACACAGACCTGTGAGTGCCGAGTGCCCGCCTCAACAATGCCCCTCGACATCGCTTGAGGCCACACTACGTTGACAGACATTGTGTGCCATATTGTGCTACTATTGGCTTCGATTTTTGCTACTAATTTCGCTCCAATTTTCACTCAATTACGCAACAATTATGCTCCATTATACCTCCAAATAAACTCCTACAACAATTAATGGATGTGTCCAACCTTTTCCGCTCACAGACCTGTAAGTGACCGAGTACCTGCCCCAGCAACATCCTTGCATTGCAGTCCGCCACACTGCAGTGATTTGACAACGTCAAATCTTGCCACATATTTGGATGTGGCCATCCACACAGCGAACGCCTCCTATTCGCTTACGCAGTCTAAAGCAGCCTCAAACATCTCAAAAGACGAGATGAGCACCGGCCCACTCGTACAATTATCGATTGTTTTTCGGCTGACGATAGACATGCGTTCCTTCACCATCTTTCGTCATTCTTTTTACAGCATATATAACCGGCTCTCCGGTTGCCACAATTAAGGGATGTGGCCGACCTTTCATCTGCCCCTCAGGGTCAGTTTCTCAATGAAATTAGGACTCTAGTAGTAAGCATTAGACCGAATTCCCTTGGGTCTTAGCTCCCTAAGGGAAAACAAGTCTACTCAGAGCGTGTGCCATAAGTGAACTCTATTTGAAACCACAGCCACCGCGATGCTCCCACAAGGGGGCCATCCCAGGACAGGTGGTGAGACCTGAGTACAAAGCATCGTTCGTTTCTTTTGGAATGCAAAAAGTATGATTTAACGCCGAGCCTCCTAACAAGCGCAGTCAAATCATAACCATCCACTCAACTTCACAGATTGTAAGACAACAACTACACAAAACAAAGCTAATATTTTATCCGCGAAATATTAAACATAGATATTACACAAACAAATATAAAAATAACAAGTAAGGAAGGCTAAGTTCGGGTGTAACCGAACATTACATACTCAGTTGAGAGCTATGGAGACAAAATAAGGAAAATCACCATGTAGGAAAATGAACCTATGGTAACCCTGGAATGTGGTTGTATGACATGTGTATCAAATGGAAGGTACTAAAGATATTTTAAGAGAGAGTAGGTCATAGTTCTATGGATGGACGCCATTTAGGGATATCGCCATTAAGGTGGACCAGGTCTGACTCTAGAATTTGTTTTTACGATATGGGTATCAAATGAAAGGTGTTACTGAGCATTTTAAGAGGGAGTGGGCCTTAGGTCTATCGGTGGACGCCTTTTCGAGATATCGCCATTAAGGTGGGCCAGGGGTGACTCTAGAATGTGTTTGTACGATATGGGTATCAAATGAAAGGTGTTAATGAGTATTTTGAAAAAGAGTGATCCTTAGTTCCATAGGTGGACGCCGTTTCGAGATATCGCCATAAAGGTGGACCAGGGGTGACTATAGAATGTGTTTGTACGATATGGGAATCAAATGAAAGGTGTTACTGAGCATTTTAAGAGGGAGTGGGCATTAGGTCTATAGGTGGACGCCTTTTCGAGATATCGCCATTAGGGTGGGCCAGGGGTGACTCTAGAATGTTTGTACGATATGGGTATCAAACGAAAAGTGTTACTGAGCATTTTAAGAGGGAGTGGGCATTAGGTCTATAGGTGGACGCCTTTTTGAAATATCGCCATTAGGGTGGGCCAGGGGTGACTCTAGAATGTGTTTGTACGATATGGGTATGAAATGAAAGGTGGTAATGAGCATTTTAAGAGGGAGTGGACATTAGGTCTATAGGTGGACGGACGCCTTTTCGAGATATCGCCATTAGGGTGGGCCAGGGGTGACTCTAGAATGTTTGTACGATATGGGTATCAAACGAAAGGTGTTACTGAGAATTTTAAGAGGGAGTGGACATTAGGTCTATAGGTGGACGCCTTTTCGAGATATCGCCATTAGGGTGGGCCAGGGGTAACTCTAGAATGTTTGTACGATATGGGTACCAAACGAAAGGTGTTACTGAGCATTTTAAGTGGGAGTGGGCATTAGGTCTATAGGTGGACGCATTTTCGAGATATCGCCATTAGGGTGGACCAGGGGTGACTCTAGAATGTGTTTGTACGATATGGATATCAAATTAAAGGTATTAATGAGGGTTTTAAAAGCGAGTGGCCCTTAGATGTATATGTGAAGGCGTTCTCGCGATATCGACCAAAATGTGGACCAGGTGACCCAGAAAATCATCTGTCGGGTACTGCTAATTTATTTATACATATATGCAATACCACTAACAGTATTCCTGCCAAGATTCCAAGGGCTGTTGATTTCGCCTTGTAGCACTTTTTCATTTTCTTATACTTAATATGGTAGGTGTCACACCCATTTTACACAGTTTTTCCAAAGTCATATTGTGCGTCAATAAACCAATCCAGTTACCACGTTTCATCCCTTTTTTCGTATTTGGTATAGAATTATGGCATTTTTTTTCATTTTTCGTAATTTTCGATATCGATAAAGTGGGCGTGGTTATGGTCGGATTTCGGCCATTTTTTATACCAAGATAAAGTGAGTTCAGATAAGTACGTGCACTAAGTTTAGTAAAGATATATCGGTTTTTGCTCAATTTATTGTGTTAACGGCCGAGCGGAAGGACAGACGGTGGACTGTGTATAAAAACTGGGCGTTGCTTTCACCGATTTCGCCCATTTTCACAGAGAAAGTTACCGTCACAGAATCTATGCCCCTACCAAATTTGAGAAGGATTGGTAAATTTTTGTTCGACTTATGGCATTAAAAGTATTCTAGACAAACTAAATGACTACGGGCGGAGCCACGCCCATTTTGAAATTTTCTTTTATTTTGTATTTTGTTGCATCATATCATTACTGGAGTTGAATTTTGACTTAATTTACTTATATACAGGAAATATATTAAATTTTTTGTTAAAATTTGAATTTAAAAAATTTTTTTTTTTTAAAGTGGGCGTGTTCTTCATCCAATTTTGCTATTTTTCATTTAGCACATATACAGTAATAGTAGTAACGTTCCTGCCAAATTTCATCATGATATCTTCAACGACTGCCAAATTACGGCTTGCAAAACTTTAAAATTACCTTCTTGTAAAAGTGGGCGGTGCCACGCCTATTGTCCAAAATCTTACTAATTTTCTATTCTGCGTCATAACGTGAACCCATCTACCAAGTTTCATCGCTTTATCCGCCTTTGGCAATGAATTATCGCATTTTTTCGGTTTTTCGAAATTTTCGATATCGAAAAAGTGGGCGTGGTTATAGCCCGATATCATTCATTTTAAATAGCGATCTGAGATGAGTACCCAGGAATCTCCATACCAAATTTCATCAAGATACCTCAAAATTTACTCAAGTTATTGTGTTAACGGACAGACGGACGAACGGACGGACGGACATGGCTCAATCAAATTTTTTTTCGATACTGATGATTTTGATATATGGAAGTCTATATCTATCTCGATTCCTTTATACCTGTACAACAAACCGTTATCCAATCAAAGTTAATATACTCTGTGAGCTTTGCTCAACTGAGTATAAAAATAACGAAAGATTAAATACATCACGCGGAAAAGACACTTAAAGGCAGTCTCAGAACATTCATAAGCAGTCAACACTTCTTAGGACAGCGAATAGCAAAAGAGGCACGGGATACTCATACATCGAAGATACAAAACTTAAAACGGCAACAACTACGCAACCTCGATATCAACACAAACAATGACTGGTTTGTGAACAAAACAAACATACATTTCCCCGAAAAACCAAGTGGTTGCCCTCTCTTGGAACAAAATTTACAATTCCTACGGCGAAAACGAATTTTACCCCAGTACACATAATTCCAGAAATGGAGCAAATCATACAGACTCTAGACGACGAGCGAACGAAGGAAGTAGCGAGAAACAGACTTAGTAATCGAATACTTCAATTTACTCAGCAGAAAAGTTCATGACAGAAGTGTACAACAAAAGCACAACTTTCTTGAAGCAATACAGAAACGAAATAGTGATAACAGAAGCAGACAAAGGGAACAAGATAGTCGTTCTTTACAAAAAAGTACTACAACGCGAAAATGAACGACTTACTGCAAGACAAAAACACGTAAAGAGCAACCAGAATTGATCCAACACACGCACTACAAAGGAAAAACAATAACATCGTCAACGATCTATACAAAAACAAATACATCACTGCGGAAGAAAAACAGCAACTTTCATGCTCAGCAGCCATGTGCCGAGACTCTATGGATTACCAAAAATCCATAAGCCTAACTTCCCCCTCCGTCCAATTACATCCTCCATAAACGTTCCGTGCTATGATCTATCAAGGTATATAGGCAATATAATATGTGAAAAATACAATATAAAGAACGCGTTTGACTTAAAAAAGAGGCTTCGTGGCATTAGTGTCGCCGAAGATGAAGTATTAGTGTCTTTTGGTGTCATATCCCTTTTTACTAACATTCCCACTTATCTCGCTATCAACATTATTATGAAAAAAATGGGAGAAAATACAAAATACAACGAACATACCCAAAACAAATTTCGCGACATACTAAACTTTTGTCTCATGGACAACAATTATTTCATGTGTAACAGCAAAATATATACCCAAAAGTTTGGAATGCCCATGGGCAACCCCCTCCCCCCAACAGTAGCAAATATAATTATGGATGATTTACTCGAGAACACTTTCGCAAAATTAAGGCAACAGCACAATACGAAAATAAAATTCCTGATCAAATATGTAGACGACATATTGGCAATCGTCACGCGCAACGATTTGGAAGTAATTTTAAATACGCTCAATAGCTACCACAATACGTTAACATTCACACTGGAAGTAGAACAAAACAACAGCATCCCCTTTCTTGACGTCATGATCCACAAAAATAATGGATCTCTTTTATTCGATTGGTATATCAAACCTTCTTCATCGGGACGGATGATCAATTTCCTTTCATCGCAGCCCTTTAAATATAATTAAACACATCGAGAAATTTCGTAAACAAAGTTCTGTCTATAAGCCACGAACAATTTTACAATGCCAATATCGGAGAAATATATGAAATATTAAGAAACAACAACTACCCACATAACATGATACAAAATCTAATACAGCAAAAACACTAAGAACTGAAACAAAACATACGAAAGCACCCACATCGGAAACAACAAATTCAACCAAGCAATACTGCAGCGTAATATATATCCCCAAATTTACGGAAATTGTTCGCAAAAGCATTAATATTAAGCTGAACATTACAAGAGCACATAAATCCAACTGCACCCTATCCAGCATATTTACAAACACAAAGAGCCCCATCGAGACCCTACAACAAAATAATGTTGTGTATGGAATCAGTAGCATGGGAAATAAAAAAGTCAACGAAAATTGCAACCGGGTATATATTGGGACCACAAGACGAAATCTGAGCGTACGAATAACAGAACACGAAGCTGACATACAGAAGAAAAAGAACAACACTGCGTTATCACAACACATAAGAACAACTGGACATACAGCTGATCTCGCGAATACCACAATAATAGACAAAAACAAAAGAGCAAAAGTCCGATACACATTAGAGAGCCTACGAATAATGCAAAAAAGGGAAATCACGATAAACAAGAAGGAGGATACAGAAGCGATTTTATATTTAGTATGACTATGATACCCATTGCAAGCGGTACAAATTTTTTAGAATTAAGGAAATATATATATATATATATATATATATATATATATATACGATAAAGAATGCCGCGTTGCAACCGAAAGAAAGGACGCTGCCTACAGGGCTACGTTAAAAGCGAGCGCGACAAGAGGAGTGTGTGAACGCTATCATGAGTTGAAAAAGGAAGCGAGACGCCTTTTCAGGAAGAAAAAAGCAGAAGCAGAAAGGTGTGAGTGCGAGGAGCTTGAGCTGCTAGCCACCAGGAATAACGCCCGAAAATTTTACCAAAAAATACGCCGACAGACGGAAGGTTTTAAGACAGGGGCAAACTCCTGTAGGAACGAAAACGGCGACCTTGTAACTGATGTTCTGAGAGTGCTTAGATTATGGAGGGAACACTCCTCTGCTCTCCTAAATAGAGGCAGCAATTCACCGCGCAGAGATGAAGAACCCGATACCGCAATCGCTGATGCTGGAATATATGTCCCCTCGCCCGATTATGACGAAGTTAGAATAGCAATAACCAGATTGAAAAACAACAAGGCCGTGGGTGCTGATGGATTGCCTGCGGAGCTATTCAAGTACGGCGGTGAGGAGTTGGTAAGGCGCATGCAGCAGCTTCTTAGCAAAATATGGGCGGAAGAATGCATGCCCGACGGTTGGAATCTAAGTGTTCTTTGCCCAGTCCACAAGAAGGGGGATACTGCAAAATGCACCAACAATCGTGGAATCAGCCTTCTTAATATCACATATAAGGTCCTTTCAAGTGTATTGTGCGAAAGATTGAAGCCCACCGTGAACCGGCTGATTGGACCTTATCAGTGCGGCTTCAGACCAGGTAAATCTACCATCGACCAGATTTTCACAATGCGCCAAATCTTGGAAAAAACCCGTAAAAAGAGAATCGACACACATAACCTGTTCGTCGACTTTAAAGCCGCCTTCGACAGCACGAAAAGGAGCTGCCTATATGCCGCTATGTCTGAATTTGGTTTCCCCGCAAAACTTATACGGCTGTGCAAAATGACGCCGAGCAACACCATCAGCTCAGTCAGAATTGGGAAGGACCTCTCCGAGCCGTTCGAAACTAAACGAGGTGTCAGACAGAGTGACCCCCTATCGTGCGATTTCTTTAATTTGATGCTAGAAAAAATTATACTAGTTGCAGAACTTAACCGCACAACAATGTACTATAAAAGCGTGCAATTACTGGCATATGCTGATGACATTGATATCATCGGCCTAAACAAGCGCGCAGTCAGTTCTGCTTACTCCAAACTGGAAAAAGAAGCGGTAAAGATGGGTTTGATGGTGAATGAGGACAAAACGAAGTACCTGCTGTCATCGAGCAAAGAGTCAGCGCATGCGCATCTTGGCAACCACGCTACTGTTGGGAGCCATAATTTCGAAACAATAAAAGACTTCGTTTATTTGGGAACCAGCATCAACGCTAGCAACAACATTAGCACTGAAATCCAGCGAAAAATTAATCTTGCCAATAAATACTACTTTGGACTAGGTAGGCAATTGCAAAGTAAAGTCCTCTCTTGGCGAACGAAAATCATACTCTACAAGAGACTTATCGTACCCGACCTGCTATATGGGGCAGAAGCATGGACCATGACAACAGCAGATGAAGCGACTTTGGGAGTGTTCGAGAGAAAAGTTTTTCCAAAGATTTATGGCTCTCTACGCGTTGGCGATGGCGAGTACCGAAGAAGATTTAATGATGAGCTGTACGAGCTGTACGCAGACATCAACATAAATAAATAATAAATGTAAGGCGCGATAACCTCCGAAGAGATCTAAGGCCGAGCTTCTCTTCCAATTTGCGTCGTGCTCCTCTTAATTTTTCCCTACAAATTGGCCGGACGGGACCTACATGTTTAATGCCGACTCCGAACGGCATCTGCAAGGCAGATGAGTTTTCACTGAGCTTGTCATGGCAGAAATACAATCGGAGCGCTTGCCAGACACTGCCGAGGGGCGACCCCGCTTAGAAAAATTTTCTTCTAATTGAAAAATGTATTTCTAAAATTTTGATGTTGCTTTGCCCGGGAGTTGAACCCAGGGCATACGGTGTGATAGACGGAGCACGCTACCATCACACCACGGTGGCCGCAGACATCAACATAGTCCAGCGAATTAAAACGCAGCGGCTGCGCTGGCTAGGCCATGTTATGCGAATGAAAGATGATGCTCCGGCCAAGAAAGTGTTTCTATCGGAACCCACCTATGGAAGCAGAGGTATAGGGCGGTCCCCACTCCATTGGAAGGACCAGGTGGAATCCGATTTAAACTCCCTTGGTGTGACCAATTGGCGCCAGTTTACGGAGCGAAGGAGCGACTGGCGCGCCTTGTTGGACGGGCATAACCGTTTGGACGGTTAAGCGCCAATTAAGTAAGTAAGTAAGTATCATGTTAACAAACTGACAAACGGACGCACGGGCGGGCATGGCTGATCCATTATAGTGCATAGTCATTGCATTGGCTTAGTATTTATTGTGTGGAATAATCATAGGCGGACTCCAAGAGCTTAGTAACATCCGCTGTTCACTATTTTATCAATATTATTATCTGTGCTTAATTAGCGAGGCATGCTCTTATTGCTTTATACAATTGTTTTTGCTACTATTGTTAGAGAAAAATTACAAAGTTTACAAACGGTGATGGTTACTAGGAAATGTTTCTGAATTTTACTTCTTCGTCAGCTAGCATCTGTAATATATTGAACAATTCAAAAGAGTGTCGCATTGACGTAAAATTTTTAGAAGTGAATTATATCAATGGTTTCCAATATAAAATCTGATTCAAGCATAGTACGTACGGTGAATTGGAGACCTTGTGAATTGTTCAATTGTAACGAATCTTGATAAGTATCAAATTTTATTTGCCTTCGGTAATCATTTGAATGTCTGGCAAATAAACATACGATGAATTTGTAGAACAACTCTATTCACCACAATAACGCTAGTAGAATCTCAAACTTTATTCTATGAGCGTACTTCACTTAGCGTATTCAAATCAAATTTTTCACGTATCCGTATGCATCCACTTCCATATAAAATATTAAAATTTAAGTGCTCTAAGTATGTTGTATCAAAAAAATTTCAAGCAATATCTTTGGTATGAGCCAAGTCAATTTTATGCCTGTGCTATACTTCTTACGCAGACAGATATAAATTTAAGCCAAACTGAGTTTAAAACCCCAGCCATAATTGCGACAACTAAGTGTTCACCTGATAAGATTAATTATATTGCTATTGTCATTGATTCATTGTACAAAATTAGGGAAACAATAAACAAGATTGATAACGTATAACAATTTGTTGGGTTAAGGTAAATATGTGAGAGCGAATGTGTTTGTGTTTGAGTTTAAGGCGACAACGGCTGTGCACACAACTGTTGACCCCAATTAATTCACGGATTAGACGGTTTGGTGGAATCGCTTTCTTTGTACACTAACGGAAACAAGTTTTGGCTCATAACACAAAGTTAGGTTTACGATCAAAAACCGGTTTTGTATAATAAAAATTATATTTTTTCTAATATTTGTTATTTTAACCAAGGCATTCGAAATGCACAAAATTATACTTAATTTACATAATAATGCCAAATTGTATGCAGAAATAGGAAAAATCATGCATGTTTCACTATTCCGAGCGTCATTTATTGCTCAGAAAATTTGAAAACTACATAGTGAACGTATTGATTGACCACGCACGGTAAATGGGCATCAGCATCCCATAGTCTTATGGATGGTGAAAAAAGATCTAAAAATTGCACGAACTCTAATGGGGCAAAGTTGAATCAGCAATAAGGGAATGAAGCTAAGCCCAATGTCATATGGAAATTGCTTCACGAGGCCGGATTTGCTAGACGTAAGCCATTAATATCTCCCGTTTACCAAATTAAAAAGAAGGTGCACAATTAAGTGTGTGCCGAAGATCCCTAAAATCTTACTACCACCGTAAATCGCGGCGGTGAAAGCGTGATGTGTATGGTCGCTGCATATGTGGGTGTAAGTCTTCATTGATTGAATAATGGACAAGCACATATACCATAATATTTTAAAAGAAATTTAAAAAGAAAGTGCTGAAAACCTAATCTTGAGTACATCTTTCCAACTCGACAATGACCCCAAATGGGGTTAGGTTAGGTAAGACAAAAATACTCTCATTACCACTTGCAATGCAATTGGCCGGCCGCTTGTATGCTATGCATCACCGATGTGGTCGCCTATCCTAAATGATACTCACTAGAGAAGAAAACAGAGGGCTGCCAAAACACTGCTCTAAGAATCGCTATGTGCTTTATTTTTATGTACCGCGAACACCACCTAAACAGTGAGGCGAGAATACTCGCCATAAGGAAGAGAAATTAAATGCTGAATTAAGAGTTTCTGTTGAAAAGCCAGAAATCTGTACATCCCAAAAGCCATCTGATGGAAAGGGGCCTACCTCCCAAGTGTTCAAGAAGTCATCTCCGCAAGCATTATGAGAAAATACGGCACCTGAGAACAAAGCCGCATGGAGAAGAAAAACATAAACAAGTCATCAGTGATATCAGCACAAAAGAGTCGGACGTGTATGCCTGGAATTGTCTGTTGAGCCACGTACTTAAACATAAATACCCTGAACTTACAGAAGAGGAAAGCATTCCCCTAGGGAGAAGCGCAACTCTCAAGCTCAACTTCCATCTGGATACTGTATAAGGTTAAACATTTACCTATCCGGACTAAACCCCGAAATACATATTGTATGGCCTGTTTGCAATTTGTCCTCACATGACACCAATCATTTCTTTAATTGCAAAGTGGAACCAACACCTCTAACATTCCTCTCACTCTGGTCCACCTTTGTGTAAATTGCAAGTTTCCTTGGACGCCCGTTAGAGGATATAAATGACAATTTGTGAGTGGTCGCACCTGTTGGATAGCGTGAAGCACTGATACAACAACAGCTACAACAACCCCGGACATACAGCCCAGTCGTATTGGTAATCGCGGCCAAGTACCTATGTATGTGAAATATGCGCCAAATCTAATATAAGCATAGCGATCGTTCAATTGGGGCTTACGGTAAAATGGACTGCAGCTGAAGGAACAAAAAACAGAGGATGTACTTATATTAAGTAGGAAGAGGGTGGAGCAGGTCACTAATAGAATCGGCCGCCATGTCAACGGCATGCTACAAGCAATAAAATACTTAGAGATTGTGATAGACAAGAGGATTTCATTTAAAACTCACTTAGAATATGCCAAGGATTATGATAAATGCAAGACGACCAGAGCCAAATACCTTACGGGGCTTCTGTTTGGTACCAGGCCGCGGACTAAAAATCATACTCCCGTTGTGTAAAGTCAGCTTACTGCCTCGGCGCGCTACGCGTCTATAGCAGCTTTCAAATTGCCTCTGACGACGCAGCATTAGTCATGGCAGGACTGTGTCGTTTAAACTTATTAGCAAAAGAAGCAGCGACAATCAATCAGGATCAAAACTCACAAAAGGGACCACAAGAGATAAGCGTGCAATACAGGCAGCCCAGGTGGAATACCTCAACAAAGTGATGCTGGACACACCGATGTATACCAGATGTTAATATATGGATATCGAGAAAGCACGACGAGGTAGATTTCAACCACGGATGCTTCAAGAAGTATATGCATCGATTCAATAATGAGCCCTATAAGTTCTGACATATGTGATTACTGTGGCGGCGATGCAATAGACGATGTTCATCATTTATTTTTTCGAATATCCTAGATTTTATTGCTCAAGATGTAAATTACGCAGCATTTTTGGAGAGGATTACGCGCTTGAAGCATTTGTTCGATGCATGCAACTTAAACTGGTCCGTGGCATGCGATGTAATAGCGGAAACAATGAAGTGACTACGAAATCTGAAAAGGCTCCGAAGTAGCAGCTCATATTAAACAGTACAGTTTTGCGGGTGTAGGGGATTGAGCTAAGTACGTATTGTCGTCAGAATGATAAAATAGGAAAAAGTTGCAATAAAGAAAAGATATTAACAAACCAGGTGACGGAGTGAAGACAAAGCCTCAGCAACTGCTCCAAAGCGGCCTCAGGCGAAGGAATAAAGCACGGATTGGAACCATAGAAATAACGACGTTGGGGTGTAGACGCGGTAGCTCCGTATGGAGTCAGGGTTTACACACGAATTGGAGATAAGGCCTCTTCAACCGGTGGAAGTAACCACAGCGGAGTTAAACACCTTCGATAAGTATTGTGGGCATAAAAAAATAGAAATAAAAAATTTTAAACAAAAAATTCAAAAAACACAAAAATACCAAAAAAAAAGTTTAAAAATCTCTACAACCAACAGAACCAAAAAAAAAATAATAATAAATTATTTAATAAAAAATACAAAAACAAAAAAAACAAAAATAAAAACATGAAATATTAAAAAAAACTGCAATACAAAAATTCCTAGGTACAACCCTTGGATCAAACATACAACAATCACCCTATGTATATTGTTATAGATATGTATGCAAATATTCGTAGACGTAGTATGTGTCAACGTATTGATGTAGTAAGCAGAGTCGGAATTGAAGCGGCACATATGCAGGCGAATGTGGCGGTAGCGTGCTCCGCCTAAAGCGCTCAAGCCCCCGGTCAAAACAACATCAAACATTTTAAAAACAAGTATTTCTATTAGAAGAAAGTTTTTCTAAGCGGAGTCGCCCCTCGGTAGTGATTTGACAAGCACTACGAGGGTGTTTCTGCAATGAAAAGCTTTTCAATGAAAACTCATTTGGCTTGCAGATGATATTAGAAGTCGACATGAAACATGTAGGTCCCGTTCCACCAATTTGCAGGAATTATTTAAAAGAAGCGCGACGCAAAAATGGAAGTGAAGCTCGACCTAAAATCTTTTCGGAGTTCAAGAGGAAAGCAATCAGAAAAGCCAGATGTTTCAAACTAGCTGTAATATCCTTCGATGATTCATAGCTTACCTTAAATTATATAATTCTATCAACTTACTTTAAACTATATAATTCTATCATTGATTATTCAACCAATAGGCCAAAGATGTTCCTTTCATGCAATGTAAAATAAAAATTAATATATTTTCTTTTTAATTTTTCTTATTTTCTTTTCATTTTATTCTTCAAGAAAACTCGTTTTTATATGTAACTAGCAGACCCGGCAGACGTTGTTCTGCCCTAAATTTGGCCTATCTGCATACATTTTAATAAACGTTTTCCGTCTAACAATGCCCTACCCCTCTACACTTTTTCCCAATCTTTTTATTCACTCCTCCCTCCGTCTTTTTCGCTTCATCTCCATCTTCGACTCATTCTATCTCTTTCTCAGTCTTCTTCTCTATTTTCTCTTCTCTCAAGTTTTTGTCCTTCTTCTTCATCTCTTACTGCCAGTCCCAGAGGGTGGTATGTATTTTGTTCCAGTCTCATTCCGAGTCTCAGTCCCAGTCCCACTACGAGTCTCAGTCTCAGTCCCAGTCCTAGTCCTAATCCCAGTCCCAGTCCGTCTCTGGTATACTTTCCGGAAAAAAGCATCGTAAATACTAATATAGGCAAATTTATATACGAAATTTCAGGCAAATCGAATAGGACGTATGTAAATAGGTGGGCATTATTAATTCTTGTCTTTATTTCGGCTTCGCATGAGTATTTATCAGTTTTGCCAGGTTGATGCGACTAAATCGAATATCACAATGAACTTTAGAGCTCTCATCAACAGCTTTCATTTGATATCCATAATATACACACATTTTAGGGGTATCCGGGTCCATGTTTTGGCCTATATCTCGAGGCCCTAGTCACTCAGCGGTGTAAAACTTCCTCTGTATTATAGCACACATCAACAGTTTCAATTTGATATCCATAATACAAAAACACATTCTAGGTGTATCCGGGTCCATGTTTTGGCCTATATCTCGAGACCGTAGTCACCCAGCGGTGTAAAACTTACTCTGTACTAAAGCATACATCAACAGCTTCAATTTGATACCCATAATGTAAAAACACATTCTACGTGTATCCGGGTCCACGTTTTGGGCTATATCTCGAGACCTTAGCCTCCCAGTTGTATAAAAATTATCCTGTACTATAGCACTCATCAACAGTTTTCATTTGATATACATATTGTATAAACACATTCTAGGGGTACCTGGGTCCACGTTTTGGGCTATATCTCGAGACCCTATCCTCCCAGTTGTATGAAAATTATCCTGTACTATAGCGCTCATTAACATTTTTCATTTGATATCCATATTGTATAAACACATTCTAGGGGTACCCGATCCACGTTTTGGGCTATATCTCGAGACCCAGTTGTATGAAAATTATCCTGTACTATAGCACTCATCAACCTCTTTCATTTGATATCCATATTGTATAAACACATTCTAGGGGTACCCGGGTCCATGTTTTGGGCTATATCTCGAGACCCTAGCCTCCCAGTTGTATGAAAATTATCCTGTACTATAGCACTCATCAACAGGTTTAATTTGATATCCATATTGTGTAACACATTCTAGGGGTACCCGAGTCCACGTTTTGGGCTATATCTCGAGACCCTAGCCTCCCGGTTGTATGAAAATTATCCTGTACTATAGCACTCATCAACAGCTTTCATTTTATATCCATAATGTGCAAACACATTCTAGGGATACCCGGGTCCACGTTTTGGGCTATATCTCGAGACCCTAGCCTCCCAGGTGTATGAAAATTATCCTGTACTATAGCACTCATCAACAGCTTTAATTTGATATCCATATTGTATAAACACATTCTGGGGGTACCCGGGTCCACGTTTTGGGCTATATCTCGAGGCCCTAGTCACCCTGGGGTATGAAAAGTATCCTGTACTATAGCACTCATCAACAGCTTTCATTTGATATCCATACTGTATAAACACATTCTAGGGGTACCCAGGTCCACGTTTTGATCTCAAGACCTAGACACGTAGCGAAAAAAAGGTAGACGTTGGCCGATTCTCAGACCTACCCAATATGCTCACAAAATTTCATGAGAATCGGTTCAGCCGTTTCGGAGGAGTTCAGCCTCTAAAACCGTGACAGAAGAATTTTATATATTAGATTTATAGTTGTAAGATCTGATTGATGTACTATCTAAAAGATATTGTCTTACTTGTACAAATAAGTTCAAATAAATAAGTATCAAATAAATATCATCGCGCCTTACATTTGTTTTTATTTTCATTTTATACACAGGCCGGTTTCAGCCCCAGCTTAAACTATGCCATTCGACTGTATATAGTATACCAACGTGACCACGACAGACGAAGACTTTAGTACTCAACCTACCTCCCGACCGAATACCAAACGTTAGTAAGGTGGTAAATAGTACTCATACTCATAGGAAGCTTTCAGTCTGTTGATTTTGAAGCTCTCGATGCTTTCTTCACTTAAAAAACACCAAGGTCGCCCAACATTTATCCGATCTAATATCTATTGGGATGTGCTGGAACAAGGGCTAAGATAAAGGTGCATAACGACCTGACGGATCTCCTCACAGCGACCCATGCATTCCAGATGCTAAGCTCAAAAGACCATGTCGTGGGTAATATAGCGGTGCCATTGCTAAGACAGGCTACGACGTACCATCCCACGTTCAAACAGCATCGCGAACTATTGGCCGAAGGTGCGGACGGCAACAGCCAGAATTAGCAGCAAGGTGAAAGTATGCTAGACATGGTCCTCACCAGAGTCCGAGTTTTGGATCCAGTGTGGAATACCAACTGATCCGGGTTTCACATTTGTCGAGCCGGAGGATGCCCAATGCATAATTTCGACATTGCAAAGGTGTGCGACGCAGCACTATGAAGCCAAGCTGATAAGTAAAAAGGTCTGATAAGTAAAAGGCAAGGTCTTCGAAGTGTCGGGAAAGACACCACCTTCTAACCACTTTCTCCGCTCGGGAAAATTCACACGCTTTTACGACTGGCGTTTTCTACACCGGTCATGCCTTAATGTCCTACAACTGAACGCTGCAGAAAGGTGTCTTATAGACGCAGATAAGCGCTGTCGCAACCATGTACGTAACCACTGCACCCCCCCCCCCCCCCCCATTCATCGGCACGACAGCGGCGCCAGAATGACGTCCAAGACAGACTCGTAAGTGAATACAATAGTAGAGGACTTCTACGGTACTGCTGCCACCCTAAGGCCGGACATCGTCATACGGGACGAAGTAAGCCGACGCATCAACCTGATGGAAATAGCTATTCCGTTCGAAAATAGAGGCGATGCTTTCAAGGAGCTCGGCAGCAAAAGCCACAGAAATACCAGCCTCTTGCTGTCCAGCTGACGACACTTGGCTACGAAGTCAGAGTGGAGGCGTTTATAGTTGGAGCACTGGGCGGATGGGACCCGTCAAACGAACGAGTCATAAACCTTCTGAACACCGCGCTATTACTCTCATGATAAGCGATACCATCCGTCGGTCTCGGGACATCTATGTGGAGCACGTAAGCGGCACCTGGCAATACCGTTATACACCAATACAACCATCAAGCTGCATCCAATATGTGTCTTGTTGTAAGATTATTAATTGCTACTATCTGTTGTATGTGGTGTTTAGTTATGGTTCAACGTCCTCGTGATTGAAATATATTTTTTTTTTCAGCAACAATTCAACCTTTACTCGTTGTAAGGAAGTTTAAAATTATAAAAATATCTATCAATTAATCGGAATTTAAGGTGGCCTTATTGGAAGAATGGAACAGTAGTGGGGGAAAAATTACGAACAAACTAGAACATAACACGCCAAACTGACTTAGTGCTGTTATTAAACGAAATGGGTTGCCAAGAATGTATTAAAAGCTTGCATTTAGTTAGTTTTACAGCTCAAAGATATAAATGTGCTAATACTTTTTTCTCCATAAAAAGGAACATTTTAAATTCTTTAAACTATTCTCCTTAAACGTTAAACAAATTATTGTAGTTTTTCCTAAGGTATGCACTCTAAATACATCAATTATTACAACAAAAATGTTACTTAGTTTGTTGTTGTGTTACAAGCGATTTTTGGATAGGAAATTTACTGTGCCAACTTTTATTTCCGGCAGTGTGTTGACATTCAGAATACGCGTGTGGACGATAACAACAGAAAAGTACACAAGGGGAGTAAAATATACATACACGTGTACACAAACGGAATTCTTGTGCACATAAATATAAGATCGAGCACTATGATGTTAAATTCTACCAAAATTATATTTGCACCTATAAAAACACAAATATTTGTTATAGTGCCTTCAGTGATAAAAACAATAAAACGGAAATGCTTACAAGTTCAAACCAAAGTCGTTAATTTACCTTTAATATATTTAACAATTTTTGTTGTTATATCGACCTACTGATTTTAAGATCGCGGGTTCGAATCGAGCTCAAGGCCTAACAATAATTTTTTATCATTATTATTGTTATGATAAATTTTTTCTTAATTGAAAAAATTTTTAAATTAGAATAGAAGAAAGAAAAAATTTAGACAACTGCCAAAGCTCGTTGTATAGATCCATTTCGGGAACTGCTAAATTCCTTCATCGGCAACGTTTAGGCGCCGCTGCTATAACCATTCAGCCATCACATCAATTGGCACGAACCAGAATAGAAGTAGGATTAATGAAGACAAACAAAAAACCGCTGTGATGGCTGAATGGTTATAGCAGCGGCGCCTAAACGTTGCCGATGAAGGAATTTAGCAGTTCCCGAAATGGATCTATACAACGAGCTTTGGCAGTTGTCTAAATTTTTTCTTTCTTCTATTCTAATTTAAAAATTTTTTCAATTAAGAAAAAATTTATCATAACAATAATAATGATAAAAAATTATTGTTAGGCCTTGAGCTCGATTCGAACCCGCGATTTTAATATATTTATTTATTTTATTTATTTATTTATAAATTTGTAGTCTACAATTTAAAAATGTATACAAACTAAAATGTTCAATTTAATTAAAATATGTAGTATATGCGATATAAAGAACATATTTATTCTACAAATTTATAAGAAGGATAGATTGTTGTGCATCAATTTTTATACGTATGCCCAAGCAGGCAGCTGTTGTTGTTGTTGTTGTAGCGATAAGGTTGCTCCCCGAAAGCTTTGGGGAGTATTACCGATTTAATGGTCCTTTCCCGGATACAGATCCGGTACGCTCCGGTACCACAGCACCATTAAGGTGCTAGCCCGACCATCTCGGGAACGATTTATGTGGCCACATTAAACCTTCAGGCCATCCCTCCATCCCCACCCCTAGGTTCGATGAGGAGCTTGGGGTCGCCAGAGCTTCGTCTGTTAGTAAAACAGGATTCGCCGCGGATAGCTGAGGTTGACAATTGGGTTTGGAGAAGCTATATATTGCGCTGGCAACCTGAAAGGTTGCGCTACGCAGCCCCTTGAATCTGGTATTTTAGTCACCTCTTACGACAGGCATACCTGCCGCGGGAATATTCTGAACCCCTAACCCGCTGGGGTAGCAGGCAGCCGTCGTGAGGATCTCTGAAGGACGAAAATTGCTCAGAAAGGAGCTGTGTGCCCATTAGGGAGCCGACGTGAAGCGCTCATAAAGGAGCCAACGCGAAATGCTCATGAGGGAGCTGTTTGCCCAGTAGGGAGCTCTCGTGAAATGTAATGTATGTTGTAGATGACGCAGTGACCAGTACGTTTTTGTAATGTATTTTTTAGGCGTATGCTCTTGTTACACTTTCATGTATTTTGATTTGCCTGTGCTTGCATTAGATAAGGATTTTATAATTTAGGTTAAATAGTATACTTTTCTTTATTAAGAAAGGCGAGTCTGAGATATTGAAATTAACGTAGTGCTTGCTGAAATCCAGACACAAACAACGAAAAGCTTCGTGCATTTCAAACTTAGATCTGCATGTACTCAGGAAGAGTGGTTGAAAATATCTTGATGGCCTCATAGGGACATTAATCTTTATCTCACTAAGTAAAAATGGGCTATTCACAATACCTCCCAATAATTTCACCTTGAACAATACACCCAACATTTCCCTGCGGCTCTCAAGGGAAGGAAGTTTAATAAGCTTCAACCGGCTATTATAGGATGGAAGATTCCTTGTAGGATCCCACAATAAGTGACTTAAAGCAAAAAGTAGGAACTGTTTTTGAACCGATTCCAGCTTGTCACGATAAATCTGATACGGTGTGTTCCAAACAATTGACGCGTATTCTGGTATCGGTCGAACTAAGGCAGTAAAGAGTGCTTTTGTGACGTAAAGCTCCATAAATTCTTTTGACCATCGCTTAATGAAAGCTAACACACCTCTAGATCGAGTCACACAAGTTTCAGTATTATATTTGAAGTCTAGTTTAGGGTCCATTGTGACACCGAAATCGACGAAGCTAGTAACTTGCTCAAGCTGGTAGTCACCTAGCAAATGCATGCTTTATTTTTGTATTCGCAAAATTAATGATAGTTTGACTTTTGAATCCACATACATGCGCAAATAAGTCAAATTGTAAATATCTTGATCTGAAAACATTATATTAGAGCGTAAAAAAAACATTTCTTTTTTTCCTTGGAACAATGATCAAGAGATTTTTTGGGTTTGAAGCCATGTCTCTAAAAATATGAGGCCTTAAATAGGTTGGCATCTTTCTTTTAGTTTTCCCTGAAAAATTGTATTGTGAAATTTGATTTAACAATTTCTGATATGCGAAACTATCGCACAAGTTCATTATCATTAGTTTACGCTTAACCGTCATAGAAAGTCACGCCAGCTATCCCTGTTTCACGATAACTGACGCCTTTTGGGAGCACCAAGGGGCGTCAAATTTTCCTCCACCAGCCTGTCGCAAATTCTTCTGCTTCCAAACTGCGGTGTCAATTGACCGGAGCGTCTTTGCCCATTCGCATAGCATGACCTAGCTCTCGAAGTTTGTGTTTCTATTCGCTGCACTATTCTCATATTTGCGCAAAGCCCATGAAGCTTATCATCATGCCGCCGTCGATGCTCGCCGTCAGTATCACGGGCAGAGCCATAATTCTTCCGGTGAACTTTTCTTTATGTAAGTAGAACACTTCAAGGGCCATCTCATCTTTTCTCTAGACCGTTCATGATTCCAAGCCATACATCAATATAGATATGATGCGGGACTTTTAGAGCGTGGTTTTCGTTCTTTGAGAGGGGACTTAACTTTTCAATTGCCTACTCAGTACAAATCATCACTTGTTGAGAAGAGTTGGTCTACGTTTGATTTCTAAACTGACATTATTTTTGCTGTTAATGCTTGCTCACAAATAAACAAAATACTTGGTGATGTTGTTGTTGTTGTTGTTTTAGAATTGCTGCGGCCCGTCCAATAGGTGCGATCACTCATAAATTGTTATAAATATCCCCTAACGGGGGATGTGTGTCCTATTTTAGCATCCAGATTGAAGTTGAAGATTGCTTTCCTCGTCTGTGGGTTCAAAGTACTTATCTTCAAGAACGGGGCTCGCCAGGAAATTCCTGGCATAGAGGTCCGACACATTTTTATGAATATCACTAAGGAACTGTTTTTGTTATTATTCTACATATAGCTGCGTTCTCATGTGCCTCATTTCCACATAATGCTTGCAGAGATAACCCCTTGAGTCCATTGAGGATATCTATTGGGATGCCCAGGTTTATGTATATTCAGCAGAAACTGTTTCTTCAGCATTTCCTTTCTCTTTCTTTAAGGGAGTACTCTCGCCTTATTGGTAGATGGTGTTCTGGGGAAGAAATCCTTCACAGTCTCTAATTTATATCCATCAGTTGTGATTTAGCTGACAAAGCGTGAATGCGTCGACTCTTTTGTGGAAGACAGCAACAGTACTGGTTAGTGTGATATAAATCATTGTACGTATTTTGGTAGAGAACTGAAAGCTTTACAAAAAAGTTTTTTCGCCAGGTGTGCCTACTAGAATGTTTTTCAAGGTAAATTTGCTCGTTCGATAGTTATGCCTTTAAGGATATTTAAAACCAAACATCTTCCTTCAGTTTGCATAAGTAAATTAAAGGTGGGCTGGGGACTAACTTAATGCTTTATATAACGAAAGATTTGGTTAGGTTGAACTGGCCGGTCAATGACCTCATATAGACTTAATGAGTTCGTAGTGCTATCAACAGTTTATTTAACGTCCACACTGAAAAAGCCCATCAAAAACCAGGACCTATGTTCTAAAATAACTCCGCCTTCTGGGCAAATACTAGAAGCTTTCTAGGACTTATGTACTTGCTACTTCTAAATATGACAGCTGCATCACCCCTTATAGTCTTATCCTGGCAAGTGCGGGAAAACAAAAACAAAAAGAAATTCCTTACTTTTCCCGAACATATCACAGTTAATCCAGTAACGTATCATAATGAATTTGCATTTAAAATTTACTTTGAAGAGTGGGCGTGGTCATCAACCCTAACATACTTCTGCTTAGTTGCAACAATACCAAAAGCTTTTCATATTCGATTTCAAGAATTTTAAATTTGCTTCTACCTTATGCCTTTTCAGTTTTTGAGTATTTGTTAATGAGTTTTCCTAGTTTCTTCATTCAACGAAGTTTTCGATATCAAAAAAGTGGGCGTGGCTATAATTTCATTTCTTCCTTCTAAAAATCAATATATTTCCAGTTCAAATAAGTTCGTGCACTAAATTGAAGATATTGTAACGAATTTACTGAAATTCCGCTTCTTCGAAATCTTCTACTAATGTTCGTATCGCTAAATTGTTGAATAAATAGCTCCAATATTTAATAATGCAAAATGGTCTTTATTAAAGTACTTCACAATAACACTGATACTTCACAAACAATAGCTTGCTTAAATGAATCTGATTGTCGTGCCTCTACTGTTGCGGCCTCTTTTACTCTATGATTTCTCGTTTGCATAGTTCTAGGCTCTTCCAGAATTTACTTAGTTACTGCCATATAATTATAACTACAGATGCACGTGTATAGCTCTCATTTGCGCGTGCATTTGTGAGCGACACTTCCACAATTATAATTGCATATTTTTGCGAGCATCTCAGATAAGATATCTGCATGTGTTTGTGCGTTGCTTCTCCGCTGCGTGTACGTACATATGTGTAGACATAATGATTGAATTATTGATGTGCAAACAAGTCACTGCTTAGCATCGGCTTAGAGATGATAAGATCCGTTAGTGCTGCTAATATTCGTTACAATAGTTTAATTTTTATTCAAGCTATCATGTTAACAGACGAACGGTATAAAAAGTATGCGTGATTTTCAACCGATTTCGCCAATTTTTACAAGAAAAATTTTTTTTAGAAAAGACAATGCTCCTACCAAATTTCGTTAGGATCGTTCGACTTTTGTTCCTTTATAGCATTAAAAGTATCATAAAAGGATTAACTAAAAATAAATTATGACATACCCATTTTGAAGCCATTCTATTTTAGGTTAGGTTTAACTGGCCGCTTAATAAAGACCTCACTTACATAGCCTGAATTTGTCCATAGTGTTGCTAGAACTTGTTTGACGACCAAACGTTAAAAACTCCAATTATGGACCAGCACCTATTTATTTATTTATTTATTTATCAGTCTACAAATTAAACAACACAGACCAAATATACCGGCACTAAATCTCAGATATAATACATGATACAAACAACATAATCAGTCATCAATTTTAAATTAATTCCAATTAAAGACTTAAAGACTTAGAAGTAAGCAAAAGATAAAATGTTGTAAATGGGTTAAAATGTACTCATGAAGGAGCTAGTAAATAATAATTTTTGAAATTGACAATAAATAAAATTAATAGTAGATAAAATATATACAGAATAGAATTTATACAGAATTTCATTACATATAAAAATAATGATCACTACGCAATTTTGCAAACAAATTTCAAGTAACTGGTACTTCAAATTTGAAACAGAGGGTTGAACAGTATATCACGGTTTAGCGTTCTTTGCTTCATTTCGAATTACAAATTTAATATAGTTAAAAGGTATTTTTTAATACCAAGAAACGAGTCGCTGACATCTAAATTTTTACAGTGTTTATTAAAATCACGACATAAACAGTGAAGTGGTTCGTGCATTTCATAATTCGACCTGCATGTAGCTACAAAAATTGATTGAAAATGTCTAGATGGCCTAATAGGAACGTTAAACTTAATTTCGCCAAACAAAAATGGACTATTTATTGACCCTCTTATTAATTTAACAATAAATAAGACGCCAAGCATCTCCCTGCGGCTCTGCAATGTGGGCAGCTGTATTAATTTTAACCAGCTGCAATAGGGGGGAAGATTTTTAAAAGGGTCCCATGGTAAATATTTTAAAGCGAAAAGCAAAAATTGTTTCTGGACCGATTCCAGCTTGTCAGAATGAACCAGATAACGCGGATTCCAAGTTATTGAAGCATATTCCAAAGTAGGTTTGACCAATGATGTAAAAAGAGTTTTTGTAACGTATGGGTCATTAAATTCTTTAGACCAACGTTTAACAAAGGCCAAAGTACTATTCACGCAAGTTTCAATATGAAGTCTAAAATCGAGTTTCGGGTCCATAGTATATTATAAAAAAAAATCCGTCCGCTTTGTAAATGCTAGAAGTTTTCATGGATCTAGCTTAAAAGCTGACTCGAGATCTGGAAACTCCGCCGCTCTCAGTAGCTCGAGCGCAGGACATGAACACACATGAACATGCCAACCGTTTCTTTCTGCTGCTCGCACTTCCTACATTTGATGTTACTGGGGAGGTTTTGTTATAAGCATGTGACGCAGGAATGCAGTGTCCAGCTAATATGCCCATCATGAGCCTTAAGTACACTTTCATTATAGATATGAGCAACTTTGTCAGTTTAACGACATAGGCTTTGCACATGATCTTAGACATTTTTGCAGCCTTTTGCTTCTATCCACGTCTTTCCTGCTTCATGGATCGTATTTCGATGTCTCGCAAAATGGATTGTGAAATCTACCGACGACTCATCGAGTGCTATACCCTTCTTTGCCAGCTCATCGGCTTTTTCTTTCCCATCTATACCTATATGGCTGGGAATTTAAGAGGTCCGGCCGGAACAAATTCTCACTGCTTTATTTGCAATTCAGACAATTTCTTGATGAGGTACTGTATGACATTAGACATTATTGCTTTGATCGCCACCTGACTATCAATATCCATATTAACGCGACTGCAGGTAAAACACATTTCCTTCAGATTTTTTTCTGCTTTCCTCACGGCTACAATTTCCACCAGAAAGACGTTGAAGGGATCTGACGGCCTGTATGATCTACTTATTTCTGGATCGATTCAGTAAACAGCAGGACCGACCAATTCCGTTACTTTGGAACTAACGGTATGCATGTGCATAGTATGTTCCGCCATTTCCGCACACTTACCTTAGAACTTTGGCTCTATTTGGGTCCCCATATGTCCTCCTAAGCTCAAGTACGCCACCATATAGTCCCTTCTCTCTATGTCAGATGGAGCTATGCTACTATGGCCAATTTCAAACGGCAAACGTAATATGTTTGGTCATTAGGTCTGTCGTGATAGACTTTAGCGTTTCCCGTACGACTACGCCCTAGTTTTTTGGTAAACGTATTTCTATATGGCTGTCCACCAAACAAGAACTCCGGCTTGACAATTCCCGTAAATACCCAATGAGATAATTTGGGTGATAGTCTCTGCGTGTATCCTAGCAGCATCTTGCATGCATATATTGCCGCGGAGGTTGCTCTCACTTCCTGACAACTTACTGTCTAGAATAATTCCTAGATATTTTTTGCTGTATTTTTCTAGTAGGGCTACCCCTCCAAGTGAAGGCTTAGTCCAATTAGAGATATTATATATTTGGCGGTTAACGCGATTCTAGATGCCCAGGCCTGTATATCACGGGCCGCCTGATTCATCAGAGAGTTGATTTTTGGTAGACAACAACGGTTTGTTGGCATTAGACTTAAAAACACACATTTTGAGTTGGCGTGGTAGTCAACCGGTTTTGCAAAATTTTTAATTAGTCAATAAACATTAGAAATGAAAACATCCTTGCCAAATTTCAATTCTTTCTTTGAGGGATTTTTATTTGCGACTCTCAAAACTCTTAAATTTTCTTCATTTTAATATAGGTCGTGTCATGCCCATTTTCAAAAATTATAAAATTTCAATTTTGCGTCATAAAGTCAACTCACTCACCAATTATTATCAACTTATGGGTCTTCGGTATTACCTTATTATCACTTTTTTCGTACTTCGAAATTTTCGATATAGTTAAGCGGGCGCCCGTTTTCAAAACCATCCTACTCTGCTTCCAGGTAAGCCGGTATACAAAATTTCATAATTATATCTCAATGTTTATTCAAGTTCACAAAAATATCTTAATCTTCACTCAAGTTATCTTGTTAAGGTGTGGACAGGCGAATCAAAATCTTTTTCGGTGCAGACCATTTTAATCTTCCTCATATTAAAATGGTCAGCACCGACAGTTATATCCATCTCGATTTCTTTATGCCTAAACACTTTTTTTGAAACTCTCTAATAAAGATACATATATATACATACTTATATATGTATGTATACAAATGGCGCATTGTTTGCTTGGCAGCTTAAAACTTAAAAATATTGATCTTAGTTGAATATTTGCTTTCAATACAAACAAACTTTTTTTCATTCTGAATATTGCATTTTATTGTGAAGTTGCAATGTACATATGAATATAAAGCCAAAAAAATGCTTCCATGACTCAACAAAAATACGCATTTATATTGGATAAAATTGTTACATATGCACAGTTAAAAATAGGCAGTAGCCATTGTAGAAGATAAGGGCAATGCGCTACCTTGTCAAAGCTGCGCGACTCAACTGACCATCGAAAAAATCTAGAAAATTTTTCGATACCAGAGTGGCTTCTCGGCAAAGGTTTGGCAAGCCACCGACTGTATTTCGATCATTAAAATAGCGAATATTCATCGCTTTTCAATTACTCCACGATTGAAAAATCTCGACGGATGTCCAACAGACGCGCACACAAACATACACACGCAGTGTGTTCATTATTTCCATCACAACCAAAGAGGTCGAAGAAGCCATCGAACATACTTAACCACCCAAAGCAGGCGGAATTCCCAAGCCGACGGTTAAAAATATCGGCCAAGAAGGATTTAAATCCATAGCGTTCGTTTTCAACCTGCCTTATGTCCACTTTCGCCATCCCTAAAAATGTCACACGGCTAGGGAGGTACCGCTATTAAAGCCTGGCAAACCATCAAAAATAGGAGACTCCTATCGACCAATAGCTCTCCTATCGCCAGTAGCAAAGCTTCTTATTTCACTGCAAATCCACGGCTTTCCAATCATCAGCTTGTTTTCCAAAAATTACATAGTACCACCACCACGCTTAACGCCATCAATACACACTTAAATTGTGGACTGAATAAACATCCTTACCATAAAACAGTACCTATAGTACCAAACGTTTCAAAAACCTTCGACACATTCAAACACGGCACGTTACTGCAAGATTTGGAAACATCAACACTTCGTCCCAGTCTTAAAATTCGGACTGCACATAATATTTGTGATCGGCAGGCAAGTAACAACTTAACCGAGAATAATTTAACAAGGGGAGCCGCATAGTGGTTTTCTGTCTTCACTTATGTATAAGAATTACACATTGAAACTCGTTTACGCGCCAGAAGGAGCTACCATCGTTTCCTACGCCGATGACTGCAGGATAATGGTTATGCCAACAGGTCCCATACATCAATGAGCTATGCTACAAAATCAAAAATTGTCTTGCTTATCTTTCCAATCTCCTCGCGAAATTTGACATTGTTAAGGACCAAATCCACGGCGAACTTATTTACTGCATACGCAAAGCAAATGTCGACCATATTGGACATCCACGTCGATAGCATTACGCTATCGACTGCCCTATAACCAAAAATACTGGGTTTGATGTTTGATCAGGTTCTATACTTTGGCAAACATGCAGCCACAATTGGACCTTAACTCCAGAGTCGCAACAAAATCCTCAAATTTCTTTCCGGCCGCACTGGAGGTAAAGATAGAGAAACGCTCATGACCTCCTAAAAAGCAATATGCCAAACCTTCCCAATATGGTCGCCGAGCCTAAAACAAACGCACTGGAGAAAATATCAAGCCTGTAAAAACAAAGCGCTCAGGACTGTCACGGGATATCTTTTTATGTCCCCAGAAAATCACGTACACAGTGTGGCGGGAATACTCCCCATACAGGAGTGAAATGAAATGCTCAACAAACATTTGCTGTGGAATACCCAGAAACCTGGCATTCCAACAGGCATGTGATTGATGAGGACTCACATCCATGAGCTCAAGAAGTCATCTTCGTAAGCACTATGAAGAAATCTGGCACGTAAGAATCCAGCCGTTTGAAAAAAAGGACCATGACAAGGTCTTCAGAAACATCCGTTGCCTTTTGAACCCCGTCCTTGAAGACAAATACCATAAACTCGCATTTGAAAGCAATCTCTCCAGGGAGGAGCACGTCACCCAATCTGAACTTCAATCTAGATACATTTATGGGTTAAACTCCTACTTATCCCACTTTTAAAGTGTTCCCAAATGATCCAACCATCTTTCCAATGGCAATGTGCAACCAACGCCTCTAAAACCCTTATCTCTCTGCAGTATTACTGGTGTTAAGAAATGCCTTTATTCATTTAGTCATTTGAATGCCTTAATGTATGATTTGTAATTTTATTCCAGCTTTTGCCTTTTTGTTGCTATTCCTTTGATATACACTTTAGAATATATGCTTTATATTTTTTATCTCAAATTTCAGCTTGTTCAACAGAACTTGAACAATGACGTTGGATTTGTAGCACTGCGTTATAAGCAACGCCTGATAAGAGTTTTTGCCTAACACAATTTTTCTTTTGTCGTTGATACAAAAGAAAAATTAACAAATCTACAATATGAGCCTGTCTCGCTAATCAAATACATCCAAAAAAATTATTATATATTTGTGAATAGCGGAAGCAGCGCTATAAATTTATTGTCATTGAAAACTTTGCAAAACTTGTAAGGGTACACTAGAAAAATCGAAGACAATAGCGTCAATAAATATCACAAACAGAGGGATATCTAGAAGACCGAAGACTCGAGAGAGTGAGACAAACTAAAAATAAGTACAACGCAAATTTAAAGTGAAGCTCGACCTTAATCTCTTCAGAGGTATATGGAGTCAGGTTAGATTAGGTTGAACTGGCCGGTCAATACAGGTCACACATAGACCAACTGAGCTGTTTATGTTATCAGAATATATTCGGAGACCTAGCGCGAGAACCCTTATCAGATGCCTGATCATCATCAGGCAGTTTCATAATATTTTCAAATGTTTCACAGAGATTCGAACCACGAATCAATCGAAATGGTACCATCGCAATATGCCAGTAAATGTTTCTTTCTTTTCAGTTTCTCTTAAAGAAACATAATAATTGAATATTCAATTATTATAAGCCGGTGTTAAGCTCATGAATTTTTAAATATTACGTATAAATTGAACATAACATTAAACAAACATAAATAGTTTTTTTATTTTTTATGAAATAAGAGTCAAAATTAATTTAAACTTTTATTCTGTTATGTTTTTATGAAAAAAATTAATAAAAGGCATAGAAAGTTGCCTCAAACTTTTAGTTTTTTTCTTAGCCCTAAAAAATTTTATTTAGCCTTGTTTGGCTTTAATTTTTGTAAATCCAGCGATTTTTCTGAAAAAATTCTGGCAACACTGAACGTATCCGAACCAATTAAAAAGGCGGATACCAGTGCGTATACGTAACATTTTTATACTCAGTTGAGCAGAGCTCACAGAGTATATTAACTTTGATCGGATAACGGTTGGTTGTACAGGTATAAAGGAATCCAGATAGATATAGACTTCCATATATCAAAATCATCAGTATCGAAAAAAATTCGATTGAGCCATGTCCGTCCGTCCGTCCGTCCGTCTGTCCGTTAACACGATAACTTGAGTAAATTTTGAGGTATCTTGATGAAATTTGGTATGTAGGTTTCTGGGCACTCATCTCAGATCGCTATTTAAAATGAACGATATCGGACAATAACCACGCCCACTTTTTCGATATCGAAAATTTCGAAAAATCGAAAAAGTGCGATAATTCATTACCAAATACGGATTAAGCCATGAAACTTGGTAGGTGAGTTGAATTTATTACGCAGAATAGAAAACTAGTTAAATTTTGGACAATGGGCGTGTCACCGCCCACTTTTAAAAGAAGGTAATTTAGAAGTTTTGTAAACTGTAATTTGGCAGTCGTTGAAGATATCATGATGAAATTTGGCAGGAACGTTACTCTTATTACTATATGTCTGCTTAATAAAAATTAGCAAAATCGGAGAACGCCCACTTTTTAAAAAAAAAATTTTCTAATTCAAATTTTAAAAGAAAAGTTAATATCTTTACAGTATATAAGTAAATTATGTCAACATTCAACTCCAGTAATGATATGTTGCAACAAAATACAAAAATAAAAGGAAATTTCAAAATGGGCGTGGCTCCGCCCTTTTTCATTTAATTTGTCTAGGATACTTTTAATGCCATAAGTCGAACAAAAATTTACCAATCCTTGTGAAATTTGGTAGAGGCTTAGATTCTAGGACGATAACTGTTTTCTGTGAAAAAGGGCGAAATCGGTTGAAGCCACGCCCAGTTTTTATACACAGTCGACCGTCTGTCCTTCCGCTCGGCCGTTAACACGATAACTTGAGCAAAAATCGATATATCTGTACTAAACTCAGTTGACGTACTTATCTGAACTCACTTTGTATTGGTGTAAAAAATGGCCGAAATCCGACTATGACCACGCCCACTTTTTCGATATCGAAAATTACGAAAAATGAAGAAAATGCCATAATTATATACCAAATACGAAAAAAGGGATGAAACATGGTAATTGTATTGGTCTATTGACGCAAAATATAACTTTAAAAAAAAACTTTTGCGAAATCAAAAGCCCTTGGAATCTTGAAAGGAATACTGTTCGTGGTATTATATATAAATAAATTAGCTTTACTCGACAGATGATGTTCTGGATCACCCTGGTCCACATTTTGGTCGAGATCTCGAAAACGCCTTCACATATACAACTAAGGGCGACTCCCTTTTAAAACCCTCATTATTACCTTTAATTTGATACCCATACCGTACAACCACATTCTAGAGGCACCACTGGTCCACCTTTATGGCGATATCTCGAAAAGGCACCCACCTATAGAACTAAGGCCCACGCCCTTTTAAAATACTCATTAACATCTTTTATTTGATATCCATATCGTACAAACAAATTCTAGAGTCACCCCTGGTCCACCTTTATGGCGATATCTTGAAAAGGCGCCCACCTATAGAACTAAGGCCCACGCCTTTTTAAAATACTCATTAACACCTTTCATTTGATACCCATATCGTACAAACAAATTCTAGAGTCACCACTGGTCGGGCGATATCTCGAAAAGGCGTCCACCTATAGAACTATAGAACTAACTTTTAATATACTCATTAACGCCTTTCATTTGATACTCATATCGAAACAAATTCTAGAGTCACCCCTGGTCCACGTTTATGGCGATATCCCGAAAAGGCGTCCACCCATAGAACTAAGGCCCACTCCCTTTTAAAACACTTATTAACACCTTTCGTTTGATACCCATATTGTACAAACGCATTCTAGAGTCAGCCCTGGTCCACTTTTGTAACGATATTCCGAAAAGGGTTTTCAAGATTCCACCTATAGAACTAAGGCCCACTCGCTTTTAAAATACTCATTAACACCTTTCATTTGATACCCATATAGTTCAAACTAATTCTAGAGTCACCCCTGGTCCACATTTATGGCGATATCTCGAAAAGGCGTCCACATATAGAACTAAGGCCCACGCCCTCTTAAAATACTCATTAACACCTTTCATTTGATACTCATATCGTACAAACAATTCCTAGAGTCACCCCTGGTCCATCTTTATGGCGATATCTCGAAAAGGCGTCCATCTATAGAACTTAGGCCCACGCCCTTTTAAAATACTCATTAATAACTTTCATTTGATACCCATATCGTACAAAATAAATTCTAGAGTCACCCCTGGTCCACCTTTATGGCGATATCTCGAAAAGGCGTCCACATATAGAACTATAGAACTAACTTTTAATATACTCATTAACGCCTTTCATTTGATACTCATATTGAAACAAATTCTAGAGTCACCCCTGGTCCATCTTTATGGCGATATCTCGAAAAGGCGTCCACCTATAGAACTTAGGCCCACTCCCTTTTAGCAACTTTCATTTGATACCCATATCGTACAAACAAATTCTAGAGTCACCCCTGGTCCACATTTATGGCGATATCTCGAAAAGGCGTTCACCTATAGAACTTAGGCTCACTCCGTTTTAAAATTATCATTAACACGTTTCATTTGATACTCATATCTTACAAACAAATTCTAGAGTCACCCCTGGTCCACCTTTATGGCGATATCTCGAAAACGCGTCCACATATAGAACTAAGACCCACGCCCTCTTAAAATACTCATTAACACCTTTCATTTGATACTCATATCGTACAAACAAATTCTAGAGTCACCCCTGGTCCACCTTTATGGCGATATCTCGAAAAGGCGTCCACATATAGAACTATAGAACTAACTTTTAATATACTCATTAACGCCTTTCATTTGATACTCATATTGAAACAAATTCTAGAGTCAACCCTGGTCCATCTTTATGGCGATATCTCGAAAAGGCGTCCACCTATAGAACTTAAGCCCACTCCCTTTTAAAATTATCATTAACACGTTTCATTTGATGCCCATATCGTACAAAATAAATTCTAGAGTCACCCCTGGTCCATCTTTATGGCGATATCTCGAAAAGGCGTCCATCTATAGAACTTAGGCCCACGCCCTTATAAAATACTCATTAATACCTTTCATTTGATACCCATATCGTACAAAATAAATTCTAGAGTCACCCCTGGTCCACCTTTATGGCGATATCTCGAAAAGGCGTCCACCTGTAGAACTAAGGCCCACGCCCTTTTAAAATACTCATTAATACCTTTCATTTGTTATCCATATCGTACAAAATAAATCCTAGATTCACCCCTGGTCCACCTTTATGGCGATATCTCGAAAAGGTGTCCACCTATAGAACTAAGGTCCACTCCCTTTTAGCAACTTTCATTTGATACCCATGTCGTACAAACGCATTCTAGAGTCAGGCTTGGCCACCTTTATGGCGATATGCCTAAATGACGTCAATCTATAGAACTATGGCCCACTTCCTCTTAAAATACTCTTTAATACCTTCCATTTGATACATACCCTTACTTTGTCTCCACAGCTCTCAACTGAGTATGTAATGTTCGGTTACACCCGAACTTAGCCTTCCCTACTTGTTTATACTCAGTTGAGCAGAGCTCATAGAGTATATGAAATTTGATTGGATAACGGGTGGTTGTACAGGTATAAAGGAATCGAGATAGATATAGACTTCCATTAATCAAAATCATCAGTATCGAAAAAAAATTTGATTGAGCCATGTCCGTCCGTCCGTCCGCCCGTTAACCCGATAACTTGAGTAAATTTTGAGGTATCTTGATGAAATTTGGTACGTAGGTTCCTGGGCACTCATCTCAGATCGCTGTTTAAAATGAACGATATCGGATAATAACCACGCCCACTTTTTCGATATGGAAAATTTCGAAAAATCGAAAAAGTTCGATAATTCATTACCAAATACGGATTAAGCCATGAAACTTGGTAGGTGAGTTGAATTTATTACGCAGAATAGAAAACTAGTAAAATTTTGGACAATGGGCGTGGCACCGCCCACTTTTAAAAGAAGGTAATTTAGAAGTTTTGTAAGCTGTAATTGGCAGTCGTTGAAGATATCATGATGAAATTTTGCAGGAACGTTACTCTTATTACTATATGTCTGCATAATAAAAATTAGCAAAATCGGAGAACGCCCACTTTTTAAAAAAAAAATTTTTTAATTCAAATTTTAAAAGAAAAGTTAATATCTTTACAGTATATAAGTAAATTATGTCAACATTCAACTCCAGTAATGATATGTTGCAACAATATACAAAAATAAAAGAAAATTTCAAAATGGGCGTGGCTCCGCCCTTTTTCATTTAATTTGTCTAGGATAATTTTAATGCCATAAGTCGAACAAAAATTTACCAATCCTTGTGAAATTTGGTAGAGGCTTAGATTCTAGGACGATAACTGTTTTCTGTGAAAAAGGGCGAAATCGGTTGAAGCCACGCCCAGTTTTTATACACAGTCGACCGTCTGTCCTTCCGCTCGGCCGTTAACACGATAACTTGAGCAAAAATCGATATATCTTTACTAAACTCAGTCCACGTACTTACCTGAACTCACTTTGTGTTGGTGTAAAAAATGGCCGAAATCCGACTATGACCACGCCCACTATTTCGATATCGAAAATTACGAAAAATGAAGAAAATGCCATAATTATATAACAAATACGAAAAAAGGGATGAAACATGGTAATTGTATTGGTCTATTGACGCAAAATATAACTTTAGAAAAAAACTTGGTAAAATGGGTCTGACACCTACCATATTAACCCATTACAGCATAACTTTCGATATATCGGACGTTAATAAAATTAAATTTGTATGCATCAAGTTCGTGATGTGTGGAGGCTTAAATGGTGTAGTCGAAAGGAAATTATTTCTTTAACAATGGCAAACCTTCGTTTATCGATCCGTCATAAAAAGTTTCCGTTATTTTACATTTTACAGTATAGCGGATTGCAAGCAGAAATTTTCACGCAAAGGGTAAAATATTTTGTTACATTTTTTTGGTATATTTTCAGAAAAATTTTTTAGTTACAAGTTTTTATTAGTGTATGGGTGTGTTGCTAAGCAAAGCATGAAAAATTACGAAGTTTGCGTTATTAGGAAACATTTTCTGAAGTATTTAGTTGTGACGTCCGATATATCGAACGTTATGCATGGCAAGCTCTAAGTTTATTGGTCTGTTGCTTTTTTTAGATTGACAGTAGACGAAATTTTGAGCCTTTTGGAGCGGTGATGAAATTCTGAAAATGGAAACATTATTTATGTAGAGCCACCAATCGAACTTGAAGGTCAAGCCACAGATGAAGACAGTGACAAATCGGATGAAGAGCACAACGGTAATTTGAACCACTTAGGACATAAATTATTGCGAACTCCGTCCTTTTCGTACAAATAAAAGATCTAATCAAGATCAGCGTTTGCACGAGGCCTCCTCGTATAGCGAATGCGAGGATGATGAACCACTCTCGACCTTGAAGAAATGGCTACAGCCAGCCAAGAAAAGGAGGGTTGACTTATGGAACAAAGATATTCCAAATTTTACTTGTACAGAATTCAGCCCACAAACGTCATAAGAAGAGGATTTGATCAAACAAATTGTGGAGCAAACCAATATTTACGCCGGGCAGAGGAATAAACAGCTAATGATTACTGAAGATGAAATTTTGTGTCATTTTGGGAGGAATGCTACTATCAGGATACGCCTAGTTACCAAATAAACGACTTCATTTTTCCAGAGACAACGATGTTCCAAAACGGCTTTCCGAAAATATAAGATATAACAGGTTCGAATCAATACTCCAAAACTTGCACATCAATGACAATAGCCAAATAGGCTCATCTTCTGACAGACTGTATAAATTGCGTCCATTACTAGATAGCCTAGGGAATTCTTTCCAAAAGCCCCACGTCATAGAGGAACATTACAGATTCGATGAAAGCATTATTCCGTATTACGGAAACCACTACGCTAAACAATTTATAAGGGGAAATCCCATTAGATTTGGATTTGAAAATTGGGCTTTGTGTGCAAGCACTGGATATATGGTTGCCTTAATTTGTACACAGGAAGAAGTGTTGAGAAGTAAAGTTACCATCTGATAATGGGATAAAAATATACTTTGACAATTTCTTTACATCTCTAAGTTTGATGAAGCACCTCCGAGAAATAGCATTTTATGCAACTGGTACTTTACGAGCTAATCGCACAGAAAATTGTCCTCTGAAATATGTAAAAATGCTTAAAGGAGAAGACCGAGGCTACCGAGGCAATAAAGACACGGACTCCTTGTTTGCATTTAGGAGGCATGTAGCTCGAACTCTGCTTGTGACGCGCGGAACTCCACTACATCAAGGACGAAAACCAGCTACACCATTATCCAATACACGTTTTGATTGCCTGAACTATTGAATTGTTCCAATAGATTCAGAACGCCGGCGTGCAAATAAGTGTGAAGGGAAGTTGAAATACAAGTGCCTCAAATATGAAGTAGGTCTCCATCCGAAGTGTCTCATGAGGTATCATGTAGCGCCCAATAAACAAATATATGTTTATATAACAGTATTGTATTTATATTTCCTTATTTTCAGTAATATTTTAAATAAATTTTGCTAGAAGCCTTAACACTTTTTTATTTCTCATGAGGTAGCTTAAGGTGCCGGTGTGCATAGCGTTCGATAAATCGGACGGTTCGTTTACAACAAACTACAGACAAATGTGTAACTTTGCTCTCACTACTTGATAAATGTGATCTCCACAACCCGTAATTTTCACTGAAATTTATTATAAGTATATGGATAAACTTTATGCACTAATGGGTTAAGTAGAAGAAAATGAAAAAGTTTTGCAGGGCGAAATCAAAAGCCCTTGGAATCTTGAAAGGAATACTGTTCGTGGTATTACATATATAAATAAATTAGCGGTACCCGACAGATGGTGTTCTGGATCACCCTGGTCCACATTTTGGTCGATATCTCGAAAACGCCTTCACATATACAACTAAGGGCCCTCCCTTTTAAAACCCTCATTAATACCTTTAATTTGATACCCATATCGTACAAGCACATTCTAGAGACACGCCTGGTCCACGTTTATGGCGATATCTCGAAAAGGCGTCCACATATAGAACTAAGGTGCACTCCTTTTTAAAATACTCATTAACACCTTTCATTTGATACCCATATCGTACAAACAAATTCTAGAGTCACCCCTGGTCTGCCTTTATGGAGATATCTTGAAAAGGCGTCCACCTATAGAACTAAGGCCCACGCCTTTTTAAAATACTCATTAACACCTTTCATTTGATACCCATATCGTACAAACAAATTCTAGAGTCACCCCTGATCGGGCGATATCTCGAAAAGGCGTCCACCTATAGAACTATAGAACTAACTTTTAATATACTCATTAACGCCTTTCATTTGATACTCATATCGAAACAAATTCTAGAGTCACCCCTGGTCCACGTTTATGGCGATATCCCGAAAAGGCGTCCACCCATAGAACTAAGGCCCACTCCCTTTTAAAACACTCATTAACACCTTTCATTTGATACCCATATAGTACAAACTAATTCTAGAGTCACCCCTGTTCCACATTTATGACGATATCTCGAAAAGGCGTCCACATATAGAACTAAGGCCCACGCCCTCTTAAAATACTCATTAACGCCTTTCATTTGATACTAATATCGTACAAACAAATTCTAGAGTCACCCCTAGTCCACCTTTATGGCGATATCTCGAAAAGGCGTCCACATATAGAACTAAGGCCCACGACCTCTTAAAATACTCATTAACACCTTTCATTTAATGCCCATATCGTACAAACAAATTCTATAGTCACCCCTGGTCCACCTTTATGGCGATATCTCGAAAAGGCGTCCACATATAGAACTAAGGCCCACGCCCTCTTAAAATACTCACTAACACCTTTCATTTGATACTCATATCGTACAAACAAATTCTAGAGTCACCCCTGGTCCACCTTTATGGCGATATCTCGAAAAGGCGTCCACATATAGAACTAAGGCCCACGCCCTCTTAAAATACTCACTAACACCTTTCATTTGATACTCATATCGTACAAACAAATTCTATAGTCACCCCTGGTCCACCTTTATGGCGATATCTCGAAAAGGCGTCCACATATAGAACTAAGACCCACGCCCTCTTAAAATACTCATTAACACCTTTCATTTGATACTAATATCGTACAAACAAATTCTAGAGTCACCCCTAGTCCACCTTTATGGCGATATCTCGAAAAGGCGTCCACATATAGAACTAAGGCCCACGCCCTCTTAAAATACTCATTAACACCTTTCATTTAATGCCCATATCGTACAAACAAATTCTATAGTCACCCCTGGTCCACCTTTATGGCGATATCTCGAAAAGGCGTCCACATATAGAACTAAGGCCCACGCCCTCTTAAAATACTCACTAACACCTTTCATTTGATACTCATATCGTACAAACAAATTCTAGAGTCACCCCTGGTCCACCTTTATGGCGATATCTCGAAAAGGCGTCCACATATAGAACTAAGGCCCACGCCCTCTTAAAATACTCACTAACACCTTTCATTTGATACTCATATCATACAAACAAATTCTAGAGTCACCCCTGGTCCACCTTTATGGCGATATCTCGAAAAGGCGTCCACATATAGAACTAAGACCCACGCCCTCTTAAAATACTCATTAACACCTTTCATTTGATGCCCATATCGTACAAAATAAATTCTAGAGTCACCCCTGGTCCACCTTTATGGCGATATCTCGAAAAGGTGTCCACCTATAGAACTTAGGCCCACTCCCTTTTAAAATGCTCATTAATACCTTTCATTTGATACCCATATCGTACAAAATAAATTCTAGAGTCACCCCTGGTCCACCTTTATGGCGATATCTCGAAAAGGTGTCCACCTATAGAACTTAGGCCCACTCCCTTTTAAAATTATCATTAACACGTTTCATTTGATACTCATATCTTACAAACAAAATCTAGAGTCACCCCTGGTCCACCTTTATGGCGATATCTCGAAAAGGTGTCCACCTATAGAACTAAGGCCCACGCCCTTTTAGCAACTTTCATTTGATACCCATATCGTACAAACAAATTCTAGAGTCACCCCTGGTCCACATTTATGGCGATATCTCGAAAAGGTGTCCACCTATAGAACTTAGGCCCACTCCCTTTTAAAATACTCATTAATACCTTTCATTTGATACCCATATCGTACAAAATAAATTCTAGAGTCACCCCTGGTCCACCTTTATGGCGATATCTCGAAAAGGTGTCCACCTATAGAACTTAGGCCCACTCCCTTTTAAAATTATCATTAACACGTTTCATTTGATACTCATATCTTACAAACAAAATCTAGAGTCACCCCTGGTCCACCTTTATGGCGATATCTCGAAAAGGTGTCCACCTATAGAACTAAGGCCCACGCCCTTATAAAATACTCATTAACACCTTTCAATTGATGCCCATATCGTACAAAATAAATTCTAGGGTCACCCCTAGTCCACCTTTATGGCGATATCTCGAAAAGGCGTCCACCTGTAGAACTAAGGCCCACTCCCTTTTAGCACCTTTCATTTGATAGCCATATCGTACAAACGCATTCTAGAGTCAGGCCTGGCCACCTTTATGGCGATATGCCTAAATGGCGTCAATCTATAGAAATATGGCCCACTTCCTCTTAAAATACTCTTTAATACCTTCCATTTGATACACATGTCATACAAACACATTCCAGGGTTACCCTAGGTTCTTTTTACAACATGGTGATTTTCCCTTACATTGTCTCCACAGCTCTCAACTGAGTATGTAATGTTCGGTTACACCCGAACTTAGCCTTCCTTACTTGTTTATACTCAGTTGAGCAGAGCTCATAGAGTATATTAACTCTGATTGGATAACGGGTGGTTGTACAGGTATAAAGGAATCGAGATAGATATAGACTTCCATTAATCAAAATCATCAGTATCAAAAAAAAAATTGATTGAGCCATGCCCGTCCGTCCGTCCGTCCGTTAACCCGATAACTTGAGTAAATTTTGAGGTATCTTGATGAAATTTGGTACGTAGGTTCCTGGGCACTCATCTCAGAGCGCTGGTTAAAATGAACGATATCGGACAATAACCACGCCCACTTTTTGATATGGAAAATTTCGAAAAATCGAAAAAGTTCGATAATTCATTACCAAATACGGATTAAGCCATGAAACTTGGTAGGTGAGTTGAATTTATTACGCAGAACAGAAAACTAGTAAAATTTTGGACAATGGGCGTGGCACCGCCCACTTTTAAAAGAAGGTAATTTAGAAGTTTTGTAAGCTGTAATTTGGCAGTCGTTGAAGATATCATGATGAAATTTTGCAGGAACGTACTCTTATTACTATATGTCTGCTTAATAAAAATTAGCAAAATCGGAGAACGCCCACTTTTTAAAAAAAAAAATTTTTAACTCAAATTTTAAAAGAAAAGTTAATATCTTTACAGTATATAAGTAAATTATGTCAACATTCAACTCCAGTAATGATATGTTGCAACAATATACAAAAATAAAAGAAAATTTCAAAATGGGCGTGGCTCCGCCCCTTTTCATTTAATTGGTCTAGGATACTTTTAACGCCATAACTCGAACAAAAATTTACCAATCTTTGTGAAATTTGGAAGAGGCTTAGATTCTAGGACGATAACTGTTTTCTGTGAAAAAGGGCGAAATCGGTTGAAGCCACGCCCAGTTTTATACACAGTCGACCGTCTGTCCTTCCGCTCGGCCGTTAACACGATAACTTGAGCAAAAATCGATATATGTTTACTAAACTCAGTCCACGTACTTACCTGAACTCATTTTTTCGATATCGAAAATTACGAAAAATGAAAAAATGCCACAATTCTATTCCAAATACGAAAAAAGGGATGAATCATGGTAATTGGATTGGTTTATTGACGCAAAAAATAACCTTAGAAAAAAACTTTGTAAAATGTGTGTGACAACTACCATATTAAGTAGAAGAAAATGAAAAAGTTCTGCAGGGCGAAATCAAAAGCCCTTGGAATCTTGGCAGGAATACTGTTCGTGGTATTACATATATAAATAAATTAGCGGTACCCGACAGATGATGTGCTGGATCACCCTGGTCCACATTTTGGTCGATATCTCGAAAACGCCTTCACATATACAACTACTACCACTCCCTTTTAAAACCCTCATTACTACCTCTAATGTGATACCCATATCGTACAAACACATTATAGAGTCACCCTTGGTCCACCTTTATGGCGATATCTCGGAAAGACGTCCACCTATAGAACTAAGGCCCACTCCCTTTTAAATTACTCATTATCACCTTTCGTATGATGCCCATATTGTACAAACGCATTCTAGAGTCACCCCTGGTCCGCCTTTATAACGATATCCCGAAAAGGCGTCCACCTATAGAACTAAGGCCCACTCCCTTTTAAAATACTCATTAACACCTTTCATTTGATACCCATATCGTACAAACAAATACTAGAGTCACCTCTGGTCCACCTTTATGGCGATATCGCAAAATGGCGTCCACCCATAGAACTATGGCCTACTACCTCTCAAAATACTCTTTTATACCTTCCATTTGATACACATGTCATACAAACACATTCCAGGGTTACCCTAGGTTCATTTTCCTACATGGTGATTTTCCCTTATTTTACCTGCATAGCTCTAAACTGTGTATGTAATGTTCGGTTACACCCGAACTTAGCCTTCCGTACTTGTTTTATATTGTGGTAGAAGTGATGCGCAAATTTCAGCAGATCTACATACAAGCGGCCGTCATGGTTTGTTGGTATCGTGCTCGGCCTACCAAACCTTAGATAATGAGTTTAAGTCCAGGGCAAAGCAATATCAAACATTTTTTTTCAATTAGCGGTTTCGCCCCTAGGCAGTAATTTAGCAAACACTTTGAGTGTATTTCTGCCATGAAAAGCTGCTCAATAAAAATTCATCTCTCTTGCAGATGCTGACCACGTATGCTGACTACAATTGAGTGACTGTCCCTATTACTCCGGGAGCATCTTTTTTTTTTCATTTTTGAATCCTTTTTGCAATTATTCTTTGTTAATCCAGATTTCGGCCAAAAAAAAAAAAATGTCTGCGGAAAGGAAAGAGCCACTTGCCTTTTTATATTGTGTACAATTAAAAGCACTTAATTTTGATATTTGTAATGCTATTATTTTGCTTAAAGCTTACATTAATATAAATAAAAATGTATTCTCACATAATTAATCTCAAATGTACAGAAGTGCTTTTACTTACCCTGTGAAAATTGTATAAGTTTGCAAAAGAATTGTCCAAATATGAAATGTCGCAACAACGTACCCACAAGCGTTACCGGCATACAGAGCACACCCAACAACAAATCGGATATAGCCAAGTTGAATAAAAACAGATTCGTTATGGTGCGCATACGACGATTTTGTACTAATGTCGATATAACCAACAAATTGCCAATTATGCCAATAAGTAATATAACACTGTAACATGGTATTAGCCAGATAGGCATTTCGGTGGAAATTCTTGGTTTCATAGCGACTGTCACAATTTCAGCGGTGCGGTTTTCATTTGGTTTTATTGTACTGTTTATATTATTGAAATCGGCTTCCTTTATTTTTTCCACTGTAGGAGTGACAATTGACGACATTGTGTCATTGTCATGTATAGTTGCATACATATTTATAGCCAGTCTCATCAATGAATTTGTTGTTTTATTGTTTGTCGGCGTGAACGTTTCATTGATTTGGGTTAATGCAAGTGATATGACATTGTTAGTAAGAGAAGTATTGTTGGCAATAAATGTAAGCAAGTCTTTATATTCATTCGTTTGAACTGACATTATGTAAGTACATAAATAAGCCTTTGCAATTTAGAAACAATGAAATAGAGGATTTCACGGCTTGATTAACTTTTGAGCACTTTTGACACAAGACAATTTTTTTTAATCAAGGTGGATTTTTCTATATGATTTGTATTTGTATTCCTTTATTTTTGTTAGAATGATTTTATTGTTGTATATTTTTTAGTATTTTTTTTTTAATTCACTTATTTGCTGTAAATAAATATGTATGTATTTGGGTTGTTAAATAAGGTTTACCTGCGTAGAGGATTAGTATAGAAAAAAATGTAATTTTAATAAAATTAGTAGTAAAAATTATATTGCTATAGCGGCTGCCTTGGTGTATTAGAAACTTGCCCCACTTACCCCCCCCCCCCCCCCCGCCACAAGATTTTCAATTAAGAAAACGTTTTTTAAACGGCAGTGATTTGGCAAACACTCCGAATATTTTTTTCCCATGAAAGTTTCTCAGTGAAAACTGTGTTTGGAGACTATCCGGATATATGATTTTTGTACGTTTATTAATCGTTTTTCGCTATTTCAATAGTGCATTTATTTAGACTATTCTAATCACTGCATTTCAATGATTATTCTATTTTCAAAATCAGACATAGATTTCGTATGAAACGTTCATACCATAAACAAAAATAAAAAATAAAATGTTTTAAGTTGAACGATTTTATTGAAAACAATACTTGCAAGTAATAATAATATTAAAAGCTGGAAAATAATTAGGTAGATCCTAGGTACTAGTCACCACACTCCTCATCAATCTACGTCGTTGATCAGACAATTAAATAAAAGCGTTGGGCGCGTTAAATTTCCAAAAATGTGAGGCTTAGCATAAGCAGATTAAGGTTCAGTTGGTCTTACTTATGACTATCAATAGAAATTTGACGCGTCCAACACTTTTATTTAATTGTCTGATCCCAAGTTGGGTCAGGCCTAAGTTAGGAGGGGTGACCCTACAGGAGAAACTTTGCAGAAAGTATCTAGGAATCATCTTAGACAGTAAGCTGTCATGGAAGCTCAACGTGGAGCAGAGGGTGAAGAAGGCTTCAACGGCACTTTGTGCATGCAAAAGAATGCTGGGGTGTACGTGGGGCTTATCGCCCACACTTTCTCATTGGGTTTTTACAGCGGTTGTAAGCCCTTTCCTATACTATGGAGTTCTTGTTTGGTGGAAAGCCACACAAAAAGCAACCTACCTCAAAAAATTAGAGGGAGTATGCAGACTATCAATGCTTAGCATTACGAAAGCCCTGAAAACAACTCCAACAGCTGCACTGTCTGCCATTCTGCACATTCCACCTGTAGACCTGGTAGCAAAGAACATAGCGGTAACAACTACAACCAGACTAGGTTCCTTCGGGGCAGCTTGAGCGCCGACCATACTGCCATAGTAGTATAGCGTCAAAAACCACAAGACGAACAGACTACCTGATTGCCTACCAGCGCTTCGAAGGCGATCTTAAGGCCACAATAGAGGTGGACGATTAGCGCAAGAGTGCTCAAATGGCTGACGAGGCGATACATGTGTACACAGATGGTTCCAAAATTGTGGAAGTAGTAGGGTCTGTGGTATTGTGTGCTGATCCGGAAACAAATAGATCCTACAGGCTCCCGGATTATTGTAGCGTTTACCGGGCGGAAATAATAGCCGTCACCAAAGCAGTAGAAACCCTGGAAGAAAGTAGCCCAAGCTGCAATCGTGTTTACTTTTATATTGACAGTCAAGCAGCAATTAAGGCAATAATCTCCAATAACACAGCATCTAAATGCATGTTTGAGTGTAAGTAGTCCCTGGAGAGAATCAAAACAGGGAGAAGCATACATCTATATTGGGTCCCAGAGCATATGGGAATAGATGGGAATGAAAAAGGCGATGAATTAGCTAAAAAGGGCGCATCCCTTGAAGCTTGCTCCGTAGACGTCCTAATTAGACTGGGCGAGATTAAGCGAAGGCGAGAGGTGCACATGATCGACCAAGCAGGAAAGGCGTGGCTTCAAACGTGGGGCTGTAAAGTGTCGAAGATTATGTGCAGGTCTTACAACCTTAGACTAACAAAGTTGCTTCTATCATTAAAAAGAGAGGACTGTAGACTCATGACGGGTATTCTGACTGGACACTGTCTTCTGGCGTCACATGCCTTTAAATTAGGCTTGGTAAGTGATAGCAGATGTAGGAAATGCAGGCTGCAGGAGGAAACGATCGAGCACGTTCTGTGCTCTTGCCCTGCGCTTGCCAGGCTAAGACTCCAGCCATTAGGAGTGATACAATGTCAGATCTAGAAGCAGCAAGTTGCTTAAATCCTAGGAAGCTTCTAGTATTTGCCAAGAGGACGGAGTTATTTTATAACATCGGACCTGGTTTTTGATATTGTTTTTCAGTTTGGTTGTTAAAACAAACTTCTGGTAACACTACGGACTTATTCAGTCTATGTGAGGTCCTCATGGACGGGCCAGTTCAACCTAACCTAACCTAACATAACGCCCTAGATTGATGAGGAGTGTGATGACTAGTACCTAGGATCCACCTAATTATTTTCTAGCTTTTAGTATTAATATTATTTCGTGTAAGTATTGTTTTCAAAAAAACCGTTTAACTTAAAAAACAATTTTTTTATTATTTTATTTTCAAGTTTTTAGTCTTTCTTTAATAGCCTGTTATTTCTCATTCCCCTTAGTTCGTTTAGTGACTCATTATTACAAGGACTCTTTCCTGACAATTTGTTACAATCTAAGTCCTCAATACATAATCCTTCCAATGACTTTACTCGATTCTGCGCCACGTATGCTTGCCCCTCCTCTAATTACAAAATATTTTGATGTCACGCCTAAGCTTAATTGCTTCATGAAGAAGTTTTCTTGTACCTTGAGATACGCTCTCATAAATTCTGAAACTGCCCTAAAAACCAATATCATTAAGAGAAACATCTGCCTTTGTTTTTTTGCGATGTTCGCTGAAAGCACGCAAAGTCCGATTCCGATCACAGGGATTCTGAAATTTAATGATTATGACGCTGACAGCTTTGTTCAGTGGGCGTGCAATTCGAAAAATATCTCTTACTTGCGGGGATAAGAAGTCGATCGACATACACACTTGGTTGTACCTACTTTTTAAATTTTCTCCCTGCACATAAGGCACGCCAAATATGACAGCATCAGCAGTAAAACCTGGAGTCGCTTCCTCGGATTGCATACTCTTTAGTTGATTCTGAATGTTGCTCAATTGACTCTTGTGTTCACTAACAACAACTTCGAGGCAATATATACGCGCCTCTGCTTCGGCAGCTTTGGTTTTAAGAGCACCCACTTCATCATCGATTCTCTTTATTAACTCATTTTCAAGTGCTGTTATCTTGCCAGACAAGTCATCAAATAGAGTTGCATATTGTCTGATTGTTGTTGCATTTTTGTCTCCAAGTCACGAAGAGCATCAAGCACAGTTTTTAAAATTGCATTCTCGTCCAACTTCACTGCTTTAGCTATGGGCGAGCCTCTGCTAGAACGCCGTTTGAGTGATGGAGGGGCAGCGGGCGTAGCCATTTCTCGCAAGTTGTTTGTGTAGAAAGAAGAAAAATTATAATTTATTACGAGCGTATGACGCGCTTTTGATTATTGCACAGATATGTCTGCTTAAAACAATTTAACCAATAAAACCAGATGCACCGGCGTTACGACGAAACCAACAATATTGCTATGCAACTTAATTTCGCCAAAAAACCACAAAAATATTACTTCTACCAGAACGAAAAATTGGAACGTCCGCACTCGTCAACCTCTTTTGTTCAATGCATTTTTTAAAGAGATATGTCACTGCTACCTTCGTAATTACTTTCCGTGTCATTCTTGGTAGTTTCAAGGATATTATTGAACATTTTTGGAATTTTTCGGTATCACATAGTAAGGTCGTTTAAATACAAGGCTTGTTCGGTATTATTTATGATTTTTATTTAGACATTATTTCAAATAATTGTCAAACTATTTCGAAAAACTTCAGTTTAGTCAATGCCTAAATATTTCAAGCAATAGTTCTGGCCTACCATTAAATAATAACAAACATAGGCGCTTAAGTAGATATGCAGTATTGCACCAACAACACAATTTCAACCTCTTATATTATGTTATCAAAGAAGCCTTAAATGCTGAAAGTTGGAATAAATAACTAGTGATGGTAAAATTTTAAAACCATTTAATAAAGTAGCTTCTGTGTTATGTGGAAAATAAATTACCATGGAAAAACCGTGAAACAGTCCTCAAAATCATCACAAAATTACCACAAATTCACCTCGAAAGAGGCCCAAAATAATCTTTAACTAAATTCAACAGCACCATAAGGCAAACTTTTTGTTTTTGCTCACAGCTTTGGCTTTTCAATTTTCTTTTGCACGCGAAACAACCCACATCTTTAAGCACACGTCGCACAATCCATATACTAACATCACACTTAATAATTTGTTCTACTTCTATGGGTGTTTTTACTTCAGCGAACATTTAGAAGAAAGCCATAAGTTTCGCATCGTTACTACTCTTCGCTTCTTTTTTGACAACTTACCTACACATCTTTGCAATTTCTTAACTTTTTCCACTTTTCAGATGCAGCTTTTCCAATTCCGCAATAACTTTGTTGCCATGTGCAAATTAACACAAGCACTTACTTAGGTGAAATAGTACATCTAAGTTCAGCAGCTTATTTTAATAATGCATAGAACAGCGAACTTATATGTTGCGAATACTTTATTCAAACTCAAACAATTTTAATGAGTTTATTTGGCGCATAAGTAGTTAAGTAGTTTATTTATGCTTCAATGCAATGCCAATAGCCTGCTCCAAATTAATAATAAAACAATCGTAACTATTTAACCAATCAAAAACGCATTAATTTCACACAAAAAAAATTAAGTTTGAGCTATACTTTATATCGTAGACCACACGTAATTATTATTTAAAATTTTCAAATTGAAAACGTTGCTCTATTTCAAAATTTTTTCAAAAATTTTGCTTTGTAATAATTTTCAAACGAAAGCAAAAGTATTTTTTTTTTTCTTTTTTTTTCTTTTTTGATAATAATTATCAGCCAACGTCATGCAGCAATAAACCCAGGCACAGTAAAACAAAAATAACAAGTAAGGAAGGTTAAGTTCGGGTGTAACCGAACATTACTTACTCAGTTGAGAGCTATGGTGACAACATAAGAGAAAATAACAATGTAGGAAAAGAACCGAGGGAAACCCTGGAATGTGTTTGTATGACATGTGTATCAAATGGAAGGTATAAAAGAGTATTTTGAGAGGTAGTAGGCCATAGTTCTATGGGTGGACGCCATTTTGGGATATCGCCATAAAGGTGGACCAGAGGTGACTCTAGTATTTGTTTGTACGATATGGGTATCAAATGAAAAGTGTTAATGAGTATTTTAAAATGGAGTGGGCATTAGTTCAATAGGGGGACGCCGTTTCGAGATATCTCTATAAAGGTGGACCAGGGGTGATCCTAGAATTTGTTTGTACGATATGGGTATAAAATTAAAGGTATTAATGAGGGTTTTAAAAGGGAGTGGTGGTAGTTGTATAGGTGGTCGCTTTTTCGAGATATAGCCATAAAGGTGGACCAGGGGTGACTCTAGAATGCGTTTGTACAATATGGGTATCAAACGAAAGGAGTTAATGAGTATTTTAAAATGGAGTGGGCCTTAGTTGTATAGGTGGATGACGCCTTTTCGGGGTATCGCAACTTAGACTTTGTTTGTACGATATGGGTATCAAATGAAAGGTATTAATGAGTATTTTTAAAAGGGAGTGGGTCTTCATTCTATAGGTGGTTGCTTTTTCGAGATATCGCCATAAAGGTGGATCAGGGGTGACTCTAGATTATGTTTGTACGATATGGGTATCAAATGAAAGGTGTTAGTGAAAATTTTAAAAGGGAGTGGGCCTTAGTTCCATAGGTGGGCGCCTTTTCGGGGTATCGCAACTTAGACGTTGTTTGTACGATATGGGTCTCAAACGAAAGGTGCTAATGAGTGTTTTAAAAGGGAGTGGGCCTTAGTTCTATAGGTGGACGCCGTTTCGAAATATCGCCATAAAGGTGGACCAGGGGTGACTCTAGAATGTGTTTGTACGATATGGGTATCAAATTAAAGGTACTAATGAGGGTTTTAAAAGGGAGTGGTGGTAGTTGTATAGGTGGTCGCCTTTTCGAGATATCGCCATAAAGGTGGACCAGGGGTGACTCTAGATTACGTTTGTACGATATGGGTATCAAATGAAAGGTGTTAATGAGTATTTTAAAAGGGCGTGGGCTTATTTCTATAGGTGGTCGCCTTTTCTAGATATCGCCATAAAGGTGGACCAGGGGTGACTCTAGAATGTGTTTGTACGATATTGGTATCAAATTAAAGGTATTAATGAGAGTTTTAAAAGGGAGTGGTGGTAGTTGTGTATGTGCAGGCGTTTTCCAGATATCGACCAAAATTTGGACCAGGGTGACCCAGAATATCATCTGTTGAATATCGCTAATTTATTTATATATATAATACCTGCCAAGATTTCAAGGGTTTTTTATTTCGCCCTGCATAACTTTTTCATTTTCTTCTACTTAATATGGTAGGCGTCACAACCATTTTACAAAGTTTTTTCCAAAGTTATATTTCGCTTCAATAAACCAATCCAATTACCATGTTTCATCCCTTTTTTCGTATTTGTTATAGAATTATGGCATTTTTTTCATTTTTCGTAATTTTCGATATCGAAAAAGTGGGCGTGGTCATAGTCGGATTTCGCTCATTTTTTATACCAAGATAAAGTGCGTTTAGATAAGTACGTGAACTATGTTCAGTAAAGATATGTCGACTTTTGCTGTAGTTATCGTGTTGACGGCCATGCGGAGGGACAGACGGACAACCGTGTATAAATACTGGGTGTGGCTTCAACCAATTTCGCCCATTTTCACAGAAAACAGTTAGCATCATAAAATCTATGCCCCTACCAAATTTCAAAAGGATTGGTAAATTTTTGTACGACTTATGGCATTAAAAGTATCCTAGACAAATTAAATGAAAAAGGGCCACGCCCATTTTGAAAATTTTCTTTAATTTTTGTATTTTGTTGCACCATATCATTACTGGAGTTGAATGTTGACATAATTTACTTATACACTGTAAAGATATTAAATTTTTTGTTAAAATTTTACTTTAAAAAAATTTTTTTTTAAAGTGGGCGTGGTCCTTCTCCGATTTTGCTAATTTTTATTAAGCGTACATATAGTAATAGGAGTAACCTTCCTGCCAAATTTCATCATGATATCTTCAACGACTGCCAAATTACAGCTTGCAAAAGTTTAAATTACCTTCTTTTAAAAGTGGGCGGTACCACGCCCATTGTCCAAAATTTTACTAATTTTCTATTCTGCGTTATAAGCTCAACTCATCTACCAAATTTCATAGCTTTATCTGTCTTTGGTAATGAATTATTGCACTTTTTCGGTTTTTCGAAATTTTCGATATCGAAAAAGTGGGCGTGGTTATAGTCCGATATTGTTCATTTTAAATAGCGATCTGAGATGAGTGCTCAGGAACCAACGTACCAAATTTCATCAAGATACCTCAAAATTTACTCAAGTTATCGTGTTAACGGACGGACGGACATGGCTCAATCAAATTTTTTTTCGATCCTGATGATTTTGATATATGGAAGTCTATATCTATCTCGATTCCTTTATACCTGTACAACCAACCGTTATGCAATCAAACTTAATATACTCTGTGAGCTCTGCTCAACTGAGTATAAAAATGAAATAAAAAAATTTTTAAATTTCCTTTATATAAATGGACAAAAATCAGGGAAAAATGTGTACATATAAAGACATAAACTTGTTGAATTATTTTTTTAAATGTTTACTTAGAAATTTTAAAACTATTTATGAGAAACAAAACTATAAAAGTGGAGCGCATATTACTTAGATTGGAAAGTTAGCAGAAAAGGAGTCAACCTATCAATATATAGTCAATTATTTGCGCTCCACCTTTATATTTTTACTAGCAGACCCGTCAGATCTTGTTCTGCCCTAAATTTGATCTATCTGCATATATTTTAGTAAGCTTTTTCCATCTAACGCTGCCCTCCCCCTCTACACTTTTTCCTAATCCTTTTATTGACTCCTCCCCTCGTCTTTTTCGCTTCATCTACCTCCTTCTCTCTTTTCTCTTCTCTCAAGTTCTTCTTATTCTTCTTCATCCCTTATTGCCAGTCCCGGAGGGAGTAATGTATTTTGTTCCAGGAAAAAAGCATCCTAAATACTAATATAGGCAAATTTATATACCAAATTTCAGGCAAATCGAATATGACGTGCTCCGCCTATCACACCGTATGCCCTGGGTTCAACTCCCGGGCAAAGCAACATCAAAATTTTAGAAATAAGATTTTTCAATTAGAAGAAAATTTTTCTAAGCGGGGTCGCCCCTCGGCAGTGTCTGGCAAGCGCTCCGATTGTATTTCTGCCATGAAAAGCTCTCAGTGAAAACTCATCTGCCTTGCAGATGCCGTTCGGAGTCGGCATAAAACATGTAGGTCCCGTCCGGCCAATTTGTAGGGAAAAATCAAGAGGAGCACGACGCAAATTGGAAGAGAAGCTCGGCCTTAGATCTCTTCGGAGGTTATCGCGCCTAACATTTATTTTATTTTTTTTATTTTTTTATTTATTTCAGTTTTGCCAGGCTCACAGCAACAGCTTTCATTTGATATCCATAATACACACATTCTAGGGGTATCCGGGTCCGTGCTTTGGCCTATATATATTTCGAGACGCTGTGTAAAGCCTACTGTGTACTAAAGCACACATCAATACCTTCAATTTGATACCCATAATATTAAAACAAGACGATAAGGTGAAAGACACTTAGAACGCACATACAAGCGCTGCGCCGTCATGATATAAAAGTCGTGCTTGGCGACTTTAACGCCAGGGTGGGCAAAGAAGATGTTTTGGGCCCTACAGTCGGAAAGTTCAGCCTACACAATGAAACTTCTCCTAATGGACTGAGGCTGATTGACTTTGCCGGTGCTCGAAACATGATCATATCCAGCAGAGATTCATGCATAAAAAGATACATCAAGCAACATGGCTGTCTCCTGATCGAAATACTCGAAATCAAATCGACCACGTTGTTATAGACGGACGGCATGCCTCCAGTATTTTAGGTGTGCGCACGATCCAAAGACCTAACATCGACTCGGACCATTATCTCGTTGCAGCCAAAATACGCACCCTCCTCAACGCGGCTAAGACCAAGGAACAAAAAACACAAGGAAAGCTAGACGTCGAAAAGCTTCAATCACAACAAACTGCCAATAATTTCGCAACTCGACTCTCACACCTGCTCTCTGAGAGCACAACTCATCCTGAAGGAATACAGGAGCAGGGGGAGCATATCTCCAAAGCACTTCGTTCTGCCGCCGAGGAAAAAATTGGTTACCGGCGGCCACGAAAAAACAACTGGTACGATGAAGAATGCCGCGTTGCAACCGAAAGGAAAGACGCTGCCTACAGGGCTACGTTAAAAGCGAGCGCGACAAGAGGAGTGTGTGAACGCTATCGTGAGTTGAAAAGGGAAGCGAGATGCCTGTTCAGAAAGAAAAAAGCAGAAGCAGAAAGGCGTGAGTGCGAGGAGCTTGAGCTGCTAGCCACCAGGAATAACGCCCGAAAATTCTACCAAAAAATACGGCGACAGACGGAAGGTTTTAAGACCAGAGCAAGCTCCTGTAGGAATGAAAACGGCGACCTTGTAACTGATGTCCAGAGGGTGCTTAGATTATGGAGGGAATACTTCTCTGCTCTCCTAAATGGAGGCAGCAATTCACCGCGCAGAGATGAAGAACCCGATCCCGCAATCGATGATGATGGAATATATGTCCCCCGCCCGATTATGATGAAGTTAGAATAGCAATAACCAGATTGAAAAACAACAAGGCCGTGGGCGCTGATGGATTGCCTGCGGAGCTATTCAAGTACGGCGGCGAGGAGTTGGTAAGGCAACTAGCTTAGCAAAATATGGGCGGACGAGTGCATGCCCGACGGTTGGAATCTAAGTGTTCTTTGCCCAGTCCACAAGAAGGGGGATACTGCAAAATGCACCAACTATCGTGGAATCAGCCTTCTTAATATCGCATATAAGGTCCTTTCAAGTGTATTGGGCGAAAGATTGAAGCCCACCGTGAACCGGCTGATTGGACCTTATCAGTGCGGCTTCAGACCTGGTAAATCTACCATCGACCAGATTTTCACAATGCGCCAAATCCTGGAAAAAACTCGTGAAAAGAGAATCGACACACATCACCTCTTCGTCGACTTTAAAGCCGCCTTCGACAGCACAAACAGGAGCTGCCTATATGTCGCTATGTCTGAATTTGGTTTCCCCGCAAAACTTATATGGCTGTGCAAAATGACGTTGAGCAACACTATCAGCTCAGTCAGAATTGCGAAGGACCTCTCTGAGCCGTTCGAAACTAAACGAGGTTTCAGACAGGGTGACCCCCTATCGTGAAATTTCTTTAATTTGATGCTGGAGAAAATTATACTAGCTGCGGAACTTACTTACTTACTTAATTGGCGCTTAACCGTCTAAACGGTTACGGCCGTCCAACAAGGCGCGCCAGTCGCTCCTTCGCTCCGCCAACCGGCGCCAATTGGTCACAACAAGGGAGTTTAAATCGTTTTCCACCTGGTCCTTCCAACGGAGTGGGGGCCACCCTCTACCTCTGCTTCCATAGGCGGGTTCCGATAGAAACACTTTCTTGGCCGGAGCATCATCTTTCATTCGTATAACATGGCCTAGCCAGCGCAGCCGCTGCGTTTTAATTCGCTGGACTATGTTGATGTCTGCGTATAGCTCGTACAGCTCATCATTAAATCTTCTTCGGTACTCGCCATGGCCAACGCGTAGAGGTCCATAAATCTTTCGAAGAACTTTTCTCTCGAACACTCCCAAAGCCGCTTCATCTGCTGTTGTCATGGTCCATGCTTCTGCCCCATATAGCAGGACGGGTACGATAAGTGACTTGTAGAGTATGATTTTCGTTCGCCGAGAGAGGACTTTACTTTTCAATTGCCTACCTAGTCCAAAGTAGCATTTATTGGCAAGATTGATTCTTCGCTGGATTTCAGTGCTGATGTTCTTGCTAGTGTTGATGCTGGTTCCCAAATAAACGAAGTCTTTTACTATTTCGAAATTATGGCTGCCAACAGTAGCGTGGTTTCCAAGGCGCATATGCGCTGACTCTTTTCTCGATGACAGCAGGTACTTCGTTTTGTCCTCGTTCACCATCAAACCCATCTTTACCGCTTCTTTTTCCAGCTTGGAGTAAGCAGAACTAACAGCGCGGGTGTTTAGGCCGATGATATCAATGTCATCAGCATATGCCAGTAATTGCACGCTTTTATAGTATATTGTTCCAGTGCGGTTAAGTTCTGCAGCTAGTATAATTTTCTCCAGCATCAAATTAAAGAAATCGCACGATAGGGGGTCACCCTGTCTGAAACCTCGTTTAGTTTCGAACGGCTCGGAGAGGTCCTTCCCAATTCTGACTGAGCTGATGGTGTTGCTCAACGTCATTTTGCACAGCCGTATAAGTTTTGCGGGGAAACCAAATTCAGACATAGCGGCATATAGGCAGCTCCTTTTCGTGCTGTCGAAGGCGGCCTTAAAGTCGACGAAGAGGTGATGTGTGTCGTACCCGTCCCGGGTTTTTTCCAAAATTTGGCGCATTGTGAAAATCTGGTCGATGGTAGATTTACCAGGTCTGAAGCCGCACTGATAAGGTCCAATCAGCCGGTTCACGGTGGGCTTCAATCTTTCGCACAATACACTTGAAAGGACCTTATATGCGATATTAAGAAGGCTGATTCCACGATAGTTGGTGCATTTTGCAGTATCCCCCTTCTTGTGGACTGGGCAAAGAACACTTAGATTCCAACCGTCGGGCATGCTTTCGTCCGCCCATATTTTGCTAGGAAGCTGCTGCATGCGCCTTACCAACTCCTCGCCACCGAACTTGAATAGCTCCGCAGGCAATCCATCAGCGCCCACGGCCTTGTTGTTTTTCAATCTGGTTATTGCTATTCTAATTTCGTCATAATCGGGCGGGGGGACATATATTCCATCATCATCGATTGCGGGATCGTGTTCTTCATCTCTGCGCGGTGAATTGCTGCCTCCATTTAAGTGAGCAGAGAAGTGTTCCCTCCATAATCTAAGCACTCTCTGGACATCAGTTACAAGGTCGCCGTTTTCATTCTTACAGGAGTTTGCCCCGGTCTTAAAACCTTCCGTCTGTCGCCGTATTTTTTGGTAGAATTTTCGGGCGTTATTCCTAGTGGCTAGCAGCTCAAGCTCCTCTCACTCACGCCTTTCTGCTTCTGCTTTTTTTTCCTGAAAAGGCGTCTCGCTTCCCTTTTCAACTCACTATAGCGTTCACACAATCCTCTTGTCGCGCTCGCTTTTAACGTAGCCCTGTAGGCAGCGTCTTTTGTTTCGGTTGCAACGCGGCATTCTTCATCATACCAGTTGTTTTTTCGTGGCCGCCGGTAACCAATTTTTTCCTCGGCGGCAGTATGAAGTGCTTTGGAGATATGCTCCCACTGCTCCTGTATTCCTTCAGGATGAGTTGTGCCCTCAGAGAGCAGGTGTGAGAGTCGAGTTGCGAAACCGCTCTGGGGCAATATACTATAAAAGCGTGCAATTACTGGCATATGCTGATGACATTGATATCATCGGCATAAAAACCCGCGCTGTTAGTTCTGCTTACTCCAAACTGGAAAAAGAAGCGGTAAAGATGGGTTTGATGGCGAATGAGGACAAAACGAAGTACCTGTTGTCATCGAGCAAAGAGTCAGCGCATAAGCGCCTTGGCAACCACGTTATTGTTGGCAGCCATAATTTCGAAATAGTAAAAGACTTCGTTTATTTGGGAACCAGCATCAACACTAACAACAACATCAGCACTGAAATCCAGCGAAGAATCAATCTTGCCAATAAATGCTACTTTGGACTAGGTAGGCAATTGAAAAGTAAAGTCCTCTCTCGGCGAACGAAAATCATACTCTACAAGTCACTTATCGTACCCGTCCTGCTATATGGGGCAGAAGCATGGACCATGACAACAGCAGATGAAGCGTCTTTGGGAGTGTTCGAGAGAAAAGTTCTTCGAAAGATTTATGGACCTCTACGCATTGGCGATGGCGAGTACCGAAGAAGATTTAATGATGAGCTGTACGAGCTATATGCAGACATCAACATAATCCAGCGAATTAAAACGCAGCGGCTGCGCTGGCTAGGCCATGTTATGTGAATGAAAATGATGCTCCGGTCAAGAAAGTGTTTCTATCGGAACCCGCCTATGGAAGCAGAGGTAGAGGGCGGCCCCCACTCCGTTGGAAGGACCAGGTGGAAAACGATTTAAACTCCCTTGGTTTGACCAATTTACCCCGTTTGTCGGAGCGAAGGAGCGACTGGCGCGCCTTTTCGGACGGCCATAACCGTTTAGACGGTTAAGCGCCAATTAAGTAAGTAAGTATGTAATATAAAAACACATCCTATTGTTACCCTGATCCACATTTTCGCCTATATCTCGAGACCGTAATCATCCATAGGTATGAAAACTACCCTGTTTTTGTTTTTGTTGTAGTAGTGTTTCCCCCCATCCAATAGGTGCGAACGATCACAGAGTGTCATCAATATCCTCTAACGGGAATCCAAGGAAACTTGCTGTTTCAACAAGGGTGAACCATAATGAAAGGGGTGTTAGAGGCATGGGTTCCACATTCCAATTAAATAGATGGTTAGTGTCATGTGGGGGCACATTGCAAGCAGGGCATACATTTTTTATATCGGGGTTGATTCTGGATAGGTAAGAGTTTAACGTGATCGAAGTTGAGCTAGAGTGACTCGCGTTTCCGTGGGGGTGTGAGGCACAACAACCGCATTGCTGAGATTCAAGAGACTAAACTCAAGGCATATCTCTTCTGGGTATAATATCAACAGAAAAGGTCGCGAGAGCGGAAATAGAGGCGGCCTCGCGTTTACCATACACCACTCAGTGCAATATCAGGCGTTCACGGGCCCACGTTTTAGTCAATATCTCTGGACCCTAGTTACCCAGGTGTATGAAAATTACCCTCTACTAAAGCACTCATCAACAGCTTTCGTTTGTTATCCATATTTTTAAACACATCCTAGGGGTACCCGGATCCACGTTTTGACCTATATATCGAGACCCTAGTCGCACAAGGGTATGGAAATTACCCTCTACTAAACCACATATCAACAGCTTTCATTTGATATCCATATTCTATGAAGACATTCAAGGTGTACCCAGAGGCCCAGGTTTTGGCGTATATCTCGAGATCCTGTGCAACGATCGCAACCACATATAAATTAAACCAGTATAATATTAATACTAATAAATATATCATAAATAAATAAATATTAAATTCAATTTATATTGATTTGATCTTTTCAATGTAAATGAAATATATTAAGTAAAGCTTTAAATAGTCATTCTAGATACACCTTCCGATATATCTACTATGTTACGACTGATCTTATTTTAAAATAAGAGCGAGGGGAGATATGTGCATATTTTAGGGCTGAAGTCAAATTTTTTATCTTTAAAATTTTACTTCCTAATCCAATTTCATTAAATATTTCAAATTTAAATTCATTTAAATAATTTTATTGTAACCCATTTCTACTTAAATATAAGCTACAACTTGATCTGATATAAACTTAAATACACATTATTGCAAATTATTATTCTAATAAAATATTCTAACAACAAACATTGCACATTGTGAGGTATACGCAACTTATGTGAAAGCTTGAAGAAAATCGGCTGGCGGAACTCTTCAAACACCGGCTACAAACTAACACACATTTTTGCCTTTCTTTTTACACTCAGCTGAGCAGAGATCACAGAGTATATTAAATTTGTTCGCATAACGGCAATCCGTAACGGCATACACTAATCGAGATAGATATAGACTTCTATAAATCAAAATGATCTGGGCGAAAAAAGAAATTTATTTAGCCATGTCCGTCCGTCCGTTCGTCCGTCCGTCCGTAAACACGATAACTTGGTCCACCTTTATGGTGATATCTTGAAAAGGATTCCACCTGTAGAACTAAGGATCACTCCCTTTTAAAATACTCTTTAATGCCTTCCATTTGATACACATTTCACACAAACACATTCCAGGTTTACCCTAGGTTCATTTTCCTACATTGTGATTTTCCCTTATTTTGTCTCCAAAGCTCTCAGCTGAGTATGTAATGTTCGGTTACACCCGAACTTAGCCTTCCTTACTTGTTATATATAAGATTTCTCATAAATATGTCTACAATTTCTATGTCAAAAGTTGTAAATCAAATTGATTAGAAAGTAAATGTCAAGCTGTAGAGTTCATTTATATATGTGCTATTGTCTTTTTAATAAATTAATTATTTAATATTGTTAAAATTAGTTTTGTTGTTGACATAAGTAATGAAGTGAAATCACTGAATGTGCTACTTCAAGAAATTTAATTAAATATCAGTTATTTTCGTTCCATTTTTAATAACAAAATTAAATATTTTCGTCAATTTTGTATACACACACAACTATTTATATACAGTTGAATTGCCGAGTGTTTTTGCATTGTGTTGTTGCTGTTTATAGGCATCAGTAAAAAAAATACTACTACTAAGAAACTGAAGAAATGCATTGTTTATATTTAGCAGCTGTTTCCCGCAATTTCTTTTTGAGTCATAAGCCACCTTTTCATAGGCCGGGTCACATTTAGTGTAATTGTTTTTATACTCAGCGTGCTTTGCACATTATTAACTTTGTGTGGATAACGGTTGCTTGTACAGGTATAAAGGAATCGAGATAGATATAGACTTCCATATATCAAAATCATCAGTGTCGAAAAACAAGTAAGGAAGGTTAAGTTCGGGTGTAACCGAACATTACATACTCAGTTGAGAGCTATGGTGGCAACATAAAGGAAAATAACCATGTAGGAAAATGAACCGAGGGTAACCCTGGAATGTGTTTGTATGACATGTGTATCAAATGAAAGGTATTAAAAAGTATTTTAAGAGGGAGTGGGCCATAGTTCTATAGGTGGACGCCATTTAGGGATATCGCCATAAAGGTGGATCAGGGTTGACTTTAGAATTTGTTTGTACGATATGGGTATCAAATGAAAGGTGTTAATGAGTATTTTAAAAGGGAGTGGGCCTTAGTTCTATAGGTGGACGCCTTTTCGGGATATCGCCATAAATGTGGACCAGGGGTGACTCTAGAATGCGTTGGTACATTATATGGGTATCAAATTAAAGGTATTAATGAGGGTTTTAAAAGGGAGTGGCCCTATGTTGTATATGTGAAGGCGTTTTCGAGATATCGACCAAAATGTGGACCAGGGTGATCCAGAACCTCATATCTCGGGTTCCGCTAATTTATTTATATATGTAATACCACGTACAGTATTCCTTCCAAGATTCCAAGGGCTTTTGATTTCGCCCTGCAAAACTTTTTCATTTTCTTCTACTTAAAATGGTAGGTGTCACACCCATTTTAACAAGTTTTTTTCTAAAGTTATATTATGCGTCAATAGACCAATACAATTACCATGTTTCATCCCTTTTTTCGTATTTGGTATATAATTATGGCATTTTTTTCATTTTTCGTAATTTTCGATATCGAAAAAGTGGGCGTGGTCATAGTCGGATTTCAGCCATTTTTTACACCAACACAAATGAGTTCAGATAAGTACGAGAACTGAGTTTAGTAAAGATATATCGATTTTTGCTCAAGTTATCGTGTTAAAGGCCAGGCGGAAGGACAGACGGTCGACTGTGTATAAAAACTGGGCGCGGCTTAAACCGATTTCGCCCTTTTTCACAGAAAACAGTTATCGTCCTAGAATCTAAGCCTCTACCAAATTTCACAAGGATTGGTAAATTTTTGTTCGACTTATGGCATTAAAAGTATCCTAGAAAAATTAAATGAAAAAGGGCGGAGCCACGCCCATTTTGAAATTTTCTTTTATTTTTCTATTTTGTTGCACCATATCATTACTGGAGTTGAATGGTGGCATAATTTACTTATATACTGTAAAGATAATAACTTTTCTTTTAAAATTTGAATTTAAAATTTTTTTTTTTAAAATTGGGCGTTTTCGTTCTCCGATTTTGCTAATTTTTAGTAAGCAGACATATAGTAATAAGAGTAACGTTCCTGCCAAATTTCGTCATGATATCTTCAACGACTGCCAAATAAAAGCTTGCAAAATTTCTAAATTACCTTCTTTTAAAAGTGGGCGGTGCCACGCCCGTTGTCCAAAATTTTACTATTTTTCTATTCTGCATCATAAGTTCAACTAACTTACCAAGTTTCATCGCTTAATCCGTATTTGGTAATGAATTATCGAACTTTTTCGATTTTTCGAAATTTTCGATATCGAAAAAGTGGGCGTGGTTATTGTCCGATATCGTTCATTTTAAACGGCGGTCTGAGATGAATGCCCGGGAGTCTACATACCAAATTTCATCAAGATCCCTCAAAATTTACTCAAGTTATTGTGTTAACGGGCAGACGGACGGACGGACGGACGGACATGGCTCAATCGAATTTTTTTTTGATACTGATGATTTTGATATATGGAAGTCTATATCTATCTCGATTCCTTTATACCTGTACAACCAACCGTTATCCAATCAAAGTTAATATACTCTATGAGCTCTGCTCAACTGAGTATAAAAATTTGATTGAGCCATGTCCGCCCGTCCGTCCGTCCGTCTGACCGTTAACACAATAACTTGAGCAAATTTTCAGGGATCTTGATGAAATTAGGTATGTAGACTCCTGGGCACTCATCTCATACCGCCATTTAAAATAAACGAAATCGGACTATAACCACGCCCACTTTTTCGATATCGAAAATTTTGAAAACCCGAAAAAGTACGATAATTCATTACCAAAGACCGATAAAGCGATGAAACTTGGTAGGTGGGTTGATCTAACGACGCAATAGAAATGTTGTCAAATTTTGGACAATGGCGGTAGCACTGCCCACTTTTAAAAGAAGGTAATTTAAAAGTTTTGCAATCTGTAATTTGGCAGTCGTTGAAGATATCATGATGAAATTTGGCATAAACGTTACTCCTATTACTATATGTATGCATAATAAAAATTAGCAAACTCGGAGAACGACCACGCCCACTTTAAAAAAAAATTTCTTAAAGTCAAATTAAAAAAAAAAAAAGTTAATATATTTACAGTATATAAGTAAATTATGACAACATTCAACTCCAGTAATGATATGGTGCAACCAAATACAAAAATAAAAAAAATTTCAAAATGGGCGTGGCTCCGCCCTTTTTCATTTAATTTGTCTAAGATACTTTTAATGCCATAAGTCGAACAAAAATTTACCAATTCTTGTGAAATTTGGTAGGGGCTTGGATTCTAGGACGATAACTATTTTCTGCGCAAATGGGCGAAATCTGTTGACTTTTAGCACGATAACTTGAGCAAAAATAGATATATCTTTACTAAAACTTAGTTCACGTATTTATCTGAACTCACTTTATCTTGGTAAAAGAAATTGCCGAATTCTACTATGACCACGCCCACTTTTTCGATATCGAAAATTACAAAAAATGAAAAAAATGCCATAATTCTATACCAAATATGAAAAAAGGGATGCACCATGGTAATTAGGTTGGTTTATTGACGCAAAATATAACTTTAGAAAAAACTTCGTAAAATGGGTGTGTAGAAGAAAATGAAAAAGTCCTGTAGGCCGAAATCAAAAGCCCTTGGAATCTTGGCAGGAATACTGTTCGTGGTATTACATACATAAATAAATTAGCGGTATCCGACAGATGATTTTCTGGGTCACACTGGTCAACATTTTGTTCGATATCCCTAAAACGCCTTTACATATAAACCTAAGGGCCACTCCCTTTTAAAACCCTCATTAATACCTTTGATTTGATACCCATATCGTACAAACCAATTCTATAGTCACACTTGGTTCACCTTTATGGCGATATCTCGAAAAGGCGTCCACCAATAGAACTAAGGCCCTCCCTTTTAAAATACTCATTGACTTCTTTCATTTGATTCCCATATCAAACAAACACATTCTAGAGTCACCCCTGGTCCACGTTTATGGCGATATCCCGAAAAGGTGTCCACCTATAGAACTAAGGCCCACCCCCTTTTAAAATACTCATTAGCACCTTTCGTGTGATACCCATATCGAACAAACAAATTCTAAAGTCACCCCTGTTCCACCTTTATGACTATATCTCGAAACCCTAGGTTCACTTTCCTGCATAGTGATTTTCCCTTATTTTGTCTCCAAAGCTCTCTGCTGAGTATGTAAAGTTCGGTTACACCCAAACTTGGCCTTCCTTACTTGTTATTTTTGATTTTTCTTGCACACTTCATTTCTCTGCCTTCATTGTCACTGCTCCATGCGCGGTTTGTTCAGTTTTATCACAGTGTATCTCAAACTGCTCAAAGCGTATCCCAATACAACAGCTATTTTCAAACTGTTTTTATTTTTTCTTATAACCCGCGGTGCTGTTTTTCAATGAATCAACTTACTCCCTCTATTTTACTAATTTCTTTTTTTTCACCTCTTTATTTATATTAAAATGTCTTGCCTATATGCAAACTCTTTCATAAAAAGTGAATCCCATCCCTTCGTGTCATGCTGGCTTTGCGATGGGCTCGCCCATATGAAGTGTACCGGTTTGTCAGCAAGAGTGGTTGACACACTCAACGATAGTGATAAGGTAGTTCGTTGAGCCTGTTTGAATTGTAGACCAACTGAGATTGGTCTTTTCAAAGTCTTCAAACGGGCTCGCGATGGGTTCTCTGAAATAAGTAGAGAGATAGCTGAAGTCCTACAAATTTATACAATATGAGAACGTGTTTAAGTCTTTCAAATCCCAGATGATGTAACAAACGTGAACATTCCACATAGCAACTGTAATCCAACCAGTGCTTCCTCTAGTGCCCCGACACTTGATGCCGTTGCTGAAGTTTCTGCACCCGTAGTTATTTCACCCCAACTATTGTATTAATATATCTGGCATCCCCAAGTCCCTTAATAACTCAGATATCATCATCCAAAGTTTCTTTAATAAAACCTATAAAAGCTTCTACAAAAAGTATTCAGGATCAAAACCCTTCTAAGGAATCCGAACCGCCGACTAGAAATCTTTTTTTTTTCCCTATTAAAAAATCTATTTTTGTGTCAAGATTTGATAAAGACACTACAGAAGAGGACCTAAAGTCGTACATCATCGATAAGTTTAAATTTGAAAACGTGACATTTCGAAAATTCAATTTAAACTATCCTAGAGATATTTCGTCTTTTAGGATTGATGTATCCGCACAACATTTTGAAACTATATAAAATAATCCTTTTTGTCCGTCTGGTGCCTTTGTAACAGAATTCGAGCGTAGGCGTAACACCAATAACCTAAATCTCGCTTTACTTCCTCATAACAATATTGCATCAAAAAACTTAATGCTAAATCGGCCCTTAATTTGTCTTATTAAAATGTTAGAGGTTTAAACACTAAACTAATAGAATTGTATTTGAAATAGTTTAATTGCAATTGGGTAGAACCTCATGTATTTAACTCAGAGTTTCTTTGTAATGATTACCAAATATACAGAAATGGCCGCTTGAACAGAATTGGAGGTGGAATTTTACTTGCGGTACATTCTTCTGTACCTCTTTTTGAGGTTAATTTACCCGTTATCGATTCTACAGAATTCAAATGCATTAGAATCAACCTCGGAGTGGGTTGTGTCTGTATTGTCGTCGGTGTATATGGATCATATTTCCCTGCTGAAAATTGTTAATTCAATGTTGAAGCCCATGGATTCGATGATAGTTCTGCGTGACTTATATATCCCGCATATATTATGGACCATATCTGACGAGGTTATTGTACATATTTCTTCAAAATTGTCCAACAACGAATTTTTATCCTTTTTTTATGGCTGAACTTGGTTTCAACCATATAAATATGATTGCTAATATGTTCGGGAGGAACTTTGATTTAGTATTTGTTGACGATATATCAAAATGGACTCTTAGCCCGGGTGTACCTCTAACTATACCTGAATACCCTTACGATCCTTCCCTGGAAATAACATACGAATTCGAGACAAATTCTCTGAGTAGCGCTGTTTCTAAATACAACTCTAGTTTCAGATTTGACTTTGCGTAATTTTAGCAAACTTAATCAAACTTTATCTACAGTGACTTGTCCCAAATACGGTGTAGATATTGACAAAAACGTTTCTGACTTGTATACCATCATTTACCGTATTTTGGAAAAACACGTACCTAAGCTAAAACGTGTGTCTACCGAACCAATCCAAAGGCAAATCAACTATTACTAATTTACTTGAATTCACAACTCATGTTTCTAATGGATTTAGAGAAAATCTTCACACCGATATTATTTATATTGATTTCAGTAAAGGATTTGACAAAGTATCTCACTCCTTACTTATCTACAAGCTGGATCGGCTTGGCTTCCAAACTGGTCTAGCCCAGTGGATCTCGTCGTATCTTTGCGGTCGAACGGAAAAAGTTATCTCTAAAAATACTCTTTCAAATTCTATCGATGTTTGTTTTGTCTTCCCACTATAAAATATTCCTAAATCTTAATGTATGCCGATGATGTAAAACTTTTTAGCTCTTATGCGTCTATTGAAGAACGTCACTTGCTTCAAAAGGATTTAACTACCTAGTTACTTGGTGCAACGTAAATTCAATGCCGCTGAACCTCAATAAATGCAAATTCATGTGCCTCTCTCGAAGATCTTTGCCAGTAGCCTCTTACGTAATTAATGATTTTTGTCTTCTTTCAGTAAACTATTTTTTAGATTTGGGAGTCACGATAGATACTGAACTTAGTTTCAACCTTCATATTAATGGTACTGTCAATAAGGCTAGAGGTGCTCTTTCATTCGTTAAACGGTGGTCCAAAGAATTTAGTGACCCTTATGTAACTAAAGCACTTTTCGCGACTTTAGTTAGACCGATACTAGAATACGGATCGATAGTCTGGAATACAAAATATCGAGTTCATTCAGACAGACTTGAATCAATACAAAAGCAATTTCTACTTTTCTCTTTAAGAAATTTTCAGTGAGACTCTGGGTATAATCTTCCACCGTATACTAGTCGGTTGAAGCTTATCAATCTTCCAACTTTTGCAAGTCGTAGAGAAATGCTAGGCGTAATATTTATGGCTAAAGTACAGAATGGATTTATTTCTAGCCCAATTCTCATGAACGAAGTAAACTTTAACGCCCCATCACGACTGTTAAGACATTACAAAACTCTTCTTTTGAGGTAGTTTAGAATTAATTTCGAATTTAATGAATCTTTTTGGTGTTTGTGTCATGATTTTAACTCTCATTCGAGCTCATTTGATATAACAGATTCACTTTTTCTATAAAGAAAACTGTCCTATCCTATCTTAACTCGTAACAAAATATATAAAAAAAATCTTTATATAAAATGTCCACTTATTTAACAATGTATTATATGTATAATTTCTAACTGTTATGTATTATACTCAGTTGATGATTTTTTTTCTGTAGCTGAGCAGTTTTAGATCTCAACGCTTAACAAACCTCCGCCTATCAACAACTCGTCAAAACCAAATCCGTGCGTCATGCGGATGCGCCCCTCGCGTCGGTTAGGCTGGCTTTGGAGGGTATGAAGCCGTTGTATGTTATTATTAAAAAAATTTCAGCAAGAATATGTCTTTATAAAAGGACACATTTTTCGGTCATTTTTGTCCATTTATATAAAGAAAATTATTAAATTTGTTTTCTTTTCTTTTTACTTTGTGCGTACCTGTTTCGTTTCTAATTTTATCTAAAATTAGTATTGAGGCAAGTATTTTACTTTTAAATTTTTTAACACAGCCTTTTTCTTACCTAAAACTTTCTGCTACTTTACTTCTCTTAGCATTACAATCTTCCTACCTCTCCTGCTCTTCCCGCCGTCTTTTCATCAAACGCCTTTTTCGCAGGCATGCTTAACGAACGAAACGATATCATTTCGTTACGATAATCAACGCTAATAAACGAAACGAAGTCACTTCGTTTCGTTTATTAACGTTAAGATCGTCAAATTAACGTTAATTTGACGTTCTTAACGTTAATAAACGAAACGAAGTGACTTCGTTTCGTTTATTAGCGTTGATTATCGTAACGAAATGATATCGTTTCGTTCGTTAAGCATGCCTGCTTTTTCGCTGCAGTTGTTCCGTTGATATTTTTCACTAAAATTGATTTTGAGACTAATACTTTCTTCGCAATAGTTTAACAAAGCTTACCTAAACTTTCGGCTACTTTACACCCCTTGGTACTATATTCGTCCTGCTTTTCCCGCCGTCTTCTCCACAAACGTTTCTTTTTTTGCTCAGCTATTTCAAATGTCATTTAAACTAAAACTAAGTATCGTTTACCAAAATGTATCAACAGATTTTACCCCAAATTTTTGAACAAAATTCTAAATATACACATTGATTTAGCTTTTGCAAATTGAGCGCTAGGCCAAAATTTGCGTGATTTGAATTGGTCAAATGTTTGCTTTTCTAGTTGTTGTTTTATAAACAATACAACTCGGTTTTAATATGCCCAAACTTTTTTTTAACCCGAAATTCAGTAATGTTAAATCGTGTCGTAAATTTAAAACATTGCCTAAATATTTGAGGTCAGGCATGCAAATGTGAAAGAAGTCCTATTAAATTGCTTAAATGTATATTACTTAACTTCACTCATGCCTCATATATATAGTGAACTTTTTGAAAAATCTATTTTCTACAAGGTTCATATTTTCATTTGCAAGTTTATGTCTTAATCGCTTTTACGGAATCGGCTGGATGCATATTTTACTTATGACAAGATTGTATATGTTTATTGATCAATTTATAGTGCGAATTCAAGCTTTTGATGATATTATTCTAAAATACGGTTTATAAAGTAACAAAATTGAGTATCGAATTTCAGAGGAATTCTGTATCACAGTATGACTAAACAGCCAGAAACCGAAAGCGTAATTAGAATACAGCTATTATTGTTTCTCACCTCACTTTATTCCTTTTACGCTTACTTAATATTTTCTCACTATAGTTAAGTAACTATACTTTATTGTTATACTTTAAATGCCGCAAATTGCCGGTGGTGTTTCCTAATTCAAGAAACACTAGCTGTGAACACAAATTAGGTAATTCCTTTGCATCTTCTAAATTTCATATATATATGTACAATCAAAAACTTTTAAGCCTATTTCGCTTTCGAAAAAATTAATTAAATTTAATTAATTTCCGTGCGCCCCCTAGCGAAATTTTTGTAATATGTTTTATACAATCATCGCCCTGTTTGAAATTTCAAGTCTCTAGCTCACCGTGAAGTTACTTAAAAATCGATCTCAAAATTCCAAATACCTATCTTATTATTTCGAAGCGTGCGCCACTTAACGGAATTTGTTTCTACCTTTCTTCCTTTGTCATGGCGTCTTAACCTATGTATCTGCGAAGTTTCAAGTGTGTAGCTCAGTGAGAAGAAAAATCGATCGCAATGTTCCCGCCGATCCGTAAGATGTTTCAAAATATCTCGATCCATGCACCACTAGAGAAACTTTTTTTGCGTTTTATACTGTCATCGGCCTCTAAGCTAAGTTTGAAATTTCAAGTCTCTAGCTCATGCAGAAGTTACCTAAAAACCGGTTTAGGTTCTCATCTAGCTATTTCCATCCGTGCTCCACCTAACGGATTTTGTTCCCCTTTTGTTGCATTGACCTGTGAAGTTTCACGTGTGTAGCTCAATGAGAAGTTACTTAAAAATCGATTGCAAGATTTTTGTTTAAAATGCGGACAAACATTCAACCGACCTGATATAAAGGAAATAAGAAATAAAAAATTGGCGGCGCTCATAATCCGGTCTTGAGTTTTATGGTACCAGGAAGGGAAAATTTGTGGTACTATTTTCCTACTTTTTACTGACTATGCAATGTTATTGGCGGAAAAAAGCTGAACTGGATGAATTTCCACATTGGAAACGAAGACATAAAATATAAGAAAAAGCAAAGGAATTGAGAAGAAAAAGAAGAGGAAGTGACTGAGAGTAACTTCTAAAGGGTAATGGTTTGAGCGAAATTAGTAAAAAAAAAGGGGTTCACAGGAAGAATAACAATAATATAAGGATAGGATAAAGAGTAATAGTGATAGTTAGACTTGGATAAGAGCAAGAGCGGTAAGAGAAATAGATATTTACGGAAGCCGAATGGGCCATTAAGGTAAATTAGAAAATGCAGAGTGGAATGGAATTAAGAGATGATGAAAAGGGTTAGCCAGAGGACAGGTCGGAACCAAGTCTGTCGGGTTTGACCATAAGGCTATTTCAAGTTTGTCTAAATGTTTCCAGAGTCAGAAAGAGCTGCTTAAAAAAGAGTTTTGATAGACCACAGATTTTCTTTTTGTCATCAATAAATTTCTATAAACTCCGATTTTAATGCTTCGTTTACATAGATAAATTTTGGGGTACCGGGACCACGTACCGCCCATCCCTAGGTTTCGTACTATAAGCCTCCCAGATAATTATTCGCGGTTTCATGACATTGGACCAGATCGTCAATCATTTCATTGACGTTAAAAGTCATTTTCCATATTGCTTAGTTGTATTCCTAGATAGAATTGAACATCTAGTTGACAATCGCAAAAGTTAAAACTAATACATAGCCATCCAGAAGCACAACTTATCGCTCCTAGTCGGAGCATAGGGCGGAGACGAATGCTCTCCAGCGACTTCTATCTGTCGCTAAACGTCTTATTTCATTCCAGGTGGCGGTGGAAGAGCTCTCATTGAGAATCGTACGCATCCAAGTTTGTCGAGGGCACCCCCTTCGCCGGCTTCCCTGTGGGTTCCATTGGAAGGCTATTTTGGCAACGTTGTCATCTTCTCTGCGGAGAGTGTGACCGATCCAACCCCACTTACGTTTTTTAATTTCAGTATAGATTCCTTAGTTGTGGCCAATTGGATACTCTGAAGATACAGATATTCAGTTGCGTTGACTAAAACTTTTCCATTTCCACTCAGAAAAAGAAAACAAACGCTCCCACGAAAGGAAATATAGACAGCAGGCTTTGCTACTGCGCGTTACTTCGTATATCAAAAAGGCATTAATGTAGTATTTTTTGTAATAATGAAAAAATCAATCTTGCAGAAAAGTCAAGAAGCAAAACATAGATGTATGAGGGCGAGTATTGTCAAATACGACTAAATTTTGCAATAATGACTTCACCAGTCTAGTTTTATTGCATCATGCGTCTACGTTAAGTTTTACGTTGGTCAGTAATTATTATATACGATATATATTTTTTTCCTTGGCAATAGAAAATTAATCTTAATTTTTCCTTTGTACCACATCGTATTGGTAGATAAAGGTGTTGTGGCTTTCAATCTTTGGCAAGATTGTTTGCGTGCTCGTAAAAAAAAGGAGTAAAAAGCAGGCAGGCTATCGTGTGGGCATATTGTGCAAAAGCATTAATGAACACTTTTAACCCACATTCTCCACGGTACGTTTCCTCCTATGGAATTGGCGAAACGGCTTCACCATCTCTAATTACCTCCATAGCTTAAGTACATGCTGCACATCGGTTTTAAAATTTCCGCCATTCGTCGATTTTTTACTTTTTTTGTTTCGATCAGCCTCCAAAAAATGCTCAGGCGCGCCAGTTTTTTTTTTTTTTTTTTTTTTAGTTTTTTAAGCCCAACATGATGGCTCCTGTCGATATTTTGACCTTCTAGAATCATTAGAATGCGGTCTCTGGAGTTATGCCTCACAAAGCAAAGATATCGTAGAGAAATTTAACTTACAACTTATTCGGACTACAAGTAATATTCCCACTAAAATAGGACATAATTAGAATACCACCCCGCCACTTTTTATGTCTCGTATTTCACATAAAGCTAGTTCTTCGATAATGCAATAGAAAATAAAGGAATTTTCTTCAAGTTTGGCACACCGCTTCTCTGTGTAGAGCTGACTGCGTCTATAAAAACTTTACAAAAACTATTTTTGGTAGTCCTATATGCAGCATCCTTTTCTATTTACCCCACTTTTTCATCGCCCTTCCCGGCATCAGTCGGAAACACTAAGCGAGCTCACATCGTTTTACATGGTTTCTCTAATGAAGTGGGGTCTTTACCATTCTATACTTTCATAGGCGGCTGCCACTATCTAAGGGTGAAAAATAATGTATAGAAATGCAATAAGAATGTATTCGAATTAGGCTCCATGCGTTCCACAAAGCATCTTTTTTTCCACAGCGATGCCTTAAGAAAGCAAGTGCCATATTTTGGAAGGTCAGATTGCGCACGGAGATCGCAATCATGACCACTTCTCTGTCTTTACGATTATGCCTCCAAATTGGCATTGGTTTGAATCTACCAAACAATGTGCCAAAATCTATTAATCATATTTTTTTTATTGCAAGCTTGAAAGTCATGCACCCCACTTTAGCATCATCATCGGAACATCTAATTTCAGTTGCATGATATGACCAGTGTGGTATTTTTTTATAATTCGCTGGACTATGTTGATCTCTGCATAAATCCATATCCCTCATGGCAATGGACGTCCAATGTATACGTCATTTGTTCACTACACGTCATTAGCACTGCGGCCGTGGATTTTGTCCGCGATAATAGCGGGTTTTGCGAGGAGAAGAAACCAGAGAAGAGTATGGAGTTAACTAATTCTATTAGAAACTAACTCGTCTATTGGAGGGCTAGTTCAATATGCGGCATAATTTCCACCTATAGCAAATATGAGTTGGCGTGATCGAGGATGTGTCAAATGGGGTATTGTCTAGTTGTTGTTGTTATTGTTGTAGCGATAAGGACACTCGACGAAGGCCTTGGGGAGTGTTATCGATGTTTATGGTCCTTTGCCGGATGTAGTTCCGGTAGCAAGCACCATTAAGAGGTACTAGCCCGCCCATCTCGGGAAAAATTTATTATGAATACATGAAACCTTCTACACCATACCGCCCTCCCACTCCATAAATACATAAGGTATTGTCGAGGGCAATTGTGGTGAAAGAATTGAATATCTTCTGACATACAAAAGCGCCTATCAAAGCATTAAAGTGCCAGATCGCGCACTGGATTAGCTGTTTCGAATTATTTGGTTCGAGTAGGTTTATTCGACCTTAGAATATATAATTGTTTATTAATTGCTTCGCCGCATCCAGTTTTACAAACCTTATATAGCCTATATGGACATGAATGATTGATTACTGGAACCCACAATAGGTCAAAAAGCCTAACAACAACATATTAAAATTTATTAAAATTGACCGGAATAACCCAAAATACTTATAACATCGGAAGACCAGCCGAATTCCAAATTACCGACTACAAAAACGCTAGGAAAAATTACATTAGTTCACATAATACAAAGATGAAAGGTTTTTACCAAGAAATCAAATACAAACATGGTGAGCACACCTGTATGCCTATGCAACACTACAGCAAGCAGAAACAAAAATTAGCGAAACGAACGGAACAACTAAAATTTCTTTTGGAATGCAAAAAGTATGATTTAACACCGAGCCTCCTAACAAACGCAGTCAAATCATAACCATCCACTCAACTTCACAGATTGTAAGAAAACAACTACACAAAACAAAGCTAATATTTTATCCGCGAAATATTAAGCACAGAGATTACACAAACAAATATAAAAATAAAAATAACGAAAGATTAAATACATCACGCGACACTTAAAGGAAATCTTAGCGAAACAGAGCTCAGAACATTCATAAGCACTCAACACTTCTTAGGACAGCGAATAGCAAAAGAGGCACGGGATACTCATACATCGAAGATACAAAACTTAAAACGACAACAACTTGATACCAACACAAACAATGACTGGTTTGTGAACAAAACAAACATACATTTCCCCGAATAACCAAGTGGTTGCCCTCTCTTGGAACAAAATTTACAATTCCTACAGCGAAAAGAATTTTACCCCAGTACACTTAATTCCGGAAATGGAGCAAATCATACAGAATCTAGACGACGAGGGAACGAAGGTAGTAGCGAGAAACAGACTAAGTAATCGAATACTTCATTTACTCAGCAGAAAAGTTCATAACAGAGGTGTACAACAAAAACAAAACTTTCCTGAAGCAATATAGAAACGAAATAGTGATAACAGAAACAGACAAAGGGAACAAGATAGTCGTTGTTTACAAAAAAACACTATAACGCGAAAATGAACGACTTACTGCAAGACAAAAACACATACAGAGCAACCATAATTAATCCAACACACGCACTACAAAAGAAAAACAATAACATCGTCAACGATCTATACAAAAAAAATACATCACTGCGAAAGAAAAAGAGCAACTTTCATGCTCAGCAGCCAATGCGCCGAGACTCTATGGATTACCAAAAATCCATAAGCCTAACTTCCCCCTCCGTCCAATTGCACCCTACATAAACGTTCCGTGCTATCAGCTATCAAGGTATATAGGCAACATAATACAATATAAAGAACCCGTTTGACTTAAAAAAGAGGCTTCATGGCATTAGTGTCGCCGAAGACGAAGTGTTAGTGTCTTTTGGAGTCATATCCCTTTTTACTAACATTCCAAATTATCTCGCTATCAACATTATTATGAAAAAAATGGGAGAAAATACAAAATACAACGAACATACCCAAAACAAATTCCGCGACATACTAAACTTTTGTCTCATGGACAACAATTATTTCATGTGTAACAGCAAAATATACACCCAAAAGTTTGGAACGCCCATGGGCAACCCCCTCCCCCTAACAATAACAAATATAATTATGGATGATTTACTCGAGAACACTTTCGCAACATTAAAGCAACAGCACAATATGAAAATAGTATTTCTGATCAAATATGTAGACGACATATTGGCAATCGTCACGCGCAACGATTTGGAAGTAATTTTAAATACGCTCAATATCTACCACAATATGTTAAAATTCACCCTGGAAGTAGAACAAAACAACAGCATCCCCTTTCTTGACGTCATGATCCACAAAAATAATGGATCTCTTTTATTCGATTGGTATATCAAACCTTCTCCATCGGGACGGATGATCAATTTCCTTTCATCGCAGCCCTTTAAATATAATTAAACACAGCGAGAAATTTCGCAAACAAAGTTCTGTCTATAAGCCACGAACAATTTCACAATGCCAATATCGGAAAAATATATCAAATATTAAGAAACTACCCACATAACATGATACAAAATCTAATACAGCAAAAAAACTAAGAACTGAAACAAAACATACGAAAGCACCCACATCGGAAACAACAAATTCAACCAAGCAATACTGTAGCGTAATATATATCCCCAAATTTACGGAAATTGTTCGCAAAAGCATTAATATTAAGCTGAACATTACAAGAGCACATAAATCCAACTGCACCCTATCCAGCATATTTACAAACACAAAGAGCCCCATCGAGACCCTACAACAAAATAATGTTGTGTATGGAATCAGTAGCATGGGAAATAAAAAAGTCAACGAAAATTGCAACCGGGTATATATTGGGACCACAAGACGAAATCTGAGCGTACGAATAACAGAACACGAAGCTGACATACAGAAGAAAAAGAACAACACTGCGTTATCACAACACATAAGAACAACTGGACATACAGCTGATCTCGCGAATACCATAATAATAGACAAAAACAAAAGAGCAAAACCCCGATACACATTAGAGAGCCTCCGAATAATGCAAAAAAGGGAAATCACGATAAACAAGAAGGAGGATACAGAAGCGATTTTTATTTAGTATGACTATGATACCCATTGCAAGCGGTACACATTTTTTAGAATTAAGGAAAAAAAAAAAATATATATATATATATACACGATAAAGAATGCCGCGTTGCAACCAAAAGAAAGGACGCTGCATACAGGGCTACGTTAAAAGCGAGCGCGACAAGAGGAGTGTGTGAACGCTATCGTGAGTTGAAAAAGGAAGCGAGACGCCTTTTCAGGAAGAAAAAAGCAGAAGCAGAAAGGTGTGAGTGCGAGGAGCTTGAGCTGCTAGCCACCAGGAATAACGCCCGAAAATTTTACCAAAAAATACGCCGACAGACGGAAGGTTTTAAGACAGGGGCAAACTCCTGTAGGAACGAAAACGGCGACCTTGTAACTGATGTTCAGAGAGTGCTTAGATTATGGAGGGAACACTTCTCTGCTCTCCTAAATAGAGGCAGCAATTCACCGCGCAGAGATGAAGAACCCGATCCCGCAATCGATGATGATGGAATATATGTCCCCTCGCCCGATTATGACGAAGTTAGAATAGCAATAACCAGATTGAAAAACAACAAGGCCATGGGTGCTGATGGATTGCCTGCGGAGCTATTCAAGTACGGCGGCGAGGAGTTGGTAAGGCGCATGCAGCAGCTTCTTAGCAAAATATGGGCGGAAGAATGCATGCCCGACGGTTGGAATCTAAGTGTTCTTTGCCCAGTCCACAAGAAGGGGGATACTGCAAAATGCACCAACTATCGTGGAATCAGCCTTCTTAATATCACATATAAGGTCCTTTCAAGTGTATTGTGCGAAAGATTGAAGCCCACCGTGAACCGGCTGATTGGACCTTATCAATGCGGCTTGAGACCAGGTAAATCTACCATCGACCAGATTTTCACAATGCGCCAAATCTTGGAAAAAACCCGTGAAAAGAGAATCGACACACATAACCTGTTCGTCGACTTTAAAGCCGCCTTCGACAGCACGAAAAGGAGCTGCCTATATGCCGCTATGTCTGAATTTGGTTTCCCCGCAAAACTTATACGGCTGTGCAAAATGACGCTGAGCAACACCATCAGCTCAGTCAGAATTGGGAAGGACCTCTCCGAGCCATTCGAAACTAAGCGAGGTTTCAGACAGGGTGACACCCTATCGTGCGATTTCTTTAATTTGATGCTGGAGAAAATTATACTAGTTGCAGAACTTAACCGCACTGGAACAATATACTATAAAAGCGTGCAATTACTGGCATATGCTGATGACATTGATATCATCGGCCTAAACACCAGCGCTGTTAGTTCTGCTTACTCCAAACTGGAAAAAGAAGCGGTAAAGATGGGTTTGATGGTGAATGAGGACAAAACGAAGTACCTGCTGTCATCGAGCAAAGAGTCAGCGCATACGCACCTTGGCAACCACGCTACTGTTGGCAGCCATAATTTCGAAATAGTAAAAGACTTCATTTATTTTGGAACCAGCATCAACACTAGCAACAACATCAGCTCTGAAATCCATCGAATAATTAATCTCGCCAATAAATGCTACTTTGGACTAGGTAGCCAATTGAAAAGTAAAGTCCTCTCTCGGCGAACGAAAATCATACACTACAAGTCACTTATCGTACCCGTTCTACTATATGAGGCAGAAGCATGGACCATGACAACAGCAGATTAAACGGCTTTGGGAGTGTTCGAGAGAAAAGTTCTCCGAAAGATTTATGGACCTCTACGCGTTGGCGATGGCGAGTACCGAAGAAGATTTAATGATGAGCTGTACACAGATATCAACATAGTCCAGCGAATTAAACCGCAGCGGCTGCGCTGGCTAGGCGATGTTATGCGAATGAAAGATGATGCTCCGGCCAAGAAAGTGTTTCTATCGGAACCCGCTTATGGAAGCAGAGGTAGAGGGCGGCCCCCACTCCGTTGGAAGGACAAGGTGGAACACGATTTATACTCCCTTGGTGTGACCAATTTGCACCGGTTGGCGGAGCGAAGGAGCGACTGGCGCGCCTTGTTGGACGGCCATAACCATTTAGACGGTTAAGCGCCAATTAAATAAGTAAGTAAGTAAGGAAAAATATTATGTGAGTCATGTTAATTTTTGTTTACGTGAACGTCTGTATGTGCGTCTTTTATGTACCTTAGCTTAGCTACAATTGTTGTTTTTGTTTACACCTTATTGTTGTTAATGCAAATTATTTCAAAATTGTGACAAAACTAAGGTAATTATCTCTAATGTTTTATTGTTGAAAATAAACAGACTTCGCCCCTGAAGAAGCTAGGATGGGCTGCAACAGTGGAATAATCACCACCTTTTTATTTGCTACTGGAACCCACAATAGGTCAAATAGCCTAACAACAAAATATTAAAATTTATTAAAATTGACCAGAATAACCCGAAATTCTCAAGTATTAATTGAAAATTTTGTACGCCCGTTAACTATACACACACATACAAATATTCTTTTATAAGTTACATTTCGTATAAGGTGAACATTCGAAGTGAATGAACTACAATAATAGTAAAAATAAAAAACATTTTTGGTTTCTTGGAAGATTCGAGATCGCTGTGTAAAGTAAATATTTCCAGTGTTCAAGCCAACATCAGCCACTCTGGCTGATTTAAGTATGTATATATTTCAGCATCAATAACTTCTGATAAGTTTAATAGCAACAAACCTGCTTCTTAATAGCAAGCGATTTGTTTAGGCAGCGCCATTCTACCACCTAATTTTCTGATCAAATGAGCTCATAAGTGCAAAAAATGTATAATCATGCTTGCGCCAAGAGGATGATGATTATACGATATGGCAATTACTTGCTATAGAAAATTCATTGCCAGTCAAGAGGAAAATAATAACCACATCTCATCATCTTTCGCCCATTTTTCTTTCCGGCATATTGCTTTAAATGGTGTGTGCTATAATAAAGGCTAAAACAAGTTACGTTTAAATTGAAATCATCAAAAAGCAACAAAATACGATATTGACATGAACACAATGAATCATCATCTTTATGTGTGTAAATATGAGCAAAGTCGGTATTAAATACCAAGCGTTAGAAAATAACATAAATTTTTGTTGAATCATTTTAACGAAAGCAATTAGTTCCCCAAGAAAATTAAGTAACCCCCTCAACGCCAACTTATGGTTTATGAAATCAAACGTGCTTATTGCATGCTTTTCAAAATCAACTATTCAGAGTTACAAATGTACTATACCCGTACGGGGCGTATGAGTAACGATTTGCATTTCTATACAATATACGAGCATATTTGTTTGTATGTAATACTGTGATTACTAATATTGAAATGTTACGCACTTATGCCTTTTCTGTTTTTATATTAATGTATTGCTTATTTTTATTAAAATGCACAGATCGCCATTGAAAAAGCTAGAGAGACTAGCGAAACGTCGGGTTGGAATGGTGAAATAAGTTTGTTTTTATTGGCACCAAACGCTAATGGTCAAAAGAGCCTAAGTAAGCATTAGTAAATGTTATAAATAAATTGACCGGAAAATCACAAAATACGAGCAGCTCTTTGGCGACTTGATTTTACATGCATATTCAAATCATAAAAGTATATTGTCTGCTCATACTCTAAACCAGGGCTGCGCAACCCCTATACACTTGTTGCCCTTTTGTTTTTGTTTTACCCTTAATCGTAGGCACAGATACAAATTCACACTTCAAATATAAACAAAACAAGTAAGGAAGGCTAAGTTCGGGTGTAACCGAACATTACATACTCAGTTGAGAGCTATGGAGACAAAATAAGGAAAATCACCATGTAGGAAAATGAACCTAGGGTAACCCTGGAATGTGGTTGTATGACATGTGTATCAAATGGAAGATATTAAAGAGTATTTTAAGAGAGAGTAGGCCATAGTTCTATGGATGGACGCCATTTAGTGATATCGCCATAAAGGTGGACCAGGGCTGACTCTAGAATTTGTTTGTACGATATGGGTATCAAATGAAAGGTGTTACTGAGCATTTTAAGAGGGAGTGGGCCTTAGGTCTATCGGTGGACGCCTTTTCGAGATATCGCCATTAAGGTGGACCAGGGGTGACTCTAGAATGTGTTTGTACGATATGGGTATCAAATGAAAGGTGGTAATGAGTATTTTGAAAAGGAGTGATCCTTAGTTCCATAGGTGGACGCCGTTTCGAGATATCGCCATAAAGGTGGACCAGGGGTGACTCTAGAATGTTTGTACGATATGGGTATCAAACGAAAAGTGTTACTGAGCATTTTAAGAGGGAGTGGGCAATAGGTCTATAGGTGGACGCCTTTTCGAGATATTGCCATTAGGGTGGGCCAGGGGTGACTCTAGAATGTTTGTACTATATGGGTATCAAACGAAAAGTGTTACTGAGCATTTTAAGAGGGAGTAGGCAATAGGTCTATAGGTGGACGCCTTTTCGAAATGTCGCCATTAGGGTGGGCCAGGGGTGACCCTAGAATGTGTTTGTATGATATGGGTATCAAATGAAAGATGGTAATGAGTATTTTAAAAGGGAGTAATCCTTAGTTCTATAGGTGGACGCTTTTTCGAGATATCGCCATAAAGGTGGACCAAGGGTGACTCTAGAATGTTTGTACGATATGGGTATCAAACGAAAGGTGTTACTGAGCATTTTAAGAGGGAGTGGGCATTAGGTCTATAATTGGACGCCTTTTCGAAATATCGTCATTAGGGTGGGCCAGGGGTGACTCTAGAATGTGTTTGTACGATATGGGTATCAAACGAAAGGTGTTACTGAGCATTTTAAGAGGGAGTGGGCATTAGGTCTATAAGTGGAAGTCTTTTCGAGATATCGCCATTAGTGTGGGCCAGGGGTGACTCTAGAATGTTTGTACGATATGGGTATCAAACGAAAAGTGTTACTGAGCATTTTAAGAGGGAGTGGGCAATAGGTCTATAGGTGGACGCCTTTTCGAAATGTCGCCATTAGGGTGGGCCAGGGGTGACTCTAGAATGTGTTTGTACGATATGGGTATCAAATGAAAGGTGGTAATGAGTATTTTAAAAGGGAGTAATCCTTAGTTCTATATGTGGACGCCTTTTCGAGATATCGCCATTAGGGTGGGCCAGAGGAGACTCTAGAATGTTTGTACGATATGGGTATCAAACGAAAGGTGTTACTGAGCATTTTAAGAGGGAGTGGGCATTAGGTCTATAGGTGGACGCCTTTTCGAGATATCACCATTAGGGTGGGCCAGGGGTGACTCTAGAATGTGTTTGTACGATATGGATATCAAATTAAAGGTATTAATGAGGGTTTTAAAAGCGAGTGGCCCTTAGATGTATATGTGAAGGTGTTCTCGCGATATCGACCAAAATGTGGACCAGGTGATCCAGAAAATCATCTGTCGGGTACTGCTAATTTATTTATATATGCAATACCACTAACAGTATTCCTGCCAAGATTCCAAGGGCTGTTGATTTCGCCTTGTAGAACTTTTTCATTTTCTTCTACTTAATATGGTAGGTGTCACACCCATTTTACAAAGTTTTTTCCAAAGTTATTTTTGCGTCAACAAACCAATCCAGTTACCATGTTTCATCCCTTTTTTCGTATTTGGTATAGAATTATGGCATTTTTTTCATTTTTCGTAATTTTCGATATCGATAAAGTGGGCGTGGTTATGGTCGGATTTCGGCCATTTTTTACACCAAGATAAAGTGAGTTCAGGTAAGTAGGTGGGCTAAGTTTAGTAAAGATATATCGGTTTTTGCTCAAGTTATTGTGTTAATGGCCGAGCGGAAGGACAGACGGTGGACTGTGTATAAAAACTGGGCGTGGCTTCCACCGATTTCGCCCATTTTCACAGAGAACAGTTATCGTCATAGGATCTATGTCACTACCAAATTTGAGAAGGATTGGTAAATTTTTGTTCGACTTATGGCATTAAAAGTAGTCTAGACAAACTAAATGAAAATGGGCGGAGCCACGCCCATTTTGAAATTTTCTTTTATTTTTGTATTTTGTTGCATCATATCATTACAGGAGTTGAATTATGACTTAATTTACTTATATGCAGTAAAGATATTAAATTTTTTGTTAAAATTTGAATTTAAAAAAATTTTTTTTAAAAAAGTGGGCGTGTTCTTCATCCAATTTTGCTAATTTTTATCTAGCACATACATAGTGATAGTAGTAGCGTTCCTGCCAAATTTCATCATGATATCTTCAACGACTGCCAAATTACAGCTTGCAAAACTTTTAAATTACCTTCTTGTAAAAGTGGGCGGTGCCACGCCCGTTGTCCAAAATCTTACTAATTTTCTATTCTGCGTCATAACTTCAACCCATCTGCCAAGTTTCATCGCTTTAACAGCCTTTGACAATGAATTATCGCATTTTTTCGGTTTTTCGAAATTTTCGATATCGAAAAAGTGGGCGTGGTTATAGTCCGATATCGTTCATTTTAAATAGCGATCTGAGATGAGTACCCAGGAACCTACATACCAAATTTCATCAAGATACCTCAAAATTTACTCAAGTTATCGTGTTAACGGACGGACGGACGGACGGACGGACATGGCTCAATCAAATTTTTTGTCGATCCTGATTATTTTGATATATGGAAGTCTATATCTATCTCGATTCCTTTATATATGTACAACCAACCGTTATCCAATCAAACTTAATATACTCTGTGAGCTCTGCTCAACTGAGTATAAAAATTTGTCGCACTACCATATGCCCTGACATATAATTTCGAATCATATGAAAATGCTCGAAATTCTTATGAAAGTGCCAAGAAGAAGCACTCCCGTATGAAGCTCTGGCACTTGCGTCAAAGAGTTTTTGTTGTTAGTAGCCGTCACTCGTTACTTTGGCAAATTACTCGATGTTTTTTCAAGGTAGTCGCTGTTTTTTTTTTTTTTTTTTTTTGCCAGATATGTTTGTAAAAATGCCTTCTATACATTTCCGTGGCGTATTTGTGTTTATTTTATTGATTGTGTTAAATTAATTAATTAACTCTCTTTTTAAAAAATCGTAATTACGCAAAATAACTACACCGCATAAATATATAGGATGCAGTTAAAGAAAATAACCAAAACTTCCTAGAGAAAACATTCGGCAAGAATTGGTTGCTTTGTTGTTGCAAAATTATCGAGTGACGGCTCTTAACAAATAAAAACTCTTTGCCTGCGTATGATAAAAAAACTTAAGCAAACAATTTGACAACTAAAAATTATATAAAATATTATAGCACTCAAAAAATTTGCAACCAAAATTGATTCATAAAAAAATTTAAATAGAACAAGTAAGGAAGGCTAAGTGCGGGTGTAACCGAACATTACATACTGAGCCGAAAGCTTTGGAGACACAATAAGGGAAAATCACCAGGTAGGAAAATCAATCTACGGTAACCCTGGAATGTGTTTGAATGACATGGGTATCAAATGGAAGGTATTAAAAATTATTTTAGAAGGGATTGAGCCTTAGCTCTATATGTGGACGCCTTTTCGTGATATCGCCATAAAGTTGGACCAGAGGTGACTCTATATTGTACGATATGGATATCAAATTAAAGGTATTAATGAGGGTTTTAAAAGGAAGTCCTTAGTTGTATATGTTAAGCCGTTTTCGAGATATCGACCAAAATGTGGACCAGGGTGACCCAGAACATCATCAGTCGGGTAACACTAATTTATTTATATATGCAATACTGCAAACAGTATTCCTGCCATGATTCCAAGGGCTTTCGATTTCGCCCTCCAGAACTTTTTCATTTTCTTCTACTTAATATGGTAGGTGTCACACCCATTATACAAAGTTTTTTCCAAAGTTATATTTTGCGTCAAAAACCCAATCCAATCACCATGTTTCATCCCATTTTTCGTATTTGGTATACAATTATGGCATTTCTTTCATTTTTCGAAATTTTCAATCTCGAAAAAGTGGGCGTGGTCATAGTCGGTTTTCGCCTATTTTTTATACCAACATAAAGTGTGCTCAGATAAGCACGTGAACTGGGTTTAGTAAAGATATATCGATTTTTGCTCAAGTATAAAAACTGGGGTAACTTCAAACCGATTTCGCCCATTTTCACAGAAAAGAGTTATCGTCATACAATCTATGCCTATACCAAATTTCACATAGATTGGTAAATTTTCGTTCGACTTATGGCATTAGAAGTATTCTGGACGAATTAAATGAAAAAGGGCGGTGCCACGTCCATTTTGAAATTTTCTTTTATTTTTGTATTTTGTTTCACCATAGCATTACTGGAGTTGAATGTTGATATAATTTACTTATATACTGTAAAGATATTCAATTTTTTGTCCGTTCTCCGATTTTGCTAATTTTTATTTAGCGCACATATTGTAATAGGAGTAACGTTCCTGCCAAATTGCATTACGATATCTTCAACGACTGCCAAATTACTGCTTGCAAAACTTTTAAATTACCTTCATATAAAAGTGGGTGATGCCACGCCTATTCTCCAAAATTTTACGAATTTTCTCTTCTGCGTCATAAGGACAACCCATCTACCAAGTTTCATCGCTTTATCCGTCTTCGGTAATGAATTATCGCACTTTTTCAGTTTTTCGAAAATTTCGATATCGAAAAAGTGGGCGTGGTTATAGTCCGATTTCGTTCGTTTTAAAAAGTGATCTGAGATGAGTGCCCAGGAACTTACATACCAAATTTCATTAAGATACCTCAAAATTTACTCAAGTTATCGTGTTTCCGGACGGACGGACATGGCTAAATGAATTTCTCTTTTCGCCCAGATCATTTTGATATATAGAAGTCTATACCTATCTCGATTATTTTATGCCGTTACGGATTACCGTTATGCGAACAAAATTAATATACTCTGTGAGTTCTGCTCAGCTGAGTATAAAAATAGATTATTGACCAAATAATATAAGCAAAACTGTGCCAAAAGAAGAGGAGCCTATTCTAACTTCATACATATGATATTATTTAATTACCCTCAAGGGAAGCCAGTAACTAGTAATACAAAATTCTGTTTGGGAACTATACTTAGAGTGTCAAATAAGTACTAGTTCGTCAGTAGCTAGATTATCAGTTATAATCGACAGTTTAATTTTTATATTTCATATTTAACATATATTTGGGAAATATGCCAACTACAAAAAAACTGCTACCAACTTTAACGAACTGGGACCGCGTATGACTATGCCTTTTTCTCAACACTATTCCACGAGTTCGTAACTATCGAAATAGTGCCAATAAAGAAATTTGTATATAGTTAGGAACTAGTGAAAGTTAATGCAGCGGGACAATTTCCACTGCCTAGGACATCGCCATGTTAAATTTGCCAGTTGAAAGCATGTACAAGAGATAGATGGCGAACTATTAGTGGTTCAGAATTCAGTAGAAATGCACTTGTTTTGAACTAGAGATTCTCATTACGGGGTAGTTTCTGTGACTTTGAATTTAAATTCGGTTTATTATTTTCCTTGGTTAGGAGATATTTTTTGACTGAAAGTGGGGGGAACCGTTAACTAACCATGTCTATCATTTACTTGTTAAACATTCTATTAAAATCAAATTGTATTTCAGCACCTCAGTAATCTCTGTTGGTAATATATGTAAATTTAAACAAAAATTTAAAACCAACCACGCGGAACCCTCTAATTAGGCGTTTCGAAACTTTTCAAACTTTTTTTTAAATGCAACGTTCGCGGAAATCTCCACATTCACTTTTAGTAAATTTATTGAACACCAAATTCCGGCGATATATATAGAATACTAGAAGACCAGGCATACGTTGTCCTGCCCAAAATTTGGCCTATCTGCATACATTTTAATAAACTTTTTCCGTCTGAATCTGCCTCCCCCCCTCCCCCCCCCCCCCCTCTTCATTTTTTCCTAATCCTTTTTTTCACTCCTCCCTCCGTCTTTTTCGCTTCATCTATCTCGATCTTCGTCTCATTCAATCTCTTTCTCATTCTCCTTCTCTCTTTTCTCTTCTCTCAATTCCTTCTCATTCTTCTGCACCCCTCATTGCCTGTCCCAGAGGGTGGTATGTATTTTATTCCAGTCCCAGTCCCACTCCGAGTCTCAGTCCAGTGCCACTCCGAGTCTCACTCCGAGTGTCAGTCCCAGTCCTAATCCTAATCCCAGTCCCAGTCCGTCTCTGGATAATATATTACTCTGTACTAAAGCACTAATCAATAGCTGTCATTTGATATCCATATTGTATAAACACTGTCTAGGCATTCACTGGCCCACGGTTTGGCCTACATCTCGAGACCCTAGTCACCCAGGGGTATGAAAATTACCTTCTACACAACTAAAGACTCTCCTGAATAAGCAAAATGTCATAGTACCTCTAAATCGCGGGCCCCCTCAGAAACCGCCCCACCCTCTCGGCGGGCCTGGTGATGTGCTATACTTGATATCATTCGCTATAATATTTTTTATTGATAACCAGGTTATTTAATTAAACACCAAGCAATTACACGGAAGTATATCCGCACCACCTGAAAATATGAGTGCCATAGCGTATACGTAACATTTTATTATTACGTATAAACAAATGAAAAAATTTGCAATAAAATAATATTGCGACTATAAACTGAGATATAACCTATCCTATGTCTCAAGTTATATCAAACTACACACGGGGTGCAAAACAAATTCAAAATCGGTCCAGTAGTTTAGGAGTCCATCGCGGCCGAAAATGTGGTTACATGTGTTTTTATATATTAAGATGTTCCTACAAAAACTGAGGCTAGAGGTCAATGTAATTTTTCGCTACTTTCAGAATTAAATTTATTGGCTCTTGTATGTTGATTATATAACTATTTCCGTAATATTTTAAGCAAACATTTTGTAACTCGAAATCAAGTATTCAAATTTTACCGACCTCAAGGAATTAAAATTTATTAAATATATTTTTTTTTAATATAAAAAAAGTTTCAGTGCACATACAATTTTGTACATGCATTGTGATTTGCACTTCCGTATAAAAATTTTGAGCAATACTGCTCTAAACCATTACCCTCTATTAGCTGTTTTAACGAAAATGAGTTTGAGATGGTAAAATAATCTCGGACTCACCTTTTATTAATCCTCATTTTCAAAATTCCTCTATTAGCTGTGACATTTCTTTTTTTGTCAGCAATTTCCTCTATCAGCTTACATTTGTACACCCAACTATGCTTATACGAAGTTACTATACCTTAAATCGGATTACGTTGGGGTGCAATGGAGTATAAGGGTCGAAATAGATAGAAGCTTTTGTTTGTCAATATTAGCTGTGCCCAAACATATTTTTATTAGACCACGTCCGTTTGAACGTCTATCCGTGCAACCGCTGTTACCTTTTTTGATAGTGCCTGCCTTGAAAATCAACATCATGGCCTTCGATATGGTACTCTACACTTTACATAAGGGAAAAGAGACTACTTCTTAAAGACTTCTTCCGACGAACGAAAATTAAGCTCTTGAAGTCGCTTATCATATCTGTCCCGATGTATGGCTCAGACTTTTGAACAGTATCTCTTGCAGATTTCGAAAGAAAAGTTCTCCGGAAGATTTTTGGTACTGTCCGCGATGCCGACAGCGAGTATCGTACGAGTTAGGAGAGGCAGGTGGGTGAAGACTTGGCCTCCCTTTGTGCTCCCAATTGGCGTCGGTTATAGAGAAATAAGGAAAGCTGGTGCGACTTGTTACGAAACGGCCAAAATCACTTAGGCGGTTAAGCACCAAGGGACGTCGACGAAAGTATCTTATGGTATAATATATTCCTTTCGATAACGAAAACCGTAAGGTATAAAATGTTTGCCAACATGACCAGAACGGCGAACTGAGTAGCTGCAGCTTTTATCCTGTTTAATCCTGAAGTAATCTTTATAGTTTTAAGATATCGTGATTAGCATAAAAAAATTCTGCAAGAAAAACTGAGCATCACACACAAATAAGTTAGAACGATTGCCTCTCCGCATCACGCTTGAAACAAAAATTGTTCAATAAATCATTTATCAGCATCGATGCTTCTTTGTATGATTAGGTCAACGTAGATAAGGATTTGTTCTACTAAAAAACACATGATATCAAAATCATGATTCCAACATCAAGTTCGGTAAAGAATATCGTCAGTAGAAGAGAGCGCTGCATAAAGAAATTACTCAGCATGTCCTGTGCTCATGTCATTCCCACGCAAGGTGAAGGCTTCAGCTACTATGGGCTTCAGAGTTGCCAGATCTCGATGCAGCAATTAAGCTTTGGCGGGACGTGCATGTTTTATGCGGCAGATGCAAGGTAGATGAATTTCATCTGAGAAGCTTGGAGTGTTCGCCAAATACTGTCGAGGTACTCCGTAACGCCATAAACTAATCGAGATAGATATAGACTTCTATATATCAAAATGATCTGAGCGAAAAAAGAAATTGATTTAGCTATGTCAGTCCGTCTGCCCGTAGATACGAAAACTTGAGTAAATTTTTAGGTATATTAATGAAATTTGGTGCGTAGATTCCTGAGCACTCATTACAGATCGCTGTTTAAAATGAATGTTATCGGGCTAAAACATGCACAATTTTTCGATATCGAAAATTCCGAAAACTCGAAAAAGTGCGATAAATCATTACCAAAGAAGGATAAAGCAATGACACTTGGTAGGTGAGTTGACCTTATGACGCAGAAGAAAAAATTAGTAAAATTTTGAACAATGGGCGTGGCAGTTGTTTTTACAAGCTAATTTGGCAGCTGAGTAGGTAATGTTCGGTTACACCCGAACTTAGGCTTCCTAACTTGTTCTAATTAAAAATAATTGTGCTGTTGTTGTTTCGTCAGCTATTGATTTGCAAGATCGTGAATTCGAATCGAGTACAAGGCCTTAACAATAAAACTTAAAAGTTAGAATAGAAGAAAGAAAAAATGTAACACAACATTGCCATAAATATAAGCCCAATATTCACAAAGTTACTTCGACAGATGTCGCAACTTTGTGAAAATCAATTGGCAAAAAACAGAACAGAAATGGAAATTATTAAGACTAACAAATTACTGCTGTGATAGGTGAATGGTAAAAACAGTGGCGCCAAAATATTGCCGAAGAGACTTTGGCAGCTCCCGAAATGGATCCTTACAACAATCTGTGGGAGTTTTCTTAAATTTTTGTTTCGTTTATTCGAATTCAAACATTTTTCAACTAAGAAAAAACATATAAGGACAATACTAATGATAAAAATTATTGTTAGGGGCTTGGCCCGAACTCGCGGTCTTATTAATAGAGACTTTCATCTATAATGTTGCTTTTCGCGGAACTTGAAAGAAAATACCATTGCAGCCACCAAAATTTGCCAAAAGGATATTTTTAAATGGTTTTATTTAGCTTGACTTGACAGGGTGGCTGGATGCCCGGCACGAATGTTGTAATGAAAATGTAAGTAACTTCCCGACAAACTACAAGCGTGAAATTTGGAATATAGTTTAGAACCCGTTGACTATGAAACAATAAGAAAAAAACTCCGATAGGTGGCGCATGGATCGCAGTATTTCAAAAAATCGTATTTGTGGTCCGATTTGGTTCATATTTGAAACATATAATACATACATGAATAGAAAGCGACCTATGTCCGATTTGGCTCATATTTGGAACAAATATTACATACTGTCCGGTAGAAGTGACATCAAAATATCTCTGAGTTGGAGGAGGGACAATCATACGTGGCACGTAGTCGAGTAAAGTCTTTGAAATGATTATGTTTTGAAGAAATAGATTGTAACAAATTGTCAGGAAAGAGTCCTTGTAATAATGAGTCACTAAACGAACTTAGTAGAATCAGAAATAATAAGCAATTAAATAAAGACTAAAAACTTGAAAATAAAATAATAAAAAAAATTTTTTTAAGTTCAACAGTTTTATTGAACACAATACTCGCATGAAATAATAATAATACTAAAAGCTACAAAGTAATTAGCTAGGTACTAGTGATCAAACTCCTCATCAATCTAGAGACAATTAAATAATCAGACAATTAAATAAACGTGTTGGACGCTTTTGTAGCTCTAAGTAAGACCAACTCAACCAAAATAAGGTTTTTTTTTTAATTTCACGCGCCCAACGCTTTTATTTAATTTTCTGATCAACGCCCTAGATTGATGAGGAGTGTGTTGACTACTACCTAGGACCTATCTAATTACTTTATAGCTATTAGTGTTGTTTTTACTTCATGCAAGTATTGTTTTCAATAAAACCGTTTAACTTAAAATTTTTCTAAAATTATTTTATTTAACATAAGTCTAGGTTGGCGGCCGCCGTGGTCTGAAGGTAGCGTGCTCCGCCTGCCACACCGTATGCCCTGGGTTCACACCCCGGGCAAAGCAACATCAAAATTTTAGAAAAAAGGTTTTTCAATTAGAAGACAATTTTTCTAAACTGGGTCGCCCCTCGGCAGTGTCTGGCAAGCGCTCCGGCTGTATTTCTGCCATGAAAAGCTCTCAGTGAAAACTCATCTGCCTTGCAGATGCCATTCGGAGTCGGCATAAAACATGTAGGTCCCGTCCGGCCAATTTGTAGGGAAAATCAAGAGTAGCACGACGCAAATTGGAATAGAAGCTCGGCCTTAGATCTCTTCGGAGTTTATCGCGCCTTACATAATTTTTTTTTTTATAAGTCTATGTTCCTGACTAGAGATTTTCCGCTCGGTAGTTAAACCAATTCTAGTAACAATATGGATGTTTCTGGAGTTGGGTTAACCGACAATGTAGAGAAACCCGATCTAGTATTATTTACTAGGAAATATTAGGTCCCAATTTGGGCTAGGCCGAAGCTTGAAGGGGTAACCCCACAATAAACATTTAGTAAGTTGTCGTGGAACCTACATATGTAAGAGAGAGTGAACATAGCCTCCGTGGGTATTGTATACATACAATAGGATGCTGGGATGCATGTAAAGTCTATCACTCAAACCCACACTTTGCTATGGGGTCCTAATTTGGTGGACAACCATAGGGTATGCAGATTGTCAATGGTTATCATAACGGTAGCCCCAAAACCCCTACATCAGCGTTGCATGCCATCCTACACATCCCGCCTACAGACCTAATGGCCAAAAATATCGTGTTAGCCACTGCCAGAAGGCTTAAGGCCTCGGGACATCTTGAGTTCACGCCATATGGCCATACCGTATAGCACCATTTAATATCGGGCAAGCGGTATATCTGGTCCAGTGCCTGAACTTTGAAAGAGAGGGTTGGCATTAAGGTGCAGAAATGGCATAGCATAAATAGATCCTACGGGCTACCAGATAGCCGCATCGTCTCTCAGGCGGAAATTATAGCAGTGAGAAAAGCAGCAGCAATTCTGGAGGAAGCGTGCTAAAGCTACAGTTGCGCCAACGCAATAATCTCACACAGTATTTCTTAAGGAAGTATCCTGGAATGCAAAGAAATATTGATAAAACTTCGCCCAGGCTGGACAGAACATATATTCTGGGTTACAGACCATACATGGATAGAAGGTAACGAAAAGTCCGACGAATTAGCAAAGGAGAGTGCAAGATTTCTGCAAACTGTCTTAGATCATTTGCAAATCCTACGATATAAGACTCTCAAAGTGGCTCATATCTCTGAAGAGAGAAGACTTAAGGCTCACGATGGCATATCAACTGGACAATGCTTCTGGTGTCACATGCTTATAAGTTGGGCCACGTCAGTAACAGCAGATGTAGGAAGTGCGAGCTGCAGTAAGAAAGGGTTATGCACGTACTGCGTTCGTGTCCTGCCCTCGTCAGGTCAAAGCTACAGCTATAAGTTTGCGGCAGATTTGCCATATCTCGAGCCAGCAATTAAGCTAGTCCTAGAAAAACTTTAGTATTTGCCAAGGGGATGGAGTTGTTCTATAACATAAGTCCTGGCACCTGATTGGGGTTCATACGTTAGGTCGTCAGACAAGTTCTGGTAAGACCATGGACACGTTTAGCCTAGGTGAACATGTTGTATCTTAAAAATGCAACTTCAGAACTTTGAAATATTCCACCCGCCAGATTTTCACAATACTGCTTTACACTAGGAGCACCAAAAGGCAACCACTTGTTTGTCACCTTCAAAGCTGGACCCCTTAAGGTGGAAATTAATTGCTTGTACGCCGCTTTGTCAAAATTTAATATTCGTGAATTAAGTGTCATTAAAGACATTCACCAACAGCTTACCTTCATGCTCAGCAACGGTTCATCAGATATTGCGCTTCTACTATGTGCTGTTAATTTATCTTTATGTTTGAAAAGATAAATTCTGCAACAAATTTCTGGCGCATGTTGGTGATATTTATATAATTGAAAGAAACTACACAGCTTTGCACCAATATAAGCTACTTGGCACAAAGGTGATTATTGAAATCAAAGTAAATTTTCGCGGATGGCTCTGAGGGCTTTTTTATTCTCTACTAGTTCAAACGGCTGAATTCTTTACAGCCAGATTTGTTGATAGTGCTTATGTAGTTTACTTCTTATGTCTCTGGGAAGCAAGGTCTCTCCAATCAGATATCGTTAGGATGTCCAGAATTTTGGGTATTTAAAGAAACTGTGTGTACAGCATTTCTTATCTCTCATTTATGAGGCAGTATTTTCCTGTCTCACAGTGTAGACAGCGATCCGGTGACACAAGAAGACGACTTGTGGCGGCTCTGAACGCTGTATTTGACAGGCCTGCAGTTAGTCCAATGTGTTTCTATTAAGCTCTGTGTATATACTGGAGACGCGTTGCGCGTTAGACGGCCGGCCAATTTCTTTATAGATAGCTGAAGGCATTTATTTTCCTCTGCCCCAAATGATGCTAGCGTTGGACTTGATTATTTTGTTACGTCACTGACAAGTACAACTACACACTCGTCAAAATGCAGGTCACAATCGGGCAGTGGGTGGCGTAATGCCATTGACAAGAATGTCCAATATTTCTGAAATATGTGCCGTCCAAGTCGTTATTATGGCCGCTTAATACTTCGTTGGTGATTGCGCCTGATTTCAAAAAATAGACTTAGGATATAGTTGTCGATTTTTCAGCAAAGCATGGGAGGGCCTGCCGCCATTATCGTTTAGACAGTGGCGTAGGTGGAAATGGTAAATTCTAAGGGTGAGGAAGGATGCTGTAAATGTTAAACAAAAGTGAAGATAAAACGCGACACACCTTGATCTTTTGGATTTTGTTGTTACGCTCCTGAACTAGGCCAATACCTGCCGAAAACAAAGATAGTTCACGATTCACCTACTAAGGATAGGGTCTTGCCGTAAAGTTCTGTTAGAATAATATTATCTTCGCTATTGACAAGAAGAGTGGTATCAAATCGATATCCACTAGACCAACAAGTCCCCCCTACACTATACATGTTAGTTATTTCTAAATTTTCATTGCCCGGCCAGAGAGATATTTTTTGCCACTCCAGAATACTCTCCCTGCTGGCAATGCCGAGAAGGTGGCAGCTCGGACAAGTCTGCGAAGCCGTAAGCTTCGTCTCTTGTATCACAGCTAAGCGGATGATGTCCCGCTTCAGCAAGTCAACTATCTCATTGATGTTTCCAGTTAACGCGTAACATTTTAACTGCTTCTCAAACTACGGAAAGACTAAGACGGGGCGAGCACATGTCACAAAAGTTTTTTGAAAAATTAGGAATGCTTGGATCTTACCCAGACCACCCTGTGCTAAGGAACCATCCTTTGCAAGTAGCATACTGACAAGATCGTTGTCTTCCCAAATAAACGCGTTTCCGGAAAATACAGCAAACCCACTTCTCTAGTCCGGGATAAGATTAAACATCTTAGAAGGAGCAAGGATCTGCTCCGAGGATAAGAATTTTTAAGAGGGATGCGTGTCGTGAGAGCTTAACGTGGGGGAGCGAGTTAAAAAGGCCTCGACTGCACTTTTTGCATGTAATATATTGCTGGAGTGTATTTGGGGTGTATTCCCCTCTCTCTCTCATTGGGTACGAACAGCGATTTTAAAGTCTATATTTGATATGGAGTCTTTGTTTGGTGGACAGCCACACAAAAAGGAAACTTACTTCAAAAAGTTAGAGTGGGTAAGCAGGTTATCAATGCTTCGCATTATGGGAGCCCTAAAAATAGTCCCGATAGCTGCACTGTATGCCATTCTGCACATTCACCTGTAGAGCTGGTGGCAAGGGACATAGCGGTAACAACTGCAACGAAGCTCAATGCCATAAATTATAGGATATCTGAGCTTCAAACAGGTCCTGCGCGCCACAAAGCGGTGGATGGTTAGCGCAAGTATGCCAAATGGCAGAAGAGGTAATGCACGTGCACACCGATTTCTCAAAGTAGTGAAAGGAGTAGGGTCTGTAGTATACTGTGTTAATCCGGAGAAAAGTGCACATGATCGACCAAAGCGGGAAAGCCGTGAACCCAAGCGCGGAGCTGTAAAGTGTCGAAGATAATGTGTAGATCTTATAACCTTAGACTAACAAAATTACTGATATTAAAAAAAAGAGAGCACGTAGACTCATGACGGATATTTTAACTGAACACTGCCTTTTGGTGTCACATGCTTTTAAATTAGGTTTTAGCAGTGATAGCAGATGTAGGAAGTGAGCTTTGGACGAGGAAACCATCGAGCACGTTTTATGCTAGTGCTCTGCGCTTGCCAGACTCAGACTCTAGCTATAAGGAGCGATACAACTGTTATATCTCGAAGCAGCACGCTTCTGAGTCGTTTCATAACACAGTTCCTGGTTTTTGATAAGGCTTTTCAGTTTGGTCGTTAAACAAACTTCTGGTAGCACTAAGGACTCATTCAGTCTTTGTGAGGTTCTCACGGACCGTCCAGTTCAACCTAACCTACCCTTAAATGACAACCTCTTTTCCGAAAAATCCCTTGACGTTCTGCTACATACTATGTACAACCGCCTGCGGTGGGAAGCACTCTTTCAAACCGCTGAGTTGTTTGCTAAGCTACAACCAAAAAGTGAACTTAAATATCCATTCAAAAGAAATTATCAATGTGTGCCTCAAAGTTAAAAACAAACATGTCAAAAGCTTCTGAAGTTCTGAAATTTGATACTTTTTCCATTTGTATTCGCTTTAGCAATCTCATAATGTACACTATTGTGTGAAGTTGACGGTTCGTATGAGCAACATTTTAATTGATATTTGCTGGAAATTTAGATCACAAATGTCACGTTAGGGTTGACGTTATTTTGCAGGAATGCTGCTTTTTTATGATATCTGTTGTAATTTTTTAACAAACTTAAGACATTTAGTAGAGTTCTGACGGCTGTACGACAACCAAAAAATATTACTAAGGCAGTACTGCACGGCAAGGCACGTCCGCCCGGTTTGAGGTGGTGGATAAAGCGCAAATCCCCACGGTACCAAAAGTTAAGGTATGGATACCATATGTGATGAAGTCGGAGAATACACTGCGACTTCTGCAGAATCAGAATCCGAACATACCGACACAGGATTAGATGATACTTACTGTATCTCGGCCTACGGAGGAAGGTCAGTTCTACATCTTCCAAATAAACAAGCAGGCGGAGGATATATTGTACACGCAGCTTTGAAAAATGTCCTTTGGTATAGACAAAATTTATATGCGACTCAGGAAAAGAAGTCCCGAGGATAAAAATCCTAACACACTAGAAGTAGGCGAGGTCGAAAAGGACCTCAAAAGCTTAAGAGAAAAAAGACAGGTGGAGGTAGCCGACGTCCCACGAAGAGGACGAACAGCCAAATGGTGCTGCGAGCCGTACAAAGGTATACCCGGCACAACAGTTACGAGAGGCCGAAGAGGTCCTCGAACACTCTAAACCGAAAGGGCAAGGGAGGACGATGACGTCACCAGGAAGGTGCTGGAGGGGAACAAACAGCCCAATGGAGCTGCGAGTCCTACAGATAAACCTCCAACACAGTAAAGTGGTGTCGAGCGAACTCCTCCTAACTCGTGGTTCTCATCAGGAAGAAATATTTCTGCACTTAGCGCGCGCGGATTTGGCGTTTACTGTGCGCAAACGGAAGGGCGGATGCGACTTGGAGTAATGGTAAGGAAACAGCTGCATTCGTGTATGCTGAAAAATTACACTACTGAGGACCTCGTAGTGGTGGTCGTTGAGAAATGGAATAAGCAGGCATTTATCCGGGCATCCTGCTACAGGCCCCATGCTGCGGAGGTTCCACCAATGGAGTGCAATAGGCTAGTACAGGAGGAAGAGCGCAAAGGGCGGTTGGTCATAGGCGCGGATTCAAATGCGCACCACAATGCGTGGGGAGGAGCAGATACGAAGGTGAGTGGCGAATCTCTAATTATAACATTGTTCCAACATCTAGCAATGTTTTGGATATTACATTGAGCTCCGAACATGATATTTCAAGGTATGATTAGATGGTTCTTGATAGGCCATCCTTCTCGGACCATGCGTATATCAGCTTTATTGTCCTCCCAAAGAGGGTAGAGAAGGGAGGAATCTTTAGAAACCCTAGGTCAACGAACTGAACTAAATTCCAGAAACAGGTAGAAACACAACTGGGACAACCCAAAGAGGTTGCCAATGTGGAGGAACTGGAAGAGTCTAATGAATTCCTAACAAGGACGCTTATGACTGCGTATATCAAAACTTGCCCTCTAAGAAGATTCAGAGGAAAAGCAAATCCGCCATGGTGGAGCAATGAGCTAGGTCTTCTAAGAAGACAGGTAAAAGTAATGTTGGAGCTAGCAAAGACCGCGGAAAGCGAAGCGTGTCGGGACGAATACAGGGATCTACCGAGGATCTACAAGCGTGAAATTTCTAGAGCGAAGAGAGTCTCATGGAAAGGTTTCTGTACAGAGACAGAGTGCTCCAGCGAAACAGCACTGTTTAGAAAGTCCTAGCAAAGGAAAACATAGTCCAGGGACTAACAGGGAGAACGGGGTATGGTCACGTAATAGTGAGGAATCCCTTGAGGTGTTTCTAGATACACATTTCCCATCGGTAGATGGTTTAGAAGAGACAGTAATTAGCACTCACACCTCGAACACGGGGCGGGTATTGCCGGGCTTGTTGACCGATACCAAGATCGAATGGGCAGTGAAGATGTTTTCTAAGTATAAATCGCCGGGCCCAGATGGTATATTCCCGGCCATACTACAGGTTTCAAATAGAGTGGTCGTGGAATGGCTCAAAATAATACGTGGATGAAAAGCTGCTGTGCACAACACAACATCCGTACCCCAAAGGCAAGTCGGTAGACACCGCATTGCATAGGGCGGTAATAAGCACAGAGAAAGCCCTGGAATATAAGGAATATGCTCTAGAAGTCTTCTTAGACATTGGGCCATTATGGACGGCCTTAATTACATTAAAGTACATCCAGCCTTAACGAGATAGATCGGCTGCATGTTAAATTGCAGGAAGATTACACCACAATAGGGATTGTACGAGGCCACGAAATCAGTGGACAGAGACACGCCGCAGGTAGGCGTGCTAACACCTCTGCTGTGGACGCTGGTCATCAACCAACTTTTCAGGCGCTTAATGGGGAGGGGTGACCCTGCAGGAGAAACCTTGCACAAAGTATCTAAGAATCATCCTAGACAGTAACCTCTCAAGGAGGCTCAACGTGGAGGAGAGGGTGAAGAAGGCTACAACGGCACTTTATGCATGTAAAAGAGAGCTAGGGTATACGTGAAGCTCGTATCGTATCGCCCTCTCTTTATCATTGGGTTTTACAGCGATTGTAAGCCCTATTCTATACTACGAAGTTCTTGTTTGGTGAGCCACACAAAAAGCAACCTACCTCAAAAAATTAGAGGGGGTATGCAGACAATCAACGCCTAGCATTACGTGAGCCTTGAAAAAACCCCGATGGCCCCACTGTGTGCCATCCTGCACATTCCACCTGTATACCTGGTAGCAAAGAACATAGAGTTAACACCTGCAACCAGGATCGGTGTCTTGGGGTAGTTGGAGCGCCAACCATAAAGCCATAGTAGTCAATCCCGAGACGAAAAGACTACTTGTTTCCCTATCTGCTCTTCGAGAGAGATCTTAAGGGCACAATAGAGGTGGACGGTTGGCGCAAGTGTGCTCAAATGGCGGACGAGCCTATACATGTGTACACAGATGGTTCCAAAATAGTGGAAGGAGTAGGGTCTGCGGTATACTGTGCTGACCCTGAAATAAACAGATCCTACAGGCTGCAGGAGTACTGTAGCATTTTTTAACCGGAAATATTAGCCGTAAGCAAAGCAGTGGGAACCCTGGAAGCTGCAACCGTGCTAACTTTTATATTGAGAGTCAAGCAGCAATTAAGGCAAAAATCTCTTATAGCACAGCATATAAATGCGTGTTAGTGTATAAGCAATCCCTGGAGAGAATCGGGACAGAGAGGAGGATACATCTATATTGGGTCCCAGGGCATATGGGAATGAAAAAGTGGATGAACTAGCTAAAAAGAGCGCATTCCTTGCTCCGTAGAGGTCCCAGTTTGACTGTGCGAGACTAAACGAAGGCTAGTGGTGCACATGATCGACCAAGCAGGAAAGGCGTGGTTTCAAGCGCGGGGCTGTTAAATTGCGAAGATTATGTGTAGATCTTACAACCTTAGACAACAAAGAGAGGACTGTAGACTCATGACGGGTATTCTGACTGGTCACTGCCTTCTGGCATCACATGCCTTTAAATTAGGCTTGGTCAATGATAGCAGATGTAGGAAGTGCGGTCTGGAGGAAGAAACGATCCAGCACGCTTTGTGCTCGTGCCCTGCGCTTGCCAGGCTAAGACTCCAGCTATGTGATACATCTGTCAGACCTAGAAGCAGCAAGTGGCTTAAGTCCTAAGAATCTTTTAGTATTTGCCAAGAGGACGGAGTTATTTTATAACATATGTCCTGGTTTTTGATAGGGTCTTTCAGTTTAGTCGTTAAAACAAATTTCTGGTAACATTACTGACTCAATCAGGTTAAGCAAGGTCCTCATGGACCGGCCAGTTCAACCTAACCTAACCTAAGCTGCAGCACAAAAGACTAGATTGATAGTATTAAAGGCAATTCGACTTCCAAGCTTGTTAAAATCTGCTCTACGAAAGTCTGCAATGCACTAATATATGCCCCCTTCATGTCAAGAAAGTTTCCAAGCGTGAATTTTTTGCTAGAGTGACCTTTATGCCAGTTTAACCACCCAATGTTCTAAATCCTCGGCAGAGACACGAGAGCTCTTCTCGCCTTCAGTATGCCTATGTTACAAGACCTGGAAAACAATGAGTTATTCAGCTGCATATAGCACAGGAATTATTCCATCAGACCCTGAGGATTTGTAGGGCTTAAAACTATTGTTAGTCCGTGCAAACTCGTTTTCTTCCAGGAGGTAACTGGCAACGCTTTTTGGCTAGGAAACGCTGTCGTGAGTGAACGAACCTAGGAGTTTCTGAGTTACGCGTACAATGTAGCTAGAAGGATCACTTAACGTCTAGATAGCGGTCAATCGACGCCACTGGCTAAGCGTTAATGACAACAAAACTGGACGCCTCAATCACTCAAGAACGACTATCGATCAAGCTGCTGGTACTGTTAACAGGTCGCTATCTCAGATGGACATAGGAATCACTAATGAGATTGACCACAAACAGCTTCTGCGGAATTAAGCCATTTCAATAAGTCAAAGTAATTTAGAGCTTAACCAAACATTTTTAATATTCTTTATATTTAAAAAAGTAAAACTTTATTTATAAGAATTACAAAAATCACGACACGATGTAAACGCACGTCGAAATACCAATATTAAATTTTTTCCATACCATTGTCGATTCGCTCACTGAACTTATGACATGAGCCCTGAAAAATATCAGAAAACTCATCAAAACAAATTTTAAAATTTCCATAAAATATTCATGAATTCTCGAGTTTTTTCAAGAGCGGCATTGAGAATGCTTTGTATAATTTGGAAACAAAGTTATTCTTAATAAGATTTTGAAAAAAAAATAAATTATTTACCAAATTTGATAAAAGTTACCAATACTTTTATACAAAAATATATTCTTAACTTTCTATTCACTTATATGGGGAAATCCGCCAAACTTAGGTTTTTTTGAGAAAAAAATTTTTTTGGAGACATGGTAACACGCAAATATCTTTTTGTTAGGAACATTGAGGGGTAAATTGGAGCTATAGTGCATCGCTGTTAATTGTCTTACATAATTCCTCAAAAAGATATAGTCAAAAGATCGAGCAAAATATGTATAAATTGAGGTCGCAATGTTAAATATACATTTATTTCAACACTTCTGTACCGATTATATCGCACTTTTAACAAAAATAGATATATGCAGCTGTTAGCTATGTAAAATTTTTTTGATACACAAAACACGGTTTTTTAGATATCGGTACAAATATAAAATCATCAGTGAGTAATTGACTGTCAACTAGTTCAGACGTACTTGCTGTCTCTTCTTTGTGACTCTTTTTCGTTATTGTCAGTGACACTACTGTATTGTTATATATTAACACCGAACACGTGCCGAGTTTTTTTTTTTTTTTTTGTTTTTTTTTTTTTTTTTGTTCTTTGTTTTTTTTGTGATAAATAAATCATCTTTACAAAGCAAATAGAATCCACGTGCAGTGTAGTGTTTAACAAATTTAACCATGGCCTCCGATCCGGGGGGTGGTGATACAAACTATTACGCGATACTTAGTGAGGGTCCGCCTAATAAGCGTAAGAGTTTCAACCTCAATAATACACGTGATTATCCTATCTTAAAAAAACCAAGCCAACATTCCAACCCAAAGTCAGTGTCGTACCCAAAATTCTTAATAATAAAGGCCAAAAACAACAAACCGATAAAAGACTTCAATATTTTTCTTATCAATAAAGCACTAGAATCCATAACCACCGACCAACCCCTATCAATATCCTTTACTCGAGAGGGAGACCTCTTGATCCTTACTAAAAATAGCCAGCAAACCGCCAAATTCCAAAAAGCCACTAAGTTGTCAAACTTATGTGATATATCTGTTACCCCGCACCCAACTTTGAATACTGTGAAAGGTGTAATTTACTCCGGTTCCCTTACATACTTAAGTGAAAAAGAAATTGTCGAGGGTCTCCGTGATCAAGGCGCCACTGAGTGCAAAAAAATCACAAAAATTAAGGACGGAAAACCTGTTAACACACCTCTGCATATCATCTCTTTTGAAAGCTACGAACTTCCTACAGACGTAAACGTCGGATGGCTAAAAGTCAAAGTAGAGCCATACATCCCATCTCCCATGCAATGTAAAAACTGCTTCACCATGTGACATACAGCAATACACTGCAAGTCTGATGCCAAATGCAATGTCTGTTCTTCTGGTATGCACGAACCGTTACCCTGCACGAAAGTGGAATGTATCAATTGTAAACAACAGCATAGGTCCGACAACAAAAATTGCCCTGCATTTCTAAAAAGAAAAGATATAATCACCTTGAAAACGCTTAAGAAATGCTCTTTCAGAGAAGCAACCGAAGAAGTAAACAATAAAAATATTCAATACAAAGCATTACACAAAAAATTAGAAGAAGCTATATTAAACAAGAAAAGCAAACCCAATGTACAAAAAACAATACCAACCATCATCGGTAATAATACTACAATCCCTCTCACCACCCCTTCCCCCACAACACCCAAAAGTGATTCTTCCTCACTATTAAATACCACGAGTCACGATAACCCTCAAACCTCTCAAAGTTCCCTACATTTAAACTACGCAAATAATCTAGAAGCCAAGTCAACAGCAAATCACTCACTAAAACCCAATTTTCCAAGCAATTCCAATTTCAACTCAAACAGGAACTCAAATCTATTTAGCGAATTACTAAACAAACAGGTTTTTCAATACAATATAAACGACACCCATCTTTCCACACCACACTCCCCAACAACTGACATTATACACTCCCTCAACTTGCCCTCAATGGAAACAGAGGAATCTCTTACGATTGAAAATTAATTTTTTCGATCGTAGAGCTTCCAATGTTTTCATCACAACTTTTTTATTTGATTATGGTAGTTAAGATTCTTCAGTGGAATCTTAATGGTTACCAAAATAACTATAATCAACTCTTATGACTAATAAAAGAGAAAAAATATCAAATAATAGCACTTCAAGAAACTCACCTTGATCTAAATTGTAATACATACACAATACCAAAAAACTTTTGCATTTACAACAAAAATGATATCGAGCAACGCTCACCAAAAAAAAAAGAGGAGTGTCACTCTTAGTGCACAACTCTTTGGAACAATCCGAAATCGCTTTGAACACGAGAATATTATCCGTCGCAGTAAAAATAAAATCCAGTATCCCATTTGTAGTAATTAGCACTTACATCTCTCCATCAGAACATATATCTGAGAACGACCTTCACCAACTACTAATAAACTTCCATGACCCAATATGTTTAGTCGGGGATTTCAATGCATGGAGTCCCATGTGGGGTTCCCCTAACTTTAACAAAAGAGGCAGAATACTCACTAACTTTATCCAGAACAATAACCTCTTAATTCTAAACGACAAATCCCCTACCCACTTCTCTACCCACTCGACACTAACACATATTGACCTCAGCATTTGCAGTCCACCACTGAATATAGCCGCTACATGGGAAACGGCAGATAGCCCACATGGAAGTGATCACTTTCCTATATCTCTCTCCCTTTTTAGTCAAAATAACCACACAAACCCCAACCCAACCAAAAGATACAAATTAGAACGAGCTGACTGGCCATCTTTCCAAAATTCAATTGCGGATGGTATGAATGATTTTATTCTCAACCCAAACGTTAATATAAACCAAACCGCAGCAATTATGCTTAGAAAAATCCGCCATAGCGCCAATCTCACAATACCAATTGCCAAGCACAGAATACATAACTATCCCGTATACTGGTGGAACGACACCGTGTCTGCTGTAAGAGACGAAAAAGTGAATCTTTGGAAAACCGCTAAGAGATCCCCAACAACCAATAACATAGTTGCTTATAAAAGAGCAAATGCAAAGTTCAAGCGTGAAATTAGAATTGCAAAGAGGGCCGCCTTCGTAAGCTTTACTAAAGACATCAACTGCAATACACCAGCAAAAGCTCTTTGGCAGAAGGTAAACGCACTTTATGGCCACCACCCCTCGTCACATATTCATGTCCTCCAAGCTGATGACGGCTGCATTGCTTCTACACCAGAGGCAATTAGCAATGTATTAGCTAAACAGTGGTCGGACTACTCCAAAGATAATAATTTTTCACCTGTGTTTATAAGAAAAAAGCGTTCAAGCCTTAATTCAATTAACCTCACGTACACGTTAGATAACAAATCCAGTCAACTCGAACTCCCCCTTTGCCTCGAAGAACTCAATTCTTGCCTTTCCACTCTTAAAGGCTAAACCCCTGGACTCGATAACGTATCCTACCCCCTTCTTCAAAATCTTCCTGCCATAGGTAAGCAGAAACTACTGCAGCTCTACAACATAATATTCGCATCTAGCACCATACCACAACAATGGAAAACAGCACTTGTAATCCCTATTCCCAAGCAAGGTAAGCCTAAAGACAAACCAGATGGATACCGTCCCATATCACTAATTCCCTGCATTTCAAAAGTCATGGAGAAAATGATAGCGCGCCGTCTAATGTGGTATATACAAAGCAAAAACCTTATTTCCAGTCAGCAAACAGCCTTCAAAACAGGCTGCAGCACCATCGATGCTCTCCTTGTCCTAGACGAACAAATATCCAATGCTATCTCCGCGAAAAATCATGTCTCCATTCTTTCCATTGACATAGAAAAAGCCTTTGACCGTGTCGGTCTCCACTCTATCATTGACCAACTAACATCTTGGGGAGTCGGACAAAAAATGATAAACTTTATTCGCAACTACCTACAAAACCGGAAAATGCGGGTCAGAGCCTATAACTTCACAACTGCCCAATTGGCTCTTGAAAATGGTATCCCTCAAGGTTCGCCACTTTCGGTAACCCTCTTCTTGATTGCATACGATAAACTTAGTCGTATAATACAGGAACATAAGTACTTCAACCATTTCCTTTATGCCGATGACCTTTGCATTTTTGTAAAGGTCTCAAACGTTAATAAATTTACCACCGAAACTAACATGCTATTATATAAACTAGTAGATTGGTGCAAAATCAGTGGCACAAAAATTTCCATAGCTAAATCAAAGCATTTACATATATGCAAAAAACGAAACTGTAATAGCATAGACTTAAGTATAAACAATCAACATGTACAAAATGTAAATACTCTTAAGATCTTAGGCGTAATATTTAATAATAAATATAATTGGAATGACCACACAAACCACTTGTGCGAGTCCCTGCAAAATAGATTTAATGTTATAAAATGCCTCAGCAATGTTAAGTTAGAAAGTAATACAAATACACTTATAAAAATAATCAAAGCAACAATTTTGAGTAAAATTGATTACGGCCTCCCTATATTCGGATCAACATCGCAAAGAAACATCTCAAAAATATCTTCTATATATCACTCCGCAGCACGTTTAGCGATTGGGGCGTTCCGCACAACACCAATTATCAACATTCTAACTGAAACCGGATTACCACAAATAAAAGACAGAATAACATACATCACTGGCTGCTTAACCACCAAGCTAACCGACAAGGCCGAATCCCCACTACTTTCGGTACTTAAAAACAGGCTAAAAAGGAAACGTAGAACTAAAAACACACCAGCGTTGCAAAAAGTTATAGAACTCGCAAAGAATATGGACATACCAATCAACACCACACAACCTTACAAACCCCGAGCTCCGCCATGGCACTTAAAAGACAATACGGTTATACTGGCTCTATCCAAATACAAAAAAGAAGACACACCGCCAGACATATTCCTCCAGGAATTTCTAAGTATTCTCGATAATTATCCCAACTGGAACATACTCTACACAGATGGGTCCAAATCGCAACACACCGTTGCATTTAGCGTTACCACTGACAAACACACATTAACATCAGCCTTACTTCCAACAGCAGCTTCTATATTCACCGCAGAAGCAATTGCTATACTTTACGCAATCAAAAACGCAATCCACAGCCATCAGAAATACATTATTTGCTCGGACTCGCTATCTACACTAAACGCTATTAAGAATATCAACTATTGCGACAAAACTGTTTGCGAAATAAGAGACCTAGTAATTGCAAATACTAGTAAAATCAAACTTCTATGGGTACCCAGTCACTTAGGAATACAAGGCAATTGCCTTGCTGATTCCACAGCAAAGCTAGCTACAAAATCTCCACTTAAACTGGTAAACACCCTAAGTAAAAACGATATAAAATGCTTCGTGCTCAAATTTTGTTCGTTATCAGCCAACCAAAACTACGCCGACTATTCACATTTCTATAAAAATATAAACCCCAGTGGACTAGCACCTATCTTTCCTAGTGGACTGCCAAGAAGGCACATTATAAAATACACACGATTTCGTCTCGGACACTCAAAAATAACACAAAAACATCTCATAGAAAACACTCAGCCGCCCACCTGTTTATTCTGCAACAACCCTACTAGCATCCTCACTATAACTCATATAATAGAAACATGTCCATACTTAAACAACTTACGTCAGCAAATACACGCCAACAATTTCAGGGAGGTCTTAATCAATGTCAGTTACGATAACGTAAAAAAGTTTGTTAAGTTCCTTTGTAAACTCAACTTATATTTCCAAGTGTGATTAACATTATTGTAATTTTATAAATTTTTATTTTATTTTTACTTTTCTTACTACCTAATAGTTTTGTTAAGCAATTTCTACACTTTGCATATAATAAGCTTGATGGCCAATGTTGCTAAAGCTAAATACTACATTGTCTAGGTTAATTGATTTAATCTTTTCAATAAAATAATAATAATAATAATAATAATAAAATCGAATAACAGCCAAATATTTTTTACTGCAAAGTTTGCAACACATATATTTTAACATCTTTCTAACGATTCTTTTGAAACTTTAAAAACATATAGATATGTGAACGAAGTATGTTTAGGTAAAAGAGTTTTAATACCCGAGATCCGGTTTTGGAGATATTGATGAAAATATAAACCCAGAAAACCTTAACTTTTTTACTTATTTAAACACTTCTTAACCGATTGTGTTGAAATTTTATCAGGATGTACATATCTGTATGGGGTATATATAGGTAAAATTTTGTTGATACCCGAAACCCGGTTTTAGAGATATCGGCAAAAATATGAAACCGGATAACCGTCAAATATGTTTTTACCTGCAATATGGATATCAAACAAAAACCGTAGTTGTCATATCGATATTCATGCATCTTAAGGCTATTACATGAAAAAAGTAATGTAAGCATAGAACTTCATTAAAATATTAATATTGTACACAGAGCAAAGTTAATTGATTTGTTTTTTTTTTTAATTATTTGTACCATATTTGTGTTTCCTTTCATGTACTTTTAAATAAAACCTGGTTAAAAAAAAAATTCCTACACTTTTTGACGATTGCCAATTTTTGTCGAAAATTTCGTATATTTGCCCCAATAACTTTCCTTGCCTGAATATTCCAAGATGAGGCAACTGATGGTATACTACTGTGGGGTAGAGAAAAAATTAGCAAACGGGTATGAAGTGATAAAAGTAAAATTGTAGCTCTGCCCACAAACAACCATGCTCCTGAAAAAAATTTACACAACCAAGCGCTTCCAGTTTTCTGCCTCTACCTTCAAAACAGAAAGGGGCACATCGAGTTTTAAGCCCTAGGTATTTTTAGTCCTTGATCGGCTTTTAGCGTGCCAAATTTCAATACTCAGTTACCTCAAAAAGCTATAAGCAAAAAACTGTCAATATTGAAAATGACAAAAAAAAGTATCGCTACCTTGATTGATGATAGTTTTGAGTATTGGAGGGGCACATTAATTGTGCTCAGACTTTTAGAATCTCCGTCTCAAAAACAACATTCAGTTTAAATTCCATAGGCTCATTCCATTTTAAGACACCCGGTTCGCGCAGGACATGATTTTTGATTTCGATGAAATTTTAATATGTTGTTCTTTGGTCCAAACAATGAAATACGTGTATTTTTTCGGATTTATCGGCAATTTAATTCCATAAAATACAGTCGGTATTTTATTCACATATTTTTTCAACTGTCAATAACTTTGTCAAAAATTAACCGATTCTCATGATTTTTTCTTTGAAATGTTCGTTATTATATTTACTTTTATAAGACTTTATGAACAATTGTATATAGTTAAATTATTTTTTTAGTATTTAGTAAAAAGTTAAGACTTTTTTTTTTTCAAAAATTAATATTTCAAAAAAAACGGTTATTGTTTTTTGTTTAAACTTTTTCTATATTGAGTGAGCAGTTTATATTTCAACTTGGGTTTAAACAACAAAAAGGGAAGTTTAAACAAAAAAAAAAATTACCTTTTTTGAGAAATAAATTTTTGAAAAAAGTTATAAATTTTTACTAAATACTAAACAAAAATTTTTAAACTATATGCTATTGTTTATAAAGTTATATTAAAGTAAATATATTAATGAACATTTCAAAGCAAAAATCATGAGAATCGGTTAATTTTTGACAAAGTTATTGACAGTTGAAAAAATATGTGAATAAAATACCGACTGCATTTTATGGAATTCAATTGCCGATAAATCCGAAAAGAAATTTTTTTGAGGCAAAAAAAATACACGTGTTTCATTATTTGGACCAAAGAACAACATATTAAAATTTCATCGAAATCAAAAATCATGTCCTACGCGGATCGGGTGTCCTGAAATGGAATGAGCCCATAGCGTTTCAGCGATGCCTCAAAATTTTATCGAAAAAATTAACAAAAAAAAATCAAGGTTATCGCTGGAAAAAGTATAAAATCGACGTTTTTTACGCTTTGAAGTTCTGCAAAAACATACTATCAACTTTCTTGATTTTTAAAATCATCTGATCGGATAGTAAAAAGGTCAAACTTAATGTCCTTGTACTTTTTTCTGGCCTTAAGTTTTTTGCCCGTGTGTAAAACCCGAGTATGCAAAAAAGAAAAAGTTTTTGGAATTTGCCCATATATGTACCATATAACGTGAGCTAAATTAAATATTTATTGCATATTATAACCACTTTCGCTTAAACCATCTCACACACACTTTAATTAATTAGCGGCTTCCTTCATATTCTATTTATTTGTGCACTTCTCTTTTCCGCTTTTTTATCAGAACCACTAAACGCTCTTTCAATCACTTAATACAAAATTATTAGTAATTATGTGGTTAACAATCTCAAGGGTTGAAATAAACACGTAATTGAATCTCAACACACACACACAACTACACTCAACACAACTATTTTTTGTTACTTAGTAAACAATTTTTTTTACTTTGATTTTCGTGTTGCGCGTGAATACAAACAATCGCGCCGACGTGCCATTAAAGACTGAACTACGGTTGCCTATGCCTGCAGGTTTAAATCTTTCACAATATCAAAAAGTATGTAGCAGCATTATGCATGTGCCACTTTCTATCGGAGAATATTTTTTATTTTGTTTCTTTTGGCATGGTAGAGCCGGCATTCAATTGACAAATATCTTATGAATGAAACAGTTGAATTTAGTGAAAGTAGTGAAAGTGTACAAAGCTTTTTACCACACTGTGGTGAATTTCTTTGAAAGCTGCATGTGTCCTGAAAAATATTTATTTTTGTCTTATATCTTGCTCTTGGTTATCTTCTTTTTTTCTGTCATAAACATACAAATGAAGGTTTTTATAGTTGGTTTACTATAATGCAAATAACATTAATATTAAGATTTTTTACTTCCTACAATGGTGGCCACAGTTTCTGTTGAATTGAATTTTAGACATGATTTTTTGATTCAGCGCATACTGCACCCTCCTTGTCAAGTCCTCGGCCTTTTCGTTGCCTTCACTCCGCGATATTGGACTCAAAAATACCCTGCAGTCAAAAGCCAAAGTATTCAGCAAACATTCTAGTTCATTGACTAGAATTTTGTGGGTTTAGTAGTATGAAAGTTAGTGTATGAGTAGTTATTTGACTAGAATTTTGTGGCGTTCATCATACTGGTCAGTTCTAGAATAGCTCATTGACTATAACTTTGTGGTATTATTCATACTAGTTAGAATTTAAATAATTTATTTGACTAGAATTTCGTCTGTCGGCTCGAGGAAATGCGCGATTGCTTTCTGTAGCCAATTTGTTATGCATACTTCAGTTGACAATGCTACATATCGTCCAAATCAGTGGGCACATAAACACAAGCATGACGAGTCAACCCTCACCGTTATCTCAACAGAGGTTAAAGAAATTATTGAAAAGGCCAAGCCTTCCATATAAACAGTCCCAGAAGGAAGACCTATACCGATGCCAAAACACCTTGACCATGAGGGCATCAGTAGCCTAGGAAATTTTTTCTACTTGTCGTTAAAATCCTATGCCTTTCCAGAATAACAGAGAAAGACCGGAAACCCAGCCGGTATCTACCGATATTATCCCTTTAGTCAGTAACGAAAACGTTTAAAGCCGTTATGAATCTCTCAATTAAATGAAATTGTTCGACTATCCAGCCATCAGCATGACTTCCGTAAAGTGCATATCACTACCACCATTCTGAACTCCATTAACACTCATAACAGGATGGCGCTAGTGCAACTTAGCCTGTTTTGACACAGCAAACACTACTGGTTCATTCCTTCTCCGTTAGATAGATAGATAATTACTGGGGATTTCACTGCGACCATTGGCCACCACCTCATCCCATCCGACTTCCATGATGAACCCTAGCATTGGCTTGAGGGATTAAATGTGGGAATGTTCTGGCCATGGTGAACCCATAAACTTAGCCCTGCGTCTTGAGATTGCGTCACATTCCTGTGCTATTCCGTTACTTTTTAGTTTTCATATATATGTACGTATTTTTATTAAAATTTATTCCAAAATATAATGTATTGAAGTGATAAATTTTAAAGTTATATACATATGTATATATATACATACCTTTTATATATATGAAATATAATGAATAACATAAATTTGAGCTAATTTATCAATTTTCAAGTAATTTTTCAACCCAACTGAGACTAGTATATTAAATAGTAGGATGCTGATGCAAATATCGACTAGTATGTCAACTGTTATTACAATGATGCAAAGATTGAGTAGCATGCCAACTGGTATGTTGATTTTGAATACACTGACTAGTATGTCAATTGGTATGAGTCTGATGGGTATGCTGACTAGTATATCATCTCGTATGATGTTGGTGTATATAATGACCAGTTTGTCGATTGGTATGATGCTGATGCATAGGCTGGCAATTGATATTTCGTAGGAAATCGCCGTGTTAAAAATACCAGTTGCTAATATGGAAAAAAGACAGAACACATACTAGTTGGGATTTTTGGCAAACTAGTATTCTTCTAGTATACAACTAGTTGGTTTGACTGCAGGGTACCTAAGAGAGAATACCTAAGGCTCATGATAAGTGGATACTACCTTCTGACATCACACTCATATAAGCAAGACCTCGCCAGTAACAGCAGATTGCAGGAAACCACGGAGAGGATAATTCTGTTTTTTGTATTCTGCGCTTGCAGGGTCAAGGCTGCAGTTCTAACAGCGGGAGGTTACCACCTTCTGAGGCAGTAATTAAAGTAGGCTTTAGAAAACGTCTGATATTTTCCAAGAGGATGGTGGCTTCAGAGCTATCTAGGTAGCGAAATAGATGCCGCGTCTGAAAAAGACAAACAAATTAGCCCAACACCGCAATCCTTAGCTGCGGAGGAAATTTTCCACCATCTGATCTAGACAATGTGAGAACGGTCATCTTTCGAAAAAAAAAATAACAAAACGGCGGATATTACAGACCTCCGGCCGAACTGTTCAATTACGTATGCTTATAGTTACTAAAAAGCAGGCTCCAATTATTATGCAAAATATGGTCAAAGGAAGATATGCCGGAAAATTGAGATATAAATGGTCTGTACGCAATGCGAAAAGTTCGGGCTGAGCGGAAGGGGGCGCTGGTATGGCGCGGGTCACCCTTCACCTGGGCTGGATGGCAAGAGTGGTGTCTTCGGACTTTCTCCCTCCGTCACCCACCCAGGTGTCGAGTGGCGCGACGCCGAACGACCAAGCGACCTCAGCGGTGAAACCAGCACTAACCCGAGTCCTCGCAGTCTCTTCCGTAGTTCACCGACCCCGCCGATTACCGATCCTGCCGCCGACTACCGATACCGACGACGACTACCGATCATACGATCCCGCCGATCATCGCCATCTGGTGCCGCTGGTGTTACGCCGACCGCTTGCCGTCCGCCATCCTACCGCCGTTAAGCCGCTGCTTCCGTCCCGCTGCTGTTACGACACCCGTTGGCCGTCCGATATCCTACCGCCGTTAAGCCGCTGCTACGCCGACCGTTGACCCTCCGTTATCCTACCACCGTTCAGCCGCCGTGTTGATCCCGCCGCCACTTCTATACCGCCGTACCAATCCGTCCGTTCCCGACCACCATTCAACCGTCTTGCCGATACTGACTGAGCGTTACCCCAGTCTTGGACAAAACCCCATGGAGGTCTTTCACAAGCTGAACAACAGGACTGTCTATCGTGCGTTTTATTTTACTAGATGTTGAACCTATATTTGCAGAATTTATCCGCTATAGTACCATCTATTACGAGAGTCTGCAAATTGTGGCTAATAATTAGGTTTCATTTGCTTTAAAAAAAAACACTAAATAAAGATGAAAAATAGTTGGCTTTACGATAATCTAGGCCAAGACGAAGTACTTGCTCCAAACTATGTTGAAACTGGATTAATCCCTCTGGAAACGAGCATCAACAAAACAAAGAACTTCTACCTACAACTGTTCTGGATATTACATTGAGCTCCGAACGTGATATATCAGGGTATGATTGGATGGTTCTTGCTAGACCATTCTTCTCCGGCCATGCGTATATCAGCTTCAGCATCCCCTTAAAGAGGTTAGAGAAGGGGGGAATGTTTAGAAACCCTAGCTCAACGAACTAGACTAAATTCCAGAAACAGGTAGAAACAAAACTGGTACAACCCAAAGAGGTTGCCAATGTGGAGGAAATGGAGGAGTTTAATGACGTGTAATGGCGTATAACAAAGCTTGCCCTCTAAGAAGATTCAGAGGGAAGCAAAGCCGCCATAGTGGAGCAATGAGGTGAGTCTTCTAAGAAAACAGGTAAAAGAAATGTTTATGCTAGCAAAGACCGCGGAAAGGGAAGCGTGTTGGGACTAGTACAGGGATCTACTGAGAATCTACAAGTTTGAAATTTCCAGGGCGAAGAGAATCTCATGGAAAAGTTTTTGTGTGGACACAGAGTGCCTCCAGCGAAACAGCACGGTTGAAAAAGGTCCTAACAAGGGCAAACATAGTCCAGGGGACTAATAAAGAAAGATAACGGGGAATGGTCACGTAATAGTGAGGAATCCCTTGAGGTGCCCTTCGAAATACATTTCCTATCGGGCGACGGCTTAGAAGAGTCAGCAGATAGCACTTACACTTCGCTCACGGAGCGGGTAGTGCCGGGCTTGGTGAACGATACCAAGATCGAGTGAGCAGTGAAGATGTTTTTTAAGTTTAAATCGCCGGGCCCAGATGGTATATTCCCGGTCATGCTACAATTTTCAAGTAGAGCGGTCGTGGAATGGAAATAATATTCGATGGGTGCATAAGACTGAATCATATACCACACTCTTGGAGAACTTCTCATATAGCTTTCCTACCAAAGGCGGGGAAGATCGGTCACGTGTATCCCAAAGACTATAGACCAATTAGTTTAGCATCATTTCTGCTCAACACCTTTGAGAGGCTGATATATATGTATAGAAAGCCCTGGAATATAAGGAATATGCTCTAGGAGTCTTCTTAGAAATTACCGGGCTTTCAATAATATTTCTAAATGGGCGATTAGGGATGGTCTTAAGTACACTAAGGTACATCTGGCCTTAACCAGATGGATCGGCTGCATGTTAAATTGCAGGAAGATAACATCACAATGCGGATTGGTCGAGGCCACGAAATCAGTGGACAGGGGCACGCCGTAGGGAGGGGTGTTATCACATCTGCTGTGGACGCTGGTCATTAACCAACTGCTCAGGCGATCCGAAGAGGGACCCGTAAAACTTACGGTTTACGCAGATGGCGTTGCAATTGCCGTAATTGGAAAGTGCCTTCCAACGATTAGTTCTTTGATGGATCGGGCGCTTCCGGATATTCATACTTGGGCATCTTATGTCGAGTTGAAAGTCAATGCGGAGAAGACGGATATGGTCTTGTTTACAAAGAGGTACAATGTCCCCAATTGGACCAGGCCTAAGTTAGGAGGGGTGACAGGAGAAACATTGCACAAAATATCTAGGAATCATCCTAGATAATAAGCTGTCATGGAAGCTCAACGTGGAGGAGTGGGTGAAGAAGGCCTTAATAGCACTTTTTGCATGTAAAAGAATGCTGCGGTGTACGTGGGGCTTATCGACTTCTCTTTGTCATTGGGGTTTTACAGCGATTGTAAGCCCTATTCTATACTATGGAATTCTTGTTTGGTGGAAAGCCACACAAACAACAACCTACCCCAAATAAATTAGAGGGGGTATGCAGACTGTCAATTCTTAGCATTACAGGAGCCTTGAAAGCAACCCCGACGGCTGCACTCTATACCATTCTGTGCATTCCACTTAGCTAAGCGTGGGGCAGTTGAGGGCGAGCAGTTTAATATAAGTTATAAGGGAGTAATTTGATGCGCTTGTAGGCGTATGAGTCATGGCACAGTGGATGACATACCCGACTCACACGTTTGGGGTTGCGGGTTCAAAGCCCACTGCAAGCAAGCATTTTTTAAATTTATTATCTTTTTTATTTTATAAACTACTATTTTAATGGACTGTATGTTATTTTACTTTGTTTATGGTGTATTTAAAATACGGGACGATGCAAAGCATCGGTACACCTTATTTATGATATCTTTATTTTAATGTATTTGTTTGTTATTTTAAAATTTATTTATAGAGAGGTCACCTGTTACACCTTGTATTTATTCATTGGGGGCGAGCACTGGGGGCTCCAAGGTATTGGCTGCGGGATGAGCCACCTTGTTTTGCTTTGAAAAACCCCTTGTATTTATTCATTGGGGGCGAGCATTGGGGGCTCTGAGGTTTCGCTCTAATGAGCCACCTCATCTTCTATTTGAAGAACCCTTAAAAAATGTGATATGGAGGCGAGCACTGGGCTCTGAGGTATTGGCACCCCATCTTCTACTCGAAGAACCTCAATTTTAAATTAAAAACTAAAACTATATCTTTAGAATATTTCACTAACAAGTTGAGAATTACAAGCACACTCAATGGCTAATGAAACAAACGAAAGAAAAAAAGTCATAGTTTAAGTCGCTTAAACACCACCTGTAGACCTGGTAGCAAAGAACATAACGTTACTAACTGCAACCAGGTTCGGTGCCTCGAGGCAGCTTGAGCGCCGACAATACAGCCATAGTAGTATAGCGTCATCATTCACAAGACGAACAAACTACCTGATTCCCTATCTGCGCTTCGAGGGAGATTTTAAGTCTACAATTGTACACAGATGGTTTCAAAGTAGTGGAAGCAGTACGGTCTGCGGTATACTGTGCTGATCCGAAAATAACCAGATCCTACATCTTACCAGATTACTGTAGCGTTTTCCAAGCGGAAATATTAGCTCAACCAAAGCAGTAGAAACCCCGGAAGAGAATATTAAGCTGCAACTGTGTTAATTTTTATATTGACAGTCAAGCTGCAATTAAACCTCCGATAGATTGTGGCGTCTGACCAGACGAGAAGGCTTTATTTTCGTGAATAACTTTACTGATACCCACCCGATCATTAAAAGCTTTAGTGACTTTTTAAGTTTAGAGGCGGTCTTTATAAGAGTTCCAAAATCGATATTTCTCTCTTTTTATTTTATCCGTTTTTTTGTGCCAAAGTTGATTATGTCAGGTACCCCAATTCAAGACTTTTGTATAATTTTCTGTAGGACCCATATAGGTGCACTACATTTTCATATTAAATTTGTTCAAACAAATCCATATCTGATATTCCTCTCCTTTTTTGATTCCCTGCGTCGCTTTCCATGACAGCAACCCCGGTAATTTTGACACTTCGTTCAGTGCCAAACGCATGTTTCACGCAGTTCCACTGAGTTCCACAATAGTTTGACACTGACCGAAGTATCACACGGCAGTGTGTTAGAACGAGAAAGGAATTGCTTCCTTCTCACAGATACCATACTTGTAAAGCCTATAAAACCTCACAGATCGAGTTCATTTCAAAATGTATCAACAAAAATTCAAACTTATCACAGTGTGCGACGAGTTTTCTTCAAAATTTAAATAAAAATTCAAATATTTGTCGATAAAGTTCAAAGTGTAAAATTTCGTCAGGCCAGACGACAACGCTAAGATGCGTTGAATTTATTCACCGCTAATGGCGGCCACCGTGGTGTGATGGTAGCGTGCCCCGCCTACCACACCGTATGCCCTGGGTTGGCACCCCGGGCAAAGCAACATCAAAATTGTAGAAATAAGGTTTTTAAATTAGAAGAAAAATTTTCTAGCGGGGTCGCCCTTCGGCAGTGTTTGGCAAGCGTTCAGGGTGTATTTCTGCCATGAAAAAGCTCTCAGTGAAAACTTATCTGCATTGCAGATGCTGTTCGGGGTCGGCATAAAACATGTAGGTCCCGTCCGGCCAATTTGTAGGGAAAATCAAGAGGAGCACGACGCAAATTGGAAGAGAAGCTCGGCCTTAGATCTCTTCGGAGGTTATCGCGCCTTACATTTATTTTGTTTTTTATAATCGGAGGGTTAAAGCAAAAATCTCGCATAGCACAGCATCTAAATGCGTGTTAGAGTGTAAGCAGTCTCTGGAGATAATCGGCACTGGGAGAAGCATACATCTATATTGGTCCCAGGGCATATGGGAATAGATTTATTTATTTATTTATTTATTTAAAATACACATATAAGACATAGTCTTTTACAGTGCCATATTTGTTATTATTCTTATTACTAGTACAAAGTAAGTTTAAAAGCTAGAAACAAAAATAGAAGTAACATTCAAACCATACAGCATATGTTCCATGGAGGTAAGTAAAAAAGAAAAAGAACAAGTAAGGAAGGCTAAGTTCGGGTGTAACCGAACATAACATACTCAGTTGAGAGCTATGGAGACAAAATAAGGAAAATCAATCTGGGGTAACCCTGGAATGTGGTTGTATAACATGTGTATCAAATGAAAGGTATTAAAGAGTATTTTAAGAGAGAATAGGCCATAGTTCTATGGATGAACGCCATTTAGGGATATCGCCATAAAGGTAGACCAGGGCTGACTCTAGAATTTGTTTGTACGATATGGGTATCAAATAAAAGGTGTTACTGAGCATTTTAAGAGGCAGTGGGCCTTAGGTCTATCGGTGGACGCCTTTTCGAGATGTCCCCATTAAGGTGGACCAGGGGTGATTCTATAATGTGTTTGTACGATATGGGTATCAAATGAAAGCTGTTAATGAGTATTTTGAAAAGGAGTGATCCTTAGTTCCATAGGTGGACGCCGTTTCGAGATATCGCCATAAAGGTGGACCAGGGGTGTCTCTAGAATGTGTTTGTACGATATGGGAATCAAATGAAAGGTGTTACTGAGCATTTTAAGAGGGAGTGGGCATTAGGTCTATAGGTGGACGCCTTTTCGAGATATCGCCATTAGGGTGGGCCAGGGGTGACTCTAGAATGTTTGTACGGTATGGGTATCAAACGAAAGGTGTTACTGAGCATTTTAAGAGGGAGTGGGCATTAGGTCTATAGGTGGGCGCCTTTTCGAGATATCGCCATTAGGGTGGGCCAGCGGTGACTCTAGAATGTGTTTGTACGATATGTGCATCAAACGAAAGGTGTTACTGAGCATTTTAAGAGGGAGTGGGCATTAGGTCTATAGGTGGACGCCCTTTCGAGATATCGCCATTAGGGTGGGCCAGGGGTGACTCTAGAATGTTTGTACGATATGGGTATCAAACGAAAGGCGTTACTGAGCATTTTAAGAGGGAGTGGGCATTAGGTCTATAGGTGGACGCCTTTTCGAGATATCGCCATTAGGGTGGGCCAGGGGTGACTCTAGAATGTGTTTGTACGATATGGGTATCAAATGAAAGGTGGTAAGGAGTATTTTAAAAGGGAGTAATCCTTAGTTCTATAGGTGGACGCCTTTTCGAGATATCGCCATAAAGGTGGACCATGGGTGACTCTAGAATGTTTGTACGATATGGGTATCAAACGAAAGGTGTTACTGAGCATTTTAAGAGGGAGTGGGCATTAGGTCTATAGGTGGACGCCTTTTCGAGATATCGCCATTAGGGTGGGCCAGGGTGACTCTAGAATGTGTTTGTACGATATGGGTATCAAATGAAAGGTGGTAATGAGTATTTTAAAAGGGAGTAATCCTTAGTTCTATAGGTGGACGCCTTTTCGAGATATCGCCATAAAGCTGGACCAAGGGTGACTCTAGAATGTTTGTACGGTATGGGTATCAAACGAAAGGTGTTACTGAGCATTTTAAGAGGGAGTGGGCATTAGGTCTATAGGTGGACGCCTTTTCGAGATATCGCCATTAGGGTGGGCCAGGGTGACTCTAGAATGTGTTTGTACGATATGGGTATCAAATGAAAGGTGGTAATGAGTATTTTAAAAGGGAGTAATCCTTAGTTCTATAGGTGGACGCCTTTTCGAGATATCGCCATTAGGGTGGGCCAGGTGTGACTCTAGAATGTTTGTACGATATGGGTATCAAACGAAAGGTGTTACTGAGCATTTTAAGAGGGAGTGGGCATTAGGTCTATAGGTGGACGCCTTTTCGAGATATCGCTATTAGGGTGGGACAGGGGTGACTCTAGAATGTTTGTATGATATGGGTATCAAACGAAAGGTGTTACTGAGCATTTTAAGAGGGAGTGTACATTAGGTCTATAGGTGGACGCCTTTTCGAGATATCGCCATTAGGGTGGGCCAGGGGTGACTCTAGAATGTTTGTACGATATGGGTATCAAACGAAAGGTGTTACTGAGCATTTTAAGAGGGAGTGGACATTAGGTCTATAGGTGGACGCCTTTTCGAGATATCGCCATTAGGGTGGGCCAGGGTGACTCTAGAATGTGTTTGTACGATATGGGTATCAAATGAAAGGTGGTAATGAGTATTTTAAAAGGGAGTAATCCTTAGTTCTATAGGTGGACGCCTTTTCGAAATATCGCCATTAGGGTGGGCCAGGTGTGACTCTAGAATGTTTGTACGATATGGGTATCAAACGAAAGCTGTTACTGAGCATTTTAAGAGGGAGTGGGCATTAGGTCTATAGGTGGACGCCTTTTCGAGATATTGCCATTAGGGTGGGCCAGGGGTGACTCTAGAATGTTTGTACGATATGGGTATCAAACGAAAGGTGTTACTGAGCATTTTAAGAGGGAGTGGACACTAGGTCTATAGGTGGACGCCTTTTCGAGATATCGCCATTAGGGTGGGCCAGGGGTTACTCTAGAATGTTTGTACGATATGGGTATCAAACGAAAGGTGTTACTGAGCATTTTAAGAGAGAGGGGGCATTAGTTCTATAGGTGGACGCCTTTTCGAGATATCGCCATTAGGGTGGGACAGGGGTGACTCTGGTATGTTTTTGTACGATATGGATATCAAATTAAAGGTATTAATGAGGGTTTTAAAAGCGAGTGGCCCTTAGATGTATATGTGAAGGCGTTCTCGTGATATCCACCAAAATGTGGACCAGGTGATCCAGAAAATCATCTGTCGGGTACTGCTAATTTATTTATATATGCAATACCACTAACAGTATTCCTGCCAAGATTCCAAGGGCTGTTGATTTCGCCTTGTAGAACTTTTTCATTTTCTTCTACTTAATATGGTAGGTGTCACACCCATTTTACAAAGATTTTTCCAAAGTTATATTTTGCGTCAACAAACCAATCCAGTTACCATGTTTCATCCCTTTTTTCGTATTTGGTATAGAATTATGGCATTTTTTTCATTTTTCGTAATTTTCGATATCGATAAAGTGGGCGTGGTTATGGTCAGATTTCGCCCATTTTTTATACCAAGAAAAAGTGAGCTCAGGTAAGTACGTGGGCTAAGTTTAGTAAAGATATATCGGATTTTGCTCAAGTTATTGTGTTAATGGCCGAGCGGAAGGACAGACGGTGGACTGTGTATAAAAACTGGGCGTGGCTTCCACCGATTTCGCCCATTTTCACAGAGAACAGTTACCGTCATAGAATCTATGCTCCTACCAAATTTGAGAAGGATTGGTAAATTTTTGTTCGACTTATGGCAATAAAAGTAGTCTAGACAAACTAAATGAAAATGGGCGGAGCCACGCCCATTTTCAAATTTTCTTTTATTTTTGTATTTTGTTGCATCATATCATTACTGGAGTTGAATTTTGACTTAATTTACTTATATACAGTAAAGATATTAAATTTTTTGTTAAAATTTGAATTAAAAAAATTTTTTTTTTAAAAAGTGGGCGTGTTCTTAATCCAATTTTGCTAATTTTTATTTAGCACATATAGAGTAATAGTAGTAACGTTCCTGCCAAATTTCATCATGATATCTTCAACGACTGCCAAATTACAGCTTGCAAAACTTTTAAATTACCTTCTTGTAAAAGTGGGCGGGGCCACGCCCATTGTCCAAAATCTTACTAATTTTCTATTCTGCGTCATAACATCAACCCATCTACCAAGTTTCGTCGCTTTATCTGTCTTTTGTAATGAGTTATCGCACTTTTTCGGTTTTTCGAAATTTTCGATATCGAAAAAGTGGGCGTGGTTATAGTCCGATATCATTCATTTTAAATAGCGATCTGAGATGAGTGCTCAGGAACCTACATACCAAATTTCATCAAGATACCTCAAAATTTACTCAAGTTATCGTGTTAACGGACGGACGGACGGACGGACATGGCTCAATCAAATTTTTTTTCGATCCTGATTATTTTGATATATGGAAGTCTATATCTATCTCGATTCCTTTATATATGTACAACCAACCGTTATCCAATCAAACTTAATATACTCTGTGAGCTCTGCTCAACTGAGTATAAAAAGTAAAACACATAAGAATGTTCAAGAACAAAGGGTGCGATGTACAGCTAATTTGAAGGGCTTGGATTTGATTCTAACTTTACTTTATTAGGCAAAGCATTCCACAACTGCACAGCCCTAACGAAAAACATTCTCGATGTTACTGAATACTTAAAATGCGGTACAATTAGATTGCAAGTACGGGATGATTGCGCGAAAGTAAGTTTTACAAAAAGGCATTCCGGCGTACGAGAAAAGATAATCTTATGTATAAATATTAGTAAACGACGGTCAAAGAATGCTGATAAACTGCATTCAAGAACAGTTTTTGAGAAGTTCGAAATATGATCATATTTCCGTTTAAAATAGATATATCTGGCACAATTATTAATCAGTAGTTGACATTTGTTCATGGAAGCTTTATCCAGGCAACCATATATCAATTCATGGTAAGATATTATTGGTATTAATAGACTTTTGACAAGTTTAAGTTTTATATCTTCTCGAATAAAATAAGCCGTTTTCCATAAATGCCTTAACATATAATATAACCTACTAATTGAGGAATTCACATGATCTACACAAGTTAGGTGCTTATTTAAGATAAATCCAAGAGTTTTGACATTCTTCTCATATTTCACAACACTTCCATTTATAACTATCGGAGAAATGCCATTCAGATTGTAGGAAAAATGTGAAATAGCGATCGCCTGTGTTTTGGATGCATTAAGGTGTAGCTTGTTCTTTTTAGACCATTGAAATATAGCTTCTAAATCTTCATTTAATCGGCAAACTAAATCCTCTATTAAGCCAAGAGGGGCAGAAAGGTATATCTGAGCATCATCCGCGTAGAGATGAATGGATACTTTACGACAGCATTTTTCTATGTCATTAATGTACAAACTAAATAAAATTGAACCAAGAATAGAACCCTGTGGAACCCCAGATTTTACTGGTAATAACCTGGATCCACGATCCCCACATATTACCCGTTGGTAACTGTTTGTCAAATAGCTCTCAAGCAGCTTCACAGGATCGCTACTGAATCCAAAATATTTTTTTAGCTTATGCAGGAGAATTCTGTTGCAGACCGTGTCGAATACCTTAGAGAAGTCCAATAACGTAAAAATTGTGAGTTCGCCATTGTCAAATTTTGGTCGTATGTCTTCTAAAACTTTGAGCATAGCGGTTGAGCAACTCTGTCCAATGCGATAACCTGATTGATTTTCCGAAAGCAAATTTTCTTCAGTCAGATATTTCCTAATCTGGTTCGATAAGAGCCTTTCCAAAACTTTTGATAAACAGGGAAGAATACTTATTGGCCGAAATATAGATAGATGGGAATGAAAAAGCTGATGAACTAGCTAAAAAGGGCGCATCCCTTGAAGCTTGCTCCGCAGACGTCCCAATTAGCCTGGGCGAGATTAAGCGAAGGACCAAACGGGAAACGCGTGGGTTCAAGCGCGGGGCTGTAAAGTGTCGAATATTATGTGTAGGTATCACAACCTTAGACTAACAAAATTGCTTTTATCCTTAAAAAGATAGGACTTCAGACTCTTGACGGCAACTCTGACTGGACACTGCTTTCTGGCATCGCATGCCTTAAAATCAGGCTTGGTCAGTGATAGCATATGTGGCAGATCTAGAAGCAGCAAGTGGCTTAGTTCCTAGGAAGCTTTTAGTATTTGCCAATAGGGCGGAGTTATTTTATAACATTGGTCCTGGTTTCTGATAGGGTTTTATGTTTGGTGGTTAAAACAAACTTCTGGTAACACTACGGACTCATTCAGTCTATGTGAGGTCCTCATGAACTGGCCAGTTCACCTAACCTACGTACGGCTCCAGCTTAGAATGTTTTTTGCGAACAAGTGCTACATTGAACTGTCAAAATCCTACGATGGTGAAAATGAGTTACAACTTATAACGCTAGTCCCTCCTGTCCCGACGTCTGGCAGGGAGTGATGAACAATGCCATCTTAGCATGGTTCTTGAAGTTCTGGAAGAAAAAAATTCCCGTAAGAGTAATGGTTCTTTAGTGAAGTCAACGCCGCAGTTTGGAAATTGATAACGTAGTACGATTAAAGAGGAGGATAAAGTTAGGTGAGATTTAAAGGTCGCTAAAAATTCATGCAAGTCCGTTGTAATACCACATGGAATAACGTTGACTTAGAGAAAGGTAGAAACTTTCTTGTTTGAAATATTACTGATCTCGATCCCTGAAAATTCCTCCGATTATTCGAGTAATTATTCGCACTGGTAAAATCTGTACAATTAAGCGTTATGAGATAAGGTAATTTCACCAAATTCACCTTGCAGCTGCTGCAGAAAGGAACTTTCAGCAGTCTGATACCTACGCATTGACATCCTTTAGACAGAAACCTGCAAGAACAAACCCGAGACGTACAAGAAGAACACAACGTACAAAGAAGAAGACAAAGAAAATTAGTACTTATACTTTAAGCCATCCTCTTCCTTCCCGTAATATTTCGCTACTTTGCAAGAGACATTGTTTGCTTGAATGCTTCGAAATCCATCTGTACGAAAGCAGACTTGGTAATCGGAACTCTCAACACTCTGCAGTCGACAACGTCCTACTCAATTTTGTCCATTGAGGCCAAGAGATCCGCTCAACAAGCAGTGCGGAATATTATCATGGCTCGAAGACCAAATAGTTCAAATCTTAAACAAAATTAAAACAATCGCCGCCAGTTCAGACAAACTTAGGTCATAATTACCGATTGGCTTTCGTACATGTTAAATTCTCTAATTTTAGAAGTATTTGAGAACCATTTTTTTCTTAAACGTAAGACAGTAAGTTGGTCCACTGTCCTGTTGACTCCATCGTCTATCCTCCCTTCTTGAGGAAATGAAGATGGTAAAATACGCACAGGAGGCTATTATTGGCACCTGCCTCGAATAAAATCAAAGTAGAGATTAATTGTGGAGTTTCCAATATATACCATTACCAAAAAGATAAACATAACATTCATTATTAAGCTGGAACATATTCTCAAAGCATCTTGTCTCAAAAATCTGAGAATTATCTTTTTCACTGTAGCCAAAGAAATGCTTGTTAGTAAGGCGGTGTTCAAAGAAACTTGGTATTGTTGCTGTTTTTGATCTATTTATAGAACTACAACGAATTACCCAATGTTGTCTATTTGTATCAGTCAAGAGGGTATTGCCCGTATTGCTTTAAATGTATGAAAACATTTATTTGAAGCAATATTTAATTTTATAATTTATTTAATAATTTGGGGAAAATTTAAACAACGTGACATCAGGACGGACAAGGCGACAGCTGTTTCGATTATACCTTGTAAATCTCTTCGAAGCCTTTTCTCCCGAGATTGGGATTTGAAGCCACACTCCTACTATGGTTGAAGTGTTAAAAACGCATTCAGCCAAGTAATACCTTAGTTGTTGTAACGTTTTTCCCAATTGCCTTCTTTGCATATTTTATTCTTTTTACACACTACATACATCGTATGGTTATGCCGAAGCAACAAAACTTCGCACTCGGCCTGTCCGCGAAGCAGATATACTCGAAGATAACACCTACTAAGAACTCAATATGCCGGACCTATCGTTGGACCGTGCCAACTTTTTCATACAACGCCGGCAATAACGCGCCAACACTTACCGTGAAAGATGGGTTCGGGGGAGAAGTGGATATGCTCAAGGCAGGTCTGTCCCCTTACCAATAAAGGCATCCTTAGGGCAAAGCCGGGTTCAAGCGGTTAGCATTATATATATCGAAACAACAATCCTTTCCACTTGGCCAACATGCAGAGTAGCCATGTTTGAAGATAGCATCACCGGTTTACGTACCTAGGGATACAGATTTAAATTTGGGAAATTTGCATGTTTATATGCCAATGCTCATGGAAGCATGCCGTTATTTTGCTTGCTTGCACTGCCGATGACAGTTGTAAATCAGCTATGATACAAGAGGTTTTAAGTTTAACATGTTATTGTTGTTGTTATAGAAACAAGCGCACTCCACGAAGGTTTTGAGGAGTGTTATCGATGTTGATCATCCTTTGCAGGAAATAGATCCGCTACATTTCTGTAACAAGCACCATTAAAGTACTAGGTCGACCATCTTGGTAACGATTTTTATTTTTTCATGTTGATCAATTTACGCTATCACACCCCACACCCCCTACTTCTCTGAGGAACTTCGTATTGCCTGCTGAATATGTGTATGATACTGCAAATTTGTAAAAGGTTTCGCTACGCGTGAGTTAGGTTGAAAATTGGGATGCGCAAGCTAGGAATTGCGCTTAAAAACCCTTTGAGACCTCCTAGTTAAAAATAATTTGAAAATTACAGAAGAGTTTTAAATGAAACAGATTGAATTTTAATCGATTATACACTGAAAGAAAAAGACTGGTAAAATCAACCGAAATACGGGTCAATTCAACCGAAATTTCTGTTAATTTTTATCCATGGCAACAAGATGTTGAATCAACTGCGCACAAATCGCTGATTCGTAATTGACCGTTTTGGTAGTCAAATGAACAAGAAAAGTTGTTGCGACATCTTTGTACGAAAGTACCTATGTTGCCATATACATAAATAAATAAATGTAAGGCGAGATAACCTCCGAAGAGATCTAAGGCCGAGCTTCTCTTCCAATTTGCGTCGTGCTCCTCTCGATTTTCCCTACAAATTGGCCGGACGGGACCACCTACATGTTTTATGCCGAATCCGAACGGCATCTGCAAGGCAGATGAGTTTTCACTGACAGCTTTTCATGGCAGAAGTACACTCTGCCGAGGGGCGACCCCGCTCAGAAAGATTTTCTTCTAATTGAAAAACCTTATTTCTAAAATTTTGATTTTGCTTTGCCAAGAGTGCGAACCCAGGGTATACGTTGTGGCAGGCGGAGCACGCTACCATCACACCACGGTGGCACTTACTAACCGAACGTCATAAAATATGCTGGCACACATTAAACATTATACATTTTATTATTTTGTTTTATTAAACGCACTTGCACCAAATTTTATATTTTATAATTTATTTAATTTATAGTTTTCAACTTCGCTTTGCAAATAGAAATGAAAAGTAGTCACAAAACTCAATCTCAATTCTTTCAGTTGCAGCTCAGCTGATTCTCAATTTCTTCTCTCGCATGTAGTTGCCACACTTGATTGTTTCGAACAAAACTTGTAGTATAAATGTGTGACGTGTTTGAAAAACTAGCTTTTTGTTGTTTTCCCATTTTGTGTGTTTTTTCGGTTTGATGGTTTTCTTATTTTGGTGTTTTCTTTTTAGCAAGTGGCACCATCATCATAAGTACAAACTGGAGTGCGCAGTGAGCGTAAAATTCTCTTTGAAATTTGCTCATGTATTGAGAGTGGATCGCCGTTGAAATATCCTGTAAGATCAGTTGTGTTAACAGAAAAATAAGTTAGATTGACCAGGAATCTGTCAATTCTACAGAATTTTGTTATCATAAGAGCGACAATTTCCCTTCTGTTGAAATTACTAAACCAATTTGTTCGTTTGACAAAGAACTCGGTCGAATTAACCATAATTCCATCAATTTCACCGAATATCCGTTAAGTCAAAAACAACAGAACCGATTTGTTGATTTTACTAGCACCATTTCTTTCAGTGTACAAAGATATATTTAATTTGATTCGTTTGAATTTGTTGATTTTCCAACAGGGTGGATAGTTTATGTAGTTTATTGGAACCAATTTCCAGTACCCTCTGTCAAATTTTATTTGGAAACAAATCGGTTTCGGCGTTGCGCCATCATCAGTGTAAAGTTTCGTTCTGATCTGTTGTTGTCATTTGTCGTATATTTACAAGCAATGACGGATGACGGAAAATCGTTCAAATATACAAGTTCTAAATTTCTTACGTCTACACTTTTTTTTGTGCTTCTGAACCAAGCAACATGATCTTAGCAGACATTGATTCTAGTGCTCAAACCACTACCCGAAAGAAGACTTCACATTAACCATGAGATAAATTTTTTGTTGGAAGGAGAGATTTGATGCGGTTAGCATCTCACGCTGACTTTAAAGTTTTCGATGTTTCCTCTCATTTTTTCACATTTATATCTGGTAATACTTACACCTTTCATAATATGCAATATAATTTCGACTTTAAAAAAGCGTCAAATGTGAGAGAGAAAAATATTTTCATCTTTATTTCGAATAAATTTTTAATCTTTTAAGTACATAACTTCAATATATTTAACACATTCTTCTTTAGTATACATAGAGTATAGTTTCACTTAGCTTAATTGAGCACCTAAGAAATGCACTCTTTTGATAGTATTTTTTTTTTTCTTTTTTTTTTTCTGTGCCTCATACTTATTTTGGTTTTAGAAAATATTTTCAGTAATATTCTTTAACGAAAAAAATAAGTAACACTTACTTAAGGTACTTTTTTGAATTTTTTTACACATAACGACAAGTGCATTATATAAAAATTGGTTTCTAGTACATTATAAAATATATCTATAAAAACAGTTATTTATATAAAATACATATAAGAAATATATTTTCATACGTTGGAAGTAGTTAGCTTAAAATTATATACGTTTGTAGGTACATGAGATATTTAATATTTGGCAACATCCTTTAAGTGGGATAAGATTATGCATTTTTGTATATATATGTATGAGCTCTTTAAAAAGATTGAGAAGATATGCTTCTTCACGAAATTTTTAGGGTAGAATCTCGGGGATTTATTTAAAACTGGCAGACCCACAGTCGTTGCTCTGCCTAAGCTTTGGTATAATGGAAGCAGTTTTTACCTCCTACTCTCCCTTCCCCTCCCTACCCCTTTTCGTTATCTTTTCATTTACTCTTACCTCTGTCCCTCTCTTTTTCTGGTTCTTCTACTCCCTATCCATCTTTTGCATCACTTCTTTTCCGCTCCTTCTATCCATACCTCTTTATCTTCGTCTAACTCTATCTCTGTCTCTTCCTTCTTCCCTCTTTTCTCTAGTTGTACTTGTTCTTCTCCATCCCCTTTCCCCGCGCAAGCCTCAGCTTCATATAACCGAAAAGCGGTTCATTATTTTCACCCTTTTCCTAAAAGAGACCATTTACCCGGCAAGCGAGGACTGGAACACAGAACGTGTTCAATCGTACAATGTGGCGCCACAAAGGCAATGTCCAGTTAATATGCCCATCGTCAGCCTTAAGTATTCTCTCTTTAGAGATATAAGCTGCTTTGTCAGTCTAACGTCGTAGGATTTCCACATGATCTTATTTTTATTTGGGACAGGGAACCTGTTTGGAAGTGTCAGTATACTCGTGCATGGTGTGTTCGGACATTTCCCCACCTTTGCACTAATTTGCCAACCCTACAACTCTATTGTGGCCTCAAGATGTCCTTCGAACTTCAGGTACGGGATAATGTATTCCGTAGTTTCTATATTAGATGGCGCTGTCCTGCTATGGCTATATGACCTGCAAACAATCTATCCGATCTCCTTAGCCATATTTTTGTCCATTAGGTTTGGGCGATATGTGTATAATGGCATGCAATGCTGCTTTCGGGGTAGTTTTAGGCATCCCGTTATGCTAATCATTGATAATCTGCATACCCCCTCTAGTTTTTGATATACGTACTTCTCTGCGTAGCAGTCCACCAAACAAGGACCCAAATGTAAAGTATGGGTTTAATAATTTCATTTAGAAGAAAATTTTCCTAAGCGGGGTCGCCCCTCGGCAGTGTTTGGCAAGCGCTCCGGGTATATTTCTGCCATGAAAATTTCTCAGTGAAAACTCATCTGCCTTGCAGATGCCGTTTGGAGTCGGCATAAAACATGTAGGTCCCGTCCGGCCGATTTGTAGGGAAAATCAAGAGGAGCACGACGCAAATTGGAAGAGAAGCTAGGCCTTAGATCTCTTCGGAGGTTATCGCGCCTTACATTTATTTATTTTAAGTTAAACTGGTCCGCTGTCAACCGCCTGAGCAGTTGGTTGATGACCAGTGTCCGCAGCGTTGGTGATAATACCCCGTCCTGCGTTGTTCCTCTATTTACAAATTTTGTGACCTCGCTTAAATCCCACTGCGAGTGATCATTCTGCAGTTTATAGCGGAGTCAAACCAGTTTTTTAAAGCCGGATGTACTTCAATAGAGTTAAGACTCTCCATGATTGCTCGTTTTGAGACATTTTTAAAAACCCCGTCAATGTCCAGAAATACACCTAAGGCATATTTCTGGCGGTCCACTGTATTCTCAAGGATACGGGACGTTATTCAGTTTTATGCAACCGTCATAGTCGGCATTATACTCCATTTATAGTTTTTCTGGACTGTGTCACACAAAATTGTTTCGAAGATAACAATATACTATATTATGTGTTGAAGTTAGCAAAAGCTCATCTCAATCTTACATTTCCGCTATAGTTAAAGGGACCAAAAGAGTAAGTTTAAAGTCTAGTTAACTTTTACGTGCACTGAAAGTTTGGGCCAAAAAGTGTACAAACCCGTTGAACAACACTTGATGTCGGATATCTCCAGAAAAGTTCGGTCATACGGACAGTAAAGAATAAATTCATAAGATTTCTTTACATGTCATAGATATAAACAGCGCTGCTCAAAATATTTAATATTGAAGTGCAAATCACAATACATAAACCAATTTCTATATACACTGATATCTTTTCTTTTATTTAAAAAATGAACATTAAATTTTTTTATGGCAAAAACCTCAAAAGTTTTAATACATCGATTTGTTGAAACAGTATATAAATCGCTATATCATCAAGAGCAATTAAACTTAATTCTCAAAATCCAGCACAACTTCACTCAGCTCCGGTTGATATTTATTTCAAGCGTTATTTTCATTGATATGGCATTCAGATAATCTCCACCAATTTTTTTACGATACGTGAATTATTACCGGTGTTACACCTTCGTGGCGGAAAATTTGGTCTAAAAAAGGCGGAACCAAGCCCTTTTTTTAGTTTTGAATCGATTTTGCTGGCGACCCAAATATAATATTTGAACGACTTTGCTTCATTAATATCTAATCTAAGTCGATACAAAGTTTCAGCAAGTGCTCGAGCCTTAACTAAAAAATGGTTCAAACCACGAAAAAGTACTTCAGGCTGGACCTGTGGAGGATTTCATGTTGTTCAACTTCAAACTGAGCGTGAAACTCGAATAAGACATAGGAAGCGAGATATTTCCTAAGTACTAAATTTTACGACACAGGTCTCGAACATCTCAAGACACGCACATGTGACTTATCATGATTTTTAGAACCAGAAACATAATATCAATATAAAGACGTATGCAATTCCGTTATTTTAAATTCCGAGGTCGATCCCTTAAAGGGCTAAAGTAATTTTAATTTTCTTTGTGAATCAATTTTGAATAAAAATTTTTTTAGAGCTATAATATTTTTGAATAATTTTTAGTTGTCAATTTGTTAAGGTAAATTTGTTTTTTATACCGAAGTGCTCGTTCATTATATGAATATGCTTTTGCTTTGCTCTTACCAAGGCGAATTCAGAGGGTGTTGTTATCCCAACAGCTGATTGCTTTTTCGTGATTATTTTCGATACAACGCCTTGTACTACAACATGTTAGTTAATCTAATTAAAAGAAAATTTTCTTTTGACTTGACATTCTTGTGCATAGCGAATTGATTGAATTCGCTTTGCCACCACCTGTATGGATTCGCCTTGATGAATATCAAAAACTTCCATATGAATTTTATTTATATCAGGCATCGGCAAAATCCAAATGCAGATGTTAGTGAGAGCGCGATAATCGCGCACATCACTTGATGCATCGGTTTGCGTAGTTCATTCGTTTATTAGGAAGCAACAAGACAAGATCGTTTGTTATTATATTTTTAATGCACACAATGGCAAGCAAAAGGTTTATACAATTAAATACATTGCATTTGCGCAAATGAGTTGGTTAAAATAAAATATCTTTCCTTGTGCGCATTGAAAGAAACTAACAAACGATCTTTGCTTGTTGCTTGCTAACAACATTCGTCAACATTGCGAGTGACGCACACAATCGATGTTGCTGCGCCAAATGCTCAGCGACTACTAAACTAAAGAGAATGTGAATTGAGTGCGCACAATTGTGCCACTATTTGCCGATGTCTGATTTATATGTATGTGAGGGCATACGGGAGTGCTTTGAAAATTGTTTTATATTTAAAGTGTCTGTGCAAAACAAAAATAAAAGTGCTTTAAGTGTAAAGAAGTTGAGCAGCTCTGGGTATAAATATGTATTTCCATACTAAAAACAAACAAAAGTACAAACAAAATAACTGTTACCATTTACATGCATTTTTTTAATTTTTTAAAATTTTTTTAACAGTCCTTATGCTTTTGTTTTAAATCTTGTATTTGCTTTTATTTTCTTATATTACTCTTTTATCTTTACTAAAACTTTCACAATGTTTGCATTTCATTTCGTGCTCCTTTTCCTTCCATAACTTTTTTGCTTTTTTTTTTTTGTGTAAGTAAACTTTTATTTTATATTTATAATGATTTATAAAGTTTTGCTAAATTCTATTTTGATTGTTTACAGTTCATTTACTTATTGATATTTTGCATTTTCAGTAGTCTCTTTTAAAATGATTTTCTTTTTGTTTAGCTATGTATGTCTACTATATGCATTGAATATTTTAAAAATTTTCAGTTGGTTGATCGTTTAAATTTTTCCGAGCACCTACTATTTTCTACTAATCTTAGTATAATGACGTTAACCGTCATTACCATACCGATATCATAATCCGTAACCTTTTTTGAGTTCGAAACTTGAGGCTGAGCCATAGTCGTAGCGTATGCTTTTTGATATAATTTCGTGTCTGTCAACAAATCAGATACTAACTTTAGCACCTACATTTTTGTGTTGTGTAAACATCTTTGCTTGCTTATATGGGGGAAACCAGACTGTAACCTTAGGTGTAAGCCCAAGCTTGGAAGAGGTATGCTGTTTGGGATAATACAGAATGTAAACTTAAGTGCGACACCACACTGTAACATAATTGGAAACAATGCACGTGATAGAGTTGATATGAGCGAAACCAGACAGCAAATCAGTTAATAGAAAAAATTAAAAACAAATAAATGATATAGAAAAGAAAAATCGAAAGGAAGGGAAAGAAAAGGTAAGAAAAGTAAGGAAAAGAAACGAAACGAAAGGAAAGAAACTAAGAAAGAGAACAGAAAAGTAAAGGTTAGAAGTAAAAACCTAATTGAAAACAGAGCCGGAACCGAAACCGTGTGTAATAAATGTGTTATCGAAGGGCTATCGCTTTCTTAACAATGAAATATGTGCGTGTTTCTTTTCTTATTGACGCGTCAGTAGTTCAATATTTCCCGCATTTATCAATAATGTTTATTAATGGCATAATATTTGTTACTTAGCTTCAGTTTCTATCCTTAGTTTTTGTTGTTTTAATAGTGCTTTCCCTCATCCAATAGGTGCAACCACTCCCAAATTGTCATCAATATCGTCTAACGGGAGTCAAAGGAAACTTGCTTTTTCAACAGGATGGACCAGAGTGAGAGGCGTATATGAGGCGATTGTTCCACGTTCCAACTAAGGAAATGGTTGGTCCATGTGGGGACACATTGCAAGCAGGACATGCCTTATATATGTATGTCGGGATTAATTCTGAATAGGTAAGAGTTTTACGTGTTACAGTATTCAGATAGAAGTTGAGCTAGAGTGACGCGTGTTCTCCTATGGAATATGATTTCCTTTTCTGCGAGTTCAGAGTATTTATCTTTAAGGACAGTGTTGAATTGTAGTAGATAATGTTCAGCGCAAAGCATTTTATCAAACACCCAAGGCATGGTTGTGATTCAAGGGGTTGTGTAGCGCAATCCTTTCAAGGGATTGCCAGCGCAATATATAGCTTCTTCAACCCATTTGTCAAACTTACCTAACCCTGGCGAATCCTGTTTCTTTAACAGTCGAGGCTCTGGCGACCCCAAGTCCCTTATGTATCTAGGGGCTGGGAGGACGGGATGGCCCAGAGGGCTTCTTGTGGTCATACCAAATTGTTCCCGAGATGATCGGGATAATACCTTAATAGTGCTTTTTACCGGAACTTACTGGATCTGCATACGGCAAAGGCCAATCACATCCATAACACTCCCCAGAGTCGTCGGGGAGTGTCCTTACCAAGAACAACAACAACCCGTAGTTGTATGTAATTTGCTGCTTCCGTTTTAGTTTTACACAAAAGTTGTAGTTCTATAAAATATTATTAATTAGTTATTTCATTTTAAGCTAAGTAACCATGCGCATCTTTAATGCGTTCGTCTATTTTTACTGCTTTATTCCGGTGAGCTTGAAGTGTCAGAATCTTGCCATCGATAACAGATGCTATTTATTATCAAAAAGTTGTCGATTACTTATCGAAAGTATTATCGTTGTGTTATCGTAAGCTTATATATATATGTTATCGAATAATTATTGATAACACATAAAATATTATCAACGTGTTATCAAAAATTGATGGATTCGCTAACGAGAAGTTATCATTGTTGTTATCTTTGTTGGAAATATTTCGATTTTTTTGAAAAACTCAGCTATTTGTTATCAGAAAGTTATTGGAAAATTTTAGGAAAGTTGTCGGTTTATTAGATTCAAGTTGTATATTTAATTTAGAAAAATTATAAATTTGTTATCAATTTATTAGAAATTTGTTATTTGCGTGTTACTGACCTATTTTATCCAGAAGTTATCGACTTTTATAAAAATATTATCGATTTATTAGCGACTTCTAATAGGAGTGCCGTGAGATTTATTCGGCGTGTTAACGATTTCTTAACAACTTGTCGGCTTGTTATAAAACAGACACCGCAAAAACAGCAATACAAAAGCGATAGCACATGTGTAACCCGTCGATAAAAAGTCGGTAGGCAACCAATAAAAAGTTGATAACAAGTCGATAATAAGCCTATAAAACAACAATAATTTGTCGGTATCCGATAAGAAGCCGACGCTGCTCATTTAAAAAAGCACGAAACTAATAGTTTCTGCAAAAGTTACCTCTGATATGGTTTATCTTCAGCCCCTGGGTGAGCTCTAGTAAAATGTAATATATACATTAGTTTTCTAGACTTACACTCACGCTCTTTTTGACTATGACAATGCCCCAATCAGCCCTTCACTGCAAGACGGGATCACCCATCGGCAGCGGTCTGTAGGCATAGACATGTGTTTATCGAATCAAATTATTATTATTATTGAAATGATATATTGAAATGATATGATTGATGTATGTATATATAGCACGGTCAACAAAAGTTGAAGGCTTAGCAACTTTCAAAATGGATCTAGCGATCTAAAAATTTTCTACCTACTTTTCCAAAACGAAATACAATTTTTCAATTATACCTTTCATGAATGGGACTGAACAATAATCTTATCGCATTCGTCTCCAAATAATGCGCTGTATAAGATGAGAAATATATAGTGAACAGATGTACATACCTAAACGATTTTAGATAAATATAAAAAAATGGCAAAAAAACCCCTTATCTGAACGATCGGTTGTGTGGGATATATATTATATATAGCTCCGATCGAAATAATTTTTACAGGAAATCTTCTATGATATATTAGAATAAATATCACCAAGTTTAACGTTTTTATATTGGAAATTAGGGGAGAAATTGCCAAAAATCTTTCTATCTGAACGATCGGTTGTATGTGATATATACTATATATAGCTCCGATCAAAGCGATTTTTTCAGAAAATCTTCTATGATATATTAAAATATATATAACCGAGTTTCACGTTTATACTTTCTAAATTAATGGAGAAATGGCCAAAAATCGTTCTATCTGAACGATCGGTTGTATGAGATATAACTATATATAGCTCCGATCAAAGTGATTTTTTCAGGATATCTTCTATGATATATTAGAATATATATCACCGATTTTCATGTTTATACTTTCTAAATTGCGGCAGGAATTACCAAAGTCGTCTTATCTGAACGATCGGTTGTATGGGAGATATATTATATATAGCTCCGATCGAAAGGATTTTGTCATGAAATCTTCTATGATATATTAGAATAAATATCACTAAGTTTAACGTTTTATATTGGAAATTAAGGGAGACATTGCCAAAAATCTTTCTATCTGAACGATCGGTTGTATGGGATATATACTATATATAGCTCCGATCAAAGTGATTTTTTCAGAAAATCTTCTATGATATATTAAAATATATATCACCGAGTTTCAGGTTTATACTTTCTAAATTAAGGGAGAAATGGCCAAAAATCTTTCTATCTGAACGATCGGTTGTATGAGATATAACTATATATAGCTCCGATCAAAGTGATTTTTTCAGGATATCTTCTATGATATATTAGAATATATATCGCCGATTTTCATGTTTATACTTTCTAAATATCGGCAGGAATACCAAAATCGTCTTATCTGAACGATCGGTTGTATGGGATATATGTTATAGTGGTCCGATCCTACCGGATCCGACAAATGTCTAATATAATACAAAAATACATCCTTGTGCTCAATTTTATTGAGATATCTCAAAATTTGAGGGACTAGTTTGCGTTCAAACAGACAGACCGACGGACAGACGGACAAGGTTATATCAACTCAGTTCGTCGCCCTGATCAATTCGGTGTACTTAATGGTGATCCTATCTTCTATATTTCTCAACGCTACAAACATCGGATCAAAGTTGATATACCATTTCATGTTCATGAAAGGTATAAAAAGAATCAAAGAAAATTTATTGCCCTGACCTTGAGCTCAAATCGAACCTTGAATCAATAGGCCGATAAAACAAAACCAATTGTTAATAAACCAAGAGCACATGGGAATGTCATACAAAATAATTGAGAATAAACAAAAAATCCAACATTATCAGCGATTTGCAAACAGATGGTACAACGCTGATTAGATATACATACATAGTTGGTAAAGAGGTATAGAAGTAACAATTTATCAGTCAAAGAAAGCACCGCTGTATAGCCAAAACGTGCCTAAAGCGTACTGATGATGAGGGCTTGGCATACTTCGAAAGGGATCTATCAGATATGGCAGGTTGTCTGAAAAATTTTCTACCTACTATTCCAAAAATAAAATTTTTCAATTATAGAAAAATAAAAATAATAATAATAAATTAAAAATAATTATCATAAAAATTATTCTTCTGGCCTTGAGCTCGATTCAAGTTTCGATAATCCTTTATCAATAGGCCGATAAAACAAAAAAAAAAGTTTAATTAGTTTGTAATGGTTGCTATTGGATTTTGGTGGATTTCACTCAATTTTATGGGCAGCTTTACAACGTCGTTGCAAAATCCTATGGTCAAATATATGTTAATACAAGAAAAATATAATTTATTTATAGCTCCCAGTGGTCTGATTATGCGGCAAATAACATGCATTTCATAGCATCTTTTTTTTAGTTGTGGTTTTTGGATTTCATCTTGTTCAAATTCCTTTTTATAGTTTGCTGCTTATTATACTAAAGAGATTATCATACATAAGTTTTCTTTCTTTATTGTTTCGTTTCTTTTAGGTCAGGTTCATTTGAAATTTTTTTATTTCTTTTTTGAAATTTTATTCGAACGTTTATTTGACCACCGATTGTACCTTTATCTTCCACCATATCTTTAACATATTTATTTAAAGCCTAATTAAATTTGCTTGCATACTTTGCAGATAGTTTCAAATTTTTTTATCCTTATCTACTTTTTTTTTTGTTTTTTTTTTTCCTAATTCAAAATATTTTATTATCTTTCACTTGGAAGCCTCGTTCAATTGGCGCTGTTGTTATTCCAAATGTCCATATATGTATATAAAACTTTTACATATTTATATATAAATTTTTTTATATAGGAAATCATTTATTTATTTTCTATTATCATTTGTAGTTGTAGGACGAAACTGCGTGCCAATTGTAACACAGCTTGTGCATTATGCCGCTCAGCCATTTCTGTAAAAATCATAAATAACAGTTAAAAATGATTAAATTACAACGTGATGAACAAAATTACCATTGAAGAACTTTATAACATCAGTAAAATCCATGCTATTTGATAATATTATGTCACGATACGTTTCTAGTAGGGCTAATGCGAGGAAGAGCACAAAATGACTGGAAGCCACATGTTTTGCTGCCCAAATCACCTCCCATGTCGAAAACACGTCATCGTAAATTAGCTCACGTTTAAAATCCAGTAGAAACCAACGATAGCAAAAATAAAAATGTGTATAATCACCATTCGTATCCATCAAATCATACATTTCGGAATCTAGTATTTGTATGAGAGAACTGTGGAGAAATAGATGAAAAATTAATTGTGAGGCAACTTTAAATAAAAAGATTATAAAAAATTTTTAAAAACTTACTTACTTACTTAACAACTACCTTTATATAAATGGACCAAAAAATAGAAGGCAATTTTCCCTTTAATACAGACATAGTCTTGTTGAATTTTGACTAAAAAACTTTAACAATAGCTCTTGTAAAAGAACCTTGAGATTTAAAGCTATAAAGGTGGAGCGCAATCTTTCAATTTAAGGCAAACCATGTACTTGGGATTAACTAATTGATTATTTAAAATTTAAACACGCGCTCTACCTTTATAATTTTAAATCTCAAAACCCTTTTACAAGAGCTATTATTTAAGTTTTTTAGTCAAAATTCAACATGACTATGTCTGGATTAAAGGAAAAATTACCTTCCATTTTTTGGTCCATTTATATAAAGGTAGTCTTTAAAATTTTTTTTATCATCTTTTTATTATACTCAGTTGAGCAGAGCTCACAGAGTATATTAAGTTTGATTGGATAACGGTTGGTTGTACATATATAAAGGAATCGAGATAGATATAGACTTCCATATATCAAAATAATCAGGATCGAAAAAAAATTTGATTGAGCCATGTCCGTCCGTCCGTTAACACGATAACTTGAGTAAATTTTGAGGTATCTTGATGAAATTTGGTACGTAGGTTCCTGAGTACTCATCTCAGATCGCTATTTAAAATGAACGATATCGGACTATAACCACGCCCACTTTTTCGATATCGAAAATTTCGAAAAACCGAAAAAGTGCGATAATTCATTACAAAAGACAGATAAAGCGACGAAACTTGGTAGATGAGTTGAACTTATGACGAAGAAAAGAAAATTGTAAAATTTTGGACAATGGGCGTGGCACCGCCCACTTTTAAAAGAAGGTAATTTAAAATTTTGCAAGCTGTAATTTGGCAGTCGTTGAAGATATCATGATGAAATTTGGCAGGAACGTTACTCCTATTACTATATGTACGCTTAATAAAAATTAGCAAAATCGGAGAAGGACCACGCCCACTTTTAAAAAAAAGTTTTTTTTAAAGTAAAATTTTAACAAAAAATTTAATATCTTTACAGTATATAAGTAAATTATGTCAACATTCAACTCCAGTAATGATGTGGTGCAACAAAATACAAAAATAAAAGAAAATTTCAAAATGGGCGTGGCTCCGCCCTTTTTCATTTAATTTGTCTAGGATACTTTTAACGCCATAAGTCGAACAAAAATTAAACAATCCTTTTGAAATTTGGTAGGGGCATAGATTTTATGACGTTAACTGTTTTCTGTGAAAATGGGCGGAATCGGTGTATGCCACACCCAGTTTTTATACACAGTCGTCCGTCTGTCCTTCCGCATGGCCATTAACACGATAACTTCAGCAAAAATCGACATATCTTTAATAAACTTAGTTCACGTGCTTACTTGAACTCACTTTATCTTGGTATGAAAAATGAACGAAATCCGACTATAACCACGCCCACTTTTTCGATATCGAAAATTACGAAAAATGAAAAAAATGCTATAATTCTATACCAAATACGAAAAAATGGTTGAAACATGATAAGGTAATTGAATTGTTTTATTGACGCGAAATATAACTTTAGAAAAAACTTAATAAAATGGTTGTGACACCTACCATATTAAGCAGAAGAAAATGAAAAAGTTCTGCAGGGCGAAATAAAAAACCCTTAAAATCTTGGCAGGTATTACATATATAAATAAATTAGCGGTATCCAACAGATAATGTTCTGGGTCACCCTGGTCCACATTTTGGTCGATATCTGGAAAACGCCTTCACATATACAACTACCACCACTCCCTTTTAAAAATCACATTAATACCTTTAATTTGATACCCATATCGTACAAACTCATTCTAGAGTCACCCCTGTTCCACCTTTATGGCGATATCTCGAAAAGGCGTCCACCTATAGAACTAAGGCCCACTCCCTTTTAAAATACACATTAATATCTTTCGTTTGATGCCCATATTGTACAAACAAATTCTAGGGTCACCCCTGGTCCACCTTTATGGCGATATCTCGAAAAGGCGAACACCTATAGAACGAAGGCCCACTCCCTTTTAAAATACTCATTAACACCTTTCGTTTGATGCCCATATTGTACAAACAAATTCTAGGGTCACCCCTGGTCCACCTTTATGGCCATATCTCGAAACGGCGTCCACCTATAAAACTAAGGCCCACTCCCTTTTAAAATACTCATTAACACCTTTCGTTTGATGCCCATATTGTACAAACAAATTCTAGGGTCACCCCTGGTCCACCTTTATGGCGATATCTCGAAACGGCGTCCACCTATGGAACTAAGGATTACTCCCTTTTAAAATACTCATTAACACCTTTCATTTGATACCCATATCGTACAAACGCATTCTAGAGTCACCCCAGGTCCACCTTTATGGCGATATCTCGAAAAGGCGGCCACCTATACAACAACCACCACTCCCTTTTAAAACCCTCATTAATACCTTTAATTTGATACCCATATCGTACAAACACATTCTAGAGTCACCCCTGGTCCACTTTTATGGCGATATTTCGAAACGGCATCCACCTATGGAACTAAGGATTACTCCCTTTTAAAATACTCATTAACACCTTTCACTTGATACCCATATCGTACAAACGCATTCTAGAGTCACCCCTGGTCCACCTTTATGGCGATATCTCGAAAAGGCGACCACCTATACAACAACCACCACTCCCTTTTAAAACCCTCATTAATACCTTTAATTTGATACCCATATCGTACAAACACATTCTAGAGTCACCCCTGGTCCACTTTTATGGCGATATTTCGAAACGGCATCCACCTATAGAACTAAGGCCCACTCCCTTTTAAAATACTCATTAACACCTTTCATTTGATACCCATATCATACAAACGCATTCTAGAGTCACCCCTGGTCCACCTTTATGGCGATATCTCGAAAAGGCGACCACCTATACAACAACCACCACTTCCTTTTAAACCCCTCATTAATACCTTTAATTTGATACCCATATCGTACAAACACATTCTAGAGTCACCCCTGGTCCACTTTTATGGCGATATTTCGAAACGGCATCCACCTATAGAACTAAGGCCCACTCCCTTTTAAAATACACATTAATATCTTTCGTTTGATGCCCATATTGTACAAACAAATTCTAGGGTCACCCCTGGTCCACCTTTATGGCGATATCTCGAAAAGGCGAACACCTATAGAACGAAGGCCCACTCCCTTTTAAAATACTCATTAACACCATTCGTTTGATGCCCATATTGTACAAACAAATTCTAGGATCACCCCTGGTCCACCTTTATGGCGATATCTCGAAACGGCGTCCACCTATGGAACTAAGGATTACTCCCTTTTAAAATACTCATTAACACCTTTCACTTGATACCCATATCGTACAAACGCATTCTAGAGTCACCCCTGGTCCACCTTTATGGCGATATCTCGAAAAGGCGACCACCTATACAACAACCACCACTCCCTTTTAAAACCCTCATTAATACCTTTAATTTGATACCCATATCGTACAAACACATTCTAGAGTCACCCCTGGTCCACTTTTATGGCGATATTTCGAAACGGCATCCACCTATAGAACTAAGGCCCACTCCCTTTTAAAATACTCATTAACACCTTTCATTTGATACCCATATCATACAAACGCATTCTAGAGTCACCCCTGGTCCACCTTTATGGCGATATCTCGAAAAGGCGACCACCTATACAACAACCACCACTCCCTTTTAAACCCCTCATTAATACCTTTAATTTGATACCCATATCGTACAAACACATTCTAGAGTCAACCCTGGTCCACCTTTATGGCGATATCTCGAAAAGGCGTCCACCTATAGAACTCGCCCTTTTGAAATACTCATTAACATCTTTCGTTTGATACCCATATTGTTTGGCTGAGCTCAGGCCAAGGGGGTCACTGCTGGCGGACAGTGAACGGCCTATTAATTAGGTTAGCTGCGAATATCAAATAAGCAGCCCTCGACCAAGAGCGGCTGGTGAGGAGGGTTTGGCTTAAAAGGCCTAAAGCACCCTGAGAACCTCCAGTGGCAGGGCGAATAGATGCCGCCCTGAATTAAGCATCCACAGCCTAGTACGGGGTTGCTTCGTGGGAATACCTACCCAAGATAGGGAGGCAACTATACGACGTGGGATACACACTCAGGAAGGTAAAGAGGTAAATTATTTGTAAATTTAAGGTGATTGTCACATTAAGGCTGAGCCCAGTAAGGTCTTAATTAAGGTATACTGGAATCAACGACTCGGATATGTTTGTTAAGGGCTGGCGAATGTGGCATTCGGAAATCTTAGTACACGGCTTGACTCACCGTCGAAATGACTTTGCGGTTAATGTCCCATTCATCTCCGTCCCGTTAAAAACCTTGGCAGGCCTTGGGGTACGTTCAAAGTCCGTCATCATTAAGTTGGTGGTGCAGGTTCGGTTGAGATCCTCCCTATTAATACAGATCTGGCTCTGAACGCAGTCTTCATGAGGGACTGCGTCAACCTTCACGTGGCCTCCCTGCCTTCGCATAGACAACCACGGGATCTATATAGGTAACTGCACACTCGGACCAAGATAGCGGCCTCAAGTGTGGACCCAATTAAATAAATGATGAGCAACAACAATACTAAAATAAGCAAGTAAGGAAGGCTAAGTTCGGGTGTAACCGAAACATACTCAGTTGAGAGCTGCGGAGACAAAGTAAAGGAAAATCACCATGTTGTAAAAAGAACCTAGGCTAACCCTGGAATGTGTTTGTATGACATGGGTATCAAATGGAAGGTATTAAAGAGTATTTTAAGAGGAAGCGGGCCATAGATCTATAGATGGACGCCATTTAGGAATATCGCCATAAAGGTGGACCAGACCTGACTCTAGAATTTGTTTGTACGATATGGGTATCAAATAAAAGGTGTTAATGAGTTTTTAAAAGGGCGTGGGCCTTAGTTCTATAGGTGGACGCCTTTTTGAGATATGGCCATAAATGTGGACCAGGGGTGACTCTAGAATTTGTTTGTGCGATATGGGTATCAAATGAAAGGTGTTACTGAGTATTTTAAAAGGGATTGGGCCTGAGTTCTATAGGTGGACGTCTTTTCGAGATATCGTCATAAAGGTGGACCAGGGGTGACTCTAGAATTTGTTTGTACTATATGGATATCAAATGAAAGGTGGTAATGAGTGTTTTAAAAAGGAGTGGGCCTTAGTTCTATACATGGACGCCTTTTCGAGATATCGCCATAAAGGTGGTCCAGGGGTGACTCTAGAATTTTTTTGTACGATATGGGTATCATATGAAAGGTGTTAATGAGTGTTTTAAAAAGGAGTGGGCCTTAGTTCTATATGTGGACGCCTTTTCGAGATATCGCCATAAAGGTGGTCCAGGTGTGACTCTAGAATTTTTTTGTACGATATGGGTATCATATGAAAGGTGTTAATGAGTGTTATAAAAAGGAGTGGGCCTTAGTTCTATATGTGGACGCCTTTTCGAGATATCGCCATAAAGATGGACCAGGGGTGACTCTAGAATTTGTTTGTACGATATGAGTATCAAATGAAAGGTGTTAATGAGTATTTTAAAAGGGCGTGGGCCTTAGTTCTATAGGTGGACGCCTTTTCGAGATATCGCCATAAAGGTGGACCAGGGGCGACTCTAGAATTTGTTTGTACGATATGGGTATCAAATGAAAGGTGTTAATGAGTATTTTAAAAGGGCGTGGGCCTTAGTTCTATAGGTGGACGCCTTTTCGAGATATGGCCATAAAGGTGGACCAGGGGAGACTCTAGAATTTGTTGGTACGATATGGGTATCAAATGAAAGGTGTTAATGAGTATTTTAAAAGGGCGTGGGCCTTAGTTCTAAAGGTGGACGCCTTTTCGAGATATCGCCATAAAGGTGGACCAGGGGTGCCTCTAGAATGTGTTTGTACGATATGGGTATCAAATTAAAGGTATTAATGAGGGTTTTAAAAGGGCGTGGGCCTTAGTTCTATAGGTGGACGCCTTTTCGAGATATCGCCATATAGGCGGACCAGGGGTGACTATAGAATTTGTTTGTACGGTATGGGTATCAAATGAAAGGTGTTAATGAGTATTTTAAAAGGGCGTTGGCCTTAGTTCTATAGGTGGACGCCTTTTCGAGATATCGCCATAAAGGTGCACCAGGGGTGCCTCTAGAATGTGTTTGTACGATATGGGTATCAAATTAAAGGTATTAATGAGGGTTTTAAAAGGGAGGCGCCCTTAGTTGTATATGTGAAGGCGTTTTCGAGATATCGACCAAAATGTGGACCAGGGTGATCCAGAACATCATCTGTCGGGTACCGCTAATTTATTTTAATATGTAATACCACGAACAGTATTCCTTCCAAGATTCCAAGGGCTTTTGATTTCGCCCTGCAAAACTTTTTCATTTTCTTCTACTTAATATGGTAGGTGTCACACCGATTTTACCAAGTTTTTTTCTAAAGTTATATTTTGCGTCAATAAACCAATACAATTAATATGTTTCATCCCTTTTTTCGTATTTGGCATACAATTATGGCATTTTTTTCATTTTTCGTAATTTTCGATATCCAAAAAGTGGGCGTGGTTATAGTCGGATTTCGGCCATTTTTTATACCAAGATAAAGTGAGTTCAGATAAGTACGTGAACTTAGTTTAGTAAAGATATATCGATTTTTGCTCAAGTTATCGTGTTAACGGCAGAGCGGAAGGACAGACGGTGGACTGTGTATAAAAACTGGGCGTGGCTTCAACCGATTTCGCCCTTTTTCACAGAAAAGAGTTATCGTCCTAGATTCTAAGCCTCCACCAAATTTCACAAGGATTGGTAAATTTTTGTTCGACTTATGGCATTAAAAGTATCCTAGACAAATTAAATGAAAAAGGGCGGAGCCACGCCCATTTTGAAATTTTCTTTTATTTTTGTATTTTGTTGCACCATGTCATTACTGGAGTTGAATCTTGACATAATTTACTTATATACTGTAAAGATATTAACTTTTCTTTTAAAATTTGATTTAAAAAACAATTTTTTTTAAAAAGTGGGCGTGCTCGTTCTCCCATTTTGCTAATTTTTATTAAGCAGACATATAGTAATAAGAATAACGTTCCTGCCAAATTTCATCATGATATCTTCAACGACTGCCAAATTACAGCTTGCAAAACTTCTAAATTACCTTCTTTTAAAAGTGGGCGGTGCCACGCCCATTGTCCAAAATTTTACTATTTTTTTATTCTGCGTCATAAGTTCAACTCACCTACCGAGTTCCATCGCTTAATCCGTATTTGGTAATGAATTATCGCACTTTTTCGATTTTTCGAAATTTTCGATATCGAAAAAGTGGGCGTGGTTATTGTCCGATATCGTTCATTTTAAATCTGAGATGAGTGCCCAGGAACCAACATACCAAATTTCATCAAGATACCTCAAAATTTGCTCAAGTTATCGTGTTAACGGACAGACGGACGGACGGACGGACATGGCTCAATCGAATTTTTTTTCGATACTGATGATTTTGATATATGGAAGTCTATATCTATCTCGATTCCTTTATACCTGTACAACCAACCGTTATCCAATCAAAGTTAATATACTATGTGAGCTCTGCTCAACTGAGTATAAAAACCAAACACAGGAGAATGAAATGGCGTTCAATCCATTTGTAGGAAGGAAGCTAGCTCGCTCTCCAGAAGGGCGTGGCCCATCGGCTGGGGGCCTTAACATTTCGTCGCAAGTGGTAACGAAACCCAAAGGAGCGGAGGCCGAAAGCAAGCAAGGAGCGTTGTCGTCGGGTGCTACACCGAAGCTTTGCAAAAAGACCTCCGGCAGCAAGGCTCGAACGGGCACACCATTATTAAGTGAGCTAATTAAGCAGGCGTCAGCTGCGTTAAATCAGCAAAACCCCCCTGGAGAAAAAAAGATGACCAAGCTAGGCAAGGCGATTGAGGGATTGATGCAGTTCTTCATAGGGCGTAATAATATACACGCGGAAATCAAGCGCTTGGCCTCCGTAATAAAAGTGCTGTACATCGAGTCGGCCCTAGAGGTAAAGAATTTAAGACATAAATTGCGTGCAAGCGAATGTGCCAAGGATAGAAGTCCATCACCCCCAGGAAAGCGATCGAGGAATAATTCGTACTCGACCAAAGAGAACAACGTGTACTACACTAAACGACGTCTTGCCAGGGCACGTGGGTGGTCACAAACGACGGCAAGAAACGCAAGAGAAGACGGAGCGGAAAGAGGAAACTGCAGCCCAAAAGACGGGAGAGTGGCAGTTAGCTAAAAAGAAGAGCAAGAAAAAAGCACTTAAGGCTAGGCCGGATGCAATCATCATTTCCAAGGCGGGGGATGCGACGTATGCCGACATATTGCGTAAAGTGAGAAGATGCGACGAATTAAAATCCCTGGGTGATGATGTCAAAACGATTAGAAGAACGGCGAAAGGAGCGTTGTTACTAGAGCTGAAAAAATCGCAAGATGGGAAAACAAGCGCGTACCAAGCAGAAATTGAAGCGGTACTAAAGGACTCGGCTAAAGTTATAACAAAGTCCCAAATGGTCACGCTACAGTGCAGAGATCTCGATGAGATTACTACGCCCGAGGAGATTTTCAACGCCCTCCACCAGCAATGCAACATCAAACTTCCAGATATGGCTGCCATAAAAAGCATACGCACAGGGTACAGTGGCACGAAGTCGGTACTTATAAGCCTTACAGCGGATGATGCCAAGGCGGTTCTTAATATGCAAAGAATCCGGTTAGGATGGGTTTCCTGCCGAATTAGAGAGCTCAAGCACGAGAAACGGTGTTATAGCTCAGAAATGTAAGGAGACGTAGATAGGTCTAGCCTATGCAGGAAATGCGGCCAAGAAGGTCATAAGGCTGCAAGTTGCGAAAACGCACCGAAATGCGAGCTATGTGGGGGACAACATTCAGCAGGCAGTTTTAGATGCCCACAACGAGAGGGCAGCGAAATGACTGTCTCATGAGGGTATTGCAGCTCAATTTAAACCATTGCGAGGCAGCCCAAGAGCTATTATCCCAAACAGTCTATGAAGGAGGATATGACATAGTGGTACTCTCTGAACAATACAAAAATCGCCAGGACCAGGGTTGGCTCTCAGATTCAGCAGGGAAAGCCTCAATTTGGGCACCAGGGAAATTTCTCCCACAGGAAATTATGACGCCAACGGTAGCAGAATTCACGTGGGCAAAAATCAACGGTATATACGTCTTCAGTTGCTATGCCCCTCCGAGCATGACCATCGCCGGGTTCGAAGACATGATATATGGGATCACCATTGAAGCACGAGGTAAACAGCCGCTTTTATTTTATGGAGACTTCAATGCATGGTCATCTGTGTTGGGAAGTAGACGAACCAACGAAAGGGGGAGAGTTCTCCTCGAAAGCCTTACTTCTTTGAGGCTAGAACTCCTAAATGAACCAGGGATATATACCTTCGATACAGGTACCAGACCATCCATTATAGATCTCACCTTCGCTAGCAGCGAAATAGCAAGATGAGCAAAATGGTCCATAAGCAACGTCTACACACACAGCGACCATAAAGCTATTAGCGTAGAGCTGCTCGAAACTCCACGAACGGTAGCAGCAAGACATCGACAAAGTAGGAAATTGAAACAGCAGACGCCATAGTACGAGAATCGCATGCGGAAGATCAGTCGGTTCAAATCACTAAGTTGCTATGTATGGCATGTGATGCTGCCATGCCCAGAAGTCGCGGAAAAGCACAGCGTACTCCGGTATATTGGTGGAATAACGAAATTGCGGAAGAGCGTAGAAAATGTCACAAAGCACGAAGAATAGCGCAGAGGGCACGCTCATCACCACGATATGCGGAGCTACACAGCACCTATGTCGCGCAAAGAAAGGCACTTAAAAATGCCATAAAAAAGAGCAAGAATTTATGCTTTAGGGAACTGCTGGATAATGTCGACCTAGATCCTTGGGGATCAGCCTACAGAACTGTGATGGCCAAAGTTAAAGGACCGATATCACAGCAACCTACGTGCCCGATACTGATGAATATTATTGTTGAAACACTTTCCTCGGCGCAAGATCGCTGGACTTATCCAAGCGAGGATCTAGAAAGTACGGAAGTTCCGCAAATTACAGAGCAAGAGGTGCTGGACGCTGCAAAAAGAGTTGCTGATAACAAATCCCCAGGACCCGACGAAGAACAAAACATAGCGCTTAAAGCCGCGATCACAACTAGGGCTACATCATTTACTGATCTTTTTAATGCCTGTATGCAAGAAGGCGTGTTCCCGCGCCCGTGGAAATGACAAAGACTTGTCCTATTGCTGAAACGTGGTAAACAGCCGGACCAACCATCCTCATATAGGCCACTTTGTATGCTGGATTCCCTAGGGAAGATTTTCGAGCGTATAATTAGTGAGCGCCTACAGCTGACTCTAGAAAGACCAGGTGGCTTATCGAATAGTCAATATGGATTTCGCAAATCAAGATCCACCGTAGATGCAATACAAAAAGTCGTCAATATAGCTAGAGAAGCTATCTCTGGAGGCCAAAATAAAAGGAAGTTCTGTGCACTGATTATGTTGGACATCAAGAATGCTTTTAACACTGCGAACTGGATGCAGATAATGGCAACGCTACAAAGCTTCGGCACTCCAGCTTACTTACGCAGAATTATAGGTAGCTATCTTTAAGACAGAGTACTTCTTTTTGACACGGATCAAGGAGCAAAAGAGTACAAAATCACAGGAGGCGTCCCACAGGGATCTGTTCTCGGTCCAACGCTCTGGAATGTAATGTATGACGGGGTGCTAAAGATTGATCTACCAGAAAACACGCAAATTGTGGGATATGCTGATGATATTGCAGTGGTAGTAGTGGCCAGGAAACTGGACCTGATTCAAGCATTATATAATGATGCCGTAGCAAGAATAAAGGAATGGCTGACCAATACGGGACTGGAGTTGGCTAGCCAAAAGACGGAAGTGGTAGTAGTAAGCTCCAAACGGTCGGCGAACGAGTTAGTCTTAACTGTCGGGGATCATCATATCACCTCAAAGGATTCCTTAAAATACTTAGGAGTGCACATTGACTCTAAGTTAACTTTCAAAGAGCACTTCAGAGCGGTGGGGGAGAAAATTACCAAAGTTAATGGATCACTTATGCGAATAAAGCCTAACATTGGTGGTCCGAGCGAAGCTATACGTCAGCTATTGTCCACAGTAACCAGCTCAATAATACTATACGCAGCACCAGTGTGGTATGGATCTAAACAGACCCATCAAAAATATATATTAGCAGCGTACCGACTTGCTTCTTTAAGAATAGCAAGTGCTTATCGGACGGTGTCCGACGACGCGATCCTGGTTCTAACCCGGAAAATCCCAGTGGACTTACTGGCAAGCGAAATGGCCGATCTGTATAACACTAATATCGAGCGACCATCTGAAGAAGACAAGAAAAGAGCAAGGACACAAACAATAGCTAAGTGGAAAGAACAGTGGGAGGCCTCGGGTAAAGGTCGTTGGACTTTCACACTATTTTGGAACGTAGCTCAATGAAATGAGCGGAAGCACGGCGAATTGAACTACCATCTCACGCAAGTAATGAGTGGACATGGCGGTTTCAAAGAGTATTTATGGAAGCGTAGGATAGAGGAAGATCCTCATTGCCCAATGTGTACCACGGAGTTAGAAAACGCAGAACACGTCATGTACCACTGCCCCCGTTTCCACGAAGAAAGACTCACCTTGCATGGAGTCTTTGGGGAGGAACCTACCACGAGAAATTTAGTATCACATATGTGCAACAGGAAAGAGTGCTGGATTGTAGTGAGCAAATTGGCATTTATAGTAATGACACGTCTGATGGATGCTGAGAGGGAGCGCAGAGAAATGCGCATGCGAAGCAGTGGTGATTAAATGGACACTCAGAGCAAATAGCGGGAACCTGGACGCAGGGACAACAGTAGGCTCTTAAAAAATGAGAAATATCGAACGCCACCCTGAAGTGATGCGAAAGTGGTGCCGGGGTGGGCGACGGTTCCAGAACGGGGCTGTTTTTTAATCTACGGACACACAGTTGCTGCGACGGCAGCAATGCATTAGGCATTTTTCAGCCACCCGCCAAAAAAAAAAAAAAACAAGATACCCATATTGTACAAACGCATTCTAGAGTCAACCCTCATTCACCTTTATGGCGATATCCCTAAATGGCGTCCACCTATAGAACTAAAACCTTTCATTTGACACAAGTTAACACAAGCTAATGTTTCTCAATAATTCTGTCCGCGCATGGCCTGTGTCAGCGAATATCCATTCTCACGCTAGCAGGTGCAGCTCAACGCTGGCAGCGATTAAGAACGCAAGCGTCTGTGTCGCTTTGGCTGCCTTCAAGACTAAGGTGCAGGGTTTTTAAGTAGGCACTTCAGAATGTAAGTTCAGTTAGTTTTTGGCATGACAATGAATAAAACGTATTATTGTAATAAACTCTAAACTGCAAATGACTTTTAATGGATTACCATGAAACAGTAAAACTGGCGCTCAACAACGGGAGAAAAAACGGATAACAACAAGCAGCAGTGACAACAAACATTTTCAGCATTTTTAAAGTTAAGTGGAGCAGAAAACAAAACCAAGCATAAGATGAAGAGAGTATTATCAATAGTTGTGAAACAGATGTAAGTAGAGTGTTGCCAAACAAAGAAATCTGTGTCAATTAAGTGTTATCAATGTTTATAAACAAAGAACTTGTGTTTATTAAAATTTTTTTTATACGACACTCTAAAAAAAAAAAAAAAAAATGACGAAATTTTCTTTTAAAGCATCAAGTTATCTGTAACTCTTTGCACGGGTTGAGTATAATTAGATGTGTTGTGGACCAAATTTATTGGAATAAAATCAGGTAACCTATTTCAGTTGTGCTCTAAGCCTATGAGTGACCAAGAATTAGATCGGCTATTTGAGAACATAGTGGTAAACAGAAGACAGCGTAACAGTGGTCAGGAAAATTGGTGGACAAATAATAGGGTAACGACTGAGGAACGAAAAATTGCTATAGAAGCAGATCAGTTGAAAGCTCTTGTCGACACTGCAGTGGCTCATGCACTTTCAGTGCAAAGAGAAAGTTTCGAATAGAGACTGGCGACCATAAACCAGAGTCTAAACGACATTAGCATTAGTGCACCCACAATAGAAACATATTCTGAAGCACAAATTGTCCCAGGTATCAAATGTGAGGAACCCCTTGACATCGTTAAATCTCTACCAGATTTCGATGGTAAACAAGAAAACTACGTATAATGGAGACAGGCAGCACACACCGCCTACAAAGTTTTTCAGGAATACGAAGGCAGCAGCAAACATTTCCAAGCTGTCGCCATCATTAGGAATAAAGTAAAGGGTCCAGCCGACATGGTTTTGGCCTCATTTAACACCGTTTTGAACTTCAAAGCGATAATTAACCGCCTTCACTTTAGCTACAAACGACCAATTTACTTGATCGAGCAAGAAATGTCAACCCTCCGCCAGGGAAATTTATCTCTTCTCCAATACTACGACGAAGTAGAGAAGAAATTGACGCTTCTGACCAACAAAACCATAATGACTTACGAAAAGTCAATAGCTGCTTCACTTAATGAGAAATACAGATTAGACGCATTGCGCGTATTTATATCAGGGACCCAGAAACCGCTTAGCGATGTACTATTCTCAGCCCGGCCTAAAGATCTGCTTTCGGCCTTAGCACTGGCACAGGAGGTTGAATCGAACCATGAGAGATACCGATTCGCAACCACCTATGCCAGGAGCCTAGAAGATAAGACACAAAGGGTAGACTCAAAACCACACTCTGGGGAGAAAGTTACAGAGGGAAGATAGCAAACAAACGATATGTATCACTCAAAAAACCCTTACTTTAACAGAACTCGGGACTTCAACAACAAGAGTCCCCAGAAACTGGATAAGGTAGAACCGATGGACGTCGACACGTCACAACGCTTCCGTCAACCTACTGCAAGGCAGGAAAACACTGGCTCTTATCGATACCAAAGTAATCCAAATCAAAAATATCCGCAGGCAGTGAAAAGGCCAAACAATGGCTCTGGAAAATTTACAGGACCAAAGCAACAACGAATAAACTGCCCTTCAAGCGGAAATTCCACTTCGAATCAAGAAGATTCCACCTATAGTGATGTGGCAAACGCGGATACATCAGCAATCGAGGGCGACCTTAACGATCCCGACCAGATAAATTTTTTAGACAGAACTCCCTGCTACCGTTCATTGAAAGAATAGTTGCAGGGAAGAAAATAAAATTACTAATAGATACGGGTGCACCTAAAAATTATATAAAACCCTTAAAATTCCTTAGGCACATTACACCGGTCGAAAAGTCTTTCTTGGTAAAGTCAATTCATGGTTTTACTAACATTAAAGAAAAATGCGCGATCAACCTTTTTTACATAAATAGTACCTTCTTTAATCTTCCTTCTCTTTCAACGTTCGACGGAATAATAGGTCTGGATTTGCTTACGCAGGCAGACACGACTATAGATTTAAAGTCAAAAAAAATAATAACCAATGTTGGTTCAGAGGGTATAAAATTTTTAAAGTGTGCTAATGTAAATTTCACACGAGTAGAGGACATAGAGGTTCCTGAAATTGTGAGGGTGAAATTTCAAAGAATGGTAAAAAATCTATTGAAAGTTTTCTCTGACCCCAACGAGGCACTCCCATTTAACACAAACATAGTCGCCACTATTCGCACCGAGAGTGACGATCCGGTTTATTCCAAGCTATACCCCTATCCTATGGGCGTAGCAGAATTCGTGAATACTGAATTTCGCGATTTACTGAAGAACGGTATCATCAGACCGTCTCGGTCACCATATAACAACCCAATCTGGGTTGTTGATAAAAAAGGAACGGACGCACAAGGAAATGTAAAAAAACGACTTGTCATAGACTTAAGAAAACTGAACAAAAAAACTATCGACGACAAATATCCCTTCCCGAACGTAACGGTTATACTATCAAATCTAGGAAAGGCCAGGTATTTTACAACGCTTGACCTAAAATCAGGATTTCATCAAATAACGTTGGCGGAATCCGATAGGGAAAAGACCGCTTTCTCATTAAGTAATGGGAAATATGTGTTCTGCAGGCTTCCCTTCGGTCTGAAGAATGCACCCAGCATTTTTCAAATGGCGATCGACGACGTACTAAGGGAACAAATAGGGAAATACGGCTACGTTTACGTCAGTGACGTTATTATATTTTCAGAAACCGAAGAGGAGCATGTCGAACATATTGAGTGGGTCTTAAAAAGGTTACATGAGGCTAATATGAGGGTTTCTCGCGAAAAATCGCAATTTTTTAAAGGGGACGTTGAATACTTTGGCTTCGTGGTATCTAGAGGAAGCATTAAAACAAGCCCTAGCAAGATAGATGATATTCACAAATATGATAAACCCTCCACTCTCTTTAACGTTAGACCATTTCTGGGTGTGGCAAGCTATTACCGTTGCTTTATAAAGGATTTTGCTTCAATAGGGAACCACTAACGGATATGCTGAAAGGAGACAATGGCAAGGTTTGTGCCCCCCAATCAAAAAAAATAAAAGTGGAATTAGACGAAAAACAATCACAAGCTTTTAATAAATTAAAAGAGGTCCTTACATCAGAGAACGTCATGTTACTCTACCCAGATTTTAGGAGGCCATTGGATCTAACGACGGATGCCTCGTCTTTGGGTTTGGGGGCAGTGCTCTCACAGGACGGTAAGCCAATTACCTTTATTTCGCGAACTCTGAAAGATCGTGAACAAAACTTCGCAACATACAAGCGCGAGCTACTCGCGATAGTCTGGGCCTTAAAAAGTCTTAGAAATTATCTCTATGGCGTAAAGAATTTAAATATTTTTACAGATCGTCAGCTACTGACATTTGCGGTTTCAGACCGAAACCCAAATGCGAAAATAAAACGATGGAAAGCGTTTACCGACGAGCACAACGCTCAAATCTTTTACAAACCCGGTAGAGAAAACCATGTTGCCGATGCGCTGTCACGACAGAACATCCACACTCTAGAAGAGGAAGGTCAATCAGATTTAGCTACAGTTCATAGCGAAATATCGCAATCTTATACGGTGGAAGCATCCGAAAAACCGCTAAATTGTTTCCGAAACCAAATTGTTTTGGAGGAAGCCAACTTGAACCTAAAACGGAATTTTATATATTTCGGCGAGAAAACTCGTCATTTTATTCAATTCATAAATAAAGATAATCTCATTGAAGAAATTAAAATAGCTGTGAACCCAAATGTGGTAAACGCCATACATTGCGCTTTGCCAATACTGGCCAGCATACAACATGAACTTATAAGGTGCTTTCCGGCAACAAAGTTCTGGCACTGTAAAAATATGGTGACCGACATTGTAAATAAAGACGAACAGAGGGAGATTGTTGTTGCCGAACATAATCGAGCTCACAGAGCTGCCCAGGAGAATGTCAAGCAAATTCTTCGTGATTATTACTTCCCAAAAATGACCAAACTGGCAAACGAAGTGGTCGCGAATTGTAAGATCTGCAGTAAGGCCAAATACGATAGGCACCTACGAAAGCAGGAGTATGGTGTAACACCGGTCCCATCATATACCGGAGAAATTTTGCACATTGACATATTCTCAACAGATAAAAAATACTTTTTGACCTGTCTCGACAAGTTTTCGAAATTTGCTGTGGTACAGCCTATACCATCTCGAACTATCTCAGATATAAAATACCCAATATTCAACTAATGAATATATTCCCAGGAACAAAGACTGTTTATTGTGATAACGAGGCCTCTTTAAATTCTGAAACGATAACCTCGTTACTAAAAAATAGCTTCAATGTTGACATCGTCAACGCGCCACCTCTTCATAGCATCTCGAATGGGCAGGTTGAACGCCTCCATAGTACACTTTTGGAGATAGCCAGATGTCTGAAATTGGACAGAAAAATCTGCGAGACGACAGACCTTATATTACTGACAACAATTGAATACAACCGAACGATTCATTCGGTGACCAATTAAAAACCGATTGATATAGTTCACGCTACACCAACCGACATGAGAAATGAGATAACCATGAAAATAACGAAAGCACAACAGGCACAATTGGAAAGAAATAACCCTTCCAGACAGAATAGGGTGTTCGACGTAGGGGAACGCGTATTAGTAAAGACGAATAGATGACTGGGAAATAAACTGTCCCCTTTATATGTCGAAGAAAGGGTTGAGGCAGATCTAGGGACCACAGTTCTCATAAAAGGGAGGGTGCTCCATAAGGACAACCTGAGATGAAAACCGTGGAATATCTTTCAATATTATAAGGTAAATTAAAATAACGTTATTTTCCCCCATCTTTCAGGATCCCCATTATGATGCTCTCCATCCAAACGGCAATAGCAAAATTGACGGACTACTCGACTTCCGATTATATACCGATCCAGGATGGCGACGTAACAGTTTGGACACACTTCGGCTATCTTACCAATCTTACGGTATATAAAGAAATAGCAGAAGAAACGAAAGGACTAACAACGCATTTCCCTTTATCCCATATGATAATGCTACTCGACTCAGACATTTCACACATAAAAGTTCTTTTAACAACACTGGACATTCACCATAGACAGGCTAGGAGTATTAACATTTTAGGTACTGCTCTAAAGGTGATCGCAGGAACACCCGACTTCGAAGACTTTGAAAACTTAAAATTTCGGCAGCAAGAGCTAATAGAATCAGAGGGCATCAGATAGAAATAAACACAAGGATACAGGAAAAATTAAACCAGCTAACGGAAACAGTTAACAAAATTATTAAACACGCAAAGGCTGTACAGATCGATACTCATCATTTGTACGAAACGCTGCTTGTGCGAAATAGAATCCTTATAACCGAAATCGAGACTTTAATTTCAACCATAACCCTTGTAAAGATAGGAATCATAAATCCCCTGATGCTAAACTCGGAAGATGTAAAAAATATTTTTGATGCTCGCTCTACAAATACAACAATTACTGACCTAATGGAGGTATCATATATCAAAGCCCTTTTAGATGGGAGCCTTCTGCATTTCATAATAAAGTATCCTAAACCTACATTAGTTTGTAAGAAAATTATTATTTTCCCTGTTCAACACAATGGAACTATCCTGCACCTTGGGAACAACAAGAACGTTGCCGACTGTGGGAATCAAAATTTGGCGATTGGGAACTGCAACACAACACTCACAACAACTTTTTGCAAAAGATTGCAGCATCCCACATGCGCACAACAGCTGTATTCGAATAATGTTGCTCACTGCAGTATTTGCCCTAGCAACCTTGAACCTATTACTGTGGTTAACGATGGCATTATCATTATAAACGATAACACCGCTTTGATCAAAACTGGCGAAGACTCCGAAAAAAACAATAAGGGGAACTTATTTACTTTCCTTCGACGATGAAGTTTACGTTAACGGATCTAACTTTGTAAACCGAAACGGCATGTTAAAGAAATTATCAGGGCCAGCGGCGACCGTTCTCCTTAATATCACCAACCATCAAGAAGTATTGAGTCTTCCATACCTTCACAGGATAAGTATGGAAAATCTGCGCTTTATCGCAAAAATTGAATCAAGAACTATGACGGGGCCAACAATATCAGGCTTCGCTAGCATTATATTGATTATCGTTTGTAACACTCTAGTTAAAATATGGCAGAGGAGAAGAAAAAATACGCCAATGCCAAGACCTTCAGCATGTCATTGATAACTTTAAGAAGTCCGTGGACGGCCTTCACTTAGAAGGGGAGGAGTTAACACAAGCTAATGCTTCTCAATAAATCTGTCCGCGCATGGCCTGTGTCAGCGAATATCCATTCTCACGCTAGCAGGTGCAGCTCAACGCTGGCAGCGATTAAGAACGCAAGCGTCTGTGTCTTTTTTTTTTTTTTTTTTTTTTTTGCGGGGAGGCTGAAAAATGCCTAATGCACCATAATTGCTGCCGTCGCAGCAACCGTGTGTCCGTAGACTAAAAAACAGCCCCGTTCTGGAACCGTCGCCCACCCCGGCACCACTTTCGCATTACCTCAGGGTGGCGTTCCATATTTCTCATTTTTTAAGAGCCTACTGTTGTCCCTGCGTCCAGGTTCCCGCTATTTGCTCTGAGTGTCCATTTAATCACCACTGCTTCGCATGCGCATTTCTCTGCGCTCCCTCTCAACATCCATCAGGCGTGTCATTACTATAAATGCCATTTTGCTCACTGCAGTCCAGCATTCTTTCCTGCTGCACATATGTGAAACTAAATTTCTCGTGGTAGGTTCCTCCCCAAAGACTCCATGCAAGGTGAGTCTTTCTTCGTGGAAACGGGGGCAGTAGAACATGACGTGTTCTGCGTTTTCTAACTCTGTGGTACACATTGGGCAATGAGGATCTTCCTCTATCCTACGCTTCCATAAATACTCTTTGAAACCGCCATGTCCACTCATTACTTGCGTGAGATGGTAGTTCAGTTCGCCGTGCTTCCGCTCATTCCATTGAGCTACGTTCCAAACTAGTGTGAAAGTCCAACGCCCTTTACTCGAGGCCTCCCACCGTTCTTGCCACTTAGCTATTGTTTGTGTCCTTGCTCTTTTCTTGTCTTCTTCAGATGGTCGCTCGATATTAGTGTTATACAGATCGGCCATTTCGCTTGCCAGTAAGTCCACTGGGATTTTCCGGGTTAGAACCAGGATCGCGTCGTCGGACACCGTCCGATAAGCACTTGCTATTCTTAAAGAAGCAAGTCGGTACGCTGCTAATATATATTTTTGATGGGTCTGTTTAGATCCATACCACACTGGTGCTGCGTATAGTATTATTGAGCTGGTTACTGTGGACAATAGCTGACGTATAGCTTCGCTCGGACCACCAATGTTAGGCTTTATTCGCATAAGTGATCCATTAACTTTGGTAATTTTCTCCCCCACCGCTCTGAAGTGCTCTTTGAAAGTTAACTTAGAGTCAATGTGCACTCCTAAGTATTTTAAGGAATCCTTTGAGGTGATTTGATGATCCCCGACAGTTAAGACTAACTCGTTCGCCGACCGTTTGGAGCTTACTAATAACACTTCCGTCTTTTGGCTAGCCAACTCCAGTCCTGTATTGGTCAGCCATTCCTTTATTCTTGCTACGGCGTCATTACATAATGCTTGAAGCAGGTCCAGTTTCTTGGCCACTACTACCACTGCAATATCATCAGCATATCCCACAATTTGCGTGTTTTCTGGTAGATCAATCTTTAGCACCCCGTCATACATTACATTCCAAAGCGTTGGACCGAGAACAGATCCCTGTGGGACGCCTCCTGTGATTTTGTACTCTTTAGCTCCTTGATCCGTGTCAAAAAGAAGTACTCTGTCTTTAAGATAGCTACCTATAATTCTGCGTAAGTAAGCTGGAGTGCCGAAGCTTTGCAGCGCTGCCATTATCTGCATCCAGTTCGCAGTGTTAAAAGCATTCTTGATGTCCAACATAATCAGTGCACAGAACTTCCTTTTATTTTGGCCTCCAGAGATAGCTTCTCTAGCTATATTGACGACTGTTTGTATTGCATCTACGGTGGATCTTGATTTGCGAAATCCATATTGACTATTCGATAAGCCACCTGGTCTTTCTAGAGTCAGCTGTAGGCGCTCACTAATTATACGCTCGAAAATCTTCCCTAGGGAATCCAGCATACAAAGTGGCCTATATGAGGATTGTTGGTCCGGCCGTTTACCACGTTTCAGCAATAGGACAAGTCTTTGTCGTTTCCACGGGCGAGGGAACACGCCTTCTTGCATACAGGCATTAAAAAGATCAGTAAATAATGTAGCCCTAGTTGTAATCGCGGCTTTAAGGGCTATGTTTGGTACTTCGTCGGGTCCTGGGGATTTGTTATCAGCAACTCTTTTTGCAGCGTCCAGCACCTCTTGCTCTGTAATTTGCGGAATTTCCGTACTTTCTAGATCCTCGCTTGGATAAGTCCAGCGATCTTGCGCCGGGAAAAGTGTTTCAACAATAATATTCATCAGTATCGGGCACGTAGGTTGCTGTGATATCGGTCCTTTAACTTTGGCCATCACAGTTCTGTAGGCTGATCCCCAAGGATCTAGGTCGACATTATCCAGCAGTTCCCTAAAGCATAACTTCTTGCTCTTTTTTATGGCATTTTTAAGTGCCTTTCTTTATGCGACATAGGTGCTGTGTAGCTCTGCATATTGTGGTGATGAGCGTGCCCTCTGCGCTATTCTTCGTGCTTTGTGGCATTTTCTACGCTCTTCCGCAATTTCGTCATTCCACCAATATACCGGAGTGCGCTGTGCTTTTCCGCGACTTCTGGGCATGGCAGCATCACATGCCATACATAGCAACTTAGTGATTTGAACCGACTGGTCTTCCGCATGCGATTCTCGTACTATGGCGTCCTTCCAGATAATGTCAAATATTTATGGGTCGAAAAGGTGCTGTTTCCATTTCCTACTTTGTCGATGTCTTGCTGCTACCGTTCGTGGAGTTTCGAGCAGCTCTACGCTAATAGCTTTATGGTCGCTGTGTGTGCAGACGTTGCTTATGGACCATTTTGCTCATCTTGCTATTTCGCTGCTAGCGAAGGTGAGATCTATAATGGATCGTCTGGTACCTGTATCGAAGGTATATATCCCTGGTTCATTTAGGAGTTCTAGCCTCAAAGAAGTAAGACTTTCGAGGAGAACTCTCCCTCTTTCGTTGGTTCGTCTACTTCCCCACACAGATGACCATGCATTGAAGTCTCCACACACTAAAAGCGGGTGTTTACCTCGTGCTTCAATGGTGATCCCGTATATCATGTCTTCGAACTCGGCGATGGTCATGCTCGGAGGGGCATAGCAACTGAAGACGTATATACCGTTGATTTTTGCCCACGTGAATCCTGCTACCGTTGGCGTCATAATTTCCTGTGGGAGAAATTTCCCTGGTGCCCAAATTGAGGCTTTCCCTGCTGAAACTGAGAGCCAACCCTGCTCCTGGCGATTTTTGTATTGTTCAGAGAGTACCACTATGTCATATCCTCCTTCATAGACTGTTTGGGATAATAGCTCTTGGGTTGCCTCGCAATGGTTTAAATTGAGCTGCAATACCCTCATGAGACAGTCATTTTGCTGCCCTCTCGTTGTGGGCATTTAAAACTGCCTGCTGAATGTTGTCCCCCACATAGCGCGCATTTCGGTGCATTTTCGCAATTTGCAGCCTTATGACCTTCCTGGCCGCATTTCCTGCATAGGCTAGACCTATCTACAGTCTCCTTACATTTCTGAGCTATATGCCCGTAGCCCCAGCACCTATAACAGCGTTTTTCTTGCTTGAGCTCTCTAATTCGGCAGGAAACCCATCCTACCCGGATTCTTTGCGTATTAAGAACCGCCTTGGCATCATCCGCTGTAAGGCTTATAAGTGCCGACTTCGTGCCACTGTACCCTGTGCGTATGCTTTTTATGGCAGCCACATCTGGAAGTTTGATGTTGCATTGCTGGTGGAGGGCGTTGCAAATCTCCTCGGGCGTAGTAATCTCATCGAGATCTCTGCACTGTAGCGTGACCATTTGGGATTTTGTTATAACTTTAGCCGAGTCCTTTAGTACCGCTTCAATTTCTGCTTGGTACGCGCTTGTTTTCCCATCTTGCGATTTTTTCAGCTCTAGTAACAGCTCTCCTTTCGCCGTTCTTCTAATCGTTTTGACGTCATCACCCAGGGATTTTAATTCGTCGCATCTTCTCACTTTACGCAATATGTCGGCGTACGTCGCATCCCCCGCCTTGGAAATGATGATTGCATCCGGTCTAGCCTTAAGTGATTTTTTCTTGCTCTTCTTTTTGGCTAACTGCCACTCTCCCGTCTTTTGGGCTGCAGTTTCCTCTTTCCGCTCCGTCTTCTCTTGCGTTTCTTGCCGTCGTTTGTGTCCACCCACGTGCCCTGGTAAGACATCTTTTAGAGTAGTAGTGGGTTTTACCACGTTGTTCTCCTTGGTCGAGTACGAATTATTCCTCGGTCGCTTTCCGGGGGGTGATGGACTTCTATCCTTTGCGCATTCGCTTGCACGCAATTTATGTTCTAAATTCTTTGCCTCTAGGGCCGACTCGATGTACAGCACTTTTATTACGGAGGCCAAGCGCTTGATTTCCGCGTGTATATTATTACGCCCTATGAAGAACTGCATCAAGTCCTCAATCGCCTTGCCTAGCTTGGTAATCTTTTTCTCTCCAGGGGGGTTTTGCTGATTTAACGCAGCTGACGCCTGCTTAATTAGCTCACTTAATAATGGTGTGCCCGTTTGAGCCTTGCTGTCGGAGTTCTTTTGGCAAAGCTTCGGTGTAGCACCCGGCGACAACGCTCCTTGCTTGCTTTCGGCCTCCGCTCCTTTGGGTTTCGTTACCACTTGCGACGAAATGTTAAGGCCCCCAGCCGATGGGCCACGCCCTTCTGGAGAGCGAGCTAGCTTCCTTCCTACAAATGGATTGAACGCCATTTCATTCTCCTGTGTTTGGTTTTTTATTTTAGTATTGTTGTTGCTCATCATTTATTTAATTGGGTCCCCACTTGAGGCCGCTATCTTGGTCCGAGTGTGCAGTTACCTATATAGATCCCGTGGTTGTCTATGCGAAGGCAGGGAGGCCACGTGAAGGTTGACGCAGTCCCTCATGAAGACTGCGTTCAGAGCCAGATCAGTATTAATCGGGAGGATCTCAACCGAACCTGCACCACCAACTTAATGATGACGGACTTTGAACGTACCCCAAGGCCTGCCAAGGTTTTAACGGGACGGAGACGAATGGGACATTAACCGGAAAGTCATTTCGACGGTGTGTCAAGCCGTGTACTGAGATTTCCGAATGCCACATTCGCCAGCCCTTAACAAACATATCCGAGTCGTTGATTCCAGTATACCTTAATTAAGACCTTACTGGGCTCAGTCTTAATGTGACAATCACCTTAAATTTACAAATAATTTACCTCTTTACCTTCCTGAGTGTGTATCCCACGTCGTATAGTTGCCTCCCTATCTTGGGTAGGTATTCCCTCGAAGCAACCCCGCACTAGGCTGTGGATGCTTAATTCAGGGCGGCATCTACTCGCCCTGTCACTGGAGGTTCTCAGGGTGCGTTAGGCCTTTTAAGCCAAACCCTCCTCACCAGCCGCTCTTGGTCGAGGGCTGCTTATTTGATATTCGCAGCTAACCTAATTAATAGGCCGTTCACTGTCCGCCAGCAGTGACCCCCTTGGCCTGAGCTCAGCCAGGACTGTGTCTCTTTGGCTGCCTTCAAGACTAAGGTGCAGGGTTTTTAAGTAGGCACTTCAGAATGTAAGTTCATTTAGTTTTTGGCATGACAATGAATAAAACGTATTATTGTAATAAACTCTAAACTGCAAATGACTTTTAATGGATTACCATGAAACAGTAAAACTTACACATGTCATACAAACATATTCCAGGGTTACCCTCCGTTCATTTTCCTACATGGTTATTTTCCATTAGGTTGTTACCATAGCTCTCAACTGAGTATGTAATGTTCGGTTACACCCGAACTTAACCTTCCTTACTTGTTGAGTCTAATATCGTAGGATTTGCACATGATATTAGGAATTTTGCGCTTCTGTCCACGCCTTTCCTGCTTGATGGATTATATGCTACTCATATGGGCAAATCCCAAAAACTTTTACTTTTTTGGATACTCGGGTTTTACGTACGGGCAAAAAACTTAAGGCCAGAAAAAGGTACAAGAACATTAAGTTTGACCTTTTTACTATCCGATTTGATGATTTTAAAAATGAAGAAAGTTGATAGTAAGTTTTTGCAGAACTTCGAAACGTAAAAAACGTACTTCGTTCACATATCTATATGTTTTTAAAGTTTCAAAAGAATCGGGATAAAGGTGTTAAAATAAATGTGTTGCAAACTTTGCAGTAAAAAATATTTGGCGGTTATTCGGTTTTATATTTTTACCGATATCTACAAAATCGGGTCTCGTATATCAAAGAAATTTTACATAGCTAACAACTGCATATATCTCCATATTTTGTTAAAATTTCGATATAATCGGTTAAGAAGTGTTGAAATAAATGTATATTTAACATTGCGACCTCAATTTATAATCATGATCAATGGAATCTGCCCTTCATGGGCTCACTGTACAAAGATCACTCCTCTACAAACACTTTACCCTAGCTGCTTTCCTAGACACAGGAGGCGCAACGAAACCATCGCTATTCCCAAATCCCTTCAAAGGACATGTAGTTCACAACTACATTTGCGGATAGACTAAATCAGTGTATGAAAACAAAACTATACAAATGAATATGGATTGCGTAATAATGGCCCGTAACGTGGGAAGAGAAACACCCCCGGGGTTACAGTCTCTCCCCACTACTGAACGAGGTACTACTCGACTTCGATAATAAGGGATTGAGGGGCAGTGGATCATGCAGATAATGTTTTTATGGCAGTTTCGGGATGTTTTCCTCCAGCGTTAGGTGAAACCAGCTGACTGCACTTAGCAGGTTATAAGTGGGCTGCATCGAACTGCCTTGGTATCAATACGAACCAAAACTAAGATGCCTATATTTCGACTGTCTTCACTAAATGGTAAAGATATCTCGCTCTCAACGAGGGTAAAATTACTTGGTGTCTAAATAGACAACTAAACAGTCCTGAATTATGTGCGTTTCCTAGACCTAGTATGCGGCTTACGAGTTGACATGTCTTTTTTATTTACTTACCGCATATTTGCGAAATGCATATCCATAGCACCACCATTCGGAAAGTTCTCAATCATGCGGTCCATCAGCTTGCAAAAGCAACTATAACAAAGCGATTCGTCATCAAATATGACGAGCAATGGAGCAACTAAGTCGCACATGCCCTGCATGTAACCTATTTCCAAATGCTCCCAAACATATCTGGAAATATGGGTCAGTTAAATTCAGCAACCAAAAAAAAGTTAAATTTTTTGACTTACGTCGATATTACATTTCTGAGCTTATACAAATTTTCATTAGCGAAATACCAATAATTACGATCACAACGCTGCACATCCTTTTCGATGCGATGCAGGTTCAAACCAAATTGCTCCAGCAATTCGCTCTGTAAAGTAAAAAATTGTTTTACATTACGAGATCCAAATCTTGAATTCCTTTTCTAAAAACTTACACTATAAACACCACCATTCGAGCTAGCAGGCGATACACACGCCGACTTAGGTTCATGCAGTGCGTCCATTGTGGTCATACCGCTAGCGCCCGCCAAAGATGCTTCAGTATTTGCTTCAATTGATGATTGTTCCATCAGCGTTGACATTCGCTCACTTTCTGACTTCTCATCAGCAGGAAACCAATTCGCCACCTCAATGGAAGCATTTGTAATTATAACTGCCGAAGGGCGACTGGCTAAGTTATATTCTTCTGGTGACTTTTTATGTTCATCTACATCCGCTTGCGCACTCGCCGAAGGCGTATCTTCATCAACTGCTTCAGAGCGTAAATCGTCAGCACTTAAGAACTCTGGACTCATAATACTTTTCTCCCGCTCTTCAGTTGAATTCAAATTAGCTGACTCGGAGGTATGCAAATTCAAATCCGTATAACCAATACCGGCGCCTACGGTTTCGTAGGTACTAGAAGATGAAAGTGACGTCATTTCACTTTGCGCTGCTGTTGTGCCTTCTTCATTCTTTTCCACAGGTAGTTGTTCACTCGCGCTTGAGTTCGAAGCTGTTTCATTGACGCCAGCCTCAATGATTTGCTGTTGGTCGGTTTTTAATTCATTTTCTTTTTGCTTCATTTCAACTTGTCTTTCACTGCGGCATTCTTCCTCTTCCATTAGTTCATCCACGTTACCAGAATCTGTGCTAGTCTTGGCAGCTCGTGGTGTTGGTTTAACTGTCAAATAATTTTTGGTATTTCCATCTATTTCCTCGGCTTGCACCTGCCGCTGTTGATTTTCATCATACTCTAGATCACCCGGATCAGATATATCAGATATTTCCTCAAATACTTCATTTTCCAATTCAGCATTATCGATTTCCACTGCTCGCACTGTCTTATCGTTACCGCTATTACTACCCGAACTGAGTTTGGCTACTGCGCATGCTGTTTTCTCTTTTTCCCGCTGTTGTACGATTGCATCAACCGCCAGCCATTCGCTCATTGTTGTCTCATAATAATGTTTGCACGCCTCATCCTGCTTTTGGCGATCTTCAGTTGTAGAACCAAACCTAGAAAGAGAATTTAGTATTTCTGATTTGCTTCCAACAATTTCAGCAAAACAAAAATCACCTATAATGGCCGAGCAAATATGGCCACACCTGCTTTCGTAATTCTGGGCAGACACCTCCAAAGTATACAAGCCGATAAACATCTATATCATTTGCCACCACACCATCCATATTTAATGCTTCCCAGCGTTCTTTAGTTAAACCCTCTTCGTCGGCCTTAACTAAAGGTTAAAAAAAAGTTATTGAAAACTTTAGGCGCGAACAAAAAAGACATTATTAAATTATTCTCATTCTTAAACTTACGTTCCGGTGTTATACGCCCATTCACAAGCCCCGAGAGATGTGTGCGAACTGTCGATAAATGTCTACAATAGGCAAGCCAACCATAGAATGCTCGCGATATTATTTGTCTTCTCATTGTCGAACAAACCATCTCAATACTTGTGTTCTGTTTGGACTGTACCTGGGTAAAAGAGGTTAGGAAAGAGAAGCTGTTTGAGATATGTACTAGCCCAAACCACTATTAACTCGTATACCCAGCATTTTTATCAAGAAACTTTTCTCACAGCAGCATATCACTTAAAAGGGTAAATACCACACCCAGAAAATATGCTCGTATTAAAGCTTATGCATTTTTCTTTAATGCCAAATTAAAATATTGCGCTTATTACAACATGATAAAACAAAAGCAAAAACAAATTTAATAAACCTTTAAAAAAGAGAAAACAATTTGACCATTAGTAATTCGTACAGTGATCTTTATATATTTTAGAATTGAGAAACGTCGCCTTCATTTTTTAACACGGTTTGCAGCCGCTGGGGCATTGTGCCAACCAAGCTTTTGCATTCTTCGGAAGTTATAATAGAGTCCCAAATTTCCTGAATTTTGGACCTTAATCCGTCAATAGTTCTTTAAGGGTTGTTTCGCAGCTTTCTTTTCATGAATGTCCACAAGCTTTCAATGGGATTAAAGTCCGGGATGGATGATGGTCAGTCAGTTTGAATATTATTTTGCTGAAACCATTTTTTAGTTTTTTTTGCAGAATGGGGAGTAGCACCATCATTTTGAAATATATATTCCCCACAGTTAACAATTTTTGATACAGAAGAATAAGATTTTCCTCCAGGATATCAATGTATTTGTGGTAATTGTTCCATTTATGAATTTAAGTTGCCCTACACCTTTTGCTGATATGCATCCCTAAACCATCAAGCTCGCCGGAAACTTTGTGGTACGTCTTAAACAGTCCCGGTGATATGCTCGGTTTTCCTCCGAATAACTCTTTTTCTTGCATCGCATTCCCGTCCCACAGTTTTTCCAATCCGATCTGACCATTCTTTCGCAATGTTTTTTAAAGAACTCCGACTTTTTTGCTGTATTATATTGTCTAACACACGAGTATCGCGAGCAGTGTTACAGCTCCCTCTTTTTTTGTAATTTTGTACTATACTTTGTATAGTAGATCTCGATAACTTTAGATCTGATGATATTTTGGCAGAACTTTTGTTCAGATTTTACCTTTTCTATTATTAAATTACGAATTTCAGCACATATCGGCTTACCACGAGCCATTGTTGGATACTGTATACTAACACAGTTTATTAAAAAAAACACGTGCTTTGCCTTTTGAACCAAGTCTTTACTTAAGATCAACGGTTTTTAGACGGTTTTATTTAGCTTGACTTGACAGGCAGGCCGTACGGCCGCATGCACGGCCGTTGTGAACGAATTTTGTAATTGAAATTTAAGTAACATCCCGATGAGCTACAAGTTTGAAACTTGGAATATTGTTCAGAACCCGATGACAATGCAATAATAAGAAAAAAAAGTGCCGCTAGGTGGCACAAGGATCGAGATATTCACAAAAATCGTATTTGGGGTCCGATTTGGCTCATATTTGGAACACTTAATATATACAAGAATAGAAAGCGACCTATGAAAAACAATCGCCGCTAGGTGACGCAAGGATGAAGATATTCACAAAAATCGTATTTGTAATCCGATTTGGCTCATGTTTGGAACACATAATACATACAAGAATAGAAAGCGACCTATGAAAAACAATCGCCGCTAGGTGGCGCACGGATCAAGATATTCACAAAAATCGTATTTGTAGTCCGATTTGGCAGATGTTTGGAACACATTATACATACTAGAAGAGAAAGCGACCTATGAAAAACAATCGCCGCTAGGTGGCGCAAGAATCAAGATATTCACAAAAATCGTATTTGTGGTCCGATTTGGCTCATGTTTGGAACACATAATACATACTAGAATAGAAAGCGACCTATGAAAAACAATCGCCGCTAGGTGGCGCAAGGATCACGATATACACAAAAATCGTATTTGTGATCCGATGTGGCTCATGTTTGGAACACATAATACATACAAGAATAGAAAGCGACCTATGAAAAACAATCGCCACTAGGTGGCGCAAGGATCGAGATATTCACAAAAATCGTATTTGTGGTCCGATTTGGCTCATCTTTGGAACACATATTACATGCAAGAATAAGAAGCGAACTATGAAAAAATCGCCGCTAGGTGGCGCAAGGGTCAAGATATTCACAAAAATCATATTTGTGGTCCGATTTGGCTCAAGTTTGGAACACATAATACATACAAGAATAAAAAGAGACCTATCAAAAAAATCGCCGCTAGGTGGAGCAAGGAACGAGATATTCACAAAAGTCGCATTTGTGATCCGATTTGGCTCATGTTTGGAACACATAATACATACAAGAATAGAAAGCATACGTGGTGCAGAGTCGAGTAGTCTTTGGAAGGATTATGTATTCAGGACTTAGATTGTAACAAATAGTCAGGAAAGAGTCCTTGCAATAATGAGTCACTATGTTTAGGCCCGAAGCCTAAATTCATATCAACCCGCGCCACCCTAATAGCACCACTTTATCGACCACTAGTTCGCCCACATGCCTGTATATATGTACATAGGTAGGGTTATGTTGTCCGTACACATTTACTTGCATGCCGGTACAACTGTGTGGGGAAGCTTCCCCATAAAACCGGGGACTTTTTCCGCGGTTCAACGGTTGTCCTCGACAAGGCGACCGTCTACTTTTCCAGCGATCGTTGAGCGAACCAGAGCTAACACCGTCCGAGGAGCCCCGCCACATTTTTATTATACAAGGTAAATTATTTTGTTCCATGCAATTATTGCCACTTTAAAATAAAGCATTATTTATAACGAGAAATATCTCTCGCCTTCTTTTCTTTTCTTTTCTTTTCTTTTAATTTTTAATCCTAACACAATTGTGGTGCCTCCACTCCTTTGCCGAGTTTGCGACACACCACAATTGTACATGGTCCTTCGAGCCGGATATGAACCAGCGACCTAAACTAAATAGAATGAGAAATAATAGCCAATTAAATAAAGACTAACAACTTTAAAATAAAATAATTAAAAAAAATTTTAAGTTAAACGGTTTTATTGAAAACAATATTTAAATGAAGTAATAATGATACTAAAAGCTAGAAAATAATTAGGTACGTTCCAGGTACTAGTCATCACACTTCTCATCAATATAGGGCGTTGATCAGACAATAAAATAAAAGCGTCCCACGCGTCAAATTTGTATTGATAGTAATATATAAGACCAACTGAACCTTAGTAAGGTTATTCTAGGCCTCACACTTTTGGAAATTTCGCGTGCCCAACGCTTTTATTTGATTTTCTGATCAACGCCCTATATTGATGAGGAGTGTGATGACTAGTACCTGGGACGTACCTAATTATTTTCTAGCTTTTAGTATTATTATTACTTCATGTAAGTATTGTTTTCAATAAAACCGTTTAACTTAAACAATTTTTTTTAAATTATTTTATTTGTTTATCAATTTTTTCAAATATACTGTCATGGCAGCTATTAATAATTGTACGAATTAATAGTGGTTTGGGCTAGTATGAGTGCTGAGAGTGAGCGTGGGTATATCACTCTCTGTGAATTTAAGATACTCTGACCTACATTCTACAAAATTGATAAAAATTTCTTTACATAGACAAATGTGCCAAGTAACCGTACTTCGTCATATATACATGTATGCAGCTGGTTCTACCTCTACATCAATGGGAACGATATATCTCGGTTGCTGTAAATCTGATGCTCAAATATCGATTCTCAAAATATTCTCCGAGAACTCGTATACCCTAGATATTTACGCCTTTTCCATCACGCCATTCTCCATGCAGCTATCAAGTTAGAGTTGTATAGAATACTGAGCCCCACCGCTTGGATTCCTATCGGATATTGAGAGCTGTGCATTGGAGAACCCCAGAAGCACTGCTGAAAATTTGGCATCAACAATCGTCGGAAGCATCTCGTCCACGGGCAAGAAGGTGCATCAGCCCACTGCTTCTTCGACCCATCCCCAGGTATGTCTTACCGGCAGTATACTGCAAGTAGCGATTGGTGTTCCAAAGTCCCTGTAAGTATTGACCTCTGGTTCTTACCTACAATCTTGGGCTAACAACCGCTGCTTGGATCTGACTTATACATACCCACTGCAATTCTTAAAATTTCTAATATGAAAGTGATTTACTAGAACCAGAGCTTTTAGCGAAGTGGCAAAAACTATTTGAAATCCATGTTTCGAATATTCGTCCTAGATTATCTAAAACAGATCTTGCTCCAGCGTTTATTTTATTTATTTTTAAGGTGGCTACTCCTGAACCACTCTTTGCAGGGATATCCATTCGCTCCGCGTGTTAATTCAATGCCAAGGCCTTGTTATAGTGGCAGTAATTCTGAAATTAAAACTTTTACATATACTTGGAAGGATCTAGTCTCTTTTTAATGTGTAGCATTTCTTGCAGCCGCTGACAACCTTAGAGAATCTAATCGGCTAATTAAGCAACGCACCGTCAATTTATATACCAATTTTTTTCGCTTAAATTATTCCAGATGACTTTGGAGACAAAGCGACTTTACTCAATGTTCCCCGGAAACAACCCTATTTACACATCGAAATTTTTTTTTGGTTGTTATTGTAGCGATAAAGGCCCTTCCCAATGGTTTTGAGGATTGTTATCGATGTCTATGGTCCTTTGCCATATATGGATTCGCTACATTCTGGTAACAAGCATCATTAAGGTACAAGTCCGACCATCTCGGGAATGATTTCATACGAATACTTTGAACCTGTAGACCATTCCGCTCTCAACCTCCTAGTTCCATGAGCAACATAGGGTCGCAGCTAAAGAAACAGGACTCGCCACGGGCAGGTGAGGTTGAAAATTGGGTTGGATAAAATAATTTGGGTATTTTAATCTTATCTTACGACAGAAATACCAACCGCAGCCCCCTAAACTGCTGAGGGGCGGACATCTACTAGCTCTGTAGCATTTGGCTAAGAGCGATATTTGCTTCGTAGGCTCCCGTCAACCACAGGCTCATTAGATCGCCTATTTTCTGGAGCATCTGCTGTTGATTGCGTAACTTATACTTGCACTTTTCATCAACGGCTCCAGTAGTCCCTCCGGAGTCCACTGCCTCATCCTTGATTGTTGCTGATGTCAGTGCAGAACTCTATTCGACCTTATCACTGATATATTTAAAAAAAATATCACAGCTATTTGGCGAAGCCTATACTTCTAAATTTAAATATGATCCGCATTGGTCACTCATAAAAATGATGATTTTTTATTACCCTGAATTTTATATTATGAGTTAGAGTTTTTCCCGGAGTATAAAAAAATGGGTAGCAAAGTTTCTTACCAGTGGAGATTCCAATGGAAGCTGATCAATAGAAATACTTTTGCTTGAGCAATCGCTTGATCCGGTTGTCGAACAGCTGCTAAGCTGTGCGCGCCGGGGTGTACTACGTACAAAATCTAGAATAGAATGAGCTGCCGCTAAAATTTTAAATACGGTTAATAATGGAAATAGTTTAGTCATCAAACTACAATTACTCACCGAACTCTTCATGTTTACTTTTGCTTACAATACGAAACACATAGTCGATTGGAGTTTCATCGAACGATTCCATAACCGAAGGTAAAATACGCCTGCGTACACTTTTCGGCCAAGGAAATATTTTACCAATACCACGCTGTGACCAGAGTGGTGGATCCAATTGCCCATGTGGCAGTAAGCCAGTCTCTAAGCAACTCAAGAATTGTTGCATATGTCCACCTTCAGGGAAATGAATGGGAGGACGCTGTACGCCATCTTGTCCGACTAAAACAATAATCCCGCCACTATCCTCACCACGATTCTGATGACAATGCACATAAACAATATCTTCAACATTTATATTGAGCGCATATGCCCAATATGATTCTTTGTCTTCCGCACCATCTTCTTCTTCCTCATTGTAACCATTCATGAGTTGATTTGGTGTCCATTTTATAATTAAACTTTGCAAATGCTGATGTAAACTTAAATAGCCAGGCATTTTTTCATTGACGTCTTTCTATTGGTATTAAGAAAAGAAACGATAAAAGATCGAATGTTCGTCTTATCATATATGGGAAAATATTACCACATACCGGCACAACAAGCACATTATTTTTACCATACAATAAAGTGGCGCGTGAATTCTGATGCAATGATTCTACATAGTCTTTAGCTACAGTTGTTGACGCTATTGATTTGAAACCAGCACCAGTTGCGCCCTCATCTGTAGTGGTATTAAGACTACGTTTAAAATTTAATATTGGCGCTCTTGAGCAGGTTGAGGAAGAACGGCGACCCGAACTTATGCGATGACGCTTAACCTGAGACGGAGAAAACATAAAAAAAATACTTAGTTATCGATTTAATGCTCCATGCTTGGCTTACCAATTCGTCAGCATGCGGATCGGTCCAATAATGATCTGCAGTTTTGACCCGCGTAAACTCCAATGCACAAGGCCCTACCAAAAGCGAGCTCAGTATAGATCCGTAATCCGCATCTGCCACAAGTGAATCTCTGTCATAATATGTTGTGGCATTGGCTACCAAATATTCAATTATCTTTGCTAATTTCTTCTCGTATAAAGCCAAGCGGATCCACAAATATCTTAAAAGAACACAAAATAAATTCATTTAGAAACATTGGAAGTAGATTACCTATAAGGCGAAGCAATAAATCAGTTTTTCTGTGTTTTACCAAAAATATTGAAGGTGTGCTCGATGAAAGCCGCAGCCCGAAGTCGTCTCCTCACATGTTCTTAACCTTACCAGTATTTTCTTAATCTTTGCAGTTGTTTCTTCTACAGCTTGAATGAAGAGACGATAGGTTAGGTTAGGTTCAAGTGGCTACCGCCCGCCTTGGAGCGGACACCTAGGCCATTATAGGCTCATTGTGAAACCACACGGATTTATTCCTACTCTCCTAATCAAACCACTTCGTTGAGTTTGTGAAGTTAACTAAGCGTCGTGTATTGACCAGTCAGATTTACGAGAAACATCTTGCCTCCTTCTTCTACCGAGCGCTGGACATTCGCAAAGTAGATGCCTAAGAGTTTCAAGCTCTTCTTCGTTGTCGCAGCTTCTACACAAATCATTAAATGGAACGCCACTTCTTTCCGCATGCGGTCCAATACAAATGTGACCAGTCAGAAGACCCATAACTAAGGAAAGATCCCTCTTACCGAGGGTGAGAAGCTCACGCGGTCTGTTCTCATTCCATTATATGTGAGTTTTGCCGTGTAGCACCCATCATGATGCTTCCACCTAGCTCCCACTTTCATCAGTAGAGCCTCCTTTATCTTGAGCTTGTAGGTGGAGAGCGGCACGCCCAACCTTTTCCAGGATAGCGAAAGTGGAAAGGAGGTACCCTTTCTTTCAAGCTCATCCGCCATCGCATTACCTAGTATGCCCCTATGCCCCGGAGCCCATAACATATGCAGAGTACTGTTCAGCCATTCCGTTAAGTGATCTGCGACAGCCTACTACAGTTTCAAAATTAGTTGTCACAGAGGCGAAGGGCTTTCAGTGCTGTTTGACTGTCTAATAAAATATAAATGTGCCTCTGAGATACTTCCCTCTGCCTTAGGCAATCCACAACGTCTTGTGTGGTCACAAGCTCGGCCTGAAATACGCTACAGTGATCCGGAAGGCGAAACGATCTTTGCATGTCCATTGGTTCCGAATAGACACCCGCCATGTTGTAAGTGATCCTGGTGTAAAGCTTAGATCCATCTGTGTAGATCTGAATGTTGTCAGTGGGCCAATTTGGGTTATTCACCCACTGTTCCCTCTTTGGGGTTAATATCTCGTAGTTAAGTTGGTATTTTGTTTGCACAGATCTTTTCATTTTGGTAAGCAGAATCTGTCGATAATCTCAATATGGTTGCAATGAGACCATGTGGTCAGTTTCCTTAGCCTAATAACTTCACATGCTGCATATTTTATGCCTACTATATCTGGGTAGTAGGTTCAGTATTACATTCATAGCCTCCGTTGGAGTTGTGCGGATGGCCCGCTTATGCACAATAGTGCAGATCTTTGCACCTTTTAAAGAGCAAGAACCGTCGAGGATTAATTCAGGGCCGGCCACCATATCGCCACCCCATTTAGCAATATTCGCCTAACTATGGCCGTGTATATTCAATGCACTATCATAGGGGACCTAACCCATTTCCGTTCATGAAGAGACGATGAAGGTGCGGTTTATTGAAAAGTATTACAAAATGTACTATTTGGTTCATTTAATACCAAACTGCACTTTTGATCGGTCAGTTTCGTTCTTCTTCTTTCTGTGGTGATAAGGAGAAACCACAAAAGCTATGTGGAGTCTAAATGACGTACATATGTATGTTCCAGAAAATAGTACCAGTAAGGTACTAGTCAACCATCTCGAGACCGATTTAATATGGTTGCTTTGAGCCTTCTGAGTCTTCAACTCCTTCTTCCGTGAGGAGCTTGGGATCACTGGAGCCTACCCTTCTAAAAAGATGGACAACTGCGTTGAGAATTGTGCTGGCAACCTCTTTAAAGTGTTGCGCCCCACAACCCACCGAATCTCTATGTTTTTTCTCGAAGGCCGAAGCACCACTTAACCAATCCACTTCCCTCACCAATAAATGCACATGGCGCAGAATTCTATGAAAATTAGAAGTAGATAAACAAGTCACATGTTGCTTTTGAGGAGGTAGAGACCAGTAAAAGGTACCAAATTACAGATAGAAATAATGAATTTTGGGCTGGTCGGTCGGTGGTTAAGCGTTAAGTGGTTTATCGGCATTAAAGTTACCAGTGGATGTACAGCGGCGGAGCTGGTGAATGATAACCCAGTGTTTTGTTGATCACGAATGTGGAGAGTAAATGGTCTGGCGGTGTATATTGAAACGATGGGTGGTTGATCGAACCCAAAACTTCAAGTAGATGTAAAATGGTGGTCGCAGCGAGCGATGGCCGACTTAAATTCACTCAATATCGAATGTTAGAAGGAGGCTTCCTAGTGTGAGTGTAGAAGCCCCAGGGAGGTGATCCTAAACGCGCTTCCAAAAGCAAAAAAAACTGCATTGTCCGTGGCTTTAGTAGGTAGTAGAAATAGGTGTCCTATACTCGTAGAATCTCACTTTAAAGCGCGATGAAAGTTTCCATAAGTCTCTAACCAGCCTTTCAGAATGGTCTCATTTGACTACGAACCTGCTTTCTAGTCAAATTATAATTTTGCTTAAATTTATGTAGTGGTTATTCGCTTTTTCATAGCCATGAATAACGCGATTTGAAAAAAATGCCTCTTCCAATGCCAAATTTTTCACAGCAACTTCATGCCTTCGCATAATATTTGCTGGGACTGTATATGATCCAACTTATCCTAGTAAGAAGACTCAAGAGCAATGGGAGCTATGTCGCTTATTCTGAAATATAGTAATTATAGCGCCGGACGTCACCCTAATACAGAGTGCTTACATAACGAGAATTAGGGAGAGAATTAAAAAATATTTGCATGTAAGACGGTTCTTACATAACCTACCGCCTGGGCGAGGTTTTTTGGCCTCCACCTCTGCCTGAAAATCAACTGGACCTCTCCCCCTTCCTTTGCCGCTAAACACTAGTGCGATTGATATGATTACTCAGCCAGAATGTCGAACAAATCAGTCGAAAAAAATAAAACTCGGTAATCCGTAATACGGAAATAATGTGCACTTAATTCTTTATTGGAGCCTTTTTTTCAAAGGCATTAATGTGTCGTAGCATTTTTTTACCATTTAATGCTTTTTATTGAAACAATTTTCTTGTATTGCGTAATACTCACTTGATGGTTCCACCCAAACTCATTGTGCTTGTCACCGATGTCGTACTATTGCCCTTCTTCAGGATCGGCCGATTAACACTGTCACTACTTGATGATGAACGTTTGTTTGGATCCACTGTTTCAATTTCTAATACTCGTTTACTTATAAGCTCAGCGTCTTCACATGATTTAGCAATTTTATGTAGCAATGCAGTTGTAGATGATGTCTTAAATAAACCCAAAGCGCGTCTGCGTAACCCCTGACTTAGGCAAGCTTCAACGGCAGCACACAGCTGTGTCACAGAACTACTTTCTTCATGTATATATTTTTTGGTAACAGCTTCTTCCATAAGCTGTTTCACTTCCTTCTTCACGGTGGCAATGAGACGTGCTTTTGAATCGAGTTCTGCAAAAAAAGGAAACATTTAATGAAATTAATTTAGTACTTTACAAAAAGGATAGATAGTATCATGGAGGGAGGTGGATTTCTAGGCTCTGTTTGTTTCGATAATTCTATAGACGTTTTTGCTTTAAGGGGTGTCTTAGCCGGGCGGTGTCATGGTGGTGTAAAAATGTGGGGACTAGCAATATGCCAAAGCAGGAGGTACATTTTATTTGGCCTGATTATAAACTATTGAATCAAGAATCAATTTCATTTTCACACACTCCTGCTGCACTACGCTACAGCGAGAAGGTCGGGCTAGAACAGTGCTAGAACATCATCTACACGGTAAGGCGGGGAAACTTGCTATAAAGGAGAGAAACGCAATGCTGTGCGAACAGTTTCTGTCAAATTCTCAGTAATGAGAGAGTTCTTACAGACATCTGTATGAAGAGGGCCCTTCTCCAAGGGACATAAGGAGTCATATTCTCAAGCACTATTAAGAAATCCGGCACACAACAACTCAGCTATTTGAACCCGATGAATATAAACATGCTGTCAGCCTCATCCACGAAGCCCCGACTTTCCCAATGTATATTCAACATTTTTTAGGTATCCATAATACACCACCAGTCTCTTCAATTGCAATGTGGAACTAACGCCTTTAACACCCATGTCTCTTTGGTCCAACTCTATTGAGATTGTGATTTTTCTTAGACTTCCCTTAGAGGACATTGAATACAATGTACAAATACTCGCACCTATTGGATGGGGCGAAGTACTGCTACAAAAAAAGAAGAACAGCGCTACTCATTCGAATCATATCCGTTATCAATAATCCACTACACCACATACAAAGTATTTTCTTGCCATCCGAAGCCATACTCTCTCATTTGTAGTCCTATTGCTGGTCAATTAAAAGTATCTTTCACAGTCTGAGATTACAACTGGCTTCGCCCACCAGCAATCCCGCACAGAGACTGGAGCTATAGAAACCGAAAAGCAGAATGTGGAGTATTAGCTGCGTATCCTGAATCAAAGAAATTATCCCATAACCGCGTGAAGAGTACGAGTTTCTTATCAGACGCATGTAAGTAAACGATGGTCTAACACCCGCAGCATAAGCAAATTTGCGAGCAAGGTATTGACTGAATTTAGTTTCATATAGGAAGAATATCGAACACGGTTCACTAAGGAAAACTTTGCAGCGAGCAATCCACAATTTTGCAACCGCACTAAGAAGAAGAAGCCCCGATAGGCTTACTTACTACCTTATTGGAGCTTAACCGTTTAAATGGCTATGGTCGTCCAAGAACGCTCGGCTGTCGCTTCTTCGCTGTGCTAGCTGCTAACAAATAGACATCCTATTAAAATCGCATTATTTGGCCACACTACTATTCCAGGGAGCTGTACCAGAGCTTTTCTTACAAAGTGTGGGAGCCGAATAATAGTTAGTTTCTAATGCACTGAGGGTTTTCGGCTATTCAATCTTTTTAATGATAATTCGAAAGAAATATTTTTCTGATTTATGATAAATTGGCAACCCTCAACCGATATGAAGGTTAGTCGTAGAGCTTAATAGTCAACGCCATGCAATGCGATGTATGATGGTGTGCAACAAATCGACTTTCCTGGAGGCATGGAAATTGTCGGCTGTGCAGATGTTATTGTCGTAGTAGCAGTGGCCAAGAATCTCCAAGCATTATGTAATTTATTATGGAATGACTGACGATCATGAGGCTGGAGATGGCTAGCAATACGGCAGAAGTGGGTTTGGTGAGCTCAAGGCAGACTGTGATAGGGTTAGTCCTAACAATAGGAGATTATTACATAAATTTGAAGCCTTTCTTGAAATATCTAGGAGTAAACATTGACTCAGAACTAACTTTTACGGAGCACTTCAGGCTGGTGGGGGAGAAAGTTTCTAGAGTTAGTGGAGCCCTAACGCGAATAATGCCCAACATCGGCGGCCCAAACGAAGCTACCCGTCAGCTATTATCCAACGTAATCAGCCCTATAATATTATATGCAGCACCAGTATGGCACGGATCTAAAATGGTCCTCGAAAAATGTATACTAGCAAACTAACGTTTTACTGCTATACGAATAGCATGTGCGTATCGGACGGTGTCCGACAACGCGATCGATGTTTTATCCAGGGAAATCCCCGTAGATCTACGCTCAGGTGAAATGGCCGAACTGTATGACATTGGAATCAGCAGACCTTCTGCAGATGCTAAGCATAGCGCAAGGTCACGAACAATAACAAAGTGGCAAGAACGGTGGGAAGAATCGTGAAAAGGGCGCTGGACCTGCATGCTAGTTCGGAACATTGCGAACGAAAACACGGCAAACTAAACAGATTTTGAGCGGGCCAGGCGGCTTCAAGGAATATCTAAATAAGCGTGGGATAGGGGAGGATCCTTTTTTGCCCACACTGTCCCTCCGAATTGGAAAGCTCAAAACATATTATGTTTCACTGTCCTCGTTTTCACTACGAAAGACTCTCTGTTTTTGGAGAGGAGCCTTCCATTAAGAATTTAGTTCTCCGAATGTGCGGACAAATAGATTGTTGGACTGCTGTGAGCAAGATGGATAGTTATAACGAAATTAATGCATGCTGAAAGGGAGCGCAGAGAAGTGCGCAGACGAAGTAGTGGCGACTAATCGCCCCCCTCCTCCCCCTTGGCGTTATGCCTAACGGCGGTCCCACGGCAGAGCACCAATTCGCTAAGTAACTGTATGTGCTCTTATGCGCTTGAACTCTTGTGATCACCTTAATCGCTTGTTCGGTTTGGTCGCTGATGGCAAGTGGGAATATCAAATCTCTTCTGCTTTGCGTACTGTCGCTACTTTAGGGCAGATATTTTAGCGCTGACTCAATGGATCCCACTCTCAAACGAACGCTGCTGTTAGGATTAACGGCATTATGTTGGTTTTCACTATGCCAAATTTCACGGCATTTCAATAAAAAATATTATCATTCGACGTTTTTGTTGTTGTTTTGCCTAGTGACAGTTAAAATGGCAAGTATGTTAAAACGGTATTTGCCCAACGGTACGAACAGTTTGATATCAAAAATTCATTTTCCCCCATACTGGATCTTTTTAATCGTTTTTCAATTGGCGCCCTTTCAATATAAGATGCCACAGCTGTTGAAACCACTCGTAAAAATGAAACTGGTTGATAAATAAATGAACACAAAATTTGAGGTAAGGTTTTGCCACACACTTCTTTATCGATTTGAAGTCAGTTATAGTTATGACCTAATGGAAACGCGTCGTGTCAGTTCGAGGCCATTTTTAATGTCATGTATTTTGACCTAATGAAATCTAGGCATAAGTGAGACCTAATAATGTGTGTCCTTAGTAATTGGGGCAGACATAATAAATTAAGTGAATTATATTAAACTTTACCATTAACAATATTAACGTTATGAGCATCAGGATGTAAAGCAGAAATATCAATTTGGAAATTTTTTCCCATTAACAAAGTCACTAAGTGCTAAGGAAAATAGTAAATTATCAAAAAGCCACACATACACATTCAAAAAGCAACAAGTACTCGCTTAGCGTGACGAGCCCCCCGCAAGCCTTAACTGCAAGGCATTTTTGTTTATACATATATATGTTCATAAGTATGCCCATTTGTAAGAATTTTTATGTTTACTTTAACAACAATAGTACAAGCAACAAGTGCCCAGCCAAAAAGTTCATGACCCTAATAAACATTAGCATTTTATTTGCAAGGAAATGCGCTAACATGTTTTTTTTTTGTGAACAGCAATACATAAGCATGTAGGCCAGAGAAAGCAAAGCTACCAAGAAGTTTGCTTTAGCTAAAATAACATAGGCCGACAGCATCGCAGACCCAGAAACCGGACTATATATAAGTTATGCAGGTCCTTATGGTCCTTGCTTTTCTTAAATAAATAACACAACACAACACTTTATTTTAATACACTTTAACACTTTATTTAAAACAACTTTAAATATTTAGCGACTAATTAGTTGACCGTGCAACTTCTCTGATTAAACTGAATTGCCCTCGAAAGGCAATGATGCCTCCTTAAATACCTTTCCTAATGCCATTCTGCTGCTGCTGTTATCATATGTAAAACGGTCGCACATTCAGTTGTTGTTGCTAGCGCATGTGATGCTATGATAAGTGCAAGTTGCTAGGTAAGTGCAAGCAGCGACGTCGCGCGATCAGTTTTAACGCTTCTCTTTATGCCTGCCTACGACCATCACGTTGCTATGGTAAGCAAGCGCAAGCAGTGACATTGTGCAGTGCGTTGCTGGGCTGGATATTAAACCTGCCGTTGCTATGATAGAACGACGCGCGATTACTTGTTCTACCGTTGGGTTGCATACCAAGCCCGTGCATATGATGTTGCTATGCTGTGATCGTATGCAGTGGGTTGTTATGCTGTTGGCTTGCACATGATGTTACTATGGTAGCGTCACGTAGTGCTTTTGTGCGATTAGTTGCGCTGTTGTTGGGCAAGCTCTGTTAGGCAAGCGATGGGCATTTGAGTTGGATTGTTGTTAGGCAAGCGATGATCATTTGTTGGTTTGTTTTGCTCTGCATCAATTGACCTTGCCATTTGACTTGGTTGCTAACTAGTTGTTTGAGGCTACGTAGAGAAGCTAGGCATATTGTTGACTTAGCAGAGATGTGCAATAGGCATCATAACTTAACTCCTCCCCCTCTTTAATTCGGAGCGTCCCTGATCCGACGAACTTATAACTATACATATTTTTAAAAAATAAAAAGATATATTTTCTATAATCTAAATATCCTTTTCTTTTGCGGACTTCGTAAAGAAATAATGATTTCGATGATCTTGTGTGACTTTTTTTTAAAGAGTTATAATTTGACATCTTTTGAAATTTTAATTAGCTGCAAATATTTAATTCTTTAATTTCTTACTAAATTACGGGAATTCCATATTTACTTCTCTTACAAATTTTAAATTGGCTTTTACAATAAGCTTTTTTGTAAAAGATATAACATGTTTGTTTTTTTTTTTTTTTTTTTAAGTGGTAATCAATGATTTATAATGTTGTAAATAATGTTTTCCGTATACATATGTACGTTTTTTTATATAATTATTATTTTCATTTTATTTTTGAATTATTGTAGCTTCGTAAAGTTGGGCTTCCATAAAAAATATTTCTATATTTACCATAAAAAAAATTAGAATTTGGCTTTTATAAAAACCGTTTTAAAGAAAATTATAGATTTTTTTTAATATAATAATAATTTATTTATTTAATTTTTGAAATAGTGTGTTTCGTATACATATGTACGTTGTTTTCATACTTATTATTTCCATTTTAATCTTGAGTTATTGTAGCTCTTAAAATATATTTATAATGTTTGGATATTTTTTACTAAACCATGTCAATTCTCTATTTACAATTCAGAAAAATAATAAGTAAGCTTTTATAGGAAGTGTTTTGAAAAAAATTATAATATTTTTAAATATAATAATAGTTTATTTATTTATTTGGTTTTGAAAATATTTTTTTTCTGTATACATATGTACATTTTTAATTCAAATATTACTTCCATTTTATTTATAAGTTCTTGAAAAATATAGCAAAAATTCATAATTTTTTGTTTCACTAAATTAGATATATATATGTACATTTCAGAACAATTTTATGCGGACTTTTATAATTTGCGTTTTAAGGTAATTGTATACATATTTTCTAAGTTAGTATTCTCAATTTAATCGAAAAATTATTGTTTCCGTATTATTTACATTTTATTTCGAGTTAAGCTAGGAAAACCTTAAATGAAAATTATTAGCTTTTCGTTTTCTTCTAAATTACTTACTTTATTAAATAATTTTACTTCCATTCGGTATGTTTGTAGTTAGATTTTTTTTTTTTTTTATATAATCATGTGATTTTGGTTTGGTAGAGAATCTTAAGAAAATTATTATAAGAAAACTACAGTTGTCGTATACATATGTACGATTTTTTGTATAATAATTTTCAAAATTCAATATCAAAAAATAGAAAAAAAAATTTTTTTTTTTTACATCAAAATTTAAGGAATCCAATATTTCGTAAAAACTATGTTTCATGGTTTTGAATGAAATTTAAAGCTAGTTGTTTTTTATTGGGTGATCAGTAGAAGTCGTTGAATTGATGACTTAATACCTTTGATTTAAAAGATTTTTTGTTTTTTTTTTTTTTTTGACAAACCAGTTGCGTTTATACTTGATATGCTGAATCCTTATCTTAAGTTATCCTTATGGACTTTTTTGCCATTTATCAACACAGTTGTTCCTAAATCTTTTTGTACAATGTTTTCCACGTACACCTTGCTTAATTTATTCCCTAGGCGTTTATTGCGGCGAACATATACCTTTTCTCCTTCATTAAATTTTCTATGATTGTTAACAGATTTTTTAACGACATTTTCTTGTGCAACAGTAAGCGCTACTTTAATTGAGTCTAGGTGATCTTTGGGAAAATTATTAATTACATCTATGGGTTTCGCATTTACAGTAGAATGTATTGAATTATTATACTTATATGTTGCAAGTAAAATCAATTCATTGGTATCTGTTATATTTTGTTCGGCTTTTATACATTTTGCGATTTCTGTTAGCGTTGAATGTACTCTTTCTATTTGGCCGTTACTTTTACTGTGTAAGGCTGGTATGAAAAACTGCTCAATTTCGAAATGATATTTCAATAAATTGGATATCGTATTGGAATGAAGGGATTTCTCGTTATCGGAAACAACTATTTTGGTTTTTCTGAACTTGTTCAGTACTAAAAGTAGAGCAGTTTTAACATCGGTTGTTGATCTGGATTCGATAGGAATCGTAATTGTAAATTTGGAAAATTTATCTATGCAGGTAAAAAAATGAAATTTATCTACCGAAAATATGTCTACATGGAGGATTTGGCCAGGATATTCTGGAATTGGTGTTTTTCCTACTTCTAATTTTGATGGGTGTCTATTATATTTATTCTCCGAACAAGTTTTACAATTTTTAGTAATTGTTGTAAGGGATTTCTTTATATCTGGGAAAAAGTATTCTGATATCAACTGCTTGTAGTTCTCCTGAATTGAGCGATGGGCTCTGTTGTGCTCCGTGGTAGCAGCCTCGATTTGGTCTTCTCTTTTTATTAAGTCAATTACAATCCTTTCCGTATGTATAAACTTTACTCCTGGGAAATTGGACAAGAGTAACGACTGAACTCTGGCTAAGGTTTCGAGATCACAACAAACTCCGTTTACTACATTTGGGTTAACCTTTTCCCGGATTGTTTGTAAAAGATATTCTGCAGTTTTAAAGTGTATGGAATGTCTAACAAGTTTTTGGAATAGAATTTTGGTGGATTTGCTGTTCACCTCGGATGGTGTCAGCACTAACTGGGATCTAAATTGGTTTACGGAATTTTTTATGGTTTTTATTGTATCTGAAAGAGATAATTCACTATGAGCTGTAGCGCTTGAGTCATCCAGATTGTGAATATATTGACGCGAAAGTGCATCCGCTACTTTGTTGTCTTTACCGGGCTTATAAAAATATTTCGGAGCAAATGAATTTATAAATGCGGTCCATCTTTTAATTTTCGAATTGGGGTTTTTATCTGACATGGCGAGTGTAAGCGGCTGATAGTCTGTGAAAATATGTATGTTTTTAATGCCATACAGATAATGCCTTAACTTTTGGAATGCCCAAACTATTGCCAACAGTTCACGTTCATTCGTGGCATAGTTTTCCTCAGCCTTAGACAGTGTACGAGATATCATCGTTATAGGTTTGCCGTATTGCGAAAGCACAGCTCCTAGTGCTACGGATGAGGCATCGGTTGTTATCTCGAACGGCTTAGAGTAATCTGGGTGTTGGAGAAGGACGTCTTCTGAGGCCAAAATAGTTTTAAGTTTATTGAAGGCATTTATTGCTTCTTCATCTAAAGAGATATTAATCTTTTTGGACTGTCTGCTAGTAACGTGGCCATTGTCACCTCTTAAGTATTTCGTAAGTGGTTTTGAAATATGCGCATAGTCCTTTATAAACCTACGGTAATAGCCCGAAAGACCCAAAACGGACCGTAGAGATCTTAAAGATTTCGGCTGTTGGTAATTTAGGATGGCATCTACTTTACTAGGACATGTTTGAATTCCTTTATGCGAGACTGTGAAACCTAAAAATTCGACTTCGTTCCTAAAAAATTTAGATTTTTCTAAGGACACTCGCATTCCTGCTCGCTCGATTTTCTTTAGAATGGAATCGACATGCCTATAATGGGAACTTTCGTCTGGTGAGAAAATGATGATGTCATCAACGTAAACGTGACATATTTTCCCAATGTCTTCACGCAGAATGTCATCTATTGCCCTTTGAAATATGCTTGGCGCATTTTTCAAGCCAAATGGCAAACGGCAAAACTCATACTTGCCATTGTTTACGCTGAATGCTGTTTTGCACCTATCTTTCTCTCGAAGGCAAATCTGGTGGAACCCTGACTTAAGATCGAGTGTCGTAAATAACTTGGACTTACCTAAATTTGAGAGTATTACTGTAGTATCTGGGATTGGATATTTGTCAGATGTAGTATGTTCATTTAGCTTCCGAAAGTCGATGACCATTCTCAACTTTTGGTTTCCGTCATCATCTAACCCTTTCTTTGAAACTACATGAACAGGCGAGTTGTAGGGTGAATATGATTTCCTTATTATGCCGTCTTTAAGTAGGGACTCAATTTCGTTGTTAATAAAATTCGATACTGATATTGGGTAAGGATAGCTTCTTGAATAAATTGGCTTATCAGTTACCATGTCTATACTTGCTATTACATTTGTGTTATACGGAAGAGCTCTATTGGGGTTCGCAAATGCGTTAAAATTATTTTGTTTAAGTGTTTCAATACTACAAGGTGTTTCAATTTTTTTAGTATGAGCCATGTTAACTTCCTGACATTGAAAAAAGTTGGGATTCTCTTTTCCGTTTTTATGGAAAATCAGTCCAGCTTTTGTGTCAATATTTGCCTCGATATCTTTCAACAAATCATATCCAATGATTCCATCAAAAGTATCTAATTGGGGTAATATATAAAAAGTAGCAGTCGTTCCTAGAATATTGACTTTACATTTCTCAGAAATTTTATTTACACCATTTATAGATCTTAGTTGAAAGGGATATTGTGTGGCGGTTATTCCTTTCAAAAAACCATATTTTTTTATGTAATTTTTCGCGGTTCCCGTGTCTATCAGAATTTTAAGAACTTGCCCATTAGGTAAAGTTCGAGTAATGAAGGGCAAGTTCGACCTTAGCCTAAAAAATTTATCTCATCTAGAGGCTGATTATCTTCCATTTCGGAGTAGTATGGTTCATTCGACAAAGGGTCTTCGTACTCGTCCACTGCCGTGGAAAATGAATTATTTTCCATAGCGTTAATACGTTGCAGTTTGTTAAAGGGTGCTTGAGTGGAGGTAGTGTTATTGTAAGGTCTCTTGAATTGTTGTTGAGGTTGGGCAAAGTTCTTGGCTTGTTGCCGCGTCCGCTGTTGATGAGAATTTAGTCGATTTGAACTATTTCCCTGTTGAAATGTTTGTTGGCGATTTCGCTGTTCGAAAGGATTGTTTCTGATTTGAGGATTCCTTCTGAAACAAGAGGTTCCCTGATCTATTTCCATTGGAACGGGGTATTGTGCTGAACTGCTTGGATTTGATCGATTTGGATGAGGAGGAGTATTAGAAAATGGGGTACTTTTATGTACTTGTGGCAATCTTCCCGAGGCATATGTATGCGCGAAGTTATATCTGTCTCGATTATGTTGCAACTCTTGCGCTGCAGCTAGTGCACTGGGTAAGTCTGGTGGGTTCGCAGAGAAAAGGGTATCGCAAAGTGGCCGCCTGAGACCGGAAATGAATACCCTTAAAGCGTTTTCCCTAGCCTTTACATTAAACGCATTGCAAAGTTCCTCATTACTGCTATATGTCATAATATTTTTGTTTAGAATCAAAGTAAGTTGCCTATCAACTACATCATAATATTCACTAATAGACATTTGTCCCTGCCTCAATATATTGAGCTGATTTTCTAATATGTGGAGTGGTCGTTTATCTGCATATAATTGGTCTAACTTAGAAATAATGGCTTTAAAGTTTAGCGTAGTGTTAAAAGCGCTAAGATTTTCATTAGCTGCCGACGTTATTTTGTTACGCAAAATACCCATGGCAATATAATATGGCTCCGAGCCCTCGGTATAATAGTTTATCGCGAACCTAGCTGCTTCTCTCCATGCTGGATATTCAGATATTTTACCCCTAAATTCTGGTAGAGACTTAATCAAATTAAGATCCGTATGCCTACTTTGCGTGCCTGCAACAATAGTTACGGGACTGAAAACTTCTACTTTTCTAGGTAAAATACTCTGAAAATCTCGTCTTAACTCTGCTAATTGTTCCCTAAAGTTCTCTTCAACCACTTCTACTGTCGACGCCAGTAAACTAGCCACTGCATTTCTATCCATTTTTTAATTAAAAAATTTTTTGTTGTAACACTATAAATTTTTTTTATAATTTAATTAGAATATAGATATTTATTAATGCAATTTTTTAAAACTAATAATTTTTCATACGTACAAATATATCGAAGTAGGTAATGAAGATCCTGTTGATTGATGAAGTATTTCGTCCTGCGATTTACAGATGACACTTCCAAATTTTTTTTTAAATTTAGAGGGTGCCTTTAGTTTTTAAATCAACATCTTTTGTCTGTTTGAAGACGTTTAGCACCATTTGATAATTATTGTTTTAGCGTATTGTATTTGTATTCAGTTTTTTTTACCTTTCTTTTATTTAAATAATTCAAAATCTACCGACAAAACGACATTTTTTCAAAACTATTTAATATTCCTCTTCTCTAGAATATTTTTGGTTACTTTTCTGTCACTTTTTATATGCTTTTTTTACACCGTCTACTTTCCAAATAGCCTTTAAATTAATATGCTTGTTCTTTTCTTATATTTTTAAGGATAAGTATTTATTTCAAAGTTGTTTCACTAAATTTTATTTGAATTTACTGTTTTTTTTCACTTATACTTTTTCAAGGATTTTTATTTTAGATAACGTTTTTTAAACATTGGTTTATTTTACAAGGATGATTTTATTTTCCTTTTTCTGTACACATTTTTTTTAAATAGCTTTTAAATTAATATATTTTAACTATTCAGTAATTTTTCTTTGACTTTACTTTTTTACTTCCTTCAAGGATATTTACTTCATTTAAAGTTTTTCCGAACACTGGTTTATTTTAATGGTCACTGTTTTTATGTCCTTATTTTTAGCACTTGCTTTTTTGATAAGGATAAATATTTAAGAAATTTTTTTGAATAAAACAAGTATTTTCCTTTAGTTTTTATCCCTGTTTACAAGATATAGCTTTTTTAAAAACACTTATGTCTTGCACTGTCTTGTTTTTAATTATAACCCTTATTTAAAGGATATATCAATTTTTTTTTTTAAAGCACTCGCACTGTTTTTTATTTTATTTGATTTTAATTTTTTTTTTATTGTAATCCTTCTTTAAAGGATATGTGTATTTTTTATACTCTTGGGTTTGCACTATAGTTGGGCGCCAGTTATGCAGGTCCTTATGGTCCTTGCTTTTCTTAAATAAATAACACAACACAACACTTTATTTTAATACACTTTAACACTTTATTTAAAACAACTTTAAATATTTAGCGACTAATTAGTTGACCGTGCAACTTCTCTGATTAAACTGAATTGCCCTCGAAAGGCAATGATGCCTCCTTAAATACCTTTCCTAATGCCATTCTGCTGCTGCTGTTATCATATGTAAAACGGTCGCACATTCAGTTGTTGTTGCTAGCGCATGTGATGCTATGATAAGTGCAAGTTGCTAGGTAAGTGCAAGCAGCGACGTCGCGCGATCAGTTTTAACGCTTCTCTTTATGCCTGCCTACGACCATCACGTTCCTATGGTAAGCAAGCGCAAGCAGTGACATTGTGCAGTGCGTTGCTGGGCTGGATATTAAACCTGCCGTTGCTATGATAGAACCACGCGCGATTACTTGTTCTACCGTTGGGTTGCATACCAAGCCCGTGCATATGATGTTGCTATGCTGTGATCGTATGCAGTGGGTTGTTATGCTGTTGGCTTGCACATGATGTTACTATGGTAGCGTCACGTAGTGCTTTTGTGCGATTAGTTGCGCTGTTGTTGGGCAAGCTCTGTTAGGCAAGCGATGGGCATTTGAGTTGGATTGTTGTTAGGCAAGCGATGATCATTTGTTGGTTTGTTTTGCTCTGCATCAATTGACCTTGCCATTTGACTTGGTTGCTAACTAGTTGTTTGAGGCTACGTAGAGAAGCTAGGCATATTGTTGACTTAGCAGAGATGTGCAATAGGCATCATAACTTAACTTATATTCGAAGGATTTTGATGCGATGAATCATATCAGCTCTGGTTTTCGAGATATCCTAACCTAAAAGTGCAAAAAACACGGTTTTTGCCCATACTTGAGGTTATGTAGCCTTGCAGATGTTTTCTTTCACCAAAATTAAAGGATGGAATCTTTAAACATAAGCCTTCTTCTTTCAAATGGCGTTGAGCTTGCTCAAGTATAATTTTTTTTTCGCTGAGATATCGCACTTGAAAGGGTTGTCAAAGGAGCAAGAAGCAAACTAATGGTAGCACAATCTACTATTTGGGAAATAACTCGGCAAAATACTAGTTTCCCTTTTTCTTTCCAGACATTTTCTAAGCTTGAGAATCAAAGAAAAATATTCTAGAAAGTAAAAATAAATTGCGCCGCCTTATATCCCGGAATCGTATAATATCTCTTTCATCGCCAGTAGCCAGGATGCTTTAAGCCAACCTGATCGCTTATTTCACCGCAAAACCTGGCACTTGCCAAATACAACCATAGCTCCCGACAATTATATAGCACCGTCACCACGCTACCACCACAAATACACAAAAATAAATTGCTGATTGAACCAAGAACTCCCCCATAGAACAGTACTCATAGCGCTAGGCTTATCAAGAGATTTTGAAGTTACTGCTAGACTTGAAAGGATCTACCATTCCACCTTTGCCTCTAAGGAGGGATTGAAAATTATCTGTGTGGTCAATAGGCATCGGTCCAAATCAGGAACGTAACCTGAAAGCTAAAAAGAAGTCAACAAGGCGTGACGTAGGTTAGTGCCTTATCCCCACTTTTGTCTAACTTTTTATATTGAAGCTGCCTTCACCACCATTAGAATTTGCCTTTGTTTCTTACGCCGATGGCTGCACGATAATGGCAAAAGGTCCTGACCCTTCCATTTGTGTAAAATTAACAACTTCCTCCCAAGTCCTTCCCGTTTTTTCGCCTTGCGTAACATACGGCGACCTTATTTACGACAAGGACATGCCAAATGTCAGCAATATTGGATATCAACGTCGATGGTATTACGCTACCACTTCCGACACCATAACACATTGGTTGTGACAGTCCATTAAGACCTACATTTTGACGAGCACGCAGCCGCAATTGTGCAAAGTCGTAACAAAATTCTAAATTAGAGAACGAAAATCGACACTGATGATGGCACAACGCCGAAACCGGTTTGTCTCAAAACCAAATTTGACAAGGGATGACGGAAAATCGTTCCAATATATATCAATTCTAAATTCCCTCGTTGGCGGCACTTGCGGCAAAGACAAAGAAACGCTCATAACTACCTTTAAGCTATCGACCAGCTGCTTTTGTACTACGCGTCTCCAATATGGTCGCCAAACTTAAAGGTATTATACCTGAGGTAGCTGCAGACCTGTCAAACCACCGTGCTGCCATGAGATGCCAGAGCATAATCAACAAAACATGAGCAAACAGTTTGTGTTAAACACTCATAAACATAGCCATCCTTACAGACTCCTTATTGAAGAGGCTCCGCTTTCCAGCAACGCAAGAAATACACTACGCAAGCACTACGAAAAGAACCTGCACACAAGAAATCAACCAGATGACCATAAACATGATGAATGCCTTATAAGCCCCTTTCTCAGAGTCCAATGTCCAAAACACGCAGTTCTGGAAAGCAGACAACTTCTATTTATATAATGCAATAAGCTGAGTTATGAGGATTTCGATGACAATTTGTATGTGATCGCACCTATTATATTAGAAGAAGCACTACTATAAGTAGAAGAAGATCTCAGAATATGGTTCTGCCATCATCATCTAGCATTTATATTTACATTCACATAAAAGAGAATAACATTCTCTACATTAACCTATGTTAACGGTAGCATGTAGTAAACTACATACAGAGATATATACCGATGTCCCCATGCTAGGATTTATTAAAGCCATCTAAAGAAGAAACAACCTTTCTATTAATCGATATTTTACTTGAAGGGATACATTCGTTTCACTTGTATTTGCTGTGATTTCACTTGAGCCTCTTCTCAGCACCATGATACCACTTATCACGCTGTTGGTGTCTGGAGACGCTCGTCTGCCGCCATTTACATGCAATTGTTGACGCCATTATAAATGTAGCACAATGTACCTTGCCGGCATTGGGCTGATGTGCCATTAATGAGGATACGGTAAACGTAGACAATCTCAGTAAAAGGAATGATAGGCGCCTTTAGCACGATGCAAAGAAATATGCATACAACACATACGAATGTAGGAATACATCTATAGAAGTGAAGTATTTTAAAGCAAATTATCGTTGAAACACCTTTAAAAATTAACGTAATATGAAATTTTTTCATAAAAACGATCATTTTACCAAATAATGTTATATTCTTCGATTTCTATTCCATTTATTGCATTAATAGTAGTACCTGATGCCTTAATAACTTAGTCGCATAATCGCATTATTCGGGGAGTATCCCTCTCGCTCCAACAGCAACACAAACATTCATTTTTGAATAGCTCAAAACAAACCCAAACCTTTGCCTATTACTTTTCGCATCTGAAACTCATACTCTTCCGGGAAATTTTACACAAATGAATCAAGCCGCAATCCTCTGTAACAACACCTACTTGAAAAGAGTTAGAATCTAACACGCTATCGATGTACCAAATTTCACCCGAATCGGTTGATCCGTTTCCGAAATAGCAGTGGATGTAAAGAATAATCTTAATATATAAAAAACACGTGTCACACAATTGAGGCCAATGGACTCCTAAACTACTGAACAGATTTTGAATTTGTTTTGCACCCCGTGTGTATTTTGATCTAACTTGAAATATAAGATAGATGACTGGGTGAATAGGGTCTCGAAATATAGGCCAAAACGTGGAACCGGGTACCCCTAGAGTGTGTTTATAGAATATGGATATCAAATGAAAGCTGTTGATGTGTGCTTTAGTAGAGGGTAATTTTCATACCCCTGGGTAAGTAGGGTCTCGAGCTATAGGCCAAAACGTGGACCTGGGTACCCCTAGGATGTGTTTATAGAATATTGATATCAAATGAAAGCTGTTGATGAGTGCTTTAGTAGAGGATAATTTTCATACCCCTGGGTGACTACGGTCTCGAGATATAGGCAAAAACGTGGACCCGGGTACCCCTAGAATGTGTTTATAGAATATTGGATATCAAATGAAAGTTGTTGATGAGTGCTTTAGTAGAGGGTAATTTTCATACCCCTGGGTAAGTAGGGTCTCGAGCTATAGGCCAAAACGTGGACCCGTGTACCCCTAGAGTGTGTTTATAGAATGTGGACATGAAATGAAAGCTGTCGATGAGTGCTTTAGTAGAGGGTAATTTTCATACCGCTGGGTGACGAGATATAGGCCAAAACGTGGACCTGGATACCCCTGGAATGTGTGTATAAATATGGATATCAAATGAAAGCTGTTGATGAGTGCTTTAGTACAGAGTAATATATTAATATATTATCCCGAGACGGACTGGGACTGGGATTAGGAATAGGACTGGGAATTAGACTCGGAGTGGGACTGGGACTGGGACTGGAATAAAATAAATACCACCCTCTGGGACAGGCAATAAGGGATGCAGAAGAATAAGAAGTAATTGAGAGAAGAGAAAAGAGATAAGGAGAAGGTGATTGAGAAAGAGATAGAATTAGACGAAGATGGAGATGGATGAAGTGAAAAAGACTGAGGAAGGAGTGAATAAAAGGATTAGGAAAAAGTGAAGAGGGGGGAGGGCAGATTCAAACGGAAAAAGCTTATTAAAATGTATGCAGATAGGCCCAATTTAAGGCAGGACAAAGTCTGCCGGGTCTTCTAGTATATATATATATAATTAGGTGAGAAGGCAACCCTAAGTGGCAATCAAACTTAAAAATATCTCTATTGGAATGCGGAGTGAAATGCATTTCGTTTGATACCCATATTGGCATATCTCGTTGGATTTTTTTTTTATATAAGCGGCTACCTTGTGAAAGCACCCTCAGTGGTAACGCCTAGGTATAAAGTCTTAGAATGTGATACGCTATGCATGTGCCAAATTCCGTTCAAATCAGTTAAGCGGTTTCCGAGATCGTTCCGAATATAATAATAATAATAATTTTCACTCGTTTAAAGTAAACAGATTATTGATGATTTGCCTATAAAACGGCCGGGCTATGCCCATTTTCATAATTTTTTTTTCCTTACCTTTCTACATCATATCATTACTGAGCAAGGTTATTGCAATTTTTGTTATCATTTGTCTTTGAAAAAATTGTTTTTAAAGTGGGCGTGGACGTAAACCGTTTTGTTAATTTTCATGATTTTAAAAAAAGAGAAAAAAATTTGCTAGATTCTAAAAACATGGAAATTTTGCTTTAGAGAATGAACATGGTATTTTAGCTTTAGAATCTTAAGGAACTTTCCGACTACCCAAATGTTTTAACATTTAGGATATAAAGGTTTTCCCGATGAGACAGAGATCGAGATATTAAGAGATATTTTAAAAGTACACTTACAACATGTAGAATTGTGCGGCCGCTATTTGAGTAATTTCTCGTAGACAATGCAACATGAGGGAAAAAATGTTCCCTAGTTGGTCCAGAGATCGTGAAAATTCAAAAAAAATCATCCGGGCTTGGAATTTTGATTTTGAGTTTCAAGGAACTTCCCGATAACCCTGATAACCGAAACTTCAAACCAGGCTTATGGCTTTATGAAATTTATAATATTTGTGATAAAAGAGTTTTCTAGATGGGACAGGGATTGTGAAATTCGGAGATGTTAAGAAAGTCCATTTACAACATGTTGGCGGCCGCCATGGTGTGATGCTAGAGTACTCCGCCTACCATGCCGAAGATCCTGGGTTGACGCCCCGGGCAAACAACATCAAAATTGTATGGTGTTTTCTTTTCTACACGAAAATGGCGCCTACACGCCAACTCTTCAAAAAGTTGTGTTCTGTTGTAAGATCAGAGAAGCCTCAATAGAGGGCATCATTATCTTTTCTCAACAATCTGCCCCTAAAAATGGCCAAAAATGCAACATTACTTGCACTCGCTGCCATTGATGGTGCAGAGAACAGCCCTGTCAATCAGCTGATGAATTACATTGACAAATAAACACAGTATACTATCTGCCACTTTCTAGCAAACATAAATCACCTACGACAAAGCAGCTCCGATAAAACATGCAAAATTGTTGTTCTTTTCTAATCATGCAGGGTGGCACTGAACATATTAACTGAGCTACAATTTCACAGGGCGAAGTGAGAATCTTAAAAATGTTCGCTCCTGAAAGTGGCGACATTTTCGTGTAGAAAATAAAACACCATTAGAAACACGTTGTTTCGTGTACTCATTCCATGAAAAGCTCTCAGTCATAAAACAAGTAGGTCCCGTCCAGCCAAATTGTACCATGCAAATTGGGAGAGACGCTCTTGGGAGGCTATCGCGCCTTACATTTATTATTATTTTTTTTTTTTTTTTTGATTTACAACATGCGAATTTTGGCGACCGCTATTTGAGTCACTTGCCGTAGACCTGTATGCTTGAAGATAAGAGCATACTTCAGAACCCCGTGCCAATAAAACATCAGGGAAAACAATTTTTGCTAGGTGATACAGGGAACGTTAAAATTAGAAAAATCGTCAAAATTTGCCTTCAAGTTTTAAGGAACTTCCTGATAATCCAGAGCCTTAAATCTTGAACGAAACTATGGGCTCTATTAGGCTGCAATATTATGGAAAGAAAAGCTTGATTCTTAGTTAAGGCAGGGATCGATATATTTAGAGGTATTAAAAAAGTTCATTTAGAATTCTTGAATCTTACGCTCGATTTCACGTTACTTATCTAAAACTTTACACCTTACACATAGTTCAGGTCAGCTTGACAATGCACCAAAAGAAGAAATTAATTACTTACTTAGATAAAGATTTCATCCAAAGTCTATTTATTGCACTCCACCTTCAAATTTTTGTTCCTCATAAAAATTTTTACAGTGGCTACATTAACCTTGTCGTTGGTGTGAGTGCTTAGCTGAACTCCATAGCGCCCTACTATGAGGCGGAGCTGAATAGGACTGACATCTACGCCGTTTCGCCTCATAGGAGGGCGGCGGGATGTCGGTGACCAAGAACTGCCAACCCCCTAATCCAGGGAGTTATGCGGACCGTGCCTGTTGGACATTTTGCAGCCAGGGGATAAATTCGGCTGTATTCGAACGGAGCCTTCCCGATACCGGGCCACCTCGGGAAGTATTAATGGCCTTACCACAGTAAGGGGCGCTGCTGTGGCGGACGGTTCTTTCCCCGTATATAATACTGAACCGCTCAACCCACCTTGTCGGGCAGGTGGTCGTACGACCAAGATGAACGACTCATTACCTGACTGTAATTAGGACGATGTAAAGAGGAGGACTGAGTCGCAATTCAAGGATGAAAAATACGAATTAAGCGATGCGTCGGACTCAAGGAGCGAGAGTAGTGCAGATTCAATGAATTCCGCGTTGGAGAAGCACACAAATGAAAACGGAGTAGAAGAGTGGAGAAGGGTACGGAACAGAGGAAGTAAAAGAGCTCTCTCGCAGTACCGTGCAGCACTAAGAATTGTACAATGCTTGGGAGCAGTGGTCGACCCAACAGAAGTGGAGATCGAGCGCTTGGAATGGGCCAATGAAACCGTAGAAGTAGGTCAAAGGCAGTTGAAAAGGTTTTCTGCGAGAAACCCTCGTTTCCGCAACCGGTACGAGGAGGAAGAAGCATCGAATGACAGAATGAAGAGGCAATGTTCGCCGAAAGGCGAGAAGCCTGCTTTCAAGAGGCAGAAAGGACCCAGTCCTAGAGCCGTGAGGCAGGGCAGTCGCATAGACAAGACAAGTAGGCCCAAAGCTATAAGACAGATGGGCTCTAATAGCGAGGTAGCAACTACCTCGAAAGCTGCAAGTCAGAGGGAAGTTCCAATTACGGAAGTAGGAGGTAAGCCGAAGGGAGATAACGCTAAGGCTCCGGCTTTCTCGGAGGTGCCAGAGGGAGATAACACTAAGGCTCCTGCTTTTCCCGAGAAGATGAGTGATGTGGCAAAGCAGTCACTGACTGTGGCGCTGGTTGATCGTAGCAGTCCTTTCGGACAAATTACTACTGAAAGGTGGAGATCTGTGGAAAGGGAGCTTATTAGCTTAATTCTTAAGATGATGCGGGAACAACCAAGTAAGCCCCTTCCAACCTTTGATTCGGGGGTATGGTATAATGGTGTGAAGATGATAGCGTGCGACAACATCGCCAGCTTGCGGTGGCTGGAGGAAGTGGTTCCAAACCTCCAAAGGCAAGGCACGAACGAGCGGTTTGAGGTGGTGGATAAAGCGCAAATCCCACGGTACCAAAAGTTAAGTTATGGATACCATGCGTGATGAAATCGGAGGATACACTGCGACTTCTGCAGAATCAGAATCCGAACATACCGACACAGGATTGGAAGGTACTTACTGTATCTCGGCCTACCGAGGATGGTCAGTTATACATCTTCCAAGTAAACAAGCAGGCCGAGGATATTTTGTACACGCAGCTTGGCAAAATGTCCTTTGGCACTGGCAAAATTTACATGCGACTCAGGAAAAGAAGTCCCGAGGATAAAAACCCTAACACGCTAGAGGTGGGCCAAGTCGAAAAGGACCTCAAAATCCTAAGGGGAAAAAGACAGGTGGAGGTCCCCGACGTCACCACGAACGTGCTTGAAGAGGACCAACCGCTAAATGGTGCTGTGACTCGCACAGGGGAACACCCGGCACAACAGTCACGCGAGGCTGAAGGGGACCTCGAATACTCTAAACCAAAAGGGCAAGGGGAGAACGACGACGTCAAGACGAAGGTGCTGGAGGGGGACAGACAGCCCAATGGTGCTGCGAGTCCTACAGATAAACCTCCAACACAGTAAAGTGGCGTCGAGCGAACTCCTCCTAACCCTTGAGGAGGGTTCGTTTGACGTGGCGCTTATCCAGGAGCCGTGGCTTTCGTCGGGAGGAAAGGTTTCTGGACTTAGCGCGCGCGGGTTTGGCGTTTACTACGCGCAAACAGAAGGACGGTTGCGAGCTGTAATAATGTAAGGAAACAGCTGCATTCATATATGCTGCCTAATTACACCACTGAGGATCTCGTAGCGGTGGCTGTTGAGCAAAAGAATAAGCAGGCATTTATCCTGGCGTCCTGCTACATGGCCCATGCTGCGGAGGTTCCACCGATGGAGTGCAAAAGGCTAGTACAAGAGGAAGGGCGCAAAGGGCGGTTGGTCATAGGCGCAGACGCAAATGCGCACCACAATGCGTGGGGTGGAGCAGATACGAAGAGAGAGGCGAATCTCTGTTTTGTTACATCCTGCAAACCAATTTGAAGATAGCCAACAGGGGAAATGTCCCTACATATGTACATTGGTCCAACATCCAGTAATGTTCTGGATATTACATTGAGCTCCGAGCGTGATATATCAAGGTATGATAGGATAGTTCTTGATAGACCATCCTTATCCGACCATTCGTATATCAGCTTCAGCATCCCCCTAAAGAGGGTAGAGAAGGGAAGAACCTTTAGAAACCCTAGGTCAACGAACTGGACTAAATTCCAGAAAAATGTAGAAACAAAACTGGGACAACCCAAAGAGGTTGCTAATGTAGAGGAACTGGAGGAGTCGAATGAATTTCTAACAAGGACGCTTATGACTGCGTATAACAAAGCTTGCCCTCTAAGAAGATTCAGAGGAAAAGCAAAGCCGCCATAGTGGAGCAATGAGCTGAGTCTTCTAAGAAGACAGGTAAAAGAAATGTTTAAGCTCGCAAAGTCCACGGAAAGCGAAGCGTGACGGGACGAGTACAGGGATCTACTGAGGATCTACAAGCGTGAAATTACCAGGGCGAAGAGAAACTCATGGAAAAGTTTCTTTACGGACATAGAATGCTCCAGCGAAATAGCACGGTTGAAAAAAGTCCTAGCAAAGGGAAACATAGTCCAGGGACTAATAAAGAAAGAGAGCGGGGAATGGTCACGTAATAGTGAGGAATCCCTTGAGGTGCTTCTCGATACACATTTCCCATCGGGAGACGGTTTAGAAGAGCCAGCAGACATCACTCACACCTCGATCACGGAGTTAGTAGCGCCGGGCTTGGTGACCGATACCAAGGTCGAGTGGGCGGTGAAGACGTTTTCTATGTTTAAATCGCCGGACCCAGATGGTATATTCCCGCCCATGCTACAAGTCTCAAATAGGGCGGTCGTGGAATGGCTTAAAATAATATTCGATGGGTGCATAAGACTGAATCATGTACCGCACTCTTGGAGAACTGCTCGTGTAGCTTTTCTACCAAAGGCGGGGAAGATCGGTCACGTGTATCCCAAAGACTATAGACCCATTAGCTTAACATCATTTCTTCTCAAAACCTTCGAAAGGCTGATAGATGTGTACATAAAGTCCAACGTGGATGAAAAGCTGCTCTCTACAACACAGCATGCGTACACCAAAGGCAAGTCGGTAGACACCGCATTGCATAGGGTGGTAATTAGCATAGAGAAATCCCTGGAATATAAGGAGTATGCTCTAGGAGTATTCTTGAACATTGCCAGGGCTTTCAATAATGTTGCAAAATGGGCGATTATGGATGGCCTTAATTATATTAAAGTACATCTTGCCTTAATCAGATGGATCCGCTGCATGTTAAATTGCAGAAAGGTTACATCACAATGGGGATTGTACGAGGCCACGAAATCAGTGGACAGGGGCACGCCGCAGGGTGGAGTGCTATCACCTCTGCTGAGGACGCTGGTCACCAACCAACTGCTCAGGCAATTAGATGAGGGACCCGTAAAACTTACGGCTTACGCAGATGACGTTGCAATTGTCATAAGTGGAAAGTGCCTTCCAACGATTAGTTCTTTAATGGATCGGGCGCTTATGGATATTCATACTTGGGCAATTAATGTCGGGTTGAAAGTCAATGCGGAGAAGATGGATTTGGTCTTGTTTACAAAGAGGTACAAGGTCCCAAATTGGACCAGGCCTAAGTTAGGAAGGGTGACCTTACAGGAGAAACCTTGTACGAAATATCTAGGAATCATCCTAGACAGTAAGCTCTCATGGAAGCTCAACGTGGAGGAGAGGGTGAGGAAGGTCTCAACGGCACTTTATGCATGTAAAAGAATGCTAGGGTGTATGTGGGGCTTATCGCCCTCTCTTTCTCATTGGGTTTTTACAGCGATTGTAAGCCCTATTCTATACTATGGGGTTCTTGTTAGATGGAAAGTCACACAAAAAAAAAAAATACCTCAAAAAATTAGGGGGGGTATGCAGACTTTTGACGCTTAGCATTACGGGAGCCCTGAATACAACCCCGACGGATGCACATTCTGCACATCCCACCTGTAGACCTTGTAGCAAAGAACAAAGCGTTAACGACCGCAACCAGGCTCGGTGCTTCGGGGCAGCTTAAGCGCCGACCATATGGCCATAGTAGCATTGCGTCATCAATCACAAGACGAACAGACTACATGATTCCCTATCTGCGCTTCGAGGGAGATCTTAAGGCCACAATAGAGGTGGACGGTTGGCGCAAGGGTGCGCAAATGGCGGACGAGGCGATACATGTGTATACCGATGGTTCCAAGGTAGTGGAAGGAGTAGGGTCTGCGGTATACTGCGCTGATCCGGAAATAAGCAGATCCTACAGGCTGCCGGATTACTATAGCGTTTTCCAAGCGGAAATATTAGCCGTAACCAAAGCAGTAGGAAGCCTGGAAAAGAATAGCGTAAGCTGCAACCGTGTTAACTTTTATATTGACAGTCAAGCAGCAATTAAGGCAATAATCTCGCATAGAACAGCATCTAAATGTGTGTTAGAGTGTAAGCAGTCTCTGGAGAGAATCGGGACAGGGAGAAGCATACATCTATATTGGATCACAGGGCATATGGGAATAGATGGGAATGAAAAAGCGGACGAACTAGCTAAAAAGGGCGCACCCCTTAAAGCGTGCTCCGTAGATGTCCCGATTAGATTGGGCGAGATTAAGCGAATGCGAGAGGTGCACATGATCGACCAAGCGGGAAAGGCGTGGGTTCAAGCGCGGGGCTGTAAAGTGTCGAAGATTATGTGTAGGTCTTACAACCTTAGACTAACACAGTTGCTTCTATCATTAAAAACAGAGGACTGTAGACTCACGATGGGTATTCTGACTGGACACTGCCTTCTGGCGTCACATGCCTTTAAATTATGCTTGGTCAGTGATAGCAGATGTAGGAAGTGCGGGTTGGAGGAGGAAACGATCGAGCATGTTCTGTGCTCGTGCCCTGCACTTGCCAGGCTAAGACTCCAGCTATTAAAAGTGATACAGCTGTCAGATCTACAAGCAGCAAGTGGCTTAAGTCCTAGGAAGCTTCTAGTATTTGCCAAGAGGACGGAGTTATTTTATAACATAGGTCCTGGCTTTTGATAGGGTTTTTCAGTTTGGTCGTTAAAACAAACTTCTGGTAACACTACGGACTCAATCAGTCTATGTGAGGTCCTCATGGACCGGCCAGTCAACCTACCTGCCTACATTAAAATTTGAGTATCAAAGTTCAACAAGGTTCTGTCTTTTTTCCTTTCTTTTGGTACATTTATGTAAAAGAAGTACTTAAAATTTGTATGCTCCTTTTTATTTCTTAGTGCGAACGGTGCCACACACATTTACCAATATGTTTGGTCATAAAGGCAACCCACACATGCAGTCTCATCACTTTATCGGTCTTTGGTAAAGCATTATTAGTAGTAGTAGTGTCGGTTATTGTAAGGAGTAATCCCTGGCATAACTTTCTGCACAACAACCAAAATGGCAGAGATTATGATGCTGATAATGACGATGATGAATGCATTGTTAAAACCATGTAGATGTTAATGAATTTAGTAAATTAATTAGCTGTACTCAAATATATTTTAAAGCCCCCAATTAAACTAAAATTTCATACATGTTTCAATTTTCTGTAAATATTGCCCTACAAATAACAAACCATTTTCCTATTATCACTCAGGGTTACATATGTATCAATAGCTCTACAGGGAAAAAATAAATTAAAATTTTGCTGCCGTCCCATCAAAATCACTGGATTATAAATTCCAACTTTTTTCTGCACCAGAGACGCCATTATGAAATTCCTATGAAAATCAACACCTGATTCCGAAAATCTAGGGCATTTTTAATTCTATGGTAATGTTTTTGAGATATTTGCGAATTTTCGTTTTTTCAAAAAAAAATAAATAAATTGGGTACACTTAATCATATATACCTCAAGAACTGAGAATTGAGAATTGAGAAATGCCAAAACGGTTTAAAGCTTTTAAAAGGTAAAAATATAAAAAAATGCGTACTTTGCGAGGAAGGATTTCGAAAACTTTTTATTTTTGCCGATAAAATAGAATAAAATTTGCTTTACACTCTGCTTACAACACTTTTTGCTAGGCCTAGATAACGAACAATTATTACGGATTTTTTCAATTTTTATACTCAGTTGAGCAGAGCTCACAGAGCATATTAACTTTGATTGGATAACGGTTGGTTGTACAGGTATAAAGGAATCGAGGTAGGTATAGACTTCCATATATCAAAATCATCAGTATCGAAAAAAAATTTGATTGAGCCCTGTCCGTCCGTCTGTCTGTCCGTTAACACGATAACTTTAGCAAATTTTGAGGTATCTTGATGAAATTTGGTACGTAGGTTCCTGGGCACTCATCTCAGATCGCTATTTAAAATGAACGATATTGGACTATAACCACGCCCACTTTTTCGATATCGAAAATTTCGAAAAACAGAAAAAATTCGATAATTCATTGCCAAAGACGGATAAAGCGATGAAACTTGATAGGGGTTGACCTTATGACGCAAAATGGAAAATTAGTAAAATTTTGGACAAAGGGCGCGACACCGCCCACTTTTAAAAGAAGGTAATTTACAAGTTTTGCAATCTGTAATTTGGCAGTCGTTGAAGATATCATGATGAAATTTGGCAGGCGCGTTACTGCTATCACTATATGTATGCCAAATAAAAATTAGCATAATCGGATGACGAACACGCCCACTTTTAAAAAAAAATTTTTTTTAAGTCAAATTTAAAAAAAAAATTTAAAATCTTTACAGTATTAAAGTAAATTATGTCAAAATTCGACTCCAACAGCAAAATACAAAAATAAAAGAAAATTTCAAAATGGGCGTGGCTCCCCCTTTTTAATTTAGTTTGTCTAGAATACTTTTAATGTCATAAGTCGAACAAAGATTTACCAATCCTTCTGAAATATGGTAGGGGCATAGACTCTATGACGGTAACTGTTTTACGTGAAAATGGGTGAAATCGGTTGAAGCCACGCCCAGTTTTTACACACAGTCGACCGTCTGTCCTTCCGCTCGGCCGTTAACACGATAACTTGAACAAAAACCGATATATTTTTACTAAACTTAGTCCACGTACTTATCTAAACTCAATTTATCTTGGTATAAAAAATGGCCGAAATCTGACTATAACCACGCCCACTTTTTCGATTTCGAAAATTACGAAAAATTAAAAAAATGGCATAATTCTATATCGAATACGAAAAAAGGGATGGAACATGGTAACTTGATTAGTTTATTGACGCAAAATATAACTTTAGAAAAAACTTTGTAAAATGGGTGTGACACCTACCATATTAAGTAGAAGAAAATGAAAAAGTTCTGCAGGGCGAAATCAAAAGCCCTTGGAATCTTTGCAGGAATACTGTTCGTGGTATTACATATATAAATAAATTAGTGGTACCCGACAAATGATGTTCTGGGTCACTATGGTCCACATTTTGGTCGATATCTCGAAAACGTCTTCACATATACAACTAAGGACCACTCCCTTTTAAAACCCCAATTATTGCTTTTAACTTGATACCCATATCATACAAACATATTATAGAGTCACCCCTGGTCCGCCTTTATGGCGATATCTCAAAAAGGCGTCGACCTATTGAACTAAGGATCACTCCTTTTTAAAATACTCATTAACACCTTTCATTTGATACCCATATCGTACAAGCATATTCTAGAGTCACCCTGGCCCACCTTTATGGCGATATCTCGAAAAGGCATCCACCTATAGAACTAAGGGCTTTAATTTGATTCCCATATCGTACAAACACATTGTAGAGTCACTCCTGGTCCACCTTTTTGGCGATATCCCGAAATGGCGTCCACCTACATAAATATGGCCTACTCCCTTTTAAAATATTCTTTAATACCTTCCATTTGATAGCCATGTCATACCAACACATTCCAGGGTTTCCCTAGGTTTATTTTCCTACATGGTGATTTTCCCTTATTTTGTATCCAAAGCTCTCAGCTGAGTATACAATGTTCGGTTACACCCGAACTTAGCCTTCCTTACTTGTTTTTGTTAAATTTTTGCACTTTGCGAGAGAGGACCTCGAAAACATTTTATTTTTTTGCAGATTTTTTTTTTCTCTAAGATCTGATTTATTACAAAAAAAATGAAGCTTTCACTCAACAAAATCGATGGACTAATACAAAAGTTATAAGCATTCAAGTAAAGCGAGTACTAACACATATGAACCAGTAGGGTACTTAAGTATTAAATGGATATCAATTAAACTCTAATATGGACAAAAGAGATCAATCGCAAACCGCTCTCCTTAGTGATGAATCGTACGATATTTCGCAGGGAAACTCTAAGATTTACATTACCTTTAGGGTTCGGCTAGACTGGCCGGCCCGTAAGCACCTCACATAAACTGAATGAGTTCTATAGTGTTATGAGAAGCTTTTTAACAACCAAACTGAAAATCTTTACCACAAATCAAAAATAAATTCGTCCTCTTAGCAAGTACAAGAAACTTTCTAGGACCTATGCCGCTTGCTGCTTCTAGATCTGAATGCTGTATATCCCTAACTGGGCCATTAATTTTCGCTTAACCGCCTAAAAAATGTTGGTCGTTTCGCGACAAGTCTGACCAGCTATCTGTTATGTGATAACTGACGTCGATTGGGAGCAGCAAGTGAGGTCATGCATACCTCTACCTGACTGTCCCAACTCAGTGGAGGTCGCATCCTTCTTCTGCTTCCAAAGTGCGGTATCGACAGAAACACTTTCTTGGACGAAATGTCTATTCGCATAACATGACCTATAGAGCGTAGCCTCTGCGTTTTTTTTTTCGCCGCAATATCGTCATGGCTGCGCTAACCTCATACAACTCCCCATTGTACCACCTTCGATACTGGAACTCGGCATCATGGACAAGACCATAAATCTTTGGGAGAAATTTTCTCTCAAATACTCGATATCATCTTCACTTATTGGCAAAAGTCATTCTACGTTGGACTTCTAAGCTGACACACTATTTTAGTTTATATTTAGAGCCATAACACAAAATGCGGTTTTGACACAAAAATTTGTTTGTGTTTAAATTCTTAAATATGCCACAAAAAAAATGTTTATACCTTTCATAAAAATGAAATGGTATATTAAGTTTGTCACGATTCTCCAAATTGTAAGTATTTAAAAGTTAAGAGATAGACCCACCAACATGTAAACCGAATTTATCAGGATGACGGTCTGAGTTGATTCAGCCATGTCCGTTTGTCCTTCCGTTCGTCTATCGGTCTCCATGTTTGATTAAATTTTATCAGTGGGTATATTTTGGTGTTGAATTTGAAATTTGTAGGAATCGAACGGATCGGAACACTATAGCACATTTACCCCATACAATCGATGTTTTATAAAAGATGCTTTTTGTAAAATCTTCCTCAATTGATCAGTTAGAAGCTTCAAATTTCACCAAATGCTTTCGTATATGGCACATATTGATGTCTGAAAAAATGGTAGAGATCAGTCGTATACATAGCATTTATCCGATATGGAAATTTGAGGCATTTAAAATTTAAAGGACAAATCTATCGCTATCAATGGAATCCTTGGTTTTAAACTTTTTTGTTTTCGAAATTTTCCGATAAAATGACTTGCTTCAATGACATCCGTTAAAGATATGTGATGAAAAGCCTTATCCCACTACATAAGCGTGGAGAATCGAAATAACGAAGCATAAATATTATGATATTGTAGGCCCTTTTTAAGGATCAATCAATGAGGAGAAATTTCTAATGGCTCAAAAGATAATAAACTCAATCGGATATGCACAGCTTGGGACTCTTCCACGACTTTGTTAATAGAGTGATAAGTTGTCTTGGTTCTAGTGATATTAACATCTTCATTTTAAGGTGCCTAAAATGCTTTTTCTCAAAGCAATTTATAGTTTCTAATAATAGGAGTATCCTCTGGGTAGCCGCTAAACACCCGTTTAGCGGTGAGCTAATGTGAGAAGGCGACAACCTGGCTAGGCCACTCTGACATAATCGGTTTAAGGGCTAGCCGGGGGAGATTTCATCGGCAGCGTCTGTACACCTCTAGGTGCGGCTGCAAGCGGGCGTCTGTCTTGGAGCAAGCGGCTCGCTATATAAACGTGCCAAGTAATATTTTCAACCCCGCTGAGCGGGTTGTGCGCTGGGCTTGGGACCCGCCACGTAAAACCATACTCCAATGAAATATAACAACAAGCCTCGGATAAATACACTCTCTATTGATGACGACCATGGCAAACGTTTGAAGGACAATGAATTGAGGGCATGCACCTGGAACGTCCGCTCCCTGAATGGGATTGGTGCAGATGCCCGGCTGGTTGATGTCCTCGTCAAAGCAAAATCTGACATCACCGCCATCCAATAAATGCGTTGGACGAAGCAAGGAAGAAAGAAGATCAAAAAATTGTGACATATATTGGAGTGGCCATGCGAATAAGCGCAGTTTCGGCGTCGGATTCGTGGTGGGAGAGAGACTTTGTCGCCAAGTGCTGGCGTTCACGCCTGTGGACGAGCGTCTCGCCGCTATTCGAATAAAAGCAAAATTTTTTAATATATCATTCATCTGCGCCCATGCGCCGACAGAGGAGAAAGACGATGAGGTGAAAGACACTTTTTATGAACAATTAGAATGCACATACGAGCGCTGCCCCCGTCATGATATAAAAGTCGTGCTTGGCGACTTTAACGCCAGGGTGGGCAAAGAAGGTGTTTTTGGCCCTACAGTCGGAAAGTTCAGCCTACACAATGAAACTTCTCCTAACGGACTGAGGCTGATTGACTTTGCCGGTGCTCGAAACATGGTCATATCAAGCACGAGGTTCATGCATAAAAAGATACATCAAGCTACATGGCTGTCTCCTGATCGAAATACTCGCAATCAGATCGATCACGTTGTGATAGACGGACGGCATGCCTCCAGTGTTTTAGATGTGCGAACGATCCGAGGACCTAACATCGATTCGGACCATTATCTCGTTGCAGCCAAAATACGCACCCGCCTTAACGCGGCTAAAAACAAGGAACAACAAACACAAGGAAAGCTAGACGTCGAAAAGCTTCAATTACAACAGACTGCCAATGATTTCGCAACTCGACTCTCACACCTGCTCTCTGAGGGCACAACTCATCCTGAAGGAACACAGGAGCAGTGGGAGAATATCTCCAAAGCACTTCATACTGTCGCCGAGGAAAAAATTGGTTACCGGCGGCCACGAAAAAACAACTGGTATGATGAAGAATGCCGCGTTGCAACCGAAAGAAAAGACGCTGCCTACAGGGCTACGTTAAAAGCGAGCGCGACAAGAGGAGTGTGTGAACGCTATCGTGAGTTGAAAAGGAAAGCGAGACGCCTTTTCAGGAAGAAAAAAGCAGAAGCAGAAAGGCGTGAGTGCGAGGAGCTTGAGCTGCTAGCCACCAGGAATAACGCCCGAAAATTCTACCAAAAAATACGGCGACAGACGGAAGGTTTTAAGACCGGGGCAAACTCCTGTAGGAATGAAAACGGCGACCTTGTAACTGATGTCCAGAGAGTGCTTAGATTATGGAGGGAACACTTCTCTGCTCTCCTAAATGGAGGCAGCAATTCACCGCGCAGAGATGAAGAACCCGATCCCGCAATCGATGATGATGGAATATATGTCCCCCCGCCCGATTATGACGAAGTTAGAATAGCAATAACCAGATTGAAAAACAACAAGGCCGTGGGCGCTGATGGATTGCCTGCGGAGCTATTCAAGTTCGGCGGCGAGGGGTTGGTAAGGCGCATGCAGCAGCTTCTTAGCAAAATATGGGCGGACGAAAGCATGCCAGACGGTTGGAATCTAAGTGTTCTTTGCCCAGTCCACAAGAAGGGGGATACTGCAAAATGCACCAACTATCGTGGAATCAGCCTTCTTAATATCGCATATAAGGTCCTTTCAAGTGTATTGTGCGAAAGATTGAAGCCCACCGTGAACCGGCTGATTGGACCTTATCAGTGCGGCTTCAGACCTGGTAAATCTACCATCGACCAGATTTTCACAATGCGCCAAATCTTGGAAAAAACCCGTGAAAAGAGAATCGACACACATCACCTCTTCGTCGACTTTAAAGCCGTCTTCGACAGCACGAAAAGGAGCTGCCTATATGCCGCTATGTCTGAATTTGGTTTCCCCGCAAAACTTATACGGCTGTGCAAAATGACGTTAAGCAACACCATCAGCTCAGTCAGAATTGGGAAGGACCTCTCCGAGCCGTTCGAAACTAAACGAGGTTTCAGACAGGGTGACCCCCTATCGTGCGATTTCTTTAATTTGATGCTGGAGAAAATTATACCAGCTGCAGAACTTAACCGCACTGGAACAATATACTATAAAAGCGTGCAATTACTGGCATATGCTGATGACATTGATATCATCGGCCTAAACACCCGCGCTGTTAGTTCTGCTTACTCCAAGCTGGAAAAAGAAGCGGTAAAGATGGGTTTGATGGTGAATGAGGACAAAACGAAGTACCTGCTGTCATCGAGCAAAGAGTCAGCGCATATGCGCCTTGGCAACCACGCTACTGTTGGCAGCCATAATTTCGAAATAGTAAAAGACTTCGTTTATTTGGGAACCAGCATCAACATTAGCAACAACATCAGCACTGAAATCCAGCGAAGAATCAATCTTGCCAATAAATGCTACTTTGGACTAGGTAGGCAATTGAAAAGTAAAGTCCTCTCTCGGCGAACGAAAATCGTACTCTAGAAGTCACTTATCGTACCCGTCCTGCTATATGGGGCAGAAGCATGGACCATGACAACAGCAGATGAAGCGGCTTTGGGAGTGTTCGAGAGAAAAGTTCTTCGAAAGATTTATGGACCTCTACGCGTTGGCGATGGCGAGTACCGAAGAAGATTTAATGATGAGCTGTACGAGCTATACGCAGACATGAACATAGTCCAGCGAATTAAAACGCAGCGGCTGCGCTGGCTAGGCCATATTATGCGAATGAAAGATGATGCTCCGGCCAAGAAAGTGTTTCTATCGGAACCCGCCTATGGAAGCAGAGGTAGAGGGCGGCCCCCACTCCGTTGGAAGGACCAGGTGGAAAACGATTTAAACTCCCTTGGTGTGACCAATTGGCGCCGGTTGGCGGAGCGAAGGAGCGACTGGCGCGCCTTGTTGGACGGCCATAAACGTTTAGACGGTTAAGCGCCAATTAAGTAAGTAAGTAAGTAATAATAGGTTCAATATTTGGAAGAAACATTAAATATTAAAGCTTCAGGTGATGTCATAATTTCTCAAAAACTTGTAGGAAAAGAAATCAAATATGTTAGTAAGGAAATAGGAATTTTGCCATAATTAATTTCAAGAAGTTGTTTAGCAAAAGCTGCTGCTGAAGTGTTTCCGCCAAAATGCCCTCTCATATTTCTAAAGAGAGGAAATTTTTGTACATAAAGCCATCTATAGACGAAAAAGCACGCACTTACTTCAACTGCGGCTGTTCCAGCAAATAACAGGAAAGCACCACCTTTGGCATGATAACTACATCTTAAATTCTTATGGGTTCGGTCTAAAATTTGCAGCGACTGTTTATGAGTCATGATGCACACATCGCACACCCTTCACTTTGATTTGACCGCTTGCTTATGTTGTACATCGGTGGATCAGATGTTTGCAGACAGTGGTCATTTAAGTGCGGAGTTGTACGTCCACCACACAAAGGGTATCCGCGGTATCTGAGAAAGCAACTGCCATAGTGATTTCTCTTTTTGCTCTTACATCAATTAATATCAAATTAAACAGAAATGTTTTTTTCCGGTGTATCCAAAAAGACCAACCCTAAAGATAACATAAAAGAGTACTAAGGGAATAACAGCCAAACCCAACTCTGCAATCAAACTTTACGTGTTGAAATAACCTAAGGTTTTCAGGCAGCCAGAGTTCTGAAAGTTCCATTTGTCTTGTTTTTTTTTATTTTTCAATTCCATATATTACTGTTGCTATTAGGACTTAACGTCATATAGCTCCTTACCAATCTTCATTAACTATTCCATTTGCTGTATCAAACATTCCATTTGTATGGTAGGTGCCACGCCCCTTTTATATATCGATATTATTTTTAGCATATCAACATCCTTGGAATGATTCTAGTTGGTTATGCAAATTTGGTTGTGATCGTTCGATCCGTTTAGGGCGCAACTCGGTCTGTACCTACATAGATACATACAAACATAATTTGATTTGGATATATATAGATATACCCCATACAAACCGATTGTTCAGATAAAGTGCTTTCGTAATTTCTGTCCCGTTTTAAAAGTTATAAGCTTCAAATTTCCTCAAACACTTACATATAAGTCATATATTGTTCAGATAAGTGATTCATGTCTATAGCTAGCTCAAGCAGACCACAAGAAACGTGAAACTTTGTAACCTCGCACAAAGTATATCCCTATTGTTTTTTTTTTAGATGTATCTAAGAAGTCGCTTAAGTATGCAAGTCTACTCACTATATATTAGATATCGTATACAGCCGATTATTCGGATATTACATATGGGATAAGATTATTATTCAGCCCCATTCGTGAGACGTATATATTCTTTGTCACAGCCGAGGACAGTACCATCCTTGCTTGTTTCTATTTACCACTAGAACATACTCATGAAATATTGGATATAAAATGTTGGCATACCTAGGAAGAATATGCTTATAACATAAAAGATAAGATTACCTGCCGAAGAATTTCCATAAACCAAAGACGGAACCAATTTCAGGATAGCTTCATTACGTTTACTTTTTGTATTCACTTTTATAAATCACCCTTTATAGAGAGAATTTCCAAATTATTCCTAGAACTAACAGCATTCATTGGAAACTTTGTTTTTCGCTATGCAATATACGTAATAGTAAATATCAAATATATTGTGTACATTACACAAAAACATACATACATTGAAATAATTTCAACATTACTCTTTCCACATTTAACATCTTCGCACTTCGCGTGCTCTACTAAGTAGAGTCTACTTACATTGCTTTTATGTTCTGCACGTGCAGTAGACCTGGGTAACTCAGCACTCAGAGCAATGTTTACAGCGGATAGTAAGTAACAAAATCGTAAAAATCTTTATATCTGCCAATGGTTTTAGTTTCATTTAGAAAACATTATAAAATTCTAGCGTGGTTAGATTAGAAAGTTCATTGGAATATTATGTGGCTATTTTCAAGAGGTTTTCGGCATTATTTGCCGGTATTGTTCGGCATTCGATAAAGATCTTTTAAGAGTGCCGCGAGAACCTTTAGAGATAAGTTGACTCTTTTTTAAAATAACTTCGCATTATTTAAAGATTAATACGTGATTATTCTGAAAGGATTCGGGCACCATAATGTTACGAATTCGGCAACTGTTCATAATGATGGTGTACCATTTCGAAATTAGTTTGAAAAAAAGAGGCGCTACGCAAAGCAGCAAACTCAGCGACCATTACTTTCACATGGGTCATAGGCGTATAGACTGCAATGAAAAAGCGTTGACATCACTGAAGCATCGTGGTACATTGACCGCTTATATTCATAAAAATTGATATTCTTACACATTTCAAGAAAACCGCTATTCAAAATTGGTACTCTACGGACTAATGTAAAGAATTCAGCCGAGTTACAATCACAAAAAGCTGCTCAGCGCAGATTTACTAAAATTGTCTAGGAAAGATATATTTAGGATAACAGCCACAATCATGGGGTTGACGCGCTGGTCATTTGGCCCATTCGCAGAAAGAATGGTATTAACCTTCAAATAAGTGGAAGAAAACCGTCACCCATTTCTGCGAGTGTCCAGCCCTGACTAACATCAGACACCGAACTCTGGGCGATTTCTTACTGTCTGATTTAAGTAAACAGGTTTATTGAACTAAAAAAATGGTTCGAGTAAAAAAGAGCTCGCTGAATAACGGGTCAATATGCATGACAACTACTTGATTCCAGGAGAAATTGCATCAAAATGGCGCCTAGAGCGCTACTTGAAACCGCTTCCGCTGACCGGGTAGTACAGCAACCAGCCAACCAAGTTCGGATATCTTAATCGCCTTAGATATTATTTCAGGATTGTTCTTGGGACTATTTCAGAAATATGTCAAGACAGTCAATAGCAGAATATTAGCATATCTAGAGCAAATAAATTACTTCAGCTCAATACAATTTGGTTTTAGATCCGGTCATTCTACAGAAAATGCTCTCTTAGAGTTTTGTTCATTTATTTTTAAGGAAATTGATGATAAGAAAAGTTGTGCAAGGCTTTTTGTGGCCATCACAAAGGCATTTGATATGGTGGACCACAATATTCTTATCTATAAACTTAATTCCGCTGGTTTTCGAGGTAACATCCTAAGTTGGTTTGATCCTACCTTACAAATAGAGTTCAAAAAGTAAGAGTTGGTAAAAATATAAGTGAATCAAGGCCTATAACACTAGGAGTATCCCAGGGCTCGGTTCTTGGACCAGTTTTGTTTTTAATCTACATTAACACTATATTTTCTTTACCATTTATTTGTAAAGTTACAGCCTTTGCTGATGACCTTGCCATCGCATACGGGTCTAATAACTCTTTTAACCTTTTTGCTGATATAAATTATGATGCTTATTTGTTAAGATCTTGGTTTGCAAGCCATAAACTCTTGGTAAGCACCAAAATTAAGTTAATGTATTTTAGTCTTTGCGGTAAGGAAATACCAAGATACGAAATAATCTTTCATCCGTCAGATTGCGTGCGTCACAGGTTGTGCTCAAATAATTGTTCTCAGAGGAACTCTCCTGTCATTTTTGACCAGATAGCAAGATGCGACAAGAAATGCTTCGAGATCGAAATTGGTTTCTTATTTTAAATATCTGGGTATTATAATAGATCAAAATCTAGGTTTGTCATCGCATATCTCTGCTGTCAAACAATATATGCTATCAGCCGTACGTTCTTTCTATATTTTCAAAAAAGGTATGCTCTAATAGAATACTGACATTGGTGCATCATGGATTAATCCGCTCAAAATTGCAATACGGGGTCAGTTGTTGGGGTGGTGCCTACAGCATTAATACTAGATCCTTAGTCCTTCAGAAGTGTCTTATTCGAAGAATTTGCAACACTGGTCGTCTAACGCACTCAATGGATCATTTCAGAAAACCTAATATCCTTCCCTTGCATCACTTATATTATTTTAAATTTTTAAAAATTTTCTTTAATAGAGGCGGGTATACCCAAAACCCTATGTACAATCGCTACGGTCTAAGAAGCAAATCGTCATATAATCGTACCTAGCTTTCGCACGACTCTTTTTCGTAACTTCTACACTACAATATCATGTAAATTATTTAATAAACTACCTGCAGAGTTACAAACAATTAGAAGGCAAACTGTCTTCCTGAAGGAAGTGAAGCTGTGGCTTCTTGGTTTCAATCATGAGGATATTGAAATTCTGCTGCGACCGATAATGTAATTTCTGGCTGTCTTTAAAATATAGTAATAACTAATTATATGAAAGTATTTACTTTGCTTATCCAGTTTTTTTTTATATTCAATAGATATATTAAGTTCACTTAAATATATTTCCCTTTTTAAGATTTTGTTCTTTTTTTATACATACTAGAAGACCCGGCAGACGTTGTCCTGCCCTAAATTTGGCCTATCTGCATACATTTTAATACACTTTTTTAGTCTGATTCTGCCCTCCGCCCTCTTCACTTTTTCCTAATCCTTTTATTCACTCTTCCCTCCACCTTTTTCGCTTCATCTATCTCCATTCTCATTCTATCTCTTTCTCAATCTCTTTCTCTCTTTTCTCTTCTCTCAATTTCTTCTCATTGTTCTGCATCCCTTATTGCCTGTCCCAGAGGGTGGTATGTATTTTATTCCAGTCCCAGTCCCACTCCGAGTCTCAGTCCCAGTCCTAGTCCTAATCCCAGTCCCAGTCCGTCTCTGGATAATATATTACTCTGTACTAAAGCACTCATCAACAGCTTTCATTTGATATCCATATTGTATAAACACTGTCTAGGCATTCACTGGCCCACGTTTTGACCTATATCTCGAGACCCTATTCACCCAGGGGTATGAAAATTACCCTCTGAATTAAAAAAAATGTCATAATACCTCTAAATCGCGGGCCTACTCAGAAACCCCCCACCCTCTCGGCGGGCCTGGTGATGTGCTATACTTGATATCATTCGCTATAATATTTTTTATTGATAAGCAGGTTGTTTAATTAAACACCAATCAATTACACGGAAGTATATCCGCACCAACTGAAAATATATGTGCCACTGCGTATACGTAACATTTTATTATTACGTATAAACAAATAAAAAAATGTTTAATAAAATAATATTGCGACTATAAACTGAGATATAACCTATCCTATCTCTCAAGTTATATCAAACTACACACAGGGTGCAAAACAAATTCAAAGTCGGTTCAGTAGTTTAGGAGTCCATAGCGGGCAAAAATGTTGTCGCACGTGTTTTTTATATATTAAGATACATATGTTCATATATCACATATCATTATGCGCCCCACAAGCATCTGTAATACAAAATGTAGGATATGACATTTCCACTGTTCTTAAAATGAACATTTAATGCCATTAACTATTTTCTTATTGTTATTATTTTCAGTAATATTTATGAAAATTGTTAATTATTATAAGAAAATAATGAATAAACAAACAAACAAAAAACGCGATTACTACGGAATCATTTCAGACCTACTTTGGGTATGTCTCGTGACCAGGTCGTTAATATTTTAGGAGCATTCACTACTATGTATATTCGTAATATTTTGTATTGCTTTGTGATTTCTTTCGATTTTTGTACAATTTTGGCAAAATTTTTGGACTGCTATTGGGACCATGCTGATGCTGTTTCGGGACTATTTCGGAACTGTTTTGAATTGATTTTGCTGTAGACAATATCGGTACAATTTCGATAAAATTTCGGTTTTTCTTTCAGCTGATTCTTATCATTTCTGTCTAACCTTGACAAGGATGTGTTCTAATAAGCATTCGACATAGATTTCTGATACAAAAATGTGACTAGTTTGTATCATTGGGGTGTAAAATATAACAAATACAAAAGGTCTTTGAGTTGGAACTTATTAAAAAATTTTTATATAATTATTATACAAAATTTGAAGTTGTAGGTTAGGTTGAACTAGCTGCTCAATGAGGACCTCACATTGACTGAATGTGCCCAGAGTTTTTTTGAACCAAACATAAAAACCCCACTTAGACGCCAGGATTTGTGTTATGGAATAACGCTGTATTCTTCCCTAGCTTCGTTATTTCCTCGAGTTCTGTCCCCTAAAAGCTGGGGCCTTGAACTGGCAAGCGCATGACACGAACAAAGAATATACTCAAGCATTTGTTCCTGCGCAGTTCGCATTTTATACATCTGCTGTTACTAAGGAGGGCCTAATTTCAGGCTAGAAGGCAGAGTACCGTTAGTATGTCCATCGTAAGGCTAAAGTCTTCTCTCTTCTCAGATATGAGCCGTTTTTGTGTCTTATATCGTAGGATTGGCACATGTTCTTACACAATTTGCAGTCCCACACTTCTGTCCACAACTTTAATCCTTGATGGATCGTATGCAACTACCGTCTTCTTTTAATTTTTTCCAAACGGATTGGTACATCTACCGCCAATTCAGCGATTCCATATAAAATAACAATTTAATAAATAAATAAAAATGTTCAACTTTGACACGTGTATCCTTAACACAAATGAGCGACTTGGTTGAGAAACCAACGAGCCAAAGTCAATTATTCAAACGGCGAAGAATCGCTTAATTACACACGTCTAAATAGCATTTCTAAACTAACTAATAAAATCAAAGTGCTCTAGATGAGTAATTAGCCCAACATTTTGAATTCATAAATTTTCCATGCAGTCTTTCTGATGCTGTTCGCTCATGTAAAAATTCATAGAATTTTACTACCACCAATTAGTGCTATGCTATTTTTGGTTAGAATATTTGAGCAATTGCATTTACAGCAAGTAAGGAAGGCTAAGTTCGGATGTAACCGAACATTACATACTCATAGACAAAATAAGGAAAAATCATCATGTAGGAAAATGAACCTAGGGTAACCCTGGAATGTGTTTGTATGACATATGTATCAAACGAAAGGTATTAGAGAGTATTTTGTGAGGGAGTGGCCCATAGTTCTATTGGTGGACGCCATTTAGGGATATCGCCATAAAGGTGGACCAGGGCTGACTCTAGAATTTGTTTGTACGATATTGTTATCAAATGAAAGGTGTTAGTGAATATTTTAAAAGGGAGTAGGCCTTAGTTCTATAGGTGGACGCCTTTTCGAGATATCGCCATATAGGTGGACCAGGGGTGGCTCTAGAATTTGTTTGTACGATTTGGGTATCAAATGAAAGGTATTAATAAGCATTTTAAAAGGGAGTGGCCCTTAGTCGTATATGTGAAGACGTTTTCGGAATATCGACCAAAATGTGGACCAGGGTCGGGTACCGCTAATTTATTTATATACGCAATACCACCAACATTATTCCTGCCAAGATTCCAAGGGCTTTTGATTTCGCCCTGCAGAACTTTTTATACTCAGTTGAGCAGAGCGCACAGAGTATATAAACTTTGATTGGATAACGGTTGGTTCTACAGGTATAAAGGAATCGAGATAGATATAGACTTCCATATATCAAAATCATCAGGATCGAAAAAAAATTTGATTGAGCCATGTCCGTCCGTCCGTCTGCCCGTTAACACGATAACTTGAGTGAATTTTTAGGTATCTTGATGAAATTTGGTATGTAGGTTCCTGGGTACTCATCTCAGATCGCTATTTAAAATGAACGATATCGGACTATAACCACGCCCACTGTTTCGATATCGAAAATTTCGAAAAACAGAAAAAGTGCGATATTTCATTACCAAAGACGGAAAACGCGATGGTAGGTGAGTTTAACTTATGACACAGAATAGAAAATTAGTAAAATTTTGGACAATGGGCGTGGCAGTCGTTGAAGATATCATAATGAAATTTTGCAGGCACGTTACTCCTATTATATATGTATGCTTAATAAAAATTTGCAAAATCGGAGAACGACAACGTCCACTTAAAAACAAAATTTTTTAAGTTAAATTTTAACAAAAAATTTAATATCTTTACAGTATATAAGTAAATTATGTCAACATTCGACTCCAGTAATGATATGGTGCAACAAATTACAAAAATAAAAGAAAATTTCAAAATGGGCGTGGCTCCGCGCTTTTTCATTTAATTTGTTTAGGATACTTTTAATGCCATAAGTCGAACCAAAATTGACCAATCCTTGTGACATTTGGTAAGGGCTTAGATTCTAGGACGATAACTGTTTTCTGTGAAAAAGGATGAAATCGGTTGAAGCAAAAATCGATATATCTTTACTAAACTTAGTTCACGTACTTATCTGAACTTACATTGTATTGGTGTAAAAAATGACTGAAATCCGACTATGACCACGGCCACTTTTGCGATATCGAAAATTACGAAAAATGAAAAAAATGCCATAATTCTGTACCAAATATGAAAAAAGATATGAAACATGGTAATTGGATTGGTTTATTGACGCAAAATATAACTTTAGAAAAAGTTTGCAAAATGGGTGTGACACCTACCATATTAAGTAGAAGAAAATGAAAAAGTAAGGAAGGTTAAATTCGGCTGTAACCGAACATTACATACTAAGTTGAGAGCTATGGTGACAACATAAGGGAAAATAAACATGTAGGAAAATGAACCGAGTGCACCCTGGAATGTGTTTCTATGACATGTGTATCAAATGAAAGGTATTAGAGAGTATTTTATGAGGGAGTGGGCAATAGTTCTATAGGTGGACGCCATTTAGGGATATCGCCATAAAGGTGGCCAGGGATGACTCTAGAATTTTTTTTTACGATATGGGTATTAAATTAAAGGTATTAATGAGTATTTTAAAAGGGAGTGGGCCTTAGTTCTATAGGTGGACGCCTTTTCGAGATATCGCCTTAAAGGTGGACCAGGGGTGACTCTAGAATGCGTTTGTACAATATGGGTATCAAACGAAAAGTGTTAATGAGTATTTTAAAAGGGCATGGGGCTTAGTTCTGTAGGTGGACGCCTTTTAGAGATATCGCCATAAAGGTGGACCTGGGGTGACTCTAGGATATGTTTGTACGATATGGGTATTAAATTAAAGGTATTAATGAGGGTTTTAAAAGGGAGTGGTGGTAGTTGTATATGTGATGGCGTTTTCCATATATCGACCGAAATGTGGACCAGGGTGACCCAGAACATCATCTGTTGTTGTTGTTGTTGTAGCAGTGCTTCGCCCCACCTAACAGCCACGACCGATCACAAATTGTCATCAATATCCTCTAATGGGAGTCCAAGGAAACTTGCTGTTTCAACAGGGGTGGACCATAAGGAAAGGGGTGTTAGAGGCGTTGGTTCCACATTAAAATTAAAGAGATGGTTGGTGTTATGTGGGGACACATTGCAAGCGGGGCATACATTTGGTATGTCGGGGTTGATTTTGGATAGGTAAGTGTTTAACCTGTTACAGTATCCAGAACGAAGTTGAGCAAGAGTGACACGCGTTTCTCTGGGGAGTATGCGTTCCTCTTCCGCGAGTTTTGGATACATTTCTTTGCGTACTGGATTCACCGGGCAACTCCCGGCATAAAGGTCCGACGCCTGTTTGTGGAGTTCACCAAGGACCTGCTTGTGTTCTTTCGCTTCATACGGCTGGGTTGTCAGGTGCCGTATTTCCTCAAAATGCTTACGGAGATAACTCCTTAAGCCCCTAGGCGGTGCTTGCTCATCAATCAGATGTCTGTTGGGATGCTCAGGTTTCTGGGTATTCAACAGGAACTGTTTGGTCAGCATCTCATTTCTCTCCCTGATGGGGAATATTCTCGCCTCATTATGCAGATGGTGTTCTGGGGACATAAGAATACATCCCGTGGCGATTCTGAGAGCAGTATTTTGGCAGGGCTGTAGCTTCTTCTAGTGGGTAATTTTTAGGCTTGGCGACCATATGTGTGACGCGTAGCACGTAATCGGTTGGCTAATTGCTTTGTATGTAGTCATGAGCGTTTCTTTATCTTTTTCCCAAGTACTGCCAGCAAGGGATTTGAGGATTTTGTTACGGCTCTGAATTCTCGGAACAATTGCGGTGCGTGATCACCAAAATGTAGATCGCGATCAAACGTCACACCCAAGATTTTGGGGTGTAGGACAGTCGGTATCGTAGTGCCATCGACATGGATGTTCAAAATGGTCGACATTTGGGACGTCCATGTTGTTAATAAGGTCGCGGAAGATTTAGTCAGTGATAATGCCAGGTTTCGCGAGGCGGAAAAACTGGAGAGATCAGGGAGGTGGCCGTTTATTCTATTGCATAGCTCATCGATCTGTGGGCCTGGGCCTGTGGCCATTATTGTGCAGTCATCGGCGTAGGAAACGATTGTGACTTCTTCCGGTGGTGAAGGTAGCTTAGATATGTAGAAATTAAACAAAAGGGGGGACAGGACACCACCCTGTGGCACGCCTTGTTTAATTCTTCTTGGTTTTGAGGTTTCGTTTCTAAATTGCACCGATGCCTGACGACCACCCAAAAAATTTGCGTCCACCTTTTAAGACATGGGGGAAGGGTAGACCCTTCCAGGTCTTGCAGTAACGGGCCATGGTTGACCGTATCAAAAGCTTTTGATATGTCTAGCGCTACGAGTACTCTTCTATGGTGGGGTTTTGATTTAAACCGCAATTTATCTGGGTTATAATGGCATTTAGCGCGGTGGTAGTGCTATGGAGTTTTCTGAAGCCATGCTGGTGACAGGCTAGCTGCAAATTTGCTTGGAAATAGGGGAGCAAAATGGCTTCAAGCGTATTTGCTACTGGCGATAGGAGAGATATCGGACGATACGACTCTCCTATGTTAGCTGGTTTCCCAGGCTTTAGTAGCGGGACCACCTTGGCCATTTTCCATTTTTCGGGTATGACAAAAGTGGAAAGAGACAGGTTGAACACATGCGCTAAATATTTGAAACCCTCTTTCCCTAAGCTTTTAAGCATCGGCATGGCTATGCCGTCTGGGCCCACTGCTTTGGATGGTTTAGCTTGACCAATGGTGTTCTCAACCTCTTTAGCGGTGATGGTGATTGGTGACGCGCTGAATTTGCGTTTATGTGCGTGTCTGTTGGCCCTCCGTCTATCTTTGTCGACCGTAGAATGCATTATACATTGTCGGCAGAAAGCGCTCGCGTGAACAGCAAGGAGCCACAAAAGATTCATAAAAGTTACGTGGACGTCGGGTTTTGGGGTCAAGCCCAGAACAACCTGTCCGATGCAACCATCCCTTACACGAGACACACTGAACAGAATATGACCGTCCTAAAAAGATTCTTTTCCGGCAGATGCAGCAAAACCATTTCTCAGGACCAGGGTCAGGAGACGGACCCGGATTGGATTCGATACCTTCACGAAGCAAGAGAATATGGAGCAGTCCCGATGCAAGGAGCTGCTGGGAGGATGACAATTTGTGGGAGGAACGCAACAAATTAAATTGGGTTACACTGAAATGACAGTCCTTGGTCGGGAAAAATCCCGAGTCACTCCGGTACATAGAACCGACTGCCTTGGGAAGCGAACATCATCTGTTGGATACCGCTAATTTATTTATATATGTAATACCACGAACATTATTCCTGCCAAGATTACAAAGGTTTTTATTTCGCCCTGCGGAACTTTTTCATGTTCTTCTACTTAATATGGTAGGTGTCACACCCATTTTACAAAGTTTTTTTCTAAAGTTATATTTTTCTACAATAAACCAATACAAATACCATGTTTCGTCCCTTTTTCGTATTTGGTATAGAATTATAGCATTTTCGAAAAAGTGGGCGTGGTCATAGTCGGATTTCGGCCTTTTTTTACACCAACACTAAGTGAGTTCAGATAAGTACGTGAACTAACTTTAGTAATGATATATCGATTTTTGCTCAAGTTATCGTGTAAACTGCCGAGCGGAAGGACAGACGGCCGACAGTGTATAAAAACTGGGCGTCGCTTCAACCGATTTCGCCCTTTTTCACAGAAATAAGTTATCGTCCTAGCATCTAAGCCCCTACCAAATTTCACAAGGATTGGTAAATTTTTGTTCGACTTATGGCATTAAAAGTATCCTACACAAATTAAATGAAAAATGCAGTCGAATGTTGACATAATTTACTTTTATACTGTAAAGATATTAAATTTTTTGTTAAAATTTTACTTAAAAAAAAAAAATTTTTTAAAAGTGAGCGTGTTCGTCATCGGATTTCGCTAATTTGTATCCAGAACACATACAGTAATAGGAGTAACCCGCCTACCAAATTTCATTATGATATCTTTAACGACTGCCAAATTACAGCTTGCAAAACTTTTAAATTACCTTCTTTTAAAAGTGGGCGGCGCCACGCCCATTATCCAAAATTTTACTATTATTTTTCTGCGTCATGAGCTCAACTCACATACTAAGTTTCATGGCTCTATCCGGCTTTGGTAATGAATTATCGCACTTTTTCGGTTTTTGGAAATTTTCGATATCGAAAAAGTGGGCGTGGTTATAGTCCGATATCGTCCATTTTAAACAGCGATCTGCGGTGCGTGCTCAGAAACCTACGTACGAAATTTCATCCAGATACCTCAAAATTTACTCAAGTTATCGTGTTAACGGACGGACGGACGGACATGGCTCAATCAAATTTTTTTTCAATCCTGATGATTTTGGTATATGGAAGTCTATATCTACCTCGATTCCTTTATACCTGTACAACCAACCGCTATACAATCAAAGTTAATATACTCTGTGAGCTCTGCTCAACTGAGTATAAGAAGTTCTTGGCAGGAATACTGTTCGTGGCATTTCTTGTTCTGGGCCACCCTGGTCCACATTTTGGTCGATATCTGGAAAACGCCTTCACATATACAACTACCACCACTCCCTTTTAAAACCATCATTAATACCTTTAATTTGATACCCATATCGTACAAACATATTCTAGAGTCACCCCTGATCCACCTTTATGGCAATATCTCGAAAAGGCTTCCACCTATAGAACTAAGGCCCACTCCCTTTTAAAATACTCATTAACACCTCTCATTTGATACCCATATCGTACAAACAAATTCTAGATTCACCCCTGGTCCACCTTTATGACAATATCTCGAAATAGTTTCCATCTATAGAACTATGGCCCACTCCCTTTTAAAATACTCTTTAATACCTTCTATTTGATACCAAAGTTATACAAACACATTCCAGGTTTACCCTAGGTTCATTTTCCTACATTGTGATTTTCCCTTATTTTGTCTCCAAAGCTCTGAGCTGAGTATGTAATGTTCGGTTACACCCGAACTTAGCCTTCTTTACTTGTTCATTTTCTTCTACTTAATATGGTAGTTGTCACACCCATTTTATAGAGTTTTTTCTAAAGTCATATTTTGCGTCAATAAACCAATCTAATTACCATGTTTCATACCTTTTTTCGTATTCGATGTAGAATTATGGTATTTTTTTAATTTTTCGTAATTTTCGATATCGAAAAAGTGGGCGTAGTCATGGTCGGATTTCGTTCACTTTTATACCAAGATAAAGTGAGTCCAGATAAGTACGTTAACTAAGTTTAGTAAAGACATATCGATTTTTGCTCAAGTTATCGTGTTAACGGCCGAGCGGAAGGACAGACTGTCGACTGTGTATAACAACTGGGCGTGGCTTTAACCTTTTTCGTCCATTTTCACAGAAAACAGTTACCGTCATAGAATTTATGCCCCTACCAAATTTCACAAGGATTGGTAAATTTTTGTTCGACTTATGGCATTTTTTGTATCGTAGACAAATTAAATGAAAAAGGGCGGAGCCACGCCCATTTTGAAATTTTATTGTATATTTGTATTTTGTTGCACCATATCATTACTGGAGTTGAATGTTGACATAATTTACTTAAATACTGTAAAGATATTACATTTTTTGTTAAAATTTGACTTTAAACAATTTCTAATAAAATAATAATTTTTATTTAGCACATACATAGTAATAGTAGTAACGTTCCCGCCAAATTTCATCATGATCACTTAAACGACTGCCAAATTATAGCTTGCAAAACTTTTAAATTACCTTCTTTTAAAAGTGGGCTGTGCCCCGCCCATTGTCCAAAATTTTACTACTTTTCTGTTTTGCGTCATAAAGTCAACCCACCTACCAAGTCTCATCGCTTTATCTGTCTTCGGTAATGAATTATCGCATTTTTTCTGTTTTACAAAATTTTCGATATCGAAAAAGTGGGCGTGGTTATAGTCCGATATTGTCCATTTTTAATACCGATCTGAGATGAGTGCCCAGGAACCTATATACCAAATTTCATCAAGATACCTAAAAAATTTACTCAAGTTATCGTTAACGGACAGACGGTCCGACGGACGGACGGACATCAAATTTTTTTTCGATACTGATGATTTTGCTATATGGAAGTCTATATCTATCTCGATTCCTTTATACATGTACAACCAACCGTTATCCAATCAAAGTTAATATACTCTGTGTGCAAAGCACGTCATGACGCTGTCAACTGCCCGGCAACAAATCGCACTAGTTCCGAACTATCGCAGAACTATCTCATTAAGAGACGGTACTAATTCAAACTCTGGCTCTCGCATTGCTTACAACTTTCCTACGAAAAACAATCTGAATCCGATTAACATCATTTCGGAGATAGTCATTAAACTTGAAGTGAGAATCTGTTGTTTTACGTGCCTTTCTGTCATTTTCTCAAATTTTTAATACTATGGCGAATAACAAGGCGAATCCATACCAGGTGGTGGCAAAGCAAGTTCAACCAATTCGCCGTACAGAAGAATGTCAAGTCAAAAGAAAAGTTTCATTGATTTCGATTAACTGACATGTTGCAGTACAAGGCGTTGTATGGAAAATTATCAAGAAGAAGCAATCAGCTGTTGGGATAACAACACCTCTACTGAATTCGCATTGGGCGAATAATAGCAGTGTTGATACTTCACTATACCGCTAAAAGAGAAAACGGCGACACATACATGTACACAGCAATAAACAGCGCATAAAACTCAGCTATGTACACACATATGCATAGGAGTCAACAGTGAGAGCGCATAAGAGCTCAGATGTTATTACACATATGCGTAAAGAGCAGCTGAAAGCGCATAAGTTATTACTCACACATATACACGCAAACACATAGAAGACAGGAACGAGAAAAAATAATCAGCTATGAGATACAGAAATGAGAAATAAATAAGCAAGTTTTCGAGGCGGCTGTTCGCGAAAAGTCTAGACCTTAGTAGAAATAGGCAAACGAGGCAGCTGACAGTATAAAAGAAGCTCAAACTGAGGAATAATAAAACAGTTTGATTTTAAAACGCTGTAAGTTAAGTCGCTTTTTCGCAAACAAAAATCAAGCTCTACAAGGCACTGGCACTTGAGGTATTTGAGAGAGAAATATCGTGGAATTACATTGACGACAAATATTTGGTAAATGAAATACTCCAAATAAATACACAGCTATGCATTTTTTATGTCATGGCAAATACGCAACATCAAAAACAGACTTTTTCTGAAATTTTGAATAACAAATCAATAACTGTCAAAACATGCAGAGAAAAAACTTAAAATTGAAAAAAATGTTCACGATCCGAAGCTTTCAAAGCTTTTATTTGCTATAGCAACGTTTCCAACATCAAATACATAGAGATGGGATTGTACCGAGTATTTACCATTTGTATGGATAAATACCAGGGAAATACCTGGAATATTCCGTTTTTGTATCTTTTTTTTGGATATTTAAAAATCCTTTGAATCGAAGCTGCTTGGAATTAAATTTAACAGTTAAATTTACGTCATTTGAAATTAAAAAAATTTCGTTTTGATTTTAAACAAACAACCCTGCAAACACTTGGAGTCCACAATTAATCTGAAAGGAGTCCAAACTTTGGATCGTTTGCACTCGTTATGAACTCATTTGGGAGCCTGAAGTGAATGCTATATGACTTCTAGCACGCTCAAATTTTGCCTCTAACATAAGTCTTATAAGACCTCCTTCCGATATCATACATACATACATATACATATGACCCTTATTGTCCCCTTATACTGCTAATTTTGAGTTATTTGACGACACTACTTCAGGGCTTTCAGGAAGAAGTTTTGTCACATATCCAAAGCGGTAAGCGTAGGGGAGAAAATTGTTGTGATAAATCCCTCATGAGCAGAGCTCACAGAGTATATTAAGTTTGATTGGATAACGGTTGGTTGTACATATATAAAGGAATCGAGATAGATATAGACTTCCAAAAAAATTTTTTAAAGTAAAATTTTAACAAAAAATTTAATATCTTTACAGTATATAAGTAAATTATTTCAACATTCAACTCCAGTAATGATGTGGTGCAACAAAATACAAAAATAAAAGAAAATTTCAAAATGGGCGTGGCTCCGCCATTTTTCATTTAATTTGTCTAGGATACTTTTAACGCCATAAGTCGAACAAAAATTAACGAATCCTTTTGAAATTTAGTAGGGGCATAGATTTTATGACGTTAACTGTTTTCTGTGAAAATGGGCGGAATCGGTTGATGCCACGCCCAGTTTTTATACACAGTCGTCCGTCTGTCCTTCCGCATGGCCATTAACACGATAACTTGAGCAAAAATCGACATAATGAACTTAGTTCACGTGCTTACTTGAACTCACTTTATCTTGGTATAAAAAATGAACGAAATTCGACTATGATCACGCCCACTTTTTCGATATCGAAAATTACGAAAAATGAAAAATATACCATGATTCTATACCAAATACGAAAAAAGGGATGAAACATGGTAAGGTAATTGGATTGTTTTATTGACGCGAAATATAACTTTAGAAAAAACTTTATAAAATGGTTGTGACACCTACCATATTAAGTAGAAGAAAATGAAAAAGTTCTGCAGGGCGAAATAAAAAACCCTTAAAATCTTGGCAGGTATTACATATATAAATAAATTAGCGGTATCCAACAGATAATGTTCGGGGTCACCCTGGTCCACATTTTGGTCGATATCTGGAAAACGCCTTCACATATACAACTACCACCACTCCCTTTTAAAACTCTCATTAATACCTTTAATTTGATACCCATATCATACAAACTCATTCTAGAGTCACCCCTGGTCCACCTTTATGGCGATATCTCGAAAAGTTGTCCACCTATAGAACTAAGCCCCACGCCCTTATAAAATACCCATTAACACCTTTCTTTTGATACGCATATTGTACAAACAAATTCTAGGGTCACCCCTGGTCCACCTTTATGGCGCTATCTCGAAAATGCGACCACCTATACAACAACCACCGCGCCCTTTTAAAACCCTCATTAATACCTTTAATTTGATACTCATATCGTACAAACACATTCTAGAGTCACCCCTGGTCCACCTTTATGCCGATATTTCGAAACGGCGTCCACCTATAGAACTAAGGCCCACTCCCTTTTAAAAGAATCATTAACACCTTTCGTTTGATGCCCATATTGTACAAACAAATTCTTGGGTCACCCCTGGTCCACCTTTATGGCGCTATCTCGAAACGGCGTCCACCTATGGAACTAAGGATTACTCCCTTTTAAAATACTCATTAACACTTTTCTTTTGATACCCATATTGTACAAATAAATTCTAGGGTCACCCCTGGTCCACCTTTATGGCGATATCTCGAAACGGCGTCCACCTATGGAACTAAGGATTACTCCCTTTTAAAATACTCATTAACACCTTTCATTTGATACCCATATCGTACAAACGCATTCTAGAGTCACCCCTGGTCCACCTTTATGGCTATATCTCGAAAAGGTGACCACCTATACAACAACCACCACTCCCTTTTAAAACCCTCATTAATACCTTTAATTTGATACCCATATCGTACAATCACATTCTAGAGTCACCCCTGGTCCACTTTTATGGCGATATTTCGAAACGGCATCCACCTATAGAACTAAGGCCCACTCCCTTTTAAAATACTCATTAACACCATTCGTTTGATGCCCATATTGTACAAACAAATTCTAGGGTCACCCCTGGTCCACCTTTATGGCGATATCTCGAAACGGCGTCCACCTATGGAACTAAGGATTATTCCCTTTTAAAATACTCATTAACACCTTTCATTTGATACCCATATCGTACAAACGCATTCTAGAGTCACCCCTGGTCCACCTTTATGGCGATATCTCGAAAAGGCGACCACCTATACAACAACCACCGCTCGCTTTTAAAACCCTCATTAATACCTTTAATTTGATACCCATATCATACAAACACATTCTAGAGTCACCCCTGGTCCACCTTTGTGGCGATATTTCGAAACGGCTTCCACCTATAGAACTAAGGCCCACCCCCTTTTAAAATACTCATTAACACCTTTCGTTTGATGCCCATATTGTACAAACAAATTCTAGGGTCACCCCTGGTCCACCTTTATGGCGATATCTCGAAACGGCGTCCACCTATGGAACTAAGGATTACTCCCTTTTAAAATACTCATTAACACCTTTCATTTGATACCCATATCGTACAAACGCATTCTAGAGTCACCCCTGGTCCACCTTTATGGCGATATCTCGAAAATGCGACCACCTATACAACAACCACCACTCCCTTTTAAAACCCTCATTAATACCTTTAATTTGATACCCATATCATACAAACACATTCTAGAGTCACCCCTGGTCCACCTTTGTGGCGATATTTCGAAACGGCGTCCACCTATAGAACTAAGGCCCACCCCCTTTTAAAATACTCATTAACACCTTTCGTTTGATGCCCATATTGTACAAACAAATTCTAGGGTCACCCCTGGTCCACCTTTATGGCGATATCTCGAAACGGCGTCCACCTATGGAACTAAGGATTACTCCCTTTTAAAATACTCATTAACACCTTTCATTTGATACCCATATCGTACAAACGCATTCTAGAGTCACCCCTGGTCCACCTTTATGGCGATATCTCGAAAATGCGACCACCTATACAACAACCACCACTCCCTTTTAAAACCCTCATTAATACCTTTAATTTGATACCCATATCATACAAACACATTCTAGAGTCACCCCTCGTCCACCTTTGTGGCGATATTTCGAAACGGCGTCCACCTATAGAACTAAGGCCCACCCCCTTTTAAAATACTCATTAACACCTTTCGTTTGATGCCCATATTGTACAAACAAATTCTAGGGTCACCCCTGGTCCACCTTTATGGCGATATCTCGAAACGGCGTCCACCTATGGAACTAAGGATTACTCCCTTTTAAAATACTCATTAACACCTTTCATTTGATACCCATATCGTACAAACGCATTCTAGAGTCAACCCTGATCCACCTTTATGGCTATATCCCTAAATGGCGTCCACCTATAGAAATATGGCCTACTCCCTCATAAAATACTCTTTAATGCCTTTCATTTGATACACATGTCATACAAACACATTCCAGGGTTTCCCTCGGTTCATTTTCATACATGGTTATTTCCCTTATGTTGTCACCATAGCTCTCAACTGAGTATGTAATGTTCGGTTACACCCGAACTTAACCTTCCTTACTTGTTTAGAATAAATTATTGCAGAAAAATGTTTGAGTTTTTATTCCGGAGCTGCCTAATTTACAAATTTTAATATTTTTAGTTTGTTAATAATATCATCAAATTGGAGTCATAAAAGACTCTTAGGTGATAGGATATTTGAGGCTGATATTTTTCACATATTTCGGACCCATATTGAATTCTTGATGTAAGCGCGAGAAAGGGTACACATATTTACACAAATAAAGCTATCCCTCAAACATGCTTACCATGCTCATAATTTAAGAATCCGGAACGAGTCTAAAATAAGTGGGCAATGTAGGAATCAAAAAAGCGTCGAAACGAGTAGAAGGGTAAAAGAAAATTTGATTTTTGCCTTTTATTTAACGACCTAAAAGCTCCTAACCTAGCATGCAAAAATTATCATTTTTCAAATATTTATTTTCGTCAAATTGAGTTTGGAACAAATATTGACAATTTTTCATTTTAATACAAAATTAATTACACTTGTACGTTATTGTTACCCTTGCTATTTCTTTTTTTTTTTTTTTTTTTTTTGTATAAGCATCGACGTTTTTCTGCTCATGCGACCGCAAAGCTGCCACGCTCTACCCTGGTGTGTCCCCCATTGAGCGCTGATGATGCCTAATAAGAAGACCAAATAGGTGTCACATAATCAGAGTTTATTAGAGTTAAAAATGACACGGGAAAGAGTTCCAGTAGAGTATAATATGAGCTGTTTAACCCTCCAATTAGCGGTAAATAAATTCAATACATCTTAGCGTTGTCGTCTGGCCAGACGAAATTTTACACTTTGAACTTTATCCAGAAATATTTGAATTTTTATTTAAATTTTGAAGAAAAGTCGTCGCACACTGTGATAAGTTTGGATAATTATTTATAAATTTTTAAATGAATTCGGTCTATGTGGTTTTATAGGCTTAAAAATATGTTCGTCTAGCCAGAAATCAACGCTAAAAAGTGGCATGATCAAATTTGGTACAAAAAAAAGATAAAACAAAATCCACAAATATTTGAATTTTTACAAAAATTTTGAAGAAACTCGTCGCACACTGTGACTATCCAGAATAAGTTTGAATTTTTATTGATAAATTTTGAACTGAATTCAAACTATGAGGTCTTATAGGCTATGTTCCTCTAGCAAGACGACAACGCTAAAATGTGGCATAATCAACTTTGGTGCAAAAAACCAGATAAAATAAAAAGAAAGAAATATCGATTTCGGAATTATTATAAAGACCGCCTCTAAGCTTAAAAAGTCACTAAAGCTTTTCATGATCGGGTGGGTAGCAGTAGAGTTATTCACGAAATAAAAGCCTTCTCGTCTGGCCAGACGCCACAATATATAGGAGGGTTAAAAGCCTTTTAAGACTCATGTCGTACTTTTATTTAGGCTAAAATTATATACGTTCATAGGCTCATATACGACGTCCGTTGCAAGAAGGGAAATACATTGGTTTCCGCCTTCCTTCCAGCTCATAGCGACTGTAAACGCTCCAATTTAGGTTTTTTTCTCACTCTTTTTTGACTTATAATGTTTGCTGGGTTAACTAAAATTTGGGCAACTGTGTGCATAATCGGGTAAAGATTTAATAAAATCGCTAGATTACAGATTAAAACTAATTCCACTCATAGCGCAATGGACAACTACCCACCAATACATCACAAATCGTGCAAATTTTGGATTGAATTTCTGTGTTTGTTTCCCATATTTTTCAAAAGATTATTTTTACCTTCCTTTTGGGTATATATCTGGGTATTTACCCATTTTTACCGGGTATTTACCCCTTTACCATCTCTATAAATACCCAAAATTCTGAACTCGTTTACTAAATTTTTTACATTGCTTTCTCTTGCTTTTCTGCCTTAGGATGGTCCATTTAACTATCTACCTTTCAACTTCTCCATCATCACTTGACTATTCTATTTATAAGCTAACCTACTCACTCAATTTTATATTTGAGCTAAACCTTTTTCACCTTTTACCCGTAGACTATTTGAAAAGTAAAAAAAGTAAAAGGCTATGTACGTACATCAACCATGTTTGAGGTCGTCATGGGTCGGGTTCACAATATTTCCGCGTGTTGCATAAAAGCCAGAAAATCAATGCCAGTAGTTAATTTTTTTTTTTGTAATTTCACATTGCGTCACTAATAGCCAAGCTAACATGATTCAAAATAAAGCGATATCGTTCAACAAGAAAAAAGTGAGGAAAAAAATTTCAACTATAAATGGAAAATTATATTTTTTTCCACATACTGGTTTAAGAATTTTTTCAAAGGTTATAACATTTTATCTTTTTCTTGCTGAGATTTTTACTTTTCATGTGAAAGGGAGCGCATATTTTCATGGGCGAGAGCGACTCACATACATTCATTTGGCTCGTACTTAATTAAATTTTACCCTTTACAGCGATTGAGTAAAGAGAAGTAAGAACTTTTTAAGAGAACGTTACTATTGTCTGGACTACATGATTCCCTATCTACGCTTCGAGGGAGATCTTAAGGCCACTATAGAGGTGGACAGTTGGCGCACGGGTGCGCAAATGGCGGACGAGGCGATACATGTGTACACCGATTGGTCCAAAGTAGTGGAAGGAGTAGGATCTGCGGTATACTGCGCTGATCCAGAAATAAGCAGATCCTACAGGCTGCCGGATTACTGTAGCGTTTTCCAAGCGGAAATATTAGCCGTAATCAAAGCAGTAGAAACCCTGGAAGAGAATAGCTTAAGTTGCAACCATGTTAACTTTTATATTGACAGTAAAGCAGCAATTAAGGCAATAATCTCGCATAGCACAGCATCTAAATGCGTGTTAGAGTGTAAGCTGTCTCTGGAGAGAATCGGGACAGGGAGAAGCATACATCTATATTGGGTCCCAGGGCATATGGGAATAGATGGGAATGAAAAAGCGGACGAACTAGCTAAAAAGGGCGCATCCCTTGAAGCTTGCTCCGTAGATGTCCCAATTAGATTGGGCGAGATTAAGCGAAGGCGAGAGGTGCACATGATCGACCAAGCGGGAAAGGCGTGCGTTCAAGCGCGGGCTGTAAAGTGTCGAAGATTATGTGTAGGTCTTACAACCTTAGACTAACACAGTTGGTCCTCTCATTAAAAAGAGAGGACTGTAGACTCATGACGGGTATTCTAACGGGACACTGCCTTCTGGCGTCATATGCCTTTAAACTAGGCTTGGTCAGTGATAGCAGATGTAGGAAGTGCGGGTTGGAGGAGGAAACGATCGAGCACGTTCTGTGCTTGTGCCCTGGACTTGCCAGGCTAAGACTCCAGCTATTAGGAGTGATACAGCTGTCAGATCTAGAAGCAGCAAGTGGCTTAAGTCCTAGGAAGCTTCTAGTATTTGCCAAGAGGACGGAGTTATTTTATAACATAGGTCCTGGTTTTTATAGGGTTTTTCAGTTTGGTCGTTAAAACAAAATTCTGGTAACACTACGGACTCAATCAGTCTATGTGAGGTCCTCATGGACCGGCCAGTTCAACCTACCTACTATTGTCTAGAATAAAACAATAAACAAATATGAGTAAGCATATTTGATTTCGATTGAAATTAAACATTAAAGACTTTGTTGTGATGGCATTCCACATTTCTTTATATAACAAAATTTAAATCGAATTAAGGTGTCGTATATTGAATATATGTATGTAAGAAAAATGATAGGGGGCTAGTTTTGACGCACTGAACCCATTCAACCATATACCTATATAAATCATGCAACTTTGAAATTTCTATCAAGTTCTTACATTTTAAACTTCTAAGTCACTAGGGTCTTGAGGCCCACAACCATTTTGTTCAGTGAAATTGTTTATTGATATCAGCAAAACTAAGGCAAGTCAAACAATGTTGTTGTTGCTGTTTTTTCTTTCTGTAATTCCCAAGGCAGTGGAGCCCTCATTTGCTGCGTTATTCATAATTTAAAACACACCGGTTGAAAAAAGATTTAATACCTCTCAGTTCAAGGAGGTTAATTGTCTTCATCGCGGCTCTAATTATGGGCATCAGTAATTTCAGCTAATAGCCTCCAGATAGGTTCTTTGCCGTCTGGTGTTCGGGAGCCGGAAACCAATGAAACAATCTTCTTGTCCATTAAGAAATTAAAAATGCAAGCCTTTTTTTTTTTTTTTTTTTGTTTTTTCACCTTAGACGTTTACACATGCACAGTTCACATTCTGTCCTAAATAGATAACATACGCTTTTACATATGCTCCATCCCTAGGTAGGTTGAACTGGCCGGTCCATGAGGACCTCACATAGACTGATTGAGTCCGTAGGTTTACCAGAAATTTGTTTTCTCCATCCCTAGGAATTAGATTATTATTTTTAAAATGTCCACGCTTCTTTTATATTTCGTGCTTCCAATTAGAAAGTACACTCTAGAGGTGGTAGTTTTTCTATGAAAAAAATCATCATCTCTAAAATTTATTCAAAATTACCGATATCGTAGGAAAACATGTATATGGGGAATCTGGTTATTTCATTAACGATGAGGAGTTAAATACGAATGAAGATAATATCGTTACATGTAAGCTAGGTCTTAGGTAAAGATGGTTTGCATCAAAACAGACACGCAACTGCCACCTCTCCCGTAGAAAACGTAACTCGTTCTTAAGCGATTTTGTCTTGCAATGGATTTTCCGAATCTATTAGGGACTTTAGTATGTTTCTGTGTATCTCGCACGAGCGCATGCCCGACGACTGGTAACTAAGTTTTTTTCCCAGTCCACAAAAAAGGTGATACTGCAAACTGCGCAAATTATCACAGAACCAGCTTTCTTAATGTCGCATATAAGGGCCTGTCAAGTGTATTTTGCGAAATATTGAAGCCAACCGTGAATTTGCTGATTGGGCCTTATTAGTGCACCTTCAGAGCTATTAAATATGTATACCATCGACAGCTGGCTATGTGCAGCTATGTCTGTACGTTCAGCAACACCATTTTAATTTGATGCTGGAGAAAATTATACTAGCTTCAGTGCTTAACCGCACCGGAACAATATTCCATTAAAGGGTGCAATTACTAGCGTATGCTAATTACATTGATATCATTGGACCGAGCACCTGCGCCGTAAGTTCTGCTTGCTTCAAACTGGAAAGAGAAGAGGAAAAGATGGTTTTGATGGTGATTGAGGAAAAAAGAGAAGTACTTGCTCTAATCGATTAAAGAGTCAGCGCATATGCGCTTTGGCAACCACGCTACTGTTGGCAGTCCTAATTATGAAATGGGATAAGACTTCATTTATTTAGAAACCAGCATTAAACAACAACATCAGCTTTGAAATCCAGCGAAGGATCACTCTTATCAATAAATTCTACATTGGTTTAGGTAAGCAACAGTAAAGTAAAGCCCTTCTGCTATATGGTGCAGAAGCATGGACCTTGACAACATCAGGTGAAGCGGCTCTGAGAGTGTTCGAGAAAAAAGTTCTCCGAAATATATACGGACCTCTACGTGTTGGCAACGGCGAGTACTGAGGAAGATGCACGAGATTTACGCATCCATCAACATAGTCCATTGAATTGAAACGCAGCGGCTACACTGGCTAGGCCATGTTGTGTGATTGAAAGATGACGCTACGGCTGAGGACGTATTTTTATCTGAACCCGCTTATGGAAGCAAAGAAAGAGGGCTGTCCCACTCTGCTGGAAGTATCAGGTGGAAAACGATTTAAATTCCTTTGGTGTGACGGAAAGGCGCTAGTTAGCAGAATGAAGCTGCGACTGGCGCGCCTTGTCCAACGGTATACCCGTGTAAACGGTTAAGCGCCAATTATGTAAGTTTGTAATATTTACAAGATATAAAGGAAGTTACCATCTTATTTCAGGCTACGAAAAGAATTATGCAATATTCTTAAATTTTTATTGTGTAGAAAATCAAACTAATTGTTTATTTAAAACAATCATAAAATTTGTGCTTTCTATATCCATCATTTCACTTTTTACACTTCATTGCCCTTGGTTTGTGGACGTCACCAAAAAAATTTGATCCTTCCCTCCGAGACACAAGTTTTGGCGTACGCCTCAGTTCTACAGTATTGTGGCAAATAAAGCTTAATAAAACCTTTCAGAAGAATGTATAGCACTAAATTTCTTATTCCAATTCTCCTCAACTTGTCACATATAATTCGATTAAGTATAATGCACTACAGGTGACAATTCAAATGAATTTCGAGTGTAAATATTTACAAGCATGTATATATAACAGTTTTTATGAGGCGATTGCCCCTATTTTCTGTTTTTTATACTCAGCTGAGCAGAGCTCACAGAGTATATTAACTTTGTTCGCATAACGGTAATCCGTAACGGCATAAACTAATCGAGATAGATATAGACTTCTATATATCAAAATGTTCGGCGTGAGAAAAGAAACTCATTTAGCCAGGTCCGTCCGTCCGTCCGTCTGTAAACACGATAACTTGAGTAAATTTTTGAGGTATCTTGATGAAATTTGGTACGTAGGTTCCTGGGCGCTCATCTCACATCGCTTTTGAAAACGAACGAAATCAGACTACAACCACGCCCACTTTTTCGATATCGAAAATTTCGAAAAGCAGAAAAAGTGCGATAATTCATTACCAAAGACGGATAAAGCGATGAAACTTGGTAGGTGCATTGAGCTTATGACGTAAAATAGAAAACTAGAAAAATTTTGGACAATGGGCGTGGCACCGCCCACTTTTAAAAGAAGGTAATTTAAAAGTTTTGCAAGCTGTAATTTGATAGTCGTTAAAGATATCGTGATGAAATTTGGTGGGCACGTTTCTCCTATTACTATATATGTGCTAAATAAAAATTAGCGAAATCGGATGACGAACACGCCCACTTTTAAAAAAAAATTTTTTAAGCCAAATTTTAACAAAAAATTTAATATTTTTACAGTATAAAAGTAAATTATTTCAACATTCGACTGCAGTAATGATATGGTGCAACAAAACACAAAGATAAAAGAAAATTTCAAAATGGGCGTAACTCCGCCCTTTTTCATTTAATTCGTCTAGAATACTTTTAATGTCATAAGTCGAACAAAAATTTCCCAATCCTTGTGAAATTTGGTAGGGACATAGGCCCTATGACGATAACTGTTTTCTGAGAAAATGGGCGAAATCGGTTGAAGCCACGCCCAGTTTTTATACACAGTCGACCGTTTGTCCTTCCGCGCGGCCGTTAACACGATTTCAGTTAGCAAAAAACGATATATCATAACTAAACTAAGTTCACGTACTTATCTGAAGTCACTTTATCTTGGTATAAAATATGTCCGAAATCCGACTATGACCACGCCCACTTTTCCGATATCGAAAATTACGAACAATGAAAAAAATGCCACAATTCTGTACCAAATATGAAAAAAGAGATCAAACATGGTAATTGGATTGGTTTTTTGACGCAAAATATAACTTTAGAAAAAAGGACGTGTGGCACTCGGGGACTGCCGCGGTAAAGCTATTGCATATTATCAACTTATGCAATTATAATATTTATGCAACATTTTGTTTTCTTTGATATTAATTCAAGTTTTGTCTTTGATAATAATTCAAGTTAACCTTTTTAAGCGTGGTGACCGATAAGAAAACAAATTTTTTACTTTTATTGAATAAATGAAAAGTTCATATAAACTTTATTTTTAACTTTAACTTTATTTTTAACTTTAACTTTAACTTTGACTTTAACTTTAACTTTAACTTTAACTTTAACTTTAATTTAACTTTAACTTTAACTTTAACTTTAACCTTAACTTTAACTTTAACTTTAACTTTAACTTTAACTTTAACTTTAACTTTGACTTTAACTTTAACTTTAACTTTAACTTTTACTTTTACTTTAACTTCGAATTTAACTTTAACTTTAAATTTAACCTTAACTTTAACTTTGACTTTAACTTTCACTTTAACTTTAACTTTAACTTTATTTTTAACTTTAACTTTAACTTTCGCTTTAACTTTAACATTCACTTTAACTTTAACTCTAACTTTAACTTTATGATCCGGGGTGGGCGTGAGCTTAGCACCTGCTAACAAGCCAACCTAATATAAACGCACGCAAGTAATTTTCTGTCAAAAATGTCTCATTCACCTACAACTTGTATGAGAGCAACTCAAATTGAATTTGCTGCGTGAAAACCTAACTCGATTTCAAATTTTTGTTCTGCGTGACATTTAGATTTGACGGTTGCACACATGCTTTACATTGTCGCAACGTATGTTTATTTGGGTTAGGGCAAAAAACGCCGGTTGTTTCCGTGCGCTAAAAAAACGCAGTGCGGTTTTAATAGGTTGGCTTGTAAGCGACCATATATGTATACGATAAGCGACAGCACAATGGCTACTTCGTGAAAATCAACGACAGCTCTTTTAGTTTGATTTCGATGGTCGTACGGTGAGGAAGTGTCGCACGCGCGCTTAAAACAGAGTACCAAAGAGTGCGTGTGACACGTGTTCACTGTTCAAGCATTGAAATCAAACTAAATAAATAATTGATTTTGCTTTCGTGCTCGCTACGCGTTCGTGTTTACTACCACATTCTCAATTTGGTAACCTGCCCACCGCTGATTATGATATAGATCCAATATTATGTATTTGGCCTGTTGCTAACACCGAACCTTTACGAACCTTTTCGAGCCTTTTCGGATCTTTTTTGACAAATATCCATTACGGTTTTTTTGATTTAGTCGCCAAGCCCGCGATAAAATCTATGCAATAGCTTAAAAACTTTGTAAAATTGGGGTGACACCTACCATATTAAGTAGAAGAAAATGAAAAAGTTCTGCAGGGCGAAATCAAAAGCCCTTGGAGTCTTGGCAACAATACTGTTCGTCGTGGTATTACATATATAAATAGATTACCGGTAACCGACAGATAATGTTCTGGGTCACCCTGGTTCAAATTTTGGTCGATATCTCTAAAACGCCTTCACATATACAACTAAGGGCCACTCCCTTTTAAATTACTCATTAGCACCTTTCATTTGATACCCATATCGTTCAAACAAATTCTAGAGTCACCCCTGGTCCACCTATATGGCGATATCTCGAAAAGGCGTCCACCTATAGAACTAAGGTCCATTCCCTTTTAAAATACTCATTAACACCTTTCATTTGATACCCATATCGTACAAACAAATTCTAGAGTGACCCCTGGTCCACTTTTATGGCGATATCTCAAAAAGGCGTCCACCTATGTCAGGGGTGGGTGTTCCCCGCGTTGGGCGTACCTTGTCCCGCTCGAGGGATATTAGGTGGTATAAAAGGGCATAAAGCCGGAGGCCGCTCTCAAGAGTGTCACCGAAATTCACCTGAAAAAGACAAAAGAAAAGTACCCTAAAGTAAAAAGTTCTTATAAGCAGCGTGTAATTTATGTATGTATACTTCCCGTAAACTCAACATTCCAGGGTCCCAACACCTCGCCTCCTAAGCCTCCTAGTTTCCGCACTGAAAAAAAAAGCAAAAAGAACAAGAAATTAATTTAAATTAGTTTAGGCATAAAAAGCGAAATCACTTATATAAGTGCACATTTTTTCTGTTGGGTAATCAAGCACTCAAAAGTACAACAACCAAATGCAAATTGCCCACCGTCACTATAAATATTCTTAATTAAAATTTTCACATTTATTACCTCTTATCATCATTCCTGAGGCTTTCGGTAATTGTTGAACTCTATTAGCAGTCCACCAATGCTCCAAACTTGTAATTTTGTTTTATATTCCAGGCCCGGGCGCCTGGGGACCATAAGCAAGAAGTGTTCTTTGCTCAGCCACTTCAGGCACCGCAACCTAAACCGGTTATATGGCACTGAAGAGCCGCGTTGCTCTTCTTTCTTAAAAATAACACGCGCGCACTGAAATTATTTAATGTAAACGCGAAATTTATTTTTTTTTTTGGTCGCGGAATTTAACATGCACTCACGATACAAAAAGGTAAACAAACGAGAAACGTCAAATTAAAGATAATAGCAAAATTCCCAATATGGAGAAATTTGTAAAAGCTTTTCAGTGAGGGTTGCCGGACCGCAGCGAAAGGGATGATGAAGGAAAATAGGATCAATCCAGGAAAAGGATGGATATAGAGTAAAGAAAGTGCTATTAAGATTGGAAATGAGGACAATAGGAAACGGTATGTAGAACCGGCGTTGCGGTTTGTTTCTGCTGGTATATATATAGGGCATAACTGTGGCAGAAGAAAAGAAAGATTTTAACTGTGGGCATATGCACGTCGTGAGTGCGCGGTGAATTTTTTTTTTGGTGATAGTCCGTGAACGGTAAATAAAACTGTTTTCCCTGTGCGCGCAAAGTCCAGTAAGGACCAAATCCGTAGTGTTCAAAATCTGTATGTGCTGTGGGGCAGGATGCCCATAAATCTACAATAATCGGTCGTACAAGTCGAAATTAAAATCATTAATACCATTTGGAAATTTAAGCTCAGGACAACGAGCAAATCGAGGGGAGACCAAAATCTAAAGTTAAATGGTGATAAGTCATCGGAGCGAAAGTGGTAAGTCGATCAAGATCCAAAACCCATTGTTTAGGCCCTTTGCAACTTTTTGTTTTTGGCTTCGCGCCTCTTTGGTGATTCACGCCAACCCAATTTTCAAATTTGTGTCAACAAATTTTGCTAAAAATTCTGACCCAGCGCATTGCGTGTACAGGTGCAGATTTCTAGGCAAAGTAAATTTCGATTCTCTTCCTGTTTTTTTTTTATAAAATGTTTTCCTTATTTTTTTTTGTTTTATTATTTCTCGGTTTAAATTTCCATGTCGCATTCATACATATATTTGCTTTTATAGCAATGTAATCTACCTAATCTATGAGGCGTGAATGCCAACTTGGCGCTCAGGCACACCATTGTACCTTATGGTAAATTGTACCTTTTTGTTCCGCTAGCTGGGATACCTTCTCCCATAACGAAAGCTCTGGCGAGCACAGGGAAATTCTTCAAGCCGACACACTAGTATTCACCAAACCATGCTATAATTTTCACCCATAATTCGTTCAGGAAACATTGCCAGAAAACTATTGCGTGCCGGAAACCCAGCGAACAAACTACATTTGGAACCTCATTTGATTACATGTAAATTTATATGTTTTAGGTATATTTCGTTTAGTTATAAGATTTGTATTTGATTATAGTGTCAAAATATTAAATTTTTGAATATTAATTCGTGGCGGACGTCCACGCGTCAACCCAAACGTTTATTCAAATATACCATTTTTTTTGTAGATAGCGGCGAGAAAGCCCAGCCCCTAGGAGTCCCTTGACCACCAAAGAGAGCTCTTTTAGGTAGGATAGGACCCTGGTAGGGAATATAAAATCTTGTGCTCATATTGAGCGGTTCTAATGTTTGGTTTTTGGTAGCGTTGGCGGGAAGTCCCGAAGTAATTTGCGGAATTAATAATAATTAATAAATTTAAAAAATGATTTCGTGTAAGCCGAATAAGGCAAAGTAAAAATTTCCCAGAAATTCCATATTTTACTGATATATGTATTTAAAAAATTTTTTTTGAAATAATCATGTGTGGTTGAGTCCATCATAAAGTTAAATTTTTTTTTTATTGTTCAAATCGCCTGTCGTAAGCCAATTTTTATTGCAATTTTGAGTAAGCAGTAGATGTATGTATTTAGCTATATTTTATCTAATTAAAAATGTTATATTGAAGTGAAAAAGAAATTTAAGATGGCGTTCTAAATTAATAAGGTGGGGAGGGGGAAGATGAACAAAGGGTAGGAGGTTTGGAACGGAATGGAGCAAAGGTAAGATAAGGGGACCTGCAGAGCGATGCGAAGCGAGCGGTCCAAGGAAGGGTGGGCTTCTTGTGGGGTGAGGTGGGAGAGGAAATGATTAATGTGATTGTGACATCCGCCCCGCATCAAGGTGGAAAAAGGGTTCAGAACCGCGACTCCATGTACTGAGCTAGCTGGGGCAATTCCACCTTGATTGCGCAAAGGGGCGGATCCACAAATGTACGTGTACGTGACAATCATAATTAATAATGGCGCCCAAACAAAAACATACAGAGGGGCCGCCATATTCTATTAATATGGCGCCCGAACAAAAAGTTTTTCTTTTAGTGATGACATTAGCGCGGGTTGAAATTGGCGCCCACGCATGAGTTAAAATGTAAATCTGATTACCGAGATCTAGTCAGCGAAATAGTGTTCAAAGCTCATTTTTTTGTACAAATTATATTTCAACCCAAAGCTAATGCCCAATAGTTGCAGTCATTAAACCAAACGGTTCTGCCTTTATGTGACCATCTTTCCTATTCGGTGCCTTGTCTATGGTGTTAGATCCAAAAAGTTAATTGCACCGATAGTGGAGGTTGGGATCATAAGGACAGATCCCATCAATAGCCCATAAGATGACATAGCTAAACAATTTATGGGAAGCTATAAGCATCTGAATAATTTTTAATTTTCAACTAACTTAATTTTTTTTTAATTTTTTTTAATACCAGTTACGGAGCTGTCCTTATGTAACCATCTCCCCTATCCGGTGACTTGTCCATGGTGTTAGATCCAAAATCAATTGCACCGATGGTAGAGTTTGGAATCATAAGGACAGTCTCCATCAGTAATATGAGGATGGCATAGCCAAACAAGTTATGCTAGGCTATAAGCATCATACATAAATGTTTATATTGTTTTTAAAACCTATTTCGATTTTTTTTTCAACACAAAAGAAAATTTTTTTTTGATTTACAATGAATAGAAGTCCTTATAGTACATTCGTATAAGACGCTTCTTATTGAAAATATAGCACTTATGGCCACAAGAAAGCCTCTATGCAATGCGTGTGTAGCATAAGTTGTTAGACATAATTAGTCAGATTTTTTTTTATTTTTTTTTATTTTTCATATATATATTCTCACCCCACCACAGGAACGTTTACAGTTGCTCCAACGATTCCTAACCAGTACAAATTTTTTTTTGCCTGCCTGAAAGGTAATCTGAACCTCCCCACAATTATATACTGAATTTAATTAAATTATACAAAAAAAAAAAATTTTTTTTTTACATTCCGAGATTTTGAAAACAAACCAAAAATTGGGTCCCTAAAAGGAACAAAGTGTGCGAACCGTAGATCGAGCCCATATAATACGCGTTTTAGAAACAGGCAAGAAACCATGGTTCCGATGAATGTGTCCTACTCGAAGCATCCAAGCGAAAACGACCCTGCTTTTATTGATCTTTCGGGTCAGATAGGAGGGGGTAACCCAGCAGCTGCGGGCGCATCGGGCGGGGAAATGAGAAAAGAAAATTCCAGTACTATACCAGCAGAACCAGCTAGCAACACGGGTGCCATTCCAAAGCCCCCGAAAGAATCCCAATCTACACAGCCTTTGACAGCCCCACCATCTACCTTAGCCTTTCAAAAACCCATTGCATCTAATAATAGTGATGCCAACCGGCAAGCTAAAGACAAACCATACGATCTGCGCAACGACATAGTGCCCATGGTAAGGGAGATGATGGCCGAAGCCAAAAATGTCATCTTAAAAGAAATCAGCGATACCTTACCGGAAGTAGGCGCAACGGGCCGAGGGGTGCGCGAGGGGTTAGAGTTTTCGGGGGGTAACAATAATAACAGTAGGTCGCGAAACCGTAATAAAAGAAGAAGGCACAACTCCAGCCTTGAATCTCTCGAATCCAGGCGCTCTAAAAACGATTTAACAATTAACGAAAATTCCCACTGCTTTGCCATGAGTAGACACAATAATGTGAACCTACCCCATACAGCAACATATGCATTTCCGCCGCGTAACGATCAGCCACCAATTCGTCAAACCCCAAGTGCAGAGAGAGGCATACCCGCAGCTATCTCGGGAAGACATCGTGGACAATCGGAGCGAGAGAGTAGGGAATATGGCGGATCAGACCTCAAAGTCGAAAAGTGGGGGATTAACTACCAAGGACATCGCGATGCAATGTCGGTTGAAGACTTCCTGTTTCGTTTGGAGTACCTGAGGGAACAGTACGGGTGCTCATGGGCAGATATAATACGCGATTTTCACAAATTGTTGAGTGGCGAAGCCCGCGAGTGGTATTGGCTATATATCCGTTCTCATGGAAGAGTCGACTGGCCAAGTTTGCAGATGGCTCTTCGACGACAGTTCGCCTCTCAACAAACAGACTTTGAAATTTTAAGGGAGTTAACCGAGAGAAAGCAAAGGGCGGGTGAAAGCATAGATGCCTACTTCCATGTTGTTGGCACGCTTCGTTCGCGACTGCGGAATCCAATTCCGGAATATGAAATTGTGCGCTTAGTAAAAGGTAACTTGCGCGAATCTTTGGCCAAGTTGGTATACCCTATGTCAACATATTCATTGGACCAGTTGAGAATGGATTGTAAAGAAGCCGAAAGGTGTTTCCCGCGTCGCGAACGGCCGCATGCCGATAACTATATGCCACGTCCACAAATCGATGAGATCTGCGAATTCGAATATAAAGAGGCGTGCACTCCCGGTGATGAGGGTCAAGTCGCCGTGGAGGAGATACGTCAGCAGTCTTTTCCAAAACAGGTAATAAGCCGAAGAAACGTATCATGTTGGAACTGTGGGGCAGATGGCCACTTTTTCACAGAGTGTATGTCGCTCCAACGGCGAATCTTTTGCTACAAATGCGGGAAGTTGGACGTGATAACCCCGAAATGCCCCTTATGTAACAAAGCGGGAAACGGATCCCGGAGCGCGATTGTGACGGGGGAATCGCGTGCCACACAAACCTCGTCAAAGTAGATGCGTCGACCAACACATCAACAGACGACGAAAATACATACAACAAGGAAATTTGCATTTTTAAAAATAACACGAAAACTAGAAGTCCACCAAAGGCCGCAAGGGAGAGCACACCATCATATGAGGAGAGATATAGAAAGTACTTCGAAAAGCGAGAAAGAATCTTCGCAGAAAGCATAGTGATGGGTCGCAGAGGAGTTTCACGGAGAATACAAAAAGCAAGGCAACGATTTCGTCAACGAAAACTTCTACGACAAAAAGTATTGGCCTCCATCAAAAAAATTAGTAAGTCAGATCCGCGTGTCTACGCGGATATAGAAATCATGGGCGTTCAAACACGAGGCTTGCTGGACACTGGCGCATCAGTCAGTATTTTGGGAAGAGGGTGTAGGGAATTCGTTGACAAAATAGGTGTGCCGATAGAAAGATATGTGTCCTCCGTCAAAACAGCTGGCGGCCGGAGGCACAACGTTTTAGGAAAAATTACTACTTTTGTAAAATTTAACCAATTAGAACAAAAAGTTACATTCTTTTTATGCCCGTACCTAGAGCAAAATATCTACCTAGGAATAGATTTTTGGCGTACTTTTCAGTTAGCGCCGGATGTGGTGGCTGTAGACGAAATTGATTTAAATAAATTAGAACAGGAAATGGTTTCAGAGGAAGACAAAAATGAACGGCGCGTTTTACATAGCCTAACAGTGGAACAGAAACAGCGATTAGAAGAAGTTGTTAGCGGTTTCAGAACTTTTGAGAAACACGGGTTAGGACGTACCAATTTAGAGAAACATACAATTAAGCTGGTTGATGAAGCGGTACCCGTAAAAGAGCGGCATTATCCTCTGTCTGTAAACTAAACGCCGTAACCGTGAAGGATGCGTACCCCTTACAAAATATCGAGGGCATCATTAGCCGTATCGACGACACCCACTTTATAAGCAGTGTCGACTTAAAATTTGCCTTCTGGCAAATTGAGTTAGACGACAGTAGCAAGCCATATACCGCCTTTACAGTGCCCGGTCGTCCTCTCTACCAATTCGTCACTATGCCATTCGGGTTATGTAACGCTGCCCAAAGGTTATGCCGACTCATGGACCGGGTTATACCACAAAAGTTGAAATCGAATGTTTTCATTTATTTGGATAATTTATTAATCATCGCGCCAGATTTCGACTCGCATTTGCGAATCTTAAAAGAAGTCGTCACTTGCTTAAAAGACGCAAATTTAACAATTGGATTGAGCAAGTCTAAGTTTTGTTTTAAGGAGTTACCTTATCTTGGCTTCATAGTAGGAGGAGGGATGTTGAAAACAGACCCGGAAAAGATAAAGGCCATACAAAATATCCCTGTTCCCAAAACAGTCAAAGAAGTCCGTAGTTTTCTAGGCACTGCCGGATGGTATAGGCGGTTTATAAAAGATTTCGCCACCATGGCAGCGCCGCTAACCGACTCTTTGAAAAAGGGAAGAAAATTTGAGATGTCAGACGAAGCAATGGAAGCATTCAATGCTTTAAAGAGAGCCCTCACAAGCGCTCCGGTTCTGAAACATCCGGATTTTTCCAAACGATTTTGGGTACAGTGTGATGCATCTGATTATGGTCTAGGTGCTGTTTTATATCAGAAAGAATGTGATGGTGGTGAAAAACCAATCGCGTATTTTTCTCAAAAATTCAATGAATGTCAGCGAAAGTACAGCACCACAGAAAAGGAATGCCTTGCGGCAGTAATGGCAGTCAAGAAATTTCGGCCTTATATCGATCTGATGCCATTTACAGTGGTGACAGACCACGCCAGTTTAAAATGGTTGATGTCTTTAAAAGATCTAAATGGCAGATTAGCTAGGTGGTCTCTACAATTGCAAGCGTTTGATTTTGAGATCGAGCACCGTTAAGGCTCGGAGAATATTGTCGCCGATACTCTATCACGCTGTATAGAGGAAATAACTAACTCACCAATAGCTAACATAGACACCACTGAGTTTGAATCAGAAGGGTATTTAGAACTAATTAAGACAATCGAAAGCAATAAGGAGCGGCTTCCCGATTTGAAGGTAGAGGATGGGATGGTTTTTAAGAAATTTTTTTCAAAGGATAGTGAACTTGAGGAAAACGAATGGAAGCTTTGGGTCCCTGAAGCACTGACCTCAACTCTCATAGAGAACGCCCACTGTCCAGAGATAGCTGCACATGGGGGGATGACAAAAACACTACACCGCATACGGAGGCTGTATTACTGGCCTAATATGGTGGTGCAGGTTCGGAACTTCGTGAGGGAATGTCAAACGTGCAAAGAATCGAAACCATCTAACGCGATTTTAAAACCAGGGATTGGGAAAGAAGTGGTTACTGTCCGCCCTTTTCAGAAGATATATATAGATTTTTTGGGGAAGTATCCTAGATCAAAGCGCGGAAATTGTTTCATTTTTATCGTAGTCGATCATTTTTCTAAATTTATTTTTTTGAAAGCGATGCGTGAAGCAACCGCAGGTAACGTGGTTAAGTTCATAACCGAAGAGATTTTTCATAAATTTGGCGTTCCGGAAACCATACATTCAGATAACGGAAAACAATTCGTATCGAAACAATTCTCGGAACTGTTAGAATCATATGGTGTCATACATCTAAAGACAGCCTATTATGCGCCGCAGTCCAATGCTGCTGAACGCGCGAATCAATCGGTACTAGCCGCCATTAGATCATATCTCGAAAATGATCATAGGGACTGGGATTTGTACCTTACTGAAATAGAGTGCTCCCTGCGTAGCGCTGTACATTCGGCCACGGGAGTTTCACCATATTTTGCCCTGTTCGGACAGAACATGTTTACCAATGGTGCAGACTACGCATTGGCGAAGAAATTGGATTGCCTATCGGACAACGAATTGTTCATTTTAGATCCTAGCGATAAAATGAGACTAATGCGCGAGAAAATAAAAGAAAACCTACACGAGTCGTATGAAACGAACGCGGCATGATACAATACCAGAGTCCGCGAAACACGATTTTCCCCCGGGCAAGAAGTCTACAAACGCAATTTTATCCTAAGCGATTTCAAACAGAATATAAACGCGAAATTCTGTCGAAAATTTACGAAATGTCGCGTTACTAAGGCTTTGGGTAATAACATGTACCTACTCGAAACCCTGGCAGGAAAGAGTCTAGGGGCATGGCACGCGAAGGACATTAAACAATAACCTAATACTAAATAACCCGATGGTAAATAACTTAATACTTAAGGAATTGATATTACATAACTTAGTGTTGAATAACTTAAAATTACATAATTTTGTACTCAATAACTTAATACTATATTGCCGCTTGGTGACCTGAAAATAACACAAAATGTAATTAACTTTACACAAAGATATTCCATTACTTGCGTGAATACCACCCCGTCGATGAGGGTCAAGTCGGCGGGGAAGGGCATCGCCAAAAAGCGCTCGGTCCGAAGTTTACCTTGAATGAATACAAAAGAAAATAGTTTCTATATACATATTCAAATTTTTTTTTTTTTACGTAATAGCAGGGCGAATAAATCCCATTACCATATGCCCGGCTCAGCTCTCGAGGCAGGAGACGTTGTCAGGGGTGGGTGTTCCCCGCGTTGGGCGTACCTTGTCCCGCTCGAGGGATATTAGATGGTATAAAAGGGCATAAAGCCGGAGGCCGCTCTCAAGAGTGTCACCGAAATTCACCTGAAAAAGACAAAAGAAAAGTACCCTAAAGTAAAAAGTTCTTATAAGCAGCGTGTAATTTATGTATGTATACTTCCCGTAAACTCAACATTCCAGGGTCCCAACACCTCGCCTCCTAAGCCTCCTAGTTTCCGCACTGAAAAAAAAAGCAAAAAGAACAAGAAATTAATTTAAATTAGTTTAGGCATAAAAAGCGAAATCACTTATATAAGTGCACATTTTTTCTGTTGGGTAATCAAGCACTCAAAAGTACAACAACCAAATGCAAATTGCCCACCGTCACTATAAATATTCTTAATTAAAATTTTCACATTTATTACCTCTTATCATCATTCCTGAGGCTTTCGGTAATTGTTGAACTCTATTAGCAGTCCACCAATGCTCCAAACTTGTAATTTTGTTTTATATTCCAGGCCCGGGCGCCTGGGGACCATAAGCAAGAAGTGTTCTTTGCTCAGCCACTTCAGGCACCGCAACCTAAACCGGTTATATGGCACTGAAGAGCCGCGTTGCTCTTCTTTCTTAAAAATAACACGCGCGCACTGAAATTATTTAATGTAAACGCGAAATTTATTTATTTTTTTGGTCGCGGAATTTAACATGCACTCACGATACAAAAAGGTAAACAAACGAGAAACGTCAAATTAAAGATAATAGCAAAATTCCCAATATGGAGAAATTTGTAAAAGCTTTTCAGTGAGGGTTGCCGGACCGCAGCGAAAGGGATGATGAAGGAAAATAGGATCAATCCAGGAAAAGGATGGATATAGAGTAAAGAAAGTGCTATTAAGATTGGAAATGAGGACAATAGGAAACGGTATGTAGAACCGGCGTTGCGGTTTGTTTCTGCTGGTATATATAGGGCATAACTGTGGCAGAAGAAAAGAAAGATTTTAACTGTGGGCATATGCACGTCGTGAGTGCGCGGTGAATTTTTTTTTTGGTGATAGTCCGTGAACGGTAAATAAAACTGTTTTCCCTGTGCGCGCAAAGTCCAGTAAGGACCAAATCCGTAGTGTTCAAAATCTGTATGTGCTGTGGGGCAGGATGCCCATAAATCTACAATAATCGGTCGTACAAGTCGAAATTAAAATCATTAATACCATTTGGAAATTTAAGCTCAGGACAACGAGCAAATCGAGGGGAGACCAAAATCTAAAGTTAAATGGTGATAAGTCATCGGAGCGAAAGTGGTAAGTCGATCAAGATCCAAAACCCATTGTTTAGGCCCTTTGCAACTTTTTGTTTTTGGCTTCGCGCCTCTTTGGTGATTCACGCCAACCCAATTTTCAAATTTGTGTCAACAAATTTTGCTAAAAATTCTGACCCAGCGCATTGCGTGTACAGGTGCAGATTTCTAGGCAAAGTAAATTTCGATTCTCTTCCTGTTTTTTTTTTATAAAATGTTTTCCTTATTTTTTTTTTGTTTTATTATTTCTCGGTTTAAATTTCGATGTCGCATTCATACATATATTTGCTTTTATAGCAATGTAATCTACCTAATCTATGAGGCGTGAATGCCAACTTGGCGCTCAGGCACACCATTGTACCTTATGGTAAATTGTACCTTTTTGTTCCGCTAGCTGGGATACCTTCTCCCATAACGAAAGCTCTGGCGAGCACAGGGAAATTCTTCAAGCCGACACACTAGTATTCACCAAACCATGCTATAATTTTCACCCATAATTCGTTCAGGAAACATTGCCAGAAAACTATTGCGTGCCGGAAACCCAGCGAACAAACTACATTTGGAACCTCATTTGATTACATGTAAATTTATATGTTTTAGGTATATTTCGTTTAGTTATAAGATTTGTATTTGATTATAGTGTCAAAATATTAAATTTTTGAATATTAATTCGTGGCGGACGTCCACGCGTCAACCCAAACGTTTATTCAAATATACCATTTTTTTTGTAGATAGCGGCGAGAAAGCCCAGCCCCTAGGAGTCCCTTGACCACCAAAGAGAGCTCTTTTAGGTAGGATAGGACCCTGGTAGGGAATATAAAATCTTGTGCTCATATTGAGCGGTTCTAATGTTTGGTTTTTGGTAGCGTTGGCGGGAAGTCCCGAAGTAATTTGCGGAATTAATAATAATTAATAAATTTAAAAAATGATTTCGTGTAAGCCGAATAAGGCAAAGTAAAAATTTCCCAGAAATTCCATATTTTACTGATATATGTATTTAAAAAATTTTTTTTGAAATAATCATGTGTGGTTGAGTCCATCATAAAGTTAAATTTTTTTTTATTGTTCAAATCGCCTGTCGTAAGCCAATTTTTATTGCAATTTTGAGTAAGCAGTAGATGTATGTATTTAGCTATATTTTATCTAATTAAAAATGTTATATTGAAGTGAAAAAGAAATTTAAGATGGCGTTCTAAATTAATAAAGTGGGGAGGGGGAAGATGAACAAAGGGTAGGAGGTTTGGAACGGAATGGAGCAAAGGTAAGATAAGGGGACCTGCAGAGCGATGCGAAGCGAGCGGTCCAAGGAAGGGTGGGCTTCTTGTGGGGTGAGGTGGGAGAGGAAATGATTAATGTGATTGTGACATCCGCCCCGCATCAAGGTGGAAAAAGGGTTCAGAACCGCGACTCCATGTACTGAGCTAGCTGGGGCAATTCCACCTTGATTGCGCAAAGGGGCGGATCCACAAATGTACGTGTACGTGACACCTATAGAACTAAGGCACACGTCCTTTTAAAATTCTCATTAACACCTTTCATTTGGTACCCATATTGTACAAACAAATTCTAGGGTCACCCCTGGTCCACCTTTATGACGATATCTCGAAAAGGCGTCCACCTATAGAACTAAGGCGTACACCCATTTAAAATACTCATTAACACCTTTCATTTGATACCCATATCGTACAAACAAATTCTAGAGTCACCCCTGGTCCACCTTTACGACGATATCTCGAAAAGGCTTCCACCTATAGGACTAAGGCCCACGCCCTTTTAAGATACTCATTAACACCTTTCATTTGATACCCATATCGTACAAACAAATTTTAGAGTCAGCCCTGGTCCACCTTTATGACGATATCCCTAAATGGCGTCCACCTATAGAACTATGGCCCACTCCCTCTTAAAATACTCTTTAATACCTTCCATTTGATAAACATGTCATATAAACACATTCCAGGGTTACCCTAGGTTCATTTTCCTACATGGTGATTTTCCCTTATTTTGTCTCCATAGCTTTCACCTGAGTATGTAATGTTCGGCTACACCCGAACTTAGCCTTCCTTACTTGTTGTTTTAATTTTTTTGTCACAATAATTTACATAACAACAACATGAGAGCAATGAACGAGCGATGTGTCAGGCTCCAATTGTTTCAGTAATTGTCTGCCGAGTTCAATGCCACATCACGTGTGACATGAAATTGCGTCTGACGCTAAGCCTCAGTAAATATCTCAACATGCGTGTAAATTGATGTGAATACATTCGTAAATGCATACTGAGTATGTTTTTCATGTAAAAGATATTACAAATAGCTCCGATACATAAGCACTTTTTCATATAGATGAGTTTAACACAAGCTTATGCTTTTAAGGTTGCATCAATTTCTTTAATGACTCACATAAACTAACAGTTTTATGATGTGCATACTTATGCTAGTACCATTTAGTAATATTTTTAATATATTCATACAGCACTAACTTGGTTAGGTCTTAATTAGTACTTATGCAAAGGGCGGTGGCATAGAGTTAGTAAAATATGCGATATCTTAAAATTCAACCCAATTTTTTATACTCAGCGTGCTTTGCACATAGAGTATATTAACTTTGATAAGATAACGGTTGGTTGTACAGGTATAAAGGAAAGACTTCCATATATCAAAATCATTAGTGTCGAAAAAAATTTGATTGAGCCGTGTCCGTCCGCCCGCCCGTCAGTCTGTTCGTTAACACGATAACTTGAGTAAATATTGATATATCTTCACCAAATTTGGTACACAGCTTATCTGGACCCAGAATAGATTAGTATTGAAAATGAGCGAAATCAGATGTTAACCACGCCCACTTTTTATATATAACATTTTGGAAAACACAAAAAACTTGATTATTTAGTAAATAATACACCTAGAATGTTGAAATTTGACGTGTCGACTGATATTGAGACTCTTGATAAAAATTAAAAAGTGCGTCGCACTGCGCACTTGTGATAAAATCAATTTTACAAATATTATTAGTCATAAATCAAAAATAGTTAAACCTATCGTAAAAAAATTCGGCAGAGAGGTTGCCTTTGCTATATGGAATGCTTTGAAGAAAAATTAACAAAATCGGTTAAGGACCACGTCTACTTTTAAATAAAAGATTTTTAGAAGGGTTCTGGACGAATGAAATAAGCTATATCTTTGCATCTTTCATTTCCTAAGTGGATTTATAACAACAAATAGGAAAAACTTCAAATTTTAAGAAATGGGTGTGGCACCGCCCCTTTTATGACTAGGCAATTTTCTTTGTTTCGGGAGCCATAACTCCAAGAAAAATTAACGGATCGTAATAAAATTGAGTACACAAATTTTCCCTATAGTAGAAAATATTTCTAGAAAAATGGACGGGATCGAGTAAATAACACGGGAACTTAGATATAAAACAAGTTTAAAAGGGTCGTAGACTAGAATAATAAGCTATAACTTAGCAAAGATAGCAATGATATTTCACTTATCAAGTTTTATTGTAAGAGGAAATGGGGTGACATTTTTTTTAAACGGGCGGTGCCACGTGTTATTTATAAAAGTAATTTGTGTGAAATGAAATGTGCAATTGAGGCTCACGCTGAGTATATAATGTTCGGTTACACCCGAAATTAGACATCTTTACTTGTTTTTTTTTTTTTTTTTTTTTTTTTTTGAAGGAGCTCCAAATAAGCACCTTTTTTTTAATTTCTTTGCTGTAAAGTCTACTTTTTGAATATGCATAAGTGAAATAGTTCGGTTTTTAAAAAACAGGCCGTGAGTATCGAGTAACCGAGAAGTTCTATACGTAAACGTGCGCATGTATGTAAACTATTATTTTTAAATAAACTAGTGATCGCCCAGGGGCAGAAGCTCCCACAGAAACAAATTATTTCACGCTTTTTGAGGAGAGTTGAAAACCGATAATCGATAGGCGACAAGTTATACTTTTATTATTGATAGCAAATTATATAATTCGAGTTTTTGGTTTGTAATCGCCGAATCGTCGGCTTCTTATTGATTTCGTATCGGCTTTTTATCGACGATCTACAAATATGCTATCGATTTTTTGTTAAAGTTTTGTCGGTATCTGTTTTATATTATAGCAAGCCAATGAGTCGTTAAAAAAACGATAGCACGCCTATAGCAAATTGGCAAAAGAACTGGTGCCTTGCGATAAGAAATTGACAACACGCCGATACTAAGACCATAACACTCCCGCAAGTTTTCGGTAACAAATTGATAACTTTTTGATAAAGTAGCTGTACATTTTTACAAATAATTGACTGCTACTAATGAATCGATGATAACAAACTAATTACACATCGATAACCGTACTTTGTTATAAATTTATAACATTTCTATAGCTCCACTATATTCCGCCGATAACATATCAATAACAGATATTTTCGCTCCTTTTCTTTCTATGTTTTTCCTTTCCTTGGTTTGCCACGCAAGCGCGTTTAAATTCAGCTTGATTGCGCGTTTACTACGGTGTAGTGATTATACTTACACTTATGTACACTCAGAAAAAACAGTTACCTAAAATGAGGAAAACATTTCCTAATTTCAATGTAATGAGTAAGAGTTTCTTATATGTGTACTAAACTACCCTGCAAACTTTATTCTGCCCTAAAATTGGTTTATCCACATTTAAAAAGAGGACCTCACTTCTACTTTAACTTCGATTTTTCTTCTTGTCCATCTCTTATTCCGTTTATATATCCACCGCTGCCACTCTCATTCCCAATCCCAATCACAATCCCACTTCCACCTGCACTCCTATTCCTTTAACATTCCCATTTTCACTCCAATAATATTTGCCGCTCCCTCTCAAACTCCCAGCACCATTACTTCTCCCTCTTCTACACCCACTTTTTCTACCTCTCTCATATATGGAATCTCTATGCAATACATTTAATACCTGCTTCACCTGACCGACCAACTGCAATTTCCTTGTTTTTATAAACGTCTATAAAACTATATGAAACTAACGCAGGTAGCAGGTACAATTTTTTAAATTTGCAATAATTTGTATATATAAGATACTAGCAGACCCGACAGATGATGCTCTGCCATAAATTTGGTATATCTGCATACATTTTAATACGCTTTTTCCGTCTAACTCTGCCCTCCCCTTCTACACTTTTTTCTAATCTTTGTATTCACTCCTCCCTCCGTATTTTTCGCTTCATCTATCTCCACCTTCGTCTCATTCTATCTCTTTATCAGTCTCCTTCTTTTTCTCTCTTTTCTCTTCTATCAAGTTTTTATCATTCTTCTTCATCTCTTGTTGCCAGTCCCAGAGGGTGGTATGTGTTTTGTTCCAGTCCAGTCCTAGTCCTAATCCCAGTCCCAGTCTGTCTCTGGTCTACTTCCCGGAAAAAAACATCGTAAAGCATTGTTATACTAAATCGAATAGAACGTATGTAAACAGGTATGTGGGTATTATAAATTCATGCCTTTATTTCGGCTTCGCATGCATATTTATCAGTTTTGCCAGGTTGATGCGACTAAATAGAATATCACAATGAAAATTACTCTAAAGCTCTCAGCAACAGCTTTCATTTTATATCCATAATACACACATATTCTAGGGGTATCCGGGTCCATATTTTGGCCTATATCTCGAGACCCTAGTCACCCAGCGGTGTAAATCTTACTCTGTACAAAAGCACACATCAACAGCTTCAATTTGATACCCATAATGTAAAAACACATTGCAGGTGTATCCGGGTCCATGTTTTGGCCTATATCTCGAGACCCTAGTCACCAGAGATGTAAAACTTACTCTTTACTAAAGCACACATCAACAGCTTCAATAATGTAAAAAGACATCCTAGTGTTATCCTGATCCACGTTTTGGCCTATATCTCGAGACCCTAGTCACCAATAGATATGAAAACTACCCTGCACTAAAGCACACATCAACAGCTTCAATTTGATACCCATAATGTAAAAATACTATCTAGGCGTTCACGGGCCCACGTTTTGGCCTATATCTCGAGACCCTAGTCACCCAGGGGTATGAAAATTATCTATACTAAAGTACTCATCAACAGCTTTCATTTGTTATCCATATTCTATAAACACATTCTAGGGGTACCCGGGTCCACGTTTTGGCCTATATCTCGAGACCCTGTTCGTCTATCGCAACCAATCCTATGTGCGAACCACCGCGTGAGGCATACGCAAGTTATGTGAAAGTTTGAACAAAATCAACCGGATAGTTTTTGATTCTATAAGCCTCACACAAACGGGTAGTCATTTTAATATATATAGAAGATGCATATATATAGTCGAGACGCTCTCCTGCAGAAAAATGTTCCTCCCTGCGAAGTATCTACCTTCCAAGTAAACAGAGGTATTTGTCTTATTGAGGGTTCTGCGAAAAAAAAATTTTGAGTATTCTTCCCACCCGCCCCGCCCCCTTCCGCCTTTCCCCTTTCGCTTTACCAATTTTTTGTCTTCTACTTCCACTTTCTTTGGCCTCTCCCAATCTCTCTTTATTTTCTTCATCTCCATCCATTCTATGGCTTCCTCTCCTTCATATCTTTACCTCGCACTTTCTGCAGTTTTATCTGCCTTTCCCACTGTCAATTTCCTTTCCCTCCCTCGCCAGCTCTTCACTAATCTTTCTTTGGTCCTTCTTTCTCTACTGAATGCAATTTATGGGAAATTTTTTTCAAATGATAAGCTTTTCAAGGAATGAGCTCTCCACCAAATTTCATGGAAATCGTACCATTGTTATTTGTTTTAGAATAGGTCCCGGTTCACTTCCCGAAAGAAAAGAAGAAACAGGGACCGAATTATAAATCTAAAGCATCCTCACACCACCTTGAACACACACCCACACAATTTTATCAAAATCAGCCCAGTTGTTTGGGATCTCAATATATGTACATCATGAAACAAATATCTTAACTCCTGGACATTTGTTTAACTAGCGCCAGTTCAGAACATTGGATAAGCATTTGTATCAATTGATTTGACTTAACGTTAAGATCTGTTAGCAACCCTTATTATTGCTATTAGAATGAGAAATTAAAAAGTTGAGTTTTTGGGTAACCTTCTGGCATCGAGCAGGGACTAAACACCCTAAAACGTAAATGTAAATGTTAATATAATAGCAATTAACCTCGATTAGAAAACATACTCCTGTTATTTTAGGTACATACTATTATGTGTATTATTTGATATACATTAATTACTATTTTATCAAACTTATGTTCATTTCACATACTCGTATATGGCAGACAGTACAGTATGTTTATACTTGGGTGAAAACATAGTACAGGGTGCATAGCCTGGAATGGTATTATATTTTATTAAATGCTAGATTGCCGCTTCCTATTGATATAGTTCGATACCAGAAATGTTAAATAAAACTCAAGGAAGCTATCCGATTTGGCTCATGTGCGCAATTTATATTGCTAACCCGTCAAAAAATATGAATACAACTTACATTAAATGAATTTTTTTGATTTATCTTCGAAAAATATATATCATTGCCCCCTTTTCAGAAGCATCAATGTGTATGTTTTGAGTAAGTGGGTTCACATTATTAGCCATTAAGCAGCGTTTTCACTATCTCCAGTCGAGCCAATTGCCAGTTTATATTACAGGTATCCTTCGCTGAATTCTCGAATACAAAGACACCAGGAAACCACACCTTTTCACGGTCTAACTAAAGTGAATGTAAAATAATTTGTTACTCAAAACTATCAACGTTAAGACCTGATTTCCCTTTATTTTAATTTTATATATATTTAATAGAAGACCCGCCAGACGCTGTTTTCCCCTTACTTTGGTCTATCTGCATAAGTTTTAAGAAGTGTTTTACCTATTTCTCTCCCTCTTGCGTTTGTCCTTATTCTTTTATTCACTGCCCTCTTTACGTCTCTTTCTCTCTCTCCTTCTTTCGCTCCGACTTCTCCCACCTTTCTTTTCTCTCTAGCTCCTTGTTCTTCTCTTTCCCCAGCTATATCAACCTCTACCTTTCTATTTTCATCAAACTCTATCCCTTTCTCAGTCTCTTTCCCTCGTTTTTCTTCACCTAATTGTTCTTATTCTTCTCAATTCCTTATTTCCAATCCCAGGTGTGGACTACCCTTACCATTTAAAAAAAATGCAGAGTGCATTTCTCCGAAGAGATTTAAGGTTGAGCTTCTCTTTCTATTTACGTCGTGCTCCCTTTTTAGTTTTTCTACAACATTTTGGCGGAACAGGACCAACATGTTCTGTGCCCACTCCGAACAGCATCTGCAAGGCAAATGAGTTTTCACTGAGAAGCTTTTCATGGCAGAAATACACTCGGAGTGCTTGCCGAACCACCGCTTTACGTTGCTTTTCCCGGGGCGTGATCGCAGGATCCTCGGTGCGGTAGGCGGAGCACGCTGATGATATCAAAGATAGATTATATCCGATTCTCAAACATACTCATAATGCTCACAAAATTTCGGGGGAATCGATCGAGCAGTTTCGAAGAAATTGAACCACACATATGAGAATTTTGTTTATAAGATATTTTCTGGCCCGAAAGTGACAATGTGTACGCATTATTTTTGCTTACGCGTGGATCTTATAACAACAGCATATTACATCTCACCCTGTATATGCACTTAGCTAAACCTTAACATATGTTTTTAAAATGAATGCGCCAAATGGAGAACTAATGTTAAGAAATCAGTAAAATCAAATTTTGTTGTTAAAAGGAATTTATTAAATGGTCAAAACATTTACTTCGCCACCGACTTTGAGTAGAAAAATTAAAAGGGTTGTGTGAATAAAAAAAACGTAAATACTTTTTCTTCGAAATTTTGGCAATTTGATATTTGTTTAATAAAAACTTCAAAGCTTATTATAGTTAGCTTATTTGTTTATCCACAAAGCCCAATGTTGAAAATTGCTTTTGTGTGGTTTGAATTATGTGGAGAGTCAAAAGCTAAAGTAGCCAGCAAATGTTACAGTTCATTAACTAGAATTTTTCGAGGTTATTCATACTGTTACAAATGTTGGCGGCACTAAGGGGTACTGCCATCTCTAGGCCGATGCTAAGCAGTGACGTGAATTCACATCAATAATTCAATCATTGCCACCGTGGTGGATGTTGAAAGATTGGCTCATCTCGCAAATGCGGACGCACCCGTGGAATACACTGAGAGGGAAAAAATCCAGAATTTTATAAATGGCATACGGGACATGGAAACGAAGCGAGCTACATACGCAAACCCAATCTGACATTTGCTGAAACGGTATCACATGCATTGACTCAGGAAACTGCCTCCCTATTGAGTAAACGAGCATATAAGGCTCATCGTGTGGAAGTAGAAAGACCAGGGTGGGTAGACACAATTTTGGAAGCATTGAAGGGTACGCAGCAGAAGAATAATGATGCAGTCAATTGCTTTAAGTGTGGAAAGCCAGGGCACATTGCGCGTTATTGCAACAACAATCCTAACAGTTCCAACAATGTGGGTGGTCGTAAACGCAAAGCTGGAGGAGATGAGTAAGAGCGAGTAAGATGTAGAGATCGAGAGCTAGATCCAGCTATTGAATGCCCTGTGATATCTGTGTCGCAAATTGGTAGCAAATTGAGCAGTCTTACCGTCAGAGGGAATGGGGATGGTAAAGAACGTGTACTGATTGTAGATACGGGCGCATCTCATTCTTTGATTCGATCTGATTTGGTATACAGGAGAGTAAAATCATTACCTGGAGCAAGGTTGGGTACGGTCTCTGGCGAGTATAACCAAGTCCGGGGAGAAGTGATCTGTGATTTCTTAATTGGGAAGGTCACGGTTTTACACAAATTCGTTGTGGCGGATATTGTTGATGAAGTTATATTGAAAGTGGATTTCTTGGTTGACCATGACATCAAGATCGATATGCAGAGAAGGGTGATGCGTTATGAGAACCAAGATGTGCCACTTAACTTCAGTTTGGAAAAAGGGTTCAGCAGTAAGCGAGTGCTGGTGGAGGAGATTCGACAGAGACCACGAAAGTCAAGGAAAGTAGATCGAGCAAAGGTTGATGGATCGAATAGGCCAAATAAAGCGAAATCAAAGGTACCTGCGAGAAAAACACTGGCATTGACAAACCCAATGGATGCACTAAAACGACTGAAAGAATTTTCCAGAAAGAATGCAAGGGTGGTTTCAAGACAGCGCGCACTACTCTGTGAAACGTCAAGACGATACTGATGACGCAAAGTCAATCCGTCAAGATCAGGCTCTGCGAAGTAGTTCTTCATTGGCCAAGCAACAAAGAGGGAGGGAACGGCCCAGGGTAATAAGAAGTAAGATGAAATACAGGTAAGACAAGATCTTTAATTCGGAAGGTTTCTTGGAGGGAGATTTGGTACTGCTATACAACCCTCACCAGCGGAAAGGTGTTCCATCCATATATCGGTGCAGCTGGGAAGGCCCGTACAGAGTTGTGAAGAGGATCAGTGATGTCATCTACTGCATACAAACAATTGGGAAACTACGAAGAAGAAGGGTGGTTCATTTGGAGAAGCTAGCAGCGTTTAGATCGAGAGATTTATCTGATCGGGACGAGCAGACTTAGGTGGTGGGATGGCAGTGTTACGAATGTTGGCGGGACTAAGGGGTACTGCCATCTCTAGGCCGATGGTAAGCAGTGACGTGAATTCACATCAATAATTTAATCATTATCTCTACACATACGCGTGCACGCGGCGGAGAAATACTCCTAAAGGTATGCAATTGTGATTATGGAAGTGTCGCTCACACATACAAGGGCATGGGGTATGAGAGAATCTATAAAAATTATACATCTGTAGTTGTAGCTGAGAAAATTATAACTAACTAAGTAAATTCTGGAAGCGCCTAGAAGATGCCACGAGGAAATCACAGAGTATAAAAGCACCAGCGGTAGATGAGCTATAAGCAGTTTCAGTTAAGCACGCTATCTGTCGGGCAATAGATCAGTTTCATTTAAGCTATCAGTCAGTTTGGTTATTAAGCAAGCTAGTTGCAAAGTATAAGTGTTATTGTGAAGTACTTTAATAAAGGCCATTTTTCCATTATTCACTATTGGAGTTATTTATTCAACAGTTTAGTGATTCGAACCTTGGTAGAAGATTTGAAATAAGAGGATTTGCAGAAAATTCGTTACAATACTATTACATTTTTAAGTAGTTTATTGACTACAATTTTGTGGCGCTATTCTTACTAGAAGTAATTCATTTGGATTTTGTCTGTCGAACTCGATGAAATGTGCTAATGCTTTCTGCCAGCAATTTTCAATACATACTTCAGTTAACAAGGCTGGACTTCGTGCAAATCAACTGGCACATATACACAAACACACGCACATACCAACTCACCGTTTCTTCTGCAGATGAAAGAAGCCATTAAAAGAGCCAAGCCTTTAAAATCGATAGGCCCAGACGGAATAGCTATGCTGATGCTAAAACAACTTGGGCATAAGAGCATCAGCTATCTAACGCATGTTTTCCACTTTTTATTTAAGCCTATTTTATTTCAAAATAATAAACAATGACAAGAATAATCCCGATACCAAAGCTGGGAAATTTTCTGAGTCGTATCTACCGATATCATTCATTTAAAGACAAATATCCGTAAAAGGCATATCACTACCACCGCGTCAAACGTCATTAACAGCCGGATTTATTGCGAACTAAACCAACCAAAACTCCATCAAAAGCTTTTGACACAGTAAACCACCGCGCACTATTCCAAGAGGAATAAAGAAAAATCTCCGTAAGCACAACGATGAGATACGACATCTTCAATTTCAATTTCAATTTATTATTTATACACAAGTAACACTATGTCTTTTATAGTGTTATACATATAAAGTGATAACATTAATTAATTTTGATTTAATAATGAATGGATAACATTAAAAATATTTTTAAATCACTTGTCAAATAAAATAAATAGATGCTCACATAGGAGATTAGAGATAATTGTCGTAGTAACAGGTGAAAAGATATAGAGAAAACAGCCAATTTGAAGTGTTTGAGATTAGATTCCATTTTTAAGGTATTGGGTAAAGAATTCCAAAACTGTACAGCTCTAACGAAAAACATTCTTGACGTTGTAGAATACTTAAAATATGGTAAAATTATGTTGCAGGTATGGATTGATTGTGCAAATTTTAGTTTAGAATAAAGGTAATTCGGACATCGGCTGTGGATTAATTTAAACATAAACAAAATATAACGACGATCAGAAAATTAGGCTAAGCTGCAACCAAAAATATTATTTGAAAATTGTGAAATGTGATCAAAGTTTTTCTTTGAGTATACATATCGTGCGGCGTTATTAATTAAGAGCTGCAATTTACCAATCGAAGCTTTGTCAGGGAAGCCATATATCAATTCTTGATATGACAGTATAAACTCAGGCGGTAAAACCAGATTAACATAAAGATATCCGCACTAAGTTTGGAAGTAGCATCGCGAGGTGCGCCCGAAGAACGCTGTTATCAATATATTCTTGCTTGCTTAAACTAACTAGAGGCTGACTAGTGGATTAAGTATACTGACTAGTATATCATTTGGTACGATTCTGGTGCATATAATGACTAGTTTGTCAACAGGTATGATGCTGATGTAGAGACTGGCAACTGATATTTCGTAGGATATCGCCATGTTAAAAATACCAATTGCTAATATGGCAAAAAGAACAGAACTCTAACTAGTTGGGATTTTTGACAAACTAGTATTCTTCTTGTATACAACTAGTTGGTTTGACTGCAGGGTTACTATGAGGTCCTTGTGTTCTTTCAAAACTAGAGGGGCCATTTAGATTATCAATGCCAAGCATAACGCGAGCCTGAAAGACTACATCAGCTGCAGCTTTCATGTAATTCTGCACAACCCAGCTGCAACTGCCACTAGGTTTAAGGCCTTCAGGCTGATTGAGTATAGGGCATATGACCTCAGCAATATAACGTCATTAAATACAGCATACTACGTAGTCTGGTGCCTGTGCTTCGAAAGAAAAGGAATGGAAATTGAAGTAAGAACTCAAGTGAGCGAAAATGGTAGAACATATAATACACGTGTAAAATAAAATAATAAGTACCTGGGCGACCGAGCTTTGCTCGGCAATCTTCGAGTATGCCGCATAACATACTTTGTTCTACATGCCATCAATAGAGTACTATTTCGTCTAACTACCCACACCCATACCCACATCGGTTGAGCCGTTCCCGAGATCATTCGGCTATACAAACATACGAATATACAAGAATTGCACGTTTAAAGTTATAAGACAAATATAAAAGTCTCATATTAAATATCAACAGCAATCATCTGTTCTATCAATCAAACATCTATAAACTCACATGCGCTTGCTCTGCCATCTGGCGAATGTTAGCAACTGCCGATAATGCATTGTTAGTTCTAATCAAATGTTCACAATAGTGTAATAGTACAATAAGATTTACTTGTGTGCTCAAAATCGTTTATTTTCAACATATTATTTTAATAAAATAGAGCTAAACAAAAGCACTACGAAGCTCGCTAATGGCACAAATCTCCATCTTTACAACCAAAACTTTATTTATAGATTTGGATTTCAAATAAGAGCGAAATAGGATAATAAACCCAATGGATAAATATCTAATCAGAACATAAAAACAGCAATTAGAAATAATATATAAGATAATGAGAGTGTTAGAATACTAGAGAAATAGCTTCGATTGATAGCAGGTCTGCATGCCGCTCACTGTTAAATAGAAAATAAATTTCTCCAAATATCCGTAACGGCATAAACTAATCGAGATATATATAGACTTCTATATATCAAAATTATCTGGACGAAAAAAGAAATTCATTTAGCCATGTCCGTCCGTCCATCCGTCTGTCCATCCGTAAACACGATAACTTGAGTAAATTTTGAGGTATCTTGGTGAAATTTGGAATGTAGGTTCCTGGGCGCTCAACTCAGATCGCTTTTCCGATATCGAAAATTTCGACGAACGGAAAAAGTGCGATAATTAATTACCAAAGACGGATAAAGCGATGAAACTTGGTAGGCGCGTTGACACTATCACGCAAAATAGAAAATTAGTACAATTTTGGACAATGGGCCTGGCACCGCCCACTTTTAAAAGAAGGTAATTTAAAAGTTTTGCAAGCTGTAATTTGGCAGTCGTTGAAGATATCCTGATAAAATTTGGTAAGCGCGTTACTCCTATTACTATATGTGTGCTAAATAATAATTTGCCAAATTGGATGACGAACACACCCACTTTAAAAAAAAAAAAAATTTTAAGTCAAATTTTAACAAAAAATTTAATATCTTTACAGTATAAAAGTAAATTATGTCAACATTCGACTGCAGTAATGATATGGTGCAACGAAATACAGAGATAAAAGAAAATTTCGAAATGGGCGTGGCTCCGCCCCTTTTCATTTAATTTGTCTAGGATACTTTTAATGCCATAAGTCGAACAAAAATTTACCAATCATTTTGAAACTTGGCAGGGACATAGACTCTATGACGATAACTGTTTTCTGTGAAAACGGGCCAAATCGGTTGAGGCCGCGTCCAGTTTTTATACACAGTCAACCGGCTGTCCTTCCGCTCTGCCGTTAACACGATAACTTGCGCAAAATTCGATATATCTTTACTAAACTTAGTCCACGTACTTATCTGAACTCACTTTATCTTGGTATAAAAAATGGCCGAAATCCGACTATAACCACCACCATAATTCTATACCAAATACGAAAAAAGGGATGAAACATGGTAATTTGATTGGTTTATTGACGCAAAATATAACTTTAGAAAAAACTGTGTAAAATGGGTGTGACACCTACCATATTAAGTAGAAGGAAATGAAAAAGTTCTGCAGGGCGAAATCAAAAGCCCTTGGAATCTTGGCAGGAATACTGTTCGTGGTATTACATATATAAATAAATTAGCGGTACCCGACAGGTGATGTTCTGGGTAACCCTGGTCAACATTTTGTGCGATATCTCGAAAACACCTTCACATATACAACTAAGTGCCACTCCTTTTTAAAACCCTAATCAATACCTTTAATGTGATACCCATATCGTACAAACGCATTATTGTCACCCTTGGTCCACCTTTATGGCGATATCTCGAAAAGGCGTCCACCTATAGAACTAAGGCCCACTCCCTTTTAAAATACTTATTAAAACCTTTCATTTGATACCCATATCGTACAAACACACATTCTACAGTCACCCCTGGTTCACCTTTATGGCGATATCCCGAAATGGCGTCCACCTTTAGAACTAAGGCCCACTCCATTTTAAAATACTCTTTAATACCTTCCATTTGAAACCCGTGTCATACAAACACATTCCAGGGTTACCCTAGGTACATTTTTCTAAATGGTTATTTTCCCTTATTTTGTCTCCAAAGCTCTCAGCTAAGTATGTAATGTTCGGTTACACCCGAACTTAGCCTTCCTTACTTGTTTTGGTATTTAATTATTTTTCTGCATGAATATACATATGTATATCTATCTAAGTTATTCCTTTCAATCATATACATACGATTCTTTTGACGAAGTAAATAAAGTAATCAACACGCTTAGCATGCTTCATTAATTATTTAATAATAGATACGTTAAATGTATTGTATTTTCCATTATTTGTGAGTAAACAACTCAATTAATATATACGTGCATTAAGGATGTTACGGAAATGAGTTTACTGGAAGGGGAACCAGAATCGGAAATTACATATCTATTTTATCGGAATCGGGATAATAACCGAAATCGGAAGTGGCAGGATAGTACAAGAAACGCATACCTTGTTAATTAAAGAGAATATAGAATATTATGACAGAAAAAAGGTATAAATGTGATATGATTTGAGTGCGTGCAATTATCTAATGATGCTCTAAATTTCATTGAATTCCATACAGATTTGACGAGACGTATGAGCTGCATGTTATGTTTTTGAAAGATAATTTTGAAGGGGGCTATATGATTGAGTGAAATCAGTAAACAAGAGGTGAAGGATACGTCAGACTCACGGCCTACGCAGACGACGTTGCAGTTATCATATGTATAAAACGCTTGTCAGCAAAAAACTGTCTGATGAATCGGCTCAACGGGTTCCGAACGGATCAAAAAGCTCGAAAACTGTGAACGTTTCATGGTTTCGTACACCATCGAGCGCGCATCACGATCTAAATGTTTGTCCTTATGTGTGCAAAAAAGTTGTGGTTGATGGTACCTTGGACTCATGTCCGCTTTATTTCTTTAAGCTTAGAATTGTTCACCTAACATCCCTACATAACAGTTAACTGTAAAACTTTTGAAACTCATCAGTGTGATTTTAGTAAAGTTGCTAAATCTGTGTTGTTTTCAAACTCGTTATCGAAGTGAAAATGTGAAAAATTTGTATTTTAAGGTGCCCTTTATAAACAAATAGCAATTGCGTTAAACTTTCTAAAATTGAAGCATAACATGGCATTTCATTCACGACACCTACAGATATTTACTATTTATGCTCAGCTTCAATTTGATGTAAATTATTTTCTTAAATGTGTTAACATTCTTTGACCTTAAACTTGCTGCAATGACAAACGAATGGCACAAATAATGAAAAAAATAGCAAGCTTTTTTAATTTTTTTCAAAAAATGAGTTAACAAGGATATTTAGTTTAAAGTATCGTCATTTTTTTTTACTTATATGGCCCGTTTTGGATACATTGTGCATTTACTTGCTTACATCTAGCCGGATTTTGGGCATTGAAAAATTTTTTATAATTAAAATTAAATCTCATTTTTTAATTTACATATGTATTATAACTGGCTTTTTGTCAATATCATGTAGCATCATCATCATCATCATTAATTGGCGCTTAGGCAGCGATTTTGCTTTCGTAATAATTTATGCTAGCTATCCCTGTTTCGCGATACTTACTTACTTACTTACTTAATTGGCGCTTAACCGTCTAAACGGTTATGGCCGTCCAACAAGGCGCGCTCCGTCAACCGGCTCCAATTGGTCACACCAAGGGAGTTTAAATCGTTTTCTACCTGGTCCTTCCAACGGAGTGGGGGCCGCCCTCTACCTCTGCTTCCATAGGCGGGTTCCGATAGAAACACTTTCTTGGCCGGAGCATCATCTTTCATTCGCGTAACATGGCCTAGCTAGCGCAGCCCCTGCGTTTTAATTCGCTGGACCATGTTGATTTCTGCGTATAGCTCGTACAGCTCATCATTAAATCTTCTTCGGTACTCGCCATCGCCAACGCGTAGAGGTCCATAAATCTTTCGAAAAACTTTTCTCTCGAACACTCCCAAAGCCGCTTCATCTGCTGTTGTCATGGTTCATGCTTCTGCCCCATATAGCAGGACGGGTACGATAAGTGACTTGTAGAGTATGATTTTCGTTCGCCGAGAGAGGACTTTACTTTTCATTTGCCTACCTAGTCCAAAGTAGCATTTATTGGCAAGATTGATTCTCCGCTGGATTTAAGTGCTGATGTTGTTGCTAGTGTTGATGCTGGTTCCCAAATAAACGAAGTATTTTACTATTTCGAAATTATGGCTACCAACAGTAGCGTAGTTGCCAAGGCGCGTATGCGCTTACTCTTTGCTCGATGACAGCAGGTACTTCGTTTTGTCCTCAGTCACCATCAAACCCATCTTTACCGCTTCTTTTTCCAGTTTGGAGTAAGCAGAACTAACAGCGCGGGGGTTTAGGCCGATGATATCAATGTCATAAGCATATGCCAGTAATTGCCCGTTTTTATAGTATATTGTTCCAGTGCGGTTAAGTTCTGCAGCTAGTATAATTTTCTCCAGCATCAAATTAAAGAAATCGGACGATAGGTGGTCACCCTGTCTGAAACCTCGTTTAGTTTCGAACGGCTCGGAGAGGTCCTTCCCAATTCTGACTGAGCTGATGGTGTTGCTCAACGTCATTTTGCACAGCCGTATCAGTTTTGCGGGGAAACCAAATTCAGACATAGCGGCATATAGGCAGCTCCTTTTCGTGCTGTCGAAGGCGGCTTTAAAGTCGACGAAGAGGTGATGTGTGTCGATTCTCTTTTCACGGGATTTTCCCAAGATTTGGCGCATTGTGAAAATCTGGTCGATGGTAGATTTACCAGGTCTGAAGCCGCACTGATAAGGTCCAATCAGCCGGTTCACGGTGGGCTTCAATCTTTCGCACAATACACTTGAAAGGACCTTATATGCGATATTAAGAAGGCTGACAAGGTCGCCGTTTTCGTTCCTACAGGAGTTTGCCCCGGTCTTATAACCTTCCGTCTGTTGTTGTTGTTGTTGTTGTTGTAGCGATAAGGTTGCTCCCCGAAGGCTTTGGGGAGTGTTATCGATGTGATGGTCCTTTGCCGGATACAGATCCGGTACGCTCCGGTACGTTCCATGAGGAGCTTGGGGTCGCCAGAGCCTCGTCTGTTAGTGAAACAGGATTCGCCGCGGATAGGTGAGGTTGACAATTGGGTTTGGAGAAGCTATATATTGCGCTGGCAACCTGAAGGGTTGCGCTACACACCCCTTGAATCTGGTATTTTAGTCGCCTCTTACGACAGGCATACCTACCGCGGGTATATTCTGACCCCCTTACCCGCTGGGGGACCTTCCGTCTGTCGCTGTATATTTTGGTAAAATTTTCGGGCGTTATTCCTGGTGGCTAGCAGCTCTAGCTCCTCGCAATCACGCCTTTCTGCTTATACTTTTTTCTTCCTGAAAAGGCGTCTCGCTTCCCTTTTTAACTCACGATAGCGCTCACACACTCCTCTTGTCGCGCTCGCTTTTAACGTAGCCATGTAGGCAGCGTCTTTTCTTTCGGTTGCAACGCGGCATTCTTCATCGTACCAGTTGTTTTTTCGTGGCCGCCGGTAACCAATTTTTTCCTCGGTGGCAGTACGAAGTGCTTTGGAGATATGCTCCCACTGCTCCTGTATTACTTCAGGATGAGCTGTGCTCTCAGAGAGCAGTCTGTTGTGATTGAAGCTGTCCGACGTCTAGCTTTCCTTGTGTTTTTTGTTCCTTGGTTTTAGCCGCGTTGAGGCGGGTGCGTATTTTGGCTGCAACGAGATAATGGTCCGAGTCGATGTTAGGTCCTCGGATCGTGCGCACATCTAAAACACTGGATGCATTCCGTCCGTCTATCACAACGTGATCGATCTGATTGCGAGTATTTCGATCAGGAGACAGCCAAGTAGCTTGATGTATCTTTTTATGCATGAACCTCGTGCTGGATATGACCATGTTTCGAGCATCGGCAAAGTCAATCAGCCTCAGTCCGTTAGGAGAAGTTTCATTGTGTAGGCTGAACTCTCCGACTGTAGGGCCAAAAACACCTTCTTTGCCAACCCTGGCGTTAAAGTCGCCAAGCACGACTTTTATATCATGACGGGGGCAGCGCTCGTATGTGCATTCTAATTGTTCATAAAAAGTGTCTTTCACTTATTCGTCTTTCTCCTCTGTTGGCGCATGGGCGCAGATGAATGATATATTAAAAAATTTTGCTTTTATTCGGATAGCGGCGAGACGCTCGTCCACAAGCGTGAACGCCAGCACTTCGCGACAAAATCTCTCTCCCACCACGAACCCGACGCCGAAACTACGCTTATTCGTATGGACACTCCAATAGATGTCACAATTTTTGATCTTCTTTCTTCCTTGCTTCGTCCAACGCATTTCTTGGATAGCGGTGATGTCAGATTTTGCTTTGACGACGACATCAACCAGCCGGGCATCTGCACCAATCCATTCAGAGAGCGGACCTTCCAGGTGCATGCCCTCAATTCATTGTCCTTCAAACGTTTGCCATGGTCGGTCGTCATCAATAGAGAGTGTATTTATCGGATTCTTGTTGTTATATTTCATTGGAGTATGGTTTTACGTGGCGGGCCCCAAGCGCAGCGTACAACCCGTTTAGTGGGGTGAAACTATTACTTGCACGTTTATATAGCGAGCCGCTTGCTCCAAGACAGACGCCCGCTTGCAGCCGCACCTAGAAGTGTACAGACGCTGCCGATGAGATCTCCGCCGGCTAGCCCTTAAACCGATTATGTCAGAGTGGCCTAGCCAGGTTGTCGCCTTCTCACATTAGCTCACCGCTAAACATCCGTTTAGCGGCTACCCAGAGGATACTTGGCAGCAAGCGACCGGCAGTAGTGAGCTGCTTGAACCGCATGCAAAATGAATGGCGGTCAGAAGCTTTCCCCACTTTCGTGGACTTCTACACACGGCTCCACCCTCCCTGTTTCGACATAGCTGAAGCCAATTAAGACTACCAAGTGAGGTCAAGTCTTCCTTCACCTGCCTTTCCCAACTCAGTTTAGATCTTCCCCTTCCTCTGCTTCTAAGCTGCGTGCCACTGAAATGCTTTCTTGGCCGGAGCATCTTCATCCATTACCACAACATGACCTAGCTAGCGAAGCCCTTCGGTTTTTACTCGTTGCACTATCGTCTTATCTGCGTAGAGCTCATATAGTCCCTCTTTGTACCTCTTTCGATACTCGCCGTCGGCATCACTTTTTTCTCGAACACTCCAAGAGCCATGACATCTTTTCTCGACACCGCCCATAATACCGAGCCATACATCAGAACAGGTATTATGAGTGACTTGTAGAGCGTGATTTTTTTTTTCTTCGAGAGAAGACTTTACGTGGCTGCCAAAACGCGAGTGTAGCCATTCTTTCTTGAGTGACAGCAGGTACTTCTTTTTGTCCTCATTCACCCCAAAACCTTCTTGTTTTGCTTCTTTGTCTTTATACAGAGAAGGCAACGCGCTTGTTAAGGCAAATAATATCAATGCCAGCAGCATACGCCAGTTATTGTATGCTATTACAATAAATTTTACCATCACGGTTTTTTTCTGCTACTAGAACTTTCTTCTTGAGCAT